>NC_087443.1:38093969-39580219 GCF_036321535.1 Camelus dromedarius | reverse complement strand
CTGTTTGATGTTTCTCTTTTTAGAGCAATTTTATGTACTTTGTTTTAAAAGTTATATAATTAAAATGCTTGAATTTTTCAGCCCTCTGATTTTTGTGGCTTGAAGGCTCTGTCCGCCTTCCTTCTTGCTGGGGCCTCTTTAAGCTCAGCACCCCAGGCAGACCTTCTCGTACTGGAGGCACCTACCCCCTCAGGCTCTGGATGAGACAGCTGTCTCTCAGCCATGCTGTGTTTACCTCCCACAGCCTCTTTATCTTATGTGTCTGGTCTATATTTTGACATGAATGAAAATATAAATTTGGGAGACAGGCAGAACTCGGTTCAAATTTCACGTCTAACAAATGGTGTGATTCTCAGGCAAATTATTTAACCTTTTTGGGCCTCAGTTGCCTCATCTGTTAAAAAGGGAATAACAACAATAGTAATCCTCCATAAGGATGTTGCATACATCACAGGAAATACTTTGTATAACGTACCTAGGACATGTGGCATGTTCTAGTACATACTAGTAGCTACTAGAAATAAGCCTCAGGGGCTTTGAACGTTGTGTGCACCGCTGATCCTAGTGCCTAGGACACTGGCTGGCACACAGTCTGTGCTCAGTAAAGAGCTGTCAGCAGGATGATAAAGGAATGGCAGCTATCATCATAGCTATTATTCCTGTTGTGATGTTGCTGTTGGCACTTAGCCAGGTTCCAGGGGCAGTGATAATGATGCAACTTTGGACACTTCCATTGGTGTCCTCAGCATATAGATCCACAGAACCAGAAAGAGGTCTTGCCAAGAGGGATGTAAGTTACCAGGTGCTGGTTTTGATCAGGGAAGTAGATCGCTGAGCTGTGGAGTAGGTTTGGAGAAATGCACTGGTGGTGCTGGAGATGAAGTCACTCAATAACTTGCTCGTATTGAGAAAAGAAAGTAAACCCCCACGGCATGGGCGCCAGCAGAATCACCTGCCCTGATTGAGCCTCTCTCCTGACACTCTTTTAGGTTAATCCTGCCGTATGAAAGGTTTATTAAAGGAGAGGAAGATAAGCCCCTGCCTCCAATCAAACCTCGAAAACAGGAGAACAGTTCACAGGAAAACGAGAATAAAACCAAAGTATCGGGAGCCAAACGCATCAAGCATGAAATCTCTAAAAGCAAGAAAGAAAAAGAGAACGCCCCGAAGCCTCAGGATGGGGCAGAGGTGAGTCTCTCCCCCCAGAAACAGCTCTGTGAGGTGGGTCCCGCCTGGGGTCTTCTGGAGCCCCCCCACCAGAGCCTCTGAACTTCACGGCTCCCCAGACAGGAACAGGGCCTTTGGGGCCAGCGCGCGGTACTGAATGGGCAGGCCAAGGACAGGCTCTAGAAGGACGCGGACGTCCTGTGGAAAAGTGGGAGCAGAGGCAGGCTGTGAGTCAGAAGGAGCCAGAGCACCAGCCCGGGAAGCCAGGGACCCTGATGTGAAAGACGTGGCTTCTTTGCCATTTCACAGCCAGTCTGTCTGAGGAGCTGGTGTAACTTTAAAACATGCATCGTGGGACCTGCCGTGTCTCTGCAGGACTGTCCTGGAAACTTCAGAGACTTGTCTGCCTCCTGTAATTGACCTCTGTGCACCAGCCTTGGGTTGAGACCAATTTAGAAATATCTTAAGTACGTATTATTTATAGGGGAATTTTGAAATGGTTCCTCTGAAACCATTATTATCCCTCATGTTAACAGGTAGTTTCTGAACCTTTTAAAACAAGCCAGCTGCCCACGGCCCCCAACAGCTCTTTGGTAGAAGTCATCACTGTCAGCGTACAGCCAGTTGTGGAGGCTGATCTGGGCTCTGTTTCAACATGAATAATAAAAAACGCTGCTGCCCATTTAAAAAAAAAAAAAAATCTTAGCAGCAGCCACATTTGGAGACAGCATGTTCTAGGATTCAACCCCAGAGGGAATTTTGGTGCTGGTATTAAACAGCCTCTAAAAATCAGGTTTATAATGAACACATAAGAGACTCCATAATTAAACACTGGCTTAAAACACACACACAACACACACCGACCTCCCGACTAGAAATTAACTTACCCAACTGACTCCTGTGTAAGAAGATATATTAATACCAAGAAGAGGCTTTTTGTTTATGTTTTTGTTTCATAATTATTTTGTGCTAGTAATTAAAAGGGGAGGAGGAAAATGACGCAGAGTTTTCTAAACATCTAAACAAGCTTGCAACATAAATGACCAAAAGCAAGGAAATTCCAAGTTAAGGCTTATATTCCATTATTCCTTTCTTCTGTTGGTTTCATAATTTATGATAGGGTTTGCGATCGGTGAGTTCTATTAGATACTTATTATGTACAGCATTGCCAAAGCACCAGGGGACAAACTGAGGACCAAGAGGCCAGCTGACCTTAGAATGGCTCCACTTTGGGTGTGAAGTTTGAAACGGCTGATACGTGAGTTAGGGGAGGACTCCCTGAGCCCACCAGTTTGGGAGGTGACTCTTGCCAAGAGTAGTGCCTGACGCCCTGTGGTCCACAGGAACCCTCAACCCCTTAAAGCTCCCTGTTTCCTGTTGGCCCCGACAGGCTCCCTGCAGGGAGCTGTAAGTGACCAAGGTCATTATGATCAAGGCATCTAAGCTACCTGGAATCTCACACCCTCTCCAAGGCTGACCTAAAAGTGAGAATTGCTCCCACCTCCTACAGAGACCAATGTTACTGACTAAGTATTATTTCTTCTCATTGACTATGTATTTGGGGTTTGGGGTTTGAATTTTATTATTGTGGCTTCCGTTGTCATTGTTTTTAATTTTTTGATGTTTTCAATATGAAGCAGTGAACTCAATGGAGGTAAGAGGGTTTAAAAAAGCCCTTCTAGTCAAACCCGCTGTCCTCAGGTAACTGGAGAGCAAGCTGCACGGTGGGAAGGTGCCATTTAACACACTAAGGCAACTCATAAAATGCCACCTCAGGAAAAAGGTCCTCTCCTTTTTTTTCTGCCTAGTTTTCAAAGACCTCCTACAACTGTTTACAACCAAAAGCACACAACTCCATGTAACTGAAGTCCTAGGTCACAGAAACTGCAGTGAGACACAGTACCCTCCATAGCCCCCTTCCGACCACAGGCCCAGTCAGAAACTAACATTTAAACGCAGTTTGCCCTTTTTCCCTTGCTGAACTTACTTTTCTGTATTTTCATGTAATGTATAAGCTCAAGAGACCAATGCTGATTATTAATGTAGAACATGTAATGCTATTTGTACCGGAAAAGACAGCTATTAGTACAAAAAAGAAAGAAACAAAGAAAAAGATGTCAAGCAAAGGCTCTTAGTGTATATAACACATCCCTAAGAAACAGGGCTATCTTGAAGCAGGTTTAAGGAGAAATCTGACATGCGTGTGATTTCTTAACATTTTTGTTCCTGTGCGTCCCTGCACCAGCATCCTCAGTCTTATACAAAGATGCTAATGTGGTGGACACGTCTTAACAAAGAAGAAAAGCATTCAAAGGGGTGAGATGGAGGGGGAAAAGAAGGCCAGCTCAGTACTAATGTTTTGTGACTGTTCTCCACCAAGATATGTCAGGGCAGAATGATAGAAGTTTTTGAAAGGGCTTGCCATTCAGCTGGGTCACACATGGAAAGTTAAAATGACCTTCTGAGGTCAAAGTTGGCACAGCTACATAATGCAGTGAGTGGGTCGAATTGGACCCACAACTTCTGTCAACAGGGACCCATAAAGAGCATCCATCTCATTGACTCTAACTTAGTGCAATGAACAGAAAAGCTGTATTTGTGGTGGCACGCACTGCCTGCCTTTTGGCAACTTCATTTTCAGCTTTAATAGAAATGCAGTTTGCTGCAGCCTAGAAGGACTCAGAGTCCTTCTGTCCCTCAGGTAGACAGGCTGAAGTTGCACCTGCATACTTTTTCAATATTTCAGCTTCAGCTGCGTGTCATATGGCACTAGGTAGAAATTACTAACATCTAAGCGTCGCTAATTTTATGCATCATACTGAACACATTAGGATAGGACCTGCTCCCTGGACGAAAGGCAAGGAGTTACAGTAAGTTTAATGTTGTTGTTGACGTGGGGTTGGTGGTGTTTGTGAAAGAGAGAAGCTTAAAAAGATCCTCTCCAAAGTGTCATAAAGCACAACATGTAATTTAAAACCCATTTGGATAATTGACTGATTTGACAACGAGACAACCTCAGAATTAAACTATATATTAGAATCAAGGAGTCATATGATTGTGTACCAGCAGTACATAACACTTTGCTATTTTGATAGGTATCTCATAAGGGACCAAAGTGAGTATGCATATTTCCCCTAATGTTTCTGTAATTGAGATTTCTTTGTTGAGAGCGTGATTGGGGAGCAATAAAGCTTTACAGAAAGTCCATGAGCTGATTGACAAGCCAGTTTTCAAGAAAAACTGCTGTGTATTAACATTTTATTTCATAGCATAATGTGTCAGTGCATTTGGCTTCCTTCTGACTATCTTTTGAAATATTTTATCAGGTTTCGTCAGAGCAGGAGAAGGAACAAGAGACTTTACACCAGAAAAACATCACTGAGCCTCTCCCAGCAGCAGACACAAAGAAAAAAATGGAAGGGTACCAGGAGTTTGCAGCCAGGCCCCTGGTGACTCGAGCAGACGCAGAAAAGGACAACGGCACAGATCAAGGTGCTGAAAGTGAGAAGGTGGCAGAGGTGGCGGGAGAGAAGGGAGCTGCTCCTCCACTCCCGAGTGCCCCTCCGGCCCCCGAAAGGGGTCCCGCCCTGATCCCCGGGGCTGGCAACCAGTCACTCACCTCTCCTAGTGCCCTCATGGAACCGAAACAAGAACCCAAGCCCTACTGTTCTACAGAGAGCCCTGAGAATGATCTCCAAGAAGCATCCTTCCCCAGCTTCCCCGCCACACAGCCGCCATTGGCAAACCAGGGTGAGATGGAGGACGACAAACTGCCGGAAATGGCCGATTACATCGCCAACTGCACCGTGAAGGTGGATCAGCTGGGCAGTGATGACATCCACAACGCACTGAAGCAGACCCCAAAGGTCCTTGTGGTCCAGTCATTTGACATGTTCAAAGACAAGGACTTGACTGGGCCCATGAATGAGAACCATGGGCTTAATTACACCCCCCTGCTATACTCAAGGGGCAACCCCGGCATCATGTCCCCGCTGGCCAAGAAAAAACTTTTGTCCCAGGTGAGCGGGGCCGGCCTCTCCAGCAGCTACCCCTATGGCTCCCCACCCCCTTTGATCAGCAAAAAGAAACTGATTGCAAGGGACGACCGGTGTACGGGTTTGTCCCAGGCCCATCACGGCCAAAGCACCGACCACATGGCGGTCAGCCGGCCGTCGGTGATTCAGCACGTCCAGAGTTTCAGAAGCAAGCCCTCAGAGGAGAGAAAAAGCATCAATGACATTTTTAAGCATGACAAACTGAGTCGATCGGAGCCCCACCGCTGCAGCTTCTCCAAGCATCACCTTAGCCCCCTTGCCGACTCTTACGTCCTGAAGCAAGAAATTCAGGAGGGCAAGGAGAGACTGCTGGAGAAGAGGGCACTGCCCCACTCCCACATGCCTAGCTTCCTGGCCGACTTCTACTCATCTCCGCATCTCCACAGCCTCTACAGACACACCGAACACCATCTTCATAATGAGCAGACATCCAAGTACCCTTGCAGGGACATGTACAGGGAATCGGAAAACAGTTCTTTTCCTTCCCACAAACACCCAGAGAAGCTCCACATGAATTATTTGGCCTCTCTACATCTGCAAGACAAAAAATCAGCTGCAGCAGAAGCCCCCACGGATGACCAGCCAACGGATCTCAGCCTGCCCAAGAACCCGCACAAACCCACGGGCAAGGCCCTGGGCCTGGCCCACCCGACACCTGGGCCCCAGGAGAACAAGGGCGCCTCCCAGTTCCAGGTCATCAACAGCCAGAGTCGAGACTGTCACCCCAAAGCCTGTAGGGTATCGCCCATGACCATGTCGGCCCCTAAAAAATACCCGGAATCACTCTCCAGATCGGGAAAACCCCACCCTGTGAGACTGGAGAATTTCAGGAAGATGGAAGGCATGGTCCACCCCATCCTGCACCGGAAAATGAGCCCTCAGAACATTGGTGCAGCGCGTCCGATAAAGCGCAGCCTGGAGGATTTGGACCTTGTGATTGCTGGGAAAAAGGCCCGGGCCGTGTCTCCTCTGGACCCCTCCAAGGAGGTCTCTGGGAAGGAGAAGGCCCCAGAGCAGGAGAGCGATGGCAGCAAGGCTGTGCATGGCGGGCACTCCGGGGGCTCGTCAGAAGGCCACAAGCTCCCCCTCTCACCCCCTGTCTTCCCAGGTTTGTATTCTGGGAGCCTGTGCACCTCCGGCCTCCACTCCAGGCTCCCAGCAGGGTATTCTCATTCTCTGCAGTACTTGAAAAACCAGACTGTGCTTTCTCCACTCATGCAGCCCCTGGCTTTCCACTCGCTTGTGATGCAAAGAGGAATTTTTACATCGCCGACAAATTCTCAGCAGCTGTACAGACACTTGGCTGCAGCCACACCTGTAGGAAGTTCGTATGGGGACCTTTTGCACAACAGCATTTACCCTTTAGCTGCTATAAATCCTCAAGCTGCCTTCCCATCTTCTCAGCTGTCATCCGTACACCCCAGTACAAAACTGTAAGCCGAGTGCTGCCCAGCATCCCAACGACGTGGCTAACAGAGCTTCACTCCTTAGCCCGGGGGTTGATGGCTGGTAGAATTAGAAGTCAGTATTTCTTCTAATCTGGGGGTAAGATCAGTCCTGGCCCAGGGGCCTAGAGGGGAGGTGAACTTACCTGATATTTCCAGGATGACTCTGGTCTTGGCTGGTCGGTCTTGAACCCCTTCCAACATAGTTGCCCTCGAGCCCCAGATCGTCCACTTTGCACGGGGGTCTTGTGAAGGGATTCATGTGTATCCAGGAGGAACTTAGAGGACCCTGTCTGAGTTCTGATGGTCAGGAAACAATCTGGGCAAAAAAAAAAAAAAAAAAGCAGACATTTCAAAGGGGCAAGGAAGACTGGCAAACATGCCAAGGGTTGCCCCTCTCCATACAACTCTCCAAGGTTCAATCAATGCAATGTATAGAGAAACGTCAATAGATCTTTCATTTTGACACTATTAAACAATCCAGAGAAGTAAACACTGTTAAATTGACTGTATATATTTGCTTCTTTAAACTGCCCGTATCACTGTTTGCTCACCTAATTTATATACAGGTAGTTCCATATTCTCCCAGTTCCTTCTTGTCCTTTTTTTTTTTTTTTAATTAAACAGTATCGCTTTTGTTTGCAGGTCTTTTGTTTTTGTTTTATTTTATTCTGTTTTGTTTTAAAGGCTCACTGTCCTAGTTGTTGATGTGTGTTTGTAATTTTTCCACATCTTACCATTTTGAGCAGCTTTGGGTGGTAATGTTATTGTTTACAAATTGAAGCAACTGATTCTAGTGGAACAGATGAAAAAAGAAACAGTTGAGCACAGAACGTTCCTTTGCAAATCTGCAACTTAAGGATTTTGCCCCTCATGAATGGCATAGTTGAAAGAGCTTACACACTGCTTACCCAGCCAAATGCTCTGCTTTGGAGTACTGGGTTATGTGAAAATATTGAGCCTTGTACTTACCTTATCTAGGCTGTGAAACTGTCCTACATACCAGAGGAATCATAAAAACAAAAACCTCACTGGCAGCAAGCTGCTGAATAACAACAGAATCTAGAGGACATATTTGTGGGCTGCACAGATATTTTAGGAATTTCAGAAATTAGAACAGGAGCCAAAATGATTTACATTGGTGTTGGCGCTGAGCCCTTTAAACAGGCTGGGAAGGAGGGTTGGGAAGAGGCTGGAACTCGACTCTCCTGAAGAAAACGAGCCGCGGGAGGCCCTGGCACCAGACACCTGCCCTGGGCCCTGCTCTTTTGAGTAACGGTGGTCACGTGGCCTTCACCAAGTTGGCTTCTTCTTGCTCCCAAGAAGAATTTCACAGGCCACGTCTTTGGGGATAGTTGGCATACCGGATTACCCATTTCAAAAGAAAGCCATCCCCTTTGGGTTGACGGGGCACAAGTTTTGTGTGTATGCACACACACAGGGTGGTTTGTGTCGTGTTTTCAACCACCAGGCAATACAGTCCACTTAATGATTTCTTTTACTGATGGGAAGAAATGGTCCTGCTATTCAAGCAGTCAAAAGATGTAGCGAATGTATACTGTCGTTCTTGCCACTTCATTCTATTTGCTGCTGAGCTGTAACATCAAGGTGGACGCATTTTCTAAGTGTGTTGAAAGTGGATCGACACAGAGTGGATTTTCTTTCCAGGTCCCGTCCCTGCTGATAACACTGCTTTGATGAACTCCCCAGCCAACCCTCCCCTACCCCAACGCTACCAGTAGACATTAGAACCATAGTTAACCAAGTCTTTTACCTCTGAGATACTTAATTCTATGAAAAATTGAGGACAATTCTCAACTTCTGAGTAGGTAACTCAATTGCAAAATAATCAAAACTGGTGAACAATGAAACTCTGGCTCTTAGACCAAGCCATGCATGCCGCACATTTGTACTGAAATGTCTCCATGACACGAAGCCAAATACTCAGTGTAACATACTTAATATCCAAAGGTGGAAACAAAAGAATGTAGAGATCTAGTATTAAGAGTTCCATTTGCTTCAATTAATTATTTACCTTCCTGTGGAATAATATATATATATATATTTAATAGAACCATAGGTAGACTAGTAGAATTTAGATTATAAATGTGTGAATGCAGATTATCCTGCTATTGCACAAGATAGAGGGGGGAAAAAAAATCTCAATCCCAGCTGGCAAAATGCTGGCCAGGACACGTGTAAGAAAGTTGCACTAGACTGAAGGGTCGCAGAATCAGAGGACATGGAAGAAAAAGGAAACTCCAATGTTTCTGCAGCAGACGTGGGCTAGATCCTACATGGTTTCTGTGAGTTCGTTTCTCAAAGAAAAGGGGGGCGTCTGTCCCTGGGGGAGCTCACCTATCCATTTTGAACTTGGGGCATTTGTCTTCCCCACTGCAGTGATTTCAGTCTGGTTTCATCATGTTGGAATTCAATCACACCATTTTCAAACAATGTTAACATAGTCCAACTTTTGTTTTTCTCATCTCTTCCGAGAGGAGACTCACCGTTTCTGTCTGAGGAAGCTCATACCCTCGGCAAAACATCAGGACAAATAAAGAGAAATGGGGGTATACATTCCCAACAGAAGCAGTGTGTTATTTGTTTTAAAACTCCGAGCAGAGATCTTGGAAATCTTTCAGAAAGACCATTGAATTCTTCATTGGCTGAGAACTACATTTTAAAAAGTCTTAAATACGGCTTTGTTTGCATTGTTTGAGTTCAAGGGGCCTTATTATTGAATGGAATTGCACAAGCCTTTCTTTGTGCAATCAGACCATTGTTATTGGTAGTTCTGTGAAGGAAACTGTGGAATCTAATTGGCAATGGAGTCATAAATCTATTTACTGAGTGTAGCTTCCAAGAAATGTTGCAATTCAAAATGCACTAAGTCCGTGATTTACTGGAGATTTGGAGATTCTAAATAATATTTTTTAAAAACCTTTCCATGCAACTTCTGGTTTAACTTTTGGCAACTCAACATTAAAGGAAAAAGAAAAACAGCTCAACCGAGTTTCAGAATTAAGTATTCTTCTAGTAAGTGGTTGGAACTTGTAATATCTGCCACAGGACTGACTTATTTATTTACTAGCTAGAAGCTCTTAAGTTCACTTGTTTATCAGGGCATATACAGAAGGGTTTGTTAAAACTCAACGTTGACTTTACAACTTTCTGACCTGGTGCATGAATTCTCAAGTACTGTATTTCACTGTGTTGGTGTGTCTGATGGAAATTCCGAGGTGATCTCACAAAAATATTTTATGTAGTGTGCCTTCAGAGAGAACCATTTATTTCTCTTCACCTGTTGTCCCACAAAGTCACATTTGGTGGTGGTCAGCCGAGTCCCATCTGGTCCAGTTTTACTCTTGTCCCAATTTTAAAGAAAAGTGGGAACGAGTCTGCCCTGGTGAGACCCACACCATTGCAATGACTATCTCGAGCACTTAAATTCCATTGTTGGCTGTTGATGTATTTGATATTCTGCTTGTCTCCCCATGGTTGAAATATGTCTGAAGAATAGCAGCATAATCTCTTGGCTGTTTATACTTTTCTAAACTTTCCTGTGTTGTAAATATTGTATACTTTTGGTGATTCCAGCTATGTAACCTCTATGCTCTGTAAGGTGATTATTTGTATATAGCAACATGGCCCAGTGATATTATAGTTTCCCAATGGAGAGGTTATTGAGTAACCTTTGCATTAGTTTAAACACTACCAGAAGAATGCTGAGCCAACTATAAACACTCAATTTTGTATGTTTTCCAAATTGTACTTATTACTGCTTTTGATACTGTATTACGTGCCAATAGTTTCCCAATCACATAGCAGGCAAGAGATATTTTGTACTTTTTGATCCACTGTAATATTTAATAAAAAACGTTACTATCTGTTTCCTTTTGGGTGTAATCTGTTGCTTCCTCCTGAGCAGCCCTGTGGCCTCACCAGAGTACTTTCCACCCCATTGTCCCCAGGTAGGATAATAACAGTAATAACGATGATGTCTGTCTTTGTTGAGAAACTACTGGGTGCCCAACTGGCATACAATATCTTTACTCTTCACAGCTCCATATAAATATGGTTATGCCCATTTTACTGATGAGAAGACTGAAGCTTACAAAGGTAAATTAACTGGCCCGAGATCACTTAACTAACAAATTGGCAGAGTCAGGATTTGAACCCAGGGCTCTTAAGTCTGTGACTGCCTTTGTATCCTATATTCTTCTTGGCAGATAACAAAAGTCACTATTTACTTACTCAGTCTAAAAATTTATTCCTGCCTCAATTGCCAGGCATTGTGTTGGAAGCTGGGATTATAATATGAGTAAAAGATCCTGGAGCTTATAAATATTATAGGAAAGAGAATGAATTAAATAGTTACCCACATGAATACAAACCTCAACCTGCCCTAGTTCTGGGGGAGAGGAGTGTGATGACTGAAGTGATACATGAAGAGGAAGTGATGACTAAACTGATACATGAAGGATGAATATTAGTTGACCAGGTGACAGATAATTGGGAGAAGTATCCAAACACAGTGTGCCACTTGTGCAAAGGCCCAGAGGCAAGAACAAGTTTGACGACTTACAGGAACTGAAAAAAGCCTGTGTGACAGAAGCATAATTATAAGGTCCAGGGAATGAGGTGAGCTGAGGCTAGAGAGTATATAGCAGGGGCCAGCCAGGTAGGTCCTCAGAGACCAGGTTGAGCATTCAGTCCTCGTCTTAAGCAAGAAGAGGTTTAAGTGGAGGGGTGATATGTTCAGATTTGTCTCTTTCAATATCATTCGCTGGCTGCTGTGTAAAGGCAGATTGAGAGCAATTTAACCAAGATGGTGGTTATTTCAGTTGGGGTGGTGGAACGGGAGAGTGGATGCATTTCAGAGGTACTTAGGAGGCATGAACAGACTTGGCAATGAATTAAATGGGACAATTGAATATTCAGGATTGAAAAGCTAGGAAAACAGCATATTCTGATGTCTGGTGACGACAGACAAAGATTACTGCTCTTTAATCCCCTTAGTCCTCTGCCTCCAAGCTTCCCCCTGGCTTTGCTCAGCTTATTGTTAGTTGAAGTGAGGCATTCACAAAGGAGCAGCCTGTGTGTACCCTTCTTAATAGGTCCCGGAGATTGGGGTAGGGGAGAGGGTGGACAGACTTTGCTAAGTGTCTTGGTTAACAACTCACACCATCTGGTCAGGGTGGACTCAACAGACAGGAGAGGATAAACTGCTAATAACCATGTCATCGCAACTCTTCAGGGAAAAAAACCACACATACATGTTGATACAAGACATATGACCCTTTGTCTTACCATGGTTGACTCCCTGAAGGACCCTGCCTACCCTTCTCAGGTCAGTGGGAGTTGCAGCAGCATGTTAGGGCCCTCATCCTCTTCTCAGTGGCCCTCATTCCTTTTGGATTAACATCCAAACATGCACAACACAGAAGGAGCCCCTAGCCCCATCGTTTCCTTGCCCTCATCCTGATTCATGTGTATTTCACCATATCATGTGAATTGTTAAGAATACATCAAAAGAGTGTTCTTCCATCTATGACACATCCTGCATTTATAGATCTGATGCTTGAATCATACACAACAGGAAACATCATGATAAGTTATCTATTTTTACCAGGCCTGGCTGGCTAATACTGTTGGGAAGAGGGTGCTTTTGCTAAAGATATCACTCAGTGCAAAAGCAATGAAACTGCCCAACGATTTATTGTAGG
Source organism: Camelus dromedarius (assembly GCF_036321535.1). Taxonomy (NCBI): domain Eukaryota; kingdom Metazoa; phylum Chordata; class Mammalia; order Artiodactyla; family Camelidae; genus Camelus; species Camelus dromedarius. Next base: position 39,567,826 of record NC_087443.1, on the reverse strand, counting down.
AAAGTGGCCAAAGTTGACAAATGTTTTAGGACTGATAGTGACCAGGAAATGGGTGATCATTTACATCAACAAGTAAATAAGTGGCAGGAGGTAGGAGTGGGATGGGTGTCACCTCAGGCCAGGAACAATGTAAGAGAAAGCACAGCCTTCAAGACTGACGTAGAGGAGGGCAATCAAGATGGTGGAATAGAAGGATATGAAGCTCACTTCCTCCCACAAAAACACCAAAAATCATTGACCTGTGGAACAATTCTCACAGACTACCCACTGAGCATTGGTGGATTTCATACAACCAAAGTTGTGAGAAAGATGACCATGTAACCAGATAGGATGAAAGGAAAATAAAAAAAGAAATTGGACAGGACCTGCATCCCTGGTGGGAGCTGTGAAAACAGAAAGGTTCCCTCAACTTGGAGCCCCTTCACTGACCGGGAGGTCTGTGCAGACAGTTAGGGAGCCTCAGAGACTAAAAGGAGAGTGCAGCAGGCAGCATGCGGCAGGCAGGACTCAGAGAGATCAGCACAGACGGTCCTGGCCACCTCACCGCACTCCCCAGCCTAAGACGTGCACCTGATGGTGTGTGCAATGGCTGGGTGTTGAAACTCAGGCGTTAGCAGACAGACTGGAGGAGAGGACTCAAGTTTGGCTGCCTGGAGAGAGCCTGAAAGGGGCGAAGTGTGGTCCAGGCCACAACTAGGGGCATGCCCAGGACGGAATCTGATCCACCATAAAAGATCCATTGCTAATGTACGACCAAAGGGAGGGGGCAGGGCCCCGCCACAGCAGCCCCATTCTCAGCAAGCTCAAGGTAGGCACAGCTCTGCTGCTGCTAACTCTGGGGCTGTGCAAACTCCTGCAGGTTGCCCACTTGCCAAGGGATGGCTGAAATCTGAGCCGATTCCCAGTGAGTGTGCAACTTCCACAAATTGACACCTGCAGCAGCATCTAAAGTACCTGTGAGCTGATTACTGGTATGCCAATAGCAGGCTTTGTGGGCATGCAAATGCGGAAGCAGGGCTGAAATCTGAGCCAATTATTGGTGTCCCCACAGTGGTGGATGAGCTGAGGGCAATGCCAATAACAGTGCACTTTGTGAGTGTGCACACCAGATGACAGGCAAGGTCACAGAGTGCACGTCCTGGGGAGGCATACTTAGTAGCGCTTTTCCCAGAGGGAGCATTCTAATCCTGCTACCCACACCACAGCTTAGAACCAGATCTGGGGGCTTGTATTCCAACGACTGAGGAGCAGATTCAGCCCCTGACAGGAATATGACAACCACAGAGTGAAGAGGAGTCCCTGCCAAACATCCAGTGCAGGTACTGGTCACCACAACACCAATTACACCCCCTATCAAGAGGAGGATAGCCGGCACACCCTGAAGAAAGATGTGACAGGCATCCATACCCTGCACCAAAAATACTGGACTAATACAGGCTACTCAGGGACACTCCCACATTAAAAACAGCCCTTCAAGACTATCAAAGATAACTGTTTCCCCTAAATTAATAGAGTCAGAGAAATATAGGTAAAATGAAAAAGAAGAGGAACCACTCTCAATTAAAAGAACAAGAGAAATCCCCTGAAAGAATAAACAATGAAATGGACCTCTCCAGTCTACCAGATCCTGAGTTCAAAAGGCAGATAATAAAAAGGCTGAAGGAATTAAGAAAGGCTTTCAACAGAAATGCAGATCACTGTAACAAGGAACTAGAAACTATAAAGAGGAGCCAATCAAAAACTGACAACTCCACTGCCAAGATGAAAGCCGAGCTGAAGGCAATAAACAGCAGACTAAATAATGGAGAAGAATGAATAAATGTCCTGGAAGACAAAGAGTTATGGAAATCACCCAATCAGAACAACAGACAGAAAGACAAATGAAAAAAAAAAAAAAAAAGAAAGTGACATATGAGACCTATGAGATAATACAAAGTCTGCCAATCAATTCATAATAAGGGTCCCAGAAGGAGAAGAAAGAGAAAAGGGGATCAAAAACATATTTTAAAAAGTTATGGCTTAAAATTCCCAAACCTAAAGAAGGAAACAGATATCCAGGTACAGGAAGCACAGAGAATCCTAAAACAAGATGAACCCAAACAGACCTACACCACAACATACCATAATTAAAATGGCAAAAGTTTAAGAGAGGATTCTAAAGGCAGCAAGAGAAGAACAAAGAGTTAGTCATAATGGAACCACCATAAGACTATCAGATGATTTCTCCACAGAAACTCTGCAGGCCAGAAGATACATTTAAAGTCCTGAAAGGGAAAAAACTGCAACCTAAAATATTCTATGAAGCAAGATTACCACTTAGAAGAGGAGAGAATTTCTCAGACAAGCAAAAACTAAAAAAATATAATATCAAATCCATCCTAAAAGAAATATTGAAAGGTCTTCTCTAAATAGAAGAGAAGCAACAATCTATAGGAAAAGCAAAATCACAATAGGATAAGCAAATATATAAAACAATTGTAGGACCTTTAAATAAGCCAGTACATAGATTTAAAAAAATTCAAAAAAATTTTTGTGAAAGTGATTATAACTACAATGAACAGCAAAAGGTTAAATAGGAAGATTTAAAATAGGACATCAAAATCATAAAATGTGGGAGAGAGGAGTAAGAAAATGCAGATTTTTTTTAGAATGTGTTTGAGTTTATATGACTACTAGTCTAAAGCAAGTATATATAGTAATGGGTTACAATACTTGAAAACCAGGGTAACCACAAATCAAAAACATACAAGAGATTCACAAAAAACAAAGAGGAGAACTCATGCATAATACAAAAACCATCAAACCACAAAAGGAAAAACAAAAAGAAAGGAACAAATAGGAAATACAAAATCAACTGGAAAACAAGTGTAAATGGCAGTAAACACATATCAATAACTACCTTAAATATTAATGGACAAAATCCTCCAATCAAAAGACACAGAATGGTAATCTGTATAATGAAACAAGAGCCTAAAATATGCTGCCTTCAAGAGACTCACTTTAGGGTGAAGAACATACATAGACTGAAAGTTTTAGGATGGAAAAAACTATTTCATGCAAATAGAAATGATAAGAAAGCATGGGTAACAATATTCATATCAGACAAAACAGACTTTAAAACAAAGGCCATAAAAAGATTAAAAAGGATACTACATAATGATAAAAGGATCAATTACAATAAGATGATATTACCCTCATTAATATACACACCCAAAATAGGAGTACCTAAATATACATAACAAATACTAACAGAGATTAAGGGAGAAACTAAGAATCTGATGGGAATACAATAATAGTAAGAGATTTTAATATTCCAATGGCATCAACAGACAGATCTTTCACACAGAAAATCAATAAGGGAATAGGGATCCTAAATGACATAATAGAAGGGTTAGACTTAATTGATATTTTCAGGACATTACATCCCTCACCACCTCAGTCCCCCCCACCCCAAAAAACAGATTACACATTCTTTTCAAATGAAACATCCTCTGAGATGGACCATATACTAAGACACAAAACAAGCCTCAAGAAACTTAAGAGGATAGAAATTATTTCAACCATTCTTTCTGACCATAATGACATGAAACTACAAATCAACCACAAAAAGAGAAATGAGAAAAAAAATACATGGAGACTAAGCAGTATGCTACTAAAAAAACCAAAGGTTCAACAACAAAATCAAAGAGGAAAATTTTAAAATACCTTGAGACAAATGACAATGAAAACACAACCATACCAAATCCATGGAATGCAGTGAAAGCAGTCCTAGGAGGGAAGTTCATAGTGATATAGATGTCCTCAAAAAACAAGAAAGATCTCAAACAACTTAATCTACCCCCTAAAAGAATTAGAAAAAGAACAAACAAAACTTAATGTGAGGATAAGGAAGAAAATAATAAAGATGAGAGATGAAATAAAGATTTAAAAAATAGAAAAAAAATCAATTAAACCAAGAGCTGTTTTTTTTGAAAGAATAAACAAAATCAACAAACTTCAGGCCAGGCTTACCAAGAAGAAAAGAGAGCTCCAAAAAAAAACCCCCAAAAACAAAAAACAAACAAAAAAACAAAACACACACAAAAAAAATTAACAAATGAAAGTGGAGAAATAACAACCAATATCACAGAAATACAAAAAGCCATAAGAGAATACCATGAACAATTATATGTCAACAAATTGAACAGAGAAGAAATAGACAAGTTTTTAGAAACATACACCTACCAAAACTGAATCAAGAAGAAATGGATAATTTTAACACATCGATCACTAGGAGTGAAACAGAATCTATTAAAAAAAATTTAAAAACTTCCTGCAAACAGAAGTCCAGAAGTGAATGGCTTCTCTGGGGAACTCTACCAAACAAAGAAGAATTTATACTAACCTTCTCAAACCCTTCCAAAAGATTGAAGAGGAAGGAACATTTCCAAAGTGTTGTGTGAAGCCACCATCACCCCGTTAGCAAAATCAGACAAAGACAATACCAAAAAACAAAAGTACAGCCAACACCTTTTATCTATACAGATGCAAAACTCTTCAACAAAACATTAGCAAACAGAATCAAACAACATATAAAAAGGATCATACACCGTGATCATATTGGATTCATCCCTGGGTCACAAGGATAGTTTAACATACCCAAATCAATCAATGTGATACACCACATTAACAAAAGAAAAGACAAAAACTACATGATCATCTCAATAGATGCAGAAAAAGCATTTGATAAAATTCATGATAAAAACCCTCACAAAGCAGGTAGAGAGGGAACATATCTCAATATAATAAAGCTATTTATGACAAACCTACAGCCAGTATAATACTAAATGGTGAAAAGTTGAAAGCCTTCCTGCTAAAATCTGGAAGAAGACAAGGATGCCACTCTCACCGCTTCAATGCAACATAGTATTGGAAGTCCTAGCCACAGCAATCACACAAGAAAAAGGGAATAAAAGGTATCCAATTTGGAAGAAAGAGGTAAAACTGTCATTATATACAGATGACATACTACTCTACATAGAAAACCCTAAAAACTCCATACAAAGACTACTAGAACTGATGAACAAATTCAACAAGGAAGCAGGATATGAGACTAACATACAAAAATTAGTTGCATTTCTTTACACTAACAATGAAATATCAGAAAAAGAAAGTTTAAAAAGTTCCTTTTAAAATCATGTCAAAAAAAAAAGAAAAACAAAAAGACAAACAAAACCCCCAAAACCTAGGAATAAACCTAACCAAGGAGGTGAAAGAATTATATGTGGAGAACTATAAAACACTGATAAAGGAAACTGAAGAGGATTCAAAGAAATAGAAGCATATCCCACACTCCTGGGTTGGAAGAACTAATATTGCTAACATGGCCATACTACCCAAAGCAATCTACAGATTTAATGTGATCTCTATCAAAGAACCCATGACATTTTTCATAAAACTAGAAAAAATAATTCTAAAATTTATATGGAATCACAAAAGACCCAGAATTGCCAAAGCCATACTGAAGAAAAAGAATGAAGCTGGAAGAATACCCCTCCCAGACTTCAGACAACACTACAGAGCTACAGTCACCAAAACAGCATGGTATTTGTACAAAAACAGACATATGGACCAATGGAACAGAATAGAGCCCAGAAACAAACTCACAAACTTTTAGTCAATTAACTTTTGATAAAGGAGGCAAGAACATACAATGGAGTAAAGATAGTCTCTTCAGCAAAAGGTGTTGGGAAAACTGGACAGCTGCATGTAAATCAATGAAGTTACAATACTCCCTCACTCCATACACAAAAATAAATTCAAAATGGCTTAAAGACTTAAAAATAAGACAAGACACTTTAAACCTCTTAAAAGAAAACATAGGTAACACACTATCTGACATAAATCTTAGCAATGTTCTCCTAGGGCAGTCTACCCAAGCAATAGAAATAAAAACAAAAATAAACAAAAGGGACCTAACTAAACTTACAAGCTTTTGCACAGCAAAGGAAACCATAAGCAAAACAAAATGACAACCTATGGAATGGGAGAAAATATTTGCAAAAGATAAGACTGACAAGGGCTTAATTTCCAGAATACATAAACAGCTGATACAACTTAATATGAAAGAAACAAATAACCCAATCCAAAAATGGGCAGAAGACCTAAACAAGCAATTCTCCAGTGAAGACATACACAAATGGCCAATAGATACATGAAAAAATGCTCAATATTGCTCATTATCAGAGAAATGCAAATCAAAAACTACAATGAGGTATCACCTCACAGCAGTCAGAATGGCCATCGCTTAAAAGTCCACAAACAATTAATGGAGGAGAGGGAGTGGAGAAAAGGGAACCCTCCTACACTGCTGGTGGGAATGCAGTCTGGTGCAGCCATTATGGAAAACAGTACGAAGATACCTCAAAAGACTAAAAATAGACTTACCATATGAGCCAGCAATGCCACTCCTGGGCATATATCCACAGGGGAGCTTAATTCAAAAAGATGCATGCACCCCAATGTTCATAGCAGCACTATATACAATAGCCAAGACATGGAAGTGTAGTGGAGAATAACCTTTGTTTTGTTGGAGGTTTACAGGGACACCATGACCTAGCCCACAGGGATGGCTGCAAGAACAAAGAATGCCTGCAGCAAGATTACAACAATCAACCACACCTCCTCCCTTATTTTTGTAAAAAAGGAGGCTGTATTCTGACTACAGCAGGATGGTTCTCCAAGACATTTGTCAGCCACCCTCAGTCTGCTGGCTTTCCGAATAAAGTCGCTATTCCTTGCCCCAACATCTTGTTTCCCAATTCATCGGCCTGTCGTGCGGTGAGCAGAATGAGTTTGGACTAGGCAACAATTTTGGCGAAAGCAGCCAGGAGCCTTGCTGCTTGTGGCCAGCAGACCCTGTTTGGGGAATTTTCAGGTGAGGCCCTAGCAGCTGCCAGGACCACTTGTCCTGAGTGTCTTCCCTTCAAAATTCCCTGAAGCACCACCAGCTGCCCCAGTGCCTGGCAGCTGGAGCAAGGAATCAACGTTTGGGGGTCGATGGGCTCCATATAGTGGGTTAAGTTGCTCTGGTGTGTACAGCCAGGAACTTCTTTCCTCTCCATCTGGGCTCTTCCTCTGGAATAAGCCCATCTGCTTTAGTGGGGTGCCCTGTTGGTGAGAGGAAACAGTTGTTGGACTTTTACCCGATTTGGAACCGATTCATTTGTTTCTTTGGATGTTAGCATTTGTGTGCGTCATTTGTGTTTTGTTTGTCTTGTATTCCTGTCTTTAAAAAAGGGGGGAACTTTTCTTGAGGCACATTTTGAATAAGTAGTCTGATTACACACAGCTATGAACCCATGCCTAAGAGAAAGATGACTTCAGTTTTGTGTTTAATCATGTTATACTTTGTGTTTTTGGTATTGGGGTTTATTTGCGCCTTTTGTGTCTTATTGTTCTTAAACTTACAGATATGGGAAATACTTCATCTGTCCCTAAGGAAAGCCCTTTGGGGCATGTCTTAAATAAATGGGAAAATATAGCTGTGAGCCTATGACTAAGAAAAAGATGGTATTTTACTGTAATACTGCTTGAATAATGCACACTCTAGGCTCTGGGGAACACTGGCCTGAAAATTTCTAGTTAGAACTGTTTTGCCAGAGAAAAGGTAAATAGGAAGAAATGCCATATATATAAGGCTTTATGAAATCCCACAATGAGGAAGGTAATGACTGACAGGGCCCAGGGCTCTTAGCCATTTTAAAGACCCCTATAACAACTGCCACCCAAGAGTCTTAGTACAACTGACAGTGGGGTCTCAACTAGTGGACTTTGTAACTTCTAAACTTCTAAACTTCTATCCCAGTGCCAATGACTCAACAGCTGGTATGACCTCTGGAATGCAAATTTTCAAAAAGGGAGTAATTCGGAAACAAATCGAAATCTTAAATGTTTTCCATAGAAGTTACTAAAAATGTTTAGCTATCTAGTCAGGCAACTTCGATTTGTTCTATCTGCCAAAACTCCAATTTGAATCCAACCTCTTGTAATTGATGAGTCTTACATTGTTGTATCTGATTCATGGCTAAAAGTTTAAAATGGCAACTATGAGGTCTCTATGTTTTTGAGTTTGTACGTACCTATATGTCTGTTCTAGATCTGTGGCACTGCCAAAATTAATTTGTAAAAGAGCTCTATTTAATTGGCTTAAAGAAAATTAAATGCCTATATAAATACTGAGAAATGTAAAAGAAACTGGCCAGAATGAAAATCGGGTTCATGTGATCTAAAAAAATAATCAGTATTGAATCGACACCTGGTATTGGAAGCTAGCTTAAGCCTATCAGTATAATATAGGCATGTCTCAAGATTCATTAATGCTATGCATAAAACTTCTATTGTACTTAGGTTTAACAGAGGTCCAATAAGACATTTTCATATCTGTCACAAATTTGTCAGCAAGAAAAATAACTTGGAATAATATTCTTTTAAGTAACTTAAATGAAAATGAGAAAGAGCTTTTGGGTAAACTTTTAAGGAATGATTATCTGAGGAATGTCTGCTCAAATGATCTCCCCAGATATTTGGTAATGTAAAATTTCAGAGTTTTGCTAAATTACGTTAAATGATGGAAGTTTACTAAATAGCTAGGTCATTTTCAGATAAAATAAGATATCAAAACATTAATTGCTGAATATTGACTTCCTCTTCAGAGAAACTAAAGATATTTAGAAATAAATACTAACAAAGGTTTGGTGCCACCCTAAAATAATCTCTACTAGTAAGGGAAACATCTCAGTAAGCCAGGAAAGTAAGATGAATGTTTTCAGTAAAAGAAGGTATAAGAAATGGAATTATATTGTGTTAATGGAAAAAGAGTGACTTTTTCCTAAAGCTGGTTGCTTCTGAATGGAGAAGAAAATAAGGGACAAAATAATATAGATATAGAGAACTGTGGAAGGTCTGTGAAAGAGAAATCCTGAGAGAAGAGTTTTATACATGGTCTGGATTGGCTAAGTTTAAAATAAATTTAGTTGATTAAATAAATCTTTAAAAGTAAGCTGGTACAAGATGACTTGGTTTGGTTTTCTTTCTCTCTGTTGAGAGAACAAAGTTATCTTAAAATGATAATCTGCTTTTAGTAACAGATTGTGAAGTTTCTTTTACCCCGTAAGTAATCTGTTCTGTATTTACCCTTGAAATATTTTTATTGTTAATGAATAGGTACTGTTTCACAGTGACCTATACTTTTATCTGACCAAGTATTTTGAAACTTTTTAACAAGCTTCCCAAATATCAAATTTTAATCATAATGCTTTTGACCTCCAGCTAAATCTGGGACGCTTCAGAGGGCCCCTGAAATATCCCAAAGAGAGATTTTAAACTAGTAAGTTTCGTTTGGTATGTTAAACAACATGGGAAGTATTGTCAAATGAATAATAAATCTTTCTAGGTTATACTGTATAAAAATATTATTAATATAGATATTCTAGAAACTATATAGAATCCCTAAAAATCTGGTATGTCTGAAATGTTACCAGTCATAATTCTGGTTATTGTAACCAGGTCTCTTTATCATTACAGTGTAATTAGGTGCTTAATCATGCTTTTAGGTCTTTTGTCATTTACAGACAGTTATTGTTTTATTCTCATGCTTTTGCAAATGCTTTCTTTTCAAGGAGATTTACTGGTTTCTAATTTCAAACTACAGCACTGAACCAAACTGGGTAAGAAATTTTAAAAGTCTGATGGAAACTCTGATTTTACAAAACTGCTAGCAAAAAAAAAAAAGATTAGTTACATGGGACTGAGTAAACTGATGAATATGGTTATAATTTTTATTTTTTTCTGAAATATTACTGGCTTTTAATCTGTGTTCTCCAGATATAAAGAAGTCCTTCTTCTCAAGCTAATTACGACTTACAGCAGTTTGGTAAACTATACCTTTGTAAGCACCTAATGAAAGTTCTTGGCTTAAATTCTCACTTATGACCTTACTAATACTGTATTTGTTATTTGTATTTTGTCTGTTTTACAAAATTCTTGTTTCTTGCATTACCAGTTGTGTGGCTGAGCCTCTGATAAAATAATGACTAGGTTACTTACAACAGCAGATCAGATATATACTTCTGTATGAGACCAATGATTGTAATAGTGTGACTCTAGATATGGAAAAAAGCAACAAGAGGGAATACTCTCCTGGACCACAAGAGACAGGTGGTCCAGAGACTTTTTACTACTGTTAATAAGGCCTAGTTCCATAATAGCACATTGAGTGGCCTATCAATAAAAATCCTCGCCTGACCTAGGAATAAGCATTCCTAGCACCGTGGGACGAAATGGTCATGCCAAACCATGGTCAAATTTCTGATCATGAGGGCACTCGCCATCTGCCTCTACAAGGACTGGATCACATTGGCACTTGCCATCTACCTCTGCTTGGATTAAATCACGAGCCGCTGCAGCCGCTGACCTCACACACCCTAAAAGGAGTTCAGGGTGGAGATCAGGAATGAGGTGCTCTGTGCTCTGGGAAAATTGGCTGAACAGGCCTTTAGATAATTAGATATTTTCAGGAAAAGATTTTATGAGCCCAAATTCTTGCATCTCCTCATATCTACAAAAATACTGAGATCATTAATGGTAACATCTGTTTTGGCCATTAAGGAGAAAAATGCATTTGAAAATCAAAATGGAGTATCTGTAGTTCAGACATCCAAGGTAAAATTAGGTAACCAATTTAGATGTGATTTTAGACAAGTTTCTGTATTGCTGAGAACGTAAGTTTTCTGAGCAGTGTCAAAATTAGAATGCTACCAGCCATTCTCAAAGCAGTGTCTGCTGGCAACTTGTAGCTACAACCTTATGGGCTCAAGTTCTCCTCTTGTAGTTACTGCAGTTACTGCCTATTTGCATATATGCCTACTTCCATCCCAGATAAATCCAGGAACATCATAACTGCCCTGGAGGACATAAAACAACAAATATATAATGTAGGGGATTCAGATGCATGTGTGTGAGAAGTTATAACCCAAGTTAACACCTGGTTTTCTGGTCTCTTCATGGATACCCCAAGGTCTCAAATCCATTCTAATGGGAATTCTATAGTTTCTGTTATCACTTCTGTTAACAGGAATTGGTATATATCTAATATTTAGACTGTTTTCCATCGTGTAATGTTCGGGAAATGAGCAGCTAAAGGCTCTTTCTGAACCCCCAGCCACATGGCAAAATCAGGTTCGCTCATTCCATTTCAAGGGCCCCAAATAACGTCCTCTTTCAGCAGGAACATGACGCCCATCTCCCTATTTCCATAGAAACGTAATGAGAGAAACTGGCAGTGGGGATTTTAAAGGAAGATTAATAAAATGGCTGCACTTAGGCTAACAGATTGCTTATTCTTATGCTTGCCCTTAAAACGGTCAATTGACCTGACTGACCAGTTGCTATTCACAGTTTCAGGCCCATTGTTAAAACTAAAGCTATTGACCTTACTGTTTCTACTTCATTCAAGTAATCAAAAGCTATAAACATGCTTGGTCTCTGAGTCGATTTCCAGGGAGAAGGTCACAGGACTTTAACCATACAAAATAGCCTGAATTACCAAGAAGACCACACCTTGGGTGCTTATAAGCTAAAGAGATGGAAAGAATGACAACCACTAGCCTCTGCAGAACTGGTCACCTGAAAGCATCATGATGCCATTCTAAGTCTTCTGATGAACTAAATAGCACAAGCATCTAGTGTTAATAATGGTACAGTGGGAAAAAAGAAAGAAAGAGATTATACTACTGACTAAAGATGCCCAGGAATGTTCCCTGACCGAGGCTGATCAATTCCATTCCATAATCACCCTCTCATCATTGCCCCTTTTCAGCAGGAAGTAGCCAGAGCGGTCGTCGCCTCTTTTACCACAAGATTGTGGAATAGACATTGACAGTGGGGAATTGTAGTAGAGAATAACATTTGGTTTGTTGGAGGTTTACAGGGACACCATGACCTAGCCCACAGGGATGGCTGCAAGAACAACGGATGCCTGCAGCAAGAAAATTACAACAATCAACCACACCCCCTCCCTTATTTTTTGTATAAAAGGAGCCTGCATTCTGACTAAAGCAGGATGGTTCTCCAAGACATTAGTCTGCCATCCTCTCGGTCTGCCAGCTTTCCAAATGAAGTTGCTATTCCTTGCCCCAACACCTCGTCTCCAGATTTATTGGCCTGTCATGCGACGAGCAGAACGAGTTTGGACATGGCAACAGAAGCAACCTAAATGTCCATTGACAGATGACTGAATAAAGAAGCTGTGGTATATTTGTACAGTGGAATACTACTCAGCCATAAAAAATAATAAAATAATGCCATTTTCAGCAACATAGATGGGCCTAGAGATCATCATTCTAAGTGAAGTAAGCCAGAAAGAGAAAGAAAAACACCATATGATATCACTTACATGTGAAATCTAAAAAAACAAAATAAAAAGGACACTATGAACTCATCTACGAAACAGAAACAGACTTGCAGATACAGTAAACAATCTTATGATTACCGGGGAAAGGGGGTGGGAAGGGATAAATTTGGGAGTTTGAGATTCGCAAATGTTAGCCACTATATATAAAAATAAATTTTTAAAAAGTTTCTTCTGTATAGCACAGGAAACCATATTCAATATCTTGTAATAACCTTTAATGAAAAATAATATGAAAACAAATATATGTATGTATATGCATGACTGGGACATTGTGCTGTACACCGGAAGTTGATACATTGTAACTGACTATACTTCAACTTTAAAAAATTAAAGCAAAAAAAAAAATCAACTACAAGAAAAAAACTGCAAACACGTGGAGGCTCAACAATATGCTACTAAACAACCAATGGATCACTGAAGAAAACAAAGAGGAAATAAAAAAATACTTTGAGACAAATGAAAATGAAAACACAATGATCCAAAACCTCTGGGACACAGTAAAGCAGTTTTAAGGGAAGTTTATAGTGATCCAAACCTACCTCAGAAAACAAGAAAAATCTGAAATAGACAACCTCACCTTACACCTAAAGCAGTTAGAGAAAGAAAAACAAACACAACCCAAAGTTAGAAGAAAAAAAATCATAAAGATTAGAGGAGAAATAAATGAAATAGAGACTAAAATAACAATAGAAAAGATTAATGAAACTAAACAATGAAACTAATGAAAGATAAACAAAATTGATAAACATTTGTCAGATTCATCAAGCAAAAAAGGGAGAGGGCCCAAATTAATAAAATCAGAAATGAAAAAGGAGAAGTTATAACCAACACCACAGAAATACAAAGGATCATAAGAGGCTACTATGAGCAACTATACGCCAACAAAAAGGACAACCTAGAAGTAATGGACAATTTCTTAGAAAGGTACAATTTACCAGGAGTGAACCAGGAAGAAATAGACAATATGAATAGACCAAGTACCAGTACTGAAATTGAATCAGTAATTTAAAAACTCCCAACAAACAGAAGTCCAGGACCAGATGGCTTCACAGGTGAATTCTACCAAAAATTTAGAGACAAGCTAACACATCCTTCTGAAACTATTCTTAAAAAGTTGCAGAGGAAGGAACACTTCCAAACTCATTCTATGAGGCGATCACCACCCTGATATCAAAACCAGACAAAAAATAAGGTATCACAAAAAAAGAAAATTACAGGCCAGTATAATTTATGAGTATAGATGCAAAAATGCTCAACAAAATACTAGCAAATCAACTCCAACAATGCATTAAAAGGATCATACATCATGATCAAGTGGGCTTTACCTCAGGGATGCAAGGATTTTTCAATATTGGCAAATCAATCAATGTGATACACCACGTTAACAAACTGAAGAACAAAAACCGTATGATTATCTCAATAGATGCAGAAAAGGTTTTCATAAAATTCAACATCCATTTATGATAAAAATGGTCCAGAAAGTGGGCACAGACAGAACACACCCCAACATAATAAAGGGCACATATGACAAACCACAAACCCAGAGCTAACATCATACTTAATGGTGAAAAGCTGCAACAATTTCCTCTAAGATCAGGAACAAGACAAGGAAGCCCACTCTCGCCATTTTTATTCAACATACTTTTGGAAGTCCTAGCCACAGCAGTCAGGAAAGAAAAAGAAATAAAAGGAATCTAAACTGGAAATGAAGAAGTAAAACTGTCACTGTTGCAGATGACATGATACTATACATAGAAAACCCTAAACAAGAAACCAGAAAACTACCAGAGCTCATCAATGAATTTGGTAAAGTTGCAAGATACAAAATTAATATACAGACATCGGCTGCATTTGTATAAACTAACAATGAAATAGCAGAGAAAGTAATTAATAGTAAAATTTACCATCACACACACAAAAATAAAATACCTAGGAATAAACCTAACGAAGGAGGCAAAAGACTGTACTCTGAAAACTATAAGACACTGATGAAAGAAACTGAAGATGACATAAATGGAAAGAAATACCATGTTCTTGGATTGTAAGAATCAATATTGTTAAAATGGCCATACTATCAAGGCAATGTACAGATTCAATGCAATCCCTATCAAATTACCAGTGACATTTTTCACAGAGCTGGAACAAAAAAATGTTAAAATTTGTATGGAGACACAAAACACCCTGAATAGCCAAAACAATCTTGAAAAAGAAGAAAAGAGTGGGGGAATCATGCTCCCTGGCTTCAGACTATACTACAAGGCTACAGTAATCACATGAGCATGGTACTGGCACAAAAATAGACACATGGATCAATGGAATAGGATAGAAAGTCCAAAAATAAACCCATGTACTTATGGTCAATTAATCTACAACAAAGGAAGGATGAATATACAATGGAGAAAAGATAGTCTCTTAAATAAGTGGTGCTGGGAAAACTGGACAGCTACCTGAAAAAGACTGAGATTAGAATATCCTCTAACACCATACACAAAAATAAATTCAAAATGGATTAAAGACTTAAATGTAAGACCAGATATTATAAAACTCCTAGAGGAAAACATAGGCAGAACACTCCTGGACATAAATAATGGCAATATATTTTTTGAAGCAGCTCCTGGAGTAACGGAATTAATAAAAGCAAAAATAAACAAATGGGACCTAATTAAACTTAGAAGCTTTTGTACAGCTAAGGATACGATCAACAAAACAAAAAGACAACCTACAGAATGGGAGAAAATATTTGCAAATGATGCAACCAACAAGGGACTGATTTCCAAAATATACAAACAGCTCATACACCTTAATATAAAAAAAAGACAAGGAATGCAATAAAAAGAGAGGGGGCAGAAGACCTAAACAGGCATCTCACCAAAGAAGAGAGACAGATGGCCAACAAGTACATTAAAACATGCTCAACATCACTAAGTGTTAGAGAAATGCAAAGCAGAACTACAATGAGGTATCACCTCACACCATTCAGAATGGCCATCATTAAAAAGTCCACAAATGATAAATGCTGGAGAGGGTGTGGAGAAAAAGGAACCCTCCTACACTGTTGGTGGAGATGTAAACTGGTGCAGCCTCTATGGAGGACAGTATGGAGGTTCCTTAAAAAAGTAAAACTAGACTTACCATGTGATCCAGCAATCCCACTCCTGAGCATATACCCAGAGAAAAATATAATGCAAAAAAGACACATGCACCCCAATGTTCATAGCAGCACTATCTACAATAGCCAAGATATGGAAACAATCTAAATGTCCATCGTCAGATGACTGGATAAAGAAGTTGTGGTATATTTACACAATGGAATACTACTCAGACATAAAAAAGAATGCCATTTACAGCAATGTGGATGGACCTGGAGATTGTGATTCTAAGTGAAGTAAGCCAGGAAGATAAAGAAAATGCCATATGATATCACTTATGTATGGAATCTAAAAACAAGGATACAAATGACTACTCTACAAAACAGAAACAGACTCACAGACATAGAGAACAAATTGTGGTTACCAGGGAGTAAAGATAAAGGGATATCTTATCCCTGGGAAGGGATAAAATGGGAATTTGAAAATTGCACCTCTTGGGGAGTGATGGAAATGTTAGCTATCTTGATTGTGGCAGTAGTTTCACTGGTGTATGACATCTATCAAAATTCAACAAATTATGCATTTGAAATATGTGTAGTTTACTGTACAGGAACCATACCACAACATATCTCTATGTTAAAAAACAATAACATAGAGATGTTAAAAAACAAAAAGGCATATGCACTCCAATGTTCATATTAGTACTATTTACAATAATAGCCAAGACATGGAAGCAACCTAATTGTCCACTGACAGATGAATGGATAAAGAAAATGTGGTGTACATTATGTGTATGTGTGTGTGTGTGTGTGTGTATATCATAGCAAATATCATATGATACCACTTATTTGTAGAATCTAAAAAATGGTGCAAATGAACTTATTTACAAAACAGAAACAGACTTACAGCCATAGAAAACAATCTTATGGTTACCAGGGGGGAAAGAGAGGAGGGATAAGTCAGGTGTCTGGGATACTCACCACTATGACACATACACACTACTATATATAAAATAGAGAAATAACAAGGACATACTACTGTACAGCACAGGGAACTATATTCAATGTCTTGCATTAACTTATAATGGAAAAGAATCTAAAAAAAAGAATATATATAACTGAATCACTTTGCAGTGAACCTTTAACACAACATTGTAACTCAACTATACTTAAATTTTAAAAAATGTTTTTTAAAATACTGACCTAGTGAGCAGAGTAAACAATACTAATTGGGCTCCACTAATTCAGAATTCCTGAATTTTGGAATCTCATGGGTAATTCCTGGGCAAAATAGCATTCCTAAACATTTGTTTAACCAGGTTAGAAGAACAAACTATTTTAAGCATGCTAGCCATAACCATGGGCATTCAGCCAACCTAGTAAGGACAAGGTGATCTACTCCCTGAGGCATCCATATAAGAACTACTATTACTTTAATTATTACTGAAACTCCTTCGAGAACAGAACTGTCCAATGATGCTTCCTAGGATGGTAGAATTGTTCCATAATTCAGTTTTCCAATACTGTAGCTAGTAGTCAAAGTGGCTACTGAGCTCTTGAAATGCATTTGGTGTGATGGAGGAACTGACTTTTTAATTCTAATTTTTATTTATTTAAATTTAAGTAGCCACATGTGTTTAGTGGTTGCTATATTGAACAGCACAGCATGAAAGGTCCAATTCGTCATTGAGCATGCACGTATAGACACAATTACAGATTAAGTCAAAATTTGCACATGAATTTTAACATAAACACTAAAGCAGGCAACACTATCTCTTTGTTAATTAAGGAATGACTATAGATTTAACACTATTTTTTCACTCAGGATTTACACATCATAGGCATCTAAATACTTACTAAATGAACAAATAAATCAGTGGGAGAGCGTTAAGAGTCTACTATTATGGCATTTTGTAATCCAGTCGTGCCTTTTATGTTAAATCTATATGAGGCTTGAACGGAATTCACAGAAAGTCTATGCAATGTTACTGTCACCATGTTCAAGCCACAGTGCTTTGCTCCATGCTAATTCAGTATTAATCTCTGGAGACTGGGAAACTATTTAGCCTGAAGGAGATAACCAGCGTGGGCGAAAGGACCCAGTGACCAACTGTATAAGAATCCATGGCAAACGTATTTTCAGTGGTTCTTGTACTTCACACCTAGGCTGTCACTTTATTTCTCCTTTATACAACAGCAACCAAAACTAAGGGTAAAGACTGACAGCTCCATATGAGCCAGACACTGCTATAGTGGGTTTCTGGTATTAATTAGTTCGATTAGTTCATAGTATCCCATGGTGTAGATACTGTATTTATTCCTACTTTATATCTGAGGAAGAAAAAAGGCATAATTGAGATTCTGATGACCAACCAATATGAGCAGTGTCTGCCCCACAGTATCAGAAGATTCTTTCCTTAAATTTGTTTTTATTATGTGCATCATTTCTCCTCCTTTATTCTGCCACCTTGACCCAGAAATTCAAGTGATCAGCCAAAGTGTTGGCAGAACACCATAAGGTTGTTTGTAAATCAATAAGGCCAAAAAGGGGGAAGACACCAGGAAACGGTATTAGGAAAGAAAAGCAGATGCAGTAGAGACTATATTAGGGAACTGCATTAATTTTAAACCTATAAATTAGAAAATTTAACTGAAAGAAGCTATTTCCTACAAGAGTAGAACTTAAAAGTTTCCCACGAAGAAATATCAAAACTCAAGTAACAATTAAAAACTTGACCAGGAGTCAAATAGATCTCCACAAAAAAGCACAAAGCTCGGATGGTTTTAAGAACTATGTCAGAAAATCGAAAAAGAGGAAAAGCTCCTGAATTTGTTTTATGAGTTTATTTTGGCCTCATTACCAAAACTCAAAAAGGACAGTGATAGAAAGAAAAAAATACAGACCAATCTTACTTATAATCCAAATGCAGAAATCCTAAAATACCAGAAATTAAGTTTATGTTTATATAGATTTGCATTCATACACACACATAAATATGTATATATATGTGTATACATAATATACTAAAATGACATACACATTTGCAATATATTAAAAACAATATTATATATGACCAAGAAGAGTTTATCCTAGAAATAAAGATGGTTAACATTAGAAGTTCTGTTAATGTAATAACATGTGAAAACCATCTGGAAAAAAATCAAGTTGGATCCATATCTCAAACAATACACAGGTGAATTTCAAAGAAAACACTGACTACCCAAAGCAAACTACAGATTAAATGTAATCCCTATCAAATTACCCAGGACATTTTTCACAGAACTAGAACAAATAACCCTAAATTTATATGGAATCCAAAAGACCCAGAATCGCCCAAGCAATACTGAAGAAAAAAAAATGAAGCTGGAAGAATAACCCTCTCAGACTTCAGACAACATTACGGCACTACAGTAATCAAAATAGCATAGTAGTGGCACAAAAACAGAAATACAGACTAGAGAGGCTAGAAATAAACCCACAAAGTTTTGGTCAATTAATCTTTGACAAAGGAGGCAAGAACATAACAATGGAGTAAAGACAGTCTCTTCTGCAAATGGTGCTGGGATAACTGGACAGCTGTATGTAAATCAATGAAGTTAGAACACCCCCTCATAACACACACAAAAAATAAACTCAAATGGCTTAAAGACTTAAATATAAGACAAGACACTATAAACCTCTTAGAAGAAAACAGACAAAACATTATCTGACACAAATCTTGGCAATGATCTCCTTGCATATTCTACTGAGGCAATAGAAATAAGAGCAAAAATAAACAAATGGGACCTAATTAAACTTGAAAGCTTTTTGCACAGCAAAGGAAACCATAAGTAAAACAAAATGACAACCTATGGAATGGAGGAAATATTTGCAAATGACATGACTGACAAAGGCTTAATTTCCAGAATATATAAATAACTCATACAACTTAATAACAAAAAAACAAACAACCCAATCCAAAATGGGAAGACCTAAACAAGCAATTCTCCAATGAAGACATACAAATAGCCAACAGGCACATGAAAAAATGCTTGGTATCTCATTTTCAGAGAAATGCCAATTAAAACTACAATGAGCTGTCACCTCACACCAATCAGAATGGCCATCATTCAAAAGTCCCCAAATGATAAATGCTGGAGAGGGTGTGGAGGAAAGGGACCCCTCCTACATTGCTGATGGGAATGCAGTTTGGTGCAGCCATTATGGAAAACAGTATGAAAATACCTCAAAAAACTAAAAATAGACTTACCATATGAGCCAGCAATCTCACTCCTGGGCATATATCCAGAGCGGAGCTTAATTCAAAAAGATACATGCACCCCAATGTTCATAGAAGCACCATATATAATAACCAAGACATGGAAACAACCTAAATGTCCATCAACAGATGACTGGATAGAGAAACTGTGGTATATTTATACAATGGGATACTATTCAGCCATAAAAATAATAAAATAATGCCATTTGCAGCCACATAGATGGACCTGGAGTTCATCATTCTAAGTGAAGTAAGCCAGAAATAAAAAGAAAAATACCATGTGATATCACTTATATGTGGAATCTTAAAAAAAAAAAAAAGACAAATGAACTTATCTACATAAGAGAAACAGACTCAGAGAACAAACTTATGGTTACCAGCAGAGGAATGGGGTGGGAAGGGATAAACTGGGAGCTGGAGTTTGCATATACTAACCAATGTATATATAATAGATAAACAACACGTTCATATTGTATAGAACAGGGAACTATATTCAATATCTTGTAGTAACTTATGGTGAAAAATATATGAAAACCAATATATGTATGTTCATGTATGGCAAGCATTATGCTGTACGCTAGAAGTTGACACATTGTAAACTGACTATACTTCAATTAAAATAAAAAATATATATACAAGAAAAAATAAGAAAACATTGGAGAATTGTGGGGAAAGCAATTCTAAGTATGATTCAAAATTTAGAAACTATAAAAATTGATTATCTACATAAAAATTGAATTTCTATATACAAAAAATTAATAAATTCAAAAAGCAAATTTTCCTTTGGTAATAAGTATTATAGTTTATATTACAAAGGGTTAATGTCTTTACCATATAAAGAGCTCCTAGAAATTAGGAATAAAATGGGCAAATGACAGTAAAATACACAAATCTTAAGAGTACAATTCAATGAATTTTGGCAAACATGCACGGCCTTGTGACCATGACCAAAGACAAAATGTAGACCACCTCATTTTGGCAGAATGTTTCCTTATGACACTTTCTACTCAACTGACCTACTCTGACCAGGCAGGCCATCACTATCCTGATTGCTATCATCAGATTTGTTTTACTTATTTTGATTTTTTAAAAACTGGGAACACAAAGATATTTACCATCATGTCACTGTTTTTATTTAACACAGAGCTGTAGGTCCTTTGCAGTGTAATATGACAGGGAAACAAAACAAAAGGTATAAAGTTTGGAAAGGAAGAAATAAAACTGAAAATTTTCATAAAATATATGATTATTTATCCAGAAAATTCAAGAGAATTTACAGATAATTATTATAATGAATGAGAGAGCTCAACACATTTGCTGGATATATAAGGTGAAAATATCCAAGCCCATAACAATTTTTATCTACCAGCCACTACTGGAATGATGCCTTAAAAATTTTTCTATTCACAGTAGCAATAAAACCAAAAGGTACCTAAGAATAAATCTAACAAAATAATTTGGGAAGCAATTTGGCAAAATCCAATAAGATGTGCTTACTATAAACTCACAAAGAGCATTTCTAGACATATCCTGAGAACTCTGACACTAATGTTATAAGGAATAGGTGTGGAATTTTTCTTGCAACCTTAATTCTCATCATACACAGAGAAACAAACCCAGGGACAAAAAACAACAGAAAATCCACCAATGAAGAATGGATACATAAGTAAATGGAATAATACACAGTAGTTAAAAATGAATATTTTAAATTTCTATGTATCAATGTAAAGAAGCCATCAAAAACTTAATGTAGAGTGTAAAAACATATTGCAAAAGCGTTCACACCGTATGACAAAAATTAAAAACACAAATGAACAAGGTAATGCTGTTTAAGGTGTGTGTATATATATATATATATATATATATATATATACACACACACACATTGGGATACTATTCAGCCATACATATTTATAAAACGAACAGACAAGGACATAGATAGCAACTCATCAACATTAGATTATTTACAGGAGGGAGAAAAAGCGAATCAGACCCGAGAGGAGAACTTTAACTGCCTGTAAAATTTGCTCCTTTTGAAATGTGGAGCAAGATGGCAAAATGTCATTACTTACTGAATTTGAGTGGAAAGAATGTGGTGCTATGCTACGACGAAATTTTCTATATTTGAAATTGTTCTTACTTTATAAACTGACGTAAAAACGCCGCATCGAGCCTCAGTTAACTCACCTGTAAATTGGAGATCAATCTCGTCTACTGGGCTGCTCTCGGCGTTGTCAGGATTCGAAAATATTTAATAAGAGGTGAAGTTCCCCGCAGCTAACATTATTATTACTTCTGACTTTAAGACTGCATCGCGCTCCCTGCTCTGGGTCCCCGGGAGTCGGCTCCCCGGCCCAGGCGCGGCCGCGCACGGAGACCTCCCACGCCACGCGCAGCCCACGTTATGAAGACTCCCAGCTACCCCCGCGCTTCCTGCCCATCCCCCACCAACCTTCCCCCACCCACCTTCAGGCAGGTGGGGCTTGTTTCTGATTGCTGAAAGCGGACAACGACGAGAACCTGGGATCTCGTTACAAGGGCTCAGATTCCCCGGAGAGCACGTTAATTCTGCTTCTTAGCCCTGCTCCTCATTCCTTCCCAGCTCAGGGCCTCAACAGCCTGGCCCCTTGCCTCAAAGCCAGGTGGGGCTGGAAAGCAGTCATTATGGTGGTACCCGTGGATCAGAGCGGAGCGCCTTTCTGTTTTTCTCTTAGAGCTAATTTTGCAGATTTCAACAACGTGATAGTAATGATGTCCAATTTAAGCTTCTAATCCAGTTGGAGGGGAGAGGGGGAGGCTGGGGCGGTGGTACATTGCTGTGCATGGAGCAGCAAACAGGCCTGCCCAGAATGGGAGCTTCGACAGGAGAGGTGTGGATCTCCAACCTTTCTCCTGACACACTGAGGGTGCAAAGTAATGGGACTGGTTTCCATGAGCCAGGAAGATTGACTTAACAATTCCTCCTCCATGGGTGTGGGTGTGAGGGTGCGTGCGTGCGTGTGTGCGTGTGTGTGTAATACAGGGACTAAGGGCTTCCACATATATAATCACTTTCTAACAATCCTCTGGGATTATGTCATTATACCTTCTTTAAAGATATGAAAACCGAGCCTCAGAGAGGTTAAACAACTTGCCAAAAGTCACCTGTATCATTTATGGCAAAGCTGTAATTCAAGCCCAGACCCTCTGGCTCTAAGAGCGTGTCTTAATCCACCACCTCTTCTATTTCTTACAGGCCCCAACAGGGATGATGTTTTGCTGTGCAGAAGAAAAACATCCTTTTGACTCCTTCAGTCCTTGAGCACTGGGGTCCTGCCCATGCTCCCTCATTTTTAATACAATGTCTGATTCCTGAAAGGTGCTCCATCCATATGTGCAAACCAAGTCATATTCAGGAAGTAAGTCAAGCTTCCTTTAATTTGGGAAATTCTACACAGGAACCAAAGAGCAAAGGTCTTCACCAGATTTGGCATCTTCTTAAATTAGTAAGCAGCTCAGATCTGGGGATATACTGGTGGATGAAGATGGACTTTTTTTGCAAGCTTAGATTTAGTGGCCTCATAACAGTAATGTCTGGTGATCCTTTGTTGCAACACGAGCAAGGCACTGAGTTCCTCATACACATTATTTCATTTTTCCATTAAAACTCCTTATAGATGAAGAAACTAGGTCTTATAAAGAATAAGTCACTTGCCCATAGTCACCCAACTAGTAAGTATCGGCACTGTGATTGTGAACATGTGACATCTGGCTCTACATCTGACTGCCCATCCTCTCTCTGAACTGAAACAGCAGGAATTCACCACTCAGGATTTGCACCTTTGCCTCCAGGCCCTTGGTGTGGATGAATCTGTCCTGCACACAGCCACCTTGGGTTCTCTCTAGCTGGCCTATTAGTGACTGCTCTTTTTCAGCTGCTCTGAGTCTATCACCCACACTTTGGGAAGTTCATCTTTGGAAAAATAGATTTTTTAACTCATCATATATTCTTGCCCTATTGCCACACACCCAGTCTGTGGAATGTTTGTGCTGTGCCATTTCTTCTGCCTCACCTTTCATCAGAACCTGGGCCTCTGTGTCCTGCCTCGTATGGGTGGCATGGAGGAGCCCACAGAAAATGATAAGTTTCCTCCACCCGCCTCAAATTAACATATGATGATTCCTTCCACCCACAAATATTCTGGAAAAAAATCCTCATTCATAAAATAACTTCAGTGGAAAGGTAAATCATCATTAATTTTAAGTTAAAGATGGTGAGTCTAAATCTCTTGCAGTTCACGAAGGCATGGAAAAACCAAGACCATCTCTAGTGCTAATTTACTCCATCATTAAAAAACAACATTATTTTTGATTCAAAATAACACAGATAGATTATGTAATTGAAGGCAAAATTCTTCTGACTTTTAAGATGAAGCCAAAGACATCAAAAAATAACAAATTTGCAGCAGGCTGTTTTAGGCTGCAATCCAGCAAATACTCATTGGGAGCCTCCTATGTGCCAGGCACAGTGCAGAGCTCTCAGAGCACTGAGTAGGGTAGCACCTTTCTGTTTCTTCCAGAGCCTGAGGAAAACAGACATGAAAGCAGTACTTCTAAGTGTGTTGAGTAATACAAAACAGAACAGTCAAAGAGCTGTAGGAGCATAGAACTAGGGGAAGGGAAAGATTTAGGGAAAACGTTTTTGAAGGAAGTGATTGTTAAGCAGAGATCTGGGAAATGATGAATGGGGAAATAAGATACATGAAATTTCGTAAACAAGAGAGAGCATGGGTGTCCTAGGAACTGAGAAAGCAGTGGGGCAGTGGCTGGGGTAGGGAAGCAGGACTTTTGGGGGAAATAACTAAATAAGAAAATATGAAAAGCACTGGCTAATTGCATTACAGCTGTAACACAGCCTCCCCAAACAACCAGAATAGTCAAATATTAGTCAAATAAATTATTTAACAAATATTACCCTACATAGGATAATTTGCATTCTAAAAGAGAATATCAGGCCCAGAAAGCCAGAGAGAACCAACTGAAAAACAACATGAAGCAGTAAGAGAATTCAGAGATGAGTTGCAAAGTAAATATATAAAACCAGTAGCTTTTCCTAAATAACAACTTGTTAGAAATTATGGTAAAAGAAAATATCTCATTTAAAATAGTGACCACAAAGAGTTCTAGGGATAAATGTAACAAATAATTCGCAGGGTCTTATTAAAAACACTTTAATGATCTATTGACAGACCTAAAGATGACTTAAGAAATTGAAAGATAAACTATGGTCTCCAGTGGAAAGACATCAATTCTTCCGAAATTAATTTATCGATGTAATCAAATTCCAATTAAAATAACACTTTTTAAACTTAAAATAATATTCAAGTTTGCTCATAAAACAACTTAAGAAGATTAATCTGAAAACTTCTTGAAAATGAAAAATAATAATTATTCACAGCTGATACTAAAACTATTTTAAAATTACAATAATTAAAATTGTCTAATAACGTAGACAATTTAATGAATGATAATAAAGACAATACATTAAAAGGATTATACACCACAATCAAGTAGGGTTTATTCCAGGGATGTGAGGATGGTTCAACATTCACAAATCAATGTAATAGTCCATATTAACAAAATGAAGGATAAAAATAATATGATGATCTCAATAGATGAAGAAAAAGCACTTGACAAAATTCAATATCCCTTTATGATAAAAACTCTCAAGAAAGTAGGTATAGAGGGAATGTACCTAAACATTAAAGACCATATATGGCAAGCCCACAGCTAACATCAAACTCGATGAAAAGCTGAAAGCTTTTCCTCTAAGATCAAAAACAAGACAAGGACATCCACTCATGCCACTTTCATTTAACATAGTGTTTTAAGTCCTAGCTAGAGCAATTAGGCTAAATAAATAAACAGCATCCAAATCAAAAAGGTAGAAGTAAAACTATCACTATTTGCAAATGGCATGATATTGCATATAGAAAACCAGATGAACTCCAACCAAAAACTGTTAGAACTAATAAACAAATTCAGTAAAGTTGGAGGATACAAAATCAATACACAAAAATTTGTTGCATTTCTTTACAATAATAATAAACTATCAGAAAGAGGAATTAAGAAAACAATTTCATTTATAATTACATGAAAAAGAGTAAAATTCCTAGGAATAAATTTAGTCAAGATGATGAAAGACCCTATATATTGAAAACTGCAAGCTAGTAGTGAAAGAAATTGAAGAAGACACAAATAAATGGAAAGATAGTCAGTGCTCATGGATTGGAAGAATTAATATTGTTAAAATGTCCATACTACTTAAGTGATCTACAGATTCAAGGCAATTCCTATTAAAATTTCAATGATATTTTTTCACAGCAATAGAATAGACAATCCTAAAAGTTGTATGGAACCACAAAAGACTCCAAGTTGCCAAAGAAACTTGAGAAAGAAAAAGCTGGAGGAATCATGCTCTCTGATTTCAAACTACTTTACAAAGCTATAGTGATGAAAACAGTATGGCACATGCATAAAAACAGACACAAAAATCAAAGGAACAAAATAGAGATTCCAGAAATAAACCCACACATATATGGTCAATTAATTTACTACAAGGGGCCAAGGATGTACCATGGGGAAAGGACAGTCTCTTCATAAATAGCGTTGGGGAAATTGGACAGGCACACACATAAGGATGAAATTGGACTACTATCTTACACCATACACAAGAATTAACTTGAATGGATTAAAGAATTGAATGTAAGACCTGAAACCATAAAACTCCTAGAAGAAGACATGAGTTATCTCCTTGATATAGGTCTTGAGGATAATTTTTTTAATCTGACACCAAGAGCAAAATTAAACAAGTGGGACTATATCAAACTACTGCTGCAGAGCAAAGGAAACCATCAACAAAATGAAAAGGAAACCTACTAAATGGGAGAAAATATTTGCAAATCATATATCTGATAAGGGGCTAATATCCAAAATATATAAAGACTTCATACAACTCAGTAGCAAAAACAAACAATCCAATTAAAAAATGGCCAGAAGATAGGAACAGACATTTTCCCAAAGACATACAGATGGCCATAGGTACATGAAAAGATGCTCAACATCATTAATTATGGGAAATGCAAATCAAAACCACAATGAGATATCACCTCACACCTGTCAGAATGGCTATTATCAAAAAACAAGACGTAACAAGTGCTGATGAGGATGCAGACTTTGTTCACTGTTGATGGGAATGTAAGTAGGTGCAGCCACTATGGAAAAGAGTATGGAGGTTCCTCAAAAAAAATAAAATAAAAACAGAACTACCACACAGTCTGGTAATTCCACTTCTGGATATTTATCTGAAGAAAATGAAAACACTAATTGGAAAAGTTATGTGCACCCACATGTTCATTGCAAACAACATGGATGAATCTTGAGGGTATTATGATAAGTGAAATGAGTCAGACAAAGAAAGCCAAATACCATATAATCTCTCTTCTATGTGGAATCTAAAAAACGAACATGCAAGCAAACAAAAAAACAAGCTCATAGATATGGAGTTCAGATTGGTGGCTACAAAAAGTAGGGGGTGGGGGGTTGCTGGAGAAACAGGTAAACTGTGTGTGTGTGTGTTTTACATATATATATATTTAAATAAACTGAGTTACAATTTTTATAAAGAATCTATAAATGAAGCCAAATGCGTAAAGGAACTTAATATATAAAACAGTCACACTTCCAAAAAGCAAGGAAAGGGTGTTGGAGCTGATTGGAGAAAAAAACCAAATCTAGATCTCTCCTTCACTTACTGTATTAACATCAATTTCAGGTGGATCCAAGATTTAAAAGTAAAAAAGAAACTGTAAAAATTCTGAAGAATACAGAATAAATGGCTGAGCTTATACACCAGGAATTGGGAAGGCTTTTTTTTAAGAAGGACCCAAAACCTAGAAGTCATAAGGGAAAAGACTGATAAATTTGACTATACAAAAATTAAGATTATTTAAAATAAAAATGTATCATAAATCAAGAGAAAAGACAAACAACAAATTGGGAAAATATTTAATTCATGTGACAGGAAAGAGGTTAATTTCTTTCATTCTTAAAAAGCTCATGCAAATAAAATGGAGAAATGATGAACAATGCAGATCAGTGGTCAATTACCAAAAAGTGAAATACGAAGTAGCCAGAAAATATGAAAATATGCTCAACATTACTCATAAGTAAAGACATGCAAATTAAACAGAAACAAGAGAGCTCAGATTATGGGAAACTATAGTGATGAGGCCCTATTCTGAGAAGCTTATGGAGAGACAGTGTTAGAGCTGAGACAAGGGCTGGTGAATTGGTTCACTTCTGGGAAAAAAACTTGGCAAAATCCATCTCATTTTAAAGGTAATGCTACAGACTGAATGTTTGCACCTTCCCTTCACTTGTTAAATCCTAAACCCCAATGATAGAATTAGGAGGTGATTAGGAGGTATTAAGAGAGATGTGATTAGGTCTTGAGGGTGGAGCCCTCATGAATGGGATTAGTGCTCTTATGAAAAGAGACCCCAGAGGGTCCCTTCGCCCCGCCACCACCATGTGAGAAAACAGCAAAATGGAGACCATCTATAAACCGGGAAGGGTCCTCACCAGACAACTGAGTCTGCTGACACTTTGATCTTGGACTTCCCAGACTAGAGAACTGTGAGAAATAAGTTTCTAAGCCACCCAGTCTATGGTATTCTGTTACAGCAGCCTGAATGGACTAAGACAGATACACATCATTTAACTTAACAACTACCTTGCTAGGAACTTACCTACATAAATGTACATAAAGACGTTGGTCAAGAAATATGTACAAGTGTGCTCACTGTGGCATTGTGTGATTACAAAAAAGGGGAAAGAATCCTACCAATTAGGGTTTAAATAAAGTATGGGGCTCCTATATGATGGTTCTTATGCAGCTGTGAAAAACAATGAAGTAGTTTTTTGTGGGTAGCAGAGTCAGGGGAAAAAGAGGTGCAGTACTGTGTGTACGTCATCATCCTTTTTATGTCAGTTTTATAGGAATAGATGGAAAGGTAATAGACACATGATGATGACAGGTAGATAGGTAGACAGATCGTTAAATGAGAGAGAGAAAGAGGGAGAGAAAGAGGGAAATAGAGAGAGAGAGATGTGCACTGGTATAAGCATAAACACATTTTCTGAAAGGAATCAAAAATATTTTATCTGTGGCTACCTTTGTGCAGAGGCACGGGCCTGAGTTTTATAGTTTACTGTTGGAAAATTTTACATATATAGATTAACTACGTTCATTTATTAAAATACAAACATGGATTGCTTGGGGAGTGGGATAATGGACTCCTTCTTTAAATGTCTGCAGTTTAAAAAAACAGTTTGGTGGGGGAATAAAGAAAAAGATAACAGGGAAGGTGTTGACCCAAAGGAATAAACCTCAATGGTGACCTGTCTGATACTGTTAGAGCCCCAGGAAGAGGTGTTTCTGGAGGGGACTGTCCAACACCTCGCAGATTTTCCCACTTGCCTTGCCTAATGATGGTCTTCCCATACGCCACCATCAGGGAGCTTGGCTTCAGCATCAAAAGGGTTAAAATAAATCAAAGGAAATCAGGCTTAGAAAAGAATGTCGTTATGATCTATGCAAGCATTTCCTCCCCACTGATAAACCTGAGTGAGATAACAAGAACAGATACAGGCTCAGCTCACGCCTCCTCTTCCCCTCTGTGTCGTCGGGCAGACTAACAGCCTACCTGTGGGCTCTGCAAGTCCCAGTGGCCTGAACATGCAGGGCTCCAGCCGGACACCCCAGGGACATGTGCTGTGACCCTGGCTAGGTCTTCTCCACTGCATCACCTATTTTTGAGGCTCCTCCTCATTCACGCCCTTCCTGGAAGGTGACTCTGCCCAGTCAAGCTGTACTGAAGCCACTGTCTAAGGGCAGCTCTGTGTGTCACATGATGTGGGTGCAGGAGATGGTAAAACCCAGCCCTGGCACTTAGAGAACTGCTGGATGCTTCTGAGGGGACTCAGAAGACAATTAGGCAGCCACGTGAAAGTAGGGGTCTAAAGAAAGAAGTTCAGCCCAGAGCTTGAGACGGAGCAGACCTTGTTCACTGGATGGACCCAACCAGCTTGCCTCCTCTGCATCTGTTCAGTGAGGGACAGCCCTGCGAGGCCGTTCAGGCAAAGACGTATGAACAGAAATCTTTGAGTGGGAAAAAAATGGTAAAAAAGACAGACCCGGTCACTGTGTTCCTTTGGCCTTTGCCTCTTCCTGCTTTTTCTTCATTTGGGGCTGTGGCCCTGAGACTGAAGGGGAAGTAGCCACCTTACAACCAGGGTGAAGCCAAACTGTTTCAGAGGGCAGAGTGCAAGAAATAAAGAACCCGAGTCCCCGTAGACGTTGGGCCACCGCACCAGCCTGATTACCCACATCCAGATTTTTTGTTATGTGAGAAATATAAGCTTCCCATTTGTTTAAGTTGCTACTTACCGATTTCTACTAATTTGCAACCAAGTCCATTATTATCTGATACACCTGGTCTTAAAAGAAAGTGGCTATAGTGGAAAGTGCTTAGAATTGAAGGATTTGGCTTCAAATTCTAGTATTGTGGTTTACCAGGATAAATTACTACTTAACTTTTCTGGGTCTCTGTCTCCATAAGTATAAAATGGGGCTAATAAACCTATTTAGATGATGGGCCCTGGTTTTTCAACCTTCTAATCTATTGAACCCACAGAGATTTCTGCATTCTTCCATTCCCTGAATACAACAAGGAAGAGTGGAAATTTATAGTCAAGGAGCAGAGTAGGGGTCACTGGATGGGAAATTACTAAGAAGAAACATAAGAGTGAGGGGAATTATGGCTAAACCAATTTTGACAGGGTTTTCGCAGAAAGATGGCGAGGATGAGAGTTGAGAAATGCGATCAGATATCAAGGGTGGGGGATATTCCTTCAACCAGCAGGATGTGGGCTCAAACTGGACTGAGTAGGCCGAGGACAGAGCCTAGGAGTGAAGCCTGCTTAGAAAGAGGCCTCAGAGGAGCCTCACTCAAGTTTAGTTAAGGAAAGTCTTTGTCATCCCCAGTGCTCATACTTCCTGGTCAGATTATCTTAGGTGAGTTAACTAACCTCTCTGAGCTTCAGATTTTTCATCTGGAAAGAGATAATAAAACCTTCCTTACACATTGTATGGATTAAATGAGATAATGCTCTGTACTACCTGGTATCAGTAAATACTTCGCACACTACCTGGTCTAGTAAGCGCTGTTGCTATCAGTGTTAACCACAAAAGCTCTTGCTGGGGAGTTAAGTCATTCCTGATGAAACCAGCCTCTGAGGACTCCTAAATGCCACTGGTAAGACTATAACTCGGCAAGACATTACTGCAATGTGAGTTTGCCATATCTATCAAAACATAAAACATGGCATATCTTTGAACTCAGTCATTTCATTTCTGGAAATACATCCTAAGGAAACAACAGTACCAGAATGCAAAGCCATGTCTGGGGATGTCCACTGCAGCATTATTTAATACAGGAAAACTTGGACAATCACCTAAACTTCCAACAGTAGGAGTCTAATTAAATACATAAATTGTATTCATGAGATAGAATGCTATGCAGCCATTAAATGTGTTCAGGGATAAGTAAAAACAACCATAATCTATTAAGTGCAAAAAGCAGGTTGCAAAATAATATATATAACATGATTGCATTTTTGTAAAAAAAAAAAAAACAAGCAAAAAAGTAAATATAAAATATCTGTTTTTATGTGTGGATGACTATACACGCATATGGGCGTTAAATAAAAATGGAGGATAAACAAAATGTTAGCGGTATAGCTCTACTTGGGCCTGGTATAATAGTCATTTGTGCTCCTGACTTAATACTTCTGGCTCCTTTATGGCTTCAAGTCACATAGTAGGAGCGCACTTCCTTGCTCTGCAGTGGTGGGGTGGGACCATGTGAGCATTCTGGCCAATGAGACGTAAGCAGAAGTATACATGTTACTTCTGGGCCAAGTATTTACCGCTGGAGTGAGACTCTCCATTGCTCCTTTCTTTTCCCTCTGCCACAAGCAACCAGCAGTGTTTTAACTGGCAGGTGGCAGCTCTACCTCTCTGGGTCGCAGAGTGAGGGGGAGGATACGGCAGTAGATACCCCAGCCAAATTCTGACACAATGATCGTGTAGCTTGCAGAACCACTGATACTGGTAACTGGTTGTTACTTCAGCAAAACCTAATCTGTACTCCTGATGGTAGGGATTATGGTTGGTTTTTATTTTCTTCTTTATTTAAGTTATAATTTCTGACTTCCCTCCTCTGGCTAAAGCCAAAATATGGACAGAATCTGTGGTCCAAAAGCCTTTATACTGAGACTGGAACATCTAGATTAGGAGGGTTAATCTGCCTCCTCGTCCAGGCTGGCCATGGACCTGACGCTGCCGGGGTGGGGAATCTGCTGGCAAGAAAGGGGGAGGAACTAGTGTGAAGAGGAGGAGGAGGACAGACTGTACACAGCTGCACTGGCTCATCAGGGGACAGGTCTGGGTTGGCTGGAGGATGGAGGCCTAAGGACACCAAGTATTGGGACAGAAAGTAAAAATTTTATTTTTCAAGTGTTGTGTCTATTAGAATCCCTTAGTGTAACTGCCAGCCTAGTCTGAAGTTTAGAGCCTCCTGTCACAGAATGCAAGGGCCCTCCCATCTGCAATCTCCACTTTCTACCCGATCCACAACTGCTACTAGAACAATCCTTGGCAAACAGCAGTTTGATGCTATCATTCTTCTGCTCAAAACATCTTCCTTGAATAAAAGATAATATCAAAGGTCCTCTTAGTGACTTTTAGGCACCCTAAAATGTGGCTATGAATAACTCAGATTTATTTCCTCCTCCCTTTC
Source organism: Camelus dromedarius (assembly GCF_036321535.1). Lineage (NCBI taxonomy): Eukaryota > Metazoa > Chordata > Mammalia > Artiodactyla > Camelidae > Camelus > Camelus dromedarius. The sequence continues at coordinate 39,535,126 of NC_087443.1, read as the reverse complement.
CTCAGACTCTTCTCCCTCCCAGGAATGTTCCTCACTCCCACTAGTGCCACACCCCTCAGACCTACCCAGTCCAGATGCGTCCAGTCATCTGCACATAGCCTTCCGAGATGACCACAGCCCCAAGGAGAGCCTTCAGAGCCCCAAAGCATTTACTTTCTCTCCAGCAACTGGGACCACACTGTTTACCTACTACTTTCGATCCAATCCAACTGGCAGCCCTCCATCAGAGCAGACACCATGTTGGATACATCTTTGTCCAAATGCCAGTACTTTGAACAAGAAGCTGCCCATAAACACTTGGATCATGGTCAAACCAGAGCTCTTTGCTCTGGTGGGGAGGGAGGTCAATGCCCATTACCTATGAACCACCACCCTTGGCCCTGCCTTCAGAAAACCTCCCCCAAAGCACCATTTCTTCCAGGGCTTCAAAGGGGCTTGGGGGACACATGAAATTATTTCAAGGTCATTCTTTGTGCCTGTTCTTAAAAGCTGGTAGAATTGATCAAACAGTACTATTGGGAAAAAATAATTTAAGCATATGCTTTTAAAATGTGGTATATCCCATCTAGTGTTTTACCTAAAGAATGGGAAGATGATACTTTGAAAATTAAGGGGAAGGAAAATCCTCGACAAAGAGATTCTACTGCATTGGATTTGCCACAACCCTTTGGGAAAAGCTGGCATGATCTTTAAAACCCAAAAAGACCCAATACGATGGCTATCACTTAAAAAAATAGAAAGTAACAAGTACTGGTGAGAAGTTGGAACCCTTGTGCACTACTGGTAGGAATATAAAATGGTACAGCCATTGGAAAAAACAGTATGGTAGCTCCTCAGAAAATTAAAATAGAATTACCAAACGATCCAGCAATTTCGCTTCTGGGTATAAACCCAAAAGAACTGAAAGCAAGAGCTAGAATAGATATTTACACATCCATGTTCATAGCACATTATTCATAACAGCTAAAAAGTGGGAGCAATCCAGATGCCTACTGACAAATGAATGGAAAAATAAAATGTGGTATATATGTACAGTGGAATATTATTCAGCCTTAAAAGGAAGGACATTCTGACACATGCCACAATGTGGATGAACCTTAAAGATATTATGCTAAATGAAATAAGCCAGTCACAAAAGGACAAACACTGTGTGAGGTACCTAGAGTAGTCAAATTCACAGAAACAGGAAGTAGAACAGAGGTAGCGAGTGGCTGATTGGAGAAAGGAACAGGGAGTTACTATTCAATGGGTATGGAGTTTCAGTTTGGTGGGACAAAAAAGTTCTGGAGATGGATGGTGGTAATGGTTCATAACACCATGAATATACTTAATGCCACTGAACTGTACAGTGAAATATGGTTAAAATGGTAAATTATGTTATGTATAATTTATCACAATAAAAAAACAAAGGGAAGGTGATAGACTTTTTAAAATTCAAGAAATTACAGAGAAACAACTTGTATTTTCACTAAATATTTTTGGAAATGAAGTAAAGAGGAAAGGAATTTTTTTCCAGCTCAGAGAGATCAAGGACCTGGGACCTCCCTCCTTGCTGTAGGAAAGCTCTCCAAAGTCCTTCTCCCAGGAATTGATGGGGTCCACTCTGAGCATATCACCTGTTGCCTTGGAACCATAATCTTTTAAACTTTGTGACCCTCCTCTTCTAAATAGGACAAAGGCATGTAAATTTACTGATTCTGTGAGCATTTTTCTTGTAGTCCAAGGCTGGCCAATCATGACCTATACATGTAATTTCTTCCTACCGTTCCTCAAGTTGACAAGGCAAATTAATCACAAATTTTTCCCACTGAGACACGATACAGATTCAGAATCCTTCTCAGCGCACCTCTGTAACTGTAATACTAGTAAATGGGTGTTAGCCTGAGAAAACATGATCTGCCACCACTAAGTATGGAGGACCTCCCTCAGGGCTTGCAGCAGCTAGCATCACATTCAAATCCAAGGAAGGGTTTGGAATCAAGAGCTGTGGCCTACTGGAGAAGGAGAGATGAGTACTGGCTGTCGTGTTCAGTAAGTAAATGGTGGCCTCATGAGAATCCAAAGCCAGGCTTAGTCATGAGCCAGCTCCTGAGGCAAGTCTCCAGTACCAGTAAAGTGCTAGTGAATGAATGAAGATATAAGTCAAAATCAACATTAACTTGATTTTCCCCTGCAGTTGGTATAAAATTATGTAATGTAGGAATTAAGGAAGAAAAACAGAAACCCAGAGAGCCTGCTGTGTGTTGGTGTGGGACTTCTTTGCTAATATTTTTCTTGGTTTAGAACTCAGAAGGCAGAAGACCCCTTTTGGAACTTCCATCTTCAGAAGGGCTATTGGATTCTCTTTTTCCGCCAATCTAGTTCTGAGGGCCACATCACCTTTCCCCTTCTCTGCATCCCTCCCAACTGTTTTGAAAGACTCTCTCATCCATTTTTTTTTTTTTTTTTGGTTCACTTCTGCCTCTGGCTCTGATGCCTACTGCAGAAGCCCCTCAGGGCAAAGTGGCCATGTGAACCTGGGCGTGGGTGGGCTCCTAGAACACTCCTGGGTCCCACTTCCTGACCCATGAACCTGAAGGTCTGGAACAGGGGAGTAGATCTATAAAAGATAATTCAAGGTCTCCCTTCAGCTACTCTGCTAAGTGCTTTAAATACAGGATCCTATTCATCATCTTAATAATTCTGTGAAGTAGGTATTAGTATCATCTCCATTTTACAAATGAAGAATGTGAACTTCATAACAGAAGTTAAGTCTGTAACCCAAAGTCACACAACAAGCATGTGACAGAACTGGGACTCAAGCTCAGCTCTGTCCTCATCTGAAGACTGTGCCCGTAACAAGACTATCTTCTCACCATTCGACAAGATTCTTGCTTGGATTCCCTCCATGTCCTGGCCTGATATGCTCCTGCAGTCTTTCAGAGGTCCCTAATTTAAAGGAATAATACTCTAATAATGGATCTTGGCAGTGGAGCTACTTAATTAGAAGGTCAGCTCCTAGATGACTGGTGGACTCAGGCTTTGTCAGACAGGATGGTATATGCTGGAGATTCCTGCAGGAAGAATTAGAAAACTCCAGCCACATGCTGGCCCTGGTTCCGACTCTGGCAGGAAAGCCTCGGAGATACTCTGACTTCAGTATCTTCAATAATGTGAGGGTATTAAAATGAGGAGAAGCCTTCAAGGATTTCTAATCCAACATTCTAAAAATCCTAAATACCATCTGAAGTTTGTTCATTCCTTCACAAATATTTATAGACTGCTTACTATGTATCAATATTTCCATTGATCTGAAACTTAAATACATCCCTGTGATACTGCTTTGGTAATCTTTCTCATTCTAAATGAACTAGTTATTTTTTATTCACTGAATGAAAAACGGAAGCCCAAGCAAGTGAAACAGCTATAATTCCCATGTTAGTTTAGAAATTGCCATAAAACCAACTCATTTCCAAATGAGGTCTCCTAGAAGAGCAGAGAAACCATAACCATGTTTCCCTGGACTTGAAAATCGTAAGAAACATGTCCTCTATCCAGTGCTTTTACCTTGATAGTCATTTTTTTCTCTATTTAGAAAAGTAGGGACTTTTTCCCCCAAAAAAGGTCAGTTGTTAGAAGCAGAAGGGAACTTGCTCAACGTGATAAAGGATATCTACAAAAAACCCACAGCTAGTATCATACTTAGTGGTAAAAGACAAAGTTTTCTTCTTAAGATCAAGAAAAACACAAGGATGTCTGCTTTCACTACTTCTATTCAGCATTGTACTGGAAGTTCTAGTAAGTGCAGTTAGGCAAGAAAAAGAAATAAGAAGCATCCAGTTGGAAAAGAAGAAATAAAACTACCTCTATTTGCATATGACATGCTACTACATAGTGAAGGCTTTAAAGAATCCACACAAAAAACTATTAGGGCTAATAAACGAGTTCAGCAAGATTGCAGGATACAAGATCAATATTAAAAAGTCTGTTGAATTTCTATGCATCAGCAATGAAAAACCCTAAAATGGAATTAAGAAAACAATTCTATTTATGATAGCATCAGAAAAATAAAAATACTTAAGATAAAATTTAATCAAAAGAAGTGCAAGACTTGTACACTGAGAACTATAAAACATTACTGAAAGAAATTAAAGAAGATCTAAATATGTGGAAAGACACCTTGCATTCATGTATTTGAAGACTTAATATTGTTAAGATGGCAACGTTCCCAGAATTGATTTATAGATAAAATGCATCTCTGTCAAAATTCGAATTCTCTTCTTAGATAATTACAGAACTGTAGAAATGTAGAAGTGAACAAATTATCCTAAAATTCATATGGAAATTCAAGGGACTCAGCCAAAACATTCTTGAAAAAGAACAAAGTTGGAGGACTCACAGTTCTTGATTTCAAAACTTCCTACAAACTTACAGTCATCAAGAGGGTGTGGTATTGGCATAAAGACAGACACATAGATCAAGGGGATAGAATTGAAAGTCTAGAAATAAACCCATGCATCTATACAGTCACTTGACTTTTTGAAAGGGTACCCAAACTATTCAATAGGGGGAAAGTAGTCTTTCCAACAAATAGTACTAAGACAACTGAATATTCACATGCAAAAAAATGAACTTGGACCCCTACTTCATACTATACACACAAAAAACCCCCTCAGAATGGATCACAGTTCTAAATGTAAGAACTATAAAACTCATAACACTATCAAAAAAGTGAAAGGACAATGCAAACAATGGGAGAAAATATGTGCAAACTAAAATATTTGATAAAGGTCTAGTATCCAGAATATATAAAGAAGTCTTACAACTCAACAATAAAGGGACAAATAACCCAGTTTAAAAGTGGCAAGGAATATGAGTAGACACTTCTTCAAAGAAAATAAACAAACAGACCATAAGCACCTGGGGAAATGTGCTCACTACCATTAGTTTTTAGGGAAAATGTAAATTGAAACCACAGTGAGATACCACTTTGCACTCACTAGGATAATTATATTTTCTTAAACAGGAAAATAAGTATTAGCAAGGATGTGGAGAAACTTGAATCCTCATACACCTCTGGTGACAATATCTAATGTCACAGCCACTTTGGAAAACAGTGTGTCAATTCCTTAAAAGCTTAAATGTAGAGTTACCCAGCAATTCCATTCCTGAAAACAGATTTTGAAACAAAGACTTGTAGATGAATGTTCATAGCAGCATTTCACAATAGCCAATAAATGGAAACAACCCAAAGGTGCATCAGCTGACAAATGGATAAATATGCAGGATATACATGCAATGGACTATTATTTAGCCACGGGAGGAGTGAAGAACTGACATGTGCTACAATATTCAAGAACCTTGAAAACAGTACGCTAAGGAAAGAAGCCTGACAAAAGGCCACATATTGGATGATTTCATTTATATGAAATGTCTAGGCTAAGAAAATCCATTGAGACAAAAAGTAGGGCTAAAGGGTCAGGGGTAAATGGGGGAGTGACTGCTAACAGCTATGGTTTTTCTTTATTGTGTGAAAATGCTCTTGGATTTCATGGTGGTGATGGTTACACAACTCTCTGAATATACTAAAGGTCACTGAATCACACATTTTGAACTGGTGAATTTTATAGCTATCTGAATCATATCTCAATGAAAAAGGTCAGTTGTAAAAATAATTCATATTCGACATGAATAAAAACTAAAAAAGCAAAAAGTTTGTCTATTTTTTAAAATGTATTTTTTTTTTTGGTCAAGGAAAGGGATTTCGTTCTCATTTCTACCAGCTGATCAGGAAGACCAGTATTAAGGTCATACCCAATGACTAAACCAGCAATGGTAATGAGGGCCAGGAAACTTTAAAAATATTGTTTCCAAGAAACTCAATTGTCTTAGTTTGAGTTTCCCCAGAAACAGATCCTAAAACAAAGATTTATGTGCAAATAGGCTATTTGGGAGGTGAAGGAAATACCAGCAGGGGAGCAGGAAAGTGAGTCAGGGAAGGGAAGGCAGCCAATGAAGTACGCATTATCAAACAGATCACCACTCTTGATGCTACTGGGGAACCCTGCAAGCTGGGGTGAAAATGTGTTTCAGAGTTACTCTCACCCCCAGGGACAAGGACTTGAGAAATTTATACTGCAACTCCCATCACGGGTTGAGGGTTTAGCTCCTCCAGTAGCAAGAGAAAATCTTTAAGCAAAGAGTGGCAGATTCCGCTAGCTGGATAGGGCAGACATGTACTGAAATGGAGGAGCCCAAGGAGACACGGGTAGGGCCCTGACAGCTAATGGTAGATCTGTTAATCAGAAACTCTCGATAGATGGTTATAGATCATGGGTTATGAAATTAAAACCTGGATTAGAGTTTTAGTTTCAGCACCTGGGGCAAGCTACCCCACTTTCTGGACACATTTCCTCATATACAAAATGTGGGAGGGAGGGGGTAAAAACATATGTCTCACAGAGGCAACTCTAAGTCAAAAAGATATAGGCACCCCAATGTTCATAGCAGCACTACTTACAACAGCCAAGGCATGGAAACAACCTAAATGTCCATTGACGGATGACTGGATAAAGAAGATGTGCGATGTTTACACAATGGAATACTACTCAGCCATAAAAAAGAATGAAATAATACCACTTGCAGCAACATGGATGGACCTGGAGATCATCATTTTAAGTGAAGTAAGCCAGAAAGAGAAAGAAAAATACCATATGATATCACTCATATATGGAATCTAAATAAAGGACACAAATGAACTTATTTACACAACAGAAAGACTCACAGGCATAGAAAACAAACTTATGGTTACTAGGGGAGAAAGAGGTGGGAAGGGATTTATTGGGAGTTCAAGATTTGCAGATACTAACTACTATATATAAAGTAGATAAATAACAAGTTTCTTCTGTATAGCACAGAGAACTATATTCAATATCTTATAGTAACCTATAATGAAAAAGAATATGCAAATGAATATATGTATATATATGTATGACTGAAACATTGTGCTGTACACCAGAAATTGACACATTGTAAATTGATTATACTTCAATTAAAAAAAATATAATGTTCTATAGCAAGAATGTATCATAGTTTATTTAATATTTCATTCTTTGTTTGACATTTGACTTTATAACTGGAATAAACAGCTTCACTACCTTGAGTTACAAATACATTCAGGTCTAATTTTTTCCTTCTTTGTAAATACTGAGGTATAACTTACATACAGTACAGTGAAACAAATCTTGCCTGTACAGATTGATAAATTTTTTCATGTATCTATGTACTTGAAATACAACACTGATATAGATACAGAATTTTTTGTCACATGTCATTTCCCTTGAAGTCCCATCCCAGTCACCTTTCCCCCACCCAGAGGTAAGTACTATTCTGACCTTTACTGTCATTGAATAATTTTGCCTGGTTTTGAATTTCAAGTAAGAAATCAAAGCGTATGTAATATTTTGTGTCTCACTTCTTTCATTCACATAATTGTTTGATACTTATCCCTGCTGTTGCATGTATCCATAGTTTGTGCTTTTCTTGCTGAAATATTCCATTGAGTAAATATACCATGATAGATTTATTAATTCTCCTGCTGATGGACATTTGGTGTTTTCCATTTTGGGGCTATGATGGATAAAGGTGCTACAAACATTCTTGTATGTGACTATTAGTGGGCATATTTACTTAGTTCTTTTGGAACTGAATTCCACCTAGAAGTGGAATTTCTTGGTCACAGAGTAGGTGGATATGCATCTCTGGAGGTTACTACTTGACTGTTTTACAAAGTATTTAAATTAATTTACATTCCTGTAAGCAATACATAAAAGTTCCAGTTGCTCCACATCCTTAACAACACTTGGTATTTCCAGTTTTTATAATTTTAGTCATTCTAATGAATATAGACTGCTATCTTACTGTGGTTTTCATTTTCATTTCCCAGATGAGTAATATTGTTTAGTACTCCTTCATATGCTTATTAATCATTTGAGTATCTTCCTTTGTGAATTGCTTGAAGTCTTTTGCTAGTTTTTAATTGTAAATTTTCTGTCTTTTAAAAAATTTGTGTAGGAGATCTTTATATATTCTGGATTCAAATCCTTGCCTATTTGCTTTCTTAATGAAGTCTTTTGATGAACAGAAGTTCTTAGTTTAAATTAATTCCAATCTATTAACTTATTATTAGTGCCTTTGTATCCTGTTAACATGGACGCACATATTTTTTCTTCTAGAAAATTTCAGCTCTAAGTCTACATCCATTTTGCATTAATTTTTGTACATGGTATGAATAATGATTAAGGTTCTTTTTCAAAAATACAGAAATGTATTCCAGTATCATTTATTGAAAAAGCTAACTGTTCTCCTCTGAATTAAAGAAGGGCCTTTTCCATAAATCAAATACTTTAAATGGGTAGGTCTATTTATGGCCTCACTATTCTGTTTCATCAATTCATTTGTCTATCCTTGTGCCACCAACACATTATCTTAATTACTGTAACTTTATATAATATTCCAGGAAGTGAGGGGAGCCACAGACTGAGTTCAGCCCTGTGACTAATCATTCAATCATTCATGCCTACATAATGAAACCCCGATAAAAACTCTGGACACCAAGGCTTGGGTGAACTTCTCTGGTTGGCAATCATGCATCAATTTGCTGGGTGATGTGTCCTGAGGCTAAGAAAGCTTCATGTTTGGGACCCTCCCAGACCTTACTATATGTATCTCGAAGCATTTGGCTGGTCCTGATTTGTATCCTTCACAATAAAACTTTAATAAAAAGTAAAGCACTTTCCTGAGTGATGTGTATCATTTCTAGCAAGTTACCAAACATAGGGGGAGAGTGGGGAACCCCTGAATCTGTAGCCAGTTGATAAGAAGTGTGGGTGGCCTGGAAACCATGGAGATTGTAGCCGGTGTCTGAAGTTAGGGGAGTTGTGTGGAGAACTGAGCCCTTGATTTGTGAAGTCTGCACTAACTCCGGGTAGTTAACATCAGGATTGCATTGCAGGCACATGCACGTTATGGACTTAATATCTTTTTAGAGAACTGAGCCCTTTGTCACTACACAGTGCCTCTTCAGCACTGATAATTTTCCTTGTTATGAAGTTGGCTTGGTCTGAAATCAACGTGGTTACTCCAGATTTCTTTTGATTAGTGTTAGCATGCTCTATTTCTCTCTATTCCTTTACTTTTAATTTATCTGTGTCTGTGGGTTTCTTGCTGACAACATATACTTGGATGTTATTTTTCTGTTAAATCTTCTCTGAAATCTCTGTCTTTTAATTGGTATATTTAGACCAGTGACATCTAAATCGATTATACTGTTTCATGGGTAGTGTAAGTAACTTGAAACAGCATTTTTCCAGTTCCTTCCTCCTGTTCTTTTAAGATTGCTGTTATTCATTTCATTTATCCATAGATACAAAATACACTGTTGCTATTATTATTTTGAACAAACTGTTATCTATTAAATCAATTAAGAGTAAGGAAAATTAAAGATTTTATCTTACCTTCATTTATTCCTTCTCTAAAACTTTTTTTTTTAAGTAAATCTGAATTTCTGACCTATGCCACTTTCCTTCTCTCTGAAGAACTTTTAACATTTCTTTCAAGGCAGGTCTAATGGTGACAAATTCCCTTAATTTTTGTTTGTCTGAGAAACTCTGTATTTCTCCTTCACTTTTGAGGATAATTCCAATGGATACAGAATTCTGGGTTGGTAGACTTTTTCTCCTCAACATTTAAAATATTTCACTCCACTCTTCTTGCTTGTATGGTTTCTGATGAAAAGTCTGATGTAGTTTTTATCCTTACTCCTCTGTTGGCAAGTTGTTTTTCCTCCTCATGTCTTTCAAGATTTTTCTCTTTGTTTTTGATTTTCTACAGTTTGCACACAATATGCTTAGGTATAGCTTTCTTGGAATTTATCACGCTTGCTGCTCTCTGAGCTTCCTGGATCTGTGGCTTGGTGTCCATCATCAATTTGGAAACTTCCCAGTCATAACTATTTCAAATATTTCTTCTGTCCTTTTCTCTCTTTTTTCTCCTTCTAGTTGTCCCCATTAAATGTATGTTTTATCTTTTGTAAAAGTTCCATAGTTCTTAGATTCTGTTCCATCTTTTTTATTCTTTTTTCTCCGTGCATTTCAGTTTTTGAAGTTTTATTGACAAGCTCATTGATTTTTTTCCTTGACCATGTCTATTCTGCTAATGAGCCCAACAAAACCATTCATTTATTTTACAGAGCTTTTGATTACCAGTGTTTCCTTTTGATTCTTAGAGCTTCAATATCTCTGCTTATATAACCCATCTGTTCTTGCGTGTTGTCCACTTTTCCACTAAAGGCCTTAGCATATTACTCATAGTTTTTTTAATTTCAAAATCTCTGCCATGCCTGTGTGTGGATCTGATGTGTTCCTTATCTCTTTAGACTGTCAGGTTGTTTTTTCTTCCTTTAGTTTGTTGTCTATTTTTTTTTTTTTTTAACTGAAAGCAGACACAATGTACTGGGTAGAGGGAAGTTTCATGTTTATCTGACCTACTGTTTGCTGACACTGTGGTAGTCAGAGACTAAAATTTCTACCAGTGTCCTTATTTTTGTCTTCCCTGCTGTTTTGGATTTTCCTAGACTTCTTAAATAGGGTCTGAGGTCTGCAGTTCTTTTAGCTATAATCTATCATTATACAGGAGCTGGACTGATATGGTGGTATGGTGTATATGAGGGCAGTTTTCTACAGTCTCATAATTAGATTTTAATTGTTTAGTGAACATGAGTTGGGTATTTCCCTTTCCCCAGGGTGGTGAGGCTTTGGGTAAAACCTCAGTAGATTAGACACGTGTATATTAGTTTCCCGTGAGGGTAGGCCTTGCTGAGGAGAACAGAGAGCTTGGCGTATGTTTCAAGGTGCTTACTTTTCTCCTCTCACTGCTGGAAGCATAAGGACATTCTTCTCCAATTTTCTCTGTGACAAACTGATAGGACTCCTGGAGATAAAACTGACAAATTTGTGGGGGCCTCCTCAGAGTTTTTAACTCTCTTGCTTATCTATACAGAGCCTGCAACCATTTGTCAATTACAGTTTAAAACATCCCTACCAATATTGGCTGCAGGGAAGGGTTTCTGCCCAGCGATCTGTGGTTCTCTGTATCCACTTGTCTGTCGCTCCAGTTTTCAGGGAAGCAATTTCTCCTGTGATTCCAATTTTGTGATGCATCTAGGGAGAGTTGTTGATTTTCAGTTGGTTCAGCTTTTTATTGTCATGAGGACAGGAGTGACAACTTTCAAGTTCACTACATGTTGGACTAGAAACCGGAAGTTCACCAGGTCTGCTTTTGAAACTTAAATTAAGATATTGAGCCATTATATGTCCATACTAGCAGGAAGTAGTATGTCTTTATCTTGGAACCCTCTGTACTGCCCTAAAATCTCAGCATTTTAGTCTAGTTTGTTGAGCTTTCAAATATCCCACAGGGAGCAACTACAGAATCTGATCCGTTCACTACAGAATCTGATCCCTTTTTATTCCTTGTTTCTATTACTGCAATGACTATGTTAAGACTGCGTCACCATTGAAAAGACCTGGCTCTCCCAGCCCAATGCATCGCTGCCTTCTACTGCCATCAGGGCTGTTGATGGTCCTGCCACCTCAGTGGCATGCCTGTCTGTGTGCTCCACCCTTGGGCTCCTGAGGTTGTAACTGTCCCTCTCATACACTCAGCCAGTGTCCCAAAGGGAACCTGCCAGGCCAGGGCAAAGCATGTAACAGAGGCATCTGCAGACCTACATACCCCTGTCTTCATGGTGAAGTCCCTCTCACTTGAGCTTCCTTTCCTATAAGTAAGCTCACTCAGGACCACCTCAGTTCATCAGATCTTCAAAACAGAAGGGCTCAGCTCTAGATCCATGTGATTTGCCCACTTGCTATCCAGAGACTAGTTCTGCATTCCAAGAGGTATATAGAGAGGCAGCATAGTTAAGGCACCTGTGGATCTTCAGAGACCTACCCTGATGCTGGAGCCAAATGGCTTGCATCTGCACAGAGCTTGCAGTGTCTGGGAATTTACATCCAGCACCCCCTGCCAAAAGTGGCCCTTTACCAATGCAGGAAACCCAGTTCCCTTGCCCCAGATTGGACAAGTGTGAGGTGCAACTAACACTGTGGGATCAGGGTGAAGCTGCTGCATATCCTTGCTTGGTTTCCTTCCTTTCCTTGTCCTGCTTCCTCCACCTCCTTGCCTGTCTTCCCTGGAAGCAGTTCCCTAATCAACCACTTCCTCATGGCTTTCATCTCAGAGACTGCTCCTGGGAACTCAAGACACCAACCACAAGCTTCAAGGTGCTGAATGCCTTCTATTCTTACATTTTCACAGCCAAGAGTCCCCTTGATCTACTCCAAAGTGACTTGCTTCCTCCAAGTGAAGGGGCTGACATTTAAATGGCAGCTGCTCAAATACATTTTTGTATACCTATGCAACCACATTCTGAGTTATTGGTTATTTCCAATCTGTTTACTTAATATTTTTTCTGGTGCCTTTAAAGGCCTGAAAAGGTTAGGGCCCACAGTAGCCAAATAATTCAGTTGATTGACCACTGTATTCAAGGAAGTTTGCTTGAATATTTACTCTAAAATCAGTTAACTCTTTTTCTTCCTTCCTTCCTTTTCTTTCTTTAATATTCAACAGCTTTACTGAGGTATAATTGACATACAATAAGCTGCAATATTTACAGTACATAATTTGGTAAGTTCTGACATATGCACACACCCACGAAACCATTACCACAATCAAGACTGTGAACGTATACATCACCTCCAGAAGTTTCCTCATGCCCCTTTATATCTCCCTTCTCCTCCTCTTGCCCTTCTCCCAAGCAACCATTAATCTGCTTCCTGTCATGATAGATTAGTTTGCATTTTCTAAAATTTTACATAAATACAGTCACATACTATGTAATTTCTTGCTGCTGGAGCTTTTACACTCAGCATAATTATTTTGGGTTTCATCCATGTTGGTGCATGTATCAAAGTTCATTCCATTTGATTTTTGAGTGGCATTCCATTGCATGGGTATACCACAATGTTGACAGGCTCACCCGCTGATGATACTTGGGTTGTTTCCAGTTTTGGGCTCTGATAAGCCCCCTAAAAGTTGCTACAAACGTTCATTCACACATCTTTGTACAAACATGCGCTTCCTTTTTTTTTTCTTAATTTCTTAAGAAACTACAAAAATGTTTTCCAAAGTAAAAATTTTAATTTTTTAAGAGATGCAAAAAGCGTTTTTAAAATGTCTCATTTTACATTCTCAGCAGTGCATGAAAGTTTCAGTTATGCTTTTAAGCTCTCACCAAATCTTGGTATGGTCAATCTTTATAATTTTAATTTAATTTAGTAGATGTATAATGGTATTTCATTATGTTTTTTATTGTGGTTTTAATTTGCATTTTTAATTGAAGTATAGTTGATTCACAATATTATATTAGTTCCAGGTGTACAACATAGTGATTTAATCTTTTATAGATTATACTCCATTTAAAGTTATTATGACTATATAATATATCTTTGTTGCTTATTTATTTTATACATAGTAGTTTGTATCTCTTAATCCCCTTCCTTGTGCCTCCCCCTTCCCTCTCCCCATTGGTACCTACTACTGTTAAGACTTTCTGACTCCTCCTTTCCTGGCCTCTCTTTTTCTCTCTCTGTGCCTTCATTCAGGCAGAAATGCCCCACATCTCTTCCCACTTTCCCAGTCAAAATCTATTCATGAGAAAAGATTAAACCAGTCAGTGGCCAAAATGTAGTTTCTACTATTCTTCCCTCAATAAGGGATGGAGACAGGAGGGTTACAGTATTTAAAATATATCCCTTTCCTACATAATGAAAAGCTCTGGATGTTGTTTAGGGTATTTCAGGGATCAAGCAATTGGTATGAGGAGAATTCTGGAGCCCAGGGGACCTTGACGATGGTCCCTGGCAGCTGTCCCTGGTAAAGTAAAAGTCAGCTGTAGGTGATTCCTTATTTACAGAGTTTGTAGATTAATCACAGTGGAAAGGAGAGTCGCTCTCTGGATGGACCTCCCACTGCCCCGATCTCTGTACCTCCCCTGGTGCTGGTGAGAGCTCAGTTACAGGTAACTTTAGCTTCAGCTCAACAACACAGGTGGCCAGGGGAAGTCTACACGGTGTGGTAGATAAGGCATTGGGTTCAGCAGAAAACAGACTTGGTTAAAAATCCTGGCTTTGCACTTACCTCTGTGTGACCTTAGGAAAGTTACCTAACCTCTCTGTGGCTCCATTTCCCTGGATATAAAATGAAGATAATGATACTACTCTCCAAGAATGGTTACAAAGCACAGAAATGAGATAAAACACACACCAAAATGGCTAGCAGAGTAAACACTTGAAGAATATTAATCCCTCTTCTCTCTCTATACTGTGAGGTTCAGTAAATGAGTCATCGTACTGCTTCCCTGTGTCAGTAACTGACCCCCAGTTAACCTCCCAGGTTAACCTTCCAAAACATCGAAATTAGAAGGTACTTTTCTATTATCTTGTCCAACCTATCCATTTTACAGATGATGAAACTGAGGCCTAGAGGGTTCAAAGGCCTTTTTCAAAGCCTGCTGTTTCTCCTCTATTGCTCTTTGCCCTACACCTCGTTAATTATCACCTTTTTGAAGTCTGTGTTTACAAATCCTGGCTAATGTTTAGCTCTTTGCATCTCCAATGTTATTTTGTGAGGTGTTGCCACATGGGGTTATTTCAGGTCTTTGGCAGTGGTCTTCCAAAAGGGAGATGCTGTGGATTCCTCACAGTTCTCCAGAGGTGCCAAGCTGGTGCGTGGTCCCTGGCCCTTGGTCCCAGATGCTTCTTTCCTGAGAGAGGGCTGTTCTCTCTGGACAACTTTGTCCTCTGGCAGAAAAGCATTCTTCCCCTGCTATGGTGGTGAAGCTGGAGGAGAGGGTCTCACAGAGGTTGCAACAGTTCAGTTGGCTTCCTGGCCTTTAGTGGGTGACTTTGCCAGACACCATGCTCTGGGGAGGCAGCCTTCCCAATGTCTCAGCCCCAGGGTCTGTCAGAGACCCGGAGATCAGAGGAGGATCACCAAGGCCAGAGGCCTCAAGTAACCTCGAGAGCTCCCTCACCAGCCAGCTTGCTCTTTTTGGCAAAGGTGCCCCACCAGTGTCCAGTGCCCACTGGTTCCTCCTTGAGGACTAAAATCATGAAAACAGCCCCATCAAAAAGCAGTCAGGAGGGTCCAGCAGCTTCCAAAAGAGCAGTCCTCACAGAATGCAGTGAGTTCCATCAGAGAACAGGAGAGACATGACAGAAACTCCTGTGCAGCCTTGTCAAACCACAGCACCCCATGCTGCACAGCACCCCACACAATGCTGCCCTCGTCCCCAGCCCCTGGGGAGAACCTGGGAGGAGAGCTCAAACCCTGGATGTGGGCGGGTAAGGCAGAAGACACTGAGAATCCGGCTCAGCGTGGGCAACAGAGGACAGGTCTGAAAAAGCTCCCTAGATGATTCTGATGAGTTACCCCCATCCCCTAGGGTTTATTTGCCAGATTTAGCAAATAAAAACATAGAATACTTAGTTAAATGGGACTTTCAGATAAATAGTGAATATTTTTTAGTATAAGTATGCCCTACGTGATATTGAAGACATAAACTAAAAAAAGTGTTGTTTTTCTGAAATTCAAATCTAACTGGGCATTATGTGTTTTATCTGGCAACTCTACCACCCTCTCCACCCTCAAACAGGAAAGTGACATTTTCAAATACCATTCTAAAAGAAATATACATTCACTGTCAAAAATGCTGAAAAATATGAAAAATGAAATTAAAACCATAGTTTTACCACCCAGAGTTGTTAGTATTTTGGTCTGTTTTCTCTCTCTCTCCACACACATCTATGTATATATAAATATCCTTCATCACCAGGTCTTTTACTGGCTGACAAATGCTGACTCTAAATCCCAGCTCAGGCATGTAGGGGAGTGAGAGAAACAGGTCTCAGATCTCTCCTCTTGGGCAGACAGCAATTAGCCATCAGATGCTTGATGTGGCAAACACCGTGCACCCATAGGAGGGGTTCCAGAAATGCTTGTTGATGAAGTGAATAAGCAAATGAATGAACCCCCTTAGATTCCGGAAGTACCCTAGCCCAAACACAACACCCAGAATTCCATTCAGCAGATTCTGCTCAACAGAAGAGGTGCTGCATGCACTTCAGCAGGGAGTTGGTAACTCAGAACTCAGCCTTCTGGCCCCTGGAATTGAACACAGGCAAAGTCTTGATTTTGCTTTAAGTTTCACGAATAGTGTCAGTGCCAGGCCCCATGGTAAGTACTATGGACAAAGAAATGAACAGGATAGACCAATTACATTCACATGAAATTATATTTGTGTGTGTGTGGTGGTGGTGGGGAGACAGATAATAAAAGAGTAAACAGATAAAGATAATAATTTCATATAGTGATGAGTGAGAAATGAGGCCATTGTAGCCACACAGTTTACTCTCCATGCTAAACACAAATCAACTATTTAACACTCAGCATTAATACGAAAACAATATTCTTGAAAATTCTAGTCCAAAGATGCAATTGCAAACAATGTTACTGCTTTAGGAACTTCCTGAAAATCCATTTATCTAAACAACAGACTCCTCAACTAGTGCCAGTTAGGGTGGTGGCCCCCTTCTCAGAACAACCCAGCTTGTCTCTATACGTTCTTCAAGGCCCTCTGCAAAGCCCTCAGCTTGCTGTGTTCATCAATCCTAAACTATTGTATCATAAACTTTGCACAGTTCCAATCAGGACTACACATTGAAAGACCTACCTCAAACCAGACCCTCAAAATCCTATCCATACCCCACCCTGACCTCCCCCTTCTAAGAAGCTTCTATGATTCCATCAAAGTAGTGACATCCCTTATTGCACTAAGCAATACATCTGGCTTTGTGCAATCAGCAGGCTATTTCAGCCATCTGTGTAGGAATCAGGGGTCAAAATGAGTGCCGTGAAGCAAAAAAAGCAGGGCCATTCCATCCACAGTGATGGAGGCGGGCCTGGCAGTGAAGGGTATTTTCATTTAGATAAAAGCCTCTCAAAAGGAGTAACATTTAAGCTGAGACTTGAATGAAGAGAAGACTCTGGGCTTGCCATATCCTGGAGCAAAACCTTCTGGGCATCAGGATTAATAAAACAAGGAAGGTTGATGGTAGAGCAGAGGAGTTCAAAGATGGGCGGTAGATGGATGCCAGATGACGTAGTTCATTGCAGGCCAATGTAAGGAGTTTGGATTTTATGTTCAGTGTGACTTTAAAGAAACCTGGAAGATTTAAGCAGGAAAACCATACTCTTTCAACCATCCAGCCAGTCAATGAACATTACTTGAGACCCTTCTCTTGCCTGACATTTGTGGGTACAAAATGTGCTGGAGATTTAGCTTTCTAGAGAAAAGACAGACACAAATAGCCAGCACGCAGGCGGCCAACTCCCATACACTGCAAGAAGTATGAGAAGGAAACAGTGACCCATAAGCCACAGAATCAAAGAGTGGCCTTTCCTTGTCAGGTTCTGGCTCCCACATCCCCAGGGTTCGATGTAAGTGCAGTTTTGCTTGGTGGTAACTTCTGGCCTCTAAGGTCCACGGGAGGTTACAGCAAACTCGGGTTGTGGTCTCCCCATGAGCAGCCAGCTCGGCATTTTTACCCCCGTGCCTCAGGACCAAGCTCAGTACCTGGGACAGAGCAGGTACTCAATAAAGGTTGGAATAGATGGTCTGCTTTTTAGGTATGCATATTGCATCCAATTCCAAAAAGTTATGAAATTGTATACAGTGCTACATATACTAGTAAAACATAAAAATAAAGGAGGAAATCAGGGGAAGAAATGCGAAGGTAAGGAAGTAAGAACACTCAGGGTTAAGGTTATGGTTAAAAACCCTTAGTGAGTAGTTTTGAACAGAGGTGAATTACAAAGTTTTCTTAGCAGCCAGTGAAAAGAGACCAAAGGTCAGTTGCTACTTTCACGAAAATTAAGAATAACAAGAAGCCAGCGGCTCAAGAAAAGTCCAGTTCTTTCTCATACTGAGTCAAAGAAAAATTTTTATGGGTCTTCCTAAAGTGACTTTTTGTGAGATAGTATATAACAACATCCCTCAAATAACACAGTTGTGAGTTACAAACGGCTATTTCTCGAAGCACCCCTGGGAGCATTATCCAGGCATATCTGAGCCTAATTTGACCAAGGTGACTGGGCCAGGGAGGAGGCTGAGCACGCAGTTCTGCTCCACAGCTTGCTGGTGACTACAACGTTGAATACTAGAGGGATAGGGATGGAGGCTGGGAAGTCGAGGACCGAGCTGGCTGGGACCCGACGGTGCTGGAGCTTGGCAGGGCCAGGCACGCGCATACATCTTGCCCACCTTGGGAAAGAAGTTACTCAGAGTATAAGAGATATCTTCCCCCTAATACCCTGCGTGGAGCAACTTCCTGCCCTCCTGGAACAAAATGAGGGGGAGGGAGGCCTCCGCAGAGGAGGGCTTTGTGGAGGGGGGAATCTTCATGAAGTGCTAGAGTGAACACCTCATATTTCAACTCTGTGAGGAAAGCATCTCCTGGCAGACAAGCTCACAAAATGTGCGCAGTTAGTGGTTGGGTCGCCCAGGTCCTGTCTGCGGCTCCATCAGGGTCCCCCACTTCCTGGGCCATAAAAACGTGCTCTTGACTGATGGCTGACATACGAGGTGACAGGCAAGGAAATGGTTTCCTTTGGCTGCATGTGTGTGCTCCGATTTACAGCTCCCTTGCAGTCAGCGAGGGCAGATGCCTCCACTGCTATTGAGTAAGCATAGATGCTCAATGGCTTCTTCGTGGAAGAGAACACTTGGTTTGGAAAAGAAAATCATAGTGAATTCAAAACAGAAGAGTAATGTCTCTTTTTGAATGAGCGTAAACACGGTTTAGATTCATTGAGCTGTCTACCAGATCTACGCATGCAGACATAACTTGTGCTGTGCTCTGATGGTGTCGAGCACGCGAAAGGAGAGCTCCTTCTTTTGTGACGTTCATTGTTACTGCTTGTAGACAGGAAAGTGCAGGCTCAGCAAAGGTTAAGTGACTTCTACGAGGCCACGCAGGTAGCTCCTAAGTTCCCGGTCTCCAAACTCCTACTTGGGAACTCTTTACACAAGATGACGTCGATGTGGCAACGGAAGCCCAGCAATTCTTCATCTTCCAACCACTTACCTTCCTCTCCTCCAGTCTTCTGCTAAAGGGATTCTTAGATTGAGGGCTGTGAGTGCAGCTGCTTCCATGGTCTTATCTGCTATTTCCACTTCGTCCAGATACCTGCTTTTCCATGTGCCCTGAGTGGAAATGTTCTAAACACCTGTGCTTCATGAATACCTCAGAGCCAACAGGGGTTGTGGAAGTTCGCTGAACCTCCAATCACAAAGTTGGCGTTAGCATCCCTTCCTAGCCTTCTGACCCAGGCTTGTCTGTGATCCCGGACCTGTCATCATGTCTCTCTTCCACACAACGTTACCAATGCCTCAAGGTTGTGTGAGTGCTCACATCTGAACTGAGGGACTGGGAAGATTTCAATGCCACAGACTGCACATTCTGGTGAGGAACATGAGGCAGGAAAGACATTCATAAATTCTCAGACAATAAAGACAAGAAAATAAATTCTTTGGATGACAATAAGGGGTGGTGGAATTTATTAGCATGATTATAGTGCTGGATTAGTACTGTTTTCATCTTAGAATGTAAAGTCAACAACCATGCACTGTTCGGGGCACTCCCTATGTGATCAGACTCCTTCCATCAGGCACAGAACTTAATAATTATTTCAGGCTAAAGAATACATTCTGACTTCATATTTTGTACAGATTTGTTTTTGGTGCTATTGTGGGGGAGGACAAGGACACAGTGCCAAGCAATGGTGACCCTGAAGAGATTATTCTCTAAGCAAATGTTTTCTAAAGACCCACCTGTTGAATAAACATGCCTAACTCAGGGAGGGCTGCCTGGTGCTACAAACAACTATGGAAGGAATATATTTACAACCATTTTTCAATAGAAGAACACAAATATCTGTAAGAGACTCAAGGAGAAAAAGAAGGGGATGCAAATGCAAACTGATCAGTGCCCCAAGTACAGGAAAAGAGATGAAGGTCCTCTCAAAAGATTTCAGCATCAAGCGTTGGAACAAAGGTTTCACCTTCTAGTAACCAGAACACTCTGTTAACTAGATGGGGCCTTTCCCTGACATTTGTCTATCTGCAGACTCTGAACCCTGTCTCCTTCTGTGATTACCTCCAGTATATGGGCTCATTTCTCTGCACTTACTCCGAAACAGTCGACATCGATTTGCAACGTTAATGAAGTAAGTACCCAACTATCCTTGTTCATGAGCTATTACCCCGGTATTGATTGTAGTCTTAATTGACAATTACTTGAATGGGCCGGGCTACACTGAGCTTTTATTAATTTTCCATTGTGATGCTCATTACTAAACTTCATTGCAATTGTGTAACAATATAAACTCCCCACTGTGGCTAGCTGAACTGGAAAATTCCACTGGCCATTTCTCAAACCTGTTCATACTGGAAAACCAATAATTTGGTACTGTTAAATTTGATATCAGGATTCTAGTCCTCGATTCCGCGAGAAGAGAACTGCGACTTTGGCTGTGAAAATAAATAGAATTTGCTGAATTATTTTCCCTTCACTGTTATTTCAGAGGACATGTGGTACCCAGAGACTCGATTCGTCCCCTCGCTGCCTAGAGAAACAGTGAACTTCATGCTACTGTAAAATTATATTCGTTCTTCTATCTCCCTTTCTTTCTTTTTTAAAATTAATGGAGGGGCATTGAGGTAGAAGAGATGATGTGGTTTTAGGAATTTTCATTTTCTTCAGCTGAGCTTTGTAAATTTTTTTTTTTTTGCCACTCTCTCAAACATACAAAATCTCTGATTTCAAACCCTCCTAAAATAGTAAGCAAAATATATTAGAACGATCAAAACCCTATTGCAAGTGGAAGTCAGAGCTTTATCACAGAGGGGCTGTTAGGAAAAGGAAGGGCTTGCCCACCAGGACCTATTTAGATATCACTTCTTCCAGACACGTATTTGTGTATTACTTCCCTTTCAGAGCTAGACCTCAGGAATCAGAAATGACTGGCTTTTTTGCCTCTTAGAAAGCTTCACACTGGCCTCCCTTTATCATCCTAAGGTGCCCCTGATCATCTCTAACCATGTTGAGATTACAAATGTGCACGTTAGGCCGAATTTCAACCACATTTGGAAAATGGGAAAATGTAATTGCAAGAGCCATTCTTTCTGGTCTATGGTTGGGACCAGCTGAGTTTGGGGTATATAATAGGAGATGATGTAAGGGAGGAAGAACACTTTTCCTTCATCCTCTTAGGTTCAGTCATGGGAGCCTGTGAATTAAACTACCAAAAAACAGATTAACGAGAAAATTCATACATTTTTAATTTTAATTTTATGTGCATCGTGCCTTCACAGAAAAGAAGTGAATCCCCAAAGAAGTGGTTAGGCTTGGGAGCTTATATACCATTTTAACAAAGGACAAAATTGTGGAGAAGTGACTGGCCAAAGGAAAGAGGGGTTTGGGCTTCTAAGGGTGGTAAATTGTGGGAGGGTTAAATATACAGTAAATATATAAGGGAAACTCATGGTAGATAAGGGTTATTTAGTAAGGTTTATTTATGCAGACACATCTCCGTGCTGTCTCCGTCTCCAGTGACAAGGGGCCTATTGCTGTGAAGGTGATTTTGAAAATGTGGCTAATATCTAAAATTAGTTAACTTTAAGTGAATGGCATTATCTTAAATAATGTGAGCATCCATCCAATATATTGGCCTCATCCAATATATCTGAAGTTCTTAAGAGCAAAAAGTGAGGTTTCCTGAGAAGAAAAAAAATTCTGTCTAAAGACTGCAGCATTAACTCCTGCCTGAATTTCCAGCTTGCCAAACTGCCCTCTGGATTTCAGACTTGCCAATCCCCACAATCATATGAGCCAATTTCTTAAAATAAATCCCTGTACACACACACACACACACACACACACACACACACACCCCTTATTGTTTGTTTCTCTGGAGAACCCTGACTGACAACAGCTCTCCAGATAAGATGGTAAATCAGTGGCCATCAAAGGAAGGTGCACTGATATTTCTTCTACTCACTATGGTAGGAGTAAGGATAGAAACACAGAGTACACACATTATCTCAGTGGCTATATTCAGCTCACAAACATTGTTTTCTTTGGCCTATACAGGGTATTTGTTTGTTTTGAATTAATTGATACCATTTAAAAATAAGGAGATATCATTTAAAGTGTGAATTTCTCATTTTTTAAAAAATAACTGGAGATCTGGCAATCCAAGGCTTGTATTCCTGCAAGGAAATAATCAGCTTGAACTAAATCCTCAAACTGGGTTACCTGTCACCCTGGGGTACACAAAGGCTTTCCAAGAAGTATCAATTTCCAGACACTCAGCTTCCATATGCTCTCATTTCTAAAGCCTGGCAACCTGCTTGCTTTCTGAGCCTCACAGTTGTCCTCTTTTTCTCAGCTTCCTTTATAATCACCCTTTTCCCATTTTGCAAAATGTGGCTGATGCGGAGATACGCTGTTCAGCTCCCCCTTCCACAAAGGACTGGCTGTATGAAGTGGACAGAATGGTGACCTGCCAAAGATATGTCCATCTTGAACCTCAGAATGTTACCTAACATGGGATAAAGGTCTTTGTAGATATAATTAAGATAAGGATCTTGAGATGTGATCATCCTGCATCATGGTGAACCCTAAATCCAATGACAAGTCTCATACTTTCATGTGAGACTGAAAAGTAGGAAACCACAGGAACACAGAGGGGAAGGCCACCTGAAGACAGGGGTAGAGATCTGAGTGATGCATCCGTGAGTCAAGGAATGCCAAGAAAGGCCAGGAGCCAGAAAATGGGAGAGGGGCATGGAACAGATTCTCTTTCAGAGCCTCCAGGAGGAACTACCCCTTTCAACACCTTGATTTTGGACTCCTGGCCTCCAGAACTGTGAAAGAGTAAACTTCTGCTACTTTTAAGCCACCAAGTTTGTGACAATTGGTTATGGCAACCCTAGGAAGCAAATACATTAGCCCTCTCAGAGTGCTCCTTCAGGTTTGGCCTCGTATACAGAGGGCCACCTTCTTCCTAAGGTCACACTTTCCCAGGACAGCCCTACATCTGGTGACTGAACACACGGGGACATATAGGCCTGTCCTCTCAGCCTGTCACCAAGACAACTTTAGAGGACAATAATCACTTCAGAGCTGCCTCCTGGGCTGGCCAAGTTCTCACCAAGGCTTGCTTCCGCCTCCTTCTCTTCCCAGGTGTTCATCTCTAACACACATCTTGTCCCCACAGTCTGTCTCATCATTTGCCTCCACAGAACCCGACCTGCCATGCAAAACAAATGCAGACCGTATACCCATCTCAAATCTTACTACGGTGCATTGCCTCAGGGTGTTACAAGTTTCTGGGTGGCAGTAAGACAATTCAAGATACTCATCTTGATGTTGCTGTAACAAAAAGGTCCCTATTCCCATTTACTTCTTTTTATAAACCAGGTTTCTCAGTCTTTTTGTATATAAACACCAAACATAAGAACAGATTTGGTGCTGAACCCCATCTCATTCTAGCATTAAGTAATGTTCATCCATGCATACATGAACTAATTGCAAAAATAAACCCCCATCTATCTCATACAGGTATGCATTCAAAATAAAACTTTATGTTTAATAACTATTCATAACAAATTTACAAGTATATTTAGGTTGTTTTAACCAATTTTTCCAGAAGAAAGAATTTTAACACATATGGTCTACGGTCACAGGAAATAAACTTTGTATTTTAATTTATGTTGCAGAGAAATCTGAAAGCGTGATGAATAAAACACTTTAAATCAAACATTACATTCAAGTAAAATTTTGTGGGAGAAAAGGAATTAAAATATGAGTTCAAGGAGAAAAAGAAAGTAAAATTTTTGTTTGTCAGATAAAAACTTGCTTGTGTATCTTTTTATGGTTGATGGTGGTTATCAAATTGCTATGGGGTTTAAACTATTGGAGTGATGTAAATTTCTTATTTTAAAAGGTCACCATTTCCAGTACAATACTAATTACCTTTTAAAAATAACTATTAAGCACACTATTACAAGTTTTAGATGTTAACCTAAAAATCTGATAAAGGGTACATAGTTTTCGAGAAATTTTTTAGGCAGTTCATGAGTAAAAAGTTTGACTACCACTAACTTGCATTGTCTGCTGGCACCAGTAGGCATTTCAGTATGATTCCTGCTTTAGCTAAACAACTGAATATCTTTCTGCTAAAACCTGTGTTAATCCCCAAGTGCAGCTTCTGGGAGCATTATCTCCCCCAGATCTCTGAGGATCCAACATATCTGTCGCGGTGGGAGGGGCTGACATACAGCCTCTTCTGATTTCAACAAAAGTTCTTCAAAGGGCGGGCCCCAGAAGAATGCTCCGAGGGGCAAGGGAGAGATCTACTTACAAACTCCCCCAAAGGAATTTAAGAGAAGTGGCTTCTGCGACACCCTCCCTCCACCCTCACCCCAAGCTTTCTCCCTCTTCTCTACGTAGGTGTCATTACAAGCAGGTGGAGGAGAATGAGACATCTGAGGAGAATGCATTATCTTTTGCACCATTCCTGTTCCTTCCAAAATAATACCTATAACAATGATTGGCATTTATTAAGAGTTCGCTATGTGCCAAGGGGAAAAATGAATTATCTTAACAGCTGGCAACAGAATTCCTCATAAGAAGGGAATCGTCTTTGCAAATCTCTTCATTAGCCCCCTTATGGGCTGATTCTAAAAATCATCCAGAAGATACAGAAGAAAAGCAAGAAAAATTTGGTGAAAAGTTATGACAAATAATAACAGCCAACACCTGTATAAATGCTTACTATGTGCCAAGCACTGTTTAAAGTCTCCATATACAGAAACGCATGAAATCTTCAGTCACTCTGTTATCCTCATTTTAAAGATAAGGAACTTGAGGAATAGACAGATGTCTCAGTGCCAGAGTCTGTGCTCTTATCCACTATGATCTTAACTACTGCACTATGCTATATCAGAACATTTTTATAAAATGATAGTAATTAAACCAATATGGTGCCATTTCATCACAGAGTAAGGAAATAGAACAGAGATCCGAAACAGACCCATATATTGAAAATTAACGTATGATAATTAGGCATTTCAAATCAGTAGCAAAAATGAAAATAAATTTCTACTTCACACCTAAACCAGATAATATTCCAGATGGATCAAATGTATAGAAATGTAAATGCATCAAAATTTTTAAGTTCTAGGAGAAAATATTGGAATATTTTTATAATGTTGGCATTTCCTTCTAGGCATATGAATCTATATCTCTTTAAAAAAGATTTTTACTTTTAGCTACATAAATAGTAATGTATATGGAAAAATATACACTAAAATCTAAATTGGAAGAAAAACAATACTCTCAGAAAACACTGCAAATACATAATAAACAAAGAGACAGAAAACTAATATATAAAGAGCTTCTATAAATCAACAAGAAAAAAACCCCAAACTACCCACTAGGATAAGAAAAGAAAGAAATACAAACATGAATTCACAGAAAAATAAATGTAAATGGCCAATTAATATAAATTAACTTTATATATAAATAGATGTACAATCACATCAAAAGCCAAAGATGTGCAAAACAAAAAATATGGCATATCATTTTTAAAGAAAAAATTAGCAAATATTAAAATGTTTGAATACATGGTAGATGGAAAACTCTAAAATCTTGTTGGCATATTTGTGGCAGTGTAAGTGGCAAGCCTTCCAGAGGGAACACTGGCAGTAGTATTTCAACCAAAAATCCACACAAGTTTCTCCCACTATCCGAAAGTAGAGCATTCCTAGGAAATCTTTCATAAGCAGAAATGGCATAGAGTGGAGAAGCAGTTACCTTAGGACACATCTCGCTAACGGATGCACAAAATAAACTGTGATGAAGCATAGATGCTCACAAAGTCAGTTCAAGCTATGGCAGCTTGATGCTGAGATGCTGAGTGCAGTCCCCAGGAAGGAGCTTGGCAGGGCCACTCTCACAGCTTAGAGTGCACTGCACATCGTCTCTATAATGGCTCACTGCAAAACACATTGCTGACTGCTATTTGCAATTTCCCTCCTCTTTTTTTCGTAAAAGCAAAAATCCTCTTTGGATTTCTTTCACTTATCAAAAACAGGTACTAGTGTAGGTGTTTCATTAAAGTGAAATAGCATAAAGCGAACTTCAGAAAAGCAGGGAAAAACTTGTACTCCCTTTGTTCTTGTAATTATAGGAAAGATTATCATGTCTCCAATGTTCAAGAACATGGCATGAGTCTACATTTCCCTCCTGGGCCAAATTTCTGTGTCAGAGCCTCCATAATCTGGGCCCACCTACCCATTCTGTCCTATGCCCATATGAATCCGTCACCCCAACTTGACAGGTCTCAAACAGTGTCACCTCCCCCATTCCTTTGACCATGCTGTTTATCCTCTCAAAGGACCTTACTCTTTCCTCTTCCCACCTGTTTCAAGGCCAAGCCCAAGCTCCACCTCCTTAATGATGTCAGGTCCTTAGCACAGCCCCTGACACCAAGTTAGGGCTCAATAAATGCAAGCTTTTGTTACTTTAGTATTGTTAACCCTTAAACATCTACTCTCTCAAGTGACTCCCTAATTACTTTGGGTGTTTTTTCTTTATAATGAGGTTGAAAGTTTCTTAAACACAGGAAATACTCTGGGCCTCCCATATAAAGGCAGTACAGTTTACAGGGTTTTAACATCAGACAGATCTGGGTCGGAACTTGATCAGTTATTCTACCTACATTTTAAGTTATTTCTCTTTTATGCACTGGCCCATAAAATATGCTAAATCAATTGTTACTATAATTATTATGGTTGCTTATCTGCTGTCAGCATCATATTTGTCCCATCACATCAATGCCAAAATAGAATCAAACTCATAGAAAGTGGCCAGTGACCTCTTCTTACAAGTTGATTGGCTTGGTCCAAATTGTCATGTGTTCTATCAAATGCACTTCAAGTGACACTTTGTGTGCTTGTGTGTTTTCATTCATTCATTCATCTAAGATGAACACCTCTTAGTTTGCTTTTAAGCCAGCTAGCAACTATTCTCAGTTCAGAACTAGCCAAAGAATCAATCTTGACCCAGTTGCCAGGAAACTCTGTTTTTGGAGCAGAAGTTAAGAATCAATTTCCCCATGCGTTAAGGAACATATATTTAAGTAAATGACTTCCTCAGAAGTATCGATTCATTCCAAAAGCATTTAAATAATATGGAAACAAGAGTTTTTTTATGTGGAAGCTGTGTCTCGACAGTGAAGTAGACATGCACTTAAGAAAAACATATTTACATGTATAATCTATATCTTGTTCAGAAAGAAAATACTTTAATGTAGTAATAGGACTATTTATGTAATGAAATCCTCATGGGCTATTGCATAAATAATGATTCCTGAACTGTATGAATGTTTTTATGTGAAATCTGCCTTTGTGAACTTTCATAAGAATTTGGTTTTGTGATTCCATCAAAGGCTGAATTTATATTAGCAAATATAGCTTTGTGAAGACATTTTCTAATAGAAACATAATTAGAAACACATTTTCTCATAAGATGTGTTATGAAAATGCTTGTGCCTCTCCATGGCCTAAATGTCTTGCAAAGGATTTTCTTGGTCAGCAACTGGCTTCACAAGCATTCTCGGACATCAGCAAGCCCTGCTCCAGGAAGGGATGCCAGCCAGCCTGTGAAATGTTTCTGTAAGAACTTTTGGCTGCCTTAACCGCCTAAAGCAAATGTTTGTTTGCTGCAGTACGTGAATCAAATGCTTTTGTGTGAAAACACTTGCTAGAGAAACAAATGTTTGTTTTGGTAATCGACATTTGGACTGTTGGAACATTACCACTTAAGATATTGGTTTGAGAAATATACATTTAATTTGGAAAGCACCAGTTAGGATCAAGCATGTGACACAAATATAGGCTGTAAGGAAATGAGGTTGAAATTGGACCCAAATTTTTCACTTCCCCTTGTCAGATCTGACTAGGAAAATGGTGCTTTGTTTTACATGTTGCCATGTAATGTTACTGAGCAACAGAATAAAAGAAAAAGTGATTTACTTCCTTCTGGAAGTGTATAACTTATAAATTATCAAGGATGGCAGCAAGAATCTATTTATCTGGTATTAATATTTAAATGCCATTTTCCTCTTGAATGTACCACATGCTCCATATCAATCTTTTAGATTAGGCTTAGTACAAATTGATGTGTCCTAAATGGAGGATTTCTCCTTATAGTTCACTTTTGATTATCCATGATAACTGGCAGGAGAAAAGGTACAGATACTCCAAAACAGCAGGTGATACAGAAATAAGCTTTGGCTTCAGAGAGCATTACATTTTTTAGTAGCAGAAAGAAATTAATTACATTTTAAGGGAGAGAGGTAGGTGTTCAGAAAGGGAGCTTGGGTGGCAAGAGGGTCATTTATATATTAAATATTATATTTGGTCATAGATAATCCCTAAATAGAAAATCTATAAACAGTATATAGTAAGGTTGAGGCTGCACACTAGAGCAAAATTTTTTTAATTAAAGTATTTTATTTCCTGTACATCTTAAATCATATTTTTAGCTCTGGTAAAAGCCAGAAGTTTTTATATTTGAGTTTCTTTTTTGTGAAAATAAACTGCAGGATCCAGATTCATCAGAAAATTTATGAGCTGATACCTATAATCAAATCACTATGTACTTAATAATAAAATTATAGCCCAAATACTTTGCTGCTGGCCTCGGTCCTATTTGATCATTAGCTGAAAAAAAAAAATCATACTTTGAAGTAGAGAAAGAAGCCAGAATCAGTTCAGCATGGCCTAATAGGAGGATTATTTATTTGAACAGTGACAAACATGACTCTGGATCCTGAATCCACCCATTGCTGTGTCCATTTGTAAATTTCATTCTACTGTTGAGAAAGATAAGTGATATAATTCATGGGAATGTGAAGTACTTTGAGCTCCCCAGAGCTTAATAATTCAAAGTAGTACAGTAAATTCCCATTTATTCTGAATCCAAACTACCAGAAAGCTCAACTAACGATAACTTTTTGTACAATTTATAAAATGGTAATGTCCCTGGAGCATTAAAAGATTTTAAATTCTTTTGAATAATCACAGAAAGATTAAATTTTGTTCAGCATAATTCTGTGGTAAGAATGTTTGATAGAGTTCTAATTCTTTGAAGATAGTAATTAATCCATATGTAGCCTATGGTAATTCTTCTTTTTAACTTCACTATAAAAGTAGTATCTTTGCATTTCCAGGAAACTGGTTTTGTGTTTCTAGCCTAATCATATGCTGAAATGTACAGCACATCATAAAATTTTTAAAGTTTGATAACAGATCACATGTGTCCTACTTGATTAGCTATAAGCGATTCATGTGGTTTCAAGTAAGGGATACCCACTTAAGCTGGCTAAAGGGAAAGATATTATTTATTACTATGATATTGGGCTCTTTCACAGAACCCAAGCTGGTGCTCAGGGATAAACTGGAACCAAGCTGGAGGTCTGCGGAAACCCTAGAAATTTATGTTTTCACTCGGCCTCTCATGTCTACTTCTCTTTATGTATCTGCTTCATTCTTTTCTCAGTCTGCAAACCAATTTCTGCTCTTCTTCCCTCTACTAGGTAGAAAGTTGGGCCCTATGTGGTAACTGACATCATGTATCATGGGATCAGGCATTGGAGAGACATCAGTACTATTTTGGCCCCATTTGAATTGTAACAGAATAAGATTGGCCTTGCTGGAGTCAGGCATCCATTCAGCCTCTCCATCTCCCAACCTACCTATTCCCCAATACACTGATTGGGGAGGAGAGAAGTCATAGCCTAAGTAAATAAACAACCCCTGTGGGTAGAGAGAGGGACAGCTATCAGAGAGAGGTGGACTCAGTGTAAGCTGAAAGACCTAACACTATTACTTCTTAAACTTTTTGGTCTCAGAATTCCTTTATAGTTTTAAAAATTATTCAAGACCCCAAAAGGGTGTTTATGTGCATCACAGCTATCAATATTTACTGCTAGAAATTAAAGCTGAGAAAAATAAAAATATTTAATTTTTAATACATTAAAAATAATAAACCTATTATGTTAACGTTATTAACATTTTCATTAAAAAATAACTTATATTTTTCTAAAATAAAAAGAAATTAGTGAGAAAAGTAGCACTATTTTACTTTTTTGCAAATCTTTTTAATGTCTGGCTTGATAAGAAATAGCCTGATTCTCAAATCTGCTTTTGTATTTAATCTGTTTTGATACGTTATTTCGGTTAAAGTATATATTGAAAACTGGCCTCATACAGATACATACTTGGTACAGGGAGGAGTATTTTAGTAGCCTTTTAATATAACCATAGATAATCTTTTACACTACAAAGATAATCATTTTCTACATTAAAACTCAACGAGATAGTTGCAGTCTAGAATCTGAAATGGTATCCATGAAAATTTGGTGCTGTTACAGTAGCATCCATTGGTTTATCTTGCAGTCTTACCCAGGCATGATTTTGTAACAACATGCATTGGTCATTTGGAAAATACTCGTTGGCTGAGTTATGCATACTTTCCAAATGTTGGTGCATTTCATTATACAATATACACATTTTCTAATATCACTACCAATCTCATCAGAAAAGTTTTTAAGTATTGGGAAATTGTCACATTCATGGTGACAGATACTAGTTTTCCAAAATTCTAATTTTCACTCGAAAGCTTAAATTTCAGCATTGGCAACAAATATTGTCAATTGCATGTCTTGTACAGACAGACTGACTTCATCCATTTTTGAGAAAATGTCTGCCAAATAACCAAGTCTGAATAACTATAATTTGTCTGTCAGTTGTTCTTTTAAGTAAGAATGTTCCCTGAAAAAAAAAAAAGTCTAGATGAGCTCACAACTCAAGCAACCACACAAGTACTTTTCCTCAGGAAAACTGTCATACCTCGGTACAGAGAAGTGCTTTATTCATAATTCCTATTTCATTAGACAGGATATTAAAAACACATGTAATTAAGGGTCAGTATTTAATAAAATTAATAATTTTTAACTGACTTATCAAGGACAAAACTGTCTTAACAAAGGTGTCTCTCCCTTGCCCCCAGCCCAGCATGGTGGTGAAGAATATTGTGACTACTAAGTATAGTCTGGTGTTCCTGCGAAGGTGCCACTGGTGTTATCCATTAGTGGGTTTTTTTTTTTGTTTTTTTTTTTTTACTATCAGTATAAATGTCAACATAGTGAACAAGGCAAATTATGTTTTTAGTGTTATTATGAAAGCTTGCTTTCTCATATTGCTTGAAAGGGTCTCAGAGACCCCCAACTACCACTGCTGTCAAGGACCACACTTAGAAAATCACTGCTATATACCAACCTGCTGAATGTCCATTCATATTCACTGAAATCACTGAGAAATTGAATCTTATTCTTTTGGTATAACATCTTGGCAACAAGAAAATGTACATCCATATTAAATGGGAAAACAGCAAATTTTAAAAATTATAAAGACATTATAACTTTTTAGTAATCAGTTCTGGGGAGAATTTTAAAACTCAGACTGGTAAAGTTGGTAAACAACTTCAGAAATTGTGGAGTTCAATACAACCTCCAGTGGAAGAATATTTAGAACAATAAATGCTATGACTTCCGTTTGACGGGTTACTTTGCAGGAACTGAGATGGCTATGGATGGAGCCATGTGATATGCTAATTTCCCAAATCACATAAAGGTAAAAATGCAAGAAAATCCTTAATTCTTAAGCCACCACAGATTTGTGAGTTAAAATAATAATTAAAAAAATTTAAAAATCACACAAAACTAAATTTTCAAAGGAAGCAGTTACAACACGTGGTATCATTTTGAGATCACCACTGTGAATTTACTAAAATTCAAGAGATACAGGGCCAAAGAAAGGGTGGGTTAATCCAGGCTCAACAATTAGCCAGCTATATAACCTTGAGCAAGTGAGCCTCTCAGACCTGTTTTCACACGTGTAAAATGAAAGCAGTAGTCCATACCTCACAGTCTTACTGTATTACATGAGCTAATTACAACCTATTATAAGTGCTAAACAGTACCTGGCACATAGCAGATACTCAAAAATGTTATTTCTGTTTTAACAGGTAGGCAGTGATACAGCAGAGAAACCCTCTTTTACTAAACACCCTAAAAGAACCATTAGAACAACAAGAATTATTACTAAGCATTGGTATGCCAACAAAAGGTGAGAAAATGTAGTAGTAGTAGTAGTAGTAATAATAATAATAATAACAATAACAATAATAATACTCTGTTAATCTAAAAGAAGGCAAAACAAGAGGAAGAGGGGAACAATGTATCAAATAGAAAACAAACAGCAAAATGAAAGACTGAAACTTTATCATATAAATAATCACCTTAAAGGTAAATGATCTAAATAAACATCCTAATTAAAAAGCAGAGATTGCCAGACTGGATTAAAAAGCAAGATCTTAACTATATAATGCTTACATGAAACTTGCTTTGAATAAAAAGAACCAATGAGGTTAAATGTGAAAGGACGTTAAAGGTTGAAATGAGATGTACCATGCTAACATTAATCAAAAGAAAGTTAGAGTGTCTATGTTAATATCAGCAAAGTGAATTTCAGAGCAAAGACTGTGAGAGGGAGAAAGAAGCTCATTTTGCAAAGAACAAGGGATCAGTTCATCAGGAGGATATGAAAATCCTAAACTTTTATGAAACTAGTAGTATTTTTTAAAATATATGAGAGAAAACTGATAAAACTTCAAAGATAAATAAATCAATCCACAATTACAGCTAGGAATTTCAATATCCCTCTCTCAATAATTGACTAAACAGGTAGATAAAAGGTAGAAAACGGGTACATAGAAGACTTGAACAACACAATCAACCAACTAGACTTAGTTGATATTTATAGAACACTCCACCCAATGACTGTAGAATACATTCTTTTCAAGTGCACGTGCATGTAACACTTATCAAGACACCACACTTCTAGTCCATAAAACAAATCTCAATACATTTAAAAGAATTCAGGCTACGCAAAGCATGCTCTTTGACATAGTGGTATTAAATTTAAATCAACACCAGAAAGATCTGTAGAAAATCTCCAAGTGTTTAGAAATTAAATAATACTCTTCTAAATAATCTATGATCAAAAAATAAATAAAAAAGAAAAATTAAAAGTATTCTGAATTGAATGAAATGAAAACAGTACTATCAAAATTTGTAAGATGCTGCTAAAGCTGTACTTAGAGGGGAATTCATGCACTAAATGCCTGCAGTGAAAAAAAAAAAGAGCAGTCTCAAATTAGTGACCTCAGCTTCCACTATAAGAAACTAGAAAATGAAGAGCAAATGAAACTCAAAGTAAGCAGAAGGAAAATAATACAAAGTTAAGTAGAAACTGATGACTTTGAAAACACAGACACAATTAAAAATCAATAAAATAAAAGCTGATTTTTTGCGATCAATAAAATTAATAAATCTCTAGCCAGACTGATCAGGAAAAATAAGAAAAGAAACAAATCATCAATGTTATGTCAATAAATTTGACAACCTAGATGAAATGCATAAATTCTTTGAAAGACACATACATATGTCAGCATATACACCTATATTCCATTATGTCAGCAGAGAAAGCAAGAAGCAAGAATACCTCAGTAACAATGGGCACAGTGAGCTACTAGATTTTGGTTTCTAACACTATTCCCCAATAGAAAGGAACCAGAGCTCCTTGAAGGAAATGGCTGATTTTAGGACTGAGGCAGGAAATGTCCTGGAGAATTTTTGTATTACCAGAAAATGAGAAAGTGCTCAAATAAAAACACAATAATTGAGGTGTGTCAAAGGAATACAGGGCCAACTGAAATAGCTGAGGCAGTGTTTGTCACATCTTCTATTGTGAATTTACTTTTTTCCTTCTTCCCAAACTATACTCTCTGGAAGGAAGTCACTACGAGTTGCCCAGTTTATGAAGTGGGGCGTTATGCTTCACCTCCATGAGAAAGGAGTATCTACATAAAATTTAAATGTGTGTATCTATATCTGTATCTATCTATCTATAGATATATTATATTGGAATTTCTCTCCTCTTCTGTTTATTCACTTATTTATGTCAGTATGAATCTATGAATAGTTATTTTATACTTTGTGTTATAATCCAAGACTACTTTATTTTGTTGCTCTCATGATTCCAGCTTTGGCTATCAGAGGCACTTCCTTATTTCCTGGTGCAGTAAGATGTACCAGACTCATCTTGTGCTGTCCTTATGCCAGCAACAGAATCAGTCATTTCTACAAGGAGCTCTGGTTCCTTTTAGTGGAGAAGAGTATTTAGAAGCAAGATCTGCATACTCACTACCTTCATTGCTACTGGGAGGTCTTTAAATCTGGGCCTTCTGAGTGGACAGGGCTAGGGTATAGACAGATGTATAATAAAAATGAGTGCATAGCGACACCTCTAATTCCGAGCCAGCATGACAGGATATATTCTACTCTCCCTTTCCATACTTCTAACTCCCTTCCCCAAAAGTGAGAAACACGGCTCCCATTATCCTTAATATATTTACCCATTTGCTCAGGCCTAAAATGCACAAAAGATTGTTTCAGTGGAATACAACAATGCAGCACATAAAGATAATGAGTTCAATCTCTGTAACAGAGGCAGTAGAGGAAGGAAGTTAAGCATAGCTCTGGAGTCAGACCTTGAATCTATCATTTCCAAAGTGTTTAACATTGGGTAAGTTATGTCATTTATTCAAGCCTCAACTTCCTCATCTATAAAATGAAAACAATGTTATCTACCTCATTGGGTTGTTGTAAAATGTTGTTAAATTTTATGGTGGCGATAGTAAGTATTCAGTAAATGGGAGCTAAATGTTGCTTCCAATATCCTCTTTAATATACTACATACAGTGAAAAAAAAGAAAAGAAAAGAAACAAAATAGCCTAGACATTTTCTAGCCTATTACCAAAAGAACTGTTAACAGAGGGATAAATACGAGAGTCATTTTTCATGGCACAACTTTCTGTGTTGTTTAAAAATTTTGCCATGTATTTACGTTACTTTTATATTTAGAGAGCCAAACTTCATTTTAAAAGGTTACTTGGTTAATCAAAAGGTTGATTTAATATCTGAAATAAAAAGTTTGAAGCCAATGTCTGTAAAATTGGTTTTCCTGAGATGCAGTGCAGAGCACCCTCTGTCCTGGCCAGCCTTGGAGGTTGGCCCTACAGGCAGCATCATGGCCACAGTAAAGGTCTATTCCTGTTCTTTTATAGCATCGGAAAGAAACACTGATCTGCTAGTAATGTTCTCTTCATTATGTTCTCTATTTATTCATTCACTGAACAGATGTTCACTGAGCACCTAACTTGTTCCAAGCACAACTGGAGGCACTGGGGATAAAGCAGTCAACAGACCAATAAAAAAGTTCTTGTCCTCATGGACTTACACTCTAGCACAGGTATGCTTCATGTACCTATTTCTGCTTAATTACCTCAAAACATAGTGTCTTCAAAGAAACTTTGTATTTCCTCACAATACTATGAATCGAAAATTCAGGGCCTGGCTTGACAGCTCTGTTCCCTGTAGTGTTGAATGATGGGTCATTCACTTGAGTCCATTCAGCCGGTGGCTGTGATGGGCTAGGAAACTCAAGAAGCTTTTTTTCAATCTGGAGGAAGACTTTACCCATGTCTGGAGACTTGGGGTACTCATCCATAGGTGGCTTCTCTTCACTGGGCTAGTCTGGCCTTCCTAACAGCTTGGTGGTAGTCTCAGGGTAGCTGGTTTTCTTAAATTGTTGTTGGTTTCTAAGAGGAAGCATTCCAAACATGGAAGACAGAAGACCAGATTCCAGTGGAGGGAAAACAGACTCCATTTCTTGGTGGGGGTCGGGGGGGGGCAGCACATAAGTCACATTAGTAAAGAGTATATGAGATAGAAGTTAATGTAGTTATCTTTGGAAGCAATCTACCTCAGAGAGATTAGTCACTAATAAGACAAATAAGTGAAAGTGAACTCTAAGGAAAAAAACTAAAGCAGGGAAGGTTGTATAAAGTATGAGCTTGGAGATAAGAGTTGCAATTTTAAGTAGGATGCTAGTGAAGGACTCACTAAGAAAGTTACATTTAAATTAAGACTTGAAGGAAGTGAGGATAACTGGGGCAAGGACATTCCAGGCAGGAGAAACAGCAAGTGCAAAGGTTCCAAGGCAGGAACATGCCTGGCATACTCAAGATAGCAAAAAGGCCAGCGAAAAAGCAAAGAGAGTGAGACGTTTTGAGAAAAGCAGGAGATGAAGTCAGAGAGGTAAGGGGTCAGCAGATCACGTAGCATCTTGCAGGTCATTTGGCTTTTACTGTGAACTGAATGGGGAGCCTTTGGATGGTTTTTGAGTATGGATAAGACAACTGACTCATGTTTCCACAGGCCCCCTCCGTCTGCTGCACTGAGTACAGGCAACTGGAGGCTGGAGATAAGTGTGGAGACCACACTGCAGCAGTTCAGGCAAGAGAGGGTGGCGGCCTGAATTCCGGGGGAAGCAAGAGGGATGCTGATAACTGGTTGGATTCTGGATTTATCTTTAACATACAGCCAACAAGATTGGCTGATGGATTGGACATAGAGTGGGGAGAAAAGAGAGAAGCTGAAGATGATTTAAAGATTTTTGACTTGGGCAACTGGAAGGATGAACTGGGCATAAACTGAGACCATCAGGATTGGGACAGAATAGCAGAAAGTCATGTTAAGTTTGGATTGACCATTAGATTTCCAAGTGTAGCTATTTAATAGGAAGTGGAACATATAGTTGCATGAGTGTGTGTGCAACATGTATACATGTACATACATTTAAATGCACAGAAAGTTTTTTGGAAACATATATTAAAAACTGTTAATGGTTCCCTCTGGGTAATGGGACTCTTCAAAAGTGGCACTGTCAGATGTGAGAGGAAGGAGTAAAATATATCTTTTGTTTGTTTTTAAAATGTAATACCCCTCGGTACCATGTATTTTAAAAGGGCTACTCCTTCCTCTCATATATACACATGCGTGTATATATACATCTATAAAACATGTCCTATATTACTTTTATGACTAAAAATTACATAAAATTTCTGTGATTGGTGAAATGAATCAAGTCATCACAAATAAGTCTCAACAGGAAAGCTTGTGTTGGACCAGGTTATCGACAATGTCCTTTCAAGCTCTGATACTGATTTCTACAACTGGGAATTAACTGCAGATTCTTACCCCCACTTCCTCCTCAGGCTCCTGTGAAATTTGAAGTGTGTAAACAGCCTCTTTAATTCACTTGCCTCATCCTGAAAACAGTACCAAGAGCTCTCAGTGCTTACCTACCTCACAGGAAATTTGAGGTTGCATTAGATAAGGTGTTCAAATATTTTGAGTTACCACAAAGACAGGTGCTCATGTAGGCAGGATATTGTGAATCCTGGAATATTAAAAGACAGAGTGAAAAGAAGCTGTTTCCGCTGTTTGATCACACAGGCGTTTCGGTACTCTTGAACTATTACTCTTCATTTAGTCTGCCGCAGAGGGAGTGCTTCCCCCTAAACAGTATTCATTTAGCATTTTTGTTCATGCCTTCTGTCAAACAAGATTTCCTCAGCCTTTGATTTTTATAAAGATTTACTTGACTTTATTCTTCAAAGCATTTAATTCAAAGTTCACTCTATCAGTGGGTGGATTAGTTGAGTAACTGAAATACCAGTGCTGAATGCCGTAATAGTCTGTTACAATATTTCTCTTTGCAGGAGATGTACTTACCAAATCAGGCACTAATGAACAATGAAGGGACTGTCTAAATAGCAGATTATCTTTAAAAGAAAGTTACTAGCAAACGCTGAATGGAAAATAATAAACAGAGACAGCTCTACAAAATGTTCATTCAGTGTCTCTTAAGGATTCTTCTAAGGCCATTATTGTGTGTTGGGTACTGTATTAGGTGCGAGGAATACAACAAGAAAACACATGTCTTTTCCCTCATGAAGCTTACATTCTGCCAAAGAAATGCCACACTGTATTTTAGGATTTTGTGTAACTATTGTAATGAAGTATTTAAAATGCTGTGAAGAGGAATTTGAAGGTCGCTGGCAAAAATCCATTTCTGGAGATTATGTAATTGATTATTGTTATTTTGAAAAAAGTCACCTTTAGTCCCACAAAGGTGAGGAGAAAACCAGAAAGTCACTGCCAGTCAGAATCACAAAGGGTAGTCAGAGGAAAGGCTGCAAGTTTCAATAAAGATGAGCCATCTCTGTATGTTAAGATGAACTTTCTTAGAACTGGAACTTACAAGAAATCAGGCTGAAGGCTCTAAGCATAACCGACCTAAAAATTAAACTCACAAAAATTATGTCAAACAGAGGCTGGATATTCATGGATATTATGGGTTGGGGGGAGTGCTTCTGCCTTGGGAAGAAGGTTGAAGTACACTGCCTTCGAGGTTCTTTCCTAGCCTAAGTACAGTAATTGTGAAGTTATGTATTCTCTAGAGAAAGATTTCTCAACAACAAAATAACACCCAAGATGATAATATTCTATTTATATTTTATAATAATTTAACAATGATCTCAAGCCAGAGATGAGTAAAGAAAACAAACAGGCCTTGTTAATTACTGAAGAGAGGATAGCAGTATAGCTTTTACCAGATATTCTTTTGCCTGAAGCTTATTAGAAATCTCACCATTCACTGGTCAAATGCTCGTCAAATTTAACAGGTAAACCATTGATTTGTCAATGATCAGTCGAGGGCTGCCACCACCATCACCATCACCATCCCCAGCTCCCCAAGAAACCTTGCTAAAATCTTTCAATTGCTTTTGCCTCCCTGTTCTAATTAATTTACCACCCACATTATGAGTTAAGCGCCAGCTTCAGATGATTCTTGTTTTGCCATGGTAATTTAACTTGCCACTCCTTGCTTCTATAATTTATCATAGATATGACCTCCACAGTAAAAATGAAAACTCACATTTTTGATTGGCAGCCTATCCACGTTGATTGGCACTTAGGCACTGAGCTCTAAGCTAATAAGCATTTGATTGCATCAGTTCCTTCAGCTCTGATTCAAAAAATGCTTCTGGTAAAGACTTGCCGTACTTTCAAATTGTGGTGAGACATCAAAGGAGGAGCCCTTGGGTTGGCTTTTGAGGAAGAGTCCAGGTTTACCTAACATCGGAATTCATTTATATGACCACTGGCTCCTCACCGTTTAGTCACCCCAAGCTGGGTTGTCTCCTAGTGTATCAGATATTTCTTATGCTTAGAACAACCTCAGTGGTTGGCACAGTAATATCAGTCTTAGTAGTTAACATTTATCGGACACTTACTACTTTCTTGGAATGCTACAGATAGCTTTATGCACAGTTTCTCATTGAACCCTTGCAACGACCCTCTGAAGAAGGCTCTATTGTTACCATTTTACAGGGACTGGGGCTTAGCAGAGTCAGGTACTGGCCTAAAGCCGGCTAGTGTAGGCAGCACCCCTGGGACTGGAATCCAGGGTGGTGTGCTTTCAGCGCGGCACTGGATGGAGACTGTAAGACATGACTGACTACGGGAGGGACCTGGGTCATCACACCTTTGCCCTTCTCTACTCCATGCCTGATTGCCCTGTCTAGAGAATCTCACTCTTACTCATCTTAACATATAAGCATTTATCTTGTACTTGTTTTGTCTTACATTAAGGAAATATCCTACAATTCGGTTAAAGTTTCTACTTAATGCATCCAGATATTGAGAAGTTCCCCCAGACGTTCCTCTCTACATACACACCCATGTAAAGTTTTGCTAAAGGACAAGTTAAATGAGTGATTTCTAGAAACGAGACTGATAAGGAAAACTGCTCCTGACTTGAAGGGGACAAGTACGGAGACACTGCAATGATGGAGGAAGGCAGTGTACAATGAACGTCCCTGTATTCTTCTGATTCCTAACTGGGATGGGCACTTGACACAACAGGGAATGATGTGTGATTTAAGGAGGTATGTTCTCTCTCAATTCATGGCCCAGGGAATCAGTTGAGGGCTAATTAGTGGGGAATGAAAATTTTTTTGCTGGATTGAGCAATGCTTATTTTTGCCTACTGAGTAATTCAGGACTGAGGAGTCAAAATGTAAGGTTCTAGAAGGCCAATTAATTGAAAAAAGAAAAAAGTGTAGTTAATCTAAAGTTCATCAGCTTCTAAATTGAATGTCTAGCACTACTTCACTAAGACTCAAGCAACGCATTAGATCAGCAGTTTCCAAACTTATCCTGAGTCCCCAAGCTCCTACTGAGAAGTTTCTGGGACTGCTAGCAAGCGGGATGGGTGACAAAGCAGGAGGGGAAGGCCACGGGCTCCTCACTCCCTTCCCACTCCAGGGCAGCTGCACTTTGATCTGTTTTACATATTAAAAGGCCTACATAAAATTTTATTTGGAAATGGGGCTCTGCTGCTGAAACCAAAGTATAGCATTGTACAACTGTCTTTTTAATGCTGGTTATTGATCAGAAAAATACTTGGGTTTCTCTTTTTTTCCTGATACCAATACTAAGCCACATGAATCAACCCAACTAATTTATACACTCCGTGAGGACAGAGACTGATCTCCATTCTCATCCTCATTTGCCAAGGCAGCTGGCAGAGTCCTACCTATGATGGGGACCAGCAAAGCATTGGGTAATACTTGTTTTTTCCCCTAAAATATTATATAAACAGCATAAGTTATCAACTGCTTCACAGGAAGTTCATGGCAGAAAATTAAACATCATATTTTCACTTCAATTGGAAAGGCTTGTGGTACATTTAGTCCAACACTTTCTGAGTTCTCCAGTCTAAGCATTTTCTTTCAGTAATTGATTTGGGTTGAAATCAAGCTCAAGTGTAATCATATCTCCAAACTTCTAATGAATTTACTTTCTTGGGATGTTTGCTGCATGACATAGTAAAGGTGTTGAAATGTACTGAGCACACTATTCTAATTTCCCAGAGAAACTCTGAGTGACTGATTCAGGCATGATGGCAGCTTTGCTCTCATAATTGACCATTTAAAAACACTTTTGGTGTTACAAATTATAAAAACAAGCAAACGAAAACCACCCAAAACAAAATGCTTGATTGAATTTCCCCCAGGGGGAGCAAGAATCATGGAACCCGTTCAAAGCCCTTGCGTGGACACATGTAAATGAGGTTTGCCCTGGGCCCCTGAATGTTACCTCCCTTCAATCTGTTCGCCCCTCTGTGTCACTCTTTACAGCCCTTCAGGCCTCTCCTTCCCTCTTGCCTACTGAAAAGAGAATCTGATAAACCCTGTCATGCTCAGCGCGGGTGGAAACAATTTAATGTGCCACCCTCTCCTTGCAAAACGGCTGGCAGTTAAGAAAAATCAAGTCAATGGTGTCACATTAGTGACCTGGATACATTTGAGAAGTTTTTCTCGCCTTCAAAAACTTTTCATAAAGACAGAGGAGGCTTTATCGTCTCTGCACTTTTACACTGACATAGCCTGACTAATAAAATGGCCCCTGCCCTCCGTGAACTCAACACGCAGTGGCGGCATTTACAGGTTACTTGTTTTTCTTCTTCTAGAGACAATTTAATGGTGAGCATAG
Organism: Camelus dromedarius; assembly: GCF_036321535.1. Classification (NCBI taxonomy): domain Eukaryota; kingdom Metazoa; phylum Chordata; class Mammalia; order Artiodactyla; family Camelidae; genus Camelus; species Camelus dromedarius. The sequence goes on along the minus strand of NC_087443.1, from coordinate 39,493,308 downwards.
TCCTCAATACTAATTGTAGCTACTTCTGCCCTTGCTACTCTAACAGAGAATAACTCAGGTGTGATCTGGACGTACCAAGCCCATACGGCAGATTTCTTCAGCTACCAAACAAAAGGGAAATGCTTTAGCCTGACATTCAAGGCCTTCCATGATCTGACTTCACCTGCCCAGTCAACCTTATTTCTCACCAATTCCCTGCCATACACAAACCATTTCAAGCCCTTGGCATACCCTATATTTTTATGCTTTTAAAAGATATCTACTGCTATGGAAGCAAATACCCCAAAAACTACTGGTTAAAACAATAAACATTTATTACCTTATAATCAGTTTTTGTGGGTCAAAAATTTAGGAGGTGCTTGGCTGGGTGGTTTAGGCTTGGAATCTCTCAGGAGGCTGCCATCATGACTGGGTTTGGGTCTGCTTCTGAGGCTCACTCAAAACTCTGTCCTGGTTGCTGCAGGGAAGTCTCAGTTCCTCTCCACATGGATCTCTTCCAGGATTGTTGGAGTGGAGTTGCTGGCTTCCCTCAGAGTGAGTGATCCAAGAGAGTGTGATCAGGGGTAAGTCATTCTCTGTATCCTAGCCTCACAAGTCACACAGCATCACTTCTACCACACTCTCTTAATCAGAAGTGCATCTCTCAGCCTATATTCAAGGGGAGGAGAATTAGGCTCTAACTTTGAAGACAAATATCAAAGATTTTGTGGGCATATTTTAAACCACCATAATGCTCCTGCCCCACTGTTCAATTCTGTTCCCCTGCTCAGAATGTCCTTTCCCAGATCTGCAGAAGCCAGTCCTACTAGACTTTATATGTACATTGAGCAGCATCCCTGGTCTCTTCCCACCAGATTCAAGCAGCACTCTAAACCCACGTCATGGCAATCAAAAATGTCTCCAGACACTGCCAAATATCCCATGGTGAACACAAATCACTCGTGGTTTAGAACTGCAGTTGCAGATTTTAAATTCTGTAATTCACTTTTCACTCCAATACTAAAGTTTTAATATGTTGATATAGTCACTACTCTAAGACTATTCTAACAAACTAGGAGAAAAACAAAACTTTATTCTTTCAATCTTTATGTTGCTGAGGACCCTGACATGTCCTGTCCAACATTTCTTAGACTTCCTTTACTCCTCTGGATGATTCTAATACCCTTTCAATAAATTCCCCCACCATTTTTTTTTAAAGTTATCGTCTGTTGCTTTTTACTGAAAAGAAATATAATTGAAGAAAACCAACTCATACTTCAAGCCTGGCTCAAATACCACTTCTTCCCATTCTCCCAGATGTTCTTGGATGAAATTTATCTTTTCCTCCCCTTCATATTTCTCTTATAATGCTTTCCACAGCTTGGTAGTACAGTCAGGTTTATATACACCCAAACCTTCCCTCCCAAATGCCTCCCAGGGCCAGGCATGATGCCCAGAATAGTACAGGCTGGATCTAATTGTGAATGAAATGGATTTTCATTGGGGGCTCTAACACAAAGAGATTTACCAAGTGATCATATTTCTAGCAAAAAAGAGTTTGGAGGCTAGTCTGGCAAAACTTGCTCTCAATGTTTTTTTTTTGTTTTTTTTTTTTTTTTGCTATTTCACATTTATTAGAAGTTGACAGTAAAATGAGGCTGAACACTTACATTCAAATCCTGTCTCATTCACTATGATACCTTGGGCAAGTTACTGAGTTGTTCTGTGCCTCTAATTGCTCATCTGCAAAATGGTGATTGTTATAATACTGACTCATGGGGTTTAAACATAGAACAGATCATCCTAGGACAGGAAGAACTAGAGGCTCACTCACTTGGCATCACCCCCACTGGTTGCAGTCTCTAAGGGCATCAACTCAGGAACCTAGGACTCTCTAGATAAACTTGAGACAAACATTAACAGGCATTTCAGTGGCTTTACTGACAATGAAGCCTAACAGGTGAACAATAGCTTGCCCAACGCAAGATGGCTAGTTAACCGTAAACCAGGGATGAGAATCAAATTCTCCCAATTCATAAGCTGAGAGCCTTTTCCACTAACTCTGACAATTCTAGTTCTGATGTCAACTGTTCCTACTCAGTTTAACTTGTCTTATTTTCTTGAACTGGCATTTGATGTCCTGCATGCGGTCCAATATACCCTAGCTTTTCCCCGCTGCCACTTTCACGAAAGCCATGCCAGCATGCTTGTCGACTCTTACCTTAACAATAGGCTAACTGCCCTATACAACTCATTCCTTTCCACAAATTTCCATGACAACTAATCTCCCTTAAATTTAAATAGTGTAAAATTAAACTCCTCCAGGAACCTGTTGAATACACTGACTTCGATTTTACTTATTTCTCCTAGATTTGAAAAATCTTCCTATTATGGCTTGTTCTCACATCATTCCAAGATATTCCTAGTATATAATTTTGCACTGCTTAACTCATCACTTTGGAGTAAATGATACAAGGCCTTTGCACCTGAGACACTGCTATGTAAAAGTTCTCACCTCCCTCATGGATTTCTCTGAGAACTTAAATTAGATGCTTAACTGTGTTACACTGACTACTCTTTTTATATTGCCAACTGTTGTTTTACATATTATTTAATCTTTTCAACTAATTTTTTAGGTTCACTGATGCTAGGTAGGGATTGCTTTAAATGTCTGTATACAGATATATTTATGCTAGATAGCATAAATCAAGGAGGCAAGTTTAAGCAGTAATCCACATCAATATTTTCTAACATTAGATCAATCCCACCAACTAAAATGTGAAATTCTCATGAATAAGTATTCTTTTTAATCTTATAAACCCCAATAGTGCCTAACATAGGGTTCTAATATAGGAACTATAAGTGTATGGACGTATTTTTAGATACCTCTTAAATTCTTGTGCACTGTAAGCCCAATGTGTTCACATCAAGCAAAAATGGGGAAGGGGTTGTAATTTAAGAATATATATACGTATGTATGTATAGACAAATATATGTATCAGCTATATCTTCTCATTCTTCTCTTTCTGCATTTGTTACATGCTACATGCCAGGTTATAGAAATAATGGAAGAGCTTATACGCCAGGTCCTGGGCTATGCGTTACTTGTTTTATCTTACTTAATAATCACAACTATCCTATGAGGTAAGTACTATTTCTATCTTGAAGATTAAAAAAAAAAAATCCCAAACTTAGATGAGGTTAAAAAAAAAAAAAGGCCCATCACACAGGTTACAGCAGAATTTAGAATTTAATCCAGGTCTAATTCCAGAATTCATACTCTTAACTACCATGCAGTGTGACCCAGAGCAAGTCTTCTACATTACATTTGTTTAGTGGGGTTACTAGGAGGGCTGTTGTAAGGATTAAATGACTTAATACAGGTACTTAGCACAATACCTTACACATGATAAATATCTCATAATCCTCCCTCATTATTATTATACTATGACAGGGTTAAAATGTCAAATAAGGTATGTTCCCTGCCCTTGAAAAATCTGTCGAATATGTGATAGGCAGAATTCTAAAACTGCTCCCAAGACTTCTAGTCCTATGAATATGGTATCGTGCCTACAACTGTGTTACATTATACTCAAAAGGGAATTTTTCCAGATGTAATTAAGGTTACTAATCAGTGGACCTTGAATTAATCAAAGGGGAGATTAACCTGGTGGGCTACATCTAACCACATGAGCCCTTAAAAAGTAGTCTTCTCCAGCTGATAGTGGGTGGAAAAGCCAGACACATTCAAGTCCTCCTCAAGGATGTGTCAGATTTAATGAACTGTTGCTGGCTTTGAAGACTGAGGGGGCCACATATAAGGACTGAAGACCGGTCTCTAGGAGAGTGACCCTTGGCCAATCAATAAGCATGAGGAACTGAATTCTACTGACAACCTGAATAAGACTAGGAGTGGATTTTTCCCAGAGCCTCTAGATTTGAGCCCAGACTGACTGACACGTTGATATCAGCCTTGTGGGATTCCTAATAGAGAACCCATTGGAGGACCCTCCAGACTTTCAATCTAAAGAACCATGAGATAATGAACAAGTGTTGTTTTAAATCAATAGTAATTTGTTACGCAGGAGAAACAAATTCGTATGAAAATATGAACAAGGACTTGAGCTTTAAACAGAGATATATATAAAGCACAAAGGAGGAGTGTAACTCTACCTACATGCAGAGGTTGAGAAGGGTATGAAATCTTGGTGAATTTAGAGGTGCTACCATTTTGAAGAATGAATAAAATTTGCTGAATGAAAGTTGAGGGGAGAATGCATGAAGAAAAGGAGGAAGAAAGACATTCTGGGCAAAGAAAAGACAGCATAAGAAAATGATAAGCAAGCAGAAACAGCACAGATTGCTAAGGCAATGTCCGAGAGACGTGCGCCGCGAGAGGAAAGTGCCCAGTGGGGTGTGGCAGTCAGAGCTGGGCTGTCATACTTCCTGTAGACTGTGGAAAGAGGTTTGGACTTTCACTCTGCTAGAACTGGCAGCACATTTTAAAAGAATCTTTCAAAACTAACTGAAAATAACTGGATTGAAGACTTAATAGGGTACACGTATGTATGTAGATGTATGCATATATTTATAGTTTTATATGTAATATATATAAAACATATGATTTACTCCTTAAGGTGAATAGATGGATAACTCTTCTTCACACTTTTCCTATCCTTTAAGATAAAACTAAAATTGCTATAACTAGTTAAGTTGAAAATGTTTCTAAATGGGTTAAATTCAACAAAAATGTATACATTCACAAAAACATTTCTTTTGAGTAAACAAAAATATATCTTGATAAAAATGGATACTCAGAGAAGTAACCATTTTTAACAAAATGATCTATTTTGATATCTTGAAATATGTTTATAATACAGCATAATTGTGTATACATAAGATCTTTTCAGTATCTCTCTCCTTTAGTGGTTACATGAAGAGATTACCGTATCTCTAAAAGCAAACTGCTCCAATTTAAAACAGAATTGTAGAAAGATTTGAAATGATTTCGCCTAACTTTCTAATTATCAAACATGCCAGGATTGGTATTTTTTCCTACCTTCTGGTAAATAAAAATGTTTGTTAATATTTTTATAATAGTTGAATTTATGTTATCTGAACCTTAACGTACTTTGTTTATCTGAGGCCATTAATTAGTAGGCCTCTCTCCTTAGAGAAAGATAACTTTCTTCTAAAAAGAAATATTAAAAACAAGTTCATACTGTATAGCACAGGGAACTATATTCAATATCTTATAGTAACCTATGGCAAAAAAAGAATATGAAAATGAATATATGTATGTACATGTATGACTGAAACATTATGTTTCACACCAGAAACTAACACATTATAAACTGACTATACAATAAAAATATACATATATACAAAAAATTTTTTTAAATAAAAAGAAAAGTTAAATATTTCAGATCACACTACAGATGTAGAAATAAAATGTTGAAATGATAACTGAGTCAGGATTGTTCATTTCTCTCTCTCTTCTCTGAGGTGCTCCATGGGAATAAATTAAATATTGAGGAAGATGCATTAAAATAAGGAGTCTCCTTGTGGCTAGCAGCAACTGTGTATCCTAGATCCCTAATTTATTATCAGAGTAACTTAAGCTCTGGGGTAATTATGCATCACTAACCTAAAAATTCAGGTTACATAACAAACTTGTGGTTAACAAAGGGGAAAGGGGGTGGGGAAGGGATAAATTAGGAGTTTGGGATTAGCAGATACAAACTACTACATATAAAATAGATAAACAACAAAGTTCTACTGTACAGCACAGGGAACTATATTCAGTATCCTATAATAAGCCATAATGGAAAAGAATATGAAAAAGAATTATGTAATCTTAAAATTTATATGGAATCACAAAAGACCCAGAATTGCCAAAGCAATATTGAAGAAAAAGAACGAAGCTGGAGGAATAACCCTCCCAGACTTCAGACAACACTACAGAGCTACAGTAATCAAAACAGCATGGTACTGGCATAAAAACCGATATATGGATCAATGGAACAGAACAGAGAACTCAGAAATAAACCCACAGACCTATCATCAATTAATCTTTGACAAAGGAGGCAAGAATACACAATGGAGAAAAGACAGTCTTTTCAGCAAGTGGTGCTAGGAAAACTGGAGAGCTGCATGTAAATCAATGAAGTTAGAACATTCCCTTACTCCATACACACACACAAAAAAAACTCAACATGGCTTAGAGACTTAAATATAAGACAAGACATGATAAATCTAGAAGAAAACATAAGTAAAACATCCTGTAACATAAATCTTAGCAATGTTGTCCTAGGGCAGCCTACCCAGGCAATAGAAATAAGAGCAAAAATAAACAAATGGGATCTAATTAAACTTATAAGCTTTTGCACAGCAAAGGAAACCATAAACAAAACAAAAAGACAATCTCCAGAATGGGAGAAAATATTTGCAAATGATGTAACTGATAAAGGCTTATATTATATATATATAAACAGCTCATACAACTTAATAACAAAAAACCAAACAACCCAACAGCCCATACAACTTAATAACAAAAAACCCAATTCAAAAATAGGCAGGGGACCTAAACAAGTAATTCTGCAGTGAAGACATACAAATGGCCAATAGGCACATGAAAAAATGCTCAACATTGCTCATTATCAGAGAAACGCAAATCAAAACTACAATGAAGTATATATACCTCACACCAATCAGAATGGCCATCATTCAAGAGTCCATGAACAATAAATGCTGGAGAGGCTGTGGAGAAAAGGGAACCCTCCTACACTGCTGGTGGGAATGTAGTTTGGTGCAGCCATTATGGAAAACAGTATGGAGATTCCCCAAAAAACTAAAAATAGACTTACCATATGAGCCAGCAATCCCACTTCTGGGTATATATCTGGAGGGAATGCTAGTTTGAAAAGATTCATTCACCGTTCACAGCAGCACTATAAACAATAGCCAAGACATGGAAGCAACCTAAATGTCCATGAACAGATGGCTGGATAAAGAAGTTGTGGTGTATTTATACAGTGGAATATTACTCAGCCATAAAACAGAATAAAATAATGTAATTTGCAGCAACATGGATGGACCTAGAGATCACCATTCTAAGTGGAGTAAGCCAGAAAGGGAAGGAAAAATATCATATTATATCACTCATATGTGGAATCTTAAAAAAAAAAAAAAGACACTATGAACTCATCAAACAACAGAACAAACTCATTAAACAAAACAGAAACAGACTCACAAACATAGTAAACAATCTTATGGTTACCGGGGAAAGCGGGTGGGAAGGGATAAATTTGGGAATTTGAGATTTGCAAATGTTAGCCGCTATATATAAAAATAGATTAAAACAAGTTTCCTCTGTATAAAAAAAAAGGATATGTGTGTGTGTGTGTATATATTTATATAATTGAATCACTTTGTTGTATACCAGAAATTAACACATTGTAAATTAACTACACTTCAATAAAATTTTTTTTAATTGTTTTAAATAAAAAACTTAAAAACCTAAAGTTACATTAATGGATTTTTAAAAGATTACATTGTAAAAGGATTATCTACAAACATTTTAATAAGTATTAGTTATGCCAAGCTATTGACTATTAGTCTTGCAATGATTAGCACCAGCTATTGGGTATGTCTTTCTCTGTTTAACTTGACTTCACAACACTGTTTACTTCTATCAGTCTAGCCCAGGGTGGGTACCTAAAAAAAAAAAAACCTAGAAAATAGTTTCATATATCAGTTCTTTTAACGTTTAGAAGTTTCAATCACATGACCTTGGCTTCCTTACCAATATCTAGTACTTAAAAAATATATATCTTTTTAATCCAGAAGCTTGACCCACATTTAATTAAAAAATAAAAATGACAAACAATTCCAATTATACAAGTATGTCGCAGAAAATAATACACCCTACCATACATATTTTCAAATAAAATCTTGTCTTTTAAAAATTCAAAGGTAACACCTTTTCTAGTATTAACTAAGAGTATGTGATCCAGAATAAACCATTTTCATTATAACTATTATTAGCAATGAAGCAGTTAGAGACAAGTAAACATTTAAAAATAGTAATGTCTTTGAAATGTAAATACAAAAAGTCAACTCTATTATCTTCATTATAGTTTAAAACCAATAGAACACTGAAGACAACTATGAGAATACAAATGGTCATCAACTAAAGTTTAATTACTGTTCAATTCACTCTTTAAAAAGACAATGAGTTTTGATAAATTCTGACAACAGGACAGAAATTTTTCCTGCCAAAGCACTTCCCTTGTTCATGGTGCAGTATTCTGTCGAGTACGGATGCTCTTCACTCATGGTAACAAAGTGATTACATTCAAATAGCATTTAACATAAATTGCACCGAACTGCCCTATAATTTCATTTTGGACTGAATTAATTAACTTCTCTGTAGGTGGCTGAGGTGCTGAACATAAGCCTAAAGAAATACTTGACTGCTTAGCCTATCTTACATGAACTGTCTTTAAATCAAGGCAGCCTCCATTTTAATAAACAGTACTCAGGTAAAATACATTTAGTAGGATCCTAAAGGGTAAAGATAAGGCATTTATAAAAAATAGATTTAGTTTTCCACATACATGCACATCCATTTAAAAGAAGTAAGGGAGCACTGCAGACAGGGAGGAAGGATTTAATGCAACTAACCAAGAGTTGGCACGCCTGACGTTTTGAAAGACTGTTTTACCTTAGGAGGTGTACGTTTATAATAAAATGCCTTCTTTGTCCTTGCAAGAGGTTTAAATAAAGAGCTCACTACTTTGTAGCAATTAAAATATTATCTTAATGCTGCTGTAAGTAATTTATATCCCAGAGTTTCAAAAGTAATTTTCTAAGCTATTATTATCAGATTGTCAGAATTATAATATCATAAATACTATTTTATTATGTTTCCCCAATTATAATATTATCATCAAGATCTGACAGCTAACTCTTTTTTTTCAAGTTTATAGTCTTCATGTATCAAGAAACAAATTAAAAGGACAAACAAGAAATGTGAAAAGCCAGCTCATAAAAAGTTGAAATGTCTTTTATTACATGGCATAGTTTCCTCTGTCATAAACTTCCGGTTTAGGAAATGAGAGAACAAATTCTTCTTTTGACCAACTCCTTGACAAAGTGTTGTATTTTCAGATTTTTTTTTTTTTTTTTTACTGTGTAAGGAAGGAAAGGAGGGATGGAGGGAGGCTCAACTTTGTATTATACCTTTTGGGGCAAAGCGAACTAACATTTAATGAGCACAAAGTCAAAGGAACTACAGCTGAAGACTTGAGCCCGATTTCAAAGGCTTTGTAACATACAGTAAGATGGGCCCCTACAAACAGCCTGAATAATCTGGGGGGGGGGGAGGTTCTTCTTCAGGCTTCACCTAAATGGTTCTAGGAAGAAGGGCTTCAGCCTGTGTCAAAGTGCCCAACTGCTAAGTAATTTCTCTAAGAACAAATTCTCTTTTCTGTACAACTTAAATCCTTCTTGATATAATATGCATGAGGAGAAATGACAAGAGCATAACTAGGAAGTTTTAACACTGGTTTGTTATAAGGAAGGATTCAACTTAAAAAAAATAAAGAATGCTTAGATGCCAGTTTTCAGAAACAATTTTGCCTGCAGCATCTTCTAGCTCAATAACTGAGTGACACTGACAGTCAAAAATGCTGTCAAAAACAGCAGGAAGGTTTAAAAAATAAACAATTCAAACAATAATATCCTTTAGGTTTTTAATACATCATTTACTGAACTGGCAATCACAAAAGAGATTTACGAGAGCTTTCTAGTTAGAAAAAGCAAATTAATCCTACCTTTTTAGGTTTTCATACACTTGATTGTCTCTAAATTCTATCAGGCAAGCACATAGGATTTCCTCCTCATCAAATGCTATATCTATCCTGGTGTCGCCAGTCACAAGAGACCTTTTGTATCATTACTCCCTTCAGTCCCAATTCTTACTAGGAGTCCTAGGCAAACACAAAAGTAACCTGGCAGTTACATCATTCTATATAAACGAATAAAGACTCTGCTATCTAAAAATAATGAAAGGCTCCATTTAAATTAATGTTATTTTTTGTCAAGTGTTCATTTTACTTTGTAATAATGCAGTTCTGATCTAAATAGTATTCTTATGAGCTTTAAAAAGATCTCTAGAGATTATACACAGGGTGGTAATTTAATTCTTGTATTTTTATTTCTTGCAATGACATTTAGCGTTCAGTGTGATTTGAGATTTTTAGTGCTGTTGCTGACACCTTATGGAAATTGTTTTATTTTACCGGGAAATTCTGATTAGATTTTTAAAACTATCCAGTTCTTGTTTGTAAGAAGCGTAATTATTTTAAAAATGGATTTTTTGTTCCTTCAAAGTATTCATCCTCTTGCTATTTAATCCTCATTTGATTTCATTATTCTGTTTGGGTCACTATGATTAGTTGCTATGGAAATTACCTCCTATGGAAATGATTCCAATGTCATTATTGTAAGAATATGATTTTTAATGGCGAATATCAATAGCAGACATGAACCCTTACCAGAAAAGGAAATTTAATTAAAATTTTTTAGAAGGATTAATTCTGAAGATTATTATAATGGCCAACTTTTCTGATATATTTTTGAATCAGCCATCTGCTTTTTAAATAAGTATTAAATGAATTTTAAGGTGTTAATCAGCTACTCACTTCCCCAAATGCCAATGTCACAATGGAAATTAGTACCATGCATAGAAAAGTGGAAGTAAGGAACACTTCATCTATCCGTTCCCTAAACTAAGAAATATTATGCTTTACTTACAAAAGTTAATGTCAACAGGATTTCAGGGCTCATCAAGGAAACAACTTTGAATAGCACATTACACATTCCCTTTAAAAACAAGGAATTTGATATTCCAAAATTTACCCCAGGAATTTGAAAGGTCACTGAGTTAACTAGTGAGTTAAACAATAGATGAGAGCCAGTGGACCATTAGATGAGAATTCCAGAATGCTAAGAAGACATTTTCTTGGGTGGATTCTATAATTTGTGGTTTGAATAAAACTTTTAAACATTCCATTAGTATTAAAATTCTCACAATGAGAATATGGCTCTTATTTAACACATTTTAAATTACTAGACAGTCTCTCCCCAAAGAAATTTTAATGCTTTCTTCTGCCTAGTGCTTGTTCACTGGCTGGTACTAATTTAGGAATAAATTAACCCTTCCAACAATCGGGATATTGTCTAGAAACTGCCTCTTGCACTCTGCTGGAGAAATCACTTATACTCTGAGAGTCAGAAGTAAAAGAGAAATCCATTTCTTCATTATAAAACATTTTTCACACCTAACAGCTTATTAGTTATTGATGTAAATCACTATCATATTTGCCTACATAATTACATATTACTACATCTAGAATGCTTCTGAATTAAGCTTCATAGCTACAGATTTTGTTAAATGTTTTATACATTATGGGTTTTCTATACTTGTGCCTGCAACCATGATCTAGGGTCCAAAATGTCTTTGATAGATTTCTGCCTTGGTGCTGGCACTGGCTTGGCTTCAAAATTAGGTTTAGTGTCTGCATGTTCACCATCAGTTAAACTATTTTTCCTGGCAGGAAGATGTTTTCGAGGAGCAGCCATTGGTTTCTGTAAGTGATGCATTAAGGTTGATAATCTGGTATCCAAAGGAGAGGTCTGAGATATACCTGTTTTTTCCCAGTTGTCCTTAATCAACTGATCAGTGTTGTTCTGTGTTTTTAAGGTGAATGGAGCTTTATCAGAAGGAGGAAGGGGAGCTCGTCTCTTTTTCCCTTTCCCATCATGTAACTGCTTGCTTCCAGGAGATAATACCTTTTTCTGGACAACTTGATGATTACCATCAAAGAATGTGGCCCAAGGAGGTGGTGAGGATTCTTTATGCTGACCAATAAGGAATTCTCCATTCGTTTCTTCAATTTTTTTTTGTATTAAATCAGTTAAACTTTTAAATTTTATAGGTGAATCAATGCCTGTAATAATTTTCAGAAAAGATAAATGGAAAAAATTCAAAAGCAGTATACACTTTACCCAAGTAAGTTATTAAATAATGTTACCTATAATGGTCATCAAAAGCTGACTAGGAAAAGCTAATTTTTTTTAAACAAGTGTTTGCTTGTAAAAATAACCATTCCAATAAAACCAAGAAAATAAGGAGACAACACACTACACACTGCACACATACACGTTTATATGCCCAAGTATATCCCTAAATAAATGTGCAAAACTCCAGCTTTCAAAGGAGTGGAGCTACATCAGAATTTTTTTTCTCACTCTACAGATTATTTATTAAACAACTTTTCTTGGATTTAAAATCTATCCTAACATCTAGGTAAGGGTGGATTCCCTCTTATAAAACCCTGAACTGTAAACTGGGATTAGTATTCTTTCCAGAAGACCAGCAAAGTCTCTGTAACGGGAAAAACCCCAAAACAAAAAACCCTGGGGGACAGAACGAGGCCCTGATGCCCCTCTGGTGATAAGAATGCTGGATAAAATTCTCCTTGGGAAAATAAGAAACAGAGAATAAGGTCTATTACATGGTATTTTCCAATGTGTAAACTCAAATGTATAATTTTCAATAGAACATTTTAAGATACGTGTAAGTGCAGGGACATTGTTGGTAAAATACACTAGAATTTAGCATTGCCTTGTGCTTGTTCCCAACACTGTTCACCAAGGCAATCCCACAAAGATAAACAAACACCCTTCAAAGTGTGGGAAATGGAATATAAATGAGTCCAGAAATTTAAAATTTTCCAGAGTATTAAACTTAACCAATTTTGGGGCCGGACATGGAAGTTTCCATTTATTAATATTCATTTATCAACATTACTTTAAAACAAATTTAATAAAATACAGAAAAAATTACTGAACATAATTATATTTTAGAATTTGCAAGTTTACATTTTCAGAATTTTCATCAGCTACTCAGCTAATATTTATTTTCAGTGTACCCTTATTCATTTTGAAGCCTTAACATTTTTGTTTGATCTTAAGCATTCAAACTATGAAAAATGTGTATTCATTAATTTTGTATTAATTCATCTATTAAACATGAGTTCCTTAGTCTATAATCATAGTCTTTTTTCATTCATTTTGACTGTGCTCTGAAAATTTTAGCATTTTAATGTCAATAGAATAAGCTGCTTGAGTAAGGACAATGTTGTTTTTGTTACCCCGCAGCTTAGAAAAGACAAACTCCACTTACTCATATCATGGTAGACTGAGGTCGCCTCTTTTGTCAAGAACAAAGGTGGTTTCCGTGGTGACATAATCTCAATTTTCATAAGTTCTTCACAACAATGCTTCCATTGGCCTAAAAAAGACAGAAAAAGGCAGGCTAGTTTAAAATATAAATGTGAAGATGTATATTTAATTTTCAACACATCTTTTGCTTTAAAAAATAACAGTGAATTTAAAAAGCATTGCCTTAAAGAAGCCTAATACTACCCATGATTTCAAAGTTCACGTTGAGGCATAAAAGTACCCTACTTTAAAAACAAATTCCTATGAACAGACACTAGCTAAGATCTGTAGGCTACTAAATACTACTATTACTACTATTAAGTACTACTTCACTGAATGGTCAATAACCAAAATTTCTGTTCACAGCAAAAGTTTGTGTAAGTTTTCTTATTTTAAATATTAAATAAAAACATCCAGCATTTAAGACAGTTGACAGGTAAAAATTACCGAAATAAAGTTACCTAGACGGAAGTAGGAAAAAAAAAAGTGGTTCTCAAAAATCATTTTAACTTTGAAAATTTTAATTAAGAAGTAAGAATTGCCTATTTAACAATTATCTCTTCAAGATGATTATCATGCCCTTTCAAAAATGAGACAACTAGAAAAATGCTATATTTTCATTTTAGTAAAGATACTTAAAAAGCCTCTTACTATAAAGAAGATCACTCAAAAGTCTAACTGGATCTAATTTATTTTAGGAAGGACACTTTAGATAAAGCCATCAGGCACTCAGAATAACAAGAAAAATACTGCTGGATAAGTTGTTTCATTTATCAAGTTAAAATTTAAAAATGTGGACATTAATTTTTCTTGTAGTTAAGTTTTACTATGTTCATCTCAAAATAAAATTCTCAGATTTATTTCTCCAGAGTGAATGAAAAAAAAATTAACCTTTCTGTCTTTACTGTGGACCTGCATGCTGGGTAACAACTGTGCTAGAAACAACGTGTCCATATATTCATTACAAAAGTAAGTTGCTGAGGTTCACCATTCTTATATTCTATCTTACATCAGTAGAAAAGTAAATGTAATACACAAATATGCCCTTTTATACAGCTTTATGATATATATTTCTCTTTCTTTTATTATATTCTCAATCTCCATATTCAATACCCAACTTACTTTTCATGACTTAAAAGTTAAAGACATTTCATATTTATTCAAATTATCTATTCATTTTTGTGGCTTTAAGTCTAATTTATTGTCATATTAATATGGTAATATATGCATAAAATTTAATTCCCATCACCTTAAACAGTTAAGAAACATAAAAAACCTTTTAGCATGTTTTATTACAATGCTAAGTATAGAATACGGTAAAAATTTCAAAATAACCCACATAGCAATTCATAAAGGGGATAAAATCTTCAGTTTGAGGCTTCAAAGGTTGCTATGTAGAATTTTAATCTGGTAGGATCTGAGATCTGATAACTTATTCCTCCCCTCTACTTCCTTTTTTTAGATAAATATATAAAAGCCAGCCTTTCCTTCTAGTGGGCAGGAAAAAAAGGCCTTATCTAATGGAAAAATAAGGAGACACTTTAAACTAGCAAACATTTCTCTGTCAAATCTTAGACAAGTTATATAGTGCAGTATTTTCTCTGTATTGGTAGATGAAAGCGTTTCAATGTTAAACTGGTAGCAGAATACTAATACTGTTGAAAACTGGAAACATCCCATGTGTTACAGAAGTCAGAGGTATAAATGTGGTAAGTTCACAGGTCAAGATGTTACAATTAAAATACTGATTTTACCAGTAAATAAATTAGTATGCATAGGTATGCACGATGCCAATATGCTAACATAAAAACAAAGGCCCAATATAAAATATTGAATGGATATATTTTGTTTACATAGTATCCATATATTGAATATCCCACCATATTTACTGTTATAACATTCCCAAGTCAAAATGATCTGTTATGCTAAGCTGATTATTTAACTCAATGTTTATATTAAACATTTGAAAAAAAATTATCTTTGACCCACCACTCCTAGCTCTACCCTTTTTTGATCATCCAAAACAAGTGTTTTTCCTTTTACATGTTTGTTAGCTCTCAAATATTAAAAATTAGCTATTACCTCTCCCTTGCCTCCCAACTTCCACTCCTCAGGCTCTTCTTCCAGAGGCTAAAATACCTAGCTCCATTAGTGTTCTCTCATGATTTCTAATTACCTCACCCTCATGACTTTCTACTCTTAAGCCAAGACAAATAATTGAAATTTGCTCTAAATATTAAATTATAAATTACTCTTACTTTATTCTGTCCTGGATAACTATCCTCTACTTTGTTCTACACATCATATTTCACCGAAGTAAGAGACTACACTTATCACTAGGAAGGTAAAAATTCTAAAGTACAAGCCAATCTTTAGGGTAGTATAAACATTTTTCAACTTTGCTTCGTATCTTATACAATGAATTCTACAGAGCAGATGTAATATAATTTACACCTTAAAAAGATCAATTGGCAGATTTTTATCCCCAAAGCATTAAATACTAGAGTAGCCAGAACTGAGAACCTAGTTGTCATCATTTTCTTATTGCTCTGACAGTACAAAAATGTCATGAGATTCTTATCCTTCCAGCTCCCTATTTTAGCGGGCTAAATTATTTTACATGTTTTGGGAACTGAAAACACAGATCACCTAGTAGTAGGTGATACCCATACTATATATCACCTATAGTAGTAGGTGATACCCATACTATAATATTTTGGGATTCCCCCCCCCCTTCCTGTTTTTGTCTACGTAAGAATTATAAAATGTCAGAATCATTTCTAAAAGTAACATAGTCTTTTGTAAGACAGGCTCTAAGTCAGAGCATTCAGGAAAGCAGTTAAAATTTTAGCTGTCATCAGCAAATGAAAGGAAGTTATTGTCTTTTAAGTTACATACCTAAAATCAGCTGAAATTTTAAAATAAAGAAATGTAGTGTATGCTGATAAGCATGGAACAAGTATTTAAACATCTACTGAGTGCCTGATATTTAACAATATTTAAGAAATATTTAAACATCTACTGAATGCCTAAGGATAATACTGACAAGTCATAAAGAATCTATGTCATTGAGGGAGTCCTCTGGTTCCCTGCAGTAAACCAGAAACCTCTTCAGGCCTCAATTTTCTCATCTTTATAGCAGAGGGAAATAATTTCTACCTCACTGGGTTGTTATGAAAAATAAATGAAGCCATATGGTATGTGTAAGATAATCAATAAATTTAGTTTCCTTTTTTGCCCCTTCCCAACAATAACTGTAATAATTGACCAAGCCATGGATCAGAGTAGGCTTATAAAAATTAACCCGAGGACTGCAGATATTAACTATTTTATAGAGTTCTTGAAAACAGTTCATAAGAAGCCCTAAAGTATCTCTAGGATTATTCTAGGAGTTGCAGAAATAACTCTGTATTGTTTGGAAGTGGCTCTACTTAATAATTCTACAGAAAAGTATTCTAAAGACATAAAATGCTGGCTGAATTTAACAGTAGGTTTAGTTTGCTTAGAAATAGTCACTATCAATAGTCTATATTTTCAGTATACAACTTCAATATTTTCCTGATGATAAAATTCCTCCTTAAATTGGTAATATTAGAACCTCACATATTTTACATACTAGAACTCTATTACATTATATCACATTGCTTTTATAATCCATGCCATTGAACTGTATTATTGAAACTGAAAAACCATATGTGCAGTTAAAAAAAAAAAAGTCTTTGGATGATGTCCAAAATGATATAATGAATCTGGAGTTAATAGAAGGTTACACATAAAAATGAATCTCCTTTTGAACATTTCAAAACTTTAGGATCATCACTATCCTGAGAAGTGTTTTATTCCTCATATAGCTTACTATCCCTTTGATCAAACACACTGCTTTAAGTAGTTCAAACTAATATTTTGAGAATATGTGGTCTAGTTGTTTTAGGGACCTGAAGAACTTAAAAATAACAGGTAAGGATACTAGGAATTCAAAGGTATACTATACTATAGTCAGTCAGGCACTGGGGAAAGGTTGAGAGAAAAAAGCATTGATGTATCGATAATATACTATCACTTTACTCAAGAGTATGAAAAATTCTTGATACAAACTATACAATTATAATCTTAATATTTAGATTGCTATGTGCATCCTTTCATGCTACATGAATAACCTACTAGAAAATCCAAACGTCAGCTTACTAAGATCAAAGAAATGCTGCCAGAAGGCTTCCATCCACTTCTGAAGATCTTCTCTGTTTTCAGCTGCAAAAATATGAGTTATAGCCTGTCCAGCAACAGGGTTGATGACAGAGAAATTATGGATTGTTTTCTTTTTATCCTTATCCATTGCCCGAATTCTGGTTTCCTAAAAATTAAGAATAACTGGTGTTTTACAAGAGAATATTTCTGTAACGATCAAACAAGTATTTCATTGCTTAGCTACCATATTTATGCCAGATGCAATTATAATCTTATTGCTGGTTGTTTGAAATTTAAAATATGTAATTTAGAGAATTTTCAATATTCAACCTCAAACTTAGGTTTTTTAAAAAAATGCTTTATATTAAAAATAGAGTAATGTTTCAAAGTATGCTATTAACATAGCACTTATGTTAAAATTACATGACATTAAAACGACCTCTGTTTTGATCTCAGTTTAAGTAGGAGTTTGCTGTCTTTTATATACATCTTAAAATTTGCAATAAAAAAGTATAGCGTGTCATAACTGTAATGTGAGTTATGTTAAGTACATTGCTAACAGTAATAAAATAAAAGAATCAGTAAAGTATGTTTCTTATTCTAATATTCATGTGTAATATACAGTTATCAGTTAAAGCAGTAAAACCATAACTTAGTGTTCACTGCAGCACTTAGGCTTTCCTTTATTTTACATTTATTGCATACGGAGCATTCATTTACAAAGCTCACAGCGAAAGATTCATAAAGTAATACAACCTCCAAAACAGTAAAAATTATTTTTCAAAATAATGAATGCAACACTACAACAAAGGCAATGGTTTCATACATGTTGATAGTCTAAATCTTTTTTCTGAGTGGTACTAGATACGCCATTGCCGTGATCCTTCTTGTGTCTCTGTGTGGAAGAGACTATTCCCAAGTAACACACAGGTATGGTCATGCCATGTGACAAGCTGCACCTACGTGTAGTTTCCAGTGAATCATGAGGAAAAGTCTGGAATAGACCTATCCATTAGGCAAAAATAGGGATGTGGCTGTCTGGATAATGACTGATATTACATTAATCTAGAGCATACTGTTCATTAGAAATATAATGTGAGCCACACAAGTCATTTAAGATTTTCTAATAACCACATTTAAAAAGGTAGAATGAAACTGGTGAAAATAATTATGTAATAATATATTATTTTAAAATAATGTATTTTATGTAACCTAACATATTCAAAATATTATTTTAACACACAAATTGATAAACATTTTTTGAGACATTTTAAATCCTTTTTCATACTAGGGCTCCAAAACCAAGTCTGTATTTTATACTTACAGCATATCTCAACTTGGACCAGCGATATTTTAAGTGCTTGACAGCCCCTGGTAACTAGCAGCTATTGTACAGGGTAGAGCAGTTCTGAAGGAATATGGTTAAGCCTACTGAAATGTGTGCAGAAGAATATTTGGCTGGCAGTTACAAAAGCTGATTAAGACTGGGAAGAAATTTTTCGCATCACTGAGTATAAAGTGAAGAGAGGCTGTATGTAGAGTCACATGCCAAAACCGACATACAAATTTAATATCTATGTGGACATTACAGAAGTACCAAAGAATTTAGAAGAAAAGCTGTCCATTCTCTGAAAAACAGGTAACTATGGGCAGGTGAACACCATCTAGACTATATAAGAAGTTCTTTTCTGAAAGAAGGAACTCTTGTTCAATTATCACCTGACCAAAAAAACGTAAACTGAATAAAGTAGCGACACAACTTTGAAACTTTCAAGAATCTTCCAATATACAGATTGGTAACTTAGAGACAGTTTTACCTGTCATTTTTTAAGAAGTAGGAATATGAATGTCTTCAGAGGATTGTTAATATTTATGGTCAACATTGTAATTTTACCATAATACGGTCTTTTTACATTTCTATGTCTTAGTAATAAACTTCGTGAATTAATCTTTTAATGTAATTATTCATACAATATAGAAAAATGCTGCCCTAAATGGCATCTTTGGAGCCTAATAACGTATGTAATCAACCTCTTTAAATATGCAGCTTATTATCACTAGCAGAGAATGACTTAAGCTCTTAGAAGAATCTTTGATATGCTTCTCTCAGACTAATTGAAGGCTGGCTCAGTGAGGGGGCTGAGTTTAAAAACTCAAACAATAAAATATGAAGTATTTTTGTTTCTGAAATTTGATTCCCTCCACTCAAATCCACTCTAATACAAATTTCTGTCTACCTTTTGTTTATAAGATAAAAATGTATTCAACTTTTAAATAAGTTTTTTTCTGACAAACTAGACCATTTATATCCTTCTAAGAGAATATAATACAATAATATATAAACACTGTACACTCCATTAACTCTGGTAACCATAAATACTGCTAAACTTTTACAATACGAGAGGTTTTTAAAAGGTGCAAATAAAACACAGAATAGATTATTTGAATTAACTTCTACATTATATCATCCAAAATAATTTAACTAATGGGAATTTTTTTTCAACCAAAAAGCTGCATGTCAAAGAAAAAAATGATTAAACAAAGTTTCTCATAATGTCAAAAAGTTCATGCAAGCTGCTTTTCACTATGAGCAAAGTATCTATAACAGTACTTAGGACTTCACTTCCCAAACAAGGAATGGATTAGAAAACACAAGGTGAATTTTAGGACTATTATACAATGTACAGATGAGGTAAGTATCTCCCCTTAGCAAGGTACGAAAGCAAGAAATGGGTACTTTTGCCCCAACTATTTCCACCACCTAAAATGTTGCCTGGTACCCACTAACTGTTTGAAAAATATTTGATGAATAAATGAATGAGATAACAAAAGAACAACTCAGATAATGACAAAAAGTTTTACAGTGATAGACTCAGATCCTAGAGATAACCCCTAATCCACTGTTTAATTTATAGGTGAGGAAACATGTACTGAGATCAGCATTTCACCAAGGTCAGTTTCCTGTTTTGCTTCTGCTAATCCCAAACCTTTTAGTTGATTTGGGAGGCTTTATAGTTAATTTTTATTGATTTGTAGATAGAGTTGAGATTATTCACTGTGAAATTTTCATCCTTGGCTGGCTCTACTTTTGTCAATCAGCACATTTTGAACTCCAAAATCTTCCACTGCATGAGATGGTGGTTACCCAGAGAAGGCCAAGTGAAGTAAAAAAAAATATAATCTGAGAGTCAATTTTGTAATGAAATGTAACTCTGAAGTCAAATGAACGTTTCTTTAAGGTTTTTTTTATTATTGTGCATTAAAATTGTACTTAGAATCTCTCCATTGCTGTGGCAATGGAAAATTAATAGATCAGGACTAGATTTATGAATTGTTTCTTACCTTATTTTTGATTATATGACCTTAAAAGGCTCTACTATGTACCCAGATCACAGTTTCTAAATACTATTTCCTACTAAAAGGTATCAGAGCTCTTTAGAGAGGTTCATTCCCAGCCTTGGTCAGGAAATATATAGGGTCATCCTGGACTATCTTGTCTTTTCAGAAGTCAAAGATTACTCGGGCTGTATCAAAAGGACTCAAGAAGAAATGTGAAGAAGCTTCCAGTAGCCCAAGATGGGACAATCTGAACATCAATAAGATTTACAATGGTAACGGACTGATGATGTATGACATGTCTTTAAATCCACAAATTCATAATGATATTTAATAACTAACTCAATGGTCACCTTTGAAGGGTGCTAGGGAACCGCTTCACAGTTTGGGTAACTAGCATATAAATGCAAAAAACAATGCCTTTATCCTGTCTTTCCTGTAAGACTTGTCCCTCAACCTAATAGCTGATGAAGTAGAGATATCCCAGCTAATAAATGAAGAAAGAATGTTAAAATAGCACCAGTTTACAATCCCTAATGAAATAAAGAATCTAAGCAATGTTCAGCAGTGGATGTTAACATGAGTGGAAGACCAGGTATCATTATACACCTCCTGATAAAAGTACTAAGATATATTTTTACTAAGCAACCAACAGACCTAAATACGATTCAAAAAGAAAAGAAAAAAGATAACCTGAAGATGCAAAAAGCAAATCTTGGACTATGAAAAACTCTGTAGGATAAATGACCAAAGATCTTCAACAAATAAATTGTGTGTATGAGAGAGAGAAGGCAAGAGGGTGAATGAAAGCCAACAGATTAAGAGATTTAAGAGACTTAATCAATCAACTGCAATGCAATCCATCAACTCTTATTTGGGTCCTGATTGAAAATGTTGTTTAAAAAAATTACAAGCCTGGGAAATCTGAATACTGTCTGGATTTTTGATGATATATTGATTTTATATATGATTATACATTTTCTTAAGTATGGCAATTGTAATATCTATAGTAAAATGATATGATCTCTAGGATTTGCTTCAGAATAATCTTATGGTGGGGGTAATGTATGAGGGTACAGATGGGTTCATTTATACTACTCTCTGTATAGATTATCTTGAAATTTTTCAAAAAAACAATGAAAAAATAAACTACAAGTACAAAAAACTAAATGTCTACTTTCTTACCTATAATGCAGAGATAATACTTCACTCAAACCTTCCTCACAAACATGTTGTAAAGATAAATAAATACTTTGAAAGGTGTTCGGTCTAAAGTCTTATTAATCAGGGATGAAGACAAAACTGCTGATGGCTAAAAATAAGCTTTAGATCTTATATATACTCTAATGACAAAGAAGGCAAAACTTCTACAATAAATAACAAGAAATGTTTCAAGTATGTAAAGCATAACCATAAATTACACCAAGCATTTGGTCTGATTAGTATTAGTGTGATATAATTATTTGCAATTTATGTCAACAAAATCAGATGTAAACATCTAAGGAAAGGGCTGTTTAAAAAATATTTTTGCTATATTTAATAAAGGACAATCTGAATAGTCAACAGGGTTCATACATTAAGAGGACTAACACAATCAGAAGAAAATCTCATGTGCTTCCTAACAATTTTACTTGCTAGGTCCATGATAAACATAATGGTTAGAAGTAATTTTAAGACAACTTAACAAAGGACTATAACACCATCTAGCATTATTAACTTGTTTAGTATAGATTTTATTATTCATTAAAATGAAGTGATGCATAGTATTTAAATTCAGAAAAGACTATTGACCCCAAAGACCCACACTTCTTTTCCATTCTACTCCCCACCCCACTGGCAATGGATAAAACTTTGGCTAATAAAATGCTTTCAACAATGTATTGGAGATTCAGTGGCTCCAGTTAAGTACCCCTTATTGAGAATGTCTTGCTCAATAACATTCACAGGGAAGTTTTTTGAAGTTGAAGCAATCACTTTGAAGTAAATCATCCTTTCAAATTTGGATTGAAAAGGGGAGGGGAATAGCTTTTAGGCTTTTCTTTCCTTATTTCCACAGATGGCTCCCTCTGAAAATTAATGAACTGACTTAGTCTTACAGGAAATGCCATTTAGAAGGACAAGAATTATAGTTATAGAAAAGATCTTTTGATCAAAATAACACAATTATTATTTATATACCTTAGCAATTGTAAAATTTGTTTTCACATAATTTTTAAAGCAGCATTAAACAAAATTATTCTCTAAATCATGGGAGAAGAAGACAGACAACCAAAAGAAAGGAACTTTGCTTTGTATTTAATATTTAACATTACTAAGCACAAAAAGATCTTAGAGATGCAGCATTAGAAATATACTAAAAACTGAAACAAAAGCACTACTCAAAATTTTTAATTGGTGCTTACCTGCTCTACATACCAAGTTGGCATTTATCAGAGATATTGTTAATTTAGGAATACACTAATAGTAAATTTCTAAAGGAGACATACTAAGTAAGCAAAATAATTAAAACATCTACCTTATATTTAAAAACCAAATAACTTAAAACATTAAATAGATTTAAAACTATGAGTTTGTCATATATATATATTGGAGGTGGGGTGGGACAACAGACATCACACTCATGTGCCTTCTAGAGGAATAGCTCCACTCCAAGACATTTGCCAACATCAATACAGTACGAATATACAATATCAACTCCTTACTCTAAAAATTGGCCATTAAAACATTAAACATTTATCCAACCTTTTCAGGAGAGACTGTAATTCATTCCTAGTTGATAAGAAAAAGTCCACCTTTACAAAAGAATGCCAGCTAATACATATAGAAGGAAGGACAGTATAAGAAAAACATACTCTCTCCAACGTAATAACCAATTCAGGCAAGGGCAATGAGTTCACTAAAACCATTAAAGATATTCACACAGCGTCTAAGTATCACCTCAATAACCACCTGCTAAGTGTAAAAAATGAAAGCTTATCTTTATGCTGGACAGAGCTAGCGGTCACCACCTTAACCAATTCAGTAAATTTGGCATTGCCACCAGTGAGACAACCTGACATCGTGTGCCTCTGAACAGAATGTCCTCTAAAGTATTTGTCATTATCCATGAAATAGTCTCTTAAAAAAAATGCTTAAAGTGAATCTAATGAGGCCGCTAGATCTAATCTACAGTTTAGAAGAAAGTACAAAAGATGCAAAATCTTTGAATACTCCTAGATTGGAAGCAAAAGATAAAAAAGTATTTTGTGGACAATGAGGAAATTTGAATATGAACTGGATATTAGATATTAGATGGGAATTATTATTAATTTGCTTAGCTGGGATAATGGTGTTATAATTATATACATGATTATATAGATACATTTATTTAATTTTAAAGGGTCCTATTTTTAAGAGTTGCATGTTGAAGTACTGAGGGATAAATTATCAATGTTGGAGACATGTTCCAATGGATCAGCAAAAAATATATGTAAGAGACTTCACAAACTTTCAGCTATAAGATAAATAAGGTCCAAAGAGCTAATGTAAAACATGGTGACTATAGCTGGCAATACTACTATGTTTGAAATTTGCTGAGAGTAGGACTTAAATGTTCTCATAAAAAAGATAAAAAACAAAAAAAGATAATCCAATAGTGACTGTAGTAATTACTACACAGCTATATGTTATCTGTCAAAATTATGAAACTCTACCCTTAAAATTTGTAAATTTTATGCACACTATACCCCTATGAAGCTAATTAAAAATTAAATAAAATATAAAATGTTTAACTCCTCCCCCAAAAAAGGAAAATAGAGAGATAAGGCAAATATGACAAAATGTTAATGGTTGAATGTACGTGGTATACAAGTGTTCACTATGGTATTTTTTTTAACGTTTCTGTAAATGTGAATAATTTCATAAGTTGAGAAAAAATAAGTAAAAAAGTAAAAATTACTTCAATATAAGATACAATTATAGAAGATATATTTTTTTCAGAAGTAAATAAATTTCTTGACTGAGATGGTGTTTAATGTATTTAAATAACGAGACCAGTGGTATTTACTATTAAAGAGTGAAGTTTTTAGGTGAATGAAAAGGGCTCAAAGGAAACCTGAGGTAGAGGTAGGAACTACAAAGGGGAAAGTTTCTACAGAGAAAGGGCAAGAATCAGTGCTTGAATCAGCACTGGAGAAAATGATTATGGCAATACTGCAAAACTAGAGCATGGAACACTTTGTCATCAGTTTGATCATTGAGATAAGCAATCTTCCTAACCTGAACTCTTAACTCACGGTTTAATCTTAAACTTCTGTTTTGTACTTTAGACAAAAGTCATGTTCAATGTAAGAGATATTTAAGTTATCAGTCCTCATGGTCAAATACAGCCCATGTTGTCCCCAAGTTTAAGGCCAAGTCTATACAAATTACTAGATAAATCATTTTCTTGTGAATTTGGAATGCTCAATTGTGGAGCCACCACTGGGATTTCTAAGTATGCTGATTCCAGTCATCTTAATAATGGAGTTGACTGACTACAGAATCCCATTAGTGGCCAGGCCATCAGCCTTTATTACCACGAGGAAAAATGAGTCAACTGAAAAGGTCAACTTAGTCAGGCCATGTAAATACTGTTAACTACTTTTCTGGAATTAGACTCCAGAAAATACAGATGCAGTGGCTACAACAACAGAGGAGTTTTTACAACTGTTCTCTTAAATTTAAATTGCAAAGGTTCAACACATGTCTAAGTCATTGCCTACAGGAAGATTCTTGGCTTTGGGGTCAGAACCTCATTTTAGAGCTAATTTTTACTTTCAAAACTGATTCAGAGTAGATATGGAGATAGGAAAAAGTCTAATTTTGCCTTCCAAACTTAATCTAGCAATATGTTTATTGAGAAATAGAAAAATAATCCATGAATTTTTACCTTTTTAATATATTTATATTTTATATTTATTTATCACTTGTCTATTTTTTCTTTCCCATTAGGAAAAGAATGAGCCATATAATTTTACTTACTAGCTAGACAAGTTCTATCTGATCTCTGGGTATGTTTCTTCACTTGTAAAATAGAGAGAAGATACCTGCAACACAGCTCACTTCACTATTCTGCCTCCCTTAAAGGGTGGAGGTATAGTAAATTCAATACCTTGAAGATGGTTTTTAAATCAAACAAATGACTTTAAAAATATCATTTGTTTAGATTACACTTCAATTTGGTTTATGACCATATTTCATTGTACAACATGCAAGAAAAAAAATTGGTAGGATTCCATTCTTACTACCCAGCTACTAAGTGAAAATAGGTTAGACAAAATCATCTATGGAGAATTCTTGCAAAAATATTTAATCTGAATTTAATGAAACAATTAGTCAAAAGCAGATTTGGGGACTTGCCTGGAATTTTCAAAAATGTCAATGAAATGAAAGATAAAAAAAAAAAAAGGCAAGTGAAGGGCATAATTTAGATGAAAAGGAAAAAACAAGACATGGTAATCAGATGCAGTTTATGATCCTTGATGGGGTTATGGATCAAACTAAACATAAAAATTAGAAAGAACATTGTGGGGACAACTGGGGCAATTTGCTCTGTATACTAGGTAATATGATTTTATTTACCATAAATTTCTTGAGTGCGATACTATTACAGTTATGAAATAAATGTCCTCATTTTCAGGAGGAAACATGCTGAAATATTCTAGGGAAGAAATGCTGTTTGGTACTTAGTTTCAAATAGTTCTAAAATTTTTTTTAACTGTCTAGAGAGAAAGCGTATGTAGCAAAATGTTAACAATGGCTGAAAAATCTAGGTGAGGGGTATCAGGTGTTTATTATTCTATTCTTTCAACTTTTCCTTACACTTGAAATTTTCATAAGACTATAGGAAGGGAGTAAACACTGAATAAACAAAACAAAACAATAAGTTAACAAGTAATTTAAAAATTGTATCAATTTTCCAATAACAAAATTATAGTTTCATTAACCTAATTTTCTAAATGAAAATAAACTCACTATGTTGTAATACTGAAGTACGTTATTTAAGAGCAATACAAATCTTTCTAATATATAAAACTGATAAATTTAGTGGACTTAATTTACACAATAAAAGGTCTCACTGAAGGATTTCCTTAAAATAAAAAGCAATGTTGTTTCTAAAAGTAGGATAGAAACAGACCAAATGTTATTATTGTAAAGATCATGCAAGTTAACTAAGTCCTTATAGATTAACAGACCAGTATCTCCATGTTTTTCAGGATGTACAATTTTACATTTTCCCTCAAAATACCATTTAAAGACAAGCAGAACACATATATTTCAGTTAACAGATGTAATGGCTCATGTTTTACCATATACTTTAATTCAACCACTTGAAAAGCAAGCAAAGTAAAACAATTAGAAACAACTAAGTGTAGTTCATAGGCAGAAAACATGATATTCTACTCTAGAAATGACATTTTAATTCTAGAGCAGGAATGCTATAAAAAGAAGGGAAAAAAATCCTCCAATAAACACTAGACTTGGAAGATACATAAAGACAAATTTAGGACTGTAGGATAAAGAAAATAAGTCTGCCTTAGAAAGGTTTTCTTATAGCTTTTTGGGTGAAAAATTTGTAACTAAAATTTTATAATCTCCTTTGTATCAAACTAGTATATTTATGTGTATGTGTGTTTTGTGTGTGTGTGAGTGAGGTATTCTAAACAGAATATGAGGCTTACTTGTTCTGACAGAAGGTTGAACAACTGCCCATCAATCCCGCAAGAAATCAGGAAGTATACTCAGGAATTTAACCTCTTTTTGTGGGTTTATTTGAATGTTAACTAGAAAAATCATCACTGTAACATGATTTAACAATTTATGTTTTTAAAAACCCTTAATTAAATAAATTAATGACAAACAGATTCACAGACACAGAGAACAAACTTATGGTTTCCAGGGGGTAAAAGGGGTGAGAAGGGATAAATTGGGAATTCAAATTTGCACCTCTTGCGGAGTGATGGAAATGTTAGCTGTCTTGACTGTGGTCATGGTTTCACTGGTATGTACATCTATTAAAATTCACAAAATGTGAAACAAGTGTACTTTACTGCACAGGAATCACACCACAATAAAGGGGTTATAAATAAATAAATAAATAAATAAATAAATAAATAAATAAATAAATAAATTCATGACAAATTTAAATACTCTGTTATTGTGGATTTTACATTCTCTGCTTTAAAATCTATTTGCTGGTATAGATTTCCAATTACTATGTTTTCTTGGGACATATACAGTACTTCCTTTACCAGAGAAGCTCTATAACATAAAGAAAAATAAGATTAAATTATCTTTCGGAACAACCTATTTTTAGCAGTCCTTCCCTTTTTGTAAATAAGATGACCAATGGTGTGAATTATAATAGTAAAGAACAAACTTCATAAAATGCTATATCTTTATTTTCAAAATAGCATTTTATTTACCTTGTTAATGGATACTACCAAAGCTGGTTCCACTTTAGCTTCAATTTCTTCTGGAGTATAAAAACAAGAGAGTTTACCCCCTCTTAAAACACAATACAGCCTTCTCCAGCTAATCAGACCTTCTAACACTTGCTGGAAAAAAAAAAAAAACTCTCAACTTTTTATCATTATTTATCATTTTAACTCTATATTCAACAAAATACTTAAATTATCAAAGTTAAATTAGGTTTTTGAAATTTCATAATGTGATAGTTACCAATTAATTTACTACACAGTAAGTCAATATCCCAAAATCAAAAAGTAAGTTAGTATCAGAGAAGACAGGTTTGGAATTCTAAAAAGCATTAAGCAAAATGGAGGTAATGATTATCATATAACTTTTATACTCATAAAATCATAAATCAATGAAGTTTTAGAGAAGCTAGTCTATTAAAAATTAGTGCTTAAAAGCCCACAGCAGTTCATCTAGTGACTCAGGAAAATTATAAAAATAACTCAAAACTCAAAATATAACTTTCCCTTACTGTTCTCAGAACACTGGAAAATGTTGACTGCCCCATAAGAATGCAAATTCTCTTTCCTCTTAATAGCATCTTCTTAAAAAAGCTATTGATTCATTGAAGGCCATAATTAATTATTTACTGAATATAAATAACTATGGTTATAAATAAATCAGGAGTGGGTGGCAGGGAAGCAGCTTTGGAAGCCCAGAGGCCTAAACTGTGCCAAAAGCTGTCTGCCAGAAAGGCCTTTATGTGAAAGGTGTGGAGCGTCCTCATCAGGTCCCACAAGGAGTCCTCTGTCACTAATTATCCTGCTACTACTATTAAGGAAGCAGAGGAATCTGGAGAGGTAGTGCCTTAGCTATCAAAACTGCGTAAGAACCTCCCCCCCCCCCACCTTCTCACCCCCAAACCCCTGCCCCATTCTATGGCTAAGTTTGAGAAAACCCATTTGAAAGAAGACTTCATTAAAAAATACTTCTCATTATCAGAAGGCCAAACAACTGCCAGAATATTAAGATCTCAATTAGAGCTGTAATTGTTGTAGGATATTTAAAGTCCTCTAACCTGCTGATTAAGAAATCCTGCAAACACATCCTCCACCATACAAGCTGGTTGGGCAACTAATCGGCAGCACATGTTACCATATAAGGGCAGCCAGAATGATGACTCTTCTATTTAAATGAGAGAGAGAAAAATCAAGTTACAAATAGATGTTTATTTAAGGTCATTATACATTTTGATTTTTAAAATAATTTTTGTTTTGCTTTATATAAGAACATATATAAAGTTTAATCCTACTCAAATTACCATATTCAGTGACAAAATCAAATAAAAGAAAGTAGTTAGGACAGGATGATATTAAACTGATAGTTTATAGCATGCTGTCACCTGGAATAAACATGAAGTTTTAGTCTCTTGATCTCTTGTTTGATCTTAAAGTATTTAATCAATGGAGTTAGTTCAGGGCACGTAAGAAAACTCATTTAATTTAAAACACATTCTAGTAAAGTGATTTTTGTATGTCAAATTCTACTTTTTTGCTCTGATTTTCATTATAATAATTGGCAAAGCGATCCTCTGAATAAAACACTTAAGAGTACAACTTTAAGATAATAACTTAATAAACCTTTTGGTCCTTCCCTTTCTCTTACTGAACAGTTAAGTTGGAAGCCATTACGTGGAGCCCACCAAGCTGGGCATCTGTGCTGAGGCTGGGGAGGAGCAGCAGTGTGCCAGAACCGGGTGCTGGAGCCAGGCAGGATAAGGAGGGCGAATGGGAGAGCTACCAGGCACAAGGTACCGAGTCTGAATGGGCTGAGGACAGATCACATGGGGAATCTAGAACCAAAGGGGAGCTCTGCTCAGGGGTTGGCCTGGTGTGGGGGGTCAGAACCCAAGTAGGGTAAGAAGAGTGTGAACATTTGGGGGGTGGGCCAGCCATGGGAGTCAGTTTGAAAGCAGTGAAAAAGCTATCCACATTCAGTGACCCAGAACAGTGTGTCAGAGCCCAGAGAAAAGTGCATTCAAGCAAGAGGGGTACTGGATATTGGACGTCAGAGCACAGCCAGGCATGAGGAGTTAAAGCCTGAGTAAGCCGAGGAGGGCGGCCTTGTGTGGGCTCTATGAGCCTGAGCAAGGAGAAGAAAGCAGCCCTGAGAGGGAGATGGAAAAATGGTTGTTTTCAAGGAGACTGATCAAACAATAAAAAGCATTAAAGATAACAGAAGACAGGTTTCTCACTATCAGAGAAAGGAATTATGAATGTGTAGAATAAACCCTTTGGTATTGAAATACAACTAGATGTACTGATGTGAACTCATGGGTTTCAACATCCAGAGATTAAGAATTGTAAGATAAAAAATATATATATGCATGTATGTCCACTGGGAGGGCCTAGGAAGAGTGACACCTAATAGTGACAGGCTAAGAGCAAGGAATA
The DNA here is from genome assembly GCF_036321535.1 of Camelus dromedarius. Lineage (NCBI taxonomy): Eukaryota > Metazoa > Chordata > Mammalia > Artiodactyla > Camelidae > Camelus > Camelus dromedarius. Next base: position 39,462,628 of record NC_087443.1, on the reverse strand, counting down.
TACCTAAAGCCCAAATCATGTCTTCTAAATACTATTTCTATTAAAAAGAACCAGTCTTCCTTGAAGAAATGGCTGATTCCAGGACTGGGGCAGGGAAAGTACATGATGAGCCTGATATCTTGTTATGCTGTAAAGCAAGGAAGTAGTCAATGGATGATGAGGACAAGTAAAAAGACACAGAATCTATCTTGAATGTGCTCCCATTGGCCACAATGGAGACAATTTGAATCTTAAAATAAACAAGATATAAACAGATTATGATGCACTGAATAAAACAGTAAAACATGATGACTCTTTGTTGATATAAATAAATCAATAAACAAATTGAAAGCCTAGTAAATAATAATCTACATAGTTTCAAAGTATCCCCCTCCTACACACAAAATATGTATTAATAACAAAGGGGAAAGCAAAAGAGTAGCTTCATAGTAGAGAAGCTTGGCAGACACCACCCTAATCAAGTGATCAAAGTGAACATCATCAGTAATGCTATGAATCAAAATTATATGCCACCTGATAGAATGCAATGAGAACACAGCATCACTTTTGTTACATTTCTGCCAGAGATACATATCCTGTATCTCAGCCCAAGAAAATATCAGACAAATCTAAACTTCGAACTACTGCAAAATAACTATGATGTTTAAAAATGCCAAGGTTAAAAACACCAGGGGAAAACTGAGTAAGTGGTCCAAAGTGAAAAAACCTAAAGAAGCATGACAATTAAACGCAATGTGTTAATCTGTACTGGATCCTTTTATCATAAGGGATGTGACTGGAGCAACACTTGAATGGAGTCGGTATTAACAGTAATAACAGTAATGTATTAGTACTCATTTCCTGACTTGGATGGCTGTAGTGATGGAGTCAGATGTATTTTAGTAGGAAATATGTATTAATACACTTGGGGTAATGGAGCATTAGGTAAGCCACTTGCTCTCATACATTTTTTGGGGAAAAAAGATCTTGACATTCAACTTTTAATATTCTCTAAGTTTGCAACTGTTTAAAAAAGTTCTTTGAAAAAACATTAAGACACTCCTTTAATGTAGTGTGTAGGTAGGCATAGAACCTTCATGTTTGTATGGAAAGGAAGCATTGTATAATTTATTCTGTGTATCAGGGTATAAATTAAAACCCAACATATGGCCCTTTGTTCACAAGAGATAATACAAAAAGGATTTTTGAAGTTTTCACTGCACCCTTGTTGCTAGTGCCTGTTAAATGGCTGGTCACTGACTGTTACTATTACTGATCAAAATGTCTTAGTAAGTCTGCAAAATATTTTTGGTAAAAACACAATTATTTAATGTTCAGATACAGTGTAGCCAAGGTTTGGTACATCGGTTAAATGAAAAAGATGAGCCTAAATGAAAAGCACAAAGTAAAACAAAAAACGTTTTTTATCAACTTACCTGCTCAACATTCTACTAAACAGCACACAACAAAATGTTTGAGACTACTCAATTCTTTTTTACTATTACCTTGTTAAAGCTTCTGTCTTTTAGAAATAAAAGGTCTGACCTGAGAGAAATCAATGTATTGATACAAAACAGGCAAAGATTCGAAAATGCAGACATAAATAAATGAGCATCTCCTTTCCTAAAATAGGCAGGAAATGAAATAAAAACTCTATGAAAGTATGCATCTGAGTAAAACATCTGAAATCAACTTTATGATTTATGAATTTAAAGTTTGAAAGCAAATTTCTTTACATAGTAATCCCAGATTTATGAATGGCTTATATTCTAAATATCTGTGAGCTAGTTTTTTTTTTTTTTAAAGTTAGGATGTGTCTCCTAAAGAAACAGAATCATAAATGATACTGTTTCAGACCAGTTCATAGTTTGTTCAATCATAATGTATCTGGAACCTAAATACCAAATGTAACACTATGCTTCTCTAGTAAAATAAGTTCGGATTTCATGGCATGCCAAGAAAAATAATTCCTTCCTGATTGCAGTCCTTGAAAAGGGATATTGCATGTAAAATTCTTTGCTCTACAGACCACATACCACATGCCCTGCAATCACCTGTTACTTCTAACCCAGGTTTTTTTAAGCTCAGGACCACTGTGGACTAAAATGCAGAGTCACAGCTTCTTTCTACTTCTGACAAGAAAATATGGCGTCTATTCTAGTCACTTAACTAACCCGAGAATCAATTTCTCATTTTTAAACATACTATCTATTAAGTACTAGAGTTATGAAATCAAATAAGATAATGTGTACATCACATTTATCATTGTGTCTGGCATGTAACAGAGGCTTCTCATAATTTCAAATCCAGGGTACTCTCACTCCCCAAACCAGATCCTTTCCATTTTTCAATGCTGTCTTTCAATCCATGTGCAACACATTTAATCAAAATACTTAATTCTTCTTTTCTAACCAAGCTAGGTATTAGGACAAGATGAAATGAAACAGGAAGTGAAAGAGCAGTTTGACTTTTCATTACTGAATGATTTTATCTAATTCATCTGTAGTTTCAGATGGGGAACAAAATGGAGTTTAAAAACGACAGCAACAACAAAAACAAAACGCAGGCAAGAGAAAGAATCCAGATAACATCTCAGTTCCCAGTGAGCCAATCTTCACAGTGTGGTTTCACTGTTTTATAAGAAGTATGAAAATTGCCTGATGACAAATATAACCCTTAACATATCATTTTGGCTTTTTTCTTCAACTAGCAAGAGTAATAAAGTTGCGTTATTAATTTCAAAAATCTTGTATTTTGATTGTATAGTATTTGGTAAACACTAACATAATTTTACTTAGGAAAACTCTTAACATAGGTTTACACTAATGAATAAATCAGAGGGTTGCTTGTCTCTGTATAAAATTTTGTTTCTTTTTAATTACAAGCTTCCTTCTTTTTCAAAATAAAATTGACTTACAAGATTTTAATTTACACACACTTCTAGAAATATACCTATTATGTCAAAAGAGGCATATAGGTTTGGGTTCTTAAAATTTTTTCTGTGGAATCTACAACTTAAAATGTCAAGAGTTTGGGGGTGATATTATTTAAAGCATAGATCTTTTCATGGTCTTTAATTAGTCTTTATTGTGTTTCTCTAAGGAAGAAATAAACCACAGAGCTCCCAAACTTATTTGCTCATGAGCACTTTATTAAAGGAGACTCTAGTAATATCTTAGAGAACACTGAAGACAACTGAGGAATCACTGCTAAAATTAATGCTTTCTTTGTGAATTTTACTCCTTTCCACAACTTTTCAGATGATCTGGCTGAAAGAATGGACCTTTCATCATCAATTCCATTATTAACACACTGAGTACAGGTGCTTTATCAGTCATCATGCCTGACCAGAAAGCACAGCAGAGAGAGCACAGCCTGTCCGGGATTATATAATCCACTCGACCACTTGCTAGCTACACGACCTGGCATGTTATACTCTCTTAAATTGTATTTCACTCATCCATAAAATGTAAATGATAATAAAATGAGGAAACTGCGAAGGTCACAGAGCTAGTCAGTGGTAGAAGCAGAATATGAATCCAAGGCTGATGGCCCCATAGTCCCCACTACTAATCACGTCACTATAATGCTCCTTCATAACTACATCTCAGAGACTAAGAATAAAAACTGCTTTAACAGTGTTTGTTTATTCATTTATATTACTGTGGTAAGAACATGTGATAGGAGATTTACTCTCTTAACAGATTTTTAAGTGTACAATACAGTATTGTTAATATACTGTATAGTAGACCTCTGGAACTTATTCATCTTGCATAACTGAAACCTCATACCTATAAATTAGCAGCTCCCCCTTTTTTTCCCCCAAACCCCTGATAACTGCTATTCCATTCTCTTCTAATAGTCTATTTCAGATACCTCATATAAATGGAATCACATAGTCTTTATACTTCTGAGACTGGCTACTTCAGTTAGCAGAATGTCTCCAAGGTTCATTCAAACTGTCACATATTGCAGAATTCCTTTCTTTTTTAAGACTGAATAATATTTCATAGAACAGTGTCTGACACACAATAGGCACTCAACATATGGTATAACTGGTAATTCTAGAGAACTGACACAAACGGAATGACAACAAACTTAATTCACCAAATTTTCTGACGAAGTTGATAATGCTAATACTATTGCAGAATTCAAGTTGTGGGTGACAGAAAGCTAGAATACATTGTTCAGACCAATCTTCCCACTAAAAACTACAGAAAATGCTGAATCAAATATATTTAAAAACTTTTTCCCAGAGCAACAAAGAAGTAACAAAACTACAAGAAACTACCAGTACAAATCTGATAAACGAGAACCAGTGAGTTAAGTAAGCACAGAAGCAATGTTTGTCCTGAGAGCATTTGCCAGTCCCAGCAAATCTGAATTATGACTTAATGATCCTGCAAGAGGAGAGAAGCAGAACAGAAATCACAGTCCACGGCCTGAACAATATAAGCAGATTAATGGGAGATTCTCCTCATATTAAGGAATCACCAACAGAGTAGTGGTGAAACACAAGTAAAGTAACCTTACTGCCCGGATTCCCAGTGCCTGGAGGTGGGGATGGGAGGGGTCCAGACAAGGTCAGACATTGTCTTTGGTAAAGTGAGCCTATAGTGATAATCCCTCCAGGTGCCTGCAAGAAGCAAACAGAAACACTAAGCATCCACTTATTCCAATAGGTTAACTTCCAATTATAATGACAGAACATGAAGATCTCATGAGTGAGAACCAGTTTAAAAAAAATGACCCAGAAAAATTTATATATCTGAATTATTAGTCATGGACTATGAAATAGCTATGCTGAGTCTTTTACTAAAAACCTAAAAGATAATATTAGCAATATATACAAAGAATACAAAGTGGCATAGCAGATTTGAAAAAGTCACAAAGAACTTCTAGAGCTGAGAAATACCACAAGTGAAATGAAGGACTTGGTATACAGAGTTAATAGCAGATGAGACAGAGCTGCAAAGAGAATAAAGGAAATAGAAGATAGTGCACAAAAAAATCTAGAAAATCAGCAAAGACAGACAAAACGATGAGGAATACATCATGAAGGGTAATGAAACACAGAGAATACAGTGAGAAAGACTAACATAGCTTCAACAGGAATGCTAAAAGGAAAAAGGCAAGAGAATGGAGCAGAGGCTGTCTGAAGAGACAAATGAGATTTTGTCCAGAACTAATGAATGACATTAATCAATTCAAAGTAGTTAAAGGATTTCCAAAAGCAGCATAAATAAAATTAAATTCTACACCACAGCACAGTGAAGCTTCAGAAAACCAAAGACAAAGAGAAAATTAAAAGTTACCTTCACAGAAGCGACAACTGACAAATGATTTTCAATAGCCAGTACAAGAAGCCTGAAGATAGTGGAATTATATCTTTAACATTTAAAAAAAAGAAGAAAGAAAAGAAAACCACTAAATTTCTACATCATGTAAAAACATCTTTCAAGAATGAAGAAAAACAGAAACAGACTCACAGACATAGAATACACACTTGTGGTTGCCAAGGGGGCGCGGGATGGGAAGAGACAGACTGGGATTTCAAAATTTGGAGATACTGACAGGCATAGTCAGAATAGATAAACAAGATTATACTGTATAGCACAGGGAAATATATACAAGATCTTGTCGTAGCTCACAGCAAAAAAAAATGTGATGATGAATATATGTATGTTCATGTATAACTGAAAAATTGTGCTCTACACTGGAATTTGACACAACATTGTAAAATGACTATAACTCGATAAAAAAACGTTAAAAAAAATAGAGAGAGAAAAAAAAGAATGAAGCTAAACAAAGTCATCTTCAGACAAACACAAAGAACCAAGAAGTATGATACTAGCAGAACATACTAAAAGAAATTCTAAAGATTATACTTCAAGCAGAAAGAAAATGACCCCAGATATAAGGTATCAGATACAAGTAGCACATGGAAACATGGAGGTAAATCTAAATAAATGTTAAATGAACAAAACATCTTATGAAATTTAAAAATCAAATGGAATTATAATATGTAACAATAGTACATAGGTCAGACAAATAGAGTTGCAGTGTCTGAGAAACAGGTAAAATTATCTTTTAATTTTAGACTTAAGTATCATTAATAGAATTTCTAGAGGCAATTTCTAAAAGATGAGAAAAGGAATTATAACTTTAATTAGAACAAGGAAAAACTGAAATGATAAAATTATCAATCCTTAAGAAGGCAAGAAAGAACAGAAAAACCGCTATGAATAGGTAAGACAAAAAGAAAAAACAGAATATAATCATAGATTTAAACCCAAATAATTTATATCAGATGATATGGGTTATAAACTACTTGATAATAAATGCAAAATAACTGAATGCTGCAGCAAAAGAAAAAAAAACAGAAAGATTGCTAAATTGGATAAAAATTTAAATTCAATATATAATCCTGTTTGAAGAGGCACATCTGCAAAGTAAAAATAAGTACAGTTTGAAGCAAAAGAATGAAGGAAAATACACAATTTAAAAACTGTGCGCAAACAGTAAAGGCTCAAATTATATAAAGCAAAAATAGACATAACTATGAGAACTAAAAAAATCCACAATCATAACAGATTTTATCACATCTCTTACAGTAATATTGAATATGGAGACTACAATAATTATTTCTAACAAATAGTTAGCATATCTAGAATATACCACTGAATAAAGAACTGATAATCCTACTGTAAGACTAATAACAAAAACAATAGAGAAGGTACAAACAAAAGGCCAGTACCAGAAACAGAGAAGGAGGGACAGTTCTACAGGTGCTACAGAAATTCAGTGGAACTGTCACGAAAAAGTTAATGCTTATAAACCTTAAATTTTAGATCAAATAGCTATATATGTATAAAAATAGAACTTATGAAAACTGACTCAAAATAAAAAACAGTAAATCTCAAGAACCCTGTAACTATTAAAGATAACTGAATAGAGATAAGTACAGTTATTATAATCATAAAATGAAATATTATAAGCAATGAAATGAATACATCATGGATGATGGACAAAAAGCAAGTCAGTCCAAAGACCTAATATGATTCCATCTACATAAAGTTCAAACCAGTAAAAACTAACTTACATTATTTAGGGAAGCACATATAGATGATAAAACCATAAAGAAACATAAGGAAGTGAATATCATAAAAGTTGGGACATTTTTGCACCTAGGTAATTGAGGGGGAGTGTTGGCAATGTTTTATTTCTTGGCATGGAGGGGGTTATACATACATTCACCTCATAATTATTTGTTAAAATGTACATTTATATTTTATGAACTTTTCTCTACTTTTAATGGAATTTTTTACTGTGAAACTTAAAAATGTACAGTGTCATCTATCTTCACAACAAAAAGTGTAAGTAAGGCAGTACATAATTTTATATATTCTACCTTAAAAAATGAACAAGAATAAATAAACCAAATCATATTTCCGAATGACTTTACCAACACTACTCAATATTTTCCATCATAGGGAAACATAATCTGGGAGAATGCTCATGCTATGTTTTACAAATCTTCCTAACAGCTTACCTTCCTTCTTTACCTTGCTATAAATTTCTTTTCAATAAACTATAACTACCAATATCATCCAGAGAAAAACATTTTAAGATTAATTTAGCTCTTTCTTCCCTTATATCCTCTCTTTCTTACCAACAGAAGGGTTGGCTTCCTAAGTTTCAGATTTAAAAAGAAGATAGATCTTTGACTGACAATTAGGAGAGTGGTAAAGCTGTCAATTTCAAGTCAAAGACAAGGATTCTGAATATGCAAAATCTTTCTGTTCTCACCTAGAAAGCCTCAAGAACAAATCCCTAGCAAGTAACAGAGAAAAACAAACTTTACTCTTTTAGGGAAAAGGGACGAACATATTTGAAAGAATCCACAGAATCACTCATGGCTACATTATTTAAGCCAATAACCACTTCAGGGGAACATATTAAAATTAGATATTATTACTGTCACCACATATATGTTGACTTAACATGTACAATAAGTAAATTATAGACTGGACTTACCATTTCCATTAATAGACAGATTATGGGTCCTGAAGCTATCCTCAGCACTTTCCAAGCTCAGGGTAGTATGAGCTAGCAAATTATACTTTGCATCACTAATAGAAAAAAGACATGTTTTAAGTATTTTAGTGTATTTTCTACTACATAAAATATTTAGATATTCAACAACAAAATAAACAATCTGATTAAAAAATGGACAAAGGTCTTGAATAGACATTTCTACAAAGAAAATATACAAATGACCAATAAAAACATGAAAAAATGCTCAAGATCATTAATCACTAAGAAAACACAAATCAAAACCACAATGAGATACTACTTCACACGGATTAGGATGGCTATTACTAAAAAAAAAAAAAATCACACACACACACACACACACACACAGAGAAAATAACAAGTACTGGCCAGAATGTGGACAAACTGGATTGCTGACAGAAATGTGATATGGTACAAACACTATGGAAAACAGTATGATGATTCTTCAAAAAATTAGAAAAAGAATTATTACCATGTGAACTCTGATGGGGATTTTTATTAACTGTGCCAGGTGATATGTTTCATAAATTTTTGTCTGTTACTAAATATGTAATAAAGTCTCTATTACAAAAAATACATATACATGTAGCAAGAATGCAATGCATGTATTCACTTTTTAAATGAATAATGGCAAACCCCACAGAATGTTGCTCTCTTGGAGAACGCATCTTGGTTTTGGGTTTTTTTTTTTTCAGTTTTGTTAAGAAATAACTGCCATATATTACTGTATAAGTTTAAGGTTTATATCATGATGGTTTGATTTATCCTGGTTTTTAATATACAACCATCATAGACCAGAGATACCTCTCAATAGCCAATGTTTTTTTCAGTGTTTACATAGGAGAATTTATGTTCCAGTCTCCAGAACTCAGCAACAAAAAAATTTTAACAAAACAATGCATGAGCAAAATTTCAAGTTACATTCTGAACACAACTGGTATAATTCAGAATCATATGTAGACTTTCGGAAAAGTTCAACTAGTACCAACAAATCTCCATGTTGCTACAGCTAAGAAGCACCAGCCTTATATTCAGTTTGGGCCATTCACTGCTATTTTCACTTATCCTGAACAAGTTTCTATAGAGCCTTTCATAATAAGTTCTTATTTTTTCCTACTGTTACACAATGAGTGTCCATCAAAGTTGAGGAAGTATTAAAGAAAACTGTGGAGAAAGAAAACAATTGAGAACAGCAATCATAATGGAAGAGCAAATATTACTAAACACAAAACTGCCTATTAACAATCATACTAGTTGCTTGGTAATCAGGGTGCAACATGTTAAGCATTATCTCAACATGATAATTTGTCATGGATACAACTACATCACAATTTTTCCCACTTAAAATATGTGAAATAGACTCCCTATTAGCATTTTAGAATAGCATGTGTCACTTTCTGATAGTTAAGTGTGTAAGTGATACAAGAGAGTGACACTACGTGTATATGACAACCAAGGCAGCCAGCATGGCTGGAGCACAGTGAGGGAGAGGGAGACGAGGCATCTAAAAGGTAAAGGCAGACACTGTACACTGCACTAGGGCATGCTTCATAGGCATGATAAGGACCCTGGATTTTGTTCTCAGTGAGATGGGAAGCAAATAGCAGGTTTTGACCAGAGGCATGCGCTATGATTGTTATTTTTAAATGATCTCTCTGGCTGTCATGTGGAGAACAGAACACAGAGGCCAAGAGTGAAAATGGAGATGCCAACTAGAAAGCGACTGCACCTGGCCAGCCAAGAGCTGGTGCAGGCCTAGAACAGGGCATTGTTTGGTAGGGTGATGAGAAGTGGTAAGATTCCCAATACAGTCTTAAAGTTGACCCAGTGTGAACATGGGATGTAAAAGAAAGGAAAGAGTCAAAGACAACTCCAAGGCTTTTGGCTTGAGCAACCAGAAAAAGGGAATTTTCACTGACTGCAATGAGGCTAAGAGAAGAATAGATACGGGAAGTAAGAATTTAGTTTTGAAAAGATTAAATTTGAGATTGGGTTGTAGGGTAGGCATGTGGACATATGAATCTGGAGTTAGGAGAGGAAAAAGTATTGGAGAATTAAATTTGGGAGTTACCAGTATACAGACGAAATTTAATGAAAGTTAGACAGTTAAATACAATGTGAGGACTGAATATTGGAATATAAGTATTCTATCACTTCTGATTAAACTGAAGAGCATTGAACAAAGGAGATAGGCAAGGAAGAGTCATTGAGGTAGACGAGAAACAAAGAAAGTGGTATCCTGGGAGCCATGTTTAAAAAGTGTTTCAAGGAGAGTGATCAATTGTGTTGAATAATGTGGAAAGGTCCAGGAAGAGGAATACTGATAAATTACCACGGTATTTGGCAATGTGGAGATTACTGTTGACCTTGACAAGAGCAGTTTCTATAGTATGAGATGGAAGTAACATGATGAAACCTGACTGAAATGGTCCAAGAGAGAACGGGAGGACGGGAAGTGGAGATGGAGAATATAAAAAAGCTTTTCTGTAAAGGATAGCTGTGAAATGGGGAAGGAGAAATGGGAGGTATTTCAGCATGTTTATGTTATTGGTTTTGTTTATGTTCCTGGAAATGATACAGTAGAAGAAAAGCTGATGATATAGCAGAGGACGAACATGTGTAGGGAGCCTACTTTTGAGTGCCTGACAAGATGGGATCTAGTGCAAAGGTAGGTGGCCTCAGGTGGCGCAAAGGCAGTTCACAAGGAAGGAAAGCAGGAAAGACACAGAAGCAGGTAGGCTGATAGATTTGGTTGATGGAGGATATGTGAGTTCTCTTCTGATTACTTTAGTAGCATCAATGATACATAAATCAAAGTCATCAGCTTTAAATAAGGACTGAAAGGAGTGAGTACGGGAAGTTTCAGAAGAGAGTAATATGACATAAAATACTTACCCTGACAAGAGGTAAAGTGGGAAACTACAGAAACTTAGTAGGATTGCTCACATTGGAACTCACTCAAGGTTAGTGATCACTCGAAAGTGAGACCAGTCAGTGTGACTGTTTTTCTCCAGCTTCCATGTCTATTCCTCATGAGTGCAGGTGCAGAGGAACTAAAGGTAGGATTTAACCAAGGTTGGAGTTTTTCTAAAGTAAGTATAACAAAAGGAGAGAAATGTTAGGAAAGGATAAAATGGTAAATCATGGAGTTTAAGCTAAGTTGGAGTTAGAATATTGAACGAAGTAAGCTGGAAATGTGGGAGGTGACAGGTAGAGTGGGATGCCTACTACAGAGACTTTAGAGGATGTAGAATTATTAGTAATGACAAGATCTAGAGTGCAGTCATGGGGTGGATGATTAAAATAGGCACCAGAACAAATTCAATGGAGGAAAGGAGGTCATGAAACTTAGAGGTCAAGTTATTAGATGGACAGTCTACATGTATTTTAAGTCCACCAAGGAAAATATCTGAAATGGTGAGAGGCAGAAAGAGGGAAAGAAGGTACTTCTGTGTTTTATTTTGAAGAGTGACATAATTTATTCTCAGGGACCACTAAAAACCTTGGAGTATTCTTCACTTCAGGAACAGCATCATTTCCATATACAGTGGATATAAAACACTGCCATTAGTATGCACAGGAAGCAGCTATGTTATAGGCTGTGCAGTTGTACTGAGTGCGTTGGAGAGGAGGTTTAATTGTTTTCTCAGGCCAAAAAATCATTGCGGCTAAAACATCTTTTCCCTAACTATATTAAGGTAAACATGTAAGAATGTGCCTGTTTCCAATGAATTACACATCTTAAAATAACAGTACAAAAAAGTGACTGATAACTTCCTCTAAGAATGGTTAAACCATGATAGTCAATTTATAGATAATATGGTCATTAAAATGATCATATGAAGACTATAATAACTCAGGAAAAGTGTGTATATGTATATGAATGTACAGTATAATTCTTAATATCTAAATATCCCCCAAAGCCAAGTATTTTAAAACCGGGAGGAAAAATACCAGTTCAAAATTATTTTTAAAAAAAAAGTATTTGATTGAGAGTGAATTATGAATAAATTTTTTTCTCTTCCAGATTCTACTTCTCAAGTTTATATTAATTTTATAATGAGATAATAAATGTAGGATTTGTGATAGGCTTTTGTTTAAGTTAATATAGCTTTTTGTCAAGTAAATAATCACTCTCAATTTTACTAGTTCTCACAAGATAATTGTTTAAAATGATGTATATTTATACAGTGAAGAATAATGTACTAAATGGTTCTCAAGGAGCATAAAATAGTTAATTCAGCTATTAGAAGCACTGGGAAAATCTAACTAAAGGAATTTCAGCAAGCTAAATTCCACAAATAAAAAATGAGTAAATGAATCACACCAGGGAGCATGCTAAAAATTACCAAAAATGTTCACTGTCTTCTTTCAGATCAAACAATACTTTATGATGATATTTCAAGTTACTTCATTTTTAAACCATGACTAATTACAATGCCAATGCTTCCAAAATCAACAATGATCTCACTTTTAAAACATTCTTGTCAGGATAACATTTTCTTACTAAAACATTACTCTCATTCCTTTTAGCCAACCCTAATATTGAGTTCCCAAAAGTTTAATCAGCTACATTTTTTTTTATCAAATGGGCCAATTGTTATAACATTTGATGGAGCAGGGGTTTTAAAAACGTTATGAAAAACTAAATGACTACTTAAAATGGTAGTCTGAAAAAATGCACTCTTTCATCAGAAAGAACAGCTATATTTGGTCACATGCCATATTACTAGAGGAGAGATATTTTGCCCATTTTGGTTAAAAATTAAAAGCTTTATTAGGCATCTTCTCACTGAACTGATCACTGTTAAAGAAAAAAAACTGAACCTCACGCATTCTGATTACTAATGCTATTCTCAAACGGTGGTGATGAAGTGGTCAGTTCAGGAACTGTAGGGTAAAAGTAGTCCTGGGCTTTGAGTTTAACCCAGTATACTTGACATTCACACCAAAAGCTCAAAAGAATGCTTGGTATTAGGAGAATATAATTTGCTGAAATAGTGTAAAAGATTTTACTCTATATTTTGACCAACTTTAATGGTATAATAAAGCAAATGGCATGCAAGTTTCATGGAAAATGTTGATAAACAAAAATATTTTTGAACAAGAAAATTAGTGTTTGGATTCAGGTATAAACCAAACACAATGACAATCTGAATATGAGAATGAACACTTCAAGACAAATACGCCAATCCCTATTAGAAAGAGTGTAGGGACAAAATTAAATTTAAAAGCTTTTGCACAGCAAAGGAAACCATAAGAAAAACAAAAAGACAAATCTCCAGAATGGGAGAAAATATTTGCAAATGATGCACCTGCAAAGGCTTAATTTCCAGAATATATAAACAGCTCATACAACTTAATAACAAAAAAACAAACAACCCAATCCAAAAATAGGCAGAAAACCTATACAAGCAATTCTCCAATGAAGACATACAAATGGCCAATAGGCACATGAAAAAATGCTCAATATCGCTCATTATCAGAGAAAGGCAAATCAAAACTACAATGAGGTATCACCTAACACCAGTCAGGATGGCCATCATTCAAAAGTCCACAAACGTTAATTGCTGGAAGGGGTGTGCAGAAAAGGGAGCCCTCCTACACTGTTGGTGGGAATGCAGTTTGGTGCAGCCATTATGGAAAACAGTATTGAGATTCCTCAAAAAACTAAAAATAGGCTTACCATATAATCCAGCAATCTCACTCCTGGGCATATGTCTGGAGGAAACTCTCATTTGAAAAGATACATGAACCCCAATGTTCATAGCAGCACTATTTACAATAGCCAAGACATGGAAACAACCTAAATGTCCAGTGACAGATGACTGGATAAAGAAGCTGTGGTACATTTATACAATGGAATACTACTCAGCCATAAAACAGAATAAAATAATATCACTTGCAGCAACATGGATGGACCTGGAGATCATCATTCTAAGTGAAGTAAGCCAGAAAGAGAAAGAAAAATACCATATAAAATCAGTCATGTGGAATCTAAAAAAAAAAAAAAGAAAAAGAAAAAAGAGACAATAATGAACTCATCTACAAAACAGAAAGATTTGCAGACACAGTAAACAATCTTACGGTTACCACGGGAAAGGGGGTGGGAAGAGATAAATTTGGGAGTTTGAGATTTGCAAATGTTAGCTACTATACATAAAAATAGATTTTAAAAAGTTTCTTCTGAATAGCACGGGGAACTATATTCAATATCTTATAATAATCTTTAATGAAAAAGAATATGAAAACAAATATATGTATGCATCTGCATGACTGGGAGATTGTGCTATACACCAGAAATTGATACACTGTAACTGACTATACATCAGTTAAAAAAAATTTTAATAGGAAAAAATGTAATACTAATAAAATTATTCTCAAAAATACCTCTAGGCTGTGAAGTGGAGTATACTTAGATTATCTTCTATGAAATTACAAACATTGGTTTTAAATTTTAAAATATCTGTCTACATTTTATAATTCTATGTAAACTTTCTAAACTGCAATACTTTGGCATGAATTTGAAAAAAAAAGTTCAGAAAAAGTACTGGTCTGGAAACAATAAAAATATTAACAATAATGGTAAGAGCTACATTTATTAAATGCTTAGTATATACCAAGTTCATGATTTATCTTTTTGAATCTCATGATAATCTTATTTACAGAGGGAAAAACAAAAACTCAGAAAGTAAATAAATCCGTCCAGGATCACACAAATAATAAATGACAGGATAAGAAGTTAAGGATTCCCTACCAAACAATGAAGTTTTAAACTGTTTGAGAGGCCCCCTCGTTTTTATATGCTTTAAAGGTGTATGAAACCCTAAAAGGTCTCCGAGGAGCCTTCTAAAAATAAATTATTGTGTCTAAGCATCCTTACCTTTCCTACAAGAAAACTGAGGCCCAGGAAATAAGGTAACTTGTCCAGGACACTACTAGTCCTGTCATTTTTTTACATAAAGAATTCTGTGGCTTAAAAATGTTTTAAGACTACTGAACTTGGTGAGTATGTCTAGGGTCTCTTTCAGTTCCAAATTTTGTTTCAGCCTAGAAACAGAAATACGATTGTTCACTTAATCATCAAAAAGAGACAGTTCCACTACCTTACGGTTGAATTAAAGCATTTTCCAGCAAGCAGTTGTCATAATCTTAATCTAGAAAGGTTTTAAAATGGCTTTAATTCTAAAGTACGAAAATTAAACGGTGTCCCCTTCCTCCTTTTTAATGACATGTTTATTGGGAAAGACTTATCCCCTATGACTATTATTTAGTGGATGGAACCCATTCATGAATCATGAAATCAAGTTAATAATCCATAAACAGCATTTTTTAAAAATTGAAAATAACTAGAATAAAAGTCTACTAACTGTATTATAAATAGCTAAGTATTGTTTCATGATATGTCTACATGATACGTAGCTGTGCAATCAGTCCTGACAAAAAATTTATTTCTTAACATGGGTCTCAATCAAAATAAACTGAAAGCCACAATGCTAGAGTCTCAAGGCATTTTTCACACGTAATATATCCGACATGAAAACAGTTACTCAATTACATTTCGATGATTGACATTTCCACGATCTACACCTAAAATATTTTACTTTATGTAATTATAGTAAAATTATTGACATGCTGAAGAGCCAACTCTACAAAGACATGCAAAGAAATTTTAGGAATGCAGCATATACAACAGTTTTCCTAAGAAACAGAAACATAAAACTATTTGTAAAGCAACAAACACAATGTTTAAAGAAAGTATGTGAAAGGAGCCAGGGCTCCTTGAAGAGATGGTGATTCCAAATCTGGGCAGAAAAATATAAGACAAACATGCAACATCTTGTGTCAGAAAGCAAAGAAGCTATCAGAAATTAGGCTGTGTCAAAAGGATGCAAGAGTCAACGTAAAGGTTTCCCACCGATCAAAGATGGGAAAATTTGGCTTCAAAGAAAATAATGACTATAATAAATAGAAACAAATATATAAAAATTCAAGAGTTCAAATAAAACAAAACATTGATCACTTCCATGGTTCCTAGGATATCAACTTATTCTAAAATTGGGTAAATAAAAGAACCAAATATTTTTCCCCCTTTTCCTTCATCAATTTTTTGCATTTACATCCAGAGAATTCATGAAGGAAAGTTCTTCTTTGAGAGAATTCCAGGTTTAAAAAGGAATACAAGACAAACTTAGAAGGTCAACAAATTATAATCCTTAATAAAATAATAAATAATCAGCAATGGCTGCAAAAACAGTTAGATAAAAGATTGAATAGGGAACTTTATAGTGGATGGATCAGGCTGACGACCCCGAACCCACTGATCTTATGTAACATGACTGAAAGAGGGACAAGGCCTCCTAATGGGACACACCAGGGAGTACATATAAACAATATAAAGTATTATTGCCCTAAAAGAGAGCCTGAAACTGATCAGTTCTCTAGATTTAACTATCAGTTGTAGGAAAAACAGAGGATAGAAAAAGATGTTTAAAAAGACCACACAGATGCAATCAGATAAATTCAAAACATGAGAAATTCTGTAAGATCTGTCTTCTTCAATAAATAATGGCAAGGAAAAAAAGTAAATGAGAAATTGTTAAAGAGTAAAAGAAACTTAAAAGACTCAAATGGAACCCTGTAGACCTTGTTTGGATCCTGATTTGCACAAATCACAAGAGAACTTTTTCAGAATTGGTGCAATTTGAATATAGACTAGATATCAGGTGATATTAAGGACTTGTTTTTTATTTTGTTGGGTATAATGGTAATGTGGTTTTGTCATAAAAAGTTAAATATTTTTTTAAAATCGATAAGAATGAAACATGACATATATACAGAAATCCACTTAGCAGACTGATAGATAACAAACATTGTGACATATAGATGGTCCCTTCTCAAGAAAAACACTTCATCTTTCCTCTAGATACTGACATTCCAAATCACTAAAAACGCACTGTCATCCAACTTCCTGCTTTCAAAGGAAGGTATTAAGGATACCTCAGCTGGGTAAATGCCAGACAACCAAGGTTTGTTTCTGCTTCAGGGTGTTTTTTTTTCCCATTTAAAATGTAAATATATATTCCACATAAAATAGTTTAAAATGTCACAAACATAATTATACTATGTCACTATAAATATTATATAAGAAAACTTACAAAATAGCAGAACTGAAGGACAAGCACGTTTCATCATCTTCTTGAAGCACTGAATTTATTTTCTTCCCTGTAGCTTTACTTATAGATGTCTTCAGTTTCTTAGCTAGTTTTTTTGGTGTGTTGGTTATAGAAGATTCTTCTGTACAGCAACTATATATTTCCACCTTTATCTGAAAGTCTGGCCCTGCTTCATTACTAAAAACAGGAACATTCAAAATGTTAGAAATTTAATTTAGTAGAAAATAAAATTGTAACATCCTTTGATATTTTCAAAGCATTTGAAATCAGCATCTACAAGAGGTTTATGTTAATATATGCAATTGAGACAGAATCTTCCTGTGTTTGTTTAGCATCTAAGAGACCTGAGAGAGTCACTGCAACTTTGACCTACCAGCTTTTAAAGGAGGGAAATCGTAACTCAATTTAACCAATACATACAGGCAAATTACTTAAAGAAAAAGGATAAAATGCTCTGGTCATTTTGTCGCCAAGGCTATTTCTTCTCGTCATTCCTTTAATATACCTATTTTTAAGGTATTTACATTACATGTGATTTCCTGAAATGACCATTCCTCCAAAAGAAAAAGATTTGAAAACAAAAAAGAAAAAGAAACAAAAGCTTTCTTTTGCTGAAACCTGTAGTTTTCATGTCTTTTTCATAAAGAATCACTTACAGTTCACTCACCACTGTGCCCCTCCTTCCTGCGCCACCTTTGTACCTAATAACTCTAAAATAACACTTCACTATTTGGCTATACAGAAGAGAACAAACGAACAAACAAACAAAACAAATATAAAAAGATATATTTCAAGGCATGAATTACTTGAGGGTAAATGCTGTCTTGGTAATTTTGTATTCTTAATCTAGCATAAAACGTATTATGTATTTATTAAACCAATATGCAGAAAATCTGCATTGTCAAGACTAGCTTTCCTTTTTCTCGGACACAATGAACTACCTTTACCATAAAAGACTGTGGTGATGTTACTAACAATAAAATATACTTAAAATTGCAAAGGAGGTCCATCAGCAGTAGATGTTGCCTGTAGAGGAAGATCCATCAGTCACAGAGATTTTAAAAATGCAGTATAGACTTTGTAAGATTTAAATAGCCAATCTATAGTTTAAATAAATCCATGGAGAATTACTTCCAAATATTTTTATAGTTTAATATTTGGCAATTTTTAAACATACAGTATTCCTGGTAATGACTAACAAATGTCAATATTTAGAGAAAAACCAGAGATCCATAAATATTGAATACTCGTTAAAAACAATCATAACAAAAAGCACATTTTTAAACATTTAAAACATTTGTGAGCAGTTATTTTTAGAACAATTTAAAATATTTACAGAATTTTTTAAAAATTATAAATCATGAGTTATCTTCTCAAGTAACTTGCATTGTCCTTTCTGTGAAAAAAACGATTTTTGTCTGTGGTAAAAAACAAACAAAAGTGATGTGAAGAAAAGAGCCCATTAACAGGATGATTTTGGCAGAAAAAAATGTATTAGTAATAGTTGATAATGGAAATAAATGTAGTTAGATAAATAACCAAAATTAATTTTTTATTCCCAATTATGTAAGCATTTGGCAATATCTGGGGGAGTCCTAAATAAATTCCTTTAGTTCAATAGAGCGTATAAGATGGCCTGCACTACTACTACTAACTCAGAACAATGCGTTTTATTTTTCTGTGCTGTACAATTACTTATGGGACACTGGACAGAAGCCACAAAACATGGTTTGCAATATTTTTTTTTAATGCTACGTGAGTGGGAAAACTAGTACTTTCAATCTCAACTGTATAGCTCCATAGCTAAAGATCAACATATGTTGATTTTATTTTAACAGGTAAGTAGCTATTAATATTGAGATACAAAGACACTATCTTTGAAACCTTGTAAAAAATACAAATCACACACTGATTTAGGCCAATAGAAAAAAAGGCCAGGAAAAACTTATGTTAGTTAAAAATGATTTCTATGGCTACCTGAGGAGTTCTTTCTGGTTCTGTATTATTACCACAATAAAATGAGCCTGTAAAAGAGCAGAGGCAATAAAAACAGCTCTGCAGATCACCCAATTTTTTATTGTTTTGGAATACATGAAAGAAGTACACCATAAGAAAAAGAACATCTCAAAATTTTACTAAAGTAGTTTCCCTACGGTACATATCTCAGGACTATCTTATAAAGTTGTTATATTATTTCAGTATTTCTGTAACTAAATCTCCTTTATGAGATGTAAGAATCTGGTTTATATTCAAATTCATTCTATATAAAGTAATGCTATAATGAGATTCCATTGTATTCATAGCTTTACTACTAATGTTACATGATTTCCATTTTATTTTACATTAGAAAACTTCAAGTGCAGAAATGGGCTTCTTTTGAATAATGCAATTTAAAAAATCAATTTAAATATTTAAAGACATTACTGCTTCAAAAACAATCCAATGATTTTGCCTTCCTTTGAAAAAGGTAGAATTTTAGATTATTTTCATTCATTGAAGATTAAAAAATACTTACAATATGGTTACATTTTCAAAACATATATCTGTGATTGTTTTGTCCACAATCACCATGTCAGTATCAAAAACTTCAGCTCCCATTTTGAATAAACAAAAAATAGCATAGCGCTGTGATCCTAGAGAAGAAAAACATTTAAAGCAATGATTGTGATTAATCAAGCCTACATTATGTTAAAATCCACCTGAAAGTGAAAAAAATTAGCTTAAATATTTGTTAGTATTCTTATTTTCATACATTGTACACTATAATCTTTTAACTTTTTATAGCCTGTTTTGTCAGTGTATATTAATATCTTACCCAACTAGAGCACAACCACCAAGCATCAAAAAATTAAGTTAAAAACAGGCCTCTCAGCAGCCCAAAGTAACCACCAAACTCATAAATTCTATTCCTAGAAAACTCTTTATGTTTTAATTAATAGCAAATTTATTATTGTTATTATATATATATATACTATTTCCCCTGTCATTTTGGTTTTTAAATATATTTAAAAAAACTAAGTTTTCTATTACAAGAGGTTAAGAGCAAGCACGTTAACAACAGCCAAACATTTTCCACCAAACTTAACAGCAAGGGAGGAAACCACAAAAACAATAAAAAGTAGACATGTGAACACAAAAACCATAGCTGCTGGGCCTTTTAATTTGATGATTTTTTTTCAAAGTATCAGGTGATTAAACAGCTAAATCCTCATTATTGAGAAAATGTAGCTCTTCAGAAAAACTTAATTCTCTATAGCAATCAGAAAGATGTATTTAATTCCCACATGTATTGCTTTGTAAAGTAAATTATATTTTCTAATTGAATAACAAATATACTAACCTGATTTGGGATTTTTCATATAAAACTAATTATTCTCAGTATGATTTAGTTTTTAAAGTATGAAGAACAAAGTTATCACAATAGGCAAGAAAGATAAAGGATTGTTCGTATCTTTTTTGTTTTGCTTCTAACAACTAGAGATCATTTAAGGTTAATTTCCATGACCCAAGCAATACATGGATTTGTTAATATTTGTTAATAATTTATTTATTTGTTAAATAAAGCCATAAAATGCTGAAGGGGAAAAAATGAGATCAAGCTAAAAATCTTTCCCTCTTATACCCTGTTAAATAATCTGAAGTAATGAAACAAGGCAGAAAAGATCTCCAAGATTTCTGGTCAAATAATGTTGCCTTTACCTTTACTCCTTAAGCATTTTCCTTTGTTCCACAACTCCCTCCCCATCCATTACTCATTACCCTTGCACAGGTTCTCATCAACAAGACTCTGCTTATTCTGTCCAACACATCAATTTATTTCAGCATGGAAGTTTTCTCCCAGAAATCACAGACTAAAGAAAATCATACACTAAAGAAAATTTTCAGTTAGAATTAAAATCATACATACGTTCTTTATTGCTGAAGTGATCAGAGTCTTTCCACATTAGTGGTATACGAATATCTATAAAGAAAGGGAAAAAGAAATGACAAGTAATAATTTTGGTGAATTTCAATTCTTAGAGTGAAATAAACCTCTGAATCCCGTAATGGAGTTGACCATTAAAGCCAATATAGAATTTTCTAACACTGTGATGTTTTCTCTTTAAAATAGTTTAGATGGGGAATATAAAATGTTACGCTTATTTAAATAATTTACTAAGAAAACCTACCAACTATTCAAGAAATTAATTTATTAAGTAAGATCTGCAATAAGCTTATGCCATAACATTTGCATTTTGATTTATGTTTTTGAAATAAGTGAATCATGGGGAACCCAGTGTTGAATTTCTATTTTGGATAAGCAGTAGCAGCAAATGTAGTTAAATACACTTCAAAGTCATAGAACAGTAGAGGTAGAAAGGACTTTAGAACTTTTATCCACTATGCAAACAAAAGATGAAGAAAATTTAGTGACTTGTCTAAGATCATTGGTTTTTGGGAGAGACCCAGCTCTTGACAAACAAATCCAAGCTCTTTCCATTAAGAAGATTTAACTTGTCTACAAAAGAATTTGCAGATCTTTGTATATTCATGTTACAAACTGTAGCATTCCTCTTAAGAAATAAAACTAAAAAGGGAAATGCGTCATTTCTTTCAGGCCAAGAAAAGGGCGTACGTTCTAAAAGTGATCTAAACATATTCCTCTCATTCACACATTCTTCAAACTATAAAGTGACTGTGTTAATGATCTTAATTCCAGAAGTCAATCTAGAGCTTTGACATAGTCAAAATTTTTCATTCCTGTTTCCTTCACTCTGCCCTTTTTTGGGGGTGGGGGGGAGGGACTGGATTTATTTATTTAAAATGGAGGTACTGGGAAATGAACCCAGGACCTTGTGCATGCTAAGCATGCACTCTACCACTGAGCTACACCCTCCCCTCTTCCCTCCACTTTTAATACTAGGTTAACATTATGTAGTAACAATTTTCTTCTGACATTCCTACAGTATCTATGTATTTTCAGTTAGAGGATTAACACTCTACAAAATAGATTAAGATGTGTGACTATAACATACGACAGCACAGTAGAGATCTCAATGGTAAAGTGAAGTAGTTTCAATTACTCAAAGAGTACAAAAACTGTATCAATCCCTCAAACCTTTGTAGATAATTTGTTTAAGACACTTCCATATTACACTTAGGAGGTTTATGTGCATATTTTTGTACCTATTAATTATGCCACTTTCAAATAATTGTAAATCTTTATGAACATCAGCTATTTGGCTACCTTTATGTTGTGCTTCTCTTTTAGATCCTATGATCTTTTGTCTACATTTGTATTTCTTTAGAATTCTTTCTAAGGTTCCAAATGCCAATTTCCAATTTCCTTTCTAGAACAGCTTTCTACCACTCCTTCATCCCTACCCTTCCCAACCAGACAGGATGTCTGAGTGCTCTTCCCACTGCTGCCTTAGCATTTCTGATAAAATATATATATATATATATATATATATATATATATATATATATATATATATATATAACGGAGCTCTCCCCATATGACAAGCTAAACACTTTACATATATCTCATCCAACAATGATTTTAAAATATATTTACCAACAGTCAAGTGACAGGATTTAATTGCTTAGATATGTATTTCCTTGATTAACAAGAAAAATGTTAAAACATCTATTGGCCTGTTTAGTGAATCTGTTTGTATCCATGCGCCATTTTTCTGTTTTTAAACATATTGCTTGTCGCTTGTACTTTCAAAAGCTAATTATTTCTATGTGAGATTTTTGAGTATGTGAGGTAAAAACAAATATTCTTCTTATAAAAAGTTGTTACAGCTCTATTTACATATCTAATAGGCCTTCTCTTCTCTGATTTAATGATGCCATCTTTATCACATATGCCATTCTGAGTGTCTTTTCTTTGGCTACATGCTTTATGAATCTAACAGAATCATTTATTAATTACTTCCTATCCTAAAACCAATACCATACTATTATAACCCCTGAAACTTTAAAATATATTTTATTGTCAGAAATACATCCTTCCAAAAACATCTTATTCTTACTTGCTAATTTCTTTAATTTTAGAAATATTTTTTTCAAAATTCCCCCTCCAAAGTGTTTTATTAGAATTCTCTTATCCAAATTCATTTGAGAACTGTTAACTTTACAATATTCTATCTTTATATAGAGTAGCATGATAGTTACCCTCACATTTTTATTTAGGTTATTCTTGGGGTACTTAATGTTTTTGTTTGGGGCTTTTTATTGTAAAGGAGATCTTTTTTGCCATCATATTTTGTAACTTGTTATAGCTGGTTTTGAGAGTGGCTACCACTTTTTGTATATTTATCTTGAATCTAGCCACTTTCACTGACTTCTTTATTAATTCAAATAATGTTTCAATACATTTCCTTGGATTTTCTAGGTCTATAATCTATCTTCAAATAGTACTCAGTTTGTCTATTTCTTCTCAGTAGTTTCACCTTTCTTTCTATTTTAGCTAGAATTTCTAAAACTGTGTTGTGATGTTAATAGACGTTGTTATTCTGTTCTTGTCTTTAGTGGGATTGCCTTTATTGTTTTATAATTATGACTTGGCTGATGACCCATTAAAGGGCCTGATTCTTGCCTGACCACAGTTGCTGACTCATTGCATTTCACAACTGTTCTTTTTCAGAGCTGTTCTTTTCCTATTAGGGTAATATTAACTATTTACACTATGTTGGGAGGAACATGGACCCTGGCTTCCTTTGCTGTACACCCACAGTCTGTTGGCAGTCTTGCTCCTTCCCATGCCTAGCTATGTCAGAGCCTCAAAAGGAAAAGGTGGACATTTCTTGTCTATTTCCTAGCTGGTCATGTACTGTTCAGGTGGCAAAGGATGTGTAATTCACTTTTTTGTAATTCACTATGTTTTTAAATTCACCTTCAAATAGTAGAAATTCCTTCCAGATTCTTGCAAATGGTTGACTCAGTTTTAGTTTACAGTACTCTTAGTTTTGTCTTGTTAGTATCTTAATCTACACTTTAATGGAAAACTGAAAGAGCCCTAATAGGATAGCTAACTTGATGCTATTAGGTCCTAGAAGTCTATCATTTTTAAGTGAAAACTGAGGTACTGTATGAGCTGATTTGGCTTTAGTCTTTGAGTTAGTAGTCAGTGAATAAGCTAAGACAATTACCACATGCAATTATCTGCTGTTTAGCAAAAATAATCAGGCTAAATCTAAATCATTCTTTTTAATTTTATAAAGATCTTGACAGTGAGTGGTGAAGCTGGAAACAGAAAACCCAGGTTATCTCCTGGAAATCAATGTAATCTCAGAAACATTATGAAACTTTGTTGCAAATATTCATTTTGATCAAAACAAAAGTCACATTTGCATTCCAATGTCAAAAAACTGATTTATAAGTAAATTGGTTTTCAATGTACTTTGTTTTTATCTTTTACAACTACACACACAAGATATAATTAAGTCCAAGCAAAGATGAAATTACATGTGTATCCCATTTTCTGAGACTTTCAGTTCCTTAATTTAAAATTATCTTTTAAAAAGAAGAAACACATGCAGAAATAAGTTTAATTTCTATACTTGAGTATTTGTGGTCAGGAAAACAGTTTTATCCTCTTATTTTAAATGCTTTTACTTAAACATTCTTGTAAGTGGACAGTTAATGCTAATTTCATGAATTGCTCCAGTCAATAAACTGTTCACTATGAAATGACAGTAGAGGCCAACTGTATCACAGCATTTCAGTCTTCAGTAGCAACTTAACATCTCATTTGTGTACTGAGTGGCACTACATCAGAATCAAGGAATAGAGGATTATGTTTAAGTATTTTTAGAAAATCCTCTTTAAAGAACTATAATATTCTGCTTTTTCACATTAAAATGTACTGAACACAGTGAACAACTAAACTGTAAAAGTGCTGTGTTTGGCATCAAAAGGTAAAATGAGAAATAAAACATGTTTTATTTCACTCATAATTAGAAAGATGAAAACATAAATATAAATAGCTATAAAACAAGCAGCAGATTTTTATACAGTTCAGTTATTTTTCTAAAGAATTTCTGCTGAGGGCAGTTCCTCTGATTTAGGACAATTATGTCATATGTAAAATTCAGGTTTATCCTACCTGTATGAGAGTTTTTATTTACCATAAAGACATTTCTGAAAATAGTTCTTTGGGGAAGAGGGCCTGAAATGCAGCAGCAGACTCCCTGGAGCTAAGACAGCAAGGCTTTTGGCCAATGAAACAACCTAGTTATTACCTAAGGACAGATGGAGGTTTGTTGTTTGCAAAATGTACTAACGAGATAATATTTATAAAAGGTGAATTATCGAACTAGCATACACAGAAGTCAGCCATTTATTTATTCACCTCAATCTGGGACATCTCCAAGCCATTGTCTTTAGCTTTCTTAACACTTTGGAGAAACTGAGACAACACAGCATAAGTGCCATCTAGTGGTAAAGGGTCTCCTACTGCATTAAGAATTCAGAGAAGGGAAACATCACTTATAGCTGGAATGATAACAGGGAAGGCTTTATAATGAGCAAAAAGATCCTGAAGATAATACAGTTATTTTGAGAGCTAACTGGGTATCAGAAACATGGGGTATGTTGACAGAATGGGGAGAGAAACATATGGCTAAAGCAAACAGCTTATGTATAAGAGCAGTGGAAGAAATAACTAGAAAAATAGTTGGGTCAGAAAAGAAAACGCTAGGGGAAAAAAATCTAGTCTTTATCCTATGGGCAACAGAGAGTAGTCATCCATCCAATCAGTATTCACTGAGCAATGACTATGTACAAGCATTGTGTTAGCTTCTGGGTATATAGTTATGAATAAACCAAACATAGTTCCAACTCTCATGGAAATTCTGGAGTAGATCAACATTAAAAACATTATTGAAACTTCTGAGCAGAAATGGAATGGAGAATCAAAAGACTTG
This sequence comes from Camelus dromedarius, assembly GCF_036321535.1. Classification (NCBI taxonomy): domain Eukaryota; kingdom Metazoa; phylum Chordata; class Mammalia; order Artiodactyla; family Camelidae; genus Camelus; species Camelus dromedarius. Next base: position 39,436,482 of record NC_087443.1, on the reverse strand, counting down.
AGCCTGCAGCCCAGTTCAACCACTTTCAGGAAGTCATTTAACTTCTGAGTCTGTAGGAAAAGAGAACTACCCTACTTATTTCACGAAGTTGCATTGAGGAGAAAATTGCATATACGTGTAATGTACATGAAAGTTTTTTCAAACTGTAAAATTCTATGCAAATATAGAGCCTAATGACAAAAACCATTTTAGAGAAAATATTTAGAGTTACACAAAATAAAATGAAAAAAGAGAATGGACACAGGGAATTAAAAAGCACCCACCAACTCAAACAAGTTACTTATAGAATTTATTCAGCAATATAGAAACAATCCATTAGAGCATACCTGATATGGCAATCTTTCCTTTACATGATGTTCGTGCTTTACTTTCAAAATTCGTATCACTGTCAAAAGGAAAAAAATGTTAATAAAAAATCTTTTCTATTAAGAAATTGTTTTAACAATCTTTCACAAATGCCTAGATATTAAAAACAAACACATATTCTCAAATAATAATGACTGCTAATTAATATTAACTACTTTACCAAGCTTGGCTTTAAAAGAAATATACAGAGCCATTCTCTTTGATTTTTTTCATGTAAGCTTTACATTCCCTGATGATTACATACTGGTTTATTCCACAATGAAAGCCTTTTGTGATCTCTTACATTTATAAACAAAATGTGCAATATTTGTCCAGGTCCCAGGAAGTATAATACCATGGGTCACCATTTAATAAATTACATTTCTAGTTTACCAGATTATAGTTCCCTGAAAAAGTTAATGAATTTCCCAACCATGAACTTGTTGTATCTTATCCTTATATAATCTAACAAATATCAAGAAAATTACTCTTTGCTACATATTTATATGAAGTAATATATTTCATTCCTTTGCCAGAAAAAAAAAATCAAGGTTTATACTAAAACAATAAATAAACTAAAGTGGCAAAGGAAGGGAATGGCCATTTAGAAAGAATAAAATGTGGAGAGGAAAATATTATCATGACAATTAAAAAAGTCTCAAAGGAAATTCTTGGTGTATAAGACACACTTCCAGATCTGACTGGAATATACTATTAACATAAATTCTTTTTCAACATACTTATCTCCTACTACACCAAATCAATCCCATCTTTGATTATTTCTCCAATATTCTATTTTCCTAATAACCTGCATTTAGAGATTAGCATTCCATTTATAGAGTAATATATACAAGAATATTATTCTTTGTACTCTTTTTTCGTCCTTACTTAATTTGGCTAGCTAATTAACTGCTGGTTAATTTAATTAGATACTTCAAATATGTGATAAGATAGAAACTTTTCATTTGAACATTGTTTTGATTCTAAGAGGGTGTACAGAGAAAGACTGGGTGGGGATTTGAAGTATATCTAAGTTTCAGAAGAGTATGACACCATCTCAATGCATTTCAGCAACCTTGTTAAAAAGATGGCATACATACTCATTACCATACACCCAAGTTTGAGAACAAAATACATCATCCTACTTTTTCTTTTTTTTTTTTTTACTCTTACTGGATTAAGTACATAAGTATTATAGGTGAAATATATTCCAAATGAGCAAAAATAATTTACTGCTGTACTTTAAGTTAATAAGCTTATATGGGACATTTATACAGTATTTATAGACTCAAACACCAGGTATAACTAAAGTAATGTAGTGTGCTTAAAGTCATAAATTCTCAGGATCCTATCTAATTACTTGATGGTCACACTGGTATTTAAGTTCAAATAGGGAATTCACTCAATTAAAAAAAAAAAGTACCCATTGATTATTTCAAAATGTTTTCCTGAATCATAAATTTTAAAGAGTCAAATTCAATATTTTAGACAAGTTCAGTCTGTCATGTTGGAGAATATCAGCTGGCTTACTAGTTCATCAGAGTAAAAGATTCAATTGAATAGTCTACAATATTGTGGTGAAAATAATATATTGAAAAGCCCACCAGAAATGAAACACAAATCTCAATTTCCTTAAATTGGTATAAGAAATACAATATAAAAATAGTTGGCTGGCATTTGTAAGTAATATTTCTAGAAACACCTTCTATAAGAGCAATGCATAACATAAATTCTTAAAATACTTATTCAGTGAAAAAATACAATGAAGCTCTAATACGGTAAGTAACTTGAGTATTATGGAATAGGTCATAGATTATGTTAAAGTTGAGATCCATTAAGTATTATTAAATTGGATTAAAATTAAGGCTTTGGCAGACAAGTGAAATTATAAAATACTAGAACCACCAAAAGCAAACTTCCTGAATATTTACCCCCCAAAATTTCCCCCTCCAAACTATTCAACCTCCTGGCAGAGTACAGCTTTCTTCCTTGTAACTATAAATAATGTGCACAGGCATTTCCAGGACCAGTCAATAAACTTATCATATACAAATATTTTCAAACTGTAATATAAATCTAATTAGCCATACAATCTTACAGAATAAGTAAGTCTGTTTATTAAAAATGGAGAGATGAACTAAAGTAATTCAGCCTCACTTTTCTGAAGCTTGAATTATTTTCAATTCAAATAACTCCTCAACTGTTATTTAGGTTGCTAGAATGTGATTTTTTTCTAATTAATCCATATTGACAATAAAATTGTTATATATTATCTATTTAAAATGTGCTACCGTAGGTAATTGCTTGCTACAGTTAAATAAATACTTGTTTGAAAATCTGCAGTGTTAATGCCAGTTCTAAATTAGAGAGCCAGGCTGATAAGCAAATAACCACAAAATTATTCAAATAAAACACAGCTAAATATTAGTGTACCTTATTCTCATGAACTCAGTGTAGAGCATTATTTTGGTGAGAGTTCTAAATACTAATTTAAAAGATAGATAAAAATATAAAAGACAAACTTTTAATTTTGTTTTATTTCTTACATTTCTGCCTGTAGGTAAATAAAATGACCAACAGAGGGTGCCAATCAGCCACTCTGTTGCTCAAAAATCTGTACTAAAATTGAGTAAATACAGATTATCCTATTTTATATTGTTCTATGTGGGAATTTAGAATAGCATTTGTTTGCCAGAATTAACAAGATACAATGAGAAATGACACAATGATAAAAGTATTTTATATTTTCTTAATGATGTACTAGAAAAATTCTAAAGAGGATTCTATTATTTGAAAGCAAATTATAAAATCCTTCATCTCTTATACAAGTAAGTGAAAACTAAAACACTCAGAAATGCATCTGAGAAATATGGAATTTTAAACCATTCTAAAACTTTGTGGTATAAAATTAATGCCTTCATAAGCATCTTACCTTGAGAAGAAGAGTTTTCTATTTCAAACCATGACATAAACTCTTTTCAACACACATCAAAAAATATAAAGTTAAAAAAAATAAAATCAGTTATGTTTTTAATACACCATGTTTTAATGTAGAAATATCAGCAGTTCGTAAGTTTAACTTGCAGCCTACATTTTCTATTTTTGTTTAAGTTATAGTATATAAGCAATTAAACTAGGCAACAGGAGTATAAGAAACTAGTTATTCTGGAATTATTAAAATCACAATTATGCTGAATGATATACATAATTAGGTCCTTTAAATGACTTTGGCCAGTAGTATTTTTACAAAGCCAAATAAAGTTTCAAGAAGACGACATAGATTAGTAGGTTGGGGCAGGGGAGAACATTACTGCTAAAATGTAAACTCTGGAACAACAGGGATTTTTTGGTCTATTTGCTTACTGCTCAATCACCAGTGCCTGGTATGCAGTTCATCACATTCTAAGGTGCTCAATAAATGTTTAGTGAATATTAAATGAAGAAAAACAGGATATGGTCATTTTGATGGAGCAGGCAGTAGATGTAGACAAGTTTTAGATTTGAATCTTACCCATCAATAACTAGTTAATGTTAATGAGTTGCTGTTAACATCTCAGCCACAGCATCCTCAACAGTAAAATAACAGAAGTATCTACCCATCTAATAACTACTGAGTGAAATAATATCTTAAATGTATTCTGTATCATTCTTAGAAATGTTACACAAATACAAGGATTACTTTGGGAGTATTTATATTTTTGGCCTCAGTATTTAGCTTGGAGCTTTTACGGAAGAGGCACTAAAACATTTGTGAAAGTGATCAGACTATCACTTCCTAGTTTCTGTAAGATAATGGTAGCCACCTAAATTCTCTTCAGGAATCCTACAAAAGGTTTCACATCAACAAGAAAGCAAATAAAATCACCTATAGCCCATACCTACAGCATAACTAGGAAACAGAGACTATAACAAATTTCAATTTACATGTAAGTGAAGAAATTAAATCTGAACCCATCAAAGCCAGCACCTGGAGGCCTTACCTCAGTAGAGTCATAGATACACTGCAAAACACAAAATATCCACTTGTGATTTCTTCTAGAAGAAAAGAGAATGGATATAAAACCTGGTGGCTACCACAGCACTGGTAGAGGCTCCAAAAGAATTCTGGCTCAAAAGTGGTTAATCTTTTACTATATGATCCAGCAATCCCACTCATGGGCATATATCCTGAGGGAATTCTAATTTGAAAAGATACATGAACCCCAATGTTCACAGCAGCACTATCTACAATACCCAAGACATGGAAGCAACCTAAATGCCCATCAACAGATGACTGGATAAAGAAGTTGTGGTATATTTATACAATGGAATACTACTCGGCCATAAAAAATAGCAAAATAATGGATTTGAAGCAATATGGATGGACCTGGAGATTGTCATTCTAAGTGAAGTAAGCCAGAAAGAGAAAGAAAAATACCATATGATACCATTTATACGTGGAATGAAAAAAAAAAAAAAAAAAGACAAAGAGCTTATTTACAAAACAGAAACAGACTCACAGACATAGAAAACAAACTTATCATTACCAAGGAGGGGAAGGGGCTGGGAAGGGATAAATTGGGAGTTTGAGATTTGCAGATACTAAGTAATATATATAAAATAGATAAACAACAAGTTTATATGGTATAGCATAGGGAGCTTTATTCAATATCTTGCAACTTATAGTGAAGAAGAATATGAAAATGAATATATGTATGTTCATGTATGACTGAAGCATTACTTTGTACTCCAGAAACTGACACAACATTGTAAACTGACTATACTTCAATAAAAATATATGTATACTAAAAAAAAAGAAAGTATTCGGGACCATAAATATAAAAGAAGCTCTAACCAAAAAAAAAAAGTGGTTAGTCTTGTGGAGAAGAGACACGTGATACACAATAGGGGAAGTATTCTCTGACGGCTTGGTGGAGGAGGAGGGGAAACAGAAGGAGGAAGGGGAGGGAGAGGAGGAGAAGGAAGAGGAAAGGAGGGGGAGAACGTAAAGGAGGAGGAAGAGGGGAAGGGGAAGAAGAGGAGGAGGGGAAGAAGAAAGCAACTGAAGTTAAAAATCCTAAGAAACAACACAGTATCAAAAGCATCAGAAAACCAACTAACCAACATTCCAAAAGGAACCATTAATTAAAGAAACTGTTTTTTATAGTTCCAATAATAGAAAACACTCGTGAACTAAGAAAGCAAGTAACCACTTCTACCAACCCCTCATCCCTACCACTTGGCCCAGGAAAATCCTACATCTGACATATTTCATCAGAAACAACAACAACAAAATACCCAAACATCCATAGAAAGCTACTATAAAGTGAAAGTAGAATTAGAACGATTCAGGTGATAAAAAGTACTCCACCAGCAACCTCCAAAAAAATAAAGTAACAAAAATTGCAATGCAATACAATAAAATGAATTAAGTGTAGTTAATAAATTAATGCAAATATGAAAGAAATCTGAAATCTAAAACCTCAGACTAGTAAAGGACAAACAGTAAGTAAACATGCAAAAAAGGGGAGGGGGGAGAAAGAACACGGAAAGAAATTAGAAAAAAATAAAATAAAATCATTTCTAAAATAAAGAGAAAAACACAACATGCCCAAGGACCAAATGACAAAACTCAGAGTACACTATGGGACACAGTGGATGAGAATGAAAAGAAACCAGAAGAACAAGAATGAAATACAGAGTTTAAAAATATCAAAGAGAACATGACAGACATAGAAGATAGGCAAAAAAGATTCAACTTGTGTGCAACTGGAGTCCTTAAATAAGAAAAATAAAATAATGAGCTAGGACAGAATTAATGCTTTTTTCCAGAGGCTTTAACTTCAGGAAAACTTTCTGAAAATAAAAGGACTGAACCTTCATATTGTAAGGGCCCTAAATGAGCCAAAATGCTCAGCCTTAGGTATATCCCAGTAAAATTATCAGCCTTTAAGATAAAGAAAACTATTTTTAGCTTCTTGATACAAAAAAAAAAAAAAAAAAAAAAACCCAAGTTATTTACAAAGGGAGAAAAATCAGTCAACAAAGGAAATAAATTAGACATTACATTTGTTGATAACAAGACAACAATGGAGCAAGGTATTCAAGAAGCTCAAGGAAATAAAAGTGTTGGCCAAGAATTTTGTATCTAGCCAAGCTGCCCTTTAGGTACCAACACTAGAGAAAAGCACTTTAAACATGCAAGATTAAAGAAAACTGTACTCATATTGCATAATCTACTAGATCAAGAGCTTCCTTTAAACAAGGGATTATTTTGGAAAGCACAACACAAGGACAGGTAGTGAACATTGTATATATGTAATTGCAGATCAAGGACTAAAACAAAGGTACTAGATTATACTAGATTAAACAGCCCGTGCAAGAACACCCTAACCCTCCTTTGTTGCCCTGAAAGCACTTAACAAAGCTCCCACAGAAGATACCCTCCCCTATGCCAGGAGGATGGAGAATATCTTCATCGCCAGAGATAAGGGAATTCAGAGCAGAGGAAGCTGTATAATCAAACATTGCTACTACTTCATTAATTTGCCACTACAAGCCCAAACCACTTTCTTTTGTCAAATCTTCACAAATAATTTATTCTTTGTCTAAAAATAAACAACCTGTTTTGGTCACTTCTTGAGTCCTACACCAATGGGACAACCATACATACAAAATTAAATTTGTTTTTCTCCTGCTAATCTGTCTCGTTATCAATTTAATTATTAGACCAGCCAAAAGAATCAAGAGGGTTAGAGGGAAATTTGTCCCTCCCTTAAAACAGACAAATACAAAATGCAGAATATTTTTAAAGGATATTTTTAAAAGTCTAGACTCTTCAAAGCATCAATGGAAAGAAGTTGTTAGAAAAAGGTAAAATAATAAAAGAAACTAAAGAGACATTACCAAATGAATCTTGATGGAATTCTGGTTTTGGAAAAGCAACTATAAAGAATTTTCTCCTTACAACCATGTAAAATTGAGTATGAACTGAATATTGGATGATTATTATGGGATTATTATTATTTTACATACAATAATCATATTTTGGTTTTGTAGGAGAATGTTCTTGTTTTTGGAAGATACATGCCAAACTATTGAGATGTCTATGCCATATTGTCTGAAACTTATTTTCAAATGGTTCAACACACACAAAAAAAGAAAAATGTGCATGTATGTTTTTGTGCATATGTGTGTGTATAAGTACAAGGATAAAGCAGGAGAATGGACTGGATGAACACACACAGCAGACTATTAACTGGTCCTTCTGGGTGGAGAATATACAAATATACATGATGTCTATCATACTACTCTTACAATTTTTTACGTATGAAATTTCATAATAAAAAGTTGGTTTAAAAAAGTGAACAAAATATAGAATAAAAAATGACAATATGGAATATGGCAAGAATAGAGGCCAACAAAACACGTAAGACCCTAAGAAAATAGAAGAAAGTAACAAAGAGTAGTAACTGTTATATAATTAACTATTAATAAATTCTAATCCTATTGCTCATCATTACACATGGAAGGGAGGATGGGGCAAAACATTATTGTTCTTAAATAGTTAGCACTGTTAGGTGTTCTAGGGCATACAAAGGAGAAAGAAAAAAATAATCAACATTAGTTGAATAGCCTCCAAGCTCCAAGTTCATAAACAGAATATAGTATATAACAGTGAGATATTTATCATTCAGATGCTACTGGAACTAAGATGAGGCAAATAATCATTTTTGAGTCCTTGCAACGAGCATAAAGGAAGAAATGATCATTTTCTGAATATAATTATCAAAGAAACTGATGATTCAGGTAGGATGTTGCAGAACACAAGAGACCTTGTTAAATGGAAATGGAAGATAGGGCACACTTCAGTATAAGCAAAAGCACTGAAGACTGGAAAATTCAAGAACTGTTTTGGGGAAACAGATCAAGCCTTTGGCTAAGATAAATATGTAAAGCAGAAATTTGAGAGAGAAGACTATGAAAGCAGTTTGAGATCAGACCACAAAGATCCTGGAATTCAACGCTTATCTAAGAAATTTTAGATTTTAAGAAGTGGACCAATAAAAGCAAGTCTTTAAGTAGATATATACGGCTATACCATACAGGAAAAAGGTAGGGAGATAGTCTCATTTACCAGTTAAAAGACTAGCATATTGACAGATTGCTATAACCAAGCAATCCTATCTTCTAAACTAAGGAAGTAAGCTGTCTGTGCTCCCACCCTTCACCCTCATTACCTACCGTCTGCTCAACCTAGAAAGCTTTCTATAGCCTACTTTTTTTGTCACCCTGTTTCTATTGTGAATTTTACACAAACCTAGGTATCTTTTGTATATTTAGACATAAAGTAGATAGTATACCAGAAGGTGTTTCATAACTAAACACAATTAAGGAGAACAAAGCTTCTGTTACATTATTGGGTTATGGTAGTGGACTATTTAACCAGGTACCAATATTCTCAGATGGTGGTTTTAAAAAAAGAACAAATAATATGACTATATTACTGATTTCTCAACTGAGGTTCCTCATCTAAATCACAGAATGACTATTTTCTCAATTCTCCCATAAACAGTATAAAACCAGCACTATTCTAGATACACAAAAGTTAAGTCAGTATATACAACGCATGTCTTAGGACATTAGGGCTTAACTCTTTCCTGGAACCCCAGTTTAAACAGGCTGTAAAATGAAGTAAGACTACTTGCTTAATAAATTCATAATAAATTGAGAAATAACTGAAACTGTTTGAAGAATGGTTGTTTCTGTACAGAGAGGAACTTGAGTGAAAATTATTTATTAGAAAATCCCAAAACTCATTTCTCTCATCAAAAGTTATTCAATCACCTCTATGTCTGCCTGTTCTTAAATAGTTTATCTAAAAACTGGTTATTTCAATCATTTTGTCTCACCATCCTTTTCAATACTCTACTGCCAGATAACCTTCCCAAACACCCATTTTATCATGCCTCTTTCTTGATGAAAATAAAATGACAGAAAATAAACAATGAAATAAATATAAAGCCCTATAACAATTCACCAGGGCAGCTTGGGGTAGTACAATGTAGATGCACTTTTTAGGGGGGAGGGGAGGTTTAGGGGCTCTCAGGCTTTTAAGTCTTTTGGGTTTACATCCTAGCCATAGAGTCACTGTGTGTCCTTTGAAACAGTTATCTAATGTTTCTAAGTCCCTGTTTCCAAATCTTTAATAAAGCAGTTTATACCTCTCTCATTTTGTGATGTGATATTTGTAAACACCTTAGCACAATATTTGGCATCCCTAACAAGGCTGTCAGTTAATACTCATTAACCTTCTAGCATTGTAAACTTTCTTGAATCTTGCTAGCCACTTCCTTTTCAACTTTGGCTTGATCTTCAGCCTCAACCAAACACATCTCTTCATTGCTCCTGAATGATTCATACTCATCTTTCACCCTAAGCTTTTATTTTGCTATTTTTCTTTCTTGGAATGCTGCTTTCCTCCTACTCAACTAACCAAACTCTATCCATCCTTTATGATCTAGAAGATTCAGCCCCAATTCTTCCATTAGACTTTCCTCAATTCTACCATTTCATACTGATTTGATTCTTTCAAAATGCCTAGATGTATTGCTTGTTAATTTTTTGGCATTTTATCATAAAATTTTAGAGAAGATAAATTAGTAGTAGGCAGTAGATTCATTAAAATGCTATTTTAACTCTGGTAGCAATGAAAAATGGAGCATTTTTCTACATTAAAGACCACCAGAACAAAGCAAAGGAATAGACTGCCGAGTTTCTAAAGGTAGAATATTTGACTGCTGAATATACACACATATATCCTCACATTTTGATAAATTCTGTTCTTTGAATGTGGATACATTAGCACAATACTTAAAAAGTATTCTACAAGTAGTAGATGTTTGATAAATGTTGGACTGACTAATCAAATGGCATAATTTACATAGCCTTTTTCAAGGAATTAAACTTCCATGAGATTCTCATTCATCTTTAGACCATTTATATGTAATAAGAAGACAACTACTACAATTTTCAGTTATACTTTATCAGTGACCTCAGGTTATAACTGCACATAACAAAATGAAGTTGTAAACAAAATAATTCATACAGAACATTGAGATTTTTCAAAGAAATAATCCAATAATTAAGGGAGGCAATGCTTCTATATGAATGATGAACAGGTACAAATGTGTGTATAGCATCCAAGCTATTTTCATCTATCAAAGATAATCAGAAGAGAAAGTAAAAACACATTTTCAGTTAAGTCCCAGATATTTTTTCTTATCTTTGTTATATAAATGCAACAGGGGTTAAGCTCATTTAACATTTTTATAAGTCAGCAACTTCAGAAAAGTTATACTGCCAAATTAAGAAAATGGCCAATTTACAATTCATTGCAAATATTTAAAGAACACAGATATGAACAGTAGATATAATTCCCAGAGGAACATTCTATATAACTGTGAGAGATGATATAATATTGAGTGTGTAGTCCCACACTGTACTTAAACCAGTGCTTCTCAAACTCTTCCTCTTAAACAGTCCCCCTTAACAAAATATCCTTATAAAAGCTGAGGAGAAAGAACACATATCCCCATGAGTAGCATAACCCAAAACTATGCCACAATTCCAAATTTCTCATGCTTTATCTTTAAAATTCATGCTATAAAAAGATATGTCATATTTATTCTTTGGCTTTGCATATCTCCTGACACACAATCATGTACTCTCAATAATAACATCTGACCCAGTTTGAGAAGCAATGACTTAATCCAATGTATGTGTATCTGAAAAATATCTTCCTAGATTATGATACTGGAATAATTCCATTTTATAGTGCCAGGGATAAATAATAATAAAAATTGCTTGACATATGTTGAGTACTAATTATTTAAAAGGTATTACATTAGGTTTTTAATATATATAATCTTAATTTTCAAAATGAAAGTATTATCATGTCAACTGTAATGAAGGAACTAAGGCACAAAGAGATTAAATAGCCATCCCAAGATAATAAAGCTAATTAAATATTAGCCACTTGTACACAAGTCTTTATTATATCATGATTTCATTAATATTTTATTTTCACAGAAATCTCTTTCTCTGACCTGTGTTTTTACCTTACTTTTCAAGAACTTCATGGAGATGAACTGTGAACAACCTAATGGCCACTAATGTCTAAAAAGAAACTTTTAACTAGTTCTAGAGCTTTAAGACTGATGAACAATGGAAAATGTAAAACAATTTATACTAAAAAAGAAACCAATATCTAGTCACTAAACTGAGTCAATTCTTAGGTCCAAATAAGGCTTGGCATTGTAAATAGGATAGGATGTAAAATTTCATACATAAATTCTAGGTGTGATCCAAAAGGGCGGCACAGAATGACAGAGAGACAAGGACTGGAAGTTACTTAGCAAATCCTAAGTACCCTTCATTAGCTTCTGTCACTAGCTAGAACACGTCCTTGAGTCAGTTACTTGCCTCTCTAGAATTTATATTTACCATATGAAAGAAATGTGCTAGCAGATTTTTAAGTTCCCTTCCATTCATATCTTTAATTCCATCCATAGTTTTAACCCCATTCATATCTTTAATTACATTTATATCTTTACCATTCTTGCCCACTCATTTCAGTTTCGATAGTTAAGTTTCCATTACTCTCAGGCAGTATCTCTTTACTAGTTATTTTTAAGCAATTAGTTTTTTTTTTAATTTACTTTTCTGTACACACAAATATCAGTCTTGGTCCTTCTTAAAAATATTCCCTAACTCCTTGTTTCTTAACCACTTCATTTTACAATTTGGAAGTACTGAACACAACAAAACTGCCCAGTGAAAACTGCTCCTTTAATAATAAGTTTACTCTAAGCCCTACTGTCAAAATGTTTACGATATCAGAAAGTACTTCAGTGTATTTATTTTTTAAAAGCTTTGGTGATTTGATCTTAAGGTTAAATTATATGGTGTTTTTAATGCAAATATTTAAGTATATTAAGAACCACAGGTAAACTATGCCACTAACCATCTTCCAGTTTGATTTGCAATCTGCTCTTCTAATTTCTGTAGCTCCAACGTGTAAGCCATTATCCGAGCATTGCACAGCATGAGATTCTTAACTGCATGCAAAATCTGGTCTTTCTGAGTGCTCAGAGAGAGGAGTTTCCATACCCCATCTCGTATTCGAGTTTCTAAATTTATTTTTTCTTGAATACTGCAGTCCTTAAAAAAAAAAAGAGAAAGCATTTTTAAAAGGTAACAAAAACATGAAAAAATGCTCAATGTCACTAATTATCAGAGATATGTAAATTAAAACTACCATAAGTCATCACCTCACACCAGTCAGAATGGCCATCATTCAAAATTCCACGAACGATAACTGCTGGAGAAGGTATGGAGAAAAAAAAACCCCTCCTACACTGTTGGTGGGAATGCAGTTTGGTGCAACCATTATGGAAAACAGTATATGGAGATTCCTCAAAAAATAAAAATAGACTTACCATATGATCCAGCAATCTCTGGGCATATGTCTGGAGGGAACTCTAATTTGAAAAGATACATCCGCCCCAATGTTCACAGCAGCACTATTTACAATAGCCAAGACATGGAAACAATCTAAATGTCCATCGACAGATGACTAGATAAAGACGCTGTGGTATATTTATACGATGGAATACTATTCAGCCATAAAATAGAATATAATATTGTCATTTGCAGCAACATGGATGGACCTGGAGGTTGTCATTCTTAGTGAAGTAGGCCAGAAAGAGAAAGAAAAATATCATATGATATCACTTATATGTGGAATTTAAAAAAAAACACACAGATGAATTTATTCACAAAACAGAAACAGACTCACAGACATAGAAAACAAGCTTATGGTTACAGAGGGAAGAGGGTGGGAAGGGATAAACTGGGAGTTTGAGATTTGCATGTACTAACTACTATATATAAAATAAATAAACAAGTTCCTTCTATAGAGCACAGGGAACTATATTCAATATCTTGTAGTAATCTATAATGAAAAAGAATATGAAAAGGAATATATGTATGAATATATATGACTGAAACATTACACTGTACACCAGAAATTGACACAATATTGTAAAGTGACTATACTTCAATTAAAAAAAAGAAAAAGAAATTAAAAGGGGGTAGCAAAACCCCAAAATTATAACATTTCTTTTTACCCCCAAAAGATGGCAAATGTACTAGATAGTATTACAATTTTATACCATATTGGAAAAGTAACAAAGTTTTTAAGTATGACAGTATAAAATTTTTTAAAGCTTTTAAAAAACTTTTTTTGGAGGAGAGATAATTAGCTTTTTACTTATTTATTTATAATAGAGGTACTGGGGATAGAACCCAGGACCTCGAGCATGCTAAGCATGCACTTTACCACTAAACTATACCTTCCCTCCACTTAAATACTTTTTTGCAAAATTTTAATTTCTTGCTTTATTAGGAAGTGTTTACAATTTACTAGATAAACAGAACAGAAACAAAGGTGAAAAATATTACACATTCTTACCATAACTGTACAAAGTTGAATAATGTCCCCCAAATAGTCCTGTCCTCCCAGAACCTCAGAGTGTGATCTTATTTGGATATAATTTTGTAGATGTAATTAGTTGAGAAGAGGTCATACTGGATTAGTGTGGGCCCTAAATCCAAGGACTACTGCCCTCAATAGAGGGCCATGTGAAGACACCGAGGGGCACACAGAGAGAACAGCATATGAAGATGGAGGCAGAGATTGGAGTAATGAGTCTACAAGCCAAGGAACACCAAGTATTGCCAGCAACCACCAGAAGCTAGAGAAGGTGAGGATAGACTCTTCCCAAGGGACTTCAGCAAGAACATGTCCCTGCAGATACCTTAATTTCAGACATCTGGACTCCAAAACTATGAGAGAATAAATTTTTGTTTTAAGCCACTCAATTTTGGTAATTTGTTATGACAGCCTCAGGAAACTAATACAACAATATAATAACTAATGTGAACAATGTAGCACATGTATGTATTACATAGGTTGTATTGTGGGATGGCAAAATTTAACTGATGATACTGATTTAACCTAGGGAAAACTTTCTAAAAACCAGCTGCTGCATAAAGGACCTAAGGTTTAACTGCAGGGAGGTAAAGGCTGTTTGTTAGGGTAAGCAGTGTAAATAAAATTTCAGAAACAACAGAATAAAAGCACTGTGCTTAGAAAATGTCAGAAGTTTTAGCTACTCAGAACAGAGATTTAGAGCACAGATTTGGATATATTTATTTTAGTTTTGAAACTACTAGATTATTTTAGTTCTGAAAATTTTTTATTCTATACAATGATCTTACAATGGCCTGGTTCTATAAACAAGTTTCATATGTAACATAAAAATTCTATAAACTAAAACATACTGTTCTGATTTAATTCAGTGGCTTCTTAAAAATTATAAATCATTGGATACTCTTTATTATACTACAAAACATAATAATGCTTCCTCTTTACTATACTACAAACATATAATAATCTTTCATTTTAGCATGTCTATTTCTATAATTAAAGAGATCATCCTGGCTTCTGTAGTAAAGGAATGAATGCTATAATTTACCTTTTAATTGGAATAAAATCTGAATCAAAAATGTGAATGGACTCTAATAACAAAAGTTCCAGATATTAAAAAGACAATCTTTTCAAAAAGAAAAGCTGAAAGTTGGGAGAGCAATCGCCTATGAAGATTACCTGAAAAGAAAAACTGCAGATGATTTAACTTGACTATTCAAATCAATCAAATGTACTATTCACATGCAGAAAACAGATCTGTTTAATTACCTTCTGTAATTACATCATGTAATCACTACATAAAAACCTTTGTAGTACAACTCAAAACTGGTGTACTATATAAATGTAGCCATTTGCTGGTTTTTCTTCTTTACACATGACTGAATTTCAACAACTCCATCTCATCTTTTTATGACTTGTCTGTCCCAAGTAAATTCTCCTTTAATATAATTAGTAATTAATTATAAGAATTATCTATGTGACCCATATGTCTATACTCTGGCAGGCTGGTTAATATTGGAGAGTACACTTAGGGAGCAACTTGAAGCTGGGATGAATAGCTTTACCCCATGACCTAAATACAAACAAATACCATCTGGTGCCATTAAATTCAAGTTTGCTTTTTAAATACTACAGTGAGGCAGCCAGTTGAACTAGCACAGACATTCTTAAAGCTAGCTGCACATTAGAATCACCCCAGGGCAGAGAGGAAGGACCTTACAAAAGTACCTACGTGTATGATCTATCCCAAAATGATTAGGATCTCTGGAGGTGGAACCTGAGCATTTTTTTTTAAAGTTCCTCCACTGATTCAGTGCACAGCCCGGGTAGAGAACCAGGGCTGGAATACTTGAAATTCCCAAGCAATCTGGAAAGTTGCAACAACCTTAAGGAACCAGTAGGTGGCCACAGCCACATTAAGAAGTAAATTTGGACTTCTAAGGTTTCCATCTTATTAATGAAGATTGTCTCTCTTCATCACTGATTAATAAAAACTTCATAAAATTATAGAGTCTTGGGATATAGTGTGAAAAGGAAATATAAAGTCAGGGTTTTAAAAAAATCTTATTTTTAAGGTTAAACATTCACTAAGGAAATGAGATATCACTAACAGATACTAGAATTCCATTCTTTAGAGCAGTGGGCAGCAAACCATAGCCCAGTCAGCGCCTGTTTTTGTAAATAAAGTTGTATTGGGGCACTGTCACACCCATTTGTATGTTGTCTATGGCTACTTTCAAGTTACAGTGGCAGAGTTGAATAATTTCAAGAGACTGTGTGGCCCACAAAGCTGAAAATAATTTACTATCTGTCCTCCTACAGAAATGGTTTGCTGCTCCCTACCCAGCCAAATTAACATACATAGTAAACTGTTATCTTACCTTCCCTGCTCTGCGATGAGTAGATGTGGACTGGGAGGGCTGACACAAGTGGAATAAATTGTTAAGTGTATGTATGTTTCTTAATGTATTCAGGGTGGAAAAAAAAAAAGAACCATTGTGTTAGCCAGTTTCAGTACACATCTATACTTCTTTTAGTACACATCTATACTTTTACATGCAGAGAAAACATCTCTGGTCAAGCGATACTCCTATAGCCCTCCCCCACCAAAAAAAATCCCTATGGAGTCAAAGGACTTTTTTTAGCTACAAAAGGATGCAGAGTGCTCCTAGGCTAGGAGTGATGTCTAGTGCTAACCACAGTGAGAACAATGATCATGTAATGAGGACTCAACGGTGCACTCAATGGTAATGTTCACTGACCTTAAAGAGAAAGAGTACGGAGTTAAAACCATCAGTGCCTCAACCACAACAGCAGAGTCAAGATGATTAGGACCCATGACAAAAGCATGTTTCCCTGTATCTATCCCTCCTAGAAGTATATGAACTCAAGTCTCCAGGAAGAACAGAGAATGGAGAGAGAGCCACCCTCTTTTTATTTCTTCTTCAATTTTCTAAATAAGGGCTTGCTTGTAATCAGATCAAACAGAAGCCATCTTATCTTACAGGTATTTAAAATCAGGCTGGTAAAAATAAATTGATAGGGCAAGGCTAAGAATGAGATAGATGCCTTAAATGTGAAAACCCATATAATGTAGAAAACAGAAATATACTAGATTTTAAGAGCTAGAAGGGCAAAACTGAAGTATAAAAAATGGCCTTAATGTTGGAATTAAGCACTGACTTAAAAAAAAGAAAAAGAAAAACAGAGGTTTGGCTGATGGTAAGAAAACTGTAGTAATCCAGATAGAAACCATTATCCACCTAATGGATATAGTAAACCATGTTAGTAGCTAAAATGAAAAAGACTGCAGAAAAGTATATACAGTATATACTCTTTCTAAAAGAAATTACGTATATTTTAAGAATTGTTTATGTATAGAAAAAAGTCTAGAAATTGTTAACAGCAGTCATTCTGGGGAATAGAGTTGGAGAAAGAATTCTTAAATTCATGTTTCTATGTTTACTTTCCCACAATGATATAGTATTATTTCTTGAACTTTATTTTTATCAAGATTTCAAAAGCTTAAACATTTGTAAGAAAAGGTAGGTGGCTGCCACAACTGCTCAGATTAATGGGACAGAAGATAACAAAAATAGTCACCGCTCAAGCATGTTTTCAGCACTAGGTACTGTGGTTAAGTAAAGAGGTTCTCAAATTCCAACAACTTTCTAGAATAGGCAAGTCTACAACTGTGTAAACTGATACTTAGAAAAGACAGGTAATGTATTCAAGGTTGTACAACAAGCATAGCTGGTTTTGGGCTTAATCTGACTCCAAAGCCAATATTTTATGCTGTGAGTAGTCACAGGTGATACCAAGTTTGAGTAAAGGTGTTTCACCAGTGAATAACCATCTGAAAAAAACTGGTTTTATCCCTATTAGATGGCAGGTTCATTAATATCAAAGGAAATACACCAAATAAAAATTCAGTTTTAGGTACAAAATTCTCTTACTGACCCTCAGTATTCCTGATGGGTTAAAACCTATTTCTATTTTGCAATATTTCTCCAAAATCCAAACAGAAGGAATTCCACAACTCAATTACTTGAATTTGTTGCTGCCTAAGAAATCATTAAGAAATCATATAAATAATCCAGTCCTTATGTATATTTAAGTATTTGTTTTCATTCTATGTAAAGTTCTTTTATGACCTTATCTTTTTGTGTCTTTTGTATCATTCCTAAATATTACTGCTGCACACAGCACAATAAGTGGTCTCACCAACATCTATATGATAAGTGCAAGTACCTCACTACATCAGCAATTGACTAGAAATCAAAAAAAATTTTAATAATTAGGACAACCAAAGTACATAACAGAAAAGAAATACTTCACATCGAAGATGTTTGAAATTTTTGAAATGCTGGTATAAAACAGCATAAATTACTGATAAAGGTACTAGATTTTTTGCAAAATTCTTAATGTCTTGTTTTACTTTTCAGCACAGTATTATTGAAGACTTCCTAATTATTTTGTATCTGGTGAGGGTTCTAAGACTTCTAGAAAAGAAAACACGTTGCTAAGCAAAGATAATAGGCTGCTATTATTACTAATATACTACCAATACTGACCTACAAAACTGGCAAATTCTTATGGTTTAATCTACTTCAGAAATCGGTAAAAGAAGGTGGAGATTAAACTGGAAATGGAGATTCAGCTTAAAGACATGAGTGTTTTAAGTTTTCTTTAAAGGTTAAGAGTGGAAGGGATAGTATTTTAATAACTGCTAAGAAATAATATTAGACTACATTAAGTAAAAAGGCGTCTAACACACATTTTACATGGCTAAATAGCAAACACCAAACTTCTCTCCTATTCAATTCAAAAAGAATCCACAATCAAATCAACTTTTTCTCAAGTTCAGAGGTCGAAGTTTGCTTTTCCACCCCACTCCAGCAAGTTCATACTGTGTCAGACACAGCGCCTACAGTAATTGTGCTTTCCACGAAATCTAGTAATAAGCAAACTGTCTTCCATTGCCCACGGGTGAGCTTCCTAGAAATCCCAGGGCTCCCA
This sequence comes from Camelus dromedarius, assembly GCF_036321535.1. Lineage (NCBI taxonomy): Eukaryota > Metazoa > Chordata > Mammalia > Artiodactyla > Camelidae > Camelus > Camelus dromedarius. Next base: position 39,417,587 of record NC_087443.1, on the reverse strand, counting down.
TTCCCCCGGTGTCACCTGCACTTGCAAAAACAGTGTCCAAACCCTGGGAGGAGGGGCGGCGGACAGGTGCAGCCAGAAACGCGCGGCGAGACTCCAGCATCGCTTCCCCATTCCAGGCCTGTTTCCTCCCTAAGAACCTGGAGGCGGAGGCCCGGAGGTGGGAATAGGGGGATTTCCAAGCTCCATTTGGGCCTCAGAAGTGCAGTGGCCTAGTCCTTCCCTTTGTCTCTGGCCATGGCTGAATACGAGGCGCAGAGTGGGGGCTTTCCCGCCGTGCAGACGAAACCACAGCAAGAGGCCCTAAAGCCAGGCCCTCTCCTCACTCACCTGCTGGGTCGGAAGCCCCGCTGTGCGGCGCTCGGGCCCCCTTAGAGTCTGCGGCTCCATCCCGAGCGCCACAGTCGAGGCTGCCGCCACTCCGCCAAGGACAGGATTTGAAAAGCCCGCCCGTGACTGGTGCTGTGGAGGACGCCAACCGCCGCTCGGCCATACCAAGGGCTGGCCGCGGGGGGAGGGGCGAGGGTCTGCGAGCCGGCGCGCGCCTGCGCAATGGGCCCGTCCCGCGCCCTGCGCGGCCGGCGCCTCAGGTTTTCCAACAGATCCGAGTTCTGGGTGCCGGGGAAGTCAGGAGCGGCTTTAAGGCGCTGATTGAGACGTGGGCGGGCCCGGGACAAGAGTGGGCGGGGCCGTAGGGAAAGCGTTGATCACTGAGCTCACCTAACCCGGTGTAAGGTTTAGGCTGGTGGTTTTCTAGGCCAACCCTTTGAGCCGGGAGCCTTCCCACCGAAGTTCCTCCAGAGCGCTCGGGCCGGCTGACGCAAGGCTGCAATTTCTGGACTCCTACCGACAACTCCGAGACACATGGTATCATCACTAGGAACCTGGGGTCTCACTCCCAGAGAACCAAATGACACGCTCTCAGCGATCACTCTCTCACACAGCGCAGCTGGTCACCCGGGGTCACTCATAGATCACGGCGTTATTAATCAGGCTGTTAATCAGGCTGGTGAGACGCCGTGTCAGGCATTTCACAAGGCCTTTTCTTTTGTCCCCAGTGTTTCTTTATAATTCCAGATGCCCCCACTCCAAGTAGTCTCTCCTCTCTCACAAAAGACCTCTTTGATTAGTCTTTCCCCACCAACATCCAAGTTGGCAGCAGAATGAGGTGTTATTTCTTGCTGTCCCTAAAGACCAATATAAAGACCCTTTTAATTATAATGGGAAATTGATTATAATGGGAAAAGTATAGAACCTTTAAAAATCAAAATTATTATAATTAATTGGCAAAGTATGGAATCTTTATAAATCCAAACACCAGAGATTTCAGGCCCTTGTACGGTCTTTAAAAATCCACTGTACTCCCTTGAAAAGGCAACAGAAGCCTCCTTGGCTTCTGTCATTTCTTCTCCTGAGGGAAAAAATCTATCAAATCAACCCACTGACCCTCACCTCTTAAAGGCTGAGGGCATTTTTCATTCCATAAATAAAATGCCATGTTTTTTATTTACCTGAGACGGTTCTGTTTGGGTCTGTTGTCCCAACCTCGCACGGATCTTGTCCTAGACAAAATGGATATTAAATTATATACTCACATTAACTACAAGGCTCTTTTTAAACCAGTTAGTTTGAAGATGAGCTTCTGTAAACATAAAGAATGCCCTTTCTCTCAAAAGGGTAATTTGTCTCTTTGAGGCCCTGGACTAGGTAATACTAGAAGTTGCCCATCTAGGAATGACCCTCCCCTTACATTAGGAATGTGTGGGTCATTAGGGATGACCCACATCCTTACACATAACTATAAAATATGTGGAGCTCAAAATTACCAACAGGGTTCACCTCATTCTCTCCAAACACAGATCTGAATTCCAGAGTCATTAGGTACCCTTCTCCCAGTGCATACCTCTCTCTTATGCTTACCACTTTGTGGTAAAATTATCCTCTACTCAAAGTGAGCCTCATGAGCCTAGTATAGTACCTGACTCAGAAATTCAGGGAGCTCATTATCAGACACATATTATTTCTCATATATCACACACAGCACTCAGACTCAGACCAAAATACTTAAGAGAAACTATCATTTCATGGAAACAGGAGCAAGCTAACCAATTTTAAATTGAACACTGATGTAGAAATATTTGATGAGTAAATACTAGGCATATAAGTGGAGATGCATTTATACTAGGAAAAAAGAGATCAGGGAGAGGTCACATTTAGTAAATATCTTTAGAACAGACAGTTGCTATTAAAGCCTTTCTCTTTTGAGAAGAAATGATGTGGCTCTATCTCTTTATTATTCATCAAGGGATATGCCCAGGAAGTGCTTAAGATACAACTATTACACAGTGATTAAAATACCTCACATTTGGAATGCTATTTCCTTCTTTATACTCAGATCCTTTCTTAGTACTACTAATTTCATCAGTTTCCTCTGCTCTGTCTATGTGATGTAGATGAAAGTAAAATGGAAACTACCAAAAGGTTAAAGGTTTCTCAGGTGTAGTAGTTTGCTTAGCTTGAGGATGGATGAATGAGTGAATTTAACAACTCCCAGAAGGTAAGAAGTACTACCTTTTGCTGCCTCAAATGTTTGAGAGAGAATACATGGGCACGTCTCATTTGAGAGTTAACATTCCCACCCTCCTTGGGCTCCCACAGCAGGTAGACACTCACCCAAATACCCAGGTGTAGGAGGTTGAGTGATAGAATTACTGTCCTGTCAATATCACTTCCCATTATAAGTTCAACATTTAATACTAATTACAAGTATTAGTTATATCTAACATAACAAATAAATAATAATAATTAATTAATAGAAAATCAGTATTTGACATAAATAGGACAGCCAATTTAGATAATACTAATAAATATGAAAGGATATTTTTCTTCTTTTTATTCATTTTATTCCTCTTTAACTCTCTAAAAGGCCAAAAGAATGAAAAGTACTGAATTTGAAATCAGCTCTCTTACATAAAAGATCCATTATTTAAAAAAATGTGATTTGCCCCAGAACAAGTAACTGTTGTGGTTTCTAATATCCTCCTAGACATTCTTTAAAAAACAAGACCATTTAATTTAATTTTCTATTAAAAATTGTCTTGGTGCTTCGTTTACTCATCTGTTATCTTGTAGGTAATGAATTCAGAATGAAATTCATAGACTAGAGTTGTAGCTTGAATTATATACATAAAAAAGAAGGAACTGAAATAAGGATGCTAAACAGAGGTGTAGCATTTGCTTAAATGTATAAGCCATAATCTATAAACAGCTGAAGCATCATATACTCTTAAGGAGGATATGGAATACAGAGGCAGAGGACTTATTAGCCCTATGACCTTGGGCAAGCCACTCAGTGTTCTTATCTATAAAACAAGTATAATAATACCCAGCTTGTCTTTTAAAAGTTGTTGAGAGACAAATGAGATAAGATTTGTGAGACTGCTTTGTAAACTGGTTATTCCACACAAACATGAGGCATTGCTACTGCAGGAAGAAAACATGAGTACTTGTGAGCAAATGTACAGGACCCAAGGAACACAGAACTGAATGAGAAAAGCTTAAGTGAAACTTATATTCAAGATAGATCATCCACCACTGAAAAATAATTAATACCGAGATTATATATATAAATAATTCCTGCAAATCAAAAAAAGTCCAACTGGAAAATGATCAAAAGTTTGGTAGACATGTATTATAGGATAGTAAATTCAAAAAGCAAATAAAATGTGAAAAGTAGCTCAACTTTGGTATTAAACTGTAAATTGCAAATTTGCAAATTTACAGATTAAGACCTTGTGGAGACAATTTTTTATAGTCACTAGATTGGTAATAGTAAGAAGTTTGATAATACTAGGTGGTGAAGATATAAATCAGAAGCATACTATACACTGGTAGAGAGGATATAAATTTGTTCAATCACTTTGGGAAAAAATTCAGAACTATCTTGTAAAGTTGAAAATGTGAATATCCAGCAATTCTGCTTTTAGGTATATATATATCCTAAGAGGAATTCTTGCAAATGTGTACCAGCAACATTGCTTGTAATAGCAAAAATATTAAAACAATCTAAATGTTCATTTCAGGAGGATGGATTAAAAAAAGTGGTAATTTACCCAATGGAATATTATATTTCAGTAAAAATGAATATACTATAGATACAAGTAACATCATGGCTAAATCTTAGAAATAATGAAGAAAGCAAATTGAAGAGTACATAAAATACATAATTTTTATAATGCTGAATAAGAGAACCTAAATAATTTAATTTACATTGTTTAGGAATACATACATATGGTAAATTTTTATATTTAAAAAGAAATAGAATGATAAAAACAAAACTCAGATTGACTAAAAACCCAGAGTGACTGTCTCTGGGAAAAAGGCAGGGGGATGGGATGGAGACAAAGCGTGCAGATATAAAGCTACTGGTAATGCTTTAGTGCTTACATTGGGTGATGGGTTCACATGTATGCACTTTAATGTTTATCTGGTAACTTACCTATAGACCACATATATTCTTTTGTATGTCTCAAACATTTCATAATAAGAAAGAATTCTAAAATATTTAAAATATTCTTGTACAAGTTAAACAATTATGATAAGGTATGGTATTTTAAAAAAAATACTTACTTGGCAAAATAGTTATATATTCTTTGGCTTACAAAATTTGACTTACATTTAATTCATTTCCAGTACATTTTATGCTGTGTGACAGTTAGAGTAAGCCATAATACACTAATGCCCATGCCCAGTGAGAGTCAAGAACTGGCCATGTGGATTTATCTGTGAACACTTAAGAACCACTGCTTAGGAGCTTGGATGGGAGTAGGGGGTGGGTGGAATTTGCAAAGGATGAGAGGTTTTGTCAGCAGGTAGGGACGAAATTAAGTGCAATTTGAGTTATTACTGTTAATGTGACCTGCATATTACACACAGGCCTAAGGACATTTGAGTGGCGTTAAAATCAGAGGGCTCCTTACTGAGCCAGCGAATCAGCGAGAGAAATTAGTTATATGACTTGAATCAATAGTCCTCAACTATAGCAGGCAAAGATTTTTCAAGGTTTATATAGGCTTGGGCAGTTTGAAAGGAATCATCATCACGATCCTCAACTTAAGTCGCCCATCCTAAAACTGATCTACCTAACAACTTGCCCGTTCTCTAGGCCTCACATAGGTCACCTTTTCCCATTTGACATAAGAAAGGCATCACTTTTACCCAATCCTACTGCATGCCCCAGGGTATGAGAACCATCTGGGAGCCAAAAGGACAATTAAATTTATTGGTGTTGATGTTGCTATAAGCAATGAATCACAGGCTTAGTGCTTACATTTATAAAAATGAAAACCACATGTGGACTTGATGTTGAAAGCTGTCTCAGTCTAGCATTATTTATAATAGTCATCCATGGATACATAAACTAATTGGAAGGAATAAAAGGTTCATCCATCTTATATGAGATTCATATCCCAGAAAATTTTACTTTTGATGTTTAATATTCATCCATTATAATTTGTAATATACTTATTTGGTTTTTATCAATTGTGTACTACTAATCATTTTACCAATGCAACCCAAAAGAAAACTCTTGACAATTAAATCTTATAGTCACATGAAATGTAAAAATTTATAAAATTCCAATTTATATGCATATGTTTGTTGTGGAAAAACATGATAAGATGAGCAATAAAGACCTCTCAAGCATAAAAATATTTTATATGAGCATAAAATTCTGTGGAGGAAATGGAATAAAAATACAAGTGCAAGTAGGAAAAGGAACACTAAAATTTCCAACTTAGAGACAAAGTTGTTAATATACTTAAATGCTAGCTGGATATCAAATCTTTAACATTTTGGATTCCATTAGATACACTTAATACGTTTTAAATTTTAAACTGTAATTGCTTTCAATACATCAGCAATTACTATTTGTAACTATTTAAATATATGCTAAAACATAACAGACACCACTTCAAAAATTAAGGATTAAAGTTTTTAAAAAATTCTTTTAGGAGTTTTGCACAAAATTTTTTGAAAACTGCTGATTTGGATATTTAATAGCAGACGTTACAATACTCAGACACATCTGTTTAACAGAAAGGCACACCTGCAGACTCACTTGCTTAAATTTTTCTCTGATCCTGCTCCCTCCACTCCCAACTCCCTCACAGTCTCTCATGCACCTCTAGCTTCCAGGACAGATCCAGCTCCTTCTGTAGGTAACTTTTTTCTTTAGGTTCATTAATGCCATCAATTAAGTTTAAAGCACAAATTCTTCTCTTCCCGCTTTGGTTTTTTAGAGGTTCCCTTTATGGATATTCACCATCGTTTTCTCCTTCTCAAGACTATCTGGCTATTATTGGGTCTTTGCTTTCTCACATAACATTGTGAACTAGCTTCTCAGGTTCCAAAGGGAAAAAAAAAGAAGCCTGTTGGGATTTTTTATTAGAACTGCGCTGAATTTAGGAGGAAATTATATATTTAGGATATTGGGCATTCCTATCCATGAACATCACATATGTTGCAAATTTAGATCTTCTTTAATGTCTTTCAATAAACTTTTATAGTTTTTTCCACATAGGTCTTGCATATTTTTGTTTCATGTATTTTTGGATTCCTTGTATCTCTACTTGCTACTGTAAATAATGCTTTAAAAGTGTCTTCTATTTGCGAATTAGTATAGAACTGATTTTCATCTATTGGTTTTATATCCAGATATCTTGCTAAATTCTCTTATTATTTCCAATAAATTGTCTGTAGGTTTGGGGGGTATTCTGTGTAGATGACTAAGTGTGAATAATAACAATTTTCTTTCTTTTCTGATTCTCATATTCTTTTTACCTGACTTACTGCAGTGGCTAGGACATGCAGCCAATACAGTGTTAAATGGAAATGGTGATAGTGGGAGTTTTTGTCTTCTTCCTGATTTTAAAGGAAATTTTTCTAATGTTTAACTATGTCTTTATCTCACCAAGTATACTTTGTTTACCTTCTAACTTTGGATTTATGTTCTTCATTCTTAAGAATTAATGCTTCAAAAATTGCCTCTCCCCTGTTCTCTCTATTCTGTCATTCAGGGACTACAGTTAATAGGTTAAATCTTACTCTACTTTCTTATTTATCATGTTTAAATTCAGCTGATCTCAACTTTCTTCCAGGGAGGATTTGCCTATGCTTCTGCTGGGAGCCTTAAGGCTCTAGGTATCTGAGATTAGTTAACTCAGATTCTTAGGTTTGATACAAGAATCCCACGTACAGGTCCTTCAGGCCACTGACAGAGCAAACCTCTTTGTGTGTGTGTGCATATATGTGTGTGTGTGTATATGCATGTGTGCACGTACAGTTTACAACTCTGGTTTCAACTCAAGGTTTTTTGTTTGGCTGGTCATTTTTATTGTTATTCTAATTTTAGTCCCTTAGAGATTTTTCTTTCTGGAGTTCTCAGCAATGCTACAAAAGTTGTATTATATGAAAAATCTATGATTCATGTAAATTTATTCAGTAGTGAGGGGAACCATTATTCATGAAGTCCATCATGCTGCTGATATAGAAGTCCACTAGAAAGTATATTTTAACACCAAAAAGATAAGAAGTAAATAATTACAAAATAAAGAGCAGTCTTAAATCACACATATTTCGTTTTAAGGGAAACTCACCAAATTATCTTTGTGTTATTTCTTCTGTAAATGCAGCCATCTGAAAAATCTGCTCAGTGTCCCAACAAGGTCATAGTCCCTGAAGCTCACTTCAAATGTGTCCAAAGAGGAAAATGAAAAGATAAAATTTTTTAAAGGGTTGAACAGAGAGCCATGGAGAGTAAATGGACTGGAAAGTACCTTCCAGATCTAATAAAGGAACATTTCTCCCCTCTTGGGATACAGGATCCTTACAGTGTCTGCCTGCTGGGATTTCACACCTGCGACAGGGCAGCAGCTGCTGTTTTCCATTTGTCTCCTTTCTAAATGGGAATAGTTACTGAGGTTACCCTGAACGTGTTTTACCAGTGTATACTGGGTGTTTGGAGAGCAGATGCCTTTTAGTTCATAGGTTTTTTGGTTCAAGAAGAGCCACACCCAGGCATGACTACAATGTACCACTCATAGATCCTGCTCTTTGAACTTGATGTCTTCATTGAAAGGCACTTCTGGGTTTTCTCCTTCAGGGAGTGATGAATACATATTGCCTGTAGAATGGAAAATGAATTGAATATTTAGTGCCTAATAGGACTGACTGTTGTAATCAGTAACATTCACAAAATATTTCTGGCTTGGTTCCTTTGCTCATAGGCTTGCCTGTTCACAGTTATCCATGTCAATGAGGCATGCTTTGGCTGATGAGCCATGAGCAGAAGTGTCTGTGCAGCAGCTTTAAGTGTGTGATGTGCTATAATTTTCTTTCCCTCTGTCCCAGTGACAGGCAACTTTCCAGAGAGCAGATGGTACAGTATCCTAGGTTTCAGAGTGAGAGAACTAGAGAGCCTCCAGACATCTTATGATGGATGCATATTAAGAGCAAGAAATACATCGTTGCTTTGAACCTCTGGATCTGGGGATTGTTTGTTGCTGTAGCACTACCTAGCCCTGACTGATACAAGTACCAAACTAAGAGACAGGATTTAATCTGTAGTCTAAGCCCTGCCACCTAATATCTATGTGCCAGATCACTTGATCTCCGTAAGCCTAAATTTCCCTACCTGTGACACAGGACTAATCACTCTGCCTTTATCGGCTTCACAGGACTTTTTTTTTTTCTTTTTTTTTTTTTTGGTATCCAGTATTTGTTTTTGTGAAAGTTTGAAAAATGTAAAGCATGTGCAAATATATGTCAGTAGTGTCCTCAACAACACTGAATTGTTTTATGCCCCCCTATATAATGCTAATCCCAGAAGAAAACATAAGAAAGGTTATGAAAACTCAAGATTTAAATCAGATAACAGTGAAAAAAATCAGGTAACAGTGGAATGAATGACTTGATCATTTCAGCCTGAAGTAATATTTCCATCTAATACAGCTAAATAACTATGCACACCTTCTTTTGCAAACATAAACTTCTTTGAAGAGTCTTTTTTAATGCTTTTGAAATTTTATTTTAAGTTAAGCAGTTGTGACTAACAAAAATAAAACCAGAGATAATTTTAGAAGAAAAATAGGTTTTTTGGGCCTTGGAAAGTATTATTTTTGTGTGTGTGTGTGATATCAAGGTGAGCATTAAATTGGCTTGTTTACCACAAATTCCAGTCAAGCTTATTAAACTGCTTTGTTTTCAAACTCCATCTATCTTTCCTTCACCCCCACGTTCTGAGTTCCCAGGGTTTGATCCTTGTCTTCACTAAGATCATCACATTAGAAAGAATAAATCATAGAGTCCTGTAAAAATGCCCTATTGTTTTCTGAAAACCTAAAGGCAGGAGAACATCCTGTGACCACTCTGCAGAGTGTGTGAGCCTGTTGAGCAGTTTTGCACTGGTTAACGAAGACCATGAACTGGTCACTAGAGCTGTCTGTGAGAAGGAGCTCTGGGTCTTGCAGGAATGTTGTTTCTGGCCTGCCATTTACTGTGGTATGAATGTCCAGGCAGGTCGGGCGGGGCTCCATGCTAATTCCATAAAGTGCTATGTTGACTGGTGCTACCACAGTAATGATGATGATGTGTGATGAACAATTATACATGAAATGCTGAGTTCCTTCTCATATATATAAGGCACCTGGAACAGATTACTTGTCTCTGTCCTTTCTAGTTTTGTGTTGAGAAATCTAAAAAGATTTGGCATTCATTTTGAGTTGTATAAACTTTACTGATTAGTTATGCTCAAATTAGGTGTTAAATAACAGCTAATGCTAAGTGAAAGCTTACTATTTGCTGACAACTGTTCAAATTTCTTTCCATTTGTTAATCCTGCCATAAACACAATTTCATTTCTTCAAATCATTTCTCTGTTACTTACAGAAATATAATCACTTATTTATAAAAACACGCACTAAATTCTTTAGTTGAAATAAAGTGTAAAATAGCATATAGTTATCAACAAGAAATGTGTGTCTTGTAACTCAAATAACGTGGCTCTGAGTTCATGAAAGGACATTTATGCATGCTAGAGAATATAGTCATGGGAGATGGGTATAGCTCAGTGGTACAGCAGATGCTTAGCATGCATGAAGTCCTGGGTTCAATCCCCAGTACCACCATCAAAAAAAAAAGTTGAGTAGAGAATATACATCTGTATTTTTTATGTCTTAACAATATATTAATCTTTTGGAGTTTCATGTCTTTGCTTTGTAGATGTTAGTATAACAATATAACTCTTTCTCCCTAGCATAGTATAAATAAAATCTGAGGTTTTACCTGCAGTTTTAATATATCTTCCTTAATGTGTAGCTCTACTTACTTTGAAGAATCCTATATAGTAATGATATACTTGATTCATTGCTGAAAAATATCTAACCAAAATATCCTTTCAAATGTTATTGTGCTGAGAAAGGATATTTATATTAAATATAAAAGGTGAAGTAATTTTCCTGTTGAAAGAATTTTATTCCCAATGCCTAATATTTTATTTTTCTACATAGTTTTTATTTAATTGAATTCTACTTCGCTTCTTTGCTTAGTAGTTTCTTATGTTCAAGCTAATTATAGAAATTACGTGCAAAATGATACGTATTTTATTATCTAATGTGAAATTAGCTTCTGCTTTGTACATTATTTATTTACTGAAATTAAATTTGCCTCTATTAACTGTGTTTCAAATTCATGAAATTAAAAAAATAAAAGCAGTTAAAGAAATCAGGATTATCATAAATTACTTTTTAACACACTGCAGTTTTAACAAAAATGAGCCTTATAAGTTGAAAATGTCTGTAGAAAGAATTTTCAAAATTCATAAAAGTCCTTAGTATATCTTACTGTTTTTTCCTATGTCTTAATTCATTTAATAGGGGAAACAAGCTGTTGATTAAGCATGTTAATCACCTTTTATTATTCAAACAAAATATTTTCCCACTGAAAAAATGTAGATTGTCCCAGAAAATTCATTTTAATAAAATAACTGGTTAGATTTGTTAAGTAAATAGAAGATCTTACAACACGTATTTTGAAGATGAGAATGGCTTAGTAACTACCACCAAATGTACACGGTAGATGCTATACTATATTTTTCTAAGGCACAAAATAAAATCTATTGTGTAACAATGTTAGCAAAAAAAGATGTAGGTTGATATCAATTCTTTATGGCTCAATCAGGTCAGAATTTTTGTAACTATTGTCAAAATGTATTACAGGACTTTCAGAGCAAAGGAAATTCAATCATAGAATTTGAGAAATTAGAGCAAGCCTTAGAGATTATCTATCTAATTCTATTCCATAATTTTATAGAAGAGGATAGCAACAATGTAATGATTATAAAATATTATAAAAATAACAAAAGAATTTACTCCTTATTAAGTACCTTTAGTTTGCTACCAGGGCATACTGGCAATCTCTTCCTAAAGCTCTTTAGTGGTGTCATAAGTTGCTAGCTTTCATTTGTTATGTATCTTTATAAACATTGATACATACTATAAGGCATCTTGAGGTACAATTTCTATACCTGATAAAAGAACACCTCACAAAATGGCTTTCTGATGTGGCTTTTTTGATGACAACATTTACTGAAGGATATGAACTGGTTGTTAATAGTTGGCTACCACAATATTTTTCCATCTTTTTAAAATGACTGCTTACAGTATTGTCAAAGGTTTCACCCAGGTAGCATACATGATTTCCCCAAGGACCATCTCCTTATGTTCATTGACTACAATAGCAAGATATGAAAGGCTCTTGCTACAGTTTCTCTTTCCAGCTGTGAGCCTAAAAGTTATAAGTTATGTTGAACATGTAGACAGTTGAAAGAAAAGAGAGAGTGAGAAGGAAAAGATGCCCAGTACTGAAGATCCTGCTGTGCCTCTTGTTTCCCTGTCTTCCATATCCAATTGTCATAGTTTATATAAGATTCATTAATCAACCAGGTGCTCAGGGGTCATGACAGTTGCAATGTCTTTTAAATGAAATGCTTCCTTGACTGCACTATGGTACAGCCGCACTCGCCAAAGAACAAATATATTCATTCGTCCACTGAGAAAGCAATTTTTTTCCCGGGCAGTAGCAGCAATTTTTCTTTTCAAAAATAAAGCAAAATCTAGAGTGCTTGAACGACAATCACATCTCTCTCTCTAAAGCCAAGAGTCAGAATCAATGTTGTTGAATTATTTTTCAGGTTTTATTAGAGAAAGGTTACCTTTATAAGTATAACCAAACTTAGTATTTTATCTACTGAATTTTGAGTCTTTAATTTTTTAGATGAAAAATACAACAAAAAGCCTTGCCACCTTCACCCTCAGCCTCAATACTCCCATATATTTTGTAAAATTCTGTATCTTGAATTAAATAATTTCTTAAGATCATTATTATTTATTTATGTGACTACAAACCTCAAATTAACAAGTTTAATATCAAAACTATACGAAACTAGATATATCAGTTTGATGCCACAGTAATCAATTTAAAAAATGAGACTACAAATCTGAATCTATTATTATGATCATCATATTTATGATTTATATGAATAAAGCTATTCATTCCAGAATGTTAACAAGATGTCTTTCATGTATCATTAAAATAACTTATGTCAAATACTTGGCTAAATTACTAAAGTACTTTTAATATTAATAATTTCATTCAAATGTCTAGCAAGAATAACCAGTCAAAATTAATTAATGATCAATTAGGATAGTTTATCTCTCTTGGCTCTCATTTGCTTTCCTAATAATCAACTTGCTTTTTTCTAAAATAGGTCAATATGAAATGAGTGCTAGTCATGTCATACTTCTATTTTTTAATAAACCAAAACTGTTTAAACAAATGAGTGATTCTCTTGTAAGTTATTAATCCTTATGGATATTATAAATCATGTTTCATCACTGAAATTTGACATGCTCATTTTCTCTTTAATTATCATATACTAGTGCCACAGTAATTTTATTAGTTCTACTTCTAATAAATTTTGTAATATTGATTTATTCAAAAATTAATCATGTTGAACTCCATAGGATAACATCATTCTCATTATTACACTATTGATTAGAGAAAACTTATTTCCAAAATGTTTAGCTAAAAGTATAAAAGGGGGCATTAACATCTTTAATTTTTAAATTATTTTGGTTTGGATTTTTGTGACTCCATGTTTGCTACACAAAGCTCATGAATTCTGGCTACAGCCCAAGAGATTAAGAATCAAACTCTTTGATTTTTAGCAGAGGATATAATACTAGCAAGAGTCATATTATCTAACAAGCTACAGTAAAGAATACAGATCTGAAATGCTGAATAAGAATTAAATCTTTGAATCCTAGGCATGTAGAAGAGATAGGTTTTTATAAAGGCTTAAGCTCTTCCATGGTTTCCATATTTGAGAAAGGTCATTCCCTTTATGTGTGTATAGAATTTACCACTTCATTTAGCAATTGCTAAGTTACAGATGAATAATAAAAAAGAAAAAATTGTGAAAACAACCACAGAATAAAGATAAGCAGAATCATTATCCTGAAGACACAATTCTCTTTGGAAAATTCTACCAGCCAATTATTCTTAATGTTAAGTTTATCATTTAACTTAATTAGGATCAATTCCTTTCTCATCTACATTACTTAATAATAGTATATGTTTTCCTAATGGCTTTGATTTCATGGCTTATTCTTCTACTCTTAAATTATATCTATGGACCTTAGTATGCTAAATAAATGATATGCTTAGAAAAGCATGCCATTTTTCTAAGTGTTTTCTACTCCTAAATATTTTAATATTTTCCCCATTTAAAAGTGGAATTAGAGTCTATTTGCTTGGATAGTAATTTAATCATTTCAAGAACCTTAGATAAAGTCTGAATTAGAGACCTCAAATAACAGCAGAAGCTAAAATGTACTTGGGGTTTTTTTTTGTTTTGTTTTGTTTTTTTGCAGTCATGATGCTTAGTGCTTTATATATTCTATCTTATTCAATTCTCACAATCCTGAGGCAGGTAAATACAAAAGTGTCGAGGAGGACTTCCAAGTTAAGTAACCTGCTCAATTCACACAGCTAATAAGTGGCCAACCTGGCTGAACTTAAAACCAGATCAGTTTGATTCTGGAGCTTACTACACTACCTGTCCGAATAGAATGGAATGGAATAGAATACAGCACAACACAGCACAACGCAATAGGAGAGTCTGTGTCTAATAGGATTTAAAACAATATGGTTATTGCTATAAAGAAGAAATGTCAAAACCCTGGTCTCTACAATAGACAAAAGATTTGGAGAGATGTATTGTAAACTCTAAAAGGCTTCCCTCCATAACCATTCCCAAACTTCCCTTGCCTTTCTGCAGCAACAAAGAAAGATTCCCACACCCACTCCAGTGCCCAGCGGGAAGGGTCCTTGCCAGCCCTCTCAGAGCCCAGCACAGCTTGGGAGCAGATCCCAGGGCACCTTGAGTGGCACTGAAGTTGCAGAGAGAGCACTGGACCTGAAGGGACCTTGCTGATGGGCCTTGAAGTGACACACCCAGCAACTTGTGTAGACCTGCAACTAAGGAGGCAGAGACAGTGACACTGTATAAGACTGCCACCCTAGGAGAGGGAACAAACCTGAACTGACTGACCACCACAAAATGAAATTTAAAAAGTTTTTATAAATAAGTAGGCCCTGTTCACATAAATGGAATCTTTAAGCAAAAGCAGAGATGAGGATTGTTTTTCCTTCCTACTCATCAGCCAAGCATTCTAACCCTAGATTGAAGGATTGACTTAATTTCATTTCTTTATTATTTTATCAGTGACAACATCAGCCTGCGGATTTTAAGTACTCATTTTGCCAAAGGAAGGTCTGATTAGTCTCTGTTTGCCAGCCCCCATCATCCATCCATTCACAGTCTTTACCCTGCTCTGTGCTGTGGGGGCATCTACCAGGCTTCTAGTTCGTTCAGCCAGGGGGAGGCACTGGCAGGAGTTGGAAGTTGGGGGGAGCAGAGGGACTGGGGTTTCTTCCTCACTTCCTCCTGCTCTGAGTAGTGGCTGTACCCCTTTCCAGGCTCAGCCTCTACTCCAAGGCTCCAGCTGCCACTGGACCTCAGTAAGATCACTTCCTCTTTTTGCCCCGTCAGACCTAAGGGCACTGATGGCTTCCCCTGCTGCAGAACTCTGGGTACCTCATCATGCCTTGTTTCCCTTCATTCTGTTCACATCTCAGAGAAGAGGCTCTTCCTTAGAGTCCCTTGAAACTTCTGAGTTGGATTCTCTTTCATGCAGGTATCATGACTGATACAAAAGGGAAATTATTATTATTATTTTTTTAATTTCAAATTTAGACTGTCTTGGTGGGAACTGATAGAGATTCAGGTAGGAAATAAAGCTCTCACAAGCCACTCCTTGGTAATGATCTGGGCATGCAGTTGTGAACAAACCAGACATGATTCCTGACTTCTAACTGAAATGAAATTTCTAACATTTAAGGTCTCATTTCTTGACATGTGGCTCTGCCTCAGATGCACCTAGTATGTTTGTTCAAACCTGATGCCCAGACCTCACCAAGTCTCCTGATTTTCTTTCCATGTGGACATTGATATTCCAACTTCTTGCTCTAGCACAACTACTTTTTCAAATGCATAAAGTAAATGATACAGCATTTGATTGGCATACAATTATTTAGTACAATTGAAAACATTTCTGTACTATTATAATGATCAAGGATAACAAAAATTAATATTTGTATATTAGGATTGCAAGTTGAAGTCATAGGGTACTTTAAACATTTATATTTGGAGAGATTACAAAATGTTAAGAAGTTTTCAGTTCACACAAACTAGTAATGGAAATTGCACTGCTTTTAAGCCATTCATCTTGTAATTGCAGTGTGTTCTTTATTTAATTAAATGGTGATAGCAGAAGTAACTTCGCTCCTTAGTGTTAGGAAAAGCAAGTTAACTTTACATATATGGTGACAGGTAGATAAATCTCCAAGTTGGATTCTTTTAAATGAAACTTTAAAAAAATAATTGGAAAAAATGTCTAAAAAGTGAAATTTGAATCAAATATTTCTGAAAGTACTTCTGCAGGACCCCAGGGTTGCTGGGGGGCACTACCTGAAAACTATCATACTGGGCATTGTGTCAGATTTTGCCCTGTCTACTTAATATAAGATAGCAATTTAGCAGTACTTTTGTTAAGCTGATCAGTAGAGCCAATCAATTTAGAACAAAGCAAATGCATTGTGTTTTTCTCTGGGCAATTAAGTTATTAATTAATAACAAATCACTCAGTATAAAAATTAAGCTGTTACTGTAGAGATAGTGTATAAGGCTTAAACTATTAGAAAAGACATCTAAATATTTTTAAATTATTTATTATGGCAAATATTAAACATAATCTGAAGTAAAGAGAATAAATTAGTGAATTCTCATAAATCCATCACCTGGCTTTGACACTGTCAACCCATAATCAGTTTTGTTTTATCTAAGTTGCCCTCTCCTCCCAGTCCCAGCCCTCCTGCATCAATTTGAAGCAAATCCCAAACAGCATATCATTTCTCCTGAAAATACTTCAGTAGACTCTCTAAAAGATAAAATATTTTTTAGGAACATAGCCACAATCCCATAATTCTAGTAGTTCCATACTATCATCAAATTGGATATCCAGGCAGGGTGTTCATAGTCCTCTTATTGTTGCATAATATTTTCATACTTTGTAGAAATCAGGGTCAAAATATATCCCATATGTTACAATTGGCTGCTGATGGCATCTTATTCCTCTGTCTTCTGAATTTCTTATAAATTGGTAGTTGGATCTAGAGTAGTGGCTCTTAATTGGGGAGGAGAGGCAATTTTGCCCCCGGGGGACATTTGTCTGGAGACATGCCTGGAGATGTTTTTGGTTGTCATAATGGAGAACGGGGCTATTGGCATCTAGTGGGAAGAGTCCTGGGATACTGCTAAATATCCTACGATACGTGGAAAAGCCCCCTTGACCCAACAAGAACTATCTGGCTCAAAGTGTCGACAGTGCCAAGGTTGAGAAACTCTAGAGGCATGGCCATGTTGAAGTTTGATTTTTCCCCAAATTTTTCCAGTTTCTCTAAATATTTTTATCATCTTCACATTTTAGGCAGTAATTGTTGGCATTAATTACATCAATGTTAATAATTTTTAACATATGACTTGAGATATATCATAGGTTAAAAAAATATTCTAGTGACTCTAGAGAGTTCAAAACTGCAATTAGGATTAGCAACTGTTTCCCAGATCAGATTATATTTTTATTCACTAAAATATAATTATATTCCGAAGAGTTTGGTATCTCAATATAATTGTGATTGAGGTAAAAGGCCCATTTTTTTATACTACTCATTCCAAATTAGTACAGCTGCCCTGCTGATATCTATTTTCTGAACCCATTATGAAAGCTGAGAAAATTTAGTATTTATAAAATTGTCTGCAAAATTTTGAGAACATTCATGCAAAAGTCGTGACAAATTTGCTTTTCATATGTACAGCTATAATTAAATTTGAAAATAAAAAAGCCATCTGTCCTAACTTTGAAAAAAATAAAGCAACATCATTTAGAAAAAAGTTGGAAAGAATATCTGATTTACAAATGGTTCATCTTTAAAAGTTAGTTACTGAAAAATGCACTAAAGAAATACATTTTTTACTGGAAGTAGCCTATTTTTTTTTTTCATGAAGTAAAGAAAACTTCTGAGTCCCAATTCTGCCAGTCAACTGAGTATACAGCTTTTATGTATTTATGCTCTATGCTGTTCTTCTGTGAACTGTTTTTAAACAGTGAGCAGTGAAATGACATGCATTTGCAGAATGTGTGGTGGATAAAAGAGCACACTAATCTTAAATTCTAAAAATATTTTTATCTCATAGATTAAAAACAAGATAACGATGAAGAACCCTATAAAATATTAACTGATTTTATGTTGAAATTGTACCAAAGCCCTGTTTGTGAGATAACAGTTCAGTTATCTTCTCAGTAAGTGCATGAATGCTCTACTTAATACACATGAATGTTCAGGTCAACCTATCTGAAAATACAGACAGCAAAAAGTGAATTGCCTTTATAATTTAAAAAATTTTTTGTTTCTTTGAAAATAGTACATAATTTATAAGAAACTTCTCTTAAATATTAAACAATGTAATAAAAGACAAATGTTTAAAATGAAACATTTTGTTACACGTGATTGGTTGTAACGGACAGAAACTGACTCAAAGTGTCTTAAATAAACGAATTATTTTTCTTCATGTTTCTGAAAACTCCATGGAAAATCAGTGTGGTAGACCCTACTAGTGGTCTACCTTCCCCACTACCATTTTTTTTTCCTTGCTGGAAGAGCCTGTTTCTCACCATGGAGGTAACAATTACAGATTTGCACTTAACCAACACCCCCCTGCACCTACCTATGAGCATGTGACCCAGCCCTAGACAGTAAGACATAAGAAAAAAGTCAACTTGGGACCCTTAGAGAAGACTTTCCTTCCTTATAAAAAAAGAAAGTCCTTGAGGAGAATCCACTTTTCTTCTTGTCTTTGGACATGGTTGTGTGAGGTTGTGATGCTGCAGTGATTGGACAAAATGTGTGAGTCAAGAGCAGTACTTTGATCTATTGAATCACTGCTAGAACAACCTACCCCCGAACTCTTTGTTATATGAGGAAAGGAAATGTTCATTTTAAACAGAATACTTTATTATATACAGCCAAAAGCATTCTAATTGATACTGCTGATTTCAAGCATGGCTACATTCAAAAGCTTAAGGGGTATTAAAAAACCTCCATCAGTTTTTCTCAAAATTCTGTTTTCCTCAGTGTTGGCTTCATTATCAGGCTCCAGGTAGTGGCCCCAGGCAGGTTCAAACTAACATATATTTACTGCTATAGTTTCAGCCTTTTCCAAGAGCAATCCCAGGACTCAGTCAGGTGAATCTGACTTGAGTTCTGTATCCTTTCCTGGAACAATCCTTCTAGTCACAGACACACAAAAGAGTGATCAGGTCTCCTGACAACCCCTGGAGCTAGAGATGGGGTCCATCCTACCCAAACCACAAAGAGAGTAGAATGATTTCCCAATACAGTCAACTGAAAAATGGAGGCAGAGGCCACGTAGACAAACAAAACAAATAAGCAAACAAAAAAATTCCAGATGTTCAGTGCAATAATATAAATAAATAGATAGATAAATAAATAAATGTTTACACTGCCCAATATGGGATGCCCAGTATAGGATGTGTAGTGAAAAATGTAGTCTTGGAAATAGGGAGAACTTCACTCTATTAGTTGTTTTAAAGACATAGATCATTAAGACTCTTAGTATATTCTGGATATTATGTAGGTGCTGAGGATACAGAAATTCAGACACACAATACCTGTCCTCCCAGTCTAATGAGGGAGTTAAAGGGAAATCCATGATTACAACATGGCAGATAAATGCCATGTGCACTGCACGTCATGATTTTGCAAAGGAACGGGAGAGGAGGAGTAAGGTGAAATTTCTGCAAAAAAACTTTCTAACAGCAGGTGAGTTTTTAAAAGTTGAGATGATAACGCCATGAGCACAGTCAGAGAGGCAGATGAACTCAGTGCATCTGGCTAACTGTAGGCTACTTCCAACTCTGCCTGTGGCCTTGGACAAGTGTTCTAGTCTCTCTGTTCACATCAGGAAGTAAATGGGGGGTGGGCTGTGAAGTAGGGAAAGGGTGTTATGACTTTTCCAAGGCTCTTTACAGATTTAGAATCTGATTACTCTATTAAAATTTCTTGTTACAAATATTGCCAATGGATATGACAGAAACCTAAAAAACAAGGAATTTTTAATTTTGATCAATCATGAAATGAATTGACAACTGGTCCAGTTTTCTAATTATTGCCAGAAAAAAAATACTTTAACACCAAAAAACAGATAAATAAAATGATCACATTTGGAAAATGTTCCCCTAAAATTAACTGCCTTATAGTTAACAACTAATTTTCTAGGGATACATTTTACTGTTTTCCTCTCAGGGAGTTCACCAAGAAACTACGTTGTCAAAGTTAAAAGTTCATTTGGTGTTTTCCTGAGTTGTTTTGTTTTGATAATACATCTTTTTAAAGCTAAAATTCACTTGGCTTTCCTTTGAGGCTTCAAGGACCCATACACATTCATTTACCCACATGAAGGAACATGTTTACTATAATTATTGTGAAAATCTGAATTACTAAGCTCCTACTGCACCCCCACTGCATAGTGCAGTAAAGTTCAGAAAATGAAGAGGATAAAGGGAACAGAAATTACGTAAGGAGGTTAAAGCTGAGAAGAGAAAATTTCTCCTGGGGCAGGTCCTCTGGTGACAGGTTAAGAACACTTGAGTCAGATTATTGATCATCCTGAACTTGGCGCCTATTTATTCTTAAATAGAGAGAGAGATTACTATCTCTTAATACCTTTTGTTTAATAAATATGGATTTATTTTTTGTCTTGACTTTTAGCTTTGACCATGTTACCAAAGTACTTTTGCAAAATAACCCCGCTTTTAAACTTATATTAATCTAAAATGTGTCCTAATGTTCATATTAACTTGGAATAGACCCATATTTATAAACATTTAGAATTTCATCTTAGAAAACATCTTCTTTTATAGAAACAAGAAAGATTCTCCTCTCTTTTCTACCCTTTTTTCCCACTACTCTAAAATAACATCTAATTCTAAATTGTAACAACAAAATTCTGTCTATTAAAATCAACATCTCAATATGGAACAGAAGCTAATACTTTTTGGACAAATATTGGAAGATTTCAGTTTTGAGGCTTAGCATTTTTAGTGTCCTATATTTTTCATTAGATTCAAGAAATTATGTTCAGGAAAGGAGGCATTTATTATGCCTGTGTTATTCTTTCAGAAATTAGAATGGTAGGAATAGAAATGAGCTTTGAAAATACTTGAAACTGTATAGATGTATTCTGCTGCCATGAGCCTGTTTACTTCAAAGTTTGAGAACAAATTTATAAGGAATCAACGTCATACATGTTAAGTGTGTGATAGATTATTTTAAAAATATTTATTATGACAAATAATGAGAGCAACAGAATGTTCTATTTGTTCAGGTGATCAGAAACTCGTTTGGAGGAATAATGGGCTTTCTCTGGAAATCTGACATAGGAAACTATGAGAGGGCACACAGCTTATTTAGAGCACATCTTTGTATTTGCTGTTATTGGAAAGTTTTTACCTTTTGTAGAGGAACCCCAGGTAATTATTTTGGAAGACTGAGTGTTCTTAGGTTGTACCAAGCTAACGGGATAGTCAACTTGCTGCAGCTAGTGAAGTGCAACACCCAGGACAAGAAAAAGAGAAATTACTACAATTTAATTTGTATTAAATTAAATAAAAGAACTCATCTTAATTTACCACTCTGCACAAAAGGGAGTCCCACCCCCTTCTCTGAACTCTACACCATTAAGGGAAATGTGTTAAGATGTCACTCCATAAACCCCAGACAGTATTGCTCCAACTTGTTCTTCACTCACCATCTCAGCTGCTGCTACTTGCTGTTCACGTGCTTGGGCTGCACTTGGAGGGCAAGACCTTGATGGTGACCACATAAGGTCACACAAGCCTTCCTTTTTTGGTTCCTACAACCATTACGACAGACAACCCTGGTACCACATTGCTCTGAAGCTATCAGGGGACTTTACCACAACCATTGCTTCAGCCACCACCATCAAAGTAAAGTTCTCTCTCAAATTAAAACATTTTGCCCTGTGAAGGATACAGTTAAGAAAATGAAAAGGCAAGTTACAGATGAGGATAGCATATTTCAAAATCACATATCCTACAAAAAAGACTTGTATCCAGTGTATAGAGAGAATTTGTCAAACTTAACAATAAAATAAACTCTGCAAATTAAAAAAAAAAAGTAGAAGACTTGAGTAGTCATTTCGCCAAAGAGAAGAAGGCAAATATATATACAAAAAGATGTTTGACATCAGTAGCCACTTGGGAAATGCCAATTAAAACCATGGCATACCACTTCAAACTATTAGAATGGCTTAAAATAAAAGACAAAATCAAGTGCTCTGCCACTGGAACTATCAAATATTGTTAATGGGAATACACAATGGTATAGCCACTTTGGAAAACAGTTCCGCAGTTTCTTACAAAGTTTAACATACAGTCATTATCACACTCCTAGGTATTTACCTAAATGAAATGAACATCTGTGTTCACACAAAAACTCATATACAAATGTTTATAGCAGCTTTCTTCATAATCACTAAAACTGGAATCAACCCAAATGTTCTCTAAAGGATAAATGTTTAACCGACTTTGGTACCTTCATACAGTGGAATACTGCTCAGCAATAAAAAAGAACACGCAACAACTTGGGTGGATATCAAAGACATTGTCCTGTGAAAAAAGCCAGTTTCAACCTACTTATGATTCCATTTATATGACTTTCTCAACAAGGAAAAACTCTAGCAACAGAGAACAGATCAATGATTGCCAGGGCTTGGGATGGAAAAGAAGGTGGCTGCAAAAGAATAGCCTGAGAGAGTTTTGTGGTCATGGAACCATCTACAGCCTGACTTGAGTGGTAGTAACATGAATCTATAGTTGTGTTAAAGTTCATAAAATAATACCCCTCAAAAAGGTCAACATTATTATATGTTCATTTAAAAATAAAATAAAAACACAGCAGGAAACCCTCCAATACCACTTATCTTCCTAAAAAACAAATAAATAAAAGAATAGCCAAGACAATTTTGAAAAAAGAAGAACTAGATAGAAGGACTTATTCTACTAAATATCAAGGCTTATTACCTTAATTGAAACAATATAGTATTGGCACAAGAATAGATAAATCAGTGAACAGACTAAAGCCCAGAAATAAACCAATGCATATATGGACATTTAATTCATAAAAAAAGGTGGCCCTGCAGAGCAAAGGAGAAAGGTTGGTCACTCATATCAATGGGGCTGGGACAGCTTGGGTATCCACATGAAAGAAAATTCCACTATAGTTACATTGTAGATCTAAACATGAAGGCAAAACAACAAAGATTTAGCTGATAACGTAGGAGAATATTTTAATAACCTCAGAGTAAGGAAAGATCTTTTGAATCAGAAATGTAGAAATACAGATAAGGATATTATTCATCATATAATAACAGCAAGAAATAGGAAATAATCTAAGTGTTAAATCATGAATGGAAAAATATTACAATGCAAGTAAAATTTTCAAATAATAGTTAATAATATGGGAACGTATAGTGTTAAGCAACAAAAGCATGATCCAAGCTATAAGTGTTAGTTACTGGAAATATATTGGAAATAAATATAGAAAATATTATCTCTGGTCTATCATTCAGATTCCTGACTAGGTATTTTGAGGAGAATTTAATAGAGGGACTATGTACAACGGTGTGAGAAGGATTAAAAGAGAACAGTTGTCAGAACCCAGGGGATGGCTGTGTGAAGAGGGCTGTCTAACAGGAGGACTTTTATACAGAGATACAGCCAATCCATGGATATCTAGCAGGAATTGAACAAGCAGAATAAATACCCCAATTTCCCCCCTCCTCCACCCTTCCAGTCTCTTGCTGGTGCCTCCCATTAGCCAAAGCTAATAGGAAGCCAGAAGGCAAGGGGGCTGGTTACAGATCAGGCTTCCAGGGCTCACAGCCAGGTGGAGAGTGGATTTGTAGAGGCAAAAGGAAGGTATTCAGCACATTTGGGTGTTAGGATACCGGTGATGATGATTTTCTTCTCTATAGTTTTTTCCTCCACATTTTAAGAAAGAACATGTATTACTTTTAAAATGTAAAAATGTGCTATCAAGCTCTGGATATATTTTATTAATGTGTAAACAAAGCATGTGTTAGCTGTTGGGGGTTATGTGTTTCCAAATGAGTTAGAGACGTGTAGATACACCCTTTCATTATAAAATCCTTCAGTATAGTGCTGGAAACAACTCTATGCCCATCAACTACAGAATGGATAAATAAAATGAATCCTGTATGACAAGGAGTAAAGTCCATATTCCTTACTTTGGCTTTCAAAGCCTGGGCCCTGCTCACCTGACCAACATCATCCCCCACTTCCTTTTGGCTTTAGCCATTGGCCTTCCTGATCTTCAAGTGTATCACTTATTCTCCCTTAGTGCTTTTGATCTAGGTGTTCCCTCTTCTTGGAAAGATCTCCTGACCTTTCTGTGGCTGGCTGCTTCTTAGATATCATCTTAAATGACACCTCTTTAGAGGTGGCTTCTTACCCAACCTAAAGTAGCTCTCAGATCTGTTTTAATTCTCTAATGCAGTACATGGCACTCGTGTATATATACTTGCTTATTCATTTATTGTATGATATTTATAGTCATGTTCCACGAGAATGTAAGCTCCCTGAAAGCAGGCACATTGTTGATCTTGAACATTTTCATCTCCACCTACAGTGTCTGACTCCTAATAAACACTCAACTCCTATTGGTTTAATGACTGTCCGCTACATATGTCCATATACACATATGTGCACCAGAGAACAAGCAGGGAGATGGAGAGGGGAGGACCATCAATCTGTTCATCATCATGAGACCAGATGAAATAAGACAAAACTTTCAGGTTTTTTTTTGAAATCCAATATTGAAGTGGTGATAAGAGATTATTTAATCTTATATAGAATTTCAAAAGTAAAAGACCACTTGCCAAGAGAAAATTGCTTGTTCTTACAGAGCATACTATTCCTTTTGAACATTAACTACCCAATTATGCCTCAGAGGTTGGTTTATAGTGCTGTGGTGAGTCTGATTTTCCATTTAATAAAAAGGAACAGATGTTCCATGCATGCCAGAGACAGGGGAATCTGTCCTCCCTTCTCTCGTCTCCCACCCACAACCCCACTGACTGTTCTCCACATTGTGGGCACATCTACTCTCCAAATTGTGCAGCATAGAATCAGGCAGACTGCTACCAGTTTCCTAACATTTGATCATTATTTTGCTAAAAACAATCTTGGGCTAATAATAGAGGTGAACTCCTCATACAAGTTTCTAACAGCCCAGGGAAAAGTGGAGGCACATGGGTGAAGTTGAGAGGCAGAAAACAAATTGTGAGAATTAAAAGACCAGTTCAGAATGTGTTATTTTGAATCTGATTACATTTCCAATGGCAACTCCTGACCAAGGACTAAAACCTTGATTCAACTCAGTAGAGTGAAAATTACTTCACTACTAAATGTGTTATGCATGTGCCTTCTAATATATTTTGTTTCAATGGGTCTAATATATTTTGCTTCAGTTTTGACTGATGTAGTCCATTAGGATTTATTGATGATTTGCTTCTTAGGAACTTACATTTAAGACACATGAAGAGTGTTTTATTTGGGTCCCATTTTCCACAGCAGGGGAGACTGGAGTGTGAAAAAGATGCTGTCCAAAGGGCAGTCCTGGGAAGTGGAGGCTGTCAGGTGTCAGTGCAGAGAAGATGGACAGTGCACTAGGATGTGACGGTGCACCTGGAAAGACTGTTCAATTCAGGAGAGAGGACTGAAGTCATTAGCCCTATTGAAGGGACTGTGCAAAGAGGCAAGATGGCCAACAAGGTTTCTAGATACTATAATTTGGGGTTTTATTTTTTACAAATTAGATGAACCAACAGAAGGTCTTCAGGTTTTCAGCTTCCCAAGTTAAAACATTGTGGCAGACATTGCCTGTCACCTACTCAGCAGCCTTTTCCACCCTGCTAAGGGACAGACCTACTAAGTTAGAGGAAGGAGAGCCCTTGATCTTAGGAAAGACAGGTCTCTACTTCAAGCCTAAGAGTGAATCATGGGACTCTAGACCAGTGTGGTCATTCATTCATTCATTGTTAATCAAGCACCCATCATGAGCCAGGCACAGTTCTAAGCATTAGGGACACAACAATGAACAAAACAGATAAAGCTAAGGCCTTCAAGGAGCTTATATTCTAGTGGGAGAGATAAACAATAACTACATAAACAAAGAGAGTAGGTCAGATGGTGGGCTAGGGAGAAAAATTAAGCAAGATGAAATAGGGAGTGATGGGTTGAGGTGGAGGATACTTGTCACTTTACTTTACATAGGATGGTTAGAGAAGCGGGTGAATCATACCAGCATCTGGAGGCAGAGGACTCTGCAAGCACAGAGGCTTCGAGGAGGAAGCATGCTGGGGTTTGGGTAACACTTCAAGACTGAGTACCCACATGTTAAGTTTTGCTAAGGACATTCCTGGCTTATGATTGCTGTCTGCGTAATTATTAATAGAACCTCCTTTCACCAACAAGTGTCTTTGGTTTGGATAATAAATTATAACATCATACACAGACACACACACACATGTACTCACACACAGGAGTAAATGAATAAAAGTTTTTGGAAAGCATTTACAAGGAACTAAAAAGAGGTTTTCTTTGGGAATGGAAACTGGTTTAGGGAATATTATTTATTATTTATTATTATATATTATTTGTTTGAATTTTATATCAAGTGTTTTACTATCAAAACTAAAAAAAACAAAACAAAACAAAACAAAACAAAAATCTACCAAGTAATAAGAAGGATTCTAAACTTTATTTTTCCTATGTTGGAAGTCAATCATGGATGAAAATGTCAAATTCTATTGGAAACAACATCTGAATGAGACAAAAAGATAACTTTTGAGAATAAATATCTGTTACTTGGCTCTGAAAGTGTGGTCAACACATGAGGATAGATTCCTGTGTGCTTGGTTCTAGGTCTGGCTGGGCCATTTATTCAATATACCCTCCCCCCTCAACCAGGTAAACATGCTTCATAACACGACTGTAGCTCAGAGATTGAAGAAGGAATGGAAACATTTCCTATAACTTTCAACAAACATTCAACAAGTGTTTTTTGAATGCCTGCTATGCACAAAGCGCTAGGCTGGGCTTTGGGTAACTAAACAGACCTGCTCCTTGCTCTTGTGGAACTTACAGTAGTCCAATAAGAGAGACAGACTCAAACAAACAAACACATATATAGGGAATTACAAGTTGTAATAAGGACTGTGAAGCAAATGAAAAAGGCACAGTACTAGAGAATAAAAAAATGAATAAATGATCTAACAAATTATAACACACATTTCCTTTGTTGGAATAACAACAAAACAAAAGCTGAAAGCTTTTATTTTCCTCCTTCTGCAAGGGGAGGTATGGTCCAAGAGTAGAAAGGA
Organism: Camelus dromedarius; assembly: GCF_036321535.1. NCBI lineage: Eukaryota > Metazoa > Chordata > Mammalia > Artiodactyla > Camelidae > Camelus > Camelus dromedarius. The sequence goes on along the minus strand of NC_087443.1, from coordinate 39,390,349 downwards.
GACAAGATTTGGTCAGAAAGTCCAATCCTGATTCTAACATATAATAACACTATGGCTATAAAAGTGACAAATATTTTAAGCCTCATTCTTTTAATCAAACTTCTTCAGTCATAAGGTAGTTGTAAAAAACAAAACAAAACTAATCAATGTAAGTGAAAGTACTGTTTATTACCTATTCTGTCAACAAACCTTCACTGAGTACCATCTTTGAGTTGTGCTTCTGTGCTAGGACTTTACATATAAAGCCTCAAGACACAGGCCGTAGTCACAGATTTCAGCTCCAATTTGGGGAGACAGATAAATATATGTTACTATGTGTATTTGTGGGTATGTATGAAGTGAATTTTTTTCTTTTTAAGGATACCTCTAGACAAATGGAACTAAAGAACTCATATACAAATTCGTTTTAAAAGACGTCAAAGTTTTGCTCATGTGTTAGTGGAGACCTAGCTCAATATTTGTCATCATTTATATCTATTATCATAGTCAATGTGATGCTGAGGTGCAATCTTTGATGTGTCATTTGAACCATCAAAGATTAAATAATCACCAGGATAAATTTAGGTGAAATATCTTTGTTTTTTAATAGATGTGAAAGGCAGCAATTCATATGAAGCAAAAATGATCATTGTCTGGAATTTTAGTTTGCCGTAACACACTATTTCATGATATGAATGCCAGATAAATGAGCATTCCCTATTAAAAAACAAAAACACTTCTGGGTTGAAATCACAGACCATGCAAAGTAAAGAGTTTGTGGATGAACTGATAACGATTTTTGCCAAAACTGAAGTCTTTTAAAGAACAGAATGAGTTGGAAAGATTGTTCCTACAGCTGGACTGTCTCAAGAGTTCAAGCAGAGCCTTTATCTATTTAAATTTAAATTAAAATAGAAAGGTTAAAGTATCCCCTTTTGCACCTTTAAAAATGAAGACTCCACAGTGTTAACTCAGTCATTAAGAGTTATTTGGATAAATATACCACAACTTCTTTATCCAGTCATATTTATACAATGGAATACTACTCAGCCATAAAAAAGAATAAAATAATGCCATTTGCTGCAGCATGGATGGATGTACAGATTGTCATTCTAAGTAAGCCAGAGAGGGAAAGAAAAATACCATATGAGATCATTCATATGTGAAATCTAAAAAAGAAAAAAAGAGGACACTAATGAACTTATCTACAAAGCAGGAACAGACTTGCAGACATAGTAAAGAATCTTATGGTTACCAGGGGAAAGGAGTGGGAAGGGATAAATTTGGGAGTTTGAGATTTGAAAATGTTAACCACTATATGTAAAAATAAAGTAAAAAAAACTAATTCCTTTTGTATAGCACAGGGAACTATATTAATATCTTGTAATAATATTTAATGAAAACAAATATACGTACATATATGCATGACTGGGACATTGTGTTGTACACCAGAAATTGATATATTGTAACTGACTATACTTCAGTTTAAAAAAAGTTATTTGGTTCACAGATTCTACAGTTGGTTTGCCTGAAGAGATTGAATTTTTATGACCAAATTGATGAGACATTTTGATTTGTTATCGCTATACCTGTAGATGCTCAGAAATCACCCACACAACCTCTCAAGTGGCCTATTTCTTTTTCAAACTATCTTACATTCCTACCTGTGTTTAGTTTGATCTTTATAAAGTATGTTACATAAACGCTACTTGAAACATGCAGCACTTAAAACATTCTTGGAATAATTAAGGAGTTGCTCTCAACAAAATTGAATAAACAACACAAAGAAGTGGGTGAGACTTCTTGAAGACTCATTTTGGCAATTTTATAGCAATTTAAAAGCTCTACATTGCCTTGTACTGTTATATACATGGCCCTACTCTGCTTAATTGGGATCCAATTATTCCTGTTTCTGGATTATTACAGTTCCTTGCTTCCTTCCGTTCCCCCCTTTGTCTTCAGCAAGAGATTAAATGATATGACTTTTAACATTTTCTCTATCCATAGCTCTTGTTTTGAGTAAGATAGAATAAGAAGCTGAAGCCATTTATGGAAAGGAAGCTCATGGATTACTGATGGATAATGATTTCCTGTTGAGTGATGAGTCAATAACCAATGACTTAGTGATTTTTAATATTCTAGCTTGAAAATTTTATGAACAGATGTCATAGTGAAGAAAGAACACATAGTTCTCAATAATAGCTGAATTCAAGCTTCAGGCTTGCATTACTGTGTAACTTTGTGGTTCAGTTTCTTGTATATCAAATAGACATGCTGCTTGATAGTGATGTGCTCATCAATGACTTAGTTAAGGAAGTAACTGTTCTGGTTAACTACAGCTACAGAACAAACTCCCCAAAATTTTGTGGTTTAAAATAGAATCTCATGATTCTGTGGGCCAGGATTTCAGGCAGAGTTTGGCTGGGGGATTTTCTGTTTGCTTAATGGTATTCAGCTAGAAAACCTGGGTTGTTCAGGAGCATCCAAGTCAGCTTCATTAACATTTCTATCTCTTCAGCAGGAATGGATGGCTGGGAGCCTGGACTCAGCTAGGACTGTCAGCTGGACTGCCTACCCTAGGCCTTCCCAGCAAGGGATTCAGTCAGATTCTTAACATGGTGGCTCAAGGCTCTTAGAAGAATGTGCCAGCAAACAAGGTATAAGCTGCCTGGCCTTTTGTGACCCAGCTTTGGAAATCATGTAGCAACCCTGTGCCATACTCTGTCAAAGCTGTCACAACCTTGTCAGATTCAAGGAGAGAGGCTGAGACCCCACCTCTCAATGGGAGGAGTGTCGAAGAACTTGCAGCCATGCTTTAAAACTGCAGAGTTATTCTACTCTTCGGTCTCTGTCTTATTACTGCAGAAGTCAAGGAAAATTGGTAGGAGTGAGCTATATATTTCTCTCCACTCTCTTAGGAGACGAATATTACAAGGGATTCCACATGTTCTTAAAAATTTCATATTGGGGTTAAATGTACCAAGCCAAACCAAATGACTACAGGGTTTCTTGAGTTCTATACTTCAGGCAAGCCTTACCTGTGTGACAGAATGTTTTCGGCAGATTCTTTGCCATTAGCATCATTCACTATAAAAAAGGCTTCTCTGGTGAGAATAAACTAAACCACTCAAGCATTGTTTGGATAATGGAAACAAGACACTGCATATTTGGAGGGCTGCTTTTGGAATTGTGATTTGAAGAGTTCCTGGCTTGTAGGTTTTGTTATGCAACTAGAACCATTTGGATATTTTTTTTTTTTCCTGCCTCCCAGTAATACTAGAAAGAAATAAGTTGAAACTATAGAATTATGTTGTCTCGGGGAAACACAGTGTATGCACTTCTGGACATAGCTCTTTTTTTTTTAATGTATTATAATGTGGAAAGAGAATGTGAGTGTGTTTAGGAGGCTAAATTTCTTATTCTCCTTGATACTGATAAACGGTCTTGGCTGGACTTTTTCCACCCAAATGAAAAGTAACAGGAAGTATTGTTTCACTATAAAAAAAAAAAGTTTTTTTTTTTTTAACCTCTATTAATTCCACATGTTGCCTAGAGAATTCCTCTCCTAATGTGGAATATGTATCTCAGGATTTTCAGACACATAAGGGAAAACAATTTCAGGAATCAAATTACTTTGGTGGAAAATTCCCACAGAATTTTTCCACAAAACTAAATATGAGAGATTTTCTTAGTGTCTTGCACAGGACCCACTTGCACTTTATGCCAAGTGGGTCTGCAGTCAACAAGGATGTGACCCCCAACACGTCTCCTGTAACCATCACAGCCGTCTCTAAAATTACCAGTACAGGTTAAGCTCTTTATTTAAATTAAGGTAATGGGTCAACTGGAGTTCTTGCTACCCCTCAGAGAGGTAATAATGAATAATTATTGGCAGGTGCTGTAGTATTATTATTTAGATAACTTGTCATTACTGAAGGGAAGGAAGGGCAGTGTCCTGGAAGCTGGTGGCACAGGGGACGTAACTGAGGCTAGAGCCAGGAGCACTGCTGGGATGGCCAACTAGAGAGAGGCACCACGGAAGGGAACCTTGAACCCCAGGAGGCAGCACCAGGATGCTGTGAGCAAGACGCATGGAAAGGAAAGCTGGGGTGAGGAGGAGAAAGCGGGGGTGAGCAGCACCACGATGAATGCTGATGGTGCTGTTCTGCAAAGGGTGAGCCTATCTCTGTAAGTTTACTGGTTGGGAAAATAAAATAACCTAGTTAACAACTGGGTTATAGTTAATCTCTATTCATTCAGCCTCACCTGGCAAAATGTGGACAAGATTGTAAAGGTTCGATCAAATGGCACACCTAGCAGTGTTTAACACAAGAAATGCTTGATAGATGATAGTTGTGTCTTTAGAAAGAAACAGATGGCCCATTCCAATTGACTAATTTGAGGAATGTTTTGTAAAGGAACTCTTTATAAAGGCCTGGGGAGGATGTGGTACAACCTTGAGCTTAGTACAACTAGGAAGCGTGACCACCTGAGGCCTGAATGAGTGTGAAAAGAGGGCATTTACCAGAACCCGGAGACAGACAGAATGACAGACAGTTGGAGAGGACCGCCTGGCAGAAGCTGGGACTTTCAGTAGAGGGATGAAGCCAGTTTACAGTGATCCCACAAGGAGGGAGCTGGGGGAATAAATAATCCACCTAGAGCCAAAGACTAAGGGAGCCCACTGATGACATACAGGTCAGCCCCCAGGGGTACAAAGCAGGGTGTGTGGAGAGTGGGTTTGGAGGGGCAAGTGGAAAAAGGACTCAGTATAATTATATTTCTTCATTATTCCACTATCTAGTACCAGAATACTCCATACTTAACATAGTGCCTGGAACCTGAATTCTCAATAATAATCTGTTGAATGAATGAACAAAGTCCCACCCATGACTGTATCAGTTAGGAATTAAGTTAGGTTGATACTAAAAGAAAGGCAACTACAGTGGCTTAAAAACACAAGAGTTATTTTTTACACGAGAAATCTAGAAGCAGACTTTCTAAGATTTCCAAAGAGGTAGTATTTTTCTGAGTGCATTTTCACCTTAAATAAAATCTGCTGCTCCTAAAGATGTCAGCATTCTCTTGACGAAACAAAATGGACCTGAGAAAAGATAGTTATGGAAGAACCACGTTAAGTTATTTTCCCTTATCTGTTTCCTAGGCTGGATCTGAACCAGCCAAATAAACTAGTGATCTGCAACAATCATCTGGAGAGTGGAAGAAAAAGAATGATCGAGCTATTGTGTGTGTGGTGGTGGGGGGGGCTTATCTTCCACTTTTAATTTTCTGACCCCTTCCCCACCTTACTTTTTGTACAGTTCACAAACCAGTCGTGATGCTTAATCAAATCCCAGCTTGTTCCAAAAAAAATAGTTCTAAAAATGGCCCTGAAACATCATTAAACTTAGGGCTTGACTGAATTTTTAATCTTCAAATTTTAAAAAATAATAATTAAGAAAAAAAATCAGAAAAGTACAAAGGGTAAACTCCCATGTTCTCACCAGTTACTACAGAAAATCAACATTTTAAAAAATCTGCTCCTTTTAAAGGTAAAAATTATAAAACAAAATCCTCCTCTGGACCAAAGCCAAGTGTGTAAGAAAACTGAAGGGAATGCCAAGGGCAGGGGCTTTTGTCCACATCTCTTCCTGGGTCTCTTGGGAAGATATCCTTGCCGGTTTCCCACATACCAACATGGAAACTGGCCACATGGATGTGAATCGGGAAGTTCTCTCCCTGGTAGATATATGGAGGATGAAGTCTAGCTTTCTAGAGCTCTGCCAATGCCTGCATGCCACTGATTGGGTCCAGGGTTTCCTGCCAGTGGAGGTGGGGAATGAGGTAGAGGGTGGAGGTCAAATCAGAAGATTGTTCTGTGGAAGTCAGCAGGCCTGGGAAGGATGATCTTATAGTAGAGGCTGAGGGATCAGACTCAGAGCAGAGCCAGACAGAGGATATGGGAGAGACCAAGGAGGTCCTGAGCATCAGCAAGCACTAAGATAAGACCAAGTCAGCTTGGTACCACCATTGGCTGGATCACATTACGAAAGACCAGACAGTAAAGGACACCAGTTGCCCACTTCAGCTGCAGTGCCCAAGGGAAGGCACAACCAGGCAGAGAAGAGAGGTCACCAGCAGGAATCCAAGTTCCCCTCACTCCACACCATCACGAGATGACTTAATCTACACTAACCAGATATGCTATTCAGGGAGATTAGGGGAAATCTCAGGGACAGATCATTTTACTCAGTCACATGAAAGATACTATTTGAAACACTTCCATAGGTTTAATGTTACTGCTTTTAAAAATATGCTTCATTTTTTATAGTAATATATTCACAAGGTCCATAAATTGAAAACAATGTACAGAGAAAAGTCTTGCTTCCCATGTACCCATTCCTGGTCTCCCAACAACACTCCTCTCAAAGAACACAATTTTAATTGGCATCTTGTGTATCTTTCCAGAGTTTCTTTATGATATTATTACTAGAAATGTGAATATTAATCTTATTTTTTCATTTTCTTAAAGCAAAGGTAGCATAACTAATTTTGATCTTTTTCCCATTTAAAATATATCACTGGGATTTCTGTATCAGGATAGTATATAGTGTGTACTCATTCTTTTGTTTGTTTTTTGGAGAGTATTGTAAGGATGCATCATAATTTATTCAACTCTTTCCTTATTGATGGACATCTATAAAATTTTGCGATTACAAGCAGTGCTGCAATAGTAGCCTTACAAATATGTTATTTTGTCTACATGCAGGTATATCTCTTAACAAAAACCTAAGGTTGAAGTTTAATGAATGTGTACAGTGGATAGAGACACTTATGCCACAGAAGACTGCCAAGTCTTAATTGTTCCAGGCACCCAATGAGAAATATCTTTTAGGAGATCAGATGAATCAATGGAGATAAAAGAAGCCACGTAATTTTGGTGCACTTAGAATTGTATTAGTACGTTGGCGACTCTACCTCATAGACATAGATAAATGTAAGCACACATTAGAAATATAAATTTGAGCTCATAGTCTACATACCCTTGTAATAGACAGAGACCCACTGAAGCCAGTCCATGTAAAGGGCCTACTGAAGGAATTTATAAAGAACAATAAGGAAATCTAAGAGCAGGGTCTGGATTAGGGTGGGTCCCTTGTGGAAAGGGCTAGTGTGTGTCTAGATCCCAAGCAGCTGCCAAGACCCTCGGCAGCAGGAGCTGGAGTCCCTGATGCAGAGATGTGTTGACAACATGGCTGGCTACCCCCATCTGTCTTTTTGCCCTGCCTTCAATTGCTTTTTTTGCTCCCCCATAGTTTCAATTTACTACTTCTAACAGCAGGTCCTCCAGCTTCAGCTCTACCTTGTGACCTTTTAACTGAGCTCCCACCCTTATTGTCTCACGAATCCTGGGTTTCTAGTACAAACTTCAAACTCGGCCCTGCTCATTTTTCCATCAAGCCCATACAGACAATAGGTTACTTTTGGATCTGTTACACACTCCTGAGCCAGTCAGTGATAGTGGAAAGAACCATGTGATAAAACAAGGACCTCCTTCACTGCTGCAAGAGGGGTGGGTGGGGCTCTTTCCCTCACAATGGGGAGTGGTCAGGGCAGGTATATTAACATTTCCAATATACAGAATCATGTATACCTCTTTCCATATTCTGTACGATGTTATAATGATGGATTATACTTTTGTCCAAACCTATAGAATGTAAAGACCGAACCCTGAGGTAAACTATGGACCTTCGGTAGTTATGATGTGTCAATGCAGGTTCATCCTTGATGAAAATGGTGAGTGATGTTGATAATGAGGGAGGCTATGCATGTGTGGGGGGAGGGTGTGTAAGGGAAATCTCTGTACCTTCTTCTCAAGTTTGTAAACCTAAAACTGCTCTAAAAATAGCCTTAAAAATAAAAAGAAAAGACTTTTCCCTGTTATTTAGTATCCTCTCTTGATTATAAATAACTGCATAGTCATCTATCATATGGAAAGTCTGTAATTTACATAATAAATTCTTATTGCCGGACATTTAGACTGTCTTAAGTAATTTTGATAATCCTTTTAAAATAAAATGAAATGGAAACCAGGTTTGAAAATCCCCCAAGCTGACAAAAGCATATAAGCCACTTATGCAAAACTAAATCTAACTCATTTCAGGAATATAAATGAAATGTAAATTAGGTTATTTCTTATCAATGCCTCTGATAATCATAAAACTTAAGTCATCTTCCTAAAATGGTATAAGATAATCATTTTTAATCCATCTCCTGTACTCTGGAAACCCCCATTGTAATAACCAATCATTATAAAGGCTAAACAACATCCTTCTTTTACTTTAGAAGCCATCCTGTGATGTCATGCCTCCGAACTTCATACTAGTTTTGGGTCTGATGTCTTCCTGTTCTCCAACATCCTGTTTCTCATTCAATAAGTGCTTTAAGGTTAGAAACAAGGCTGGTTTCATGGGTGTGACCTGTGCAGTCACCCAGGCCATTTTATTCCAAAGGTCCCTGTGCTTGGCTTAATGTTCTACCATAGCTGTCTTGAAATTAGTAGAATTTTTGAACAAGGGGCCTTGCATTTTTATTTTGTTCTGGGTTCCCCAAATTATGTAGCCAGTCCTGGTTAGAGAATATATGCAACAAGGAGAAAAGGATGGAACAGTGATAAGCATTGAAGAGAGGTCAAGAGATGATCAGAACCTTATCAGTATCTCCCCCTTGTGCATGTGTAGAAAGATACAACATTGATGTATTAACTGATGCAGTTTCTTCTCCCTGTCCTCCTTTGTCTCATCACTCTCCTTGTCTCTACTGGGGCGACTACAGGAAAGAGATGAGATAAAAGAAAGGAAGAACAAGTAGGCAATTCTCTGAGCTTGAGTATTAAAATAGGCCTTTAGAATGAAAGCAGGAGAAATTGTCTTGAGAGAGGTGTTCTGAGTTGCAAGATCCTGGATTCTGAAGGCTTCAGAACAGAATAATGGTTTTGGAAGAAAATATTTTTAGTTCAAGATAGTTTCCCCATCCTCTCAACTACGATATCCATAAGAGAGAAGAAATCAGAGCATACTTAGACACTATTGTTTTCTGAAGAGGGCCCTGGGCCTTGGTCCTCACCCTCAAAAAGTCTTTGGGCTCCAGTGACAGAGAAGAGCTGTGCCGCATGTCCAGCATGGAGCCAGGACTGGCAGTAAGTTTTATGGGCCTTCCCTCAGCAGCATGGTGAGGAAGCAATAGATATGGTGGAGGGGTATCTGCTCAGAGGAGCATGAGACACCCTCACATGGTCCCCCAAATCTAGGAGGGCTGAGGGGGAATCAGAATGCTTTCCTGAGAGACCAAGCAATGGACAAAGGCCACTGGTAGGAGCTAGATCTGGGACTTTGCCATCAGGAGTGAATGAGATCCATGTGTACCTATGACCTGAGGCCAGGTGGGAAGAAAGAAATTTCAGAGAATGCCATTGAAGGCAGACAAGGATCAGGGACCACAATCCCTCCCTGATGTCTTGGAATCACCTAAATACCCTGAGCAGGGGCAAAGTGCATCAGATACCAGGGTAATAGAACATAAACATAAAAATAAAAATTAAGTCAGCTGCAGAAAGATGAAATACATTTTAAAACCTTGCACTTGTGGCCTGAGATTCTTCCCTGCTACACATACTTTCCATGGGTACAAATATTTGAGTCTAGATAGCCCCTTAGGGCTCATAAAGCACCTGAAAAAAATGTGATTTAAGAATAAACACTCCTCTGTTCTTTTGTTTTTACTTTTCATTAACAGTTGAACTGTTGTCTGGCTCCTGAGATACTTGAACAAACATCACAAATGCACACATGATGTTTACTTTTTTAGAGTGGTTTTTCAAACTTGGCATACTCGTAACAGTGGAATCCTCTCTTAAAACAAAATATGAAGAACCTCAATATATTAACAGCTAGGCGGAGTGTTCTGGTGGGAGATCAGATTCTCCCCCTCCCTCCCCGTCCCCTTTCACCCTGAGGTGGCCCGTGAGACCCCCTCAACCCTGGTGACTCATGCACAAGCTGGAAAACCACCACTTGTTGAGACCGCTCCAGTCTGGATGGCCTCATAAATAAACAAAATGGCGACATCGCACTTAGCTGTCTGGCCCTCAGTCTACACGTCTATAAAGTGAGCAGGATGGACTTGCTCAATGGCGCAATCGTCATTAGAACCTCTAAAGTGTCTTTAAGGATATCTATGTCTGCTTCCCCTCCCTCTGTTGAGATTAGGCTGGAGTGGGGCCTGGGAATCTTTTTTTTTTTAATTGGATGCCTCACCCTAATATGCAGGCAACATGAGAATGTAGAGGAAGATGATCTTTGAGGGCTGCTATCAACAAAATTCCATGAATAGGAATTTGGGGAGAAGAGACATCTTCCTGTATTTTAACCAAATCTTTAAGTGACTGGAATAATTTGCTGGTTTATCTTAATTTGACGAACCAATTGGAACAAACTCTGGAGGATAGAAGAGAGTCTTTCAACTACTCATAGGAAGTAGAAATAATACATTTTCAGTTTCAGTGGTGTTAAATCAGACAGTGAAGCAGAACAAAGTCTATTCTCCTAAGAAAGCAAGAATTTCTTTCTAGCAAAAGTCTTTGAAATAATTATTTGTCCCTGGCTCTTTGGAAAATCATGGCTTATTGCCAGGTGGGTATAGAAGAAGGATGGTTTTATTCACATGAATGTCAATATTGCCTTTAGGAGGCAGGAATGTTAACAACAGTGTTTGAAAATTTTGGAGCCTAGTTACCATATAATTAAATTAAATCTCAGCTACAATCTTGCCTTCTCTGAGAGTATTATTCTATTTTTGTTAAATATTTAAAAATTAACCCATAAGGAAATGAAAATCATCATTTTAATCTTGCCTCATATTTGTTTAATAATCTCAAATGATTAATTTTCTAATTAAGGAAATGGAATTGATTTTGGAAAGTTATCATGTAGTATTCATGGTTGGAGTGTTCAATATTTCATTATGACATTTAGCCCATTTTAATAAAAATTCTGCAGTTTTCTAAAAGAGCATTCCCCAAATGTGTCCTATTGCTGCTGAAAGAGGTTAATAGAGGTCACACACACAAAACATTTCTATATTGAAAGAAGTTTGGGAAACACCACATACATATATGTAAGTTTGGGTTTGAATTTCAATACCCTAATCAAAGGTCTTAGAATTTTCCTTTATAATAGGTGCTTTTACCTCTAGACTATTCATAGACATAGAATAAAAAGTCTGTAGGTCACAGCTAGTCACAAGACCAACTGGAGTCAAGGGGAGGGGAAACAATCTTCACTGCTTGATGGAAGGAACAGTTATCTTTGCAGACAATCTGTTACACTATCTAACCCCCTTTTTGATCATCACATAAGACAGTTCTTAAAAATAAATATATAACACAATTGTATAATGAATAACAACAAACTTTTACTTTATAGTTTTACATGCAGAAATATATGCTCATAAATAATATTTCCACACCATCTAGGGACCAGAGGTGGAGTCATTATGAACTGCTGTGGTAAGGAAGTGGCGGGTGGGGAAGAGTGTGAAATGATTTTCCTTCAATTCTCTCTTCCACCCCTTCTCTTGGTCATGGTGCACATGAGTATACTAAAAAAATCTGAACAGTCCTACAGAAAAGAAGCTGTTTCTTCAAAGGAAATTTGGACTTGTCTTTCTTCATCATCCTGAGATGATTTCCCCACTTTCCTTTGAGATGCTGAAAAGAAATTCTTAGTTGGGCAGTCCACAGGTAAAAGAAATATGTGACACTAAAACACATTCATAATTTAAGGATGCAATTGAAAAATAAGATATCATATTTTACAGATAATGTTTTCCATAATTAGAACATTAGTAACTTCCAGAATGAGAATGTGTGTGTGGAGAGAGGTGGTGTTCAGAGCAGTATAAGTTTGTGGGAATATACATTTAAACAATTTTTAGATGGTGTTTTAACAAGACTTATCAAAATTTTAAAGGCATATCATTTAAGTCCACATTTCTGCTTATAGGAATTTACCCTCATTCCACTAACTTCCTAGTCAAATCTCTGTGTTAACACGTTCCATATTTTTAATGATCTTTCTGTGTCTTGAGGAAAAAGATTGTGAGATAACAATTGTTCACAAGCAAGATGTATCACGATGTGCACGCTCTTTTCTTAGTAAAAACAACTTCATGTTATTGCAACAAATTGGATGTATAATGACTGCAGAGTCTATGGAAAATCTTTCTTCAAGAAAATTCCTCAGAATGCTATTTAACATCACTTTAACAATTAGAGTGAGGGGCTTGGGACACCCCAATAATTTCTACCTTAAGAAAGGTAATTAAAAGAATCAAAACTTACTTGTCCTTTGAAGAATGTTATTCACCTATAGGCAAAACCCTCCATGATCATCTTGGTAAAACACAGTGAGTCCAGACAGCTCAGATATTTGAAAGACTTCTCACCAGCAGCAGACTGAAGCCAATGTGGTAATATCTGATATTGAATAAAACTGCTTTGAGTAGAGAATAATGATGATGTATAACAATTCCCTTTAACTGACTTCTGGGTCTCTTGGGTCCCTTGAAATGTATGCCCCATTACTTATTAGAGCCAAAATTAAGACTTGCTTAGAGGGTAATCCTTGATCTTCAAGCACCTACTTCAGTTTGATAGATAATCACATAAGTATGCAAAGATAGCCATACAGGACTGATAATTGCAGCACTGTCTGCAATAAAAAAAAAAAAAAAAAAAAAAAAAAAGAAAGAAAAGAAAAGAAGGAAGCAACCCTAATAGGGATTGGTTACCTGGATGATGAACATCCATACAATGGAATATATGTATCCATTAAAATCAAAATATAGAACTACATATATTTGTGTGGAAAAAAGTGCAAGACATATTAAGTGAAAAAAGAAAGGTGCAGAACAATATGCAAAATATACATTCACCTAAGTAAAAAAAAAAATGTGTGTGTGTTTTAATATAGACAGAAATTTTCTGAAAAGGACTACGTAAGGAATTTAATAGCAGCCATGTCTAGGAAGGATGTGGGATATAAATGGGGAAAGTTTTACTTTTAACTATACCTTTCTTACTATTCGATGTTTAAAAAATGCACATGCAAGCATACTTTTATAATTTTTAAAAACTAATTAAACAGCAAAGAAATAAAACAATTGGCAAAGAAAAGGAAAAAAAACAAATTTTAAGTAATGTGTTCTAAAACAATCCCACATGAAGGTAGTTAAATTTTCGTTTTAATCTGAAGCACATGGCAGTCGACAGCTTTATGATACACAAGAAAGAATACAGAGTTTGGAGCCAGATGGATCCAAGATTGAATCCTAGTTATCCAGCACATAGAATAGAGCTTTGGGTAGGTCACTTACACTTTCAGAAACTCAGTTTTCACATTCGTCAAATGAATATAATCCTACCGTCCATACAAAGACAGTTATGCTGGTAAACTATGCAGCATACTGCCTGCCCCATAGTATTTATTCAGTAAAGGTTGCTGTTATCATTACACTGTCTGGATATGAGGAAGTCTTAACTTCAATCTCTACATCTGAAAACAGGAAAAATGAGTACCCATCATATTGAGTATAGAGAAGTGAGCTCAGGCAATTGGCAAATGGCATTTTTAATATCTCTGCACAAACTTTCTAAGAGCTACTCGGCAGTGATTTCAAACTCATGGAATAAAGGAAAAATAATTAGTTTCCATTAAATGTTCTCCATGATCAAAAGGCAATTCTAATTGAATGTCCTCCCAATGGCATTCTCTTTTTATATTTTGTTGCTCACAGACTTGCTGGATGATTCCTGTGTTGAAGATTACTGGCTCATGTCCCTGGGCACTAATGACAGTGTACATCTTAGCAAACTTATCTTAGTTAGAAAGCTCCCCTTAGTCAGAGAATGTTTTAATTTTTTTAATATAGTTTTTTCTTATGGGTTCTACTTGTCAGCGTTCTCTAGAGAAACAGAACCAGTGGGATGTATATGGATGTATATATGTATATATATACACACATATATATAAAATATATATGAGGAGATTTGTTATAGGAATTACCTCACACAGTTATAGAGGCCAAGAAGTTCCATAATCTGCCATCAGCAAACTGGAGAACCAGGAAAGCTGCAGGTTTAATTTAGTCTGAGTCAGAAAGCCTGAGAACTAGGGGAGCCCATGGTGCAACTCCCAGTCCACAGTCAAAGGCCTAAAAACCAGAGGGCCACTAGTGTAAGTCCCAAAGTCCAAAGGCCAGAGAACCAGGAGCTCCAGCAACTGAAGGCAGGAAATATGGATGTTCAAGCTCAAGAAGAGAAAAAGGGAATTCATTCATCCTCCTTTTTTGTTCTGTCCATGCCCTCAATGGATTAAATGATACCCACCCACACTTCTTTACTCAGTCTACTGAATCAAATGCTAATCCCTTCTAGAAACACCCTCATAGAGACACGCTCAGAAATAACATTTTAGTAGCTATCTGGGAGTCCCTTAGCCCAGCTAGGTTGACACATAAAATTAACCGTCATGAGGGTTTTCTGATTTCACTCTGAAAAATTTCCATCCACCCACAACTGCATATACTGTATTATTTTTTCCAGAGTATTTGTTGGCTCATCTATAGAGAAAGACAGAAAGAAAAATGATCAATTAGTGGTTTAAAAAAAATGGAGTCCTTGTCTATGTTTGACTAAGGCATCTGACATAATACCAAGTCAGCTTTCCATGAGAAAACAAGCAGTTTTACTTATTTAGCATGTGATAAATCACATTTTTGCTAGTCATCTTTATCATATCTTTGTGAAAAGGAAGAAGCATTTTGGTATACAAACCTTAAAAGAAATATATTTCTCATTAATATTGTAAGGTACCATGAGGGAAAAGAGCTAAATAAGTGTCATGGGAACAAATGAATATAAAATGAGATATAAGTTCACTAAGCAAATCTGTCCAATAGTTGTTCCAAATTTCCTCTTGACCATGTATAACAGTGTGGCCTCCCAAATTTAGTGGTAAGCTTTAGGAGGTGATAAGCTTTATCACTTCAAATTTCTTGATTTTCTCTCTAAAGTTGTTGCTTTGACATACAAATGCAATGAAATTATGAATGCAGTAAAAAACACATTTTATAAAAGGAAATTATAAAGAATCAAATATGAAAAAAAAATCAATTGATAGAATATTTACTCTATGAAGCCAAGTATTTAAAGCAATGAATATTTGAACGCCAAACTGGTTCTTAATTTACTTTATAGCAAATTCTATAAAAATGTTATAAAACTTAACCCATAAACCCTAGTATGTATCCCCAGCAGATATCACCACATCCAACAAATTTAGCAGTGATTCCTTAGCCTATGTTCAAATGTCCCTAGTGTCTTAAAATACATTTTTCAATCACAGTTCAAACAAATTCTGCATACTGTATTTGACTATAAGTCTCCTAAATATATAAAAGCAAAACTTACAGATCTAAGAGGAGGAATATCAAAGTCTACAAGAATAGTGGGAGAATTTACTTTTTTTACTAGGTGATAAAACAAGCAGTCAAAAATTCATCCTTGAACAATGTTGCTGGAAATGTAAATTGCTACAGCCATTATGGAAAACAGCCCCTCAAAGAATTAGTAATAGAACTACCATATGATCCAGAAACTTCACTCTTGGGAATATATCTGAAGGAAATCAAATGATAAGAGATAACTGAACTCCCATGCTCATTGGAGCATTACTCACAATAGCCAAGATAAGAAAGCAACCTAAGTATCCAACAACAAATGAATGAATAAAGAAGATGTGGTATACATACATATATACACACAATGGGCTATTTATTCAGCCCAGAGTAAGGCGGAAATCCTACCATATGTGACAACCTGGATGAATCTGAAGGGCGTTTTGCTAAGTGAAATAAGCCAGACAGATAAAGACAAATAATGTCTAAATAAACAAAATCTAAAATAATCAAACTTAGAGAGACAGAGAGTGAAATAGTGGTTGCCAGGGGCTAGGGGTGGAGGAAATGAGATGTTGATCAAAGGGTACAAATGTTCAGTTATAAGATGAGTAAGTTCTGAGGATCTAACATACAGCAAGTGACTATAACTGACAATACTGTATTGAATACTTGAAATTTGCTAAGAGGGTAGATCTTACGCATTCTCACCAAAAAAAAAATTTTCTAAGGTGAAAAAAAATCATTAAAGGTAAAGAAGATCTGAATAAGAAAATTAACAGACTTGACCTAAATAACATATATAGAACACTCCACCCGACAGTAATAAAGTTCACAGTTTTCCAGGTGTATGTGGAACAAACCTTAATTAATCCCATGCCGGGCAATAAAAGTCTCTACAAGTCTGACAAGACTGAAAACATACAGAGTATGCTCTTTGATCATAGTGGGATTAAACTAGAAAATAATAATAAAAAGAAAATCAGAAAATACTCCCAATTTCTGGAGATTAATCAAACACACTTGAGTAATTTATAAGTCTAAGGTGTCACAGTGGAAGCATCTGGAATATAACAACAAGGGGGGATATTTTAATAAACTTGAGAAGGAGATTTCTTAAACTGGAAACAAAAAGCACCACTTACAATGGAAGCACTGTAAAATCAAACTGCATTAAAAGTAGAAATGAAATGAGTAGTTTCTTTGGGGAAGAGGGTAGTTAGTGACTTGGAAGGAACACAAAGGCAACTTCTTGAGGGGTGGTGCTGGTAATGTTCTATTTCTTAATTTGGTTAGTATTTACATGAGTATATTCACTTTGTGTTAATTCATTTAACACATACATTTATGACTTATGCTCTTTTCTATATGTATATGAAATTTTACAAAAAATTGTTGTAAAATATAAAGTACCCGACATAAATCTAATCAAGAAAAGCAATTCCTTTAAAGAGAAAAGAGTAAAACAAAAATTAAAAGGTGTAAAGACGACTTAGAGACCTACACTGTATCAACAAATTGAAAGATTCAATAGTGTGAAGACGTCAAGAATATTGATAGGCTCATTTAAAATTTTATATGGAGAACCAATGACCTAAAATGAGCCCAGACACTATTTTTTTACTTTTTTTTTTATCGTGGAAAAATATACATAGAAGGTAATTTAAGGAGATCACTTCACATCAAAGCTATGAGACACTGCTGCAAAAGCTATCCTCAGACTGAAAGCGTTGGCTTTAAATGCTTTCATTATTAAAGAAGAAATAACAAAAAAGGGTGGATTCTTAGTATATATCTTAAGGGCATTAAAAAAGATTAACAAAATATATACAAAAGAACTAGAAAGATGGAATTTACAGATACAAAACAAAAAAGTTAAATGTAAAGCAAAAAATCCAAAAGATAAATAACGCTTTCAAAATGGAAAAGATCAACAAAATTAAACTCTTCTTGAATCTGATTAAGAAAAAAACATAGTAGTCCCCACAGTTCCTTCAGCAGCCATCCAGGGACCTGGCCTCTCCCACCAGCAGACAAAACCAGACTTAAGGTCCTACTGGGCTGTACAATCAGCCATGCCAGGAACGGGACTTGCCTACCAGGAGCTGCAACCAGCCCCAGAATACCCTAGGCTGTGCAGCAGACTGTGCCAGGACCCAGCAGCTGGTTCCACCACAACAGAAGGGCCCATGCAGCCCACATAGGGAGCACTCCTAGAGCATACAGCTCTGGTGATCAGAGAGGAGTGTTTTCATAGGCTGTCTCCCATGTAAGGCCACTTCTCTAAGACCAGGAAACATAACTAACCTATCTAATGCATAGAAACAGAGAATTAGGCAAAATGAGGAGACAGAGGATTATGTTCCAAATGAAGGAACAAGACAAAACCTCAGAAAAAGAACTAAAAGGAGTGGAGATAAGCAATCTATAAACAGTTCAAGATGACGATTGTAAAGATGCTCAACAAACTTGGGGGAAGAATGGATGAACCTGGTGAGAATTTTAATAGAGTTAGGAAATATGAGGGGGAGAGTATAGCTCAAGTGGTACAGTGCATGCTCAGCATGCACAAGGTCCTGGGTTCAATTCCCAGTACCTCCTCCAAATACAAATAAATGAATAAACCTAATTACCTCCCCTCATAAACAAACAAACAAAAAACCCAATATTATAAAATAAATTGTAGTAGCCTATGGTGAAAAAGAATATGAAAATGAATATACGTACGTTCCTACATGACTGAAGCATTGTGCTATACACCAGAAATTGACACAACATTGTAAACTGACTATACTTCAATGAAAATATATATTTAAAAAAAAGAAAGTATAAAGAAGACCCAAACAGAGCTGAAGAATACAGTAACTGAAATAAGAAATACACTGGGAGGAATCAAGGGTAGATTAGAGGAACAGATCAACGAACTGGAAGACAGAGTAGTGGAAATCAGCCAAGCTGAACGGAAAAAAGAAAAAGAATTTTTAAAAATGAGGAGTTTAAGAGACAGCTGAGACAATAGGAAGCATATTAACATTAACATTATACAAGTCCCAGAAGGAGAACAGAGAGAGAAAGGAGTAGGCAACTTATTTGAAGAAATAACAGCTAAAAAGTTCCCAGAAAAGGAAATGGACATCCAGGTCCAGGAAGTGCAGAGTCTGAAATAAGATGAAACTAAAGAGGTCTACACCAAGATACACTGTAATTAAAATGGCAGAAATTAAAGATAAAGAGCAAATCTTGAAAGCAGAGAGAGGAAAGCAATTAGTACATAGAAGGAAACTCCCATAAGATTATCAGTTGACTTTTCAGCAGAAACCCTGCAGGCTGGAGAGAAGTGGCAAGATATATTCAAAGTGCTAATAGTGGGGAAAAAAACTACAAGCAAAAAATACTCTATCTGGTAAGGCTGTCATTCAGATTTGAAGGAGAGATAAAGAATTTTACAGACAATTAAGAGCTAAGAGCTCAGCACCAATAAACCAGCTTTACAAGAAATGTTAAAGGGATTTCTCTAAGCAGAAAAGAAAAGACCACAATTAGAAATAGAAGAATTATTAAAAAAAAAATCTCTTTGGTGAAGGCAAATATACAGTAAAGGTAGTAGACTGCCTACTTAGAAAGCTAGTGGGAAGGTTAAAAGATAAAAGTAGTGAAACCATCTATATCCACAATAGGTAGTTACAGGATACACAAAACCAAAATATGTAAATTATGATGTCAAAACAGTAAATGTTTGCAGGGGTGGGAGGGTAGTTAAAACGCAGGGTTGTTAGAATGCATTCAAACTTAAGAGATCATCAACGTAAAATAACCATGTATATATATATAGGTTGTTATAAATTAATTTCATGGTAACCACAAACCAAAAACCTGTAATAGATACACAAGCAAAAAGAAAAAAAGAGAAAGGAATCTCAACGTAATACTAAAGCTAGTCTTCAAATCAAAGGGAAGAGAGCAAAAGAAGAAAGGAACAAGAAAAAACTACAAAAACAAGAAACCAATTAACAAAATGGCAATAAGTACATACCTATCAATAATTATTTTAAATGTAAATGGATGAAATGCTCTAGTCAAAGAACATGAGGTGGTTGAATGGACTTAAAAAAGAAAAGATTCATATATATGCTGCCCACAAGAAACTCACCTCAGAGCTAAAGACACATACAGATTGAAATTGAGGTATTCCTCAAGTATTCCACGCAAATAGAAACAAAAAGAAAGCTTAGGTAGCAATACTTGCATCAGACAACTTTAAAACAAAGACTGTAACAAGAGATAAAGACAGACATTACATAATGATAAAGGGATCAACCCAACAGGAAGATATAACAATTATAAATACATATGCATCCAATATAGAAGTACCAAAATACGTAAAGCAAATATTAACAAATATAAAGGGAGAAACTGACAGTAACACAGTCACAGTAAGGGACTCTAACACCCCATACATCAATGGACAGATCATTAACACAGAAAAGAAAAAAACATCAGCCTTAAATGACATATTAGAACAAAAGTACTTAATAGCTATAATATAGAACATTCTATCCAAAAGCAGCAGAATAAACATTCTTTTCAAGTATATATGGAGCATCCTCTAGGATAATTACATGCTAGACCACAAAACAACACTCGGTAAATTTAAGACTGAAATCGTATCAGTCAGCTTTTCCTACCACAAGGCTTTGAGAGTAGAAATAAACTGCAAAAACCACAAGCATGTGGAAGCTAAGCAGTATGCTATTAAACAGCCAACAGCAACTGAAGATTGCATCAAAAAGAATAAAATCACTAGGAAATAATTTAACCAAGATGGTAAAAGACCTGTACTTGGAAAACCGTAAGACACTGATAAAAGAAATTGAAGATGACACAAACAAATGGAAAGATACACCATGCTCATATACTGGAAGAATTAATATTGTTAAAATGACCATACTACCCAAGGCAACCATAGATTCAATGCAATTCCTATTAAAAAAAAATACCAGTGGCATTTTCACAGAACTAGAATAAATAATTCTAAAATCTGGAAACACAAAAGACCCCAAGTAGCCAAAACAATCTTGAGAAAGAAATAAAGTTGGAAGTATCATGATTCCAAGCTCTACTACAAAGCTACAATAATCCAAAATTGTATTGACAAAAACAGACGCATAAATCAATGGAACAGAATAGAGAGACCAGAGATAAACCCACAGTTATATGATCAATTAATCTATGACAAAGGAAGCAAAAATATACAGTGGGGAAAAAATAGCCTCTTCAATAAATGAAATTGGGAAAATGGGACAGTTACACACAAAAGAATCAAACTAGAGCACTTTCTCACACCATACACAAAAATCAACTCAGAATGGATTAAAGACTTAAACGTAAGGCGTGAAACCATAAAACTTTTAGAAGAAAACATAGACAGTATGTTCTTTGACACTGGTCTTACAATGTTTTTTTGACTATGTCTCTTTAGGCAAGGGAAGCAAAAGCAAAAATTAACAAATGAAACTACATCAAACTACAAAGATTTTGCACAGTGAAAGAACCTATCAACAAAACAAAAAGGCAGCTTACTGAATTGGGGGAGATATTTGCAAATGATATATCTGATCAGGGGTTAATATCCAAAATACACAAAGAATTCAAACAATTTAACATCAAAAAACATATAACTTGAATAAAAAACTGCCAGAGGACCTGAATAGGTATTTTTTTCCTAAGAAGATACATGAAAATGAGGCTCAATATCACTAATCATCAGAGAAATACAAATAAAGACCACAAGGAGGTACAACTTCACACTTGTCAGAATGACTGTTGTCAAAAAGATAAGAAATAACCAGTGTTGGCGAGAATGTGGAGAAAAGGGAATACTAATGCACTGCTGGTGGGATTGTAAACTGATACAGCCATTATGGAAAATAGTATGGAGGTTCCTTTAAAAATTAAAAATAAAACTGCCATATGGTCTAGTATTTACCCAAAGAATACAAAAACATTAATTTGAAAGGCATATGCACGCCAATGTTCACTGTAGCATTATTTTTAATAGCCGAGATATGGAAGCAATGTAAGTGCCCATAACATGAACGAATAAAGGACGTGTGGTATGATGTACAATGGCATATTAATCAGCCATAAAAAAATGAAATCTTGCCATTTGCAACAACATGGATGGATGAAGAAGGCACTCTTAGTGAAATAAGTCAGAGAAAGACAAATATCACATGATCTCACTTACACATGGAGCCTAAAAAACAAAACGAACAAATAAACAGAACAAAATGAAAACAGACTCATAGGTACAGAGAACAAATAGGTGGTTGCCAGAAGGATGGGGGATCATGTAGTTAGCAAAATAAGTGAAGGGGATTAAGAGGTAAAGACCCCCCCAGTTATATAATAAGTAAGTCATGGGGATGTAATACACAGCATAAGTAATATGGTCAATGACATTGTAGTAGCTTTGTATGGGGATAGATAGTTACTAGACTGTGGTGATATTTTCTGTAATGTATGCAAATGTCAAATCATTATGTAGTACACCTGAAACTAATATAATATTGTATGTCACCTATATTTCAATTTAAAAAAGAAAAAATTAGAATAGCTCATACAGATTTTGTTCAATTCTAAGAAGAAATCATAAGTTCTGTGACGAAAAATAACTCAGGTAAACTAATAAAGATTCTGTGGTGGGGGGTAAATTTTCCTAATCTAAGGGTGAGAGGGACTCAGTCTAGGTCTAGGACATTTGGGAGTGATGAAGGGAAGATTTCTAGGATGTTCTTGAGGTCAGAAATAGTACGGTGTATTAAAAAAACTCAATTTCCATATCTAGGACTCAGCAAACAAGTATTACACAAGGTAGAACTTGAATGCATGAATGATGTCACAGAATCTTTGCAAATAGCCACAGGGTGGAAACACGAGGAAAAAGAACTATACTTTATCAAGATATATACTATTGAGATATGTTATATGAAGATATAAACTGGATAATCAAGCCCCAGATAATATCTGAACACTACTCCAAAGGGAGAATTTTTTTTCTTGCTCTTATAAGCTTTTAACTCAGAGAATTCTACTTGTTTTGCTTATTTCATCATAAAACTTAACACCACATGTTAGTCACTTCCTGTGTGTCCAGTCTATGTGGAAAAATTGGATCCCCAGCAATCGGGAAGTACATGAATAATTTCTGTGAAGCTCTTACTCACCATGCATTAGTGATCTGAATACTAATTAGTATTTGTAAAGTAGGAGGAGAAATAGGAGTGAAGTGGTTGTTGATTTTCATTACCTGATAGTAACAAACATATCACAATATTATTGTAAAGAATAGCACCCTACTGTCCTTTCATCTTGCCAACTTAAAGAAAATGAGTCTTTACCTCACTCTACATGGAAGGATTTGAAACAGATAAGGATAATTAAAATACAGTCTTCAAAGGGATAAAAATCATAGTGAAACCCATACTTGAACGCCTTATTTTTTTTTTCTAATTGGCAGATTCACAAATACAAGGATGTATTCAATAGATTCAGCTCGGTATCCATCACTCAAACTTGTTCAAAATGTTAGTCATCATCTTACCCCCAACCCAAAAGGTACACCATGAATCTCTCAATTTTTGCCTTTTAATCTACTCTTCTGTATTTTCTATCTTCATGTTCAGCACAAACATTTACTCACTTTCCCAATTCAGAAATCTAGGAGTCACTTAGTCTCTTCAAATTTGCCCTATATCCATTAAAAACATCTTCCTATTGATTTTACCTCCTAAATTATACTTAAATCCCATATCTTCCTTATCTCCATTGCCACCACTTCAGTTCAGGCCCTTATTACAACTTTCAGATTCCTGTAATAGCCTCTTTAAAAAAAATTTTTTTTATTGACGTATAGTCAGTTTACAATGCTGTGTCAATTTCTGGTGTACAGCATAATGCTTCAGTCATACATATACATACATATATTTATTTTCATATTCTTTTTCATTATAGGTTACTACAGGATATTGAATATAGTTCCCTGTGCTATACAGAAGAAACTAGTTGTTTATCTATTTTATATATAGTAGTTAGTATCTGCAAATCTCCAATTCCCAATTTATCCCTTCCCTCTGCCCCCCCACCCCAACCATGTTTGTTTTCTATGTCTGTGAGGAGTCTGTTTCTGTTATGTAAATAAGTTTGTCTTCTTTTTGTTTAAAGTCCTAGTGGAGGAGGGGACAAGTGCTTGATAGGAATAGGAAGGAGTGTTCTGAAAAGCAGGGAGTTGCTTTGTTTCTCAAGCTGGATGCCAGTCACATGAATGTACCTAGTTGTGAAAATTCATTAGGATTTATACTTATGATATGAAAAACTATTATATGTATATCTGTCTCCAATAAGAAGTTTAAAATAATCTAACAACTCATTTTTAGGGAGGAATTAGACTAAAAGGTAGAGACTGAAGAATACTCCTAATTGTCACCTTATAATAATGTTCCAAAGACGCTTTTTAACTCATCTTATGATCTTAGCCATCAGCCGCCTAGTAAAATACATCTCTTACCACATCTTAGGAAATCACTTCTGTTCTACTGTGGGGGGCTAAGTGGGGCAGGTGCGGGAAATCCTTCTTCCCAATCAGAAGAATTATTTCTATAGTCTATATTTTATTCTCAAGTTCAGTTCTCTCTTGCCTATAATTATAAGTGCCTTCTTTTTCCTTTCTGCTTCTAAAAACAAATATAATTTTCACCTAAAATAGTAGAAGAAAATTGCCTATGTATTCTAGGTCCTAGAAAACAGACCCTATTTTGACAGACATCAGTTCCATAATTCATTTCCCACATAATTACATAATTCAAACTTATTATGTAACAATCCCATACTTTAACTGTTATCTTTTTCTGTATATTTTATTCCATAGCAACATGACTTCTAGCTCCCTCAGAACCATTTCACTTACGGGAGAAGTCTCAAAGGTTTCTCTTCACATTATAAACTACTAAGAAAAGAAAGGGCATTGCAGCTTTGTGAATAATAGGCACTGAGAACCTTATGGCATAGCAATAATTCACTGCACATTCAACAATTAGTTTTTGAGGGTCTTGAGGTTGCCAGGCAATGATCTGGGCACTAGAGGTACAATGGGATAATGGTCAAGCATGCAGGTTCTGAATTCAAGTAGCCTGGGTTCCAATTCCGGCTATATAATTCACTACCTGTGTAAAAATTATCTATTTCTTCTACTTTTTTATGACTCAGTTTACTCATTTATGAAACAGTGATGCTAGTAATTTCTTTCTCCTAGTCTTATTAGGAAGATTTTAAATGGCATATTATATGAAAATCACTTAGAACCATCCTTGGCACATGGTAAACACTCGATACAAGTCAGCTGCTATTACCAGAAGAGATGACATCTAATGATCTTTGCCAGATCGTCTGTTGACAAATGACAAATTTCACCACCACCAAGACTGCCTACCATGTCCTATCCCAAAGCCACCCCATCCATGCTAGCAAGGAAGTGACAAACACATTAACTGAACTAGCAACTAGGATTATGGCACTGGGAAGTACTTAGTCCATTCCAGCTCCTGCTTTTTACAAATGATGGCACTAAAGCCCAGAGATGTTGCCTAGCTTGAACGGAATCTCACACAGCTAGTCAGGGGGTGAAGCTGGTATTAGACCCTTGGGTCTCCACATTCACACTCCAGGTCCTGGGCTGGAAAAATCTGTAAACTGGGAAGATTAGTCCATTCTGTCATCCTACTTGTGTGCGACCCCACCAAAAGGAGTAAGTTGCACTCCTGCTAGTGGGGGAGGAGAAACCTTGCTGGAAGTTGTCTATTTTTAGCCTCTGTATATAGCCTGCTCTCTGCAGACTCACTCTGCCTAACACACTGCTGTGGGATTTAAGGCACTTTCCATCCTGTTGCCTAGTGGTTGCCATGCCAACGAAATTTAACAGAAATAGAGTTTTCTAGTAGATTATTCTGGTAGAGGCTTTAAAGTCAGATTACAGCTCTGACTCTGAAGCTTAAATGATGCAAGTGATTAGTGCTGGTACATAGCAGGCACACCACAATACTGGCTGAAAAACAGAAAACATGAATGCAATTAGCTGCATCAGGGAGATGAAGATGCAGCAGCAGATGCTACTTAAATCATACCTCACAGTCCACTTATGAGCTCTGCAACCCAGGGAACTCCGACTACACACACACACACACACACACACACACACACACACACACACACACACACACACACACACACACACGTGTAGCACACGTGGAGAAGATAAAAGGAATCTGACCTGGGATCCCTTTGCAGAAACTTATTCACATCCAAGAGGGTCCATGTTCAGTCCTTCTAAGGTCGATTTTTGGTGAATGTAATCACCATATTTAATAAAATGCATCTGAAGTCTAGAACTAGCATTTGAATCAAGCCTAACTCCAGAGCTTGTTCTCTCAATTACATTGATGTGATGATTATAATTTGTCAAAAAAACCCCAAAAAACCCTAATATAATTACTGAGATATTTACAGTTAAAATAAAATTGAGGTTGAAATGAGTAATACTAAGTTGTGAGAACAGAGACACCCTGAGGAGTCAAGAAGATTCCTTTAAATAATTGTCTGCAGATGAACAAAATCTCTCCTTTTGACAAGAAAGCCCAATGGTAACTTTTATCCTGGTTTCATATTTCAACAGTTTGACTAGGAATATCGCAAAAAAAGGTTTTAAAAAAAACGCTGAGTCATAAGGGTCCTTCAAAAGAAAAGAAACTTCTCTTTAGAGTGGTAAATCTTCACTTCCGCTGGGAGGAGGGTGCCCCTCAGAGATGGGGGTGCCAGTGCAGGGGAGCGGATCTCCTTGCTTTATTTATTCACAACCCACATACTTTTCTGGATTTAATTCGGCTAGTTAACTTAGCAGCAGGACACTCGGCTAGGAAGGCTCAGGAAAACTCTCTGGGTTAGCTATTTTGGGATGTTAGGATGAAGAGGTCCTAAAATATACAACCGGATCTTCCTGCCGGCAGATTTTCAAAGAAGATGCTCAGCCACGCTTCATCCTCATGCACACTCTCCCGCTCCCCAATAACTGTAAAGTGCAAATACAACAAAACAAAAACAAAAACAAAAACAGAACACCTTGCCAGGGCCTGCAGAAAGCGCAGCGCCTCCGAGGCTAGCACGCTTTCCCCCATCCTCCCCGGAGGAGCGATCCCAGCACCTCTCCCAATGATGTCAGTGGAATCCTGAACCCGATCCCGCTCCACGGCTGGGGGAGGGCAGATTGTGCTCTCGGAAGCTGGGCAGAGCGGGAGTGTCCCTCGAGGGACCACGGCGGTCCGGTCCCCCAGAGCGTTCGCTCTTCAGACGCTCGGGGTCCCCGGCAGCCGCGCGCACCGCCCCCTCTGGCCCGCGCCACGCTCCGCCCTGGACGCCGCTCGTCCCGGCGCGGGGGTGCGCGGAGGTGCGCGGGGGGGTGGGGTGGGGTGGGAGAGGGCCCCGCTCAGCCTGATTTACGGCTCTGCTGAAAACCGCTTCGCTCCCGCAGCAGTAGCACCGCCGCGGCGGCAGCGGCAGCGGCAGCGGCAGCAACAAGTCGGGTAAGTGCTTCGCTCCCGCAGCATCTGCGCCCGCGGCCCAGCCCAGGGTGCGCGGCAGAGGGGGCCGGCCAGGCTGGACAAGAGGTCCAGTCCCCGCACCACTGCGGGGAGTTGGGCTTCTCGGCCCCCGCCTGCAGGAACTCGTGTGCGCACGTATCCACTCTGGCACCGGCCCGCTGGCACGCCGCGGAGCGGGGGCGGGGAAAGGGGGACCCCCGAGGAGGGTCACTGCCTGCCAGCCCTGCTCAGGCAGAAGAAATTTTGGCTTGTCCGTCAGTCTGTGGACTGGGGCTTACGCTGGGCCCTCGAAAGCTTGCTTACTCCCGGAGTGCGTGGTTACCCATTTCCCCTTGCAGGGTGCCACCCCTTCCCTATTGCTCCCTAGAATTGCTACTTCCCCTTCTTTCACCTCTGGCCTGCGTTTCTGGGCAGGGTTGGCCTCTTATGTCAGGGTTGGAATCCCCAGAAAACCCGTAGTTAAACAGCCCGCTGTAGCACAGGAAGAGGTTCTCCTCCCTGGGGGCCAGAGGCATATTTACCTGGAAGCTTTGCCTAGCTGTGTAGGGATGCGATTGGCACCTCTGCTTTTGAAGAGGTTGAGGGAGAAGTAACAACACTTTTAAGCCTAGACCCTTTGCTACCTGTTTTAGGGGCCCAGTGCTTATTATGTTTAAGTAGAAATCGTTGCTGAGGGGGATAGATACGTGCTGCTTGTAGAATTGGGTTGCTCGCAGTCATCTGTTGCTAGGGATAAGATAATAAATTCCTACAAGGAAATAAGAATTTCCTGTTACTAAGAGTTATGCTAATACTTACCTGGTTCAAACTTTGGCCATCTCTAGAGGCTGTGTTAAAACAAGATCAGAGACAAGACAAATCCAGCCAGAACACTCTATCTTAATAAAATTTTGTCCATGCTCCCACTTAGGTCAAACAGTATTTGACACACTGGATCCCCAAATTTCAGTAAATCTGGAGTATGTGGAGGGGGGCATGATTATGATGATAACACTTTGATTTAAATCATCACAACAATAAGTAGAAAACAAAATTAAGGGCAAAAATCTCAGGTTGAAAAATTTCCAGCTAACTGTGTGCTTCATGCCACTGCACCTAGTGTGAGTAACAGCTTTCCTATACTTGAGGGAAGATCGCTGAGCTTGCTCTCTTAGGACCTGTTTTGACATCAAATTCATGTGAGTTTTTCTCTCTCTTTTTGTATTCATGCTTATCAGGGTCGTCAGTAAAATAGGGCACGGTTTTGTAGTTAGTGTACTAAATTCAGGAGGTCAGGAAACTTTCCACTTTGGAATCTGACACTTTCCATCT
The DNA here is from genome assembly GCF_036321535.1 of Camelus dromedarius. Taxonomy (NCBI): domain Eukaryota; kingdom Metazoa; phylum Chordata; class Mammalia; order Artiodactyla; family Camelidae; genus Camelus; species Camelus dromedarius. Next base: position 39,361,895 of record NC_087443.1, on the reverse strand, counting down.
GGCCTTGGATTAATTACTTTACCTCCTTGCTCCAGTTTTCTCACCTGTGAAAAGGGAATGTTACCCACCTTTTAAAATTTTATTCTTTTTTTTTTTTTATCATAGACAGGGGTTGACAAACTTTTCTGTAAAGGCCAGGTAGTAAGTAGTTTTGGCTTCGCTGGCCATAGAGCTCTCAACTACTCACCTCTACCATTTAGTGCAAAAGCAGCAGTAGGCAATATGGAAATGAGTGGATGTGGCTGGATTTGGTCCTTGGGTTATAGGTTTCAATTTTAACATAATATATTATATGCAAAAGTCATTTGGAATTTAAAAGCCTTTGTCCTCATGGAGACGATAAGCAACAATCATTTCAGTAGCAGTTTTTTAGACAGACATACAAACTAACTTTTATTCTCCCCTGCCCAGGACTTTTAGAGTAATGCAACAGAAGGCTTTTGAGGAAAGCAGATACCCCTGGCAGGAGTCCTTTGAGAATGTCGCTGTGTGCCTACCATTCCGCTGCCCGAGGTGTGGGGACCATACCAGATTTAGAAGCCTGTCCTCATTGAGGGCCCATCTGGAATTCAGTCACAGCTACCGGGAAAGAACCCTCTTGACAAAATGCAGTCTCTTTCCATCCCTCAGAGACACAGACCTAGTCACTTCCTCAGAACCCCTGAAACAGGGAAAACTGCAGAGCTGTGGCAACATAGTGAAGCAGAAACCGAGCTATGTTAACTTGTATAGCATTTCACATGAACACTCCAAGGACAGGAAGCCCTTTGAGGTGGTGGCAGAGAGGCCTGTGTCCTACGTGCAGACCTACACTACGGTGGACCTACGTGCAGACTCGCTGGATGGGCCAAGGTCCAGCCCTGGACTTCCCACCTCAGAGACCAAAACAGCTTTCGAGGCACATGTCAGAGAAAAATTCAATCGGATGGTTGAGGCCGTGGACAGGACCATTGAGAAGAGAATCGATAAACTCACCAGAGAGCTGGCCCAGAAAACTGCCGAACTGTTGGAAGTTCGGGCGGCTTTTGTACAGCTGACTCAGAAAAAGCAAGAAGTTCAGAGACGAGAGCAGGCCCTGAATAGACAGGTGGACGTGGCCGTGGAGATGATCGCAGTGCTGAGGCAACGCCTGACGGAATCCGAGGAGGAGCTTCTCAGGAAAGAAGAGTAAGTGGGTGAAACGGGATGCTAATCCCATTGCTTTAGGCACCTCCCACCATCCCCCCCAAGTTACACTCGAATGTTAAGCAAGGTTTGGTTTTAATAACTTGCAGGTACTTTGGCTGCATCTCTCATTGATACAGTTGAATGGAGACAGCACAAGGCTTTTAATATCATTTACCCTCTCTGTGTATAGTCTCCAGCTCAGCAACAGGAAGATCAAAATACCCTTCTCACCTCGGAAACTGTCAACCACAGACAATGTTTTTAGAGAGAGGAGTAGTGCGGTCTGGCCATGGTGGGATCCATTCCCGGCAGCAGGGAATTGAATGGGAAGACAGAAAGGGGGTGCTGGGGGCCCTTTCTGTCTGTTGACAGTCTCCATGTAATAAAATCAAGGACATGAGATGCTGTCTTATTCAAGTATAAAAATATACTCTAGTTAAAAATAATTTTGGCTTCTTTGCCATTTTGGATTACCTGTTTGTGTTAACTAAATGTCGATAGCTGAGAATCTAATTTTTATTTGGAAGAAGCAGACATTAGGAAACCCAGCAGAAGCTTCTGAGATTGACATACTCTTATGATTTAAGTTTGAGAATTTTCTTTTTGTAAAATACTAGACTGTCATGCCTGCTTGCAAAGAGTTGACACTGGATTTCACAAGTTACACGTGATTAGAGAAGCTGTTACTTTTAAAATTATCATACTTGGATAAGCATTTCCTTATCAGTACGTATGGATTCAACCCAAACTGGAAAAGTATATGTAACAATGCAGTTATTCTTCATGTAGAATGTTGGATTTAATTTTAAATGGAGGCTAAGAATTCATAGAATCAAAGGACATAAAAATTGACTAAAACAGAATAAAAGAAAGGTTTTAAATAATTTGAGTTCTGTTAGGTTGACCTAATTTCATACTTTCTTTGCCCTCTGGCACTCTTTTATCTTGTGTTGTCTATTAAAATGTAGTAATTAAAGCTTCCTCCATCTTTAGGCTGAGAAGCTCTATATATTAAAGAGATCATCACTCGCTATTACTAAAGGCTTACTGTCTACCTAGGGGGAAAGCCTGCTCTGCTCAACTAGACATTTTTTTTGATCATGTAGTAAGGCTGGATTTGAATTGGCCACTGATTTACTTTTCTCCCAGGGAAATGATCTCTGTTGAAAAATGCTTCTCTGTTGGCTTCTGGTGTTTCCTGGTGCGAAGTTAGAGTGGGGTCACTCTATGTGCAGGGAAAAGCCTTGAATTAAATTAGTGATATTTCTGTTTGACTCAAGAGCAGTGAATTTAAAGGCAGCCAGATTAAATGTGTGCATTTACTTATTTGTTGTGTTTTATTTATTAATAACACAAGTAATAATGAGATGGGATTTGGGGTGGTGATTGCCTGGAGTATGGGAAAATAATATGATGGCATGGAGGGTCAAATGGTTAGACCCAGGTTATTATCAAGGATATAACTTTCATTTTTGGTTGTGTGTTCAAGGGTGCTTTATTATTAAAAATAAATAAGTAACTTACATAAAAGCGGGCTGTGCACGGATCAGTTGTGATAGTATGTTATATATGGTTAATCCAGTGCTGTCACCTGAGGACCAATTGAAGAACAAAACATACTTGTTTAAAAAAAAATTTTTACAGAGTTAAGTTGTATGTGTTAAAAGTCCTCCCTCCTCTCCAAGCACCCCACCACTGCATCCTCTGGAGACAGCCACACTGTTTAGTTCAGTTCTGGACCCTTCCTGTGTACTTCATATGCACATATAGAGTTACTGTGTTTTCCCAAGTGGAATCATGACATATATATTCTAATCAGCTTGCTACTGATGAATACATGGTTTTGTTCCATTTTCCTGGTATTAAAAATAACGTCTCAGTTAATGTCCTTATACAATATAATTTCATTCACATTTTTGGGTGTGTATCTGAAGGTAAGTTAAGAGTTGATTTTTAGTATGACATTTTTGTACTACCAGGAAAGAAAAGCAATGATGTTAAAAAAAAAATTTTAAATGAAAATTCAGTGAAACTGCCTTAAACTTTTAAACATAAAATAAACAAAGTCCTCATTTTTTTAAGCCTTCATTTGGCCTGCCCCAGCAGTTTCAATATTCAAGCTTCAAATAATCACTCTTTCTGTGCATAAAATAGGGCTGAAAGAGTCTTCTTTCCAGGAAAGACAGTGGAGCTGTTGGTCTGAGACGGCGACTATGGCCAGCAGCCTCAGTGGCTACAGTGTCCAGCCCCCCCACCCCAAAATGGGGAGCAGAGTGAGCCAGCTGCCCATCTGCCACACTGTTGAAGCCAGAGTGATTTGACCAGATCTGCCCAGCTGGGCCATGCCCTGCCTTCCTCACGACTCCCTCAGAGCTGTGCCTTCCACCAAAGAGGTGACCTTTCACACATGGAAGACCCTACTTGGCCAGTGAACATATCAGGAGCTGTAAGGAGCTGCGCTCCCCTGCTAAAGCCCTCCAAATGAGCTCTCAAGGCCCATTTGTGAGAAAGAGTAGGTTGTTACAGTCCCATTTGACACAGATGGTAGATTTGGTTAAAAAAAAAAAAAGCATACATCTAGTATTTGACATTCACATAAGGCTCTCTTGCTTATGGATTTTCCCTCAACTTTAAAATCCTTTCTTTCAAACTGAAATAAAAGACTCGAGGGCTAATTCTGCCCTGAGGCCATCTATGGGCTGAATCGGCTTGGGTTATAGAAGTCACCTACATGCCCTGCAGCAGAGGAGGCTGTATTGGCAATTTTCTGTACATTTGTCCTGAGTCTCATTGTACCTCTGCAGAGAAGCATCTCTATTTCTTAGAGTGCAGGTCCAAGAAAGAAACTGCCCACTGTCTTCATAAAGTTTGTGCAACTTTAAAAGTCCTATGGAAACAGGTACTGTATTTACTTATTCAAGAGTATTCAGAGCTTGTAGGGCATGACTATCCGTAATCAGGTAAATCAATCCTGGTCAACCTTGCAGTAAGGTATCCCTTAATAAGAAAGCGTGGATCGTAGCTGATTCCTGGTTGACTTGGTCACCTGGGGTTTGGAGAACATCAGCATTCTAGTAATCCTGAATTTACCTGCACATTCATCTGCTGTTAAGATTGGAAAGCCCTGACTGAGCACCTGGGATGTGCCCAACACTGTGCTAGGTGTGTCTGGGGGACATAAAATTCTTGGTCTTTTTCCCTAAGGAGTTTACACTCTACAGAGGAGGAATAAAACATACCCATGAACACACCCATGTACAAATTCTGAGTAGTTTAAACAAGTGCTTAAATACAAGTCACGGTTTCAAGTTGATGAATGTTAGAGAATGGGTTTTTCCATGTGATGAGGCCACAATGAAGGAGTGAGGGTGGGATTTGCATTGGTAGCTGGAGGACAGTGACATTGAAGGACACCAGGGAGGTGACTGTTAGAGATGAGCCCTGAGGGGACTGTGTAATCTTAGTTCTGAAAGGTGGGTACCAGTCTGACTCATTTTACAGGTGTCGAAAATAATGCCCAGAACAGCAGAATGACAAGGACAAAAATTTAGTAGCAAAGCTGAAACTGGAACCCAAATTCCCTGCCTCTCTGCTGAGTGTTTTCCATTTAATTCATTGTGCCTCAGCCAGACTTTTGAAAATGTGATATTTGCGCAAAGCATCAAGACTGAGGTAATACCAAATCTGGCCCATTTTGGAATGGGCTTCCTTCTCTGCTGTGTTGAGAGGGCTGCTATGGTGAAATCATTTATTTTTCTGATGAGATTAAAGAAAGTGAGCTGGCATCAAAGTTGCTGAGAAATGGAGAAATGGTGGCATCATCAGTATAGCTGTGATATTAAGCTTCCAGAACACCAGCCCAAGGTTTCTGACTTCCAGCAAGGGCTTTAACTTGACTCTGCATGTCGGTGCCCAGTTAGGATGGAGCATGTGCCACTGCCAGCCTTTCATGGCAGTGAGGGGCCTCTTTGTAATTCCATCTCTAATTTCCGTCCTGCTCCCTTGGAGCTACGACAGATAAAATCTTTCACTTCTTCCTTCGTCATTTGCCCTGTTCCAGCTTGGAGTCAGCCAGAAGACAAATTTTTATTGAGTGCTTGCTGAGTGCCCAGTACTGTTCTAGGTCCTGGTCCTACAGTGGTAACCATGTGAGTCCACTTCCTGCTTTCGTGACAGGAATAGACCAGCAGGTAAATTAGACATTAAACATCATTAGGGGATGTTAAAAGAGACATCTAGGGCTTAAGCCAGCAATGCCCATTTAGGTTTCTATCCAAAGCTGGCTGTGAAATGCTGGCCTTTCAAAGGCAAGTTTGACTTGGTAACTTGCTTTGCACAACTAAAGCCTCTTGCCACTTCATTACATGTTTCCCATTTTTGATCAGCTAGAACAGTGAGTGGGTAACTTGGTTTCCAGACTGATCTATAGCTAGGTAGTAGGTCAAGAAAAGTCATGTTAAATGTAGAGTTCAGTGTCAAGAAAAGTCATGTTAAATGTAGAGTTCAGTGAGAGAGGGAGGCATCTGTTTGCTCTACCTTTTAATGCATTTATGTAAATAGGGTCCTCTCTATCAGGTTGTGTTCCATGCAGACTTACAAACTAATGTAGGAAAAACCCAATGTCAACATGCCTTCTTAGGGATGGCATGTGGTAAAATTTGGAGACCCTCCCAAATTTCCTATTTGTCTCTCTCATGTCTGTCCCTCCCTCTGCCAGCTCCCCTTTTTGTCTGGACTGAGGGGCTTAGAATGTGTTTTGATCTATTTAGAACCAATAAGAATAATTTGACTTTCTCGTTAGAGTTGCTTTTTAAGTTCTTAATGAGAACTGTATACTTTTTAGTGTATTCCAGGAAGTCAAAAAAGAAATACGAGGGAAAGGGCTGATAAGAGTAGAAAAGTGACGTGGCTCCCGACCTGTGGCAGGTGCAGATTCCACCCCGTGGGCCCCACCGGGGACACAGGAGCTGACCTAGAGCTCTGAGTGTGCAGCCAGCCTCCTGGTGCTTGGAGGTGGTTGACTCCAGCTTTAGGATTTGCCTCGTGGCAGACATTACAGTCTGTCTGAGGTGCTCTGTGATCAATAGCTAGACTATTTTTAGCCGGAGGTATTTTTACCATTTCATATACCTCTGAAGAGGTTCATAAATCAGTAATGCAAAATGAAATTTGAATAACTCAGTAGAGCTGTGCCCTTGGGATGAGAAGCTGATGTTAAAGTGTTGTTTAAGAAAAGAAAAGAGGCATCAATTTTAGATCCCTGTAGCAGGTACCTGTATTGTAGGTTACTTAGTGGTTTTATGCCCCACTACTTGTCTGGAAAAAGAGAAAAGGAAACCTAAGGATCTTTAGTCAGTTAAGATTTTTAACTAGAGATGTTGTTGCACATTTCATGCATTCAGCAGAAATTTGTGGGGCTCCTGTTGTGTGCTGGGCTCAACACTAGGTGCTGTGGAATCACAGTGAAGGAGCAAGTGAGGGCCCTGAACTCACTGACTTTATGATTGATGTTGTCAGTGGCAGGACTAGCTGGCTGCAGTGTGTGCTGTGATTGGCTGCAAGGTTCTGCAGGAGAACATAGCAGGTCCCCTAGCCCATACTAGGCACGTGTCTAGCAGGGGAGCCCTGAGGTTAGAGTGATCATTAAAAGTAGGGGCTTGGGAAGGGACGCTGGAGGAGGAGCAACATGTGCAGAAGTAAGAATCTGGCTGGGAGGCTCAGTGGAGTTCACTGATGCTGGAGCAGAGAGAAGGTGATATGCAGTGATGAGGCCCAAGGGGAACATAAGGCTACTGGATGGCCATGAAGGCTGGAAACAAGGAAGAGAGACATGATAAATGGTTCATTGATAGTAGATTACAATATGTGGTATGGTCAGTACAGCGTCTCTCATTAACAACGCATAGCTCCATGCCTGTGTAAAACTGCAGGGAATACCACGGTGCATTAATGCGCATTTCCCTCTATCTCTACACCTGCTTCTGGAAGGTGTTCTTCACATGATAGTATGTTTTTGATTTTTCTGAAATTAACCCATCTTTAACCCACTCAGTAGAAATAACTGAAGTTTAATCTGCAAAAAAAAAGAAAGACTATCTATGTTTCAGACCATATGGCCATCCTGTAAATAAATGAGTGCATGAGTGAACAAATTTATTTTTCTAAATAAAACTTGGTGCTGTAGGGGCTTTTTCACTCAGTGCCTCTTTCTACTGTGTTTGTTTCTGGAAGACTATGAATCTCAGGATACTGACAGATTTCTAGGCCTGTAAATCATTCAGCATAATAAAGAACTTTGGGCCAGTTTCTGATACTATACTGGTATTTTTTTCCTTTAGTATCAGATATTGCTTCAGATAGGCATATTTTCCACTGAAGCTTAAAACCTTGATTTCAATCATATTTAATCTTTAAAAAAAAAAATAGTCAAAGGTAGGGCTAGAAGTCCCCTGGAATCAGTTGGTTAATTTCCCCAAAGCTGTTCTGCACCACACCCAGAATGAATTTCTGGTTTGCCCTTATCTTCTCATTTGGCCTTCCAGCTTTCACACTGTATTTTCAGTCACAGGGTTGAGAACTTAAAATAAAACCACATAAGTCTTTTACTCTGCTGTCTGATAGCATCGTGTTGTTCTTTTTCTCCATCACATTCAGCTCAGCTGAATTCATATTTATTTCAGTATTTGTTTCTTTTAATGTCTGCTTCTCCCACTACTTGAGGGGTGTGGTCTGCACACCAAGGCCTGATCCAGCCTGCCACCTGTTTTTGTGGAGCCCCTGAGCTAAGAATGGTTTTTATATTTTTAAATGTTTGGGAACAATTCAAAAGACAGATAATAATTCATGGCATATGAAAATTATATGAAATTCAAATTTCAGTGTCCGTGAATAAAGCTTTATTGTTACACAGCCTCGGTGGCTTCTTTGTGCTAGGCAGGGTTGAGTAGTTGCAACAGAGACCGTACAGCCTTCAGAGCCTAAAATATTTACTTCCTGGCCCTTAAAGAAAGTGTTGGCTGGCTCCTGCGTTAGACGGTAAGCTTCATGAGGATAGCCATGGGCTCAAGAGTGCCCTAGCACTAAGCCCAATACCTGGTAGCATTCAGCAATGTGGTTTTTTTTTTTTTAACTGAAGTATAGTCAGTTTACAATGTTGCGTCAATTTCTGGTGTACAGCATGTTTCAGTCATACATATACATACATATATTTGTTTTCATATTCTTTTTCATTATAGGTCACCACCAGATACTGAATATAGTTCCCTGTGCTATACAGAAGAAACTAGTTGTTTATCTATTTTATTTATAGTAGTTAGTATCTGCAAATCTCCAACTCCCAATTTATCCTTTCCCACCTCCTTCCCCACCTGGTAACCATAAGTTTATTTGCTATGTCTGTGCGTCTGTTTCTGTTTTGTAAATAAATTCATTTGTGTCTTTTTTTTAGATTCCACATATAAGTGATGTCATATCGTATCTTTCTTTCTCTTTCTGGCTTACTTCACTTAGTATGGCAATCACCAGGATCAGCCATATTGCTGCAAATGGCATTATTTTATTCTTTTTTATGGCTAAGTAGTATTCCAGTGTATAAATATACCACAACTTCTTTATCCAGTCATCTATTGATGGGCATTTAGGTTGTTTCCCTGTCTTGACTGTTATAAATAGTACTGCTGTGAACACTGGGGTGCATGTATCTTTCCAAATTAAAGTTCCCTCTGGATATATGCCCAGGAGTGGATTGCTGGATCATTTGGTGAGTATATTAGTCTTTTGAGGAATCTCCATACTGTTTTCCATAATGGTTGCACCAAACTACTCCTACGAGCAATGTAGGAGGGCTCCATTTTCTCCATGCTTTCTCCAGCGTTTATCATTTGTTGACTTCCTGAATAATGGAGTAAATAAGTGTATGGATTGTGGCTGCATCATACTAGAGTTCTACCACGTTGTCCGCCCGCACCAGCATTCTGCAGTTTAGGATCACTCTGCACAAAGTATGACAGTAGCTTTCAAACTTTTTGGCCTCACTTCCCCTTAGACTCTCAAAAAAATCTGAGGACCCCAAGAAGCTTTTCTCTGTGGGATTTAGCTATCAAAATTTACTGTATTAGAAATTAAAACTTAAGACATTTTTAGAAGACTTATTTGTATAAAAATAACAATAATAAATCCATTACCTGTTAAGTAATGTATTTCTGTGAAAAAGAACAATTTTCCCAAAAACAATTAAGTGAAAAGAGTGGTATTGTTTTCTAAGTTTTACAAATATTTTTAACATCTGGCTTAATAGGAGGCAGCTGAACCCTGTTCTGCCTTTAATTTGTTGCAGATTTGTTGTTTTGGTTGAAGTAGATGACGGAAATCCAGTCTCACACAGATATGTAGTAGGAAAATGGAGAGGTATGTTAATAACCTTTTCAGAGAATAGTAAGTATTCTGCTTTGATACAATGCCAAAGCTTGACAATTGGTAGTTTCTTAAAGGTTAATTGCAATGTGGAATCTGAAACCACATCAGTGAATATTTCCTTCTCTCCTCCATTGAAGTCCGTAAGTCGGTCTTGCACTTTGAATGGATATTTTACTGTTCAGAGTATAATTATTAAAGAAAGTACAAATGCAAAGTAATTAAATTTATTTATTTTTTCATTCAGGAAATTCACAAGATTCCTTGGGGAAATAAGAGTTGTTTCTGGATATTGTTAATCCAGACTGAGCAGGATGTGAAGCGGGGATACGAAGTTGTGCACACATGCTGTTCCACAGTTAATCACTAGGTCTTGTTCCTGTTTGTATCTAATTCAGATACCCAGACACAATCTCAGTATGATGAACTTCTCCAGCCCTTGTTCATGTAACTTCTCTTTTAAAATCAAACCATCAGGCTTGTTTTAACTGCCTTTTTTTTCTTTTAGTTGATGTGAAACATCCACAAACTGAAATTAGGTTAGCACTGGTGCCAGGTTAGTTGGGAAAAGTGGTGTTAACTTCTCTGCTTTAGGGCACAAGATAATTGGATGAAGGAGGTTAGAAAAAGATGCTTCTTTTTTACATGACATACCACTCCAAAGTCAACTAGTGCCATTAATGTTGTAAAACGTTTCATATGGAACCAGTAATAAAACATCACATGATTTAAAAATATAGCCACAATTGTAAGCTGTATTGTATTCAGGTTTGTTTTCTTGTTTTTGGGATGTTAATACTGTGGGATTAAGCTGTTGAATATTGCTGTCTTATATTCTAAACTGTACAGCCCAAGAGCCCAAGAATATTAAATATGCACAGAGAAGAAAAGACTTGAAAAAATACACCAAGCTGTTGACAGTAGGGTCCTCTGGGTGGTGGGATTATGGGTCGTTTTTTGTTTCTTCCTTGTCCTTTTTGAACATTGATTGCAAGAAATATTTATTGAATACTTATTTTCTGTGCTGTATTGTATTGAGTGATGGCCTTAGAGCAGGGAACAAAAAGCTGATTCAGCCCCTGCTCAGTTAGATCTTCCATAGATCAGTTTTTATATTTCCCATGATAAATGTGAACTATTTCTGCAATAAGGTAAATATAGTAAATTTTATAAACCAAAATGAATTGAAAATAATACCCTGGCTCTTTTTTCTATGGTTTTCTTTTTGGTGGGGGAGAGGGTTGTGGGTTTTTGGTTGTTTTCCCTGTAAGTACCAACTTGGAAACTGTTTCATGAGTCAGTTATCCTAAATATCACCCACGAGTCTCTACAATGGGCTTGACTCCAAATGTATTGAAGCCTTGATGTTGGAAAGAGGAAGGAGTAGCCGTTTCCTAGGCTACGTTTGCAGTGGTGTTTTTGAGCTGTGATGATATTCCATCCAAAGGTTCTCAACTATAACTGAGAACCATGACAGGGCTGGATGGACCCTCCACTGTTTTGCTGTTAGTTAAGGTTTGTGACTTACCTCGGAAACAAATCAAAGCCAGATGACGGCAGAGCTTCAAAACCGGCTTATGTCCGCGGCCTGAACAGCTTGGAAAGTGCATGTCTTCTATTCAGGGCTCATACGGAACACCTGGAAATAAATTTGAAACTTAATAACGAAAGAGAATTCCTTTCCAAAAGGACTCTTATTTCTTGTATGTGAATACTTCTGAGCTACTGAATGGAGTTATTTTGGGATCGGGGTTTATGTTTGATCTTGGATAGGAAGCTAGAAAAATGGGGCCTGGTATGATGAGTAGTTTTTGGAGTGAATCATTGTCAGAACCAGTCTCTTTTCTGTTTTTATAAATATGTAATTCCAAAGGTTTTGCAGAGACATTTGCTTCTGTAGGAAGTGTCAGAAAAGTTTCAGTATGGTCAAGTGTGATGTAATACATTTGTGAGGGAAAAATCATGACTAATTGTAAAAGTGACTCCCTGACTAGTGGTACAGAATAAAGGAGCTAGAAGTCACCACCAACTATTTTGCAGAGACCTTCTGTGAAACTGTGACTTCTTGAGCTGGATATCCCTGAAGTTCTGCTCTCAAGAAATTATGGAGCTTAGTGGAAAATAAAAATCAAGCAGAGGTTGAGAAAATGCAGAGAAGGCAATGAATTTAATCGACTATCTAGAACAACTGCATGAGGTTAGATTTTAAAAATAGGATTTGTTCAACTAAAATGAAAGAAGTTTGGGAGGACAGTGATCAGAGTCCTTAGAATCTTGGTGCTGTGTGAGTAGAATAGAGCCGGAAAAATGTGGAACTACTCCTTGAAGGTTGAGAGAGGGTTTGAAGACACATAAAAGAAATATTATATCCAATGGGTAGTAAAATTACAGAATTTGTTAGCCCCAGTAGGTGTGGCAGAACATACAAAGGGGATGGCCAAAAGGCTCTTCAGGATTTCTTATTAAGTGAGGCAAATCAGATGAAGAGAATTGTGATACTGTATACCTATTGGTAGTGCTGATTAGTGTGTGTGTGTGGATATATTTGTAGAGATATTTGTGAGGATGGTTACCAAAATGTAAATGGTGGTGATCTTAGGATAATGAGGTTTCAAGTGATATTTTCTTCATTATACTTTTCATGGATTGAATTTTTTTATAAAGAACTTAACTTACTTAACTATAATTCAAGAAAGTGTTATTTTCACACTTGCATTAGAAATAAAAAATGTAAAATAGTAATAGTTATTAAAAACTTTCTAGATTTCTGAATCACAGTGAGTCATGTAGATAAAGGTATTTTGCTCGACTTTTTAGGGAAGGGCAACTTGGACATTGCTTATCCTATGTCAGCTGAAATAGCTTCCCCAACAGACCTTAGATCTACCTCAAGATGGCATTTCTTGGATTATTGCATTCTTAGCTCAAAAATACACTGTTGGACAAGGTAACTTATTTTATATATGCTTTGGTGCCTCCTGCTACCATGCTCCCCTCCTTGTAGTCTTTTCTTCCCCAATAGCCAGACTTAAAATGTATGTCAGAACTTTCCTCAAAAGTGGCCAGTGGTTTCCCATCTCATTTATAGTAAAATCTGGAGTTCTCACGCTGACCTGTGAGGCCCTGCCTGGCTCCCTCTCGGCTGTCCTCCCCTCTCCCCACCTTGCTCCGCCTTGCAGGCCCCCCTGCTGTACCTCAGACCATTCTGCACATTCCCACAGAAGGCCTGGCTTGCTCTTCCCAGGTGCTTGTGTGGCGAATTCCTTGCTTCCTTGCTTCCTTCAGGTGTCTGTTCAGATGCTGCCCCACCCAAAGGTTGTCCTGACTTTGCTATCTGCAGTGTCACTTACTCCTTCCCTTCTGTCACTCTCTGTCTCTGTCACCCAGTTCCCGTTTTCTCCTTAGCACTTATGACCACCTGACATAAGTGTTTATTTGTATGTTTTATAGTGACTCTCTTCTTCTGCTAAAAAGTAATCACTAAAAAGTAATCTTATCTCGTTCATCATGGCTATGGCCATACTGCCTAGGGCAGTACCTGACACATAGTAGGCACTCAATAAATACGTGTTGAATGAATGAATTCTTGTCTCACTTCTCCATTTTGTGTTCTGACATGTTTGCTTGGCAGAGAAGTTGTTACATTCAACCATTTCCTGGAAGCAGCTGCTGAGAAGGAGGTTCAAGGGAAAGCTCGGCTCCAGGACTTTATTGAGAATCTGTTGCACCGAGTAGAACTGGCCGAAAAGCAGTTGGAGTACTACCACAGCCAGCAGGCTGCCGGCCTCCGCCGGGACGCCACTGAGCACGTGGTAAGTCACTCGGGTTCAGCACCAGGGCTGAGGGCCATGGTATGTGAAGTGGGGTCAAGGGCAGAGGGAAAGGGAGCTGGGGATTGATTTGCAGGAACATTCTAGACATCACTTGATAGTGCTGCCCCAGCCATGCCTGTGCAACACAGATGAGTCCAAAACACCTGCAAGTAAGCAAAGTTCTGGATGCAGGGTCTCCAGTTCTTCACCATCCAACTCCACACCAAGCTGAATTGGTAGAAATATTTTTATGTTGTAGAATAACAGTTTAAAGTATCCAAAGAAATCACCTTTCCCAACCTTGGTGTCAAGTAGATTGGAAGTTATTATCATGTTTTGGAGCTCTTCAAGGAATCTTCTAAACACTTTCATGCTTCTTTGTTACCAAGATTTAACCACATATTGCTTTCTTCCTTAATAGAAAAGAAAACACTATACCATAGTCTCTGTAGGTGAAACATTCTTTAAGTAGATTTTCAAAAAGACGTAGAAAAATTCACAGGAGATGTTCTGTAATAGATTTCTGCATACAATTTTACCTGTACTTTCAGAGACTTAAGGAACCTCCAGAGCCCAGATGAGAACCCTGGGTATGGATAAATGTCCAGACTCTCATAAGTGGCTTGATCAAGATTCCCTGGTCTCTTTAGAGGGTAGGGGTGGGGGAAGGCTTGCAAATAACCATGCTGTAGAGGGGGGGAATCATATCTGCCCTCTATACAGCTTTCTTAATTGTATTAATCAAAGCCAAAGGATGGATTTTTAGAACCCTAAAGTGGTTTATTTATAACATTTTCATTATCAGTTGAATTTTATTTATGCTGACTTCTCAGAAGATTTAAAAATGATTCTTTTAGTTACTCCAAAATGGACTACATATATAAGGAAAAGAAAAATAGGAAACATTTATGCTAACTAAGGGGTTAGTAAGGTTGCTACTGGTTGACTGAAAAGTTTAGGTTGAATAATAGGGAAGCCAAGATTAAAAGGAAAAATGATTAAAGAATCAAGGAATGAAATGAAGCGCAGGTGCATAAAAGAAGGGAGACCAGAGGAGACAGACAATAGGAAGGTACAGAGACAAGGAAGGAAAGAAAAGAGGGAACTTTACACAGTGCTAACTGTAGTAATGCACACTCAGCCTTAGAGCTGTACAGTTGTGCAAGCTCCAGAACTTTCCATCAGGAACAAAGTAGACGAGAAGGAAGTAGATTTCTTCCATCTGTTAGGTTTCAGTAGTAACTGTCATCAGAGCAATTTCAGCTACCTGACATATTGATTATTTTCTGGGCGGGTATCAGTGGTCTCCTGAGAAGCAGCCTTTATTCGCCTCCTTAATTCCTCTGTCACCTCCTTGGGAAACTGAGTCCAGTCATAACTAACTGGCTGGAGGGACACTCTCAGCCTTTTCCTGCCTTCTTCCTCCATCCTACCATCTCTCAGGACGGGGTTGTGCTGTGAGCCCAGAGGTGAGGTGAGAAGGCCTGGCTTCTGGATCATTCCCACACTACTGACCAGGTGAGACCGTCTGTCTTCCTGGGCCTGTCATTCTTCTATAAAATGAAGTGGTTGGACTGCATGCTCTCTAAGGGCTTGTGGCCTCTTAAACTCTCTGATTATCTTCTGACTTTGGTGGTTAGAATTCTAAAATTAAAATGTCCCATAATAGTTTAAGTATTTAGGCTTATAAGTAACCCAGAGCTAAGAAATGTGTAAGTTTTACTACACAAAGTTAAGAAGGTCTTAAAGGAAGAGAAAACAATGGAAGGCAAGGAGAAATAAAGGAAGCCCATTAGTTCTTGCCTTTATTTATATTTATGTGCTCACTTCCTCTGCTCAGTTTACTTTTCCAGCTTGGAAACCGAACAACTTTTAAAAGACACAGCCAGTCATTACTTCTCATCCTGCTGTATCATGTAATCAAAGGTTGAACAGCATCTCAGTTCTTCTAGTCAGATATGTAGATATAAAATTATGTGTGTGTGTATGTACACACAACATATATGCACACACACATAAGTACTTGTATATATACACATATGTATACACATACATATGAATATGGTAGGACATTTAATTAATAAATATTTATGTTTATGTTCTCTTTGTCCCAAACATGACATCATCTGGCTTCTTCAGATTTGATCTACATAGGGAAGAAATGACTAATTCAGATCAAATAAAGTGCAGTTGAGATTGCAGCCGGGAATTCAGAAGTGAGAGCTGTTTGTGAGTAGGGCAGGATCAGGCTGTAGGGAGGTGAACTGACTTTTGGAGGGAAGACACATCACTCTGAAAAGACCAAGAATGAGATGATTAATTTCTGAAAGGAATGGGCAGATGTGGTTTCCCCTGTTTCCATGTATAGTCCTCTAAAGTCTACTTTGGACCATAATATACCACATTATGAGACAGTCTACAGACCTTAAGATCTTTTCTTCTTTTTAGTCTGTTTCATCATGATAAAATATATTCACCGTGTCTTTGATGTAAAAAGTGCTCAGTCTGGCCTCTCTGGGTATCTGTGGCTGTGGATACACAGAAGAATTGGATGCTTGTAGCAGGAAAAGTTTTGAACGGTACCTTTAGTCACCTACTTGGCGCAGCTTAGTGAAGGTGCAGAGCACGGAGGAGCCCAGGCCTCTGGAGCCTCAGCCCTGCCCAGGAGAGCTCCTTGCGGGGTGCACACCACCCCCCAGATGGAGCAGAAGTTTCCCACAGACTCCCCCCACCTCAGCTCGGCTCCCCTCCCAGAACACTGGGGAGTGCTGTCCCCAGCCTGGCTGGTTCTCCCCATCTCCACCAAGGCTGCTCTAGAGAAACCGTGCAGCTTCTTCATTTCCCTTCTTTCCCCACCCCCAGTTCCTTCCCTCTCTCCTCTTAAGTCTTTCACATTACCACCTCCAGAGATTGACATGTAAGTTGCTTCTTTCTACGGTGTCTTCCTAGCTTTAAGATTCTTTGGTGCTCTAGAAAAATATCCTTCCTCCTCACATTTAGTGCCTTTTCTGAAATAAGGTTTCGGCATCTGTATCTTTCTCTTAATCCCCTTGAGCATTTATGTTCTTTTTCACCTGGCTGATTTCTAAAAATGTAACGTGCTTACTCAGATATTTTGTCTGCATGCTCTGAAACATGCTGTTGAATTAGACACAAAGTGACCTAATATCCCATCTGCCAAAATCACTCACAGAGCTGCTCAAATGGAAGGTCATGGAACAGCTTGGATAATCTTATTTTAAGCGTTGCATTTATTTCCTGCAGGTTGCTAAATTAGGACTAGCAGTAATTCATTTAGCATATTTATTGGGAACGCAGCACTTACTGGGAGCTAAAGAAACTGCTGTGATCGAGATGGATGAGTTCCCTGGTCTCAGGGAGGAGGGGCTCACAATAAGCAAACACGTAACAAAGATAATTTCATATAGGGATAACTACTTTAAAGAAAAATGTAAGATGATAGGTTTGAGATACCCACTTTAGCTTTAGAGAAAAAATTTCAGGAAAAGCCTTGCTGAGGAGGCAACATTTGCACTGTGACCTGAATAACAAGGAGGCAGCTCTGTGAAAATTAGGAAGTGGAACATTCTAGGCAAAGGAATAGGAAATGCAGCTGTCTCTGGAGGAAACAAGCGTGGCACGTGTGAGTGGTGGGAGATAAGTCAGAGAGGTGGGAAGGATCCAGATCATCCCAGGGCTTCTAGGTCACATACGGAGTTTGGATCTATTCCACTGCACACAGGAGACCACTGGAAGGTTTTAAGTAGGTGATCCGCGTTTCAGCAGAATCACTCAGCTGCTGTGTGGGGAACTGACTGGAGGGATGCAAGAATGAGAGATGGGTTAGAAGGCTATTATGTTGTGGCAGGTGAGGGGATGGGGATGGCAGCCTGGATAGAGTGGAAGTGGAGAGAAGTGAAAGGCATAGGATATGTTCTTGGAGTAGAATTGACAAGACCAGTTGACCTTGCTGAAGGATTAGATCTAGCAGGTGAAGGAAAGTGAGGAATCAAAAATGAATCCAAGGTTTTGGCCAGAACAATCGGTATATGTGCTGCTATATACGTGGAGGGGAAGTTGGAGAAGGGCAAGGTGCCCAGTTTCCCCAAACCTGTAATAACCTGAGACACTATATTTGTGTTTTAGAAGAACTTAGATTGGCTCTCTGTGCAAGGGTATTTATATTTTTTCAGCCTGAAACCTTGACCAAGGACTCTTTTGATTCCTATCTTCATACCTTTCTCTCCTTAAACAAAAAGAAGACAAAGTAGGTGGACTAGGAGAAAATGGAGGTAGGTAGCTGTGCCGAGTGGGAAGAGCATTCTCATCTGCCTGAGGCTGTCAAGGCCAGAGGGAGCAGTGGCCTCTTGTGTTCATAGGGAGGAGAGCATGTGAAAGTACGCAATTCTGTGGTGCCTGTGATAATGGCCTCGCCTCCACCCCAGGCGTCATAATCTATCAGATCACTGTTAGCCTTTTCCCTGGTGAGGGAAGCATGCACACTCATACACACACACTTACCTTTGCATAAAATCCCAAAGGGAATTATATATCCATATACAACGAATCATCACACTATATGCTTATATACTTATATACAGTACACTTGAAAATGTTTTGTTCTGCCTCAATAATAGTAATTTTTTAAGTAGGAAAGTATTCAAAGGAAGAAAAACCCTGTTAAGTTTTTTTTTGTTTATTCAGATGCTAAAATCCATTCAAGGAGTCCAGCTGAGAAACTCTTATTTATGGAGGGCAGGGTCCAGGGAGCGGGGGCCTTGGGGAAAGAGGGTGGAAATGCTGATGCCTTTGGGATTCCAAGAAGCTGCCAGCGGCATCTGTCCCCCCTTCTTTGTGTATTTCATGACCTCACGACCTTCATGTAAGGAAGGTGCCTTTTTCTCTTGACGTTTACTAGTCTCATGCCAAACCTAGCTAGCGTGGACAAGGTCAGCCATAGTGCTGACTTCTGATTGTGTCCCAGGGTGGAAGGCAGGAATCCCATCTCACCTTCTTGGGCACTTGACCCTCAGAGATCTAATTAAGAAAACTTCTTTCTGATTTGCTCCTGACTGATGCTCAAGCTGCAGACAGAAAAACCGGAGAAAGATCCTATTATGCCGAGCTTGGTTTTTCAGATGATTTGAGTATAGCAGGGACACATGGCTTGGCCCCAACACCAAGGTGGCCCTTTCTCCACATCCTCTTAGTCATCTGCTTCTTCTGTCTGTCTGTCTGCCGATGTGACACCACTTCTTTCAGTGAAGGCTGCATGAGGGAGGTTGGGAACTGAAGTTTGGGAATACACTGGGCTTGCCTGTAAAGTGGTTGGTGACATCTGGATCACAAAATGATAATTATCAATTTATTCTGCAAATGATATTCTGAGCCCAGCCACAAAAGTGCATACAGATTGTTTATTGGGAGTGGAAAATAATCTCAATGATAGATGGCCTCAGGCCAGTTGTGGAGTTGGTCTTCATATGCTTCCATCTTAGAAATGATGTATTTTATGCAATAAACATGTTATGCCAATTTTCCCCTTCGTTGATACACAATGACCAGACGTAGCTGTAGTAAATTAGCTGCAGATACAGCCTGAATCAATCAAGGAATAATGTCATTCCAGTTTTTAAAAACATGTTTGTTCAAATGTTGCTCTCTTGGGAGGCTATCTGACTTCTTGACATTTTTGAGATCTATTGATGTTGACTTCTTGGAAATCTCAGAACAGGGAGCCACAGAGGCCTCCCGAGTAAGCAGAGGCTGAGCACGAGATGTTCTTGTTCACTGCTCTGATGGGTGGTTCTGTGGGCAGTGCCCCTGGTAACAGTTCCCAGCTTCTTTAATGGGAATACAGTTTCTTAAAAATATAAGCAAGGAGGATTTTAAAAACCAAATCCAGCCTTTAAGTGAAGTAATGCTTTGTCTTATTTGTTTTCCTTCAGCTTACAGATGTCTCCTCAAATAGGAAACCCAAATGCCTGTATGTATATGTTTTTTATACTGGAGCCATTTGATAATGTTTGCATAACACATTTTCCTGTTGCACTTTAGATGATATCTATAATCTAAATGGATTTGAGAGTTTCAGGTGAAAATTTACCTGCTTGTGTACCTAGCTTCCTAAAATGTGTGTGTGACTTTTAATTATGCTAACAGTCTATGAGTGTATGGCAGTAGGATAGTACTACAGGAGTCTTTCTCTAGTATTGCATAGTGTCACTTTCTCTTATTGTGGTATAGTGTAGTCATAATTGCTCTGTAGTACTCTTAATGCAGTGTGTGTACCACTCTACCTATATGTGTGTGTGTGTGTGTGTGTGTGTGTGTGTGTGTGTGTGTGTGTGTCTGTGTGTATATATATATAAATTTATACTATGAATCATATACTTTATAATAGCTCTACCACAGATTTGTCTCAATCCCCCAGTAGTCACTTAGAGAGTCCAGAGTTATGGGTTCTGGTCCATCTTCTCCAAGACCACTGTATCTATTATCCTGGATAGTCATTTAAGTTTTCTGTGCTTCAGTTTTTATCACTGGTAAATAGGACTAGTAATAACTCCTTGGGAATTCAGTATTGTGAGATCACTTCATGAAAGCCATAGAAATATTTGGAACAAAAAAGCCTATTTATATTATTTGTTTTACTGGCAGCATTACTGTTACCTTAGCATGCAGAAGTGATCCTGCTATGAGTAGTTTGTATTCTTTTAAGGATTTAAAGAAATCTTTCTTTCTGCTCATCTTCCTCCTGCCTGACCATCTATAGAAGCCGAGGGCACCCACATTCTGTGTGTAACCATCCTGATCTCAAGACCCATTTCCATCCAAAAGGAAGGAGCTACCTGAAAAAGGCCAAGGATGACAGAGCCAGCATGCAGCCTGCTAAGTCCATGCATGAACAGGCTGAGTCCCCAAGAGAATTCTGCAGACCAGCAAAGAAAGGGGAACCTCTAGGGTTTAGCCGGAAAGGCAACATCAGGCCCAAAATGGCCAAAAAAAAGCCAACAGCGATTGTGAACATCATCTAAAATGGTAGGTGGCTCTGGACCACCATCACTGAGCTTTGGGGATGTTGTTCTGGGGCCAACATTAACTTCCTTTTAAACACATCCTGTTGTAAGACACATTGGGAAAGTGAAGGGCGTAACACATTCATTTCATACCCATATAAGCACCTGGGTTAAACAAATTAACAAAACGGAATCTCGGTGAACCAGAATTTTTTTTTACAAGCCCCTGTAAATTAAAGGAAGAAAGAATTTTTAAAAATGGAAGCAGTCTTACTAAAAGCAGTTTTAGTAAAACAAAGCTCCAACTTCTAAAATAATTAGCCTAGTCTCCAGTAGTTTCCACATCTTGAGTTCTTTGTGGTGGTCATTAATTCTCAGCCCCAAAGCCACACAAGATGTCAGGCACTGGGGGGAAAAAAAAACTGATTTTGGTGCATCTCTGGTCTCACCCTAAGATTGTGCTGCCAGCCTCTGTCTTGATAGCTGCTTCTACTGCTGTGGTTGGGGAGGACAGTAAAAACCTTTTGGTCAGCACCTATCACCAGTACAGGGTCTGAATGGTTGGATGCCACCAGATTGCACATTTAGTGCACTGTGAACCATCCTGGAGGCACTGCAGATGTTACTCAGCACTTTCCTAAGACCTGCTTCCCGACGAGTGTTGGCAGCTTCCGTTCGCTGTCGGCAGGACTTTCTCCTTGCTGGCCGAACTTTTCCACCTCCTGCTGCTTCTCTGCCTTTTTATGTCTAAAATATATGTTCTTTACCTTTCAACCAAGTATCTGAAGTGTTTGTTGTACATGGCCTTCTAAAGTAATTTCTGAAATAAACAATGCACGCGGGATCCAGAATCTGAGATCCTCCTCCTGTCCCTGCCTCCCTAAAACGGCCTTTGTTTCCATAAAGAACCATCTGTTACAAACCTCCTGCTTGACAGTTTTCTTCAAGAATGAATTTTCATGTTACTGTATGTTTTTTTTTTAATTTAGCAATATCATTGGGTCTCCTGCAGTGTTTGTAAGTACTGACATTCTTCTGGCAACAAGAATAATTATGTCCACAAATATAAACATTTATGTATATATATATAACACATATAAAATATATATGTCAGGTATATTAATAATTTATTTTTAAATACTCATGGAAAAGGTGTGTATTTGTGGTGGGTGGTTTTTAAACTATATATGTTCGTGTAAATTGAATTCTCTTACTTTAAAAATTAAAAGTGTAACCTAATTAACATTAGTAGAATTATATTGTTATTGCAATAAGCAGCAGATTAGCAGTGTATTAAAAACAGGTAACAAAATAATTGCTTAATATGCCAGTAAATTGAAAAGTGTAACTTATATTATACAGACGTTTTGAACTTATAGTGAAAATGTTGATTTTTGAATCTTCACTTTGACTTTTGGCTCATGGGGGTGGGCTGCTCATGTGGTATATACGCAGCTCTCAAGTGCGAAAAAACGTTGCTGTGAATATCACTGTTTAGGCTAAAAACTGTAAAGTTACCATAATTACTTATTTTGAGAATTAACCTCCTCCATGGTTGTTTATTATTGGTGTTTATGCCATGATTGCACTTTAGCATTACACAGACTAAAAAATTGACTTGTTTGTTGCATTGCATGCGCTTTTGTTCTGTAATATGTGTATGCAGTGACAATTTGTTTTTAAAGGTAGTGTAAGCCAACTTTTTTTCCCATTTTATTTAATGTAACTTACATTTTCAATTTTCATTTAATATGCCTAGAGGGCATGACAGCTCTCTTTGACAGTGGTACCTACCCAGTGATCTTCAGAAAGCACCGTAATGTCATATCTACTCTATGGACATTACACAAGACAAATGATTTTAAAATTTATTACATTAAAATTTTTTTTTAAGTTCTAACTAAGTTCTGACCTTCATACAAGGAGATGCATTATGTATGTTGTGCTTCCTTAGAGACATAACTTTGCTTTTGAAACACGGGAGCCCACTCACTTCGAGGGATATCCCATCTACATGCCATGGTCTGAACCATGTGCCATGCCCCACTTGGGTCTTATTTTTAAATATTTTCTTTGTCCTAATGGGCAGTCAACCTTAGGGTTGATTTTTTGAAGAAATCACCAAAGTTTCTGGGAAAACATATTCAAGTTTAAACTGAAGAATGGATCTAATTTTATTATTTGTCTTCTAAGGAAGAAACCTTAATTTCAACCCTCCTTTCATTCTTTTTTCCCAAACTAGGTTACAGATTGTTAACTGCAAAATTCAGATTTCTCAGACACTGTTTTCCAGGATTGTTCAGGGTTAATCAGTTGTATGGAAGTTGGGATATTCTATTCCCAGAATTTAAAAAAAGTTTTTAGATTATGAACTATTATAATAATAAAGCTATATTTCTGACTAATGTATTGGTATGTTTTGTCTCGAAGTGTTTCTGGGAAGCAAGTGTGCTGGTCCATTAACAGTGGAAGGGGCTTTTCATGAAAAAGCTGTTCATCATACATGTCATCACCGTGATCTTGTACCTATAAGTTTTCTTGAGAACTTAGCTTGATCATTTTTGTTTATCATAATGCCTCTACCTAAAAGTTCTTTTTACATATGCTCACACTGACAACTCCTCATTGAAAGCTCATTTGGCACTTTTCTCCCATCTTCCTCCACAACTATGAGTAATTTTCCTACACTATATTTTTAAACTTGCCAACTTTTAGCAAAAACCATGAATAGATTTCACAGTATATATCCCAGTCTATATATGCTGTACATCCTAGTCATTACAAGGCCCAGAAAGTGATCAGGATAGTTAACAGAAAGAATTATATCACTGGTAGAATTACTCAGCCTTTAGTCTTTTAAGAGCCATGGGATTAGGAAAATTCAGGGGATTTCATTTGTTCAGGAGCTGTTAGAGCTATTAGGGAGATGACCTCAGTCTGCTCTTATGCTTACTCATGTTAAACTTAATGGGTTCACCAGGTCATACTGTTCTTGAGAAATAACTGACATTCTTGATTATTTCTGGTCATTAGAAGACATAAGTAAATCCCCATATCGCAATTCTGTTCAGTTTGGATCCTTGAAAAATGAATTCCAGAGATGGCATGCATGCAGGATCCCAAACACAAGCTCTGGCACCATTTCAAATATTAAAAGGATGGGGGACTTTAGAAATTGGATTCCTCTTTGTGAATTAAGATGGTAATTTTTTTTCTTTTTTCTTCTTTTTCTGGTCCATGTTCTGTATCGGTAAAATGTAGACATCTGAAATTTTCACTTAAGAAAGAGATCTTCAACTTGTAGCCAGATGACACAATTACTCCGGATTTGCAGCTATTATTCTAAACCAGAAATGAGGTTTCTTCCCACTCAAGGAACCTCATGCATAGGCAGGCCTCAGTCTCCTGCCCACCCTGCAATGGGAACACTGGTAAATTTTGTCTATGTGGATGCAGGTGTCTGGGATGACAGCTTCGGTACCCATCTCCAGTGAGGAGAGGAGATTCGATTGCTGTGCTTGAGTATCTGAAGTGCTGTCACAGGCAAGAATACTCATTTTATACGTTACTAAGACAGTGGGAAAAAAAGACAGTGGAAGTTCTAAAGAAGCAGGTATTAAGTCACTGGAGGAAAAATACCTCAGTGTAACACAGAATAGGTCACCTTATTGAAAAGAGCCCCCTGTCGCGGTGCTGCTCTTTCCTTTTGGTAGCTGGGGCTCTGCTTTGGGCAGAAGAACACTCCTAGCCCTGGGATCCCATCACACATGATGCTGCATTATTGTAAATGTAGGCTGCATAAAACTTAGTGTTGACGTGACAAATTGATTTTGGAGATTTTTCCCACTGACTTGGACTTTGTAAAGTTTTCTGTAACACAAAAAACACATCACAGAACGTATCTGTATCACAGAATGCTTTTGATGTAGGTGGGGATGAGGAGGTATCACTTTCTCTCTTAGCAGGTGCAGAAACAGCAGTCAAGGATGATAGAGGCAGACGTACGGCACTGTTACCTCCGTCAGAACCACATGCTTCCCGGGAAGCATCTCACCTCACAGAATGTGGTTTCAGTGTTTAAAGAGAAGGTACATTTTTTTGTTACAGCATGGCTCCTGAATGCAAGCCAACCACTTCATCTGGTGTTCAGCTGATTCAACAGCAATTCTGTCCAACACTGGGGGAGAAATTGGCAGTGCTGGACTTAGTAAGAGATGGTATGTGGTGCATCAGGCTCCAGTATTGTGCCTTCCTCAGGCGTTTTCTCCTTCAGGCATTTTTCAAATAGTTTTCATGATAGTTAACTTCAGCTTTTCTTCTGACAACTCTTAACAATGAAACTTCACCATATCTTACAATGAAGGTGGGGCTTACAGTGGTCTGAAAGAGTTGTCCAGGGCCCTAAGCTCCTTCATGACAGAGCCAGCATGAGAACCACAGTATTGCCTTCCTGAATCTCAGCCAGGGCTCTTTTCACAATGTTGCACTGCTTCCTTGATAAGATTCCCAGAAAATGGTCGTAAGTGTATGCATTTGTTGATTATACAGTGGTTTTCCATGTCCTAAAATTCAGCTTAGTATTTATCATCAATTACTGTACCTGCGTAATGCAAGCCACCATGTGGGGGATGTAAATATCACCACTCTGTAATCTCTCCATACCCCCTGCCTTGTAACAGAGCCACCCCAACTTGCCAAGGAATTGTAGAGTTTCAGATCTAAGTCTCTTAGAGTTTAATGCACACACTTTTGGACACTTCAAATTGGTAGTTTACTGACTGGCAAGAAGGGTACTGCATTTTCCTCAGTCAGATATATCATAGAGAAACAGCTGATTATATATCTAAGCCCCTCCTCATTGTTCAAGGGGGAGCATCCATTTCCCTCATTCTCAAGAATGTATGACTTAATTTTTATTCCTATTAAAGTCTGCCTGTAACTTGACACCATAGCTAAAATTTCTTATACTATAATCCTAAACACAGAGGGCTGGTGGAGGGAACTGGGGATTCTTAATAGGTGAGGGACATCTAGTGTAAACACAGAGCTGCTTACAGTGGGGTAAGGGCAAATGAGTGGACACACAGATGCAGAGCAAGGTCCTGAGCTTGCCTGCAGGCTCTGGCTCCGGACTGCCTCTCCTACCTCCTCTAGCCCCACACCTTGGACCGGCCCCTCTTCAGACTGGCTTCGTTTCAGAGCTTCACCAGTCCCCTGTTCTCCCTCTGCACCACAGTTATGCTGGGTTATGCCTTCTGCCTGAAATGCCCTTCTCTTTCTTCTCCACCTGGTTAATTTCTACTCAGCCTTCAGATTTCAGGTCAATTGTCACTTCCCCAAGACAGCCTCATAATAATTAGAAACCTCACATACCTTTAGGGTTAGGTATAGAGTATCTCACCATTTGCCTTATCATTTAGAAGGGAGCTGTTCCTCAGAGTGAATGCTCAGTTTGGCCCAGTAGCTTAAACAAGTCCTGCTTTGAGGTCTCATCAGATGAATCTTGTCAAAATCACTTGAACTAACTATACATCCAACAATCCACTTATCCATCCATCCATCCAACTAATCATTCACCAGTATTCACTGGGGCCCCTGTACGAGCCAGGTAGTAGGTACAAGGGATTTAGGCTGCCTCATGACCAGATATAGTTCAGGTAGCTGGTAAATTTTTCTGAACTATTAAGGCCAATTCCAGTCAGTGCTGGCCTTTCTGGAATGGCGTCTACATTACCCTGCCTGCCCTAGGGCTTCTGCAGTCTTCCGGGGCCACAACATCTAAATGGAATCCGTGACTCATTCTCTGTCCCATGATGTGTGGCTGAACCACAATGACTCCATTTTGTCAGCTCCTTTTTGGCCTGCAGTCCTATCCCCGCCCCTTTTCTCAGTGACAGAGCTTTACCCTAACTCACAAGGAATGCCCCAAACCAGGTGAGCTCCCTATCAACTTTTACCCTTGCCTTCATCTGATATGAAACCTTGAAGAGTGCCTTTTGCTGACACAGGTAGTTAATAGCCAGGAGAGCCCCAGGGAGAGGAAAGGCCCTCAGTTCCAGTTGTTGGGACATGCTTCTCACTTGGTAGTCAGGTTCTGTCTTTAGTTTTAACCCCTGTAAATCCACCTGAACCCCTTTCAGAGGTGTGGAGAGCAGCTGTGAATGCCTCTGGGTCATCTGTCTGCCCAGTCCTTCCTGCCTATGTGTAAGTTACCAGAATAAAGTTCATAATTGTACTTTATGGAGTTGCCTGCTTCGTTTTTCAGTCTCAAAGTTCCCTCTCAGTTCAGAGGATATTATTCAGTATCTCCACCTCCCAACACATGGTGCTGTTTATTTTCCTCACAGCTCTGATTCCTATCTGAAATTATCTTACTTACTTGTTTACTTGTTTATTGTCTGTCCCCTACCCCTGACTCGTGGAAGTGCCTTGTCCACCTTGTTCACTGAATCCTGCCAAAATCCTGACTGATGAAAATCTGTTCTATGAATCAATGAATTGGTTCTAAAGAGAAAACACTTCTGAGCTCTGATTTGGAGCAGGGCTAACAGACAGCCGCTATTGACTGGGAGGTTACAGCGAAAAGACTGGGAGGAATCCCTGCAGTACGTAAAATATACAGAGGAATCTGTGGGGTGCCCCATCTGGTCTGGATGCTCTTCCTCAGGTGAAGGCAGTTGGCAGCCACTGCTGGTCCTCCCAGGGATAACAGGCTTCTGCAAAAGGGAAGCTGGGCCAACAGGAAACTCTGCCTCTCCAGATGGTAACAGAAACTCCTCTGAGATGACTGCAGCAGTGATTCTCCAACACTGGTGTGAATCATAATCATCTGGGAAATTTGGTGAAAACACAAAGGCCTAGGACTTATCCTCCTTCAGCAAGTCCTGGCATTGAAATCAAGCAGGACCCTGTGGGGCCCTCCTGGGTACAAAAGCCACTCTGAGTCACCCATTTATTTTTGTAGTCTTTTAGGCCTTCCCTGGGTTCCAAAGAGCAGACACAAGCGGTTACTAATTAGGGAAATAAAGGAATGTAGAAACAAAGAAAAAACAGTGAAGCAAGAAAAGTAATGATAATACTTCAGTGACAAAACAGAATCCGAGTTCTTCCTAAAGGAATATACATAACAATCTGATGCATATCTTTGAGTTGTTTTGTAGAAACTAAGACCTCTGCCCCAGTAGAGGATGGTGACTACATGTTGACAGCAATCACACAGACCTCAGACAGGTTGGAACCAGAAGGCTGATGACTAAGATTTCTAAAACACCACCAACCAACCAAAAGAAAGTCATACACCCTGCAGCTCTCACCCCAAATATTGCCTTTAGAATCCCTTCCCTGAAAGCCATCAGGGAGCTTGGGTCTTTTGAGCAAAAGCTTCCCATTCTCCGTTCTCCTTGCTTGGTGCCTGCAGTAAATGCTGTACCTTCCTTCACCACAACCCAATGTCAGTACATTGGCTTTGCCGTGTGATGGGCAAGTAGACCCAAGTTTGGTTCAGTAACAGCATCTCTGTTCTCTATTAGCTCTCTAGCTAATTCTGACACATACTAAAGTTTGATAACTACTGCTCTGTATGACTGCATTTCCCAAAGTTTGCTCCATAGAACACTAGTTCTCAGAGTGTTAATGGTTAAATAAATTATCAGATTAAAGTAAGTTTCCCTACTGCAGATGGTTCAGAATCATTAAAATGAAAACATACCTTGTGACTCTCTCAGAGCAGGAAAAAGTACACAAATGCTTCTCAAACTTATTTGGCCATGGAACTATTTCTTCTAGAGAACATGCATTAACATCTTCTGCAACTACTATAGTTAGTGTTCAGAATATACTTCGGTAAACACTGCAGAATTGCAATCACTCCCCGCCTCCCACATCTTAGGAG
Source organism: Camelus dromedarius (assembly GCF_036321535.1). Classification (NCBI taxonomy): domain Eukaryota; kingdom Metazoa; phylum Chordata; class Mammalia; order Artiodactyla; family Camelidae; genus Camelus; species Camelus dromedarius. The sequence continues at coordinate 39,333,594 of NC_087443.1, read as the reverse complement.
AACTTAACACTCTCTATCTTGAGGCAGCACACACTTAATAGCCAGCATGGCCTATTTTTAGGTGATTTTGGATTCACCTAAAACCTTGCTTCTCAAAGTATTCTGTGAACCAGCAATTTCCAGCATCATGTGGGAGTAAGTTGGAAATGCAGAATCCCAAGTCTCACTCCAGAGTTACTGAATTGGAATCTGCATTTTCATAGGATCCCTGGGTGATTCATATGTACCAATATAAAGAGGTTCTTAATATGGGGGACAGGAAGGCAGAAATACTTAGGGAGCCATTCAGTATGCAATTACTGGTCCTCTCCTCATCATCCCTTTTCTGATTTACTCTTGGAAAGAGAGAGAAGGGGGAAAAGTACCCCTTGGTAATACTGATACACTCTGACTCTTCCCTTCTTTGGTTAAGTTTTTCCAAGGTTGGGTTCCTGACAGAGAGAGTCAGGGATAGAAGTCCTCACAGATTTAGGAAACCCAGCAAGAAGCAAACCCTTTCTGAAATTTAAAGTGTTCATCAAACAATAAATTATATACATTAATTCATTTGAATATAACAGAGAATAAAGTGGTTGTGACTCAGATTGCTTCGGATTCTATTATTGTTTTTAGGCTTCTTAGCACAAGTGAACTAAAAGTGAAGCTCCAAGTTATCCTGTCTCTCTATTCTTCAGAGATTTCACCTCTATCTCTGAAATATTTTGCCAAGTGTACCACCCTGTGGATCATCCAGGTAATCTATCTTCTTTTTTTTTCTGTTCATATGTCCTTTCTCCAGTTTGTGGCCTTTTGCTATATACCTGAATTCTCTCCTTTGCCTTACCTTTTGATTTTCAGTAGTTTTATCATGATGTGCCGAAGTGTTGTCTTTGTATTTAATTTGCTTATGGTTGGTTCTTGAATCTGTGGCAGAGTTTCATGAATTTGTGTATTAATATCATTCTTCATTTGGAAAATTTTTGGCCATTATATCTTCAAATATTGCTTTTGCATCATTCTTTTGCATCCTTCTAGGGTTCATATTATATGTGTTATACATTTTCACTGTGTCCTATGTATCTTTTATGCTTTTTTTTCTATATTCTCTATTTCTGTTTTCTCTGTGCTTCAGTTTGGGCATTTTCCTTTGGTCATTATTCCTGTTCATTAATCCTGTCTTCTGTTTCTAATCTTTATTAAACCCAAAATATGAGACATTATATTTTTAAATTCTAAAATTCCCATTCTTTTTTAGAGATTATAATTCTCTAAAAATTATCCATTTTAAAATTGATTTTCTCTATTTTTTTTGAACATATTAGACATAGATATTTTGACGTTTATTTTCTTGAACATATTACTCATAATTATTTCAAAGTCCTTGCCTGCTAACTCCAATATCTATTGCACCTGTGGTTATATTCCTACTGAATGTTTTTTCTTATGGTTTTCAGTAATATGGTCCTGAATTATAGCATATCTAGAAAACTTTTATTGAATGTTGATCATTGTGAATAAAAATTACATAGCTACAAATGATTTTCTTCTTTCTTCACAATGGGTTCATCCTTTCCTCTGCTAGGCAGATGAAAGTAGAAACTGATTATCTTAAAGAGAATGAACTGAGTTGAGGCTGACTATTGGTAAGGTTCAGCCTACCTCTGACTTGTTTCTGTCACTAAGATGTTGTCCTTCAGGGTTTTCAACTGAATGTCTGGTGTGTTCACTGGTCTCCCTCCTCTTAGCAGGATCCATTTTTTGTCTCTTCCGCATTATAAAAAAGTGAAAAATTACTTTCTGATTTTCAGAGGTTTTTAGCATAGCTTACAAATCCTAAAGTCTACTCTTTGTTTCCCCAGTACCACAAATCCATGAAGAAATGCTACTGTTTCACAAGTTTTCTGCTTAGCTTTTTAATCACCTGCCCTCACCAATTCAGAAGTTTGTAAATGTCTTGAGGATTTTGTGTTTGAAGTCCCTTAAGCCTTTAATTATACTTCTATGGCCCCACAAAACCATTAAAATCTCTGCTCGTTTTTTCTTCCTCACAGCAGTCTGGAAAAATCTCAGATTGCCAATCTCTTAGAATTTGCGTATGCCCCAAGGGAAAAAGCGACTGCAGGTAGATGCCGGAGAGCTGACATTCTCACCTCTTGAGAAATTTAACCATTCTTCTCCTCTTTCATTTAGCAGCTGTCTGACGTCTTTAAACAAGTGAAACTATGTCTTATCCAGTGTTTGTAGTTGTTCTTTTAGGAAGCACTGGTCAACCTCAAATTACTCCATTCTACCCAGAACTGGATGTTCTTATCTGGCCTTTTGGATTGACACTTTAATCACATACTTTCTCTGATTTTTCATTTTGGTTTAATTCTGGATGTGATTTCTTGGATCACTTTCAGTTCTGAGCCATGCAGCTTGCTCAGCTCCTTCCCCAGCACAGGTTCCCAACACAGGTCAAGTGTCATAGACTTCCACCTGATCAGATGGAAGATTACCAGAAAAAAACTACTATGAAATTAAAACAGTATAGGATGAACACAGAGTGAGCCAACTGCAAGGAATCACTTTTGGTAGAAGAATGATTATTTGTACTCGTAAGTAATATTCACTTAACAAAAGAAAATGTTTTCTCTAGATACTAATTATTTAAAGACTGCTTTTCATCTGAAATATTCTCATACTTTCCTAATATGAATCCAAAATACACACATCTGATACCTTGAAGGTAGAACCTACTACTTCCAATCTCTTGATAACAGAAAATAGGAAAAATAACAGATTAAAGATTTTTGAGAGGCCATGGATCCTGAAATATTAGGTGGCAACTTACAGCACAGAATAAACTTTTCCTATTCACGCTGAAATCTTATGAGAGAGGGGGAGAGGGAGAGAAACAGAAGTTGAACAAACGTGTAATCATACAACATTAGGTTATTACTGTAATTTGATGTGCTTCTTCAAACCAATTATATGAACCCTTAAAGGCAAGGTTCCTCTGTAGCTCAGTAATCCAGACAATTTCAAGTGATTTGAGATCTAATAGACCTATTTTGTTAGCAAAATAGTTACGGGAAATAGTATTAAAGTATGTATTTCTATTCAATAGAATCAACCTCAATAAATGTACTTACTTTGTTTACCAAATGACCACTTATATTGTTCCTAAAAATTTCCAACACTGGTCATCAACTCTTTGAATCTACTTGAGATAAACATACTATTCTTTTTTCTTATTTTGCGTCATTATAATGTTTATTCAAACATCAGCCTAATGCTGATTATTACTGTGCATCCTGTCTAAAGTGCTATGAGTAGATTACTTTAGTATTTTGTGCTGTAGCAATCACTTCTTAAAATACCAGTAACGATTCCAGTGGATAAAACATTCAATAGTCTTTCATAAATAGAACCTGCTCTAAACATGTACAAAATGTCTATTCTCATTTCTTTGCTAATGCCATGTTTCATCGAACTGAAGTTCTTTCCTGCAGGCTTTACCTCTAAAGGGTTGGCATAGAACATGAGAGAAAGTGATAATCAGCTCATCTTAATAAAAACAGTGGGACATACGCTAATATTCCTTAGAGCTATCATAGGGGACAAAAAATAATTTTCCCTCTATCCTTCTAGGTTCTGAGCTGAGACCCCACTGTAATAGAAGACAATTTAATGAGAGAAAAACAATTTTAATTAAGTATGCACGTATGTATACATACAAGAGCCTTGCAAGGAAATGAGACTCAAAGAAATGACCATAGCAAAGAAGGAATAAATTTGTAAAGAACTGATAAGAAAAAGGGGTTTGGGCTAGGGGTAGTAAAATGGTGAAGAAGTAACAAGGTGTGTTTAATACAGCCTTGCTGGCCCTAAATTCCCTGACTCTGGTGACAAGAATGCCTTTACCCTCCTGGTACAGGGAGGGTAGATTTCACATGGGAGATTTATCTCCTGCTTTAAGGGGGACAAAGGAAGGTCAGCGTACCCTTTTTGCACTGGCTATTTCTCCAGTTCTTTTATTCAAAATAATCAATATGCTAAAGTGGCATAGTTTGGGGTGACGTATTCTGAACCCCTACACTATTTATCTAACTCAAGCTAAATGTGCTTCATCATTCACAACTCAGAGATTGTTGTGGCACTTTTCCTTAAAGAAGGACAGAACTTTAGAGATCTTTAGCCTCCTTCTTGTTTTACACTTGGGGAAACCGAGACGTGGATTGATAGTGTGACTTTCCGAGAATCACCTAGAGAGTTAGTAGCAGAGAAAGGAGGACATTCCGAGTCTCTTTCCTTAAATTTCATGCTCCTTGAGAGCACATAACAAATATACTTTTCTTCAGAAGCTTACTTTTCTCTTATATTGCATCTCTCTATAAAAAATATCTAAATCAGATTCCGTGTGTAAACTGTGTACTGTATACTACCCTTGTATAAAAAGAAAAAGAGAAGAATAGGAAATACATATTTGTAAAAGGAAAAAATGGAAAGATAAACTTAAAATCTAAAAACAAATAGTTCCCTTTCTAAAAGGAGGGAGAGAACAGGAAGGACAGGAGTGCTATAGGGAAGACTCTGAATTACTTTGTTTTATGATTTTGATTTTGGAATCATGTAAATGTTTTACATAATAAAAAAACAATTTAAATGTATAAAAATTGAAAACAATGACAAAGATGCAGAAATAACTAAAGGAATGAAAAATAGAAACCAACATGATTACAGTCAGGAATGATTTTAAGTGGTTTACCTTCCAGTAGTGATACTCAAACATGACAACGAAAGACCCAACTTGGATCAATATTTCTAACGAAAAGAAAGCCAGCAGTGTATATATGCATGTATATATGCATTCCCCAAGATTTTGTAACATATGTTTCATGGCCAATCTCAGACTGTGCCATTCTTAAAGATGGTATGTACTGGCTCTGATTTAGGCTATATAGTCAGATTAATTTCAGATCCACTATTTACTACTCTTACCACCTTGGGCAAATTAACATCTCTGTGCCTCCATTTGCATATATGTGAAGGGCAGACAGTAATGGTTCCTACCTCAAGGACTTGCTGTGAGCATTGACGTAGATAATCCACATAAAGAGTTGAGCACAATCTCAGGTATATAGTGAGAACTCAATAAATTTTAGCAATTATTTAAAGAAACACTATTTTAACAAGTAAAAGTAACTAAAAAATAAAACTAAATAGATCTGTTTTTATATTTTAAAATGTGAACTACATTATACATACAAAAGAGTATATGTAAAATATGAGTATTTTTTATACAGGGCCTCATAAGCAGTGAAACGCTCTTCCTGAAGGATTTCAGCATTAGAAGCTGTAACGCAGAAATGGGGCACAATTGGTGGGGAGGTCAGGGATTTCCTCACAAGGCTAGGGGAAGGTAAACCAGCTAAAGCTGAGCTGGAGAATTGAGATTGGTGTATGCAGCTGATTTAGGTTTAGGTTTGTGACATGAGCCAGACCTCAGAGACAGTCTCCATTTTGTGGGTCCAGATGCCCAAACTAACTCTATCATTAGGAGTGTTGATATGAACATTCTTAATATATTTTTCCAGGTTTAAATGCACAAGAATTTTTCTAGCACATACGCTTGGGAGTGGAATTGCGATGTTATGAAATGCACATTTAACTTGACTGGGTAATTGCACAATGTTTTCTGAAGTGGTTGTTCTAAGTATGAGTGTTGTTCTTGTGTCGCTTCCTCATCAGCACTATGTTTGTCAGCCTTTTTAATTTTAACCATTTTGATGGATGTGTATTGACACTTCATTTTTGTTTGAGTTTACATTCCACAATTACAAATTAGGTTGAGACTTTTCTTATGTTAATCAGCCATTTACAAGCCCTTTGCCCAATTTTCTATTAGATTAGCTTTCTTTTTCTTTTTCTCTCTTTTAAAAAAGATCTTTATCTTTTCTGACTTTCTATTTTCTTTGTTTTTGTTTTAATAGAAAGTCAAGAGGCTAATGCAGTCATTTTTTCATAGTCTTTTCCTTTATGCTTAGTGCTTTTCTGTTTCTTTTCCTACCCCAAATCATAGAGATATTCTTACATATTAATTAATGTTTTATCATTGAATATGAAAATTGTCTTAGGATTTTGGTACATACACTTTCTAGGTTATTAGAGTTCCTTTCAATTCTTAGTATGCTAAGAGGTTTTTTGTTTTTGTTTTTTATATCACAAATGGATATAAATTTGAAGTTTTTTTTCTGTACCTAATGAGGTATTGTTTAGTTTTTCTCTTTTAATTTCTTAATGTAGTGAATTATAGGAACTTATAACATTAAATAAACTTGAATTCTTGGAATAAATCATACTTGGTCATTATGTATTATTTCTATATATAATACTGCATTTAGTTTAAGACTGATTGGCCTGCAATTTTCCTTTCTTATGTTGACATTGTCTTATTTGGATATCAAAGTTAGGCTAGGACTTACTATTTTCTGGAACAAATTGGGCAAATTTGAAATTATCACAGAATAAATATTTGTTTGAATGAACTACCTGGGTCTTTGTTTTCTTTGTGAGATTTTAAACTGCTGATTTAATTTTCATTGGTCATAGGATTATTCAGGTCCTTTATGTCCTGACTTTAGTCAATTTTAGTATGCCTCTCTTTTTTCCTACTAATTTATCTATTTATCAAGTGAAAATTTAAGAATTCAAGAAACTCTTATATATTTTCAGTCTATAGAACATTTGCCTTATTTCCTCCGTCTCATTTCTAATGTTATTTTTTGTCTTCTCTCTTTTGTCCTTGGTTAATTCTGCTGGAAGTTTATTATTTTATTAATCTTTTCAGGGAATAAAGTCTTGTCTTTGTTGTTTCTTTCTGTTAAATTTTTCCTTTTTATTTAATAAAATGTTTTTTATCTTCTACTTGATTTGAAGTTATTCTGTTATTGTTTTTCTAATTTCTTAAATTGGAGACTTAACTCATTGTTTTAGGATTTCTTCTTTTCTAATATAGTGCTAAATGCTATAATTTTCTTTTTTAGTACCTCTTTAATTATATCCCACAAATTTCAGTGTGAAATGCTTTTGTAATTTTTAATTCTAAGTTTTTCCTAATTTGATTATGCTTCCTTTTCGTCTCTTACCTGAAAGTGTATTTTTAAAATTTTCAATTGTATGAGTTTTTCCCCAATTTATCTTTTGTAATTAATTGTAAATTTATTAGATAATAGAATATGTGGTTCTCTGGCATTAGTCCTTTGAAATTTGTTGATGCTAGCTTTTTGGCCTACTATATGATCAATTTTTGTACATGCTTAAAAAATACGTGTTCTCCTACTGTTGACTGCAATGATACCATATCTATCTATCTATCTATCTATCTATCTATCTATCTATCTATCTAAATATATATAATACACTTATGAAATCAAGCTCATTTATTTGTCTGCTCATTATATCCTTCCTATCCTCACTGGTTTTATTTTGTCTCTATGATCTCGTCACTTTTGAGAAAACTACTAAAATCTCTTACTATAGGGTTGTATTTATCAATTTCACATATCAGTTCTGTCAATGTATAATCTAAATATATTTAGGATATATTATTAGGTACAAAAATTTGGCATTTTTATGCCCTAGGAGTGCATAAAATAGAATTGAATATTTTATTATTTTATGATGACCTTCCTTATCTCTGTTAAAGTTTTTTGCCTGAAAGTCAGTTTTCTCTGATGTTTATACAGCTACAAATTTTGGTTGATATTTGCTTAGTTTTTTTCTATCCCATTACTTTCAGTTTTCCCTCATCCTTAAGTTTTGGGTATGTCTTTTGTAAACAAAATACAACTGAATTTTTTTTTCTGGTCTGGTAAATTGGCTTTCTAATTTGACAGTTTAAACTGTTTGCAATGATTGTGATTCGTATTTGGATTTAATACCAGCATCTTCTTTTATGTACTTTCTCTTTGTCTTGCTTTAAAAATTTCCCTTCTTTTTGCCTTTTATTTTGGATTAATTGATTTTTTTCTTTCTTATTCTACTTTCCTCAGCTATTTGTTTGAGGATTATATACTTTACTTCTATTCTGTAGTAAACTCAGTTTTTATTTATGTAAACCTTTTTTACTTGATCTCACTCATGAAAGATGGCTTCACTGTATATGGGATATTAACTTGATAGTTTCCTCTCTGTACATTGAAGATTCTCTTCATTGTACATTCTCTTCTGGTTGATACTGTTGCTGTTGAGAAGTAAGTTGTCTAAGTTTTCTTCCTTTGTAGGTGATCTTTCTTTTCTCTGTGTTTTTAAGAGTTTTTTGGTTTTGGTACGGTGTTCTAAAATTTTACTATAATGGGGATAGTTAGGAATTTTCTTGTATTTTATTCATTTGGGGATTCACTGGGCTTCTTGAATTTGAAAACTGGGTTTTTCCAACAATTCTAGAACAGTTTCAACTAATACTAGTTTTGGGGTTGACTTTTTTCCCCTAAATTGTCTACTTCTGGAAAGCTGAGGAGACCTTCTCACTCTATTCTCTTTTCCTCTTAACTTTTCCTTTGTATATTCTCTTTGCCTCTCTGAGGTTTTTTTGGATAAATTCTTTGGCACTATTTTGCCATTCAATAACAATTCCTTTAGCTGTATCTCATCTGCTATTTAATCTATCCATTGAGCTTTATATTTCAGTCCTTATGTTTTTAAATTTCACTATATTTTTCCTTTTTAGAAATTCTTTGTGATTGTTTATAATTGTTTTTTTCACATATCTTTAAGTTTCTTTTTTTCTTTGTATATTCTTTCAAATTGTCAATTGGTACTCAGCATCATTCTCACTCACCTTCTTTATTATTCCCATATACCAGGGATTAGAAGCCTTGAAACTATATTTCTCAGAATCGCCCACCAACCGAGTCTTAGTTTAGATCTGCCAAAGAGAGGCACTCGTCCAATTTGGAAGGCAGAGAGAAGCAGAGGCTGTTACTCTTCTTTTTGCAACAAGAGATAGATACATTAGTTTTGGCAGATACAGAATTTTGCAGCAACCTCTAGATTTTCTGCAATTGTTACTTCAGTGCTGAAGGCAGCTGTGACCACTGGCATTCATATTAGGCAGCATAACTAGGTTCTTCTTAAGCAATAAATTAACCCTGAAATCTAAGTGGCTTAACGTAAAAGAGAGCTTTTTTTCTAATGAATACTTTATGTCCACTACAAATTGACAAGGTACTCTGCTTCACACAGTAATTTAAGGTTCCAGGCTGACGGAGCTCCCACCATCTTTGTAACTATACTGATTAAAACTTGTGTCCTTCTAGAAAACCATGTCACAGAAATAAGGAGACAGAGAATTGCATGTGGAGTTTTCTTTATAACCCAGAGCTGATGCATATAACGTCTCACATATCAATGGCCCTACATAACTACAAGCAGCTGAAATAAAGGAAAGCAAGTAGAATATTTGGCAATCTTTTTCTGTCTCTGGCAGCTTTTTGAGTTCTTGGCTTGGGCTCAGAAGTAATATCTTAATTTTCTGCAAGTTGGCAGTGAACTTGAAAACAAGTGATGGCCTTCCCTGACTCTTTCTCTTTCAGTGCTTCCAGTGGTTTTATAAGAACCTAATTCCCTGATTAGGATTTGTAGGAATCTAATCTCTTCTAAATTGGTTTCTGTTCTTCTCACTGAGTCCTGACTGATTAAGTATTCTGTACCAGAAGCAGTTCTGGGAAATAAAGTCTCAAAGATGTAAATCTGGCCTACTTAGGTTTAAAGGGATTGATAACTGTTGATAGTAGTTTATGATATACAGTGACAAAATATGTATTTATCTGTTTTCAGTTGTTTTTTGCTTGGAATGGAATGTTTATTGAGAAGAAGTCTTTGGGAAAACAAGTGGCTGCTAAAATGGGTTATTATGGTAGGAATAATAATAAAAAGGACTATGGAAAATTCTAACTGAATTTACAATCTTAAGGTTTTAAATTCTTGGGTTTAGACATGGTTGAAAATCATAATTATGACCGTGCTAAAAAGAATGCATTATCTCTTGTAATTATAGTGTTAATATATCTTAAAACTACAGTCAAAGTTTGATTCTGCAGGCTGCTGATTTACAGAATAAGTGTAGGTAGCTTTTGTGAAAATTGGAGCATTGATTGAGACCCTGAAAATCACAGTAGGGAAATTTGGGTGAGTAAATATAAATCTGAAACCCTCAAATCCCAGTAAAACGTCCTCCTTTCCTGTTGCTTGAAGATTTTCCCTTGCTTGAAGATTCTATTATGGTATTACCATAGGCAATTACTTTGAAAGGGGATGCTGATTTTTCTTAAGACCTACCCCAAATCCACACTGTTTCTAGATTGGTAACCAGTGCATATCCTCAAAATGCTATAAGGGACAAAGTGTAACCCACAGCAGGTAGCTGAAATACCAAAAGAATTGCATGACGTGGCTGATTTATATTGGCAGACACTTGGAGACCATGTGTGGGAATGGATTATAAGTGTACTAGACCAGTTAGGAATAGGCTAACACTGTCTCATGAGGTACTTAACAGAAATTCTGGATTTATTGTGTTCACTCAAGCAACTGGGAGTGGTTCTGCAGTTTATTTAGCTGATTTCAACTGGAATCAATAGTGGTCTACATTAAATAAAGTTGAGTTGCTAGAATATTCTTGATATAACACAGAGGGAGGAATCTAAAGGCTTAAGAGGACGGGGAACGCTGGAGTGATTATATCAAGCTTGTCTCTTTCACTATACTCTCTCAGAAGGGCGGTTGGACAGGACATGGACAGGCAATGAGAAGAAGATTGAGTGTCCTAGGAAAGGTCTGCAGTAGGTTTCCTCTGCTCTTCTGAGATGATGATGGGAAATGTTATCAATGGAAAGAGCCCTTACATTGTAGTGAGGATGACAGGATCCTGAAGTGGTACTAATTAAGTGGCAGCACTTAACTTCCAGAGACAAAGTAAATGTGGTTACTATAATGGGTGGCAGGACCAGAGTAATAATCAGCATGGTTTTACCCACAGACATCTTTGGTAGCACCTTACTGATGTCCCTTGGACTGAAATAGGTAGCCATTTTGTTTCAGAACAGAGATCTAAGTCATAGACAATCATGTTCTCATCCCCAGTTTCCAACCTGAGCCAGCTCACAGGCCCCTGTGAATGGAGGAGAATCTAGTCAACTTGATGAAGGATCCTGTAACAATGGCACAATTGTGTACTGTAAATCTGTTACCAAGCCTTTCTCACAGGAACCTGTGGCCATCTACCAGAGTTAATCCACAGTAGGTAAAGTAAAATACCCACGTTTTCCAGGACTTACTTCTCACTGGCCCTGAGCTGATGCAAACCCCCAAGAAACCAAAAGTCCCCTGAAGTCTATCAGTTAAAATAGGAGCTTTGGAGTTGAAGTGAAAAATGGAATTTTAACCTAAATCCGTATCACAATTGGCCTAGGAGGTTTGCAAAACCATATTGTGCTCATCTTTGAAAGTATGACTGAAATAGATTTAATCAGCTACTGGCAATATTCCCACATTGGCATCCTCATCTTTGGCGTAAAGCTTTTATGATAGGATAGGCCCTTATATTTGCTTCCCCAAAATAGTAAACAGTAATTAACACTCATACCTGAGGTAATTGCAAAGATCAGTGCCACCATCAAATCTTTAAAGCTGCAGGGCCATTGATTTATTTCACGTCAACATTAACTCATCTGCTTGGTCCATACAGAATACAGATGAATCTGAAATAATGACAGTGGATTATTGCAATTATTACTGCAGATGTTACAGACATGGACCCCTTGCTGGAACAATAGCTGGTATTAGCTATTGATCCAGATAATGTTTTCCCCGTCTATTCTGAATAGCAAAAAACATCAGAAGCAGTTTGCTTTAATCTATCAGGGACAGTAGTATACCTTTATCATCTTTCCTCAGAGCTAGGTCAACATTCTGGTTTTTGGCAATAATCGTGCCCACAGAAACCAAAGTTGTCTCACTACTCTACAGGACAGTGTGTTAGTCCATTATGTGGATGACTCACATTGATTCGACCAGGTGAGTAGGAAGTAACAGGTACTTTAGATGCCCTGGTAAAATACTTGCATGCTGGAGGTGGGAGAAACACCCCATGAAAATTCAAAGCATGTCAATTTGGTGAAATTTCTAGTTTTGTGATCTGGGAAATGCGCTATCTCCTAAAAAATAGAAGACAAATTGCTATACCTTACACCCTTATCACTAAGAAGGCTTGGTGGGTTTCTTTGGTTCTTAAAGGCAAGGTGCATCACATTTGAGCATGCTGCTCTGACACATTACCAGATAATGACCTGTAAGTTTGTCAGTTTTGAATGGGCCTAGAATAAAAGAAGCTCTGCAGCTGGTCCAGACTGCTGTACAAGCTGCTCTGCTCTTTGAGTTTAAGATCCAGCAGAGCCAGCGGCTAGAGATGCTATAGGGAGCTTTGAGATATGCCCTAGGAGAATCAGAGTGCAGATGCCTAGGATTTGAGAGCAAAGTCATGCCCTCTTCTGAAAATAATCATTCTCCATTTATGAAATAATTCTTAGCTTTCTACTAGAAGAGGTTGAATGCAGAGACAGATCACCACATGACCATGCAGCCTAAGCAGTACATCATGACTTAGCTATCATCCACCAAACCACAAAACTGGATGTTCATAGAGCACGCCATGATCACAAGAAAGAGGAAGAGCTGTCTATGAGACTGAAGTCCAATAGATGTTGAAGACTAAACCAAGTTGTGTGAGTAGCTGGCTCAGGCTCACAGGGCACCTGTTCCTGTTGTTACTATCTCTCCCTCAAGTCAGACCTGGGGTCTTTTAAATAGTTCCTTATGAGTAGTTGTCTGAAGAAGGAGTTCCCTATGACTAGTTATCTGGGCCTGGCCCATGGATGGCTTCACACAATATATCAGCACCAGCTAGGAAGACTTATTCTAATGTTAAATGAACTTAATGTGAGAACTAACGTATATAGTAGATGTTCCCTAAATGTTAGCCTAGCTCAGCAATTTGAAAACTATGTTCTGTAGATTGTCACTGAGTAAGAAACTCAAAAAGAATTTCTGGTCTAGTAAGTTTTAAAATTTTTGAACAGAACCTTAAAAAGAAACTGCAGGAATTCTAAAGGAGATAAGATACTAAGATATATTTTGAATTTCAGCATTTCCAAAACTTATTTGACCTTAAGACTCCTTCTTTGCAGAGTATTTCATAGGAGTAGTACTTTTCAAAATCTGCCTTGGGAATTGTGGTTTTTAATAATGTAGGCTTTGACAGAATATTAGTTTTAATAGCCAGGAATGAATATTAAACTTTTATACTAACTGATTAGGGTGTAAGATGTGCTCATTTTGGTTATTCTAAAGGACTTGAATTCCTAGATCAAAAAAGAGATTCTAACAAAAGATCCTTGCCAGGAGGGTAATGTAGGTGGCACTCCCCAAAAGGAGTGTGTAAATCAAATTTAGTGATGATATTTCCATTTTGTAACAGGGATCAGGATTACAAGAAGATCATAGCTCTGTGAATCCAATTAGGATATAATGAAATGCAGTCTTCGAGCTTACAAACCAACAGATTTACAAAGAGGAAAAATATAATAATAAGCATGGTATTTGGCACTATAGTTACACACTAGGTTACTCAGATTATTAAAATTGTTCATAATTTCAAAATTGAACGTATCTAATTTTACACAGTGCATTGAAGTTCATGGAGTCAACAATATATTATACTTGCCTTTGAGACACAGTGGGAGGAAAGAATTGTAAACAAGATAAGGGCACGAGGTTAGGATAAAGAAAAAAATTAAATTTAATTACAAATGGCTTTTAATAACAGACCATGTCAACATTATTATGTGTAGAAACAACAAAAGATTGATCAGGCCAAATTTCTGAGAACTCTATTAATTTGAGAAGCCCAGGAGTGAGTGTGCCTATCCAATCAAACTTAGTTTAATTTTGATCCCATTCCTCATCCCTGCTACCAAATTCAACATTTAATGTTCTATTTGTAAGGGATATGAGATGAAGAGGTGGTAGAGTATAAGGGCGTAGTCTGTTTGTTTGTTTTGCAAACTCCATATCTAGCTCTATTGCAGCTGTCACATAATATTGTAGTCCAGCTCTTCTCAACATGGATTTTGGAAGAGAATTAAACTATAATCCTCTCAGGAATCCACTGTGCACAATGAACTAACTTCCCTCATCAAGAGCATCAAGAACACAGCTTGGAAGGATTGAGAAAATAGTCATTCAAATAATTTTCTTTAGGCCTAATTCTCTAGTGAAACCTTGTTTGATAGGGGCTGTCCTGGACTACTGATTTCAAAACACCAGACAATGAAAGCTTAAAAAATTCCTGCATATTCTGATTTGATTGATTAGGAATGAGCTTCAACAGTATGTATTATAATATTTCTCTAGGTATTTCTGATGTAACCAAGTCTAGGAATGACTGCTGCACATATAAATACTGATTACCAAGATGCCTTATGAAACAAAGGGTACTGTGGCCCAAAGTGTCTTTGTTTATAGTTAAAAAATAATTATCCCAAGTTTATCAAACTTATTTTAACATGGAAAACTTTTTTGCTGAATACTTTTTGTCATCTTGTAGAATTGGAGTGGCACAGAACACTTTGGGAAGTGAGACCCTAGGGAATGGCTGGTAGTACATTTGTGGAGGTCGACTTTATTAGAATCTTTTCCACCTAATTTCAACTCAAACTGCATGCTATATTACACTTATATATTCATATTTTTGGATCTTTGAAGTTTCCCAATTTCAGGAATCCTTTATTTTTTAAACAGTAAACCCTACCTTATTTATTATAAAATAATTTCCAGATAGATCAAAGTTCAAAATTTTTAAAAATCAATACTATTAAAAATAGAAAAAAAGAATCATTTTCTCAGTTCTTGCAGTGGGGATGACCTTCCTAAATAAGACCCAAAACCTAGAAGCAATAAAGAAAAAGCTGATAACAAGCTTATGGTTACCAAAGGGGAAAGTAGTAGAGGAGGGATAAATTTAGAGTTTGGGATTAACAGATACAAACTATTATATATAAAATCGATAACCAACAAGGGCCTACTGTATAGCATAAGGAACTATATTCAATGTTTTGTAATAACCTATAATGGAAAAGAATCTGAAAAAGAATAGATTTTATAAATATGTATAACTGAATCAGTTTGCTATACACCTGAAACATTGTAAATCAACTCTACTTTAGTTAAAAAATGAAAAAAAGTTGATAAATTTTGTAACATAAAATTTCATATTTCTGTATAGCAATTACGTCTAAATATAATACGCTCATATATGTATATATATGGCTGTATACTCACAATATAAATGAGGAAATATTTATTATATATGCTAGGCAAAGACTAATTTCTTTAACATGTAAAGAACTCTTATAACTCAGTAAGAAAAAGACAACCCAAGAGAAAATGTGCATATGAGCAGGCAGTTCACATAAAACTAACCACAAATTCTAAACAAATATTTGAAAAGAAGGAGCTAAATATGGTCCAGCCAAAGGCCTTTATGCTTACTCTTCCATCTACCTATATCGCTCTTTCCCCAGATATCCTTTATGCTCACACCCTCATCTGTGAAGCTTTTGCTCAAATATCACTTTCTTATGAGGCCTCCCCTATTTAAAACTGCACCCCCAACTGCCAGCATTTCCTACTCCCCTTCCCCACTTTACTTTTCTTTTGGAACTTTTCTCTATTGGATGTACTATGTATTTTCTTACTTATTGAGTTGTTGTTCATTTCTCCCCATTACAAGGCAAGGTTCATGAGCTCAAGGAATTTTGTCCCTTGTGCTTACTGCTATATCCTTCACACTAGACTGGTACCTGGCACATAGTAGGAATTAGTTAATTATTTGTTGAATGAATGAATGAACGAATAAAAAATATGTTCAAGTCTGTTATAATAAAAGAAATGCAAGTCAAAACAGCCAGGTTTTCATTTTGACTCTATAATTGTGACTTGTCAACAAAATGTATGAATCCCTCCCTTGATGCTAAAATCTATACAGAAGTTTTATTCCTGTGATTCAAGAATCAAACTCTTTATCTTTGTCCCCAAGCCTGATTACATAGTTCATTTTCTTTATTAATGATGTCTCTGATGTCTAGTTCTTAACTCCTCTTTCTCTCTCTCAGTGTCTTGATGCGTGCTTATCTGGATAATTCCAATTGCTTTTGGTTTGCTATCAGAAACTAAGGCAGTCTGAAGCTGGATGTTTTGCCTAGCACTGGGAATCATAATTGGAATTGGAGAAAAGTTAAAGTTCTCGTCTTTTTGCACTAGCATTGCTTACTGCAGAGGCTTACTCAGGTTCCAGCCCAGTTCTGTCGGCATGCTTAGAATGATGGTGGTGATGCTGAGGTTATGGTGAGTGTGGGCCAACTCCTAGGTGAGGGCTGATTGCAGCTAATCACCAATTCTCAATGGGTGGGTGGTAGTTACTGAGCAAATGCTCTTGAAGATCAGGGATGTTTTTACATTTATGTTTTTCTGGTAATGAAAGAAATAGTAATTGTAGGAAACTTAGAAAAGTACAGGAAAGCATAAAATCAACCTAAATCTCAGAAAAAGTGGTGGTTAACATTATAAAGAATAAAATTAGATTGATATTATATGTGTATAGTTTATATGAATCTTGTCATTAATATTCATGATGACATTACTATTCTATCATGTGAATTACTGCAGCTGATTTAACTCTTACTATTCAATATAAGAATGATTCTACTATGATAATAATTTGAAGAACATGTTTGTATCTAAATCTTGCCTACCTCTTGAATTATTTGATTAGGATGGAATTATAGATATAAAACATATCAAAAAGTAAAGACATTTTTAACGTTCTTGTTTTATAGACCTAAAATTGCTTTTGAGAAAAAACTTAAAACATTGTGTTTCCATAAGATTTCCATTTTCCTAAAAAAAGGAGGAAAAAAGCCCTCCTTATATAATACAACATAATAGAAATGAGAACCCTCCTACACTGTTGGTGGGAATGTAGTTTGGTGCAGCCATTGGGAAAACAGTATGGAGTTTCCTCAAGAAACTAAATATAGGCTTACCATATGATCCAGCCATCCCACTCCTGGGCATATATCCAGAGGGAACTTTAATTTGAAAAAAAAAATATGCACCCCAATGTTCATAGCAGCACTATTTACAATAGCCAAGACATGAAAACAACCTAAATTGTCCATCGACAGATGACTGGATAAAGAAGCTGTGATATATGTATACAATGGAATACTACTCAGCTATAAAAAAGAATAAAATAATGCCATTTGCAGCAACAAGGATGGACCTAGAGACTGTCATTCTAAGTGAAGTAAGCCAGAAAGAGAAAGAAAAATACCATATGATATCATTTACGTGTGGAATCTAAAAAAAAGACAAATGAATTTATTTACAAAACAGAAACAGACTGACAGACATAGAAAACAAGCTTATGGTTACCACGGAGGGGGCAGAAAGAGATAAATTAGGAGTTCGAGATTTGGAGATACTAACTACAATACATAAAATAGATAAACAACAAGTTTATACTGTATACCACAGAGAACTATATTCACTATCTTGTAGTAACCTATAATGAAAAAGAATATGAAACGAATATATGTATGTATATGTATGACTGAATTATTATGCTGTATACCAGAAATTGATGCAACACTGTAAACTGACTATACCTAAATTTAAAAAATTAATAAACAAGCTTAAGAAAAAATATAATATAATATAATATAATATAATATAATATAATATAATATAATATAATAAGAATGGACCCTTGTGGGGTTTTACTTTAAACTTTACATGCCACAAAGCGAAAACTCTGGAGAGAACAGGAAATGCTAGTTCGGTGAAACTTTATAAACAATCAACCATTCATCACTCATCTCTGGAGTGCAAGCTGCCAAAATAGGAAGAAGAAAGAGATGATGGCAAAGTTTCTGAGGCTAAGCAAATACTCAGCTAACCTGGATAGCTCGTTGGGTGGAATTTCTTTGGTTATTTTTCTTTCTGCTGCAACACCAAGCATAAGGTATCTGACAAACAAGATGTAATGTGACAAATGAGGTGTGGCCTCAGGTATATTCCTGAATGAGTAGCTATCACACCCATCTTCTAAGTAGGTAGTAATTAAGGATTAAGAGTCTAATCCTATCATTTTGCTACTGTTTTTATTTATCATGTAGGATGTAATTATAGTGTTTCCCTTTTGAATAGCTCTTAGTGTGTTGGGCAAAGAGGAAAACCAGAGCAGTCTGTATAAATCAAGTGTTTCACCATCTGCATCTATCACATTCCCTGGTTGCAGTCCCAGCAGCTCTATCTGGGAGGACTAACTTTTTACAGATAGGTCAACAAATGTATTGATTTCACCTAACATCCCCAGATTTTGAAAAACACAATGGCCTTCCCCAATCTGCTTTCTTATTACTTATGAAATTATTACCAAGTATTAATGCTAATAGTGAAAACAGTACTGCTCTTAGGTATCCATCCAGAATCGATAGATTCTGTTTTTGATGGGTTCAATCACTGCCACAATGTGGATCCCAGGATACTTTTTTGGGAGTGTATGTTTATGATGAATTTCTAGGTCTAAAGGTATGTGTACCAAAATAATCTTTCAATGATAAGAATAAAGCAAAACAGAGAATGAGCTTCCAGATAGAAGAATGAAGTAAGAATAAGTAATATTTTAAGTAGGGTTTCATAAAAAGAACCATCTGATACATTTTCCATTCTACCATTTTAACTGGAGCAGTTTAAGTGCATTTGTTCTTTTTTTGTTGTTATTGCTTTTTTTTTTTTTTAAGAACCCAGTGCAAACAGAGACTTCAATAATGGTATTGAGATCCAAAAATGGCACTTAAAAAAGGAGATTTGATGTAGAGGAAAGAGCAGGAGACCAGAGGTCATGTTATAGTTGGTCACAAACATACATTGTGATCTTGGGCAAATCACCTCTTAAGATCTCAGCTTTCCCGTCTGTAAAAACAAAATGTTGGAAGACCTTTAAACTATGTTTTAGAATGGTTTTCTGTGGTTTTCTGCCACTTATGCTTCTAATAGTATTGTTCATGAGCAGACGCTGGTCAAACCTGGAAGTCATGGCCCTTTGAACATGGGCTCTGTTGGCAAGGGAGTTCAGCCTTTGCCCAGATTAGCACTGCTGGATGCTGAAGGGCAGATATAAGATATTTTAGGAGAACATTTTTCATGTTTCCTATACTGTCTCTGTGATCTGACCCTAGACATATGTTCATCAGCAATGTGAGGAATTTGAGCCAATACTCTACTCGACCTAATTCTCAGAATCTTCCATAGTAAAGAGCAATCTTGGGGATGATGGAATGTCAGTGTTGTGCCTATGTTTTGAACAACTTTTATCTTTTCCATCTTGGAGTCTGATATCCAGAAAGTATTTCACTGAATGGGTGCCTTGGAATTTACACATCTAGCACAGCAAGACTGGCCATTGACATTTTCTGGATTCTGTTTCTAAATCCCTCACTTAAACAAATCATTCATATTTTAAAATTCCTTAAAAGACCACTGTCTTTTTAGACCATTGTGAGTAAATTAGTACTTCCATATTTTCAATTTAGCGCAGTGCTGGGTAAAAAGTACATGCTCAAGAAACAATAGCAACTATTACTATTAAAATGACAGAAAGTGAGCAATTCTGCAATAGGGAATCAAGTTAAGGTTCAGGGCCTGAAAGACTTTCAGATATGTCACTAAGACTGAACAGAATCTAAAAGAAAACAATTTCTTTATCTTAAATAGTATGTAAAAAAATCAGTTCCCAGAATGTTGTAAGTCCTAAAATTTACACTGAGTCCTCTCCCAGTACCCCAAAACTAGGTGTTTATTTCTACCTACTTTTCATTCATCATGAGGTTTAGCAAATCTAAGGATCTGTCCCCAGCAAAACCACTCCACACTTTGGGTTTCCCCTAAAAGCCCAGATTACCAGGGAAATCACACCAAAAGAAAGTACAAGTTTACCCTACATGTGGGATTTCCTTGTAGGACCTATTGTTTGATGTTGCTAAGTTCAGCTTGGATTTCTTTGAGGAGGGATAAAAACTGAGGGTGAAGGGAAAGGCTAGAATAATTCAACAGAACCAGTGAGTTACTAATGAGCTTAATGAGTTTTTGGAGTTCCCTGGAATTGCGGTTTCTGAAATGAATTTCCTCAGACAGTAAACAGATGACTCACTAACTTTGGCCATGGAAGCAGGCTGAATCATTTGAAGTCAGCTGAATCACCTGTTTTCAACTCTGTTTTATAAGAATTGGGGCTGGTTGATATTTCTGTCTCTTTGATTGTGAATATTAAGCATTTAAATATATGGAAAATATGATGTTGTTCTTAGGAAAAATCACGCAAATTGCTTATGTGCAGATGGACTGCATTAGTAAAAGCAAGTTAGTAACTGTTTTTAGTTCCTGATGATTAAAAAAAAACTGCTCTGTACACTTACCTCTGGATTCTTTAGATAAACCAAGTGATACTTAATGAAAATTCAGATATAGATTTAAAAGACTGATAGCTGACTCCAAAGAGCTATAAAACTGGTTCAGAGAATGTTATTTGCAGGATTTACTTTCAAAGTCTGAATGTTAATCTGGACTCCACACACATTATGAGTAGAGAGTTTTTGAAAAAAAGATGTTTCACAACAAGGGAATATTGAAAGAAGTCAGCGAACATTTTCATTGGAAGTACTGAGGAAGTATTTTTGGGTGCTCAGCTCTCTTGCTGCATGTGTTTGAATAGTTTATTTTAGGAGGATGAGATTTAATGCAGGCAGGTTGGTGTAAGAGAAAGAATCCAGGTCAAGGAACATGAAGATTCTTGAGCCATGTGACCCAGATGAACATCCAGGCCTTTCTGAGTCTTGGTTTCTTCATCTGATAAATGAAAGGGTGTGTTAGATTGCTGTTTCTCAAACTTGCTTGAACATGAAGATCACCTGGGGCACATTTTAAAACTACAAGTATTCCCCCTCGCCTTACCCAAGACTACTGAATCCGAATCAGCAGGGTGAGGCCTGAGAATTAACTTTTTAACCAGCACCTTGGGGGATTCTTATGGTCAGACAAGTTTGGGAAACACTATATTAGATGATCAGGAAGATATCTTTCAGCTTTAAGATTGTTCATATAATCTTTCAAAACACCAACCCCCTTTTTTTCCCTCCCTCAAAACTGGGAAGATAAGAATCAAATGTAAAACAAATCAAGGTAGGTTGTAGGTAGAGAGGTATTGGTGGAGCTGGTCTGCCACTAAATTAGAATGCTTATGAAGACGTCTTGGGTACACTCAACCTTAGATACTCACAGCCTGCTCTAAATTAATGCCTCCCCTCAGGAAGAGCCTGATTAATTCGTTCACCCCAGAGTTTAAATAGCTCAACAGCCTCCGTGAATTTTCTTTCTGATACATTAACAAGATTTGGAGCCAATGGAGTGGAGACATCAAGAATGTCAGCAAGCAGCTGACATCAGCAAGATATCAGAATGTCACTGAAATCAGGCAATGAGCTTACCTACTCAGAAAACTGTACTGACCTGGTCCCACATGAAGCAGGAGAGTCTGCATCAGTTCCCGGACAGTGGAATAGGACATTAACCACCCAAACAAGGAAGTTTACTAGAAATCAGAACAAAATGAGAATTTTCCATTGCAGAGCACAAACTCCAGATAGCCTCCTTGAGCAGTTTTAGTCTCTTTTCATAAACCCGCCTGCTAACAAGAGACACTGGAACAAACTTGCTTAGAAGAGTAGAAGTTCATAAATTATAAATTCATTCCTTCATGTGCTCAACATTATTTATTGAGGAAATTCATTTATTCATGTATTCCACATTACTTATTGACTCCTCTCGTGCACGAGGCACTGTTCTAGGTCCTCATAGTACAGCAGTGAACAAGATAGGTTCCCATGTGTATTCCAGATGTCCCAGAACTTGCAGAAGGTGAAGGGGATCAGAATGTGCTACCCCCAAAATACGCCACTTGGCCATAAAGATTATTTTGTGCTGAATTAAGAAACAGCAGATACAGGTAAAAACTCTCTATCCGTCCGCATCTGTCTAAAATTCTCTTCGTGATGTCCCCTCTCCCTTCTCCAGTACCAGGAGCAGAAAAACAGCCTTTATCACCTGAGGTGGAGACAGTGACAAGATGAACCTGTACAAACAAACCTTACTAAAATAATCTTTATCTTCATTCGTTTCCCCATATATCTACCTTCTCACAATTTACTGCTCCTAAATACCTAAACTCCCTCTCCTTTATTTTGTCACCATTCCACAAATTTATTGCTTTGTTAAGATGGTATCTAAGCCCCTGAATCTAACTGCTTCTTTGGGATTTTTACTTCATTTTTCGATGACCTCCCACTTGTATATGAAATAAACCTTTTTTTCTTGTTAAACTGTCTTATGTCAGTTTAGTTTTCAGGACCCTCCAACAGAATCTAAGAGGGTAGAGGAAGAGTTTATCCCCTCCTACAAAGAGGACATAGGCAATAAACAACCGAACAAATAAATAAGACAATTTCAGAGTATGGGAAGAGGTGTGATGGGAACACGATAGATTAATTGTCTTAAAGAGTGATTGGAGGGGTGAAGTATGGAGCCTACTCTACAGGCCTTACTAAGGAGATTTGGGAAGGACAATTAGACATGACTTTCCTCATCCTGAGATGAGTATGTGTCTCTGTCCGGAGAGGACAAAGGACTTACTCAGAGAATGGTAAGACTAGAGCCCAGATCTCCTAGTGTTTGGAGATAATTTTTTCCTAATAAACTTAATCTTCTGAGTGATACTCCCAATGTACAGGTTTTATTTTTGCCTCACAGATGCTTTAGGTGTATTTCTCTGAGTCCTTTTATACTTGTTGGTTGCTGGGGTTTAAGTGCTGAAATAGGTTTAGGGATCTGGAGCCACGTAAGGCTCTCCATCCTAAGTGCTGAGGAATCTCAGCCCATTTTCAAAAGATTAAGGGACAACAGTGAGCCAGTAATACTGAGGTGCTGTAGACTTCTAACCTCACCTGACAAAGGTATGGGGAAAGGGTTTGTTTTCAGTCAAGGAAAATCTGGAATGGTTTGATCCCCAGAAATGAAATCAGTCCCAATTCTCATCCATTCTCTTAACTAGGATGAATGTTTTTCTGATTGATTGATTGATTGATTGATTGATTTATACCACAGATCTTCACAGCCACATTTGCATCCAGATTCCTGGCAATACCTGAATCCTTCCACAGCAAGAAAACAAAGAAACTCTTTTCTTTTAAAACACATTGACTCAGTCTACTCTGTCCTGTTTCCCGTAAGCTGAATAGATGAATGGTATGCTGAAATATGATGCTGTTTTTTTGAAATATTTAGCAAAAGATCAGTTGTATCAAAATGATTTTCGCAGCATTAGTACAGGACAAGCTACTTATTCTAACAGTCCTATGGCATCTTGTGCTTCTTTTTCCTTGATACTTGGAAGGTGGGACTTTACATCTGAAGTTCCTGGATATTACTGCCTCTTTAGTGACTGGTTACACTATGGAATAGAACATAGTGTAATACTTTAAGACTGTAACTTTCCTTTCTTTATCAGCCTAACTGATGCACTAGTCTGAACATCTTTGAGGCTCACGTACATACATATAAAGGAGCCATCGCCATCTGGTGTATCAGAGAAGATACTACAATTAGCATGTTCCCAGCAACTCCACCAGGCAAGTAGCCAATTTTGCAAACCTTGGGAATTTTCTTCTGGACAGAAGGGAAAGTTCCAATAGCCACACAAATCTAGTAGAACAAAAAATTAGTTAACTAATACTAAAGTAACTAAAATCATTAATTAAATTATCATTCCTTTGGTGATTTAAAAGAAGCCACAGGGTGCTATTTGTATTTGGGGGGAGGGGGGAAAAACAACCGGCAACAAAATAAGTAATAATTGAGATTTGGTTACATAAGAAAATTCTATAATATGTTCAGGTTATTAATAATAGCACATAAAATGTAATGTTAAGAAGAATAATTTTGATGCCCTACAAGACTTTAGCCATTAATTAGGTTCACTGCTTCTTTAGACAGAACAATTTTCATCAGTTTTTAGTCAGTAGGAGATAAATATTTACTGAAGCGTTTTGAATCCTGCCCAGCAGCCTAGATGACCAACATCACTACGCTTACTAAGCTGCTACTTGTTGAGTAGTACCAATTAACTAAAAAAGTCATTGCTTCAAAAAATAGCTAATTGGAATCCAGTAAAATCTAGTCCTACAGTTCATCACCTTGTGCCAGGAATTTAATATATTTGAGTAGGTTTATTTGTAAAATGGTGATAGTAGTGTCTATTTTATAGATTGGTTAGAAAGGTTATGTGCCAAGTTCAATGCATGGCATATAACTGAAGCTCAAAAAAATGACACTAGTACTACATACAAACACACACCAAGCATTTCAAACAAGTCCTATAAGCAGATGATTTTCTCACTTTAAACTCTCTCATAAACTTTCTCTAGCTAAGAGGGAGGCAGGGCAATACTGAATTCAGTTAAGCAACTGGCTATTTTGCAACTAATGATTTGTAAGTAGTGGTTTGGCTTGAATTTAACTTTTTTTTAAACAAGTAGTTTGCTGAAATCCATCTAAAAAAGTTGATCTATATCAAGCTTTAGTGTAACTTCATCATGGTTTTCTTGCTTTCTGAAAGATCTATTCACATCATAGAGTAAATGTCAAATTTTAAATAGGAAATCAATATTTTACTCCAAGAGGGATTTGAGAATAAATATCTATTTTAAATCTTTCTTAGGAAAAAATTCTATAAGCAAGTGAAATTATAGAAGCAGACAAGGTTCAAAGGGAATTTTAAGCAAGTTATTTTCAGTTTTAGCTACATTTTCTAGTCAGTTAACAAACAGCCAGATCATTAAGGCAAGGTGTAACTCATAAACCTTTTTCATTCTAAATAAGTGTGTGTGTCTGTGTGTGTGTGTGTGTGTGTGTGTGTGTGTGTATGTATACCTGTGTGTGTTATATGTAATTCAGAGGTTGTCAGATGGATAGCAGAAGCACTTTTCTGCAAAAAAAAAAACCCTCTGGCTTTTTTTTTTTTTTTTTTTTAATTAACCAGAAATGTGGAGCTATGATAAGTATATTCTTTACCACTAGGGGGTGACAACTGATAATGAATCAGCTTTCCTTAATGTGAGACAAACTACTGGCTTGGTGCTATAGGTGTCCGAGTAATGTTTCTTCTTTATTGATTGTCTGGTGATGTTTGGTTTGATGCATTTTGTTTGCTGAACACGCTCCACATCCAGTTCATACCTTTTGTCAACACAACATGGACCTGATGGAAGGACAGAAAGTGCTGGATGGCTTTGTAGATTTCAAGTGACTGTAAGGAAAATTAGCTAACAAATAGGAATATTTATTCATTCATGCATTCATTTAATGAATATTGAGAGTTTATAAGCCCCATGACAGGCACTGGAGATACAGTGGTGAACAAAAATATAATGTATCTGTCCTCGTGGAGGTTTTATTGCAGGGGGAAGATGACAAAAACTAGGTAAATGAAGACATCCATAAGATGATTGTGAGCCTTAATAAGACAGATTAAAGGCAAGAAATGTGAGGGTGAGATATAGACTAACTGGAGTTAGAGAAGAGATACTACATTAGATCCAGTATGACTTTATCTAAGGCTTTGCTATTGTGTACCTAACTGGCAGATTTCAGAGACACATCATGCCCTACTTTGGTTGTTTTTCTCTTGCATGGACTCTGGCAAAATTCTCATAACTCAGCATTTTGGTGCCTTGTAAGCTTGGAATACCACTGATGGCTGATCTCTAGCACTATCAGTACACCTTTCACAGATACTTGGAAAGCTTCGTTAGGAGAGGCCCCGAATGGAAAGAATATGCCTGTCTCTTTCTACTCAGAATTGCAGAATGGAAACTTCTGTAACTGACTAACTTGCGTCCATTCTGTCTAAATAGTTGGGACACTTCTTGAGAAATATCACACACAAACACATACACACACATACATTTCAAATAAAATATATTATTAATTTAAAGTCATTTAGCATCAATTTGACATTAATATAAATATTGGTAACACTATAACCTTGCTGCTATGGATACTGCACATGTTTTCTAGTCATTACAGATTATTTAATGTCATTTTCTACTTAAAAATTTTTTTCTTACTTGAAAGACCTTCCCCCTTTATTCTCTATCAATTTAAGCCTGCCTCATCTTTCAACTTCTAATGGGTCTGTCTCTGTCACTCTGTCTCTCTTTAAATTTCCCTACATGTCATGTGTATGACTTCCTTTTCTTTATTCCAGAAGGACTAATGTAATTGAGCAACTGGCTAAATAATATATCCTTAGGATTTTGTAATCATTTTATGTCTGTTGAAAAAAAAATGTTGATCTATTCCTTTCCCAGTCTCCTTTGCAGCTAGGACTAAGACATGTGACCCGGTTCTAGCCAATGAGATGTAAAGGGGAAGTACATTGGTATCCTATGAGAAAGATATATTCTCCATGTCAGAAGAAAAGCCCCTTTTTCAAGAGGGCAAAATATTTTCTTTGACAACCAAGAAGACAAACTATTAGATGATTCACTTGGTCTCAAATGTAAATAAACTGAAAGCAAGAATATGATTTCTTTTAAAATACTTGTGCATTTAGAAATGAAGACAAAACATTCTAGGTCTCCAATCCCTTAAATATTCCTGTCCACCTCTCTGTGACTCTTTTCCTCACGTACTCCTCCCCAGAACCTGGGCATAACTTGATTTGGCACAGGCTCACTGAAGAATGAACTCACTTTCCAGACAGGGACAGAATATGTCTACAGTGAACAAAATGGTAAGCACAGATTCCTCTTTGAAGTGGTACTCTGGCTGTACTCAGCTCTTCAGCCCAAGTGGAAGCCTGAATCATCTCCATGAGAGACACAGCCCCGATTCATTGTTGTTACAGAGACTTGTGCTTTCCTGCTCTGCTAAAATAGGGTTATGCTGCATATGATCTACCCTGGCATACCCAGATCAACTGTAGAAGGAGGCATCACCTGGATTCTTTCTGTGCAGGAAGTGAGAAAGCTCTTGCTTGAATAGCTGATGTTGGGGGATCTGTTTTAATAGTGTGTGGTTTCAAGGAAGTGAGAAAGCATCTGTTTGACTGGAGGGAGTGGAGAGGCCTTCTTTAGCCAAGTCGTTTGCACAACAAATTGGATGATCTAACCCCACCCTAGCTATCCAAACTTATCTCTCTCCTCTTAACAGAGTAAAGCTAGTTTCTTCCCCTCAGCCCAACATCCCATGCTTCTTACAAGACTCTATGGCTTTGCCCAAGATCTTTTGCTCCAGCTGCAATTCTTTATTCTCTTGTCTTCACCAATAGTAAGGAGAATAATGTTTCCAATTATCATTGAGTAGTTAACTATGTGCTTTACATATAGTGTCTCCTTTAATCCTCATAACAACTCCAAGAAGTAGGGACCATAATTATCTCCATTTTACAGCTAAGAAATGGATAATCAGAGAGGTTAAATTACTTGGCTAAGGTCATCCAGTCAGAATGTCGCAGAACTGATATTCATATCCAAGGGTATCTGATTCTAAAGTCCATGCTTGGAACTGTTGTGCACTCACTGGAATTACTTTTGCTCCTCCAAGTCCATTGTCCATGAAGCCCTCTTTGAGTTTTTACATTGATTATTATCTAAACCACTCATATTGGTACTTTAAATAACAAAAATCATAGACTGTCTGAGAAAAAAGGACTGCAGAGGCCATCTGGATCACCTCTCTTCTTTTACAGACAAGAAAACTGAGACTCAGAAAGAGCCTGCTCTTGTCAGAGGTCTTGCAGAACTCAGCACGCACGTAAGGAAAAAAGCTACTGCTTCGGGGGTGCCTTCCTAGAGTTCCTGATTCATAGGTCAAGTACAAGGGCCTGGGATATGTATTTTAAAAACAGCTGCATGGCTGAGTCCAATCATCAGGCAAAGGTGGGAATCACTAATGTTCTGTATCACTTGCTGTTTCATCTGTGTCATCTTAGCTCTCAAACATTACTCTGTGGAGACCTTGTTCTGTACTTCAGTGTTCCTTATGGTGTCTAGCCAGAAAGGAGCTAGATGTATTTTAAGTGCCCAGCAAATACTTGTTCATCAAAATGAAGAAAGTTTTAGATACTGAGTACTTGACCTGGAGGTGGCAGGGAAATGGATTATGGCAATTAGGTCCAAGGCCACGTAGAGCAAACGTTCCATTGTGGGAGGCAAAATAGGTGGTAACTGTAGTAAGATTTGGCTGGTTTCATTTGCTTCAGCTCATAATGACTCGAGCCTGGATGGACAAAGATTTCAGATAAAACGTCTCAATTTCTGATTTTCTTTTGTCTTTCTGAGCTGAGTAGACATGTTTAGTAAATGTGATTCCCAGATGCTCAGGACATGTCTTGTTCTGCTATGAGGATATGGAACACAGCTCTGGTGACACTCTTGCCTTGGAGTGGCAGAGCCTTTTATGGAAGCACAGTGTACTTTTCACTTTACTGGGGGATCTTTAAATAGCAGGGAACAGCAACTCAAAGCTTTTCAAAGAGATACTTAAGGTTATTTTTCTCCATGACAACAGCCTGCCAATAAAGATAGAATTTAAAGAGCTAGGACCCCAAAAAGAAAGAGAAAAGGAAAATTTCCCTGCTAGACTGAATGCTCAGAGATGAACCATAGCCAGTGTGTAAATTCTATACATTGACTCACAACTATAGAACAGACAAGATGAGCAATCAAATTGCATTCTTTAATTATCTGTGTGCAAAATAAGAAGGCTATTTAAGATGTTCACCTGGTAGTAAATGGGGGGGGGGTGAGATACTCACAGGCATACGATACAAGTACTGGTGCTGAAATGATGGATTCCTTTTCTTGTTTGTTACCCTTAGAGATTTGGGGGATTGATTTTGTTTTGGGTGTCTAAAGATCAACTTCTAAATAATCCTCTTGGCTTTCCTGTACCATAACCTTGCAAAAACACCTTTTTCTCTGCCTCATGAAATCTGACTCCCAGAACAAGCAGTAATGGATTCAACTCCTGATTCCTTCTTTTTTCATCAAATGAAAATGTTCAGATGCTTTCTCAGGGAATCTCTACATTGCTGCTGTTGTTTAAAATTAAGACTTAATTTTTTAAAGCAGATTTAAGTTGACAAAATGAGGGAAAGGTATAGAGATTTCCCATATACTCCCTGTCCTCCCCACATGCCTCCCCATTATGAAAATCTTCCACCAGAGTGGTGTATATATTGCAATTAATGAACCTACACTGCCACGTTGCAATCACCTAAGGTCCACAGTTTATACTATGGTTCTCTCTTGGTGTTGTACATCCAATGGGGTTGCACAAATGTATAAGGACACGTATCCATCGTTATGGTGTCATACACAGTATTTTCACTGCCCCAAAAATCCTCTGTGCTCCACCTATTCATCCTTTCCCCAGCCTCTCAACGCCTGGCAATCACTGATCTTTCTACTGTCTCCGTAGTTTTGCCTTTTCCAGGAAGTAATATAGCTGGAATCACATAGCATGTGATTGGATTCTATCACTTAGTAATATATATTTAAGGTTCTTCCATGTCTTTTCATGGCTTGATAGCTCATTTTTCTTTTAGTGTTGAATAATATTCCATTGTTTGGATGTATCACAATTTATTTTTCTATTCACTTACTGAAGGAAATCTTGATTGTTTCTAGGTTTTGGCAACTATGAATAAAGCTGCAAAAATCATGTGCATCCATGTATGGACGTAGATTGTTAACTCCTTTGGGTAAATACCAAGAAGTATGATTGCTGGATCTGCTGGATCATATGGTAAGAGTATGTTCAATTTTTTAAGAAACTCAAACTGTCTTCCAAAGTAGCTGTACTGTTCTGAGTTGCCATTTGCAATGACTGGGGGTTCCTTTTGCTCCACATCCTTGCCAGCATTTGGTGTTGTCAGTGTTGTGTATTTTGGCTACTGTAATAGGTGTGTAGTGGTATCTCATTCTTGTTTTAACTTCCATTTTCCTGATAACATATGATGTGGAGCATCTTTTCATGTACTTATTTGCATCTGGATAGCTCTTTTGGTGAAGGGTCTGTTAAGGTCTTTTGGTCCATTTTTTTAATTGGATTATTTGTTTTCTTATTGTTGAGTCACACTAAGTTTTTATTTCTCTGTTCTCAGAGGACACCTCTATCTCCCAGTTTGGATGGATTTATAAGATTCACCTTCTATTCCTAAGTGCCCCCCAAAATAAGGATAGACTTGCCCTGATAACCTTCTTACTCACTACCTCCAACCAAGTCCCAGACCAACTTAGCAGCATTAGCTCTAGAACTGATCAGTCCCAAAAGTAGAACAGACTCATTTCCTACCTGATACAGGAGTACCCTCTACAGTGTTCCCTACAAGTGCTCATCTGAACTTTAATCAGTTATAGGACTCTCTCTAGCTTGACAGTGGCAAGTCTCACCTGACCAGTGCCAGGGATTACCATTCATTTAACAAATATTATTGGGTGCATTTTATATGTCAAGCTCTGAGCTAGGCACTGGAACAATGAGTCAATCAGACAATTATCTACTTCCTCTTTGTAGGGTAAAAGTGGTTTTCCTATAGCGACTGACTCTAATTCTGCCCGTTGAAACCATATAATTAGCCAGTCCATTCCTTCAGAAATTTGACAAGACAATCAGATCTCTCAAAGTCCACTGTTACTCTGGTCACCCCCTCCTGCGGACATGCTCACAGTGGTCAATGGACCCTTCCAAAGGAGACTGCTCACACTTTACTTCCTGTACTCTTCTGAAGCCTGTGTTGGATGTTCAGGGTTTCTTACAGTTGCCTAAATCTGTGGGGTTACATTGTTTGACATATGTGTATGTCCCTTGGGGAGAAGGAGTTAAAAACATTAACTTCAACCTGGGGAGTTGTTTTTCTTCTCCTGCTCTTTAACCAGAAAAATAGATGCTATTGTAAGCTATGAAAGCTGAAATGCTAGCTTTTAAACAACTTAGAAATAACAGAGTTCAAGATTTCAGGAGGAAAATAGGCTCCATAAAAATTCTGTGATAGGGACCCCTACATTGCCCTTTTAGTTGGTAAATTGAGAATAAATGGTAACCAGAAAGTAATCGCCTCTAACTGCATTTCACTGAGAATAATATCCTTCTGTCCAGTAAATGTTAACTTAACAAAAAAATTAAGCCAAGTTTATCTACTGTGACAATGGCTCCCCTCCCCCCAGGTACAGCTTGAGTTTGAGGGAGGGGGCACATGCATCTGGCACCAGGCTGTTACACCAAAGCACACTCCCTGCCACTCCTGACAAGGGCTTGTGGCCGACATTACCAAGGATAAGGCAATCTCTCTGCTCTTAGAATTCACTTTTTTTAGGGCTGAAAGCATCAGACTAACTAACTCCAGGAAGAGCTGACCATTTCTCTTACTTCAGATTTCAGAAGGAATGATTTGTTCTCCTGGCTGATTGTTCTCTGCTCCCATTTTCTACCTTGTTCTGCTGCCCAAATGTGTTCTCTGCCTTGTCTGTCCTGCTCTTGGTCCCAGGAGGTTGGCCTCTGCAGGTGTACCTCCTGGCTTGCCAGTGGGCTTCCAGTTCCATTTGGCCACAGAGAGGCCCAGGTGGGAGAGTAGGAAGGAAGCAAGATCAGTGTATAAGCTGTATAACTGTCTCTGGAAGTAGTTGTGCCCAATGACTCCAAATTGCAGCTCCTGCTGAGCAGCCCCTAATCTAGTGTTCCAGCTCTTACTAGGCTCTGGGAACTCTACGTGCTTCCCCAGGCCTTGTATCTTAGCTTTGGTAATGGCCTCCTATCACTGAATCTCTTGGTGCCCCAACCACCCTAACTTTTCCTTAACTCTGCCTTCACTTCTGCCTTATCGTTGCATCCTCTTCATTCAAATCATCTGGAATAAATTATTTCCTACCTGGGCCTTGAGAGATAAACCTCTGTTCAGGTATCTTCTGTAGGTCATGGAGCATCATGCCATCAGCACCAGGAAAGTCTTCTTACCTCCTTCAGGCAGGTGCAGTCCCAGTCCCAGAACCAGAGGTTAGGCAATCTCAACCTGGTAGCCCCACTTTGAAAAGATACATATTCCTGAATCCCATCTATTATATGAGACTCTCCTGGAGTGAGGACCTATAATTTTTACTTTTAAAAAAGATCCATGGAACAAGAATGGCAAAATAGTGATAATTATTCAAGCTGGGTGATGGGTGCATGGGGCTTGTTATGCCATTTTCTGTATTTCTGTGTATGTTTGAAATTTTTCATTATAAAAAAATAATTAGATATGTAAGGTTCTTAGTTGAGAACTACTGATTCAAAGTAGAGGTGTGAAATTTGTTTTGCTAATCTCATTATTCCCTGTCTCCATTGGCCTCTGTCATGCCACGGTACAATCTCTATCTGTGTAAACAGTTGGGATGAGACAAAGAGATCCAGCACCTTCCATTTACTGTAGTCCTAGGTACCAGATACCCAGTCCCTACCTCACAAATTCCTTTACAGATAGAGGTGGAGCATATTTGGCCAAATCCCTTGGTCCTTCTCAAATAGTTCTGACTCACACAGGCAATAATATGTGACCTTTAGCCAGATTCTATCAGTATGGAATTGGAAAACACAAGTCACTTCACTCTGGTTGGCTCTTTTCTCTGTCCCTTCTTTACGAGAATTTCTTCAGGAGCCCCACATTTCTACTTGTCTTATAGTAGAAAAGGACCCAGAATTTTGAGTAACAAATTCACGTTTTCAGTCTCTGTTCCTGTGTGAGCTTGGTCAAGACACTTACCTTTTCAATTTCTTTGACTTCTTAAATTTCATAGCATAGTAGTTAAAAGCATGTCTCTGGATTTGAATCATCTCTCTGCCACTTCCTGGCCATGTGTCTTGGGGCAAGTTGCTTAACTTCTGTATGCCTCAACTTTTTCATCTGCAGAATGGAAATATTAATAGAAACAACATCACTGGGTTGTTGGGGAGATTAAAAGCACTACCAGATGAAAAGGGAGTAGCATGGTGCCTGGTGCATAATAAGTCCTAAGTAAGTGCTAGCTGATGCTGAATCATTATTGTTACCTATATTTGTAACTTTAGAGGACTAGGAAGAAGGAAGCATAGCAACAGTTTCAACTGAAGAGTTTCCAGGGATTTTAAAAGTCAATAAAATTTGAGAACCACTGCTTGTAGATGTTGTAGAAATCAATGATTATAAAAATCTGGGGTTAAAAAAAGATCCATTCAAACAAGCCAGTGCGGCTGACTCCCTAGTTCCTTGTCATTCTGCATGGTTCTGGGCTTCAGTACCAGCCTGGATGGAAGGCCTGGCTGGATCTGGAACTGTGCTTTCCCTGCTCTGGCCTGGACTGACACAGCAGCCCAAGTTACACGGCTTGATGTGTGGGAGGTGGTAGTGAAGGGAAGAGCAGAAGAGAATCAAGGATGCTCCTAAATCAAATAGAAAAGCCAAAACGCCTAGATGGCCTTGGCTCATGTATGTCCATTCTTAGCCAACTTGAGGACACAAGGCTTCATTTAGTAAACCTGACCTCATGTTCCTGTCAATTAAAAACTATGCAAATGTGTTTTGAATTTTCTAGGCAAGGGTGTATTACCTCCGAATGCTGACTATTAAAATTCCTGATAAAATCCAATCTCCAAAAGTTGGAGAGCAAGAGACAGTCAGAGAGAAAGAAATGTGGGCCTTTTAATAATTTAGCACAAAAAACATGGTGAGCATAATTATATCCTAAAGAACAACTCCTTAAGTCCTCCCTTGACTAGGAGGAAAAGAGTGGACCTTCTTTTCCTCACACCTAACCTAATGTAACCTAACCTAACCTAGCCAACAACACCTGTAGACCCCAGCTTAAGAACTGGGATCTACAACACTGTGTTTCAGTGCTTTTTTTTTTTTTTTTTTTAAATGTAGATCTGGGCCAGATGAGAGCCAGATGCTGAATGACATAAAGTGATGCATTTTGAAGCCAATGTCTAACAAACTATTGAAAGCTAGCCTTTCCTTAGACAAGTATGTCTTTACTCTGAAATACTGGCCACTTACACTCTTTGGCATATTCTGTGAATTCTTCCCACTTCTTGTGGCATGTATTTAAAAGTCACTAGCTAAGAAAAACCAGATCTTTTACTGCTAGTTTTGATTTGTGAATGTGAAGGAGACATACAGTCATGGTGCAATGACTCAATTATAACCCATCACCTGCCCCATTGTTCTGAAGACTGTCAGGGAGTCAAATTAGGGTGGCTGCCTGCTTTGCGATGTGCCCTGGTAGCCATGTCTGTGCCATATCCCTTTGTTTGAGGGAAATGACTTTTTTTTTTCAGCAAGTTCTCATCTTTCACTCCCTGCTCTATCACGTGTCTTGCACAGAAGCTGTGTGACAATACCTTGCTGGCCACAGTGCATGGTTTAACAGTAGGCAACAGAGCTAAACTGAGCTGTCAGTGCCTCACACCTCATTTTGGGTCAGGGCTAGGAGGGGACTCAAACTGGTCTCACCAGAGTCCTTCCTCAGGATTTATTCCCTTTGCTGTCAGCACTTTATTATGAAAATTCTCAAACATACAACAAAGCTAGAAGAATTATAGAGTGAACATCCAGCACTTAAACTGTACCATTAACCATTAACATTTTACTACATTTGATTTATCATCTATCTAGCTAGCTAGCTATCCCTCTATTCAGCTATTAATTTAAATTATGTTTGGTGCATTTCAAAGCAGGTTGCAGACATTAGTACACTTCTCTGTAAGAATGTATTCATTAAATGGGGTTCAATATTTGTTTATGGTATTTTTGAAATAAAAATCATATGCAATGAAATGTGTATTTGCAGAGTTATAACAAATGTATACACTCAGAATATATTTTATCAGAAGTAAAGAGAAAGTTTCTTTCCCCTTTGGAAAGTGGGGCTCAAAGATGTGAGTCCAGAGTGGGTCACTTGTGACTCCAGCTTCAAATTCTGAAAGCCAGCTGGGGAAAGCAGACAAACCAATATGGAGGCAGAACTAAGAAATAAAAATAATTATGGAAGTATTGTAGTCGTTTCTGCCTTTTTTTTTTTTTGCAGTTGGTTACATGAGCCTATAAATTCTCATATTTGCCTAAACTATTTTGGGGTGTTTTTCTTTTACTTGTATCTAGTCCTGACTTGTGTGTATGTGTGTGTGTGTGTGTGTGTACATGGGTGTGTGTAGTACCCTTTAATTTCAAGTAAGGTATTATGTGTCTATTGCAAGTATCAGGACCAAGTTGGAAGAGGTTAAGAAAGTAAATGTTTCCTTACAAATCTAAGAGAGTGGATCTAGTAAATTGAAAGCATTAGCTTTTTCAATGTTCTAGCTGTGAATCCATCCTATGTGGGAATAAGGGACAGTTTCTCACAGGCACTGGTGACTTTATTCAAAGCAGAATCACTAACAAAATAAAAGCATTACATGATAACCCTGATATTAAAAATATAGTCACTGATATTAAAAGCAGGGCCCTACTGGACTCGCTAATTATTCTTTCTAACTTTGAACACTAGCCAGTTTTTTGTGGCTTTAGCTAAATAATTACAGAAACAGAGGCAGTGTGTTTTCACTGTTAGATGTGAAATAGGTTGCAAAATGCCAAAATGCATTCAGTCTGGAAGATGTTGAGTCCATGTGTGAGAGAAGGGAAAAGAGAGGAAGACTCTCAATCATCCGAGGGGGAGTAAAGGAAGTATTTTATTGCCCAAGAGAAATTTCTTTTTGGGTTTTTTTTTTTTTTTTTTTTTGGTTCTTACATATGATACTATTTATCAGTTGTATTATTTTAGTATTCTATGCTCAGAATTGATTTCTTTTTGTCTCAAACCAAAGTAAGAAGTTTCCCCTGGGTGATTTCTAAAAAAGTTAGAATAGCGGTTACTTTGAGGGGAAGGGAAGGGCTTGTGAAAAGAAGGGAACCCATGGAGGGTTCAGTATATCTGTACTTTTCTGTATCATTGGAATATTTCGTAATTTAAAAAATTTACTCCTTAGCCTCCAACATCTCTTTGAGAGGACAGAATTTTTATATAGGCTTCCATTTCTGAGGCCTGTTGAAAGTGACAGTAGGTGATAGTCGTCCCTAAGTTATCAGTGTACCTTCTTAATTTACACTGTCCCCTCAAATTAGTTCTTTAATCTCCAGGTCTTCTAGTTCCTCAGCTTTTTTTGTGTGAATCTTAGCCTGATGCATTTTATGCAGAACATTTTTACAACCTCATATTGAATTTTATCTGACCAGATCTATGCATCACAAAAGTGAATGGGAATAATTAAAGCAATTATTTGGGAAATTTATGTTAAAACTTTCTTCTTCAGATAATTCAAAGAAAAGCAGAGAAAAGTGCATGGGTAGTGACTGTCCTGCTTTACCTAATTATTTCCCCAGTTCCTCATTTTGTTTGGCTACTGAGGTTCTTTTTTCTTTTTAAAGGCAATTTTTTCAGAGCAGTCTTAGGTTCACAGCAAAATTGAGAGGAAGATACAGATATTTCCCATATACTACTTGCCCCCATACATGGATAGCCTGCCCCATTATCAACATCACTCACCAGAGTGGTACATTTATTGCCAAGGATGAACTTACACTGACACATCATAATCACCCAAAGTCCATAGTTTACATTATGGTTCACTTTTGGTGTTGTACATGCTGTGGGTTTGGATAAATGTCTAATGATATGTATCCATTATTACGGTATCTGTAACAGAATATTTTCACTGCCTTAAAAATCCTCTGTGCTCCATCTATTCCTTCCTCCCTCCACACCCTCCCCAACCCCTGGCAACCACTGATCTTTTTACTGTCTCCATAGTTTTGCCTTTTCCAGAATGTCACATAGTTGGACTCACACACTATGTAGCCTTTTTATATTGGTTTCTATGACTTAGGTAATATACATTTAAGGTTCCTCCAGCTTTTCACAGCTTGATAGCTTATTTCTTCCTTAGTGTTGAATAATATTCTGTTGTCTGGATATACCACAGTTTATTTATCTATTCACCTACAAAAGGACATCCTGGTTGCTTCCAAGTTTTGGCAACTATGAATAAAGCTGCTATAAACAACAGTGTGCAGGTTTTCGTGTAGACATTAGTTTTCAACTCCTTTGGATAAGGAGTTGTAATTGCTGGATCCGCTGTATCATATGGTAAGAATATGTTCAGTTTTGTATAAGAAACTTTCAAACTGTCTTCCAAATTGTTTGTAGCACCCTGCATTGCCATCTGCAATGAATGGCAGTTCCTCTTGCTCCTCGTCCTTGTCAGCATTTGGTGTTGTCAGTGTTGTGGCTTTTGGCCATTGTACTAGATGTCTAGTGGTATCTCATTCTTGTTTTAAGTGAGGCTCTTAAAGAGCGTTATGATATAAGCAGGTAATTGGTGACAGCAATAGTTTGATATGTGTTGGGCATGTGCAAAGTACTTTACAATATCACCTCTTTTAATCATTCCACAACTCTGTGAAATAAGTACTATTATTGCTCTCAATTAAAAAAAAAAAAAAAGAAGACTGAGGCTCGTGAGGGCACAGTGAATTTGAGACCACAAGGCGGGCTTCATGGACACGAGACCTGGACAGTTAGTCACACAGGGCCCTGAGGTCAGCTTAGTATTTGGTTTAATGCTTTGAGGTCACTGACTTAAAACTACTAATAGTTTTGTGCAAAGGATACTGCGTTTTCACACTGTCCCGGGCCTGGCAAGTTACACCCTGTTGGGTAGAGCTGGGAATTTGACCCCAGAGGATGTGCTGTCTAGTACTGATCTATTCTGCTGCTTGTTCCTCTTTAAATGAAGCTAGGAAAAGGACAAAGAAACAAAACAACCAAAACAAACAGAAACACCCCAAATGAACAAACAAAAATCTAGTAACAGATGACCACTGACATGGCATACATATATAACTAAAGACAGTAAAAAAATGATCTGGGAAGAATAATTTAAAAATGTGTGACTTATGCTTAAATCAATTTCTTGGATATTGTTCTTGGTAATTGAAATTAATATTTGAGATTTATTCTACCTTAGGAAATGCACACACACCCATGACATAAAATTCATTCTTCAACATTCATCGCATGTCTCAAGGCAAAAGTTTTTTCTGAAACAAACCGTCATCTGGGGGGAACAAGAAGGATAAACTCAGCAAATCTGAGAAAAAGCTGTAGATTTGCTGTTTTTTCCCAACTGAGGACACTTCTCACTGTCCAGCTTTAAGACCTGTAAACTCATCTACCCTTGTGCCAAATGAAGCTTAGATACAGAAAGCACCCGAAATACAGATTGAGGAAAGCTACATTGTGAGTGTCTCCATCCAGGTGAAATACAGGGAAGGGTACAGCCATTTCTTTTTCCTGTGATCCTTTTATTTCCCGCTTGTTGTGATTTGGGTCTTGAAGCTCCTTTCTCCTCTGATTGCCTTGGAGGCTACATTTTCCATCTTACTGCAGTTTTTGACCTTGTTTTCCTTGTGGTCTCCGTCTGTGCTTGTCTCCTCAATGGAGTTGCTCAATTTGAGTTGCTTGTTAATAGTTTGTCTAAATTAGCCTCAAGGGTCCTCATTGCTTGGCAGCAAGATGAAGCTTGGCTCTTATTTCTCTCTGGTACGACTTATTCAGTGGGGGACAAGGGTGAGGGCTGGTGGCAGCAAAAAGGTGGAAGTTGGTCCAGAGGCCCCAGCCTTCATTCCCCATGACCTGCTGAAGCATTTACCACCTGACCCTGGAGAGCTTTGAGGCTTAGATGCCTCAGGAGTTTAAAATCTTATTGTTTAGCATTACTTCTTAATCTGAAAATGGAATCACAGGAGAAAGAGCTTTTCTTGCCACATGGGGGTTTGGCTAGGGTTCATTGGTAGTTACTGACATTCCTGTCTTGCCCCACCCAGCTTAACAATGCCCATCATTGTTTCCTAAAGGGTTTCACCTGCGTCTGCTGAGCACTTGTACAGACAGGTCCTAAGCAGTATCCAGCCGAGGCTTCGGCCTTCTCACAGCTGGAACATAGTTCCCAATGACCAACATTCCAAACTGAAGGATTGTCATGATAAGTAATTGTTCCTTCATTCTAGATTAAGGATGGATTTAAAATAATAAAAATAATACCTACTCCCAGCCCCACCATTTGTTTATATATTTATACACCTGTCAGGTA
The DNA here is from genome assembly GCF_036321535.1 of Camelus dromedarius. NCBI lineage: Eukaryota > Metazoa > Chordata > Mammalia > Artiodactyla > Camelidae > Camelus > Camelus dromedarius. The sequence continues at coordinate 39,294,195 of NC_087443.1, read as the reverse complement.
GGCAGGATACAAACCATTATGATTCCTATTTTGCTAATGCAGAAACTGAGTTTCAGGGAAGTTGTGATTTGCCCACGATGTAAGATGTCAGCTTAGATTTTTCTATGCCAAGAACAGCATTCTTGCATCGTTACTACATCATATTACTTCTATCATGAAACATATTCAGAGTGGAAAGAAGGAAGTTATTTGAGAAAGCTGAGTGTAGCTTTTAAGGTGAAAGTGGGATCTTATTATTATTATTATTATAATTAATTATTATTATTTAGTGATTTTAGCATGTGGACCTAAACTGTCATCCTATTCAGTAATGGTCAGGTATGGTCTGGGCTAACTGAGGGTCATCCATGTATCAGAGACCAGGGAACTTGATGGGAAGGAAAAAATGCTGATCCCTTCCCTCCCCTCCCCAGGAAAATTAATCACCCTCAGAATAATGACCTCAAATTTTATGATTAGCAGAAGAGCAAATCTTGTCTAGACTTACACTGACCAAGACTGAAAGAATTTTGGAAAGAATTCCTTATTTCTCAAAGTGGAGTACATGGCAGTGTGTCAGGGTCCTTGAAGCTACCTATTAAATTATGGCACCTTTTTCCAGAGCACCAATTCTATTTAAGAAAAAATAGCAAACAAAAAGAACAAACAAACAAAGCATGTTTATTGATTAAAAACAAACATTCTGTGGAGAAGAAGGCAGTTTTGGCCTGAATTTTAAAGACGAGACAAACTGAATATCTGCAATGGGTCTCTTTGGGAAAATACATCCCAGGTACTAACCTTAGGGATGTATTTTCATTCTCTTGTATTTTTGGATGATTTCTGTGAAAAGTCTGAGAAGCACTAGCCATTTTAGGAGAGAAGTTGAAACTAAGAGAAGTTAAATGATTCCTCAATGTTCACAGCAGGACTGGACTCAACGTCCCCTGAATCCTTGTCTATTGTTTTCTCCATTATTCCACAAATGCAGTCCTTATTGTGGAAATGTTTCTAAAATGAGAGTATAATTTCCTGCCTTAGGAAAAGTAGGAGGCAGAAATAATGACATCTTGGAGAATGTAGACTGTGTGTGATAATGAGCATCATTCTCATTGCCAAAGCAACATGGGACATGGGTTGTGGAGTAGCTTGAGTTGAATGTGAGTAGAACCTAGTAAAGTCCAGTAAGGGGCTCTCCCAACTGTGTTTCCACTGTCATCTTGCTTCTGAGGCTTTGCCTCTTTCTTCTAAAGTAAAAAGTAAATTCTGGCTGTTAAGATAACCATGCTCAACCTCATTAAACATCAAGCACTGGGAATTAACACAACAATAAACTGCAACATTTATTTCTTGATTTATTAGTAAATATTATTTTTAAATGATGAAAATACTCAGTATTAACAAGGATGAGATGATCTGATAGAATAACTTGATACTATGTACCAAAAATATGGATTTTGCACATATTACCCTTTGACAAAATAATTCTACTTCTAGAAATTTTTCCCCAAGGAAATAAATAGGAAAGCATGCAGGGATTGATTTAGTTACAAAGATACTCATTTCAAGGTTCTTGAGAATGGTGAAAAATTGGAAACAATTTAAATATTTAATATTTGGGATTTGGTAAAATAAATTATATCTTTATAATACAGAACCACTGTGTTTTGAATTCCCCATAGAAATGTTGCTGTGAATACTAAAAGGCATTAGAGTGAGGGAGTTAAAAGCAGGGATTCTAGAATCTGATTTCTTGGTTTTACAATCTAATTGTCTGCTAACTAGCTGTGTGACTTTGAGTTAGTTTCTTAAAATCTCAGTGCCTGTTTCTTCATGAAGATAATGATACAGTACTGAACCTTCTGCAAAAGAATATATTAAGTACTTGTCAAATATTAGATATTGTTTGATAAGCAGCTACCAAGAAGGGAAGTGTTATTTTTTTAAAAACTTATTATTAACTAGAACAAAACAGTTTGTATAGTTTAACAATATATTTCCTTTTAAAAGATCCTTTTAGAAAGTTTAGACAGGTGGTTCCCAAACTGTGTTCCAAAGCATCCTGGGGCACTGCAGTGAACTAACAGGAGGCCCCCAGGATATTTAAAAATTTCAACAGAAACACAGCAACACCTCTGGACACTGTGTGAGCTACTCCTGTTAAGTGGATTGGGCCTGACTACATAACGAACATAATTTATATTGATTTAAAGTACTAGAAAAAATTACTGAAACACTAAGTGTGTCACAAACCAAGAACATTTGAAAACCTCTCAAGTAGCCTATGGAATTTACTAAGATGTTAAATATTACTGAGAAGTGGGATTTGTGTGCTTTACGTTTTCTGCTTTTGATTTATTTGGACTTTCTAATTCTTCTACTGTGAACCTTTATTGTTTTAGTAAGACAACAAAAGTTATTTTTAAAATAATTTCTTCCTGAATTTGTGCAACAACCATTTATCAAGCATTATTTGGGGTCAATTTCTGGGCTGGACACAGGAAGGCAAAGATGCCACACCCTCAAGGAGCAAATAATTGAGGGTGACTGGAGAATGTAAACAAGTGATTGCTGTGCAGTAGAACAGACTGTGAGTCACAGGCTGGATCGGGAGCTCTGAACTCTGCTTTGGGAGGCTAGAAACCTTCATAGAAGGCAGGTGCTAGGTGAGTCTTGTAGCATAAATGGGACTCTTCTAGATGGAAAAGGAGTAGAAGAGTGTTCTTTCTTTCAGCTTGTGGACAGAGACTAAGATGGCTATGGTGGGTGGTAGGAGACTGGAAAGGCAGCCAGATTAGAATGGGAACTCATGCCTTGGACTGAACACTTAACTTGTAAAGGATGGGGAAACACTGACATGTTTTAAGCAGGGGAGTATTATAAGTGTTGTGCTGTGGAAAGACCACTCTGGCAACACTGTGGAGACCAGACAGGGAGGCTGGAGCAGAGATGGACAGGGGGAGGGGACCAGCCAGGACAGTTTTGTAATAGTCCAGGAAGAGGTCATGAAGCCCCAGCTGATTAATGACAAAGATTATATAATACGACCCTGTGGACCAAATCAGCAAAAACAAATGATCCAGATGTAGCAAATTATTCATCTCAAATATGTTGGTGTCTTTAAAAATAAAAACTTAATTTTTTCTGATGATGAAGATAGTACATAATCAGTGTAAAAATTTGGAAGATGTAGAAATATATAAAGAAGAAAATGAAAGCACTTACATTCTATGAACTGGAGCTATGTGTATACCCATACATCACACATAAAATACTAAATATGGCACATTTTATATAAATACTGATACATAAATCTCACATATACACACAAGTTTATTTAAAACGTGCATATGGTAAAGTAAAATCTAACTTACAGAAGGACAGAAAATAAAAAATAATAATAATTACTGATTGCTTATCAAATGCTAGGCATTCTTGGAAGCAAAAAAATATAATAACTTATTATATATATTAGCTTATTTAATCCTCACAACAACCCTGTGAGATAGGTCTGTGTGTATTTTGCCACTTCCAGGTAAGAGAGTTGAAGTACTAGAAAGATCAGTAACTTGCTCAATGTTCTATAATGTGTAAGTGTCAGAGCTGGGATTTGAACCTAAGAAGTTTATCTCCAGGGCTTGTGTCCTTAAACCCCTATGGTACAATTGAAGTGATGTATTTAACTTCTATTGTTTAATTAATCGACTTTACATAGTGGCTCTTGACACACTATTACTACGGCGTTGTCCAACTGAATTTTCTGTAATGTTGGGGATATTCTTTATCTGTACTGCCCAGTATGGTAGCTACTAGCTACACGTAGCTATTGAGCTCTGGAAATGCCACTACTGTGAATGAGGAAATCATTTTATTTAATTTTAATTAATTTATATTTGAATAGCCACCTATGGCTAATGGCTGTGCATAACAGCTAGAGATCTATGGAAAGCAGAAGATAAAAAATGGGCACCTCATCCCTTTGTCATGTACCCAGTCTAGTAATTACAGGTAACCATGCTCATTTCTGACTTCCATCCTTTCTCATATTCATCTTTATTAAGTCCAGAAAGTATGCCTATATTTTTATCTTTTTATATCCCTACTTTAAACATTGGATTGTCTATGCCATACAAGATGAGGAGTTAATTTTTGTATTAATTAAGAGTCTTCTGATAGCAAGTGGAAAAAGAGTCAAATCAATCTGATTTGAGCAATAAAAAGGAAATTGATTGGCTCAGATAAACAAGAACAGAGGCAGAACTGACAATAGGAAGGCTGAATTCAGAGCTCAAAAAAATGTGAGCAGGACTCAATTTCAACTCAGCTCTCCTCAGTCTGTAAGCTTCATTCTCAAATTCTATGTGGTGGCCACAGATGCAGGAGCCATAGCATCATATCATTTTAGATTCAAGACTAGGAAGAAAGGGGACTGGTGCCCTTCCCCAAGTATGTTCCTATGGTGATGATGGAGGCACAAGAGCACAAGAACAGTTGCATCTAGCATATCCCTTTAGCCAAAGAAAGTCACATGACTGCACCCCAAATCAATAAAATGTGGATGTATATTCCTCCCATGGAAGTGAAAGGACGGAAGGAGTATTTATAAGCAGATGAGCTTGGCCTGCTCATTTCAAAACCAGTGATTGTGATCAACGGCATAGATCTCACACTCTGGCCTTGACCTAGGTCCTGTATTCCATCCTGGAGACAGCAGTTGAATTTAGATTCACCCAAAGCACACAGACCAAGAGTGGAAGAGAAATGGTTACCCTAAACTAAGATCAGAGTTTTGTTGGCCACACGAAGGGGAAATGAATATAAGACGGCAAAAGACAATGACAACTATAACTTAAAACAATGCACAAATTTCTCCCATGATTTCAAAGTAGAATGTTCCTAAGAAATCTTTTGTAAGCTGAAATGGCATAAAGTGAAGAAACCTTAGGACATGGCTTGCTAACAGATATGCAAAATAAACCCAGATAAAGCACAGATGTTTGCAGACACAGTTCAGAGCTCTGGATGGATGCTCAGCTGGATGCTGAGATGCTGAGTGCAGTTCCAAGGGAAGGAACTTGGCGGCGCTGCTCTCCCTGTTTGGGGTGTGTGCTGTCTCTATCATGGCTGCTACAAACAAATGCTGAATGCTATTCTATTTTTACTTTTTGCCTTTTTTTTTTTGTGAAAGCAAAAATTCTATTTATATTTCTTTTGGTTAGTGAAAATAGGTACTAATGCAGGTCTTTCATAAAAGTGAAAGGGTGTAAACTGAACTTCTGAAAAAGCAGGGGATACCTGTACTTAAATTTGTTTCTTGAGACTTTGGTTTTAGATAGTAACCTTGACATAATACTCGTGAGTTCTCTTTCACCCCCACATTTCCAATTTCTATCAGCTTGATCATTCAAACTGTTTGTTCATATTCATGAAGGAAAGACCGGGTAATTAATAAAGGTGGCTGGGTGTGGGTGGTGCAGTCAGTTCTCTGCCACTGGGTAGGTAAGTTTCCTCTATAGGCATATCCCTCTGAAGATGGGTACTAAGAGCATACATGGGTGGGGCATGTCAACTGACAAACTTCTCGTTAGGACGCAAGCAAAGGGAATCATGCAAATGTCATTATTTTCCTTACAAAACACCAAGAACAGAGGGCTTCACTGTGGAATGCCACATGCCATGCAAGGAGGCTTAGTTCTGTCTAGGCAGAAATCTTAGTTTCTTCATAGAGCAGATCTTGGGGAGGAGTGAGGGTTTCTGAATCTTCACTTGCTGGTCCACCTACATGTATGGGAAAGGTGAAGAAGAGTAAGACCAAATGGTATAACCCTTCTCTGGACAACCTTGATTTTGGCTCCTCTTCTAGTCCTGAGCTCTGAATGTGTTAATGCCCCATGTGGAGATTCCCCAAGGCTTCTTTGGAAAAAACATTTCCACTTTTTCCATAGCCTTCTCCTGAGTAAATCTGGGAGGATGCTTTCTTTGTTCTGCTTCATCCATCAGTACTGTTTACTTCCTTTCCATCTTCCAGAAAATTATCAAAATCTCTGCTGACAGTTCTTGTTTTATCTTCAACATGGTTACAGTTTATTCCCTTTAGTGACTCTTCAGCAGAATTTTGAAAGGGCATAAGAATAAATGCATGTGCTCAGTATTGTTTTATATTTTAATATATATATATATATTTTGAACGAAATTAGATGTTGCCAATTATACCTTTTAACCACTGGCTTAACTGAATACTATTCTAGAAGAGTTTTAAAAGTTATTTCTCAAAGTTACTCTGGGAATGACCCATGAAGGAAATGACTATCTTATGTTGGATCTAAAACCTAACAAACATTTATTTGTTATTGCTAATACTATGTATATATATTTACTGTATGCCAATTGTATTCAGAATATATCAGTCTACTGAGGATGGCTAAAACACACAGAGATTGAGTGAGGGTTACCGTCTAGTGGGCTTCAAATTGAAGAGATGAACCGCATTGAGATAGACACTTTCCAGGAGAAAATGATGACTCACAGGGGAATGACTTAAAGGCATCTGGTTTCCATCTTCTTTGTTTCTTCCCTTGGACTCCATTCAGAGGCACTTCCTTCCAGCTGGAGCTTTTAATGGCATAATGTGAAGGCAAGATCCACAGAAGTGGGTTTAGAGGGGGGACTTGAAGGAGAAAATGCAGATCATCAGGGGAGACTATGGAAAATTACACCCAGATGAGAGGTAGCAGAGAATGTACACACATCCTGACTAAAATGTACCAATTTAAATATTTAGGAAAAAGCAGAGACGTGTATGATTTTTAATATGGGGTAATAAAATTTTGAACTAAATAAAAAGTCACAGTGATATTGTACTGATTGCAATTAACAGCACATTAACGCAATTTCTGTTTCTAGCCTGGGAAAGTATGTCGGCTTTCTTTATTTAAATGAATGTAGCATAGCACTGCTTGTGGTTTTGTTATGACCTAGTCATTCTACTAGCTCCATTCATAGTGCTGATACATTTTTTTCCCTTTTCATAGCTGGAGAGGCACTGGTGAACTTTACTTGGTGTTCCAAAGTGATCTGGGAATGGTGGTAGAGCCATCGCCTGGGTGGGCGGATTGAGCTTTGTTGTTAAAATACCCAGCAACCCATCAGAACCCATAAGAGATTGGAAGGAATGGAAAAAGCAATTGGTTTCTGTGTGTAAACACTCATCGCTCACGATCCCCTCCTCTCAATCCATCAGCATCAAGGAGGAAGCTCATTTCTCTTTTAAAAATGAGAGTCCATTATACTCAGTACTTTTCTTTTTACACATGATGTTTCACTTAACCAGACATCACCTGATCTAAGTGATTTTCCCTGGTCTTGTTCTCCTCTCTGCATGCAAACAGTTCTTATTAGCTGGGGTTGGGGTGGGAGGACATATCAATGGAGGTAGCTGGTAGTAGCCTTGGAGGCTGTGACAATGGTTATGTTCTTCTGGACACCATGGTAGGCAGAGCTGATCCAAGCTGAGAACAAGTCAAAGAGTAATTGGCACATTATGAAGACATGGCATTGTCTGAGTCTCTGCAGAGATATGATTAATGAGTAATAGGTATACACACACACACACACACACAAAAAGGTAATATGAGGCAGGCTGTATGTATTATGCCCTAAGAGAGGTACAAATACAGCTAACAGGAACAACAGAGACTAATTCTGACGGTGGGGTGGGAGGAAGGAGTACAAACTAGAGAAGACAGAATGGTCAAAGGAGAATGCAGAATGTGTGGGGAAGATTCTTTGCCTCATTGATTTAGGTAAATCTGAGGCTGTGCTGGCTTTACATGTAGGCTAAGGGTACATGAACTCAGACGCTAAGGGGGCCAGGTAGTCACCATAAGTGTGTAAATCCAGCCAAGTGTAAAACAATCAGGAGTGGTGGAATTTGTGATAAACTGAGAGCCATGCCCACTGACAGGCTTTCAATTTCATATTAAAAATTCAAAGTCAGATAATTCAAGTCATTGTCTGCACATCTCTGTCATTCAAAGGATTCCCCATACCTCTAATTTTGGACTCAACTATCTCCTTCACCGCAGACAAAGACCCATACTTTGTTCCATAGATACAGTCATGTCTGAACTATGGAAGAGTATGCTTCAAAGGCAAATATATCTTTTTTTTTTTTTTTTTTTTACTGTGGAATGGGATTCTTTAAATCAGTTTAATTAGCTTCCACAGGGCATTCTATCAGTGGGCCACAAACCCAGCTGTGCAAGAGCTAGTAGAGTTGGCCGAGTCTCAGTGTTCCTGGGCTGCTCCTGGAATTCCAGGGCTACCCTCAAGCAGAGGGGAAAGAGAGGCACTGCTTCAGCCAGGGCAGCTGTTTCACATGCTGGGCTCCTGAGGGAGATCTTGTCTAAAGAGAGAGAGCCCTATGAACATTGTCGTGATGTAGGTGAGGAAACTCCATCCTACCTCTTCAGAGAAGGTTTTGGGTGTGATGCCCTGCCTCTGCTTTCCTTACAAAGTTCCTGCGAAGAAAAACTCTTCTGTTTCTCCTTTATTCACTACACTCAGACTCAGAACACTTCACTTCTGGTCACTAAATATGTGGAGTTTTCTCACGCTAAACAATTCTCCAGTTCTCCGCAGAGACTGACTGGGTGTCTTACAAATTAAACTCAACTCTGACACTCCACCTGGAGACAGCATCAGATCCCACAGGCTAACAGCTCAGTCCCACAAGACTGCCCTCACTTTAGATGCCAGTCTCAAGTTCGTTTGTCACCTGGATTTCTGACTGACCATGACTCTCTCCTCAGGTTTGATTATTTGCTATAAAGGCTCACAGAACTCAGGGAAATACTTACTGATTTATTATAAAAGGACACAATTCAGGAACAGCCAGATGGAAGAGTTGCATAGGACAAGGCACGGGGGAAAGGGTGTGGAGTTTCCATGCCCTCTCCAGGTGTGCCATCCTTCCAGCATCTCTGCATATTTTCCAACCTGAAGGCTCATCAAATCTCCTTGTTTAAAGTTTTTATAAAGTTTAATCTCCAGCCTTCTAATCCCTTGGTCTTTCTGTGACCAGCTCCATCCAGAGGCTGTCAAGAGGCCCTACCCTAAATCACCTCATCTGCATAAACTGAGGTGTGCTGAAAAGGGCTTGTATGAATAATGAAACACACTCCTATCACTTAATAAATTCTGAGGGTCTTAGGAACTCTGCACCAGGAATGAGAGACAAAGACCAAATATATTTCTTATTATGGCACAGTACTACTCAGAGCTTTTCCACTTTGGCATACAAGGATTTATCCACATCCATCACATCCCATTCCAGTAAATACCATGCCTCAGATGTAACTGCTCAATAAGGGTAACTTATTGAAACAGAGTAAAAGCACGTTCATTCTGATTAAATTAACAGCTGACTATAGAATTTTCCAGAATTGAATCCTGGGATTGAATGCACTCTGTAAGTACCAAATAGATTTAAAGAGAAAATAATCCATCCATATACAGCAAAGCTACAGAACAGAAAAGAAAAGGGGAAAAAACTTAACAAAAAAAAATTAGAATTTAATCCCTGCATAAAATACCTAAAACCTCTCCTTTAGCCCTTTAAGTAATAAGCAAACCCATCAACATACATTAAGGTATATTAAATCAGAATGGTGTAATTCTGCAAGCAAACAGGAATATTTTAGTATTCTCCACCCATCCTCTTTTTACTACTAAGGATTTTAGACATTTGTAAATAGACTTTCTTCTCGTTCCTTCCTTTGGCTTAACTCAGTGATTCTTAAACTCCTGTGCACAGAGGAATTTTTGTACAGGGCTGGATGCCCACAACAAACCAATATACAAAGGGAATTGAGTAAATGAGATCCTCAGTAGATACCCAATTCGATATATAGCCTCCACTTCCCCTCTTGAGCGCGCACACACACAGACACACACAGACACAGACACAGACACAGACACACACACACACACACACACACACACACACACACATGAAGCAGCTGACTCTGGGGAATTTAATTACATTTGCTTTCCATATGTTTTACACTTCTACTTCCTTTCACACAGGTAGTCAGGCTTGTTATTTCTTGCTTAAGGCAAGGAAGGAAACAGCCTGCTTTTGAAAGTATGAGAAAAGAAAGAAGCTGCTTCCCTAGGGTGGGAAGGGACGACAGACAGCTCTGTGGCTCCTGTGAGTAGGGAAGCTCTAATTACCACCCTGTAACTGTGCCCCTTTGGGGGGAGGGCTGTGCATGCCCCAAAGGAGGCTAGATTCCAGGCGCAGGTCTGCTCACTTTGCAGAGATTCCCACCCCGCACATGGCCTGGAAGCAGCAGAGGTGGAGCTTGAGTGAGCTATGCAGCCTGGGACACTATCTCAGGGCTAGCCAGTGTAGACAGATGACAAAATACTGGAGGGCTCTTCCCAATACCTCTGCACCATATAAGATCCTGCATTCTATTAGACCCACACTTTTGTAGAATCCTAGTAGGAGAGGCATGGGAGTGCCAAAGCGTGGCTGGGTTAAATTTCCTGCTAACCTGGGAGGCTGGTTACTCAGAATCAAAATTAATTTAATGAAAGGAAATTTTAAAAGTTCATATTTATTGAACACATGAATTTATAGAGGAGACTTACACCTATTGTGAATATCTGTTGAATGCCATGCTGATGGGAAGGATTCCCTGACAGCTACTAGGGATCCACCTCCGCCAGCTTGGGATGGACGTGCACCATGGCTGAGCTATGGAGGGAGGAAGGGTGCAGTTAAGGCAGCTAGAGGAGATGAACTACACCAGTGTCTCAGTCTTTCTGAGGTCTTGTTGTGGATCATTTAGTCAGTGCCCTAATCTATCTCTGCCAATATATTGGGAAAAAAATTAAAATGCACATATTCAAAAACAAACCAACAAACAGCCTCACTCCAGCAAATCATTTTATTAGGCTCAAGATGAGCTCCTGCCTGCAAAGCTCTCAAATGCCAGAAACTGTGGGCTGGGCAGCCGCCTACATCCCACCCCAATCATGCTGTTTAGGGTTCAACTTGAATGGCTAATTATTGGTCACCTTACCTTCTTGTCAAAGCCAAAAGATTATACTTAATGCACAACTTAAGCCGTCCCCTGGACCTCACTTGTTTGGACTGGCAATCACGTTTTCTGTTCTCTTCCCCACTTACCTTAAGTTTTAGTAATTGCCCTCTGGGCTCAAAAGAGCATCCCACTATGCCATTGAAATGCTGAAAGCCCCCTGACACAGGGAAATGTTTATCTGCGCTCTGAGAGTAAGAACTGGGACAAATATGTGCAGCTTTGGTGTATGACAGGATGCTGGTTTCTTGTGAGTAATTTCTTAACTTTCAGCTTAATAATAACTATAATCAACTTGGTACGTTAAGAGTTGGTTAGAAGTGTTGTTAGTCAGTAACTAGAAACTTTAAAGATGGTAAATAAGTCATAATGGTGATCTTTTGCACAATGTAAACATAATGGCAAGTGTTCCTCTGGGCTTTGCAAAATGCAGGGGTGCTTTCTCAGTATATCTTTGTAGGAACAAGTAAGATAAAGGCCTTTTGCTAGCTCTTCATCAGTCCTTCCTGCTATGAATTCCTAACAGATGAACTTGCTCAGCCCTGGACAAACCTTCAAGGGTGTGTCTGTATGATCTACTCCCAACAGGTCTCCTTTCAACAGGTGGGAGGCTCAACTGTGTGCATTTGGGGGTCACCTCAAAACCCTGATTCCAAGAAGATATAAATGGAGTTATCAAAGAGGAACCAGGCACATTTTATGAGGAAAAAGAACGGTCTCTGAACTCAAAGAGTTTGAATACTAAACCTCGCCCTCCAGCTGCTGCCAGTGAGACAATGAGGTGATATAAAAGACAAATATACCTCTAAGCACAATAGGGTAAAGATTACAATGCCTTTTGGACTTACCACATTCTTTTCTGCTCTGTGTCCTTATGCATGTCATTCCATGTGCCTGTCTAGCCAATTTTAATTCATGCTTAATATCTCATTGTAAAAATGATTTTCTTAAAAAAAAAAAAAGGCTTTCCTGACATGATCCCCATATTATGTAAGGCCCCCATTACATGGTCACCAACTCAAAGCACCCTGTCCTACCTCATGAGAGGAACATAATGAAATTACTTTCTGCGTAATCTGTCTCCACTGCTGGAAAATAAGCTCCATGGGGGTAGGGGATGTTTCTCTTGCTACTGTGGCATTGCAAGCTCCTTGTACACAGCCTAACTCATAGCAGATGTTCAGTAAATAGTTGTTGTATGAATGGATGGTTCATTTGTCTCCAAAGGTTGGTGGGAGGGCTGAGGTAATGCGTCTAACCAACTCTGCGCACAGAACCAGTCAAATTAATTCATTTTAGCTTTATTCTTTCCTTCTTTATTTCACTGGTGTTTGCAGATATATTCATTTTTCTGTTTTCTTCTACAAACTCTAGATTGTTCATGTCCTGGTGAAGAATCATGATTTTAGAGCTGGAGCATAGGAGGATCATCTCTTATGGACCCTGATGTGAGAGCTAACATAGCTGAAATCAGAAGAGCAGTTGTTAAACATCAGAGTCACATAATCAACTTGTGGCAGGTTCAGCACATGGTCTAGATCTTCTGCTTCTTGGTCATAGCTCCAGCCTCCTCACCACACTTAGATATGTTTTTACTTTCTTTCTTAATCTTCAATCTTTTCATAAACTCTTGCCCAGCCAGGGGCATTCACCAGGTTACCTGAGTGGCAACTTGATAGAGGCCTGGCCTGGCTAATACTTTTCACAAGAAAAAAAAATGTCCTTACCAAATTGAGGATATATTAACCATTTACTGAAAATAAAATAATCTAAAAAATTTGCTCTAAACCTGAAAAAAAAAAAAAGAGGAATTCATTTGCCATCTTTAGGGCACCTGTAATGAAAAAGAAAGTATGTTTTTTTTCTAAATCCAAAGAGAAATTCAGTGTTTTCTTCTTCTGTTGTATGATTCACCAGAATTCAAACTGTAACACTTTCAAATTAATTTATTGTTTGAGTCAATACTAAGATTGATCAAATTGTGGATTTTCTTTGTTCTAATGCCCTTGGCATTTGACAATTTATGAGTTATTTGGAAGAAGTAGAAGTTGACTGTGAAGATTAGATTATTTTAACCAGTTAGATGACTGAGTAGCAGAAAGTTGTTGAGGGTATTTACCAAATTTAGATAAAAGATTTCTAGGAATTAATGAGTATCCTGAGGGAATCAATCTGTTAGTCCCCAAAGAGAAGTTGGATTTATTTTCCACTTTGACCTGGCCGAAACTCAATGGAATTAGAAGTTCCGAAGAAGTGCAGAATTATTTGAGAAAATGAAATCACTCTTTCAGAAGCAACTCACTCATTCTGATGCAATGAATCACGCTTTAAGTAAGCTTCTTTGCTTGCTTTTGATGCTTCAACACAGAAGGTTCCTGAATGATCAGGTATCTCTTGTATCAGTGTCTCTGTTTCTAAAACTACTTGTGCTCAACTTTTGGGCAATGTTTGTGTTTGCATGGCTCTGTGACAAAACATTCTATTTCCCTCACACTGAGACCCATCAACAACAATACAAACCTTGTGTCAGAACTGCAGTGGTCCCTGTCTGAATTCACCCACAGTTCTTAGGAAGACTGGATTGGCTGAATAGTAGTATTTGCCCTAGTAGTATTTCATTAACAAGGATTAACTAACCCTAGGCCAAAAACTCTACATTTTCATGTGAGGACATCTGACTAAAGTATCCTTGAGTCACTTTAAGATTATTTATAAAATTCATTAAAAGTAACTTTTCTCATATGAATATAAAAGTACTAATCATAAAAATTAGGAAAGTATAGAAAAAGTGCATGGAAAAATATATACTGTCTTAGCATACAGACATGCACAATTTATTTTTGCAACTATTTCCCATTCTTTTCTATGCTTCTATAAATATTGTGTGTTTTTTTTATATTCTTAAAAACTTGTATTTTATATTTTAACACTAATAATGATAGTGATGATTATTATTACTGTGTGTCAGGCACCAGGCTGAGTACTTAACAGGAACTATCTCATTTAATCTTCATAGTAATCCTCTCATTTTATATGTGAGGAAACAATATTTAATGAAGTTAAGTAACTGCCTAAAGTCACAGAGCTAGTAATTGGTAAAGCTAGAACTTGAAATGAAGTCTCATTCTACAACTTGTTATCTTACTATTACACTATATTGCTTTCCTGCTCAAGACTTTAAATATTCTTCTATCATGTTTTTATTAGGACTATTTTTAGAGCAATTTAAGGTTCACAGAAAAATTGAGAGAAAGGTACAGAGATTTCCCATATACCTCCTGCCCCCCCCCCCCCAGCACCTAGCCTCCTCAATTATCATCATCCCTTACCAGATGGTACATTTGTTACATGTGAGGAACCTACACTGACACATCGTATCACCCAAAGTCCACAGTTTACCTAAAGTGTTGTACATTTGATGGGTTTAGGCAAGTGTATAATGACATACCCATCATTATGGTATCATGCAGAGAATTTTCACTGCCCTAAAAATCCCCTGTGCTCTGCCTATTTATCCCTGCCCAGTCTCCTTTCTATCATATTTTAATGCGTAAAACTGTATCGAAATGCTGATGAACCTATTATTACCATCAATGAATTGTATTTCCAGTTTTCCAGTAGTATACATGACACTGTGATAAGCATCTTTTTTGATAACTGTTTGACATATCTTTGGTTAGGTTGCCCCAGATGCTGACCTGGAAATGAGAATTTGAGTGGCAGTAGATTATTTGGGAGTGATCCAGGAAACATATTTTCTCCATTGTATATTCTTGCCTCCTTTGATGTAGATTAATTGACCATAAGTGCATGGGCTTATTTCTGGACTTTCTATCCTGTTCCATTGATCTGTGTGTCTGTTTTTGTGCTAGTACTACACTGTTCTGATTACCGTAGCTTTGTAGTACAGTCTGAAATCAGGGAGTGTGATTCCCCTAGCTCTGTTCTTCTTTCTCAAGATAGTTTTGGCTATTCGGGGTCTTTTGTGTTTCCATACAAATTATAACATTTTTTATTCCAGTTCTGTGAAACATGTCATGGGTAATTTGACAGGGATTGTACCGAATCTGTATATTGCCTTGGGTAGTATTGCCATTTTACCAATGTTGATTCTTCCAATTCAAGAACACAATATATCTTTCCATCTATTTGTGTCATCTTCAATTTCTTTAATCAATGTCATAGTTTTTGGAATACAGGTCCTTTGCCTCCTTAGATAGGTTTATTCCTAGATATCTTATTCTTTTTGATGCAATGATAAATGGGATTGTTTCTGTAATTTCCTTTTTTTTTTTGACATTTTGCTCTTAGTGTATAAAATGCAACTGATTTCTGTATATTAATTTTGCATCTTGCAACTTTACCGAATTCACTGATGAGCTCTAGTAGTTTTCTGGTAGCCTCTTTAGGATTTTCTATGGATAGTATCATGTCATCTTCTAACAATGACAGTTTTACTTCTGCTTTTCCAATTTGGATTCCTTTTATTTCTTTTTCTTCTCTGATTGCTGTGGCTAGGACTTCCAAAACTATGTTGAATAAAAGTGGCGAGAGTGGACATCCTTGTTTTGTTTCTGATCTTAGAGGAAATGCTTTCAGCTTTTCACCACTGAGTATGATGTTAGCTGTGGGCTTGTCATATACCCTTTTTTATGCTGAAGTATGTTCTCTCTATGCCCACTTTCTGGAGAGTTTTTTTTTTTTTTATCGTAAATGGATGTTGAATTTTATCAAAAATGTTTTCTACATCTATAGAGATGATCATATGGTTTTTTGTTCTTCAATTTGTTAATGTGATGTATCACATCAATTGATCTGTGGCTACTGAAAAATCCTCACATCCCTGGGGTAAATCCCACTTAATCATGGTGTATGATCATTTTGATGCATTGTTGGAGTTGATCTGCTAGTATTTTGTTGAGGATTTTTGCATCTGTATTCATAAGTGATACTGGCCTATAGTTTTCTCCTTTTTTTGTGACATGTTTGCCTGGTTTTGGTATCAGGGTGACGGTAGCCTCACAGAGTAAGTTCAGAAGTGTTCCTTCCTCTGCAATGTTTTGGAATCATTTCAGAAGGATAGGTGATAACTCTTCTCTAAATGTTTGGTAGAATTCACTTGTGAAGCCATCTGGTCCTGGACTTCTGTTCTTTTGCAAGTGTTTAAATTACTGATTTGATTTCAGTACTGGTACTTGGTCTATTCATATTTTTTATTTCTTCCTGGTTCAGTCTTGGCAAATTGTACCTTCCTAAGAAATTGTCTATTTCTTCTAGGTTGTCCTTTTTGTTGGCGAATAGTTGCTCATACTAGCCTCTTATGATCCCTTGTATTTCTGTGGTGTTGGTTGTGACTTCTCCTTTTTCACTTCTGATTTTATTAATTTGGGTCTTTTCCCTTTTTTTCGAGTCTGGCTAATGGTTTATCAATTTTGTTTATCTTTTCAAAGGGTGAGCTTTTAGTTTCATTTTCTATTTTTTTTTTAGCCTCTATTACATTTATTTCTGCTCTAATCTTTATGATTTCTTTCCTTCTACTAACTTTGGGTTTTGTTTGTTCTTATTTCTCCAAGTGCTTTAGTTGTAAGGTTAGGTTGTTTATTTGTTTCCTGAGGTAAGCTTGTATCGCTATAAACTTTCCTCTTAGAACTGCTTTTGCTGCGTCCCAGAGGTTTTGGATCATTGTGTTTTCATTTTCATTTGTCTCAAAGTATTTTTTTATTTCTTCAGTGATCCATTGATTGTTTAGTAGCATATTGTTTAGCCTCCACATGTTTGCACTTTTTGCAGTTTTTTTCTTATAGTTGATTTGTAATCTCATAGCGTCGTGGTCAGAAAAGATGCTTGACGTTTTTTCAATTTTCTTAAATTTACCAAGGCTTGCTTTGTAGGCCAGCATGTGATCTATTCTGGAGAATATTCCATGTGCACTTGAGAAGAATGTGTATTCAATTAAGTCCATGTGGTCTAATGTGTCATTTAAGACTTGTATTTCCTTATTGATTCTCTGTCTTGATGATCTGTCCATTGATGTAAGTGGGGTGTTAAGGTCCCCCACTATTATTGTTACTGTCGATTTCTCCTTTTAAGTCCGTTAATGGTTGTCTTATATATTGAGGTGCTCCTACGTTGGGTGCATACATTTACCATTGTTGTATCTTCTTGCATTGATCCCTTGAGCATTATGTAGTGTCCTTCTTTGTCTCTTGTAACAATCTTTATTTTAAAACTTATTTTGTCTGATATAAGTATTACTACTACAACTGTCTTTTGGTTTCCATTTGCACGGAATACTTTTATCCTGTCACTTTTAGCCTGTATGGGTCTCTAACTTAGAAGTGGGTCTCTTGTAGACAGCATATATACAGGTCTTATTTTTGTATTCATTCAGCCAGTCCATGTCTTTTGGTTGGAGTGTTTAATCTACTTACATTTAAGGTAATTATCGATATATAGGTTCTTATTGCCATTTTGTTGATTGTTTTGGATTTGTTTTTGTAGGTTTTTTTTTCCTTTCTTCCTTTTGTTCTCTTCTCTTGTGATTTGATGACTATAGTGTTACATTTGGATCCCTCTTTCTTTTTTGCGTGTCTATCTATGGTAGATTTTTGGTTTGTGGTTACCATGAAGTTTTGGTATATTGTGTATATATACATATACATACATATATACGTGTGTGTATACACACACACATATATGTATACATACATTATTGTTTTAAGTTGCTAATCTCTTAATTTCAAATGCATTTTAGATATCCTGCATTCATACTCTCCTCCCCTCACGATTACTGGTTTTGATATCATATTTTACATCCACTTGTTTTGTATATTCTTAATTGCTTATTGCGGATTCAGATTATTTTACTACTTTTGTCTTTTAACTTCCTCATTAGTTTGTGGATAATTTCAAACCTTCACTGTATGTTTGCCTTTACTGGTGAGCTTTCCCATTTTGTAATTTTCTTGCTTTTAGTTGTGGCCTTTTCTTTTCTACCTAAAGAAGTTCCTTTAGCATTTGTTGTAAAGCTGGTTTAATGGTGCTGGATTCTTTCAGCTTTTGCTTATCTATGAAGCTTTTGATTTCTCCATAAAATCTGAATGAGAGCCTTGCTGGGAGAGTATTCTTGGTTGTAGGTTTTTCCCTTTCATCACTTTAAATATATCATGCCATTCTCTTATGGCCTGCAGCGTTTCTGCTGAAAAATCAGCTGATAACTTTATGGGAGTTCCCTTGTATGTTATCTGTTGCTTTTCTCTCGCTGCTTTTAGTATTTTCTCCTTATCCTTAATTTTTATCAATTTGATTACTACATGTACCTCTTTGGGTTAATCTTGTTTGGAGCTCTCTGTGTTCCTGGACTTGGATGACTGTTGCCTTTCCCAAGTTTGGGAAATTTTCAGCTATTATCACTTCAAATATTTTCTCAGGTCCTTTCTCTCTCTTCTCTTTCTGGGACCCTTGTAATGCAAATATTAATGTGCTTCATGTTGTCCCAGAGGTCTCTTAAACTATCCTCATTTCTTTTCATTCTTTTTTTCTGTTTTGTGGTAATGATTTCCACTAATCTGTCTTCTAGCTCACTGATTTGTTCTTCTTCCTCATTTAGTCTATTCCTGGTTCCTTCTAGTGTATTATTCATTTCAGTAATTGTATTCTTCAACTCTGTTTGGTTGTTTTTTGTATTTTCTAACTTTTTGCTAAAAACTGCTCTGTGCACCTATCCTCCTCCCAAGATCTCTGATCATCTTCACAGTCTTTATTCTGAACTCTTTCTTAGGTAGACTGCCTGTCTTCTTATCACTTATTTCTTCTTCTGAGATTTTATCTTGTGCCTTTGCCTGGAACATATTCCTCTGCTGCCTCATTTTGTCTAAATTTCTATTTGTATTTTTATGTAGGTTAGTTACATTTCTTGATCTTGGAGAAGTGGCCCTCAGTATGAGATATCCTATGCATCCCAGCAGTCCACTCTCCTCTTGTCACCCAAGGGCCAAGGTCTGGCTGACTCCAGGATAGAGTCTGATCTGTGTTTGCCAACTCCTTCCACAGGCTGTGGGTTTGTTGTTTTCTTACTTCTGGTATCTGCCCCCTGGTGGGTGAGGCTGGACTAAGGCTTGTGCAGGTTTCCTAGTGAGAGGGGTTGGTACCTGCCCACTGCTGGGTAGAGCTGGGTCCTGGCCCTCTTGTGGGCAGGGCCAAGTCCAGGAATATGTCCAGAGGCAGCTGAGGGCTCAGGAAGTCTGTTGATGGTTGGGGTTGTGTTCCCACCCAGTATGTTGTTTGGCCTGAGGCATCCCAGCACTTAAGCCTATAGGATGTTGGGTGGGGCCAGGTCTTGGCACTAATGATCCAATCAAGATGTCAGCCTCCAGGAAAGCTTATGTAAGTGAATAATTCCCAAATGTCCACCATCAGGTTTTACATCCTCAGGGTGAGCCACAGCCATCTCCCACCTCCCCCAGAGACCTTCCAAAACCAGCAGGCAGGTCTGGCCCAGGTTCCTATGGAATTACTGCCTCTGCCCTTGGTCCCAGCAGACGCAAGATTCTGTGTGTGCTTCCCAAAAGAGTGAAGCCTCTGTTTCCCCCAGTCCCATGGAGCTCCTGCAATTAATCCCTACTGGCCTTTAAATCCATATACTCTGGGGGCTCCTCCTCCAGATACCAGAACCCTGGGCTGGGGAGCCTGACATGGGGCTCAGAACTCTCACTCCTGTGGAAGTGCCTCTGCAATATAATTTTTCTCCAGCTTGTGGGTCACCCACTCAAGGTGTATGGGACCTGATTATATATTAAGTGCACCCCTCCTACTGTCCTGCTGTGGTTCCCTCTTTATGTTTCCAGTTGATGAAGAGCTTTATTAGTAAGTTCCAATCTTTTTTTTTTATTGGTTGTTATTTAGCAGTCAGTTTTGGTTTTGTTGTGATTGTGAGAGGAGGTGAGCTTGTCGTCTTACCACTCTGCCATCTTGACTCCTTATAAATTTTTTAACTTTAAAAACGTTTACATTAATACATCTTGTCTTTATTTTGAGTTCTAGTTTGAGGGAGGGAGCAAATATATAATGTACTTTTCCTATGTTGATTTGATATACCACATTTAGCAAATTCTTATGTGATAGATCAATTTATTGAAAACAAAGGTTACTGGATTTCTAGGTTGACTGATTTGTATTTTCTTATTTTTACTGGTATTCATGTTTATAAAACTTATTAATTTTAATTTATATTATATATTAATTTAAATTAGCATAATTATGATTTAAAATCACTTATTAACTTTAATAATTCATAACTCTTAATAATTAAAATTCAGATGGCCTATATTCATATTAATTTCTGATCATAGGCTTCCTATTGCAAAATCCCACCCATTGTACATTCACCATTGCCCACGGACATACAATAATCCTCATGATTCTTCTCTAGCTTCTTGAATTCTTTAGCATTCCAGCCTACAAGTCACACTCTAAACGCCAACCAGAAAATATTACTTTATCTCAAATTTTTGTTGTAAACATAACTTGAACATGATTTTTAAATTACCTTGTCTCTGCACGAGGCAACACTCTCTTCAGCGGGATACATTATTTGGTTATAAAGTAAAATTCTAGAAATTGGTACACGTTGAATCAGTCTCCAGGGACTCCTTATGTTTCCACAAATGCAATATCAGTAGCATAAGAATGGAAATTGCCTGTAAGTGTTCAAGTTTCAACAACATGCCTTTTCTGATTTTGCAGTTACATAGGGGAAGTGAGCCAGAGCTGGGGTGCACAGCATTACAAACGGCCTGTTACTTAGATACTAGGCTCCCTGATTCAACCTGTGCCTGTCGTGTATTACATTTACTGCTTTCCAAGTTGTGCCTCTCCAAGCTGAGTCCGCGTGGTCTCATCCCACTGTATTAAAATGTCAAGGAGATGTTTATCACAGGACTTGAGAAAACTTACTGTTCTAAGAGAAGAAGCCTCACAATGGCCTTCTGTCAGTACTACATGAAAAGAAGAGAACTCCAGAAAGCATTCCTATACCTTTCAGTTATGGGTTGAACTGTGTCCCCCAACCCCTAAATTCATATGCTGAAATCCTAACACCCAATACCTCAAAATGTGACCTTATTTGGAGACAGGGTCTTTACAGAAGTAATCAAGTTAAAACTAGGTCATAAGAATGGGACCTAATCCAGTATGACTGGTGCCCTTGTAAAGAGGGAAATTCAGACACAGAGATAGACATGCATACAGAGAAGATAGCATGAAGGAACACAGAGAGAAGATGGCTATCTATAAGCCAAAGAATGCCCGATGCCACCAGAATCTAGGAGACAGGCCTGGAATGGATCCTTCCCTAGTGTTTTCAGAGGGAGCATGCCCCTGCCGACTCCCTGATCGTGGATTGCTGACCTCTTGAACTGTGAGACAATAAATTTCTATTGTTTAAGCCACCCAGTTTGTGGTACTTTGTTACTGCAGCCATAGGAAAATAATACATTTCCCCTGCCTTTTACACTTTGCACTCTCCAAGCATTCTGCCTATACCTCTAGAAGAGATTCATCACATTTTATGGAGTTATAAACTTGTCTAATTATTATTAAATAGGTGGTACATGCATATGGAAAAAAGACTCTTAGAGTACAGAACAGCATAAAATAGTCTTAGAGTGGACACTACATTCTCCTCAGCTGGTTCCCTGCAGCACCCCATCCCCTGTTTCCTCCAAGTGCCCTTCCAAGAGGCTACTACCATTATCTGTAGCTTATATTCTAAATTTCATGATCGTCCCTATTTTAGTTCCCTGTTTCCTCTCATTGACCACAGGCCCTGTGGGGGAAGGAATATTGCTTCCTTCTGTGTAATCTCAGCTCTCAATAAATCTGAGTTTAATGAACTGTTCACTGGCTAAGTTTATGAAGGCTGATGCATGAAATTCAAGTTGGTTTAAGGCTCTGATTGTTGTTAATAGCCAAACAGTCCCGTTATTTAAACATCTGAGTAAAGATTTTGCTTGGGAGGCAGAATGGAGCAGATAGTGAGGAAACTGGGTGATGTTGTCGAGCGTGAATAGAAAGAATTTCACTAAACAGGAAGTGTAAACTTTGTTGATCTGACGTCTCCATTGCTAGTATTAATGGTTCCCTGTAATAAACTTTGAATAGGAGTAACCCAGCTCCTATGTGTTAATCTGACAGGCAATCTAATATCCTGGTTAAGAGCTCGGATTTTGGGGTCAGACTGCCTACCTTTGTAGTTATTGTAGTTAGTACTAGTTCTTTCACTTCTTAGTTGTGTGACACTGAACAAGTGATTTACCTCTCTGTAACCAGGTTCTTCAACCAGAAAATAAAGAAACCAAACAGTATCCCCTTTTCATAGTTGCTATAAGGATTACATGGACTAAAGCTCTTAGAACCATGCCAGGCAAACAGTAAGGACTATAACTGTTAGATTTATTATTAAGTCATTGATAAACTGTCCCACTATGGGTTTGTTAGTGTATCAGTTAAGATGCTTTCTGAATGCAAGTAGCAGAAAACCAAGCAAAAAGGAACTTAAACAATAAAGACATTTATCATCTCCTATAACAGGAAGTTCTGAAGGAGGTTTTAGGGTTGGTAATTCAGTGGCTTGTTGCAGCTCCAAAGTTTAAGGGATAGGCATCCTCAGCATTTATCCTCAGATTTGTCTCCTCAGGCTCACAAATGTCTATCACTTTTCCAGAAGTCACACACAGACAATGTTGAGAGGTAAGAATCAGAAAAGGGAGCTCCCTTCCCTCTCCACATGTCCCTTTTAAAGAACAAGCAGAAAGCTTTCTCAGAAGTTGCCAGAAGTCTTCTTATGTCTCATTGGCCAGAATTATGTCACATGTCCACGCTTAACCAAACATTAGGGTGTAGAATGAGAACTCCAGGATCACTTGTTGCAGTCTACTTTCCTTGAAAGACATAAGTACTCAGACATAAAAATCAATTGCTAGCCTGGAAAAAGGCAGTAGGTCAGCAATAAATATCTCCACTGCTGTTAGTTTGCCTTTCAATTTTTGGATGGAATTCCTGAAATTTCAGTTATTTATTTATTCCCCTAAAATATTTTGTTTTGTTTTGTCTTAATGTGTTTCTACAGCCTCAGGTAATTTGTCATGAAAAGTCATATATTTGCCATTTCCACTGTATGTGCGTGTGTGATGTGTAGCAGAGAGGGATCGGGGGGGGGGGTGGAGAGAGAGAGAAGAGGGAGAGAGAATTCAACTTCTTAGTGGCACTCTTTATTTGATTATCCTACAGGAATATTAGACAATTTCAAAACTGAACATATGTCCCCTAAATTGACATAACCATCAAGGAAGATGATGAATCAGCCCCACGGAGATCACAGTGCAATTGCACCAGTTTACCTGCTCTTGCCTCTGATTGTATGTTTCAGACACACTTCAATTCTCTGGGTCCTATCCTGCCATCTTAACCAACTCTTTCATTACCTATTTCCATTTCCAACTCTCCTTATCTACTTCCTCATTCTCAAGCAAACAGTGTCCCTTTGGACAATGTCTGTCAGTTTACACCCTGATGAGAATGCACCTCAGCACAGTCAGAGCTCCGTGGCCAGCCCTCTACCCTTCATGGAGCCCTCATGGCCACCCTGGCAAGACATGGCCTGGCTCTGGACCACAGCCAGCTCCTTTCCCCTGACTCAGTCATAACGGACAAAAAATTTGTCATCATCTCTCAACTCTTCACAAGGACAAGTGGTCAATCAAAAAGGGACAGGGAATGGGGAGGTACGGGGTAAAGGCCTTGCTATTTGGATGACTTCAATCCAGTAATAAAAAAATTTTAAATGCCTATAATTGTCACGTTTCACTAACTCAGACTGCCCTACGATGAACTGATATTAAAGAAAATCACTCTACTGATGCAACCTTAAAAAGCAACTTATACAAAACTAGAGAGAGATGAGAAGACTAAGAGTAGAAGGGAGGGACCTTGTCCTCTCCTCTTAAGCCCACCAAGCTGAGGCCAGATCCCTGGCATGGAGCCCCATCTAGGAAATGCCCCAAGTTCTTCAAGTGAAGAAGTGGGAGTCACATTTCCTCCCAGTGAGTTCACTGGCCCCGAGGGCACCGTGGCAGGATGGAACCTTGCATCTAGAAGCTGGCCTTCCTGTGACAGGCCCAATTAAGCCACCAGCTGTGATCAATTAGCCAAAAGGCCAATCAGGTACAGGCAGCTGGGTAGTGTGGGGGCTGGACTGGAATCTTCCAGAAAGCTAGCAGACTCTTGGCTGCTTAAAACTTCAATTCAATTTGTATTTATGGAGCCTCTCTTAAAATTCAGAGAGAGCTTATTGAAGTTCCTGCATCTGAGAGGTATTAGGATAATGTAAGGAGGTAGCCAAGATCAGGGATTGCCCTCTGAGAAGTTATGGAGAGGGACACTGAAGAACTTTCAGTTTACCTGTCTCACACCTATTTTCTGTGGGGTGGGATGTGAAAAAGAGTCTCTATGCCTTACAGACCAGTGTCTCTTGTGCCTTCTCTTCACTCAGGAGAAAAGTCTTAAAGGACCTCAAATTTCTCTGCCTTGACAGAGCCACTGACTGGTGGTGATGTATTTTAATTATTTTTAGGCAAATATAACTAGGGAGATATACAGTCTTGAGCTTTGTCGTGGTTTTTCAACTATGTTCCCCAGAAACACCTAAGTTCCTAGTTTCCACAGAGCCTGGCTTAAAGGCAAAGTATGCCACAGTTGGACTTCTGTATAAAATTTCCCTCCAAGTATTACCCCAAAATAGTTTGTTTTTTAAACTTCTAAGCTAAAGAATTAATTTGGGGTATCAGCAAACAATTGGATAGATATTTTGGAGGAATGAGAAACTTTCTCAAAACTTTGAAATTCTACTATACACTTGTTGCTCACTCCATAAAGCCCTAACTAAGGTCATAATTCAGGTCAGATCCAAAGAAAGATACTGTTCTGACACCTGATGTCAAAGAAGCCATTAAATCAACTAATGTCTTGTGCTAGGAAATTCAAACACAGACTTCTCTGGTTCTTCCCCTATCAAAGTTCTGAAGAAAAGCTGGAATGTGTAAGTCAAATAGTTAAAGAAGGAAAATTAGATGCCAAACTGTGCTAAGAGCTTAATCTGAATCACCCCTATTCTAGGTCATGAATGCTGTCTCTTAGCCTGGTCTGGATTTTAGGATGCAGAGAAACACCATATACTGCTTTCTGCTATTAGGATATCTATACATTGGAAACTATTCATTTTCCTGTCCTGCCTTGAAGATATTAGTGGACAATGTCCATCATTCACTACTGAAAACTGAAGATAGCTGTCTATTAAAATTTGTGATTAATTACTTTGTTGCTAAGAAGCATATAGGAAGTGAAAAATTCAGCATCTTGGAATTAAGTTTATTCTCTGCCCCAGTTACCAACCTGGAAGAGGGAAGGCTTTCTTTTCCACTATTCTCTTGGCTACATCTCAAGAAAAAAATTGTAGAACATGATCTGGAGGCTGAAAAGCTGTCTCCCCCTGCTTCCAGCTCAAGCAGGAAGGATGGGGGAAAGGCAAGGGTTGTTTTAAGTCTTGAACAGTATCTTTCAGTCTAGGCTAGTGGTACTCTTGGTGGTACAATGCTTTCAACTTTTAATTTTTTTCTATTTCATTCCTGTCAAAGAACTCCTATCCTATTTTGAAATATGCCCCTATAGACATATTTTGTTTCTCGTACCGTGTATCTATCAGATTTCCTAGGAGACCCAGACCTTTAATCTCTTCCCCTTGAGCCTTTTTGTCCAATTTAAAGGATTTACTGGATACCATCTTAAGAGACTAAAAAGTTTCAACAAATGATATGCAGCAAACCCTTGATCTGGTCTTTGATACGAAGCTAAGTTTTAGTAAAACTTTTTTCTTCAGAGATATTCTTTTTCTGTGTTTTGAGTGGAAGTGAGAATCAGTTGTTACCTTCCAAACCATGAAAATTTTCCCAAGTTTCTTTTTTTTGCTGTCATTTTTCTCCTGCTTTCAAACTGACCAATTCTTTTTGAGTGCATCTGTTTCTTGTCAGGTGCATCCAATAACAGCCAACTGAAGCTGCTAACATACTGTCTGCCTACATCTTCTCCTATAGCTACAAGTTTATTAAGGAGATGGATCACCATCCTTCCACCTCCAATAACAATTTCCTTGTTTTCCATTAATAAGCCCCGGAGTCAGTGCAACTTATTTTACTTTTGTTGTTGTTACAGCAGCACATAGTGTCCATTAATAATTTTTGCAAAGTCAGGATGGGCTAACTTATGCTAAGGTAACAAATGGCTCCAAAATTCACGGCTTACAACAACAACGATCTTTTTCTTTCATTATGTGTCCATTGCAGGGTGGCTATATTCTGCTTTATGTCACTTTCACTCTAGGACCAATGCTGATGGAGCAGCCACTAGTTGGAACATTTATGATTTCATGGAAGAGGGAAAAGAGTCAGGGATCTATGCATTAGCACTTGAAACTTCTGCCTGGAAATGACGCATATCACTTCCACCCACATTGGCCAAATCAGCTGTTTTGATTTCAACAGGCAGGGAGGTATATATTCATCCCACAGAAAGGAAAATAAGAATATTTAATAGTCAGTAATATAACTTACTATAATAACTTAATTTTAGAGTCAATAGGTACACAAAACACCAAAGATAATTATAATTAAATGTTATAAAACGCAACTGCTGAAAACCTTAACCACGTGAAAAGGAGAACACAACTGGCAAACATGAGATAAAGGTGTGTGCAATCTACCTCTTAGCCGGAAGTCCTGCCTCATGCCTCTGACTCAGCAGGCTTTATCCTGTATTCATAGTGCTTATATAACTTATCAGCTGTATCAGCATACTCCTGAGAGAAAAAGTTGGTGCTATTAACAATTGCATCAAGCAAACAAGTAAAAACAGAGACTGTCCTGTGCAACCAGGCTGTATGATTCCCCACCTGAGCTACCTGCTCAGCTCAAGGTCCCAATTACAGACTTTACTGGAACAGTATGAATTCTCAGTTATAGAAAAACAAGCTTTATGTGTCAGTTGTAATTTGGCAGCACATAAGTGAGGAGATGCCAGTACAATGGTTTGCCAAGACACATGGTTGAATCTGCTTTTTTTGACTATAGTTGCTGGCACCTAGATACCACTGCCAGCTGTTCTACCTTTCCTTTGGTTTTTATGACTAGGAATTAGCAATCGTGGAAGAATGAAATGCTTTTGGATGAGGACTTGGATCAAGAGAATCACATGTCTATTGTGTCAGAGAAGCTTTCACTGCTTCAACAAATATTTGTTAAGCATGTTTTACATGCTGGGCACTTGACAAGGCACTTGGGCTACAACGGGGCCTTTACTCTCAAGGAGTGGGTTCAGATGCCGGATGCATGAGCTCCAGGTGATTTTCACACGACAGTGACTTTTCTCCTTGATGATATCGTAGACTTCTTGAGGACACAGTCCACCCTTCATTCTTAGCATTTCTCACAAAACCTGTCACAGTGAGTGGAAGAAACTTCAGAATATTGTTCTTATGAGATAGGATCGTATTCTATTTAGTTTGGGACATTGCAGGTATTCAATTATTATTAAATGAATGGATATTTATTGTGTGTTTTATTTCTTCAATTCTATTCCCTTGGCAAAACAAAGAGAAATCCAGTTCCCCACCCAAAGAGAAATACTCAAAGTGCTTAAGGAAGTCCAGTTTAGTTTCTTCCAGAAAAGTTGGAGGCTAAACTGAATTCTTCTCATAAGGCAACATTATCTTGCTCTTCTCAAAATCAGTGACCTTACAACAGAGGCCAAAGGGACAGTGTTTTTTTCTCTATGGCATATTTAGTACCACACATTATGCAATTTTATTTCAGTATTTTGAGGTGTTGGTCAGGAATCCATCATGACCGAGTTGTGCAGTATTTATGAAATTGTCAACTCAAGGAACACATCTGCTCATTTTTTTTTTTTTTTTACTCTTAAATTACTTTACTTAACAGAGGGGCCAAATTTGGCTGTTCTGTCGTGATTTAAATGGCCTGCACCTCATTAGTGTTGCCAGCATTTATTTAATAAAATCAAACCAGAATAGCATTTAATTTAGTTTTAATAGGATAGTTAATGTATGTTAACTAAATATCAATTGATTATTAAAGAGTGCTGAGGTGTAACAAATATGTGAGATATAAATCTTGTTGCTATGCCATTAACTCAGAATTACATAAGCAATAAATGTCTAATTAGAGTCTTAGTAGGGATGAGTTGTAAGCATTTATTGAGATTCATAAGATCGATGTTATAGACTTGTGCTAAGGACCACAGCTTAATTAACTCCTTCATTCCTATTTTTACCAGTCTCTGCCATTTTTTTTTTATTTTATTGGGTGCTAAATTGGTGAAGTGGTGGTGAAGGGAGGGAGATGGTCCAAGTTTAGCACCTTAGATAATCCCAGACTGGTCAATAACAAGAATATGGGGATGACCATTCTCTGATGGGCTCAGACTCCAGAATTTTGGGTAATGGAATCATTGATTTCTAAGGTCCTTTTCTTGCAGATCAGTTTGGAGATTCAACATGATATGGCAATATAGTCAAGCCATTGGAGTAGCATAAGGTGAAAAATGAGCCCAGAATCAATTCCATCTTAGACGGGGAGGGCAGAAACAGATCAGTTATACAGTGTGATTCTAGGAGTCTTTTTTATTCCAAAAATATCCACCCTACTTCTCTCTCATCCTGAAGATCTTTATGCAATTATTCCTTTGGGTTCAAGGAATTATAACTCTTTGATTCCTGGATTATACAGGATGGCCAAAAAGTCTGGGAACATAGGTAATTACACAAAATAAATGGATAATTGTTATAAAAAGATTGAATATGTTCAGTGACATTACGTAATGTGCTCACTGTAATGTCCGTTGTTAAAAACACATACTTCAATGCATCGTGCAGAATTGCAAGAAACACGATTTGTCAATGCAGTGTTCCCATCAATTTCTGTGCACGCATATGTGATGTATTTATTGCCTTATTTGTGTCTCTGATTTGCACTGAATAAACATGTTTCTTTAGCGTGCCCCAGAAGAAGTAACCAAGTGAGTTCAATCTGTAAAAAAAGTAATTTGTATCACCAGATTTTATGGTCACTCTGCATTTTAAGCCAGTATTAGACAGCTCTCTAACACCATTTGGAAAATTAATCAGATTATTGATTTGGGCATGGAGAGACTTTGGTGTGGTGTTATTTGGGGGGATTAAATGAGATAATGTATAAAAACTACGCAGTCCAAAGTTTCCTACATTGTCTGACTAAGATAGATGTTAACTCCCCTTTGTTCTTCCCTTTTCTCCCCTAGTCCTTTCCCTACTCCCATCCTATTTAACTGCTTTTAATGCACTAACATTATCCCCACTCTTTTCTTTCAGAGGGGGAGCATAGAATGCTAGCTCTTACATAGGTGTAGGGCTTTGTGCTATAGAAGCCAGGGGCCAGAAGTGGAGGAAAGCTACAGAACTGTGACAAGAGAAGGAGGCAGAATACTAGGAACATAATTTGCTGTTCACATTTTTGCACTGGGCAATCCTGGCCTTGCTCAGTCTACCAGGGGACCCCAGCCACAGAGGTTGCAGGCAACAGGTTGCTCTGCTGACACAGGTTAAGTGTATTTCAGAGCAGCTGCTTTCTCTACTAGACTCCCCTGGGCAAGGCCACTGGCTACATTTGTGTATTCCTGAGCTAGGCAGCATTGAGGAGAACACACAGGGAGATAAGCATTGATCTCTAGGTTTATATAGTTGTGTGTGCATCATTATTTTATTCATTCATTCAGTTTTCTATCTGCAACCTCCCCTGGAAGCTTCCCGTTTCAGGTTCTCTACGAATCTCTGTGGGCAGAGAGGTGATACAGAGAGGCTCACAGTTCCACAGGCCCAGATCACTTTCTCTTTGTACTTAGGAAACCTGTGCCTGTTACAGTATTTTCCAAAGAAGAGAAATCATCCAAATTCTCATCTGTAAAGTCAAACAATGAATAAGAAATTTGACTTTTTTCATAGAAAATTTAGTATGAGAAGCTATGGGCATATATTTGATTCCACCCCGTTTGTTTATTTCTCACCTTGCTAGTGAGACTTGGGTACAGGAATCTAACTATGGAAAAATTTCTAATTATCCAGGCTCTTTTCTCTAGTTTTGTGGTTTCCTCTGCTAGCTATACTCTCTACCAAAAGCTGAGCAAGAGAAGAATTAATTAGGTAAATTTCATTTTATTCCTTCTGTCAACAAGTAACTACATTCTAAGCCTCCTACTATGGACTCAATGTTCTTCTAAATTCTTTAGAGGGTATCAAGAGACATGGGAAATACTCCCTGCCTTTACGGAGTTTTCTCAGCTTAGAACAAATTTCTCAGAAAGAAACAAAATTCACTTGTATGAAAAGATAGAAACCAATTGTGTACTAAGCTTTGTGAGTCTAACTAACATGAGACCAGAGATGGAAAGAAGAACTGGGTTCTTCGGGTAGAATGAGGAAGGATGGAAAAAAGGAGGAAACAACTAAGTTCTAGGAACATCATGTTCTCTTTTTTTCCTTTAATTAACCACTGAAACAAGTCTCTGTGACAGGTATTATCCCCATTTGATATATGTAAAAACAAAGACCCTTTAGAGAAGGTAGTCATATTTCTTAACCTCTTTATAATCACATACCGAGTATTAAAGCATGAATTTGATTCTGAGACAAATTGGTTTCAAAGCATGTTGAGACATCAAATGGGGCTTACACTAGGTCTTGAGAGAGGGGTAGAGTTCACCTCAGTGCATAGGAGGAGGGCCATGAGGAGGACAGTGAGGAGGCTGATGAGACCAACGTGGATGGGGGACAGTGAAAGAAAAAATTTTATTTTAAATTAGCTGTATTGCCTTGCATTTTTTTCAGGAGAATCATTGATATTAATAAATAATGTTTAAAATAAACAAAATAAGTTTTGAGTTGTACCAATGTATAAGGATTATAATAATCAATAAAGATCTAAAATATATTCATCTTTATATAGTAGACTTTTGTATGTGGGATACCAAAATACATTCCTATTGCTACTCCACTTGGAGCATGCTACACAGCGTGGCCCAAGTGAGAAGTTGCTCAATTGTATATTGACACCTGTAGTTTGGAATATTTTGTGATTTTGTGATTTATGTGATACAGGAACAAATGCCTTCTGGGAACTGGACTTCTGAAGTGAAGAGGTAGTTTAACAATCCACCAGGAAGGTATACAAATCATGAGCCCACATACTCCTAATGACCTAGACTCAAAATACATAAAACAAATTTTGAGAGAATTACAAAGAAAGAGACCAATCCAAAATCCAAGGGGGAGATTCTAAAATATTTCTCTCAGAAACCGATAGATCAAGCAAACAAAAGAAATGTAAAAATGTAGAAGATTCGCAAAACATAACTTAAAATCTCGATCTAGTGATAGATGTGGAATCTTGTTTGCAACAGACCAAGAATGCCTTCTTTTAAAGTACCCACTGAATGTTTATAAAAAACTGATAACATGCTAGATTATGAGAAGAGTCTCAACAAATTCCAAAGAATCTATTCATATGGTCTGTGTTACCACAGAGAAATAATTAAATTAGAAAACAACAATAAAAAGACAGTTAAAAACAACAACAGCTGTCATACCTTTCAGGGAGAAACATACTTCTAAAAAACTCAAGGGTTAAGGAGGACAGATATAAAAATTGAAAACTATTTAGTACTGAGTTGAAACAGTAGTACTACTTTTTAAAATGTAGCTGAAAGCAGTATACCACAGAAAATCTGTAGCCTATAAATTCAATTCTCTGTCAATAAAAAGTGAATTGGCTTTCTTATGAAACTTGAAAAATTATATTTTTCACAAGAAAGCCAGAAATAAGAATAGTCAATAGTTAAAACTGTTCTCAAGTAAGATCAAAGAGTATATATAGACTTACACTATCTAAATTCCAGATCAGTTATGAAGCTATAGTAACTAAGGTAAGGTAAGGTTGTATTTGTGAATGTAGAAACAAATCATCAGAACAGAGAGCCTGGGAATGAAACAAGCATATATGGGCCATATGTCTATAACAGAGGAGGGAAAAAGATCAGAAAAATCAGAGAGATGGGACAATAAATGACTATTGCACAGGAAAAACTGGTTTTCCTATTAAAAAAAAAGTAAAATTAGATCACTGCCTCACATCATGCACAAAAACAGCCTCTTAGTGGATTAAAAATTGTAACATGAAAAAAACTTTAAAAGTATTAGAAGAAAATATAAGAATATTTTATGGTCTTAGGATAGGGAATAATTTCTCAAACAAAATAGCAAAAGCTTAAGTTGAAACAAGAAAAGTATTAAATTTGATTACCCAAATTTTCAAAAAGTCACAATAAAGTTAAAATATAAGTGTCAAAGAAGGAAAAAAGGTACTGCATTTTAATACATATGACAGATAAAAGATTATCACCCAGAATAACTATAGTATATATAAATAAGAAAAAAGACAAAGAAATCTAAAAGAAAATCATCAAAGAATATTAATAGTCAATTCTCTAAAGAGGAAATCTGAATTACCAAAATAAAAAAGACAATGGCATACACACAAATGAGTACAAGTAAAACTGGGAAAATCTGATTACGACTGGTGGATGTATCAGTGTCAGTATCCTAGATGTGACATTATACTGTAGTCCTGTAAAATGATACCACAGGGGAAACTGGGCAAACTGTACAAGGGATCCCGTCATACTATTTCTTACATCTGCATATGAATCTACAATTTTCTCAATAACAATCTCAATTAAAAATATGTAAAAACATTCCCACCGATAACCAAAGAAATTCAATTTTTTAAATGAAGTGCTATTTTACACACAGAAAATTGGTAAAAATTAAGAACCATGACCATAATCAGAATTGGGAAGGAAGTGACTATTTAGAAAAAAGGGAATTCTAGTATTTTGTTTGTGGGAGTATAATTTGGAGAGCAATTTTGCAATAGCTCTTAGAATTGAAAGTGTGCATACTTAACAAATTCACTTGTAGGAGTATATCCTGGATATATTATTTTACATGTGTCCAAGGGGACATGTACAAGGATGTTACTGCAGTTGGTAATAATGAAAAATTGAAAACAACTCAAATATCCATGAATAGAAGAATGGATAAGTAAATTGTAGGATACAATGGAATACTAGACAACAATTAAAATGAATGAACTATATGTTTATGTATCAACGTGGATAGCTCTTGAAGGCATAATGTTGATTGAGAAAGTCAAATAGCAGAGTGTTACATACACTATGAAACAACTTATTGAAAGTTTAAAACACACACAAAAAATGTTCCATATTGTTTACAAAATCATATGCAACAAGATAATAAAGTAAGACTTTCTGTTTCAGTTTAGACTGGGATCCCAGGTCAAAAGGCAGAAATGCTCTCACATTTTAAAAAGAGGCACTAGAGCTAGTGGTGCAGGACATAGAAAGAAGTCACCTGAAGCCAGCAACGTGCTCCTTAATTGATCACAACTCTGGTCTTTAAAAAAGGAAGGAGATATCAAGAGAGAGAAGGGAGATTAGAGAAAGGTTTGCTTTGAATAAGCATCAGTGAGAATCTCCCCTGCCTCTATCATTTTGAGAAGGGTAAGGTGTACACTTCTATTTTAACTCAGGTGAGAGGGGCTTCCCTGGGACCACTCAGAGGTTGATGGTCTCCACAGTTATTTGTTGAACACAAATAACACAAATAACCGTGGGCTGATACGAGTTGAACCTAAGCAATCAGAGGTTAAGAGGATATGGCTGGGGCTCCATGTTCTGAAGGTCCACCAAGGAGGGAGGCTCCTCTCTCTCTGGGAATGGCCTGGACCACCAACTTAAAGAATGTTATCAGTGTGAGGGAGGAGGGTGTAGCTCAGTGGTAGAGTGCATGTTTAGCATGCACAAGGTCCTGGGTTCAATCCCCAGTACCTCCATCAAAAGTAAATAAGTAAACCTAGTTACCTCCCCCCACAAAATGATTAAAAAAAAAAAGAAGAAGAAGAATGTATCAGTGTTTCCCTTGGACAAAATATGGGCCATGAAGAAGAGCCTATCATTGATTGATTGATTGATTGATTCATTCATTCATTCATTCATACATTCAACAAAAACTTATTAAGTGCCTATTGTGTGCAAAGCACTATTTTAAGTATATAAATCAGTGAACAAATGAAGCTGTCCTGATGAAGCTTACATTTCAGTTGTGAGAGACAGACAAGAAACAATAAACATAATAAATAATTGAATGATACAGTGTAACAGAATGTAGTAAGTATTACAGGAAGAATAGAGCAGAGTAAGGGGCATTAGTTGTTCTAAGGTGAAGTGGGTAAATAGCACTTTTAAATAAAGGCATCAGAATAGGCTTTACTGAGAAGATACGATTTAGGCAAACTTGGAGGAAGTAGGAGATCTGCCTTCTGCATTCTGAGCAGAACATGTTCTAGGCAGGATAGCCAGTGAGAATGGCCTAGAAGGGAGCATGTTCAGGGTGCAGCAAGGGGCCATAGTGGCTGGAGCAAGCACAGGACCTGATATGATCTGCTTAATGGGTCTCAGCTGCTGTATTAAGAACAGACTGTCAAACAGCCATGAGTGGAAGGAGGGAGACCAGTTGGTAAGATTTAAGTGCAGTAGCCAGGGGAGAGATGCTGTAGGTTTAGATGAGGGCAGTAGGAGTGAAGATGGTGAGAAGCAGTCAGATTCTCAGAAAAAATTCACATAGAAAAAAGTATCAACTTACATGAGGACAACTTTAAAACATTATTGAAGGACACAAAAGAACACTAACAAATGGACAACATAACATATCCTAGGATAGGAAGACTCAACATTATACAGGTGGTAATTCTCCATTAATTAATTTAGAAATATAATGTAATTCCAAGAAAAATACCAACACTTTGTGAGGATATTTAAATTAGACAGATCAATTATTATGTCTAGTGGAAAGACTGATACATTTGACAATAAAATGAAAAGAAATAGCTTCATGGAAAAACATATCACAGAGTGAAAAGATAAATGACAAATTTGGAGGAAAATTTCCAACTGATAGAACTAGAGTAATTTTCTTAATATACAAAGAGCTCCTACATATAAATAAGCAAGTCAACAACTCAACAGAAAAATGGACAAAGAAAATGGATGAGCAGTTAAAAGAAAATACAGATGAACTCTTAAACATATGAAATGATTCTCAATTCACTCCAAATTAAAAAAAAAAGGTAAAAACACAATGTGATACCCTTTTTCATTTATGTGGGCAAAGATAAGAAAATTTGATAACATGCTGTTGGCCAAAGTCTAGAAAATAGGCATGTTTATTCATCGCTAATGGAAGCGTAAACTGTTATTACCTTTTTGAAGAGTAATTTGAAAATTTACAACTACATTAGAGGCACAACAATTAAAGTGTCTCAAATGCCCTTTGAGCTAGAAATCCAACTTCCAGGACTTGTTCTATAGACATATACTTCCATTGGAGTGAAGTAAATGAGGTACAAGAGTATTCACTGTGGTATTGTTTTGACTACTGAGAAATTAAAAACTGCTTAAATGTCTATGGAAAAGGTACTGGTTAAATAATGTACATTACAGCATGCAAGAGAACGTTATACAGCTGTCTAAAACGAGGCAGTGACACATAGTGAAACGGAAAGCTGTCCAATATATATTAAGTGAGCAAAAAAAAGTAAAATAAATCATTGTGTAAAACATGCTGAAGTTTGTTAAAGGTATATATATGTGCTGTACATTCCTAGAATAAGGCAAATGGCAGTTTCCTCTCAGAACAGGAACTGAGCAACTGGAAGAGACTTGTTTTCCCCATATACACATTTTGAACTTTTTACCATGTGTCTGATTTACTGATCCAAAAATACAAGTGATTTTTTAAAAGTCAAAGTAGATGTGAGAAAAGCACAGGCAAATTGATTAGAAAAGATAAAAAAATTAAAGGCTTAAGGGTGTCATGATGATTGTCTGAAGTGAGTTTGAAAGTGAAACAAGTCAACACTTAAATGGAACAGTTTTGAATTCTGCAAATTCACCTGAAATCCACCAGATGGCACAAGAAAATACAGTGTGAACAACATTCGAGAGGTTGGTGCAGGTAACAAATAGGGGTGGTGAGAAACAAGACTCATCAGAACAGAGGCTCGCTCCAGACCAAGTCCCCGTATATGCAAATTCTAGTCTAGCCATGGTCCCTAGGGGCATGATATTGTCACACGCCAGACAGGCGATGCTGGGCAATCACCAAGCAGTGTTGTTGACCAGAAACATGGGATTATCAATTTATCACCGTCTCTGCATGAATGGCTTTTTAAACGTTCACTTCTTCAGTGCAGAATTCTTTTTTTTTCTTCTCTTTAATCCATAATGTCTTATGAAAAGAGGTATTTGTTTCTTGCTAAGCCATGTTTCTTTAATTAAAGGAGGAGGGTTGGGAGAGGTCTGCTGGAAAAGGGGAAAACTCTGGTTTCACAATATGCACTATTTATGAGGGTGCTCTGCTGTTGAAACCTATTAGAGGCCAGCCCGGCCAGGCTTGCCTCTTGCCCTCCCAGGAGACAATTACTGTCCTGCGTAACAATTTGAAGCAAATATCGGATGTGGTTGAAAGAACAGTTATGGCCCTCTCTCCGGCAACCGTTTCTGCTTAGATTTCTTAATTGTTTCCACCACTTCCTTTCCTCGGCTTGTGGTCCTCTGGGTTCTGCAGGATCCTAAGTTTTAATCAAAGCCTCCCATCCCTTCTGGAATTCACATGTGCAAGCAGTCACTTCCTGGATCCCGGAGAAGCATGCAGCACCTTAGAGCAGCGCTTTCAGCCACATTCGTCCAGTGCACATGCACCTGAAGTCTTCACGATGCCACACCTTCTCCTTGACCAGGAGGAAGAAGCTGCAGCTGGTCCAGGCTGCCCCTTGCCTCCCCGTCAGCACAGCTTGTGCTGATTTGTTCTTAGTCCCTGATGGGAGGGTCTTTGCCAGTTGCTTTTTCTTCTCACCTTCTTTCAGGTTTGTCTCAGGTGTTGACTTTAGAAGATATTGCCTGGTAAACTGGACATTAAAGAAAGGAACTGACACAACATTGTAAAATGATTATAAATCAATAAAAAATGTTTAAAAAAAAAAAGAAAGGAACTGGACAGGACCAATTCTTTAATGGTGCAGTTTTCAGCACTGACATACCCAGGTAGGGAGGTATTTGGGGGACACTTAGAGTTACCACACTGGATAATCTACAGTTTTTTTCCCACTATAATGAGAGACCAGCACTGTTATCCATAGCGCCTCTGACCTGCCAGCAAGATGATGGAACTGAAGATGTTGGGGCAGCCTGGGCCAGGTGTTAGTGTGCAGGACTAGGAATCAGGTGAGTCTAAATCTCAACCCTGTGACCTCAATTTAGGAATACAGTTACTACCTTGGGCCTTAGTGTCCTCACCTCTGCCATGGGGGTGATAGTATCAGTCAAGCCCACCTCAAAGAACTGTTGTAAAGAGGAATAAAATTAAGTGATTTATTTAAAAGAATCTCAAGGTTCTAAATGTTATGCATATGTGGGATATCAAAACAGCAACTAAAACCATGGTGGACATAGCTTATGTTTGAGAGATATGTTGGCAAAAAGTTACAGCTGTGACAGGAGCTATGAAACATTTAGATGGTGAATTTGGATATGAAGCCAACAGAGCCTGAATACATGACACAGCTGAGGCCATAAGCTGGACAATAAGTCACTGTTATTCCCTCTGACCTGAGCTCAAGGCAAGGAAAGCTCCTTCTGCCAGAGGTAAAGAGCTGGCTGCCTTTTAGGCAGTTGAGACCTTTTAGTTAAAACATTATATAAAATGTAAATAGAGGCATTGCATCAGTGTTCCTTGCCAAAGAATGACAAACCAAAATCAAATACTTGTATTTCCCTAATTGTGTCTAAACAGTTCTGAGCAGCTGCCAGTTCTGTATCCTGATTCTGTGTTTTCCAATGGATTTGCAAAGGTAGGTATTAACAAGTCTGGAATTGCACACATAGTTCTCTCCAAACCGCTTCTTCTGCCAGAATCATCTATGCAAACCACCTCCCTATACTCTTCCATATTCTGTAGCAGAATTTTATGTTTTTTTTCAGAGAGCACCCTTATTGCTCTCTGCACTCTGCAGTACAGATAATACACTCTGCAATATAGATATTACATCTCTTTTACAGATGAAGACATAGGCTCAAAGAGATTTACTGATTTTTCCACAGTTGTAGTTTGTAAACTGAAGCCAAAATTAGGACTTAGCCTTATATTGAATTCCTCCTTTAGCAGCACCACATTGTAAGTCCCAATAGTCTCAGAAAAATAGGTAGTTCATCTTGCTGAATGGGAGAGACAACACGTGGCATCTGTCATGTAGCATTTAGTCACAATACATTTGCTGCTCTATACTAGCTTTTCCAAAATGTGTTGAAATGTGTAACCCCTAAGACTGCAAAAAAAATTATTCCCTGTTCAAATATGTTTGAAAAATGCTGCATATTATACTCCCTGTTATCCCACTATGTGCACATTAGTGTTTTAAAGGCCTTGAGAAGTCTGTTTTACTTTGTTTGACCCTGTATTTCCCAAGGCTATTATTTGGCCACAGACTTCTTCATATAATATCTATTAAAATCCTGTGGAATTAGTGTACTATGCATGGAATACACTTTTGGAGACGTATAAAAATCATGTGAGGTAAGCTGAGAGAGAGAAGGTAATCAGAGGGGATATAAATTAATTAAGAAAAAGTATGAGGAAAAAAGGGATAGCCTGATTGAAAGATTCGAGTAGAAGTCTGTGAGCTAGGTTCTGTGTGCCTGTGTGCCCTGCCTCTCATAGCTGTTCATGCAAGTAGTTACCTTGCACCTCTTGGCCTCAGTTTCCCCAGCTCTGAACTGAAGGGGTTTGCCTTGGAGATCTCTAGAGCTGTTTCTCACCATAGTGATTAGACATTTTTTCGTAAGAGATCCCGAAACTCTGTGAACATTTTCATTTCTAACCTTTTACTTTGAGGCACCTTGAAACGTACAGAAAAGCTGTAAAAAGTGGCACACAAAGAACTTCCATATACTCTTTCCCCAAATACATCCACTGCTTACATTTTCCCTCATTTGCTTTATTGTTCTCTCTCTCTCACTCTTTCTCTCATATTCTTTTTTCTGAACCATTTGAGGTTAGATTGGAGACATCATGCCCTTTTACCCTTAAATGCTCCAGGGTGAATTTTCTAAGACTTAAGACATTCTCTTATATATGTGCAGTACAGTTATCAAAATCAGCTACTTAACATTGATACAATAACTACTTCATAGTCAACAACGAAATTTCATCAATTCTCCCAATAATGTTTTTATAGCTACTCTTTTTTTTCCCCTGGACTCCACTACCTTATTATAATGGGCAAGGTTAAGTTTATAATCAAAATCATTGATCCTCCTAAAATGAAGTAAGTGGATCATCCCATTTCCCTTTTTCTCTTGTTCTAGCACTAGATAAATGGTGGAAGAGACAGAAAGAAGGGTGAAAACTTTTTGAAAAGCATTAAGAAATGAACTTTGCAAAACAAAAGAAATAAAAGCAAAAAATAAACAAATGGGACCTAATCACACTTAAAATTTGTACACAGTAAAGGATACCATCAACAAAATGAAAAGACAACCTACAGAATGGGAGAAAAATATTTGCAAAAGATGTGATCTGCAAAGGGTTAATATCCAAAATCTATAAAGAGCTTGTACAACTCAATATCAAAAAATGAACAACCCAATCAAAAAATGGGCAGAAGACCTAAATAGACACTTTTCCAAAGAAGACATACAGATGGCCAGCAAGCATATGAAAAGATACTCTACATTGCTAATTATTAGAGAAATGCAAATCAAAATGATGATGAGGTATCACCTCATGTTGTCCAAATGGCTATTATCAAAAAGTATATAAATAATAAATGCTGGAGAGGGTGTGGAGAAAAGGGAACCCTCCTACATTGTTGGTGGGAATGTAAATTGGTGCAGCCACTATAGAAAACAGTATGAAAGGTCCTTAAAAAAAACTAAAAGTAGAGCTATCATATGATTTAGCAATTCCACTCCTGGGTATATATTTGGAAAAAAAAAAAGAGAAAAAACTCTAATTCAAAAAGGTACATACACCCCAATGTTCATAGCAGCACTATTTACAGCAGCCAATACATGGAAACAACCCAACCCAAGTACCCATCAGCAGATGATCAGCTTTAGAAGATGTGGTATGTATATGTAATGGAATATTACTCAGCCAAAAAAGAATGAAATTTTGCCATGTGCAGCAAAATGGATGGACCTAGAGAATATTATACTCAGTGAAGTAATTCAGACAGAGAAAGACAAATACTGTATGATATCACTTGTATGTGGAATCTAACAAATAATACAAATGAATCTATATACAAGACAGAAACAGACTCACAGACATAGAAAACAAACCTATGGTTACCAAAGGGGAGAGGGAAGGGAAGGGAACAAATTAGGAGTATGGGATAAACAGATACTAAAATAGATAAGCAACAAGGATTCACTGCATAGCATAGGGAATTATATTCAGTATTTTATAATAGACTATAATGGAATATAATCAGAAAAAATAACTGAATCATTATGCTGTACAGTTGAAACTAACACAATATTGTAAATCAACAATAATTTTAAAAATTTTGGTTTGGTTTGCCTATTGAGCTGTACAGGAATAAATGCCTCTGTGTTGATTCTGAGTTAAAAGACTGAAAGTCTTTGAGATTTACAATGACAAAAAACTGTTTGGATCATCATGAAAATCAGCACTTTCTGGAAAAAAATTTTAGTCATTCACTCCTTTACTCATTTTCACTGTCCATATATGTCTCCTTAACTAATTGTAAATTCTTTTGAATTGTATCTAGCAGTTTCAAGGCATGGTAAGAAACCTGGTTGACTAGAGAAAGTTTATGCAAGGAAAGAGTGAGAGGTGTGCTTAGAACAGTAGGTTGGATATATGCTTTGAATACTTCAATACTTCACTTATGATTTTATTTTATTTTTTCCCTAGAGAGAAAAATTACATCGTAATCTTCCAGCACTGTAGGGCAGCTGTTAGAGCACAGACTTTAAAGTCCTGGGGATCAAATTGCAGTTTGGCTACTTATTAGCTGAGTATGTCCTTTAACCCCTCTGGACCTGATTTATAAAATGCAGATGTTAATAATGCAGGCTCAGAGGTGGGATTCAATGAACTGACATATACATGGCATATTCCTCTCCTATATTGAATGCTAAAAGTCTAATATCAACTTACAAGGGCTTACTGCTTACCTAAGACCTACAACTTGGGGAAGAGGAGTTACAGGAATAGGAACAGCATGATACTATAAAACACCTCAGTAATGGTAGTTTTGACACGTCAGCCTGGAGTTTTATTAGGATTTATTTCCCTATTTGGTTGCCACTCTCTTTACTTTTTTTTTCCAGGTTTCTTCAGTCTGATTGGAAACCTTGAACACAACAATCTCAGTTTCACAGTAAAGAGTTTGACTGCAGGTGCTGAGGAAGTGGAGACAAGGGTCTCTTCCTCCGTGACGAGAAAGGCTAGGGCAGCTGCTAGGAGGAAGCTGGTTGTAAAATTGGTATGTGCATGTGTGTGCACAGTTTGAAAACCTCCCTCTTCTTGTTCCATCTTTTGGAGAAATTTTCACTCTCCTCAGAGATCCAGAGGAATTTTGGCTAAGTGAGGTGTCGATGGGAAACCATTACTGTCTGAAGCCAGAGCTGAGACTGGAGGCCAAAGGGAAGCACCATTTCAGGAATCACAAATGTACTGTGTCTTTGGCTCTGGAAAATTAATTCCAAAAGGCCTGTGTAGCCACCATCCTCATCCTTCTTTTAAAAAGCAGACAGTAGACACAGTCAGCAACAGCCGACAAATGCCAAGTATATCTAAATCCATCATCTCTAGGCACAGGTTAGTTGATGTAGAGAGAAGCTAGCAGCCCTGAACCATTCTTTTGGCTATAGGTGGGGGACAAAATAATAAATGGAGGAGGGTAGGAACAAGATGAAACAAAAATGATGAATGGGAACCATTTTTTAAGGGGCTCTCGAGGGAAGCAGTGGTTCCCCCGCACCCCCCCACCAACCAGTGTAGACTTGCTTGACACAATGACTGGCATTTCCGTTCTCAGGTGGGAATACTCCAAGTAAGAAACTTGCTCGTGTAACTGTGTTTTTATGGACTCGTGTGATACATCCGATGAACTGAGTTGATTCATTCTTTAACTTAACTGGCAAGATTTAATGGTTCACATTGAAAGCATGAATAACCATTTTGTTCCTTGAATGACTCCAGTTTAATGCTCCTGATGTCAGTGTATTTTGCCCAGGGTAAAACTGGCTATATGAATTATTCACTGCTTGATGGAATGAATGGGGCCATGTTTGCCCACAGAATGTTAGCTGTGGTTATCTGACACGATGGGGCACAGCAGATGCCTACAAAGGACAATGGATAATTTAGAATGTTGTTCCAGGGCTCAGCTTTGCAGTTAAGATCTTTATAGAATGCATAGCACCTTTTTGTCTTGTGCCACACATCACGATGGCCTCAGTGAGCCAAGAAACTCTTGGCCTTTAAAAAAAAAACCTAAGCATGGTTCTGCAGTGAACACTTTTGTCTTTGGTTAAATCTTAGTAGGGTGTGGGAGGCTGTGAGGAATGGAGAAGCATTTAAGAAGAATTTAAAATAAATAAGGAAATTGGTAATTTTCATTATGATGATTTTACCAATGTGAAATATAATATTTTTGGTGAAGGAAAAACAATGTATGACTGATAATAAGCAATCCTAACTTTTATTTTAGGGTGAAGGTGATCCAGATCCCTCTGGCTTAAGAGCATTTAGGGTGAGTTATCTCCCTGACTACAGTGCCCAACTTTCCACTGACATGCCTTTGGTTGAATAAGAATGATTTACAATCTG
This sequence comes from Camelus dromedarius, assembly GCF_036321535.1. NCBI lineage: Eukaryota > Metazoa > Chordata > Mammalia > Artiodactyla > Camelidae > Camelus > Camelus dromedarius. Next base: position 39,250,956 of record NC_087443.1, on the reverse strand, counting down.
GAGAAACAGTTAATGCAACTTAGTGGGAGCTGATAAATGAGCCACTGAGTTTACTTATACATATAAGTGGGGCATTAATCTTGACTTTGAGTTTCCCCATTGGGTTCTCTTTATAACCATTTGTGACATTGTGAGTGACAGAAAGAAATGACTGGCAAGTTTTAATAGTTGGCAAAACTTTCCTAAATGTCTTTAAACTTTACAAAAGAGATAAATAAGCCTTGAAATTGAAATACAGGTTAAATTGGCTTCTATCCTTTCCTTATTTACAGCTTAATGGCAGGCACCTTGTTAAATTAGCACATGCATTCAAAACCCACCCTGAGACAAAGATGAAATCCCAGCTGGGCTTTGGGTCTCTCTGCAGCTGAGTTGGTAACTCCAGCAGGGTCTTTATAAATCCACTGGAAAGAGTGTCCACCCGTGGTTCAAATAGCTCTGGCCAAGAGATGTAGTACTTGGCTGCAGGGTTCCATCCCTGTTGTGGATGAAGAAGTAATTCTCCGAGAAAGGAAATCAAGGACTGAGAAGACACCTGTAGGTAGGCTGAATAATAGCTCCCCAGAGACATCTGCAACTAATTCTCAGAACCTGTGAATACTATATGGCAAAAAGGACTTACAGGTGTGATTGGATTGAGGCTCTTGAGATAGGGAGATTATCTTGTATTATCTGGATGGGCCCTAAATGTAATCACAAGGGTCCTTGTATGCAGGAGCCAAGAAGGTCAAAGGAGGAAATAGGAGAAATTATAATGAAAGCAAGAGGTTATAGAAATGAAAGGATGGAGGCATGGCCAAGGAAGGCAAGAATCCTCCACAAGCTAGAAAAGTCCAAGAAACAGATTTTCCCCAAGAGCCTCCGAAAGGAACCATCCCTGCCCACACTCTGACTTTAGCTTGGTGAAATGATTTTGGACTTGGGGCCTCCAGAACTGTAAGAGAATAAATTTGTATCCCTTTATGCTACTAAATTTGTGGTAATTTGTAACGGCAGGAATGGGAAATGAATCAAACACCCAAAGGGTATCCACTTCATAAGATTCATTGTTATCTTCCTGCTCCTTAGCCCCCACATCAGTTTTAAAGCCCAATTTCATGGTGTTATCCTACAAAATCTTGTTAGTTCACTGTAAAATAACTGTTGAAATACAAAGAATCATGTCACTTCCTCTGAATCAGAAGACAGTGTTTTTGGAATCACTATACTCAATAGGGAGGTCTATGTTTCCAAAGAGAAGTGAAGCCTTTCACTTTACATATGGTAAGGCTCAAATAATTATTGATGCAAAGATAAATAAATGACCACAGGAAAAAAGCTATTGAAAATCAACAAGAAACTCAACTGTTTCTGTTCAGTGTTAAGTGACTTTCAGTGCTAAATCTCACTGTAAAAAATAACAAATGGGAAAATCAACCCCTGGATGCTAAATTAGTCTTTGTTGTCATTTGAGTCTAATAAAAATGATCAAGGTAAATTTGATTTTGTCCTCCAAAATGAATCTGAAGTTTTTTGAAATATGTCTGCAAAAGATGCATTTTCTTTGTACTTTATTTCCCCCTGCATTAGTATCATCAACCAGATCACGTCACCACAAAAACTGACTTTGTAGGAGGAAGGACGTCAGGTTCGTTATGAGTTGATCCTTCTGGTCCTGTAGTGAGATGTAGTGTTTGGTTTTCAATTCTCAGATATTTTACCCATTTCTTAATGTAGGGGGGAGAGTTAGACAATTACGTAAAAATTTAAAGTCTCAAACTTTTATTGACAAACTCCATGTCTTTTCTGATCTTCATTCTCCTTCAATAATGTCTCTAGCATCTGACACAGCCGATCACTCTGCCCATCTTGAAACTTCCTCTTTTTTGATTCCTGTACCTTTGCTCTTCCCTGATTTGCCTCCTCTCTGTCCAATTGTTCATGCAGCAGCTCTGCTTCCCAGCTTTCTCTTTAATAGGCATCTATTAGTAGGCATCTCCCGAGTCCCAATTCTTACTATCTGCTCTTTCTTCTCAGTGGTCACTTCTATTTTGATGACAACTCAAGATTCTTCTTTTATCCTGATCTCTAATCCATAATCTAAAACTAACCATCAGACACTGCTACTTGGGTAGTTCATTACCTTTAATAAATCCACAAACTTCAGCATGTACCAGAGTCTCTTCTGTTCCAGGATCCGATCCATGCACATGCTTTTCCTTTTGTCTGACATTCTTTCTTCTTTTTTGACTATAAAACTACTGCAGGTCACAATTTAAATGTCACTTCCTTATGGAAGCATTCCCTGATTACACTGACCAGATCAGATCCCCATTGTAGGGTCTCTTAGCACCTGGCAGAAAAAAAAAAATTTAAATCTCTCTTTGAGAAAGAAAAATATGAAAAAAAGCTAGTTCCCCTTTGAGAAAGAAATCAATTTCAAATAAAGGGAAATCATGAAGCACATCAATTGGGATCAAAAACTTTTGTTTTTCAGAAACCATGATGCAAAATGCTTATAGAGAAGCTGAATTTACAACTTAGTGAGCTAAATCAGAGGTTTGGTTAGATGACTCAGTGACTAAGCAAAGGTCCTAAGTATGGCCAAATGTGATGTGCTCTGCTCTCTAGCATCCAAAGTTGTGATACAGTTTTAAGTCAGAGCTTTACCCATATGACATTTAAACATCAATGTTTAGATAACTGTGGAAAAAAATCACAAATCATGGCTAGTGTAGAAGATGACGACTGTTCATGAATGGTACCTATTTTTAACCAGTTTAGATATAACTAAACTTGAAACCAACTCTTGGGTTTTTAATAACTACTTTCTCTCCTATTGCTCATCTCTTTATTCTGCCACACAAAGTGATTAAAAAACAGCTCTACTGTGATATAATTCACACACATTAATCCATTTGATGTAGAAATTTCAATGGCTTTTAGTATATTCACAGAGTTGTGCAACCATCAGCATCATCAATTTTAGTACATTTTCATCACCCTGACAAGAAATTCTACATATCTTAGCTGCCATTCCTTAATCTCCCCAACCCCCAGCCCTAGGCAACTACTAAGCAGCTTCTGTCTTGATGGATTTGGCTATTCTGGACATTTAATATAAGTGGATTTGTACACTACATGATGCTCTGACCAACTTCTTTCATTTAGCATGTTTTCAAAGTTCATCCATGTTGTAACATGAATCGGTACCTCACTCCTTTTTATAATTGAATAATATTCCATTGTATGGATGGGCTACATTTTATTTACCTACTCATCAGTTGATGGACACCTGTGTTGCTTCCACTTTTTGGCTGTTGTGAATAATGCTGCTATGAACACAGGCTGATTTCTGAGCCCTGAGAGCTGCTTGCTCCTTTTTCTCCTCTCTGTAGTCACTTAAAAATAAAAAGTGGCTTGAACATTTCTAAGTTTGAAACTACCACACAAAATGTTGGTTATTCTTTGATGACTCTACAGAATTTATTACTCCTATTATATTACATATAAGCTATACAGAATTATCTATGTAATGTTGGTCTTTTCCCCCATCTGTGCACTCCATGAGGACGAGGATCACGAGTTTGCTTGTCCCTGTATCCCTGGCACCTTGCCCAGTGATTGACATGTATTAAATATTTCTTGACTAATTTTGCCTAACCCCAACCTCAGATTGGCCTCTCATCTCAAGTTCCCCATTTCTATAAACAGCATTACTGTTATCTCAGTCACTTAAGATCCAAGTCAGAGTTGTATTTGACTCTTTCCTTTTTCACTTCTTCCTCTATATCTGATCAGTCAGCAATTTTTTGGAAACTTTTTCAAAGCCATTCTCAGCACTGGTGTGTCCATTGCTTTTTCTCACACTACCCAATCTAGACCCTCAAACTTGACCTCCCTGCCTTCTTTCTCTCCTACTTCTAAGCTTTTTTTGTAGAGAGTTCTCAAAGTAGTCTTCACAAAAACCAATTCTATCACTTTATTTGCCTCTGAATTAACATAACAGTGGCCACAACAATGTGGCCATTGGCCACAGAATAGAAGCCCTCAACCCAAAGTTGAAAGACTTCCATAACATGATTCCTTATATTATAAGGCAAGTAGCTGTTTCAGTTTTCTCTAGTACTCCCTGGTCGTACTTATCAGAAGACAGACTCTGCCTACCTAGTCTAGCCTATTGGTTAATTGGAACTAGATTATTGGATCAACTGCTTAACATTGTCTTGGAAGGCAAATACTAGCAATTTGGAACATTTTTATGGCCAAGCCTCACTGACCAGTACAAAGATATATTTGATTCACTAACGTCAAATCAGTGTATTGCAAACGAAAACACATTAACCTCGATTTTTCCATATTCTTTCCCAAAGGTGAGTAACTTACAAGAACATTCCATAGGAGATTCCCTATATATCGGAACTCCCTGCTTTTCTGTTATAGAGAGGATCATAAATGGACCATTAGTAAACCTCCCATGTGCTGTGTTTTATACAAGCTCATACCTTTCATTGCACTTGCTATGGTGCCTTGTATATTGTAAAAGCAAAGACATGGAGAATATTGTAATTTGTTTTTTCTTAGCAGAGAATTTCTCTCCCCATTGCTTAAGCCAGCAATGTTTGTTTTTGTTAGGGTAATAATAAGATAAGCCATTTGGGTTTGGAAATGACATCCTCACCCCAAGGGGCATGCTGGGATCAACACAGATAGCTGCTTAACTGACTTCCAGAGAGCTTTGGCCTGGTTCATTATACCTGCTTTTGCTTTGCCTTGTAGTGCATATCCCTTTAGGGTTACAGCTCAATTGTCTGGGACCATACCAGAGATTTGGAGAATTGGTTCTGATGGGAAAGGGAGACCCAGGAACTGGTATCTTAAAAAAGCTATGGGAAAAAATAGAAAAGGTTCAAAAAGGAGTTTATTGAGGTTGCTTTCCATGTGGTGTACAGTTAAAACCTTTTCCCCTGTGGGCTCACAAAAGCTTCAATAAGAGCCACACTGCTTGCTAATGCTTAGTGAGGTAGATTTACTATTTGGGGCTAAGCCTATGCTGAGTAGACCTCAAAGTCTGTATAAGACAATAACAGAGTCTGTCCATGGGAGGACAGCCATACAGGACTCGAATATGCATTAGGTAAATATGTATTAAATTGATGTGTTTGTCTTGTCTTCCCATGAAATAATACTCCCCATTACCTCTAGATGATTCATAGAGAAGGTGTTTAATGATAACATGCTGATTAGGAATGTGCTGTAATTCTAATTTGTTTTTAAAGTAGGAAGGGAGGAAAGTTTCTTAAGCACCTTCTGGGTATCCTCTTTGTAGCAGATTTTCACATTTAATCTCATTTAATCCTTACAATCTTGTAACGCAAATATCTTTAGTATTATCTGAATGATAATTACCTTCATTTTCTAAATAAAAAAAATTAAAGGCTCAGTGAACTTAAGTAACTTGCTCAGATGCATGGCACTAGGAAGTGACAGATATGGGATTCTAACCCAGATCTGTTTTACCCCAAAAGCTTCTTTGAATTATTACATAAACTACCATGAAAGATGGGGGAGGGGGGAGATTATATTGTATAAAGACAAGCTCGTTGATATTCTTATTCCCCATACATTATTCATTTTCCTATTGTATATTAATTGTGTAGCAATGATTGGAGAATCTTGTGCTTGCTGGAATTTTTTTGCAGCATATTCTGGATTACAGTAGTTAAATATATCTTTTAATTTGAAGAACCACCCCCTAAACTGTCTCTAATATATATGTCACAGGTAGGTTAACAGCCTAGCTTTACTTTGCTATCACAAAGATAGAACTCTTGACCTACTCCTGATTATTTTACTTCCATAAGTAGAGAGTTGGGGAAAAAACTCTGGCCCATTTTCTTTAACAATCAGCTGTCTTCAGGTTTACTGAACAACAGCCTACCTCAGAAGTTAGAGCTTGCAATAATTGTGCATACTGAATATGTTATGTCACTGGGTAGAAAACTGAGCTATTTTTCAACAATACCCTCTTGAAATAGCAACATGAAAAACTGAGTTTTTATTTCAATTCTCAATGATGACAGTAGCTTCCTTCTTTCAAGATGGATTATTTGTTAACAAGTTACAAGCATGTGAAATTGCATACTTCTGGTTACAAGAGAGAGTCATTGTCTAATGGTGCCCATTCAAGAATGCAACCACAAGTCAAGGCTGTCATAAGACCAAGCTGCCATTATGGTTCCTCAGTGACATCCAGTCCAGTAAAAATGCCATTTTCAGAAGCCAGTTACCACCAAAGCAGTGGTGGATTTTGTGGTTGGTTTATTCAGAAATTGTTCTTGGGGATCTTGAGAAAAGAATCTAACTTCTTCAGTAATTAGTGTGTTACTACTGATTTAAGCCAGATTTAGTTTTCTTTTGAACATATAATGTACTCAAATATGTCTGAATACCTGTGTTGGCTGAAAGAAAAAGTTACCTCCCAAGATAAATAGGTTAAGAAAAACAAGTCAAATCACTATGTGCAAATCTCATTTGTCCAAGTAAAGATCCTTGTTTTACTGGTTTTAACTGGTCCATTTTTGCTTAGTTACTGTTTAAAAGTTCTTCTCCAGGCCTACACGTGCACAGAGACTCATCTCTGAAATTGTGCTGAACTCCCTTAGCTTTGCCCAATCTTTTTTTCAATTCCATTTAATAGACACCTATGCTATGGTGAGCGCTGCCTGGGTAAAATTTGAATGCATTACTGTTTTAGGAATATAAGGTTCAGAGAGACTTTTCTTGCAGCTAAGAATGAAAGGCCTTCTCTTTTCAGAAAACTGACATGCAGACTTGTTAATCAGTCACCTTCAGATGGGCAGGGGTTCTCATTAGATCTCTGCATTCCAGAAGTCAGCTTGAGCTCCTCCAACCACAGGCCTCTCAAGATTCATGCATGTTCCCCAGGGCTTCAATTCCATCCTCATTTCTGGCTCCAAGTTCCTCTTTCAGTGAGTCTCTGAATCCCACTCTAGTCTCTTCCATATTTCCCTTCTCTCAGCTAGGCCAGGCCCTAATCATCCAGATGTAAAATGTGTCCCCTTTTCCTTGATGTCCTCAAAAAACCCACTCACTCAAGGCATATGGGCATTAACTATTAACTATAGCTATCAGATAAGTAATAACTGATTGAGATACTGAGGGTGAAAGTAGCACATTCTAACAAATAATTCCAAGCTATGTAAAGATATTTGAATTTCGTCTTATATTTTAAGAAGTAGTTTGTGACAAAGAACTTCCATAACTCTGTAATGACTTTGTTAGCCAGGCCGACTATAATTCTTGCATAGAGTTTAACCACATGGTATTTCATAGAGGAACTCACATTTTCCTCAGTTGACAAATGAAATCCTAATGGAATAACTGCATGGCAAAATAAAACAAATTCGCAGTATAAGTTTGACTTCCAGATCATGTATGATCAAGGCTAATGACACATTATTCTAATAAATAGTATGCAGTGAAAAAAATACATCTAATGAAGTTGCGTGTAGCACTTTATACACTTTAAAAAGATCTAGCTTTTATAGCTTTTTGTTTTTTGTACATTCCGAAGAGTCATTTTGATCTAATCGGAAGAAACTGTGAAAATCAAGTTGATTTAATATCAGTTACAAAAATAATCTTTTAGAATGGACTGAATGAGTTAAGGAATATGCAGTCTATTTCCTTTTTTTTTCTTTTTTAGATAACTAAAACAAATTTGTAGTAATTTGCATAGATTAAATTATAGCTGAAGATTTAGCAGGGAATTGACATTATTAGGGAGTGAAAAGTAAACTCTTCTGTGGTCAAAGAGTTTTTTTCCAGAGCTGTTTAGCTGAAATGTTGTGTACATAAAGGCCTAATGTATTTTGGCAACTCTAACCCTGAGATTTACACTTTTTTCTATTTTACTTTAAAATTAAAATATTCAAAAATGCCTTTTATCTGCTTTTCAGCCATTTAGTTTCATTCTCTACGATATGCCCTAGACATGGTGAACTTGATTGCCTGCAGAATGAATTAATGAATCTTTTATGTCAATGGGAGTTTATTAACAACATTCATGACATTTTCAAATCAATCCTTCTATGTTCTCCAATTATGGCCTCATTGTGGTTAGGCAGCATCCCAAGGGAAAAACAAAGAGAGTGAAGGGGAATCAACACACTTACAACTGACTTCAGAAAAGCAAATTAATAAGGGGAAGTGTATCTAAATTATTTGTTCTGTTGTCTGTCATATTAAATACAGAATGCAAATCCATGTTCTTTTAAATGTTTTTGCTGTTGTTCAAAAATGTGAATTATTCTACCAGAAGGCAAAAGCACCTTCCTTTAACTTCTATGTCCATAGTCAATTTAGTTTTTTTTTTCAACACAGGGGCATTTCTGAACTTTAAAGTAAATATTACTTACACAGCAAACATAAACAATGAACAGTGTTAAAACATCTCAATGATGAAAATATAAAATAGTTTTAGATACAGCTTATTTAATGAAGGCTATTTGGATCGCCCTGCACTCTGTCTTCGTACTTTTAAAATAAGCCCAAAACGTGTATAATCATATGCCCATCATATATATTATACATATATAAAATTTCTTGGTCCTTTAACTCTCCTGATCTAAGCTAAATCCTCAGTGTTCTATTAGACATTAAATCCTGGCATTGGCTTCTAGGTGACCTTGAACCAAACACTAAATTTTAGTCTCTATCTCTATTAAATGAAGGAGGTTGAACCAGATGCTCCAAAGTGCTTTGAGCTGACATTTATTATTGAAGCCATTAAAGAGACATTCTGATAATTTGGGGTGGAATCTTTTTTTAGAAACATTTTGTTTCCTCCTCAACCCCTCCTTCCCTCACTATACTAGTGGTTCCTAATAGGTAGGTCAGGACATATTGACTCTTTTATAGGAGTGCCACCTAATTTTCATTGTTGTGTAAAATTTATTTTCACTTCAACTGAAGATACATTTTATATTCTGTAATACATTAGATGAAACACTGTCAGCAGTTCTTGCAATACATTAAGGTACAGTTTTCAAAAAATAAGAGGTTAAAGGGAAATCATTATGTCAAACTGGTGACAGTTTAGATCTGTGCTACATAGTTTAGATATGGCAGTCAGTCACATGTAGCTACTGAGCTCCTGAAATGTGGCTAGTCCAAATTGAGATGTGCTATAAGTGAACACCACACCAAATCTTGAAGGCTTACTGCAAAAAAAAAAATTGTAGATATCTCATTTAATAATTTTTTATGCCAACTACATGTTGAAATGTTAATATTTTGGACATATCATGTTAAACACAATACATTGTCCTTTTTTACCTTTTAAAAAATGTGACTCTAGAAAAGTTTAAAGTTTAAATCCCATTTGTGGCTCTCATTATATCTCTTCTGGACAGTGCTGGTATGGTGTCACACGTTTACTGGAACATGAAAGACGTGCCTTAGTAATTATATAAGAAAACATGGTCAAGTCAATAAAGTCTTCCCACAGCTGCATGGTGCTAAAGGATGCTTGAATAGAAGTACTGTTATACTGTAGCTATGATTGTCTTAAAATCATTATGACCCATACTGTCATGCATTAGAAAAATTAATTTTGCCAAAATGACCGTACAATGCAAGACAATCTACAATCCCTTCAAAATAACAATGGCATTTTTCAGAACTAGAACAAATAATTCTCAGATCTGTACGGAAACACAAAGGACTTTGAATAGTTAAAACAATCTTGGGAAAGAAAAACAAAGCTGGAAATACCCTGTGCCCTGATTTCAAACTATACTACAAAGCTGCAGTAATCAAAACAGAATGGTACCAGCACAAAGCCACATAGATCAATGGAACAGACTAAAGAGCCCAGAAATGAACCCACACTTATATGGGCAATTAGTACATCACAAAGGAGGCAAGAATATACAATGAGGAAAAGACAGCCTCTTCAATAAATGGTGTTGGGAAAACTAGACAGCTACATGCAAAAGAATCAAACTGGACCACTCTTTCACACCATGCACAAAAATAAATTAAAAATGGATTAAAGACTTAAATGAAACCATAAAACTTCTAGAAGAAAACATAGTAAGCTCTTTGATATTTGTCTCAGTGGTATTTTTTTGGATATGTCTCCTCAGGCAAAAGAAAAAAAAGTAAAAATAAAGAAATGGAATTGCCTCAAACTAAATAGCTTTTATACAGTGAAAGACACGATCAACAAAACTAAAAAGGCCACCTACTGAATGGGAAAAGATATTTGCAAACAATATATCCAATAAGGGATTAATATCCAAAATATATAAAGAACTCATATAACTCAACATCAAAAAAACACACAACCTGATTAAAAACTGGGCAGAGGATCTGAATAAACATTTTTCCAAAGAAGAGATACAGATGGCTGGCAGACACATGAAAAGATGCTCAACATCACTAATCATTAGTGAAATACAAATCATAAACACAATGAGCTACCACCTCACACCTGTGAGAACTGCTATCATCAGAAAGACAACAAATATGTGTTGGCGAGGATGTGGAGAAAAGGGAACCCTAGTACACTTTTGGTGGGAATGTAAATTGGTACAGCCACTATGGAAAACAGTATGGAGATTTCTCAAAAAATTTAAAATGGAACTACCATATGACAGAGAAATATTACTCCTGAGTATTTATCCAAAAACACAAAACCACTAATTCAAAAATACATATGCACTCCTATGTTCACTGCAGCTTTATTTACATAGCCAAGCTATGGAAGCAATGTAAGTGCCCATCAATAGTTGAAGTAATACAGATGTGGTAGATAGATAGACAGATAGATAGACAAAAAGGTACAAAATTCCAGTTGCAAAATACATGAGTAGCAGATATGAAATGTACAGTGTGGGGAATATAGTCAATATCTATGTAATATCTTTGTATGATGATCTATTGTACTAGTCTTTATCATGGTACTCGTTTTGAAATCTATAGAAATACTGAACCACTATGTTGTATAACAGAAACCAACATAGTGTTAAAGGTCAAATATACTTTGAGAACAAACAAACTAACTCACAGAAAAAGAGATCAGATTTGTGGTTACCAATGGTGAGAGTTGTGGGGAGAGGGAATTGGATAAAGACTGTCAAAAGGTACAAAATCCTGTTTATAAGATAAATAAGTACTAGAGATGTAATGTACAACACACGGTAAATATAATTAACACTGCAGTATATTATACATAGAAGTTGTTAAGGGAGTAAATACTGAGAGTTCTCATCACAAGGAAATCTTTTTTTCTGTTTCTTTAATTTTGTATCTATATGAGATGATACGTTAGTTAAATTTACTGTGATAATCATTTCGTGATGTGTGTAAGTCAAATCATTATGCTGTACACCTTAAACTTATACAGGGCTGTATGTCAATTATATCTCAATAAAACTGGAAGGGAAGAGAATGATTTATGACTTGTTTAGCCCTGTTCTGACCTTTTAAAACCTTTCACTGTGTACCTTCATACACACACATACAGGAGGCCAAGCACAGACAGTGACTCCTTCAGCCGTAGGTTCATGTTGAAGCTCTGGATGCTTATCTTACCTTCAGTGATACTTTTGTCTGTGACTTTCACTCCAATGCACATGCTTAACTCCTGGATGATGTAATAGAAAGGAACAGGGAACAGCAACCACTTTTCCTACAATTGAATCTCCAACTTGGACCTTCAGTTGTGCTTGTAATTTAGCCATTCCAGGGGGCTCCACTGGTTCCACTCATCCCTTCTCTCCTTCCTCTACCCTGAATTATTTTCCTATTAAAGGAGACTTGCCTTTGGTTTGATGTTTTCCATAGGTATGCCTTTTTTTTTCTGGAGTTGGCTACTAAGCACACTTCTTGCATTTGGACAAATAAGCAAATTTTGAAGAGACAGAATTTGGAAGCGATAGATGAAGGACTTGACTGACCATGTTCAAAATGCACATTAACTCTTTGAGGGCCAGTCTGTGTCATGTTCTCAAGTGCTCTAGTTCTCTGGGTCTTGCTTCTCTCTTCTCATATCTTCCATTCTGGAAAATTTCAAGCCAGAACATCTGTTTTGAAGTGCTATGCTCTGTTCTGGTGAAGATTTTTTTTTTAATTCCCGAATTTGCTTATTTCTTTCTTATCATCTGCAGATGTTTTGTACCCTCCCTTTCATTTTAATAATTGTGCAAGCCCCTAAAGAAATGCTGGCAGACTTTTTTTTCCTTTTGGATCACCCTACACAGCTCCCACCAAGAATTGCCGATTTTTCAGTGGACTCAGGCTAAAGTTTGTGGAGGATTTGGGGGGCCAGGAGAAAAAGGCTGGCAGTACTTTCTATTTTAAAATAGATATGAGTCTTCTTGGAACCACAGTATATACACACAGGTGGAGCTATGGAGGGAGGAAAAATGCTTCACAGCCTGAAAGTTTTTTGTTGTTATTTTATCTGATATGAAAAAAGAAACCAGAAAGAATAAAGGTGGCTTTTTAATAATTAAATTTTGTCATTTCTATTTTTAAGGAAGTAAGATATGAGCATATTAGCCAGCCATAATATTACAGAACAAGATCTCACAACAATCTTCATATGGATTATAAATATAATAATAATAGTAATGTATCAAATAGTAATATATCACTTTCCCAATATTTTTACCTATAGCATGGAGCAGTGGAAGCAGCTGGACATCTGTAGCCCTCAGAACAGGAGAAGCCAGGAGTCTAGATTGGATGGACCTTTGAAAAAATTTGGCAAAACATTTTTCTTTTATAGATCTCTGTTGCTTCATTTACACCAAGCTCTAATTTTGTGTCACTTTGGTTTTCACAGAAATTCTAAGTCTTAGTGGGAAAATTATATTTGTGCCCATTTCATAGAAGAGACAGACCCAGAGAGTTTAAATTCTTTACCCTGGGTCATATAACTGGTTGGTGATAAACCAGGGGTCAGAACTCAGGTCCTCTACTGAGGTCCAGTGGAAGCCTAGGCCAGAGGTCAGATATAGGGGCTGCTGATCCCCAAGGATGACCCCCAGGCAGCGTCCATTGTTGATCTTCAACCTCATGCCTGTGGGTCACAGGAAACTCCACCTAGAATTGTTAACTATTTCTCTTGCCTATTTCTTGTGACCTTCTCCTGCACTCCGGGCTGTGATGTGTTGAAGAAGATAGGATATGTACCTGTGAATAAGGAGATACCTATGGGCAAGGGACTTGTAAAGTGGGCAATCTTGTTCAGATGGGGGATCTATAGGAAGTAGGAAGAGATTCAGGTTAACTAGGAGAAAAAACAGAGAGTTAAATGCATATAAAGGGAAAGTGAGGTAACAGGCAAACCTATGCAATGATTTACACTTTTAACCACAAAAGTGAGGGTAGCCAAGAACTTAGCCAGACACTGACCAAAAGAGATAAAGATCTCAGTCAAGGGATTGTGCAAACTCCACTACTGGTTCCCCTGGCAAAGGCTCCATCTTATGGCAAGAGCAGTATGATCAGAAAAACCCACATGCAAATTAGGTAAAAGCAGTAACAAGAGGCAAGGCTCCAGGTGGTCTGGTTCTCTCCACTGCGGAAGTGCCCTGGGGACAAGTTCCTGAAGGTTTGTGCCACAAAGAATGACGTCATGAAGGGAAATATTAAAAACGTTAGTGAGAACCTGCCCACTTGAAAGAGTCTTCATTTACTGGCCAGGGTCCCTATCCAGTTGCTTATTTACCTCTTCAGTGTCCCTGTCATCCAGTGCCCATTAGTACAGTGCTTGACAATCTGAATTATTCCTGAGCCCCTTCCTTTGGCCATTCCTGCCCTGTTCCTCTTGTATTGTGCTTGTTTGCTCACACACAGGGTTAACAAACTCACTAGCGGCCAGGACTTATGATTCGTTCTGCCCTCAGGATGGTTTCCCCCATGGTCTCTGTTGGGGGGAGTCAGAGCTTCCTTAGAACACACCCACAAAAATATCATCATTCTTCATTTAATCAGAGGATGAGAGGGCCAGCTTGGCTCAATGGTTCTGAAACAAATCATTTGGATGTGAGACTAAAATGCATTAAAATACCTCTGCAGGCAATTTATGCCTCTTACTTTTAGTTCTGAGAGTCTGTAATCTTTGTTTAATTGTGGGAATGAGTTACCAAGGAAGGACATGTGTCCATTCTTGGAGATCTTAACAAAGAGGATAATCTACTGTCTGTTTTAGATGAGTTTCTTTTGCTTAAAGATCTCTTTCCAATTGTATTCTATGGCTTTCAGTTGTGCCAAAAGAAATGATTCTTAATGGTTTCCATTTTTTTCTGGTTTACTGATAAACTCTAATGTTGATAAAGATTCTGGCCCATTATACATGATCTTAAAGAAAACAGTCTCAAATATGCTGTTTGAAAGGGAGGCACCCCTAAACTTTCATCTGCAGAAATCCTTGGGGACCCCCAAGAGACAATCTAAGAGTCCACGGAATTTACAGAATAGGGTAAAATATGGTGGTTCTTTTGAAACCATTGACAAGGAAAGGAATGAATACACCAGCAGTACATGAAAGTATGTCCTGGTTAGTCAACAGCAGACATAAAATATGAACTGTTCTTTCTTTCTCCATCTGATTCATATTTATACTTCATATTCTCTTAATTTTTTTTTTAACATCAACTGAGCTATGAGCAATGAGTCACCATTTTAACTGATAGTTCTCTCAGGCAGAGTTAAAACTGCACTGATCCTAGAGGTATTTAATCAACAATTAGTGAGGCTCTACCAGGTGAAATGAGAGTTCTGAGGGATACACCTGGATCTACTCAGCAATATGTTGAGCCTCCAGATGGAGTAGGAAATGCAGATCTAGATGTTAGAGGGAGCTGAAACTAGAAATAGAGATGCAAAGGGAGGCAGTGATTTAAATTGTGGGTGTGGATGAGATCTTCATGGGAAGCATGAGCAGCAAACAGGAGGAGAGAGCAGAGGAAGGCTTTTAGAGAACACCCACTCATGGATAAGAGGGCCAGAAGTGCCAGGTTAGCACAGGAGGTGGAAGAGGAGTGGGAGGAGAGAGTGAGTGAGAGGTCACGGTGTCGTAAACCTCAAGGGAACAGGATTCTTCAAGGGCATGGTCCACAGAATCAAGCCAGCAGTAAGGTTTGGCCAAAGGACTGCAAAGAAGCCACCAAATGGTAGTGATTACAAGGCCTTAGGTGGCTTCTGAGAAAGCGTTTGCAGTAGAGCCTTGAAACAGAAACCTGACAGCAAGATGTTCAGGTGTCCATGAAAAATAATTCAGATGAATGTTCCAAGAAGTTTGGTGATAAAGAAAGGGAAGAGAGGGCACCTTAATGATTTTGCTTTCTAAGAATGGAGGTCATCTGAGCATAGGTGCAGGGGGAAAGAGCCTCTGGGAAAAGGGACTGAAGCAGGTGAAGGGATTACTAAAGGATCTGGAAAGAACTAGATTAATAACAAATGAGGATGCTCTAGGATTGGAAGACTCAATATTGTTAAAATGGCCATACTACCCAAGACAATCTACAGATTTAATGCAATCCCTATCAAATTACCCAGGACATTTTTCACAGAACTAGAACAAATAATGCTAAAATTTATACGGAACCACAAAAGACCAAGAATTGCCCAAGCAATATTGAAGAAAAAGAACAAAGCTGGAGGAATAACCCTCTCAGATTTCAGACAATACTACAGAGCTACAATAATCAAAACACTGTGGTACTGGCATAAAAACAGACATAGATTAATGGAACAAAATAGAGAGCCCAGAAATAAACCCCTAGACCTATGGTCAATTAATCTTCAACAAAGGAGGCTAGAATATATGATGGAGAAAAGATAGTCTCTTCAGCAAGTGGTGTTGGGAAAACTGGATAGCAGCATGTAAATCAATGAAGTTAGGACACTCCCTCACACCATACACAAAAATAAAGTCAAAATGGCTTAAAGACTTAAATGTAAGACAAGACATGATAAATCTCCTAGAAGAAAACACAGGCAAAACATTCTCTGACGTAAATCTTAGCAATATTCTCCTAGGGCAGTCTACCCAAGCAATAGAAATACAAGCAAAAATAAACAAATGGGACCTAATTAAACTTATAAGCTTTTGCACAGCACAGGAAACCATAAGAAAAACAAAACAACAACCTATGGAATGGGAGAAAATACTTGCAAGTGATGCAATAGACAAAAGCTTAATTTCCAGAATATATAAAAAGCTCACACAATTTAATAATAAAAAACCCAATCCAAAAATGGACAGAAGACCTAAATAAGCAATTCTCCAATGAAGACATACGAATGGCCAACAGGCATATGAAAAAATGCTCAGCATCGCTAATTATCAGAGAAATGCAAATCAAAACTACAATGAGGTATCACCTCACACCAATCAGAATGGCCATCATTCAGAAGTCCACAAATAATAAATGTTGGAGAGGGTGTGGAGAAAAGGGAAATCTCCTGCACTGTTGGTGGGAATGTAGTTTGCTGCAGCCATTATGGAAAACAGTATGGAGATTCCTCAAAGAACCAAAAATAGGCTTACCATATGGTCCAGCAGTCCCACTCCTGGACATATATCCAGAGGGAACCTTAATTCAAAAAGACACCTGTACCCCAATGTTCACCGCAGAACTATATAGAATGGCTAAGACATGGAAACAACCTAAATGTTCATCAACAGATGACTGGATAAAGAAGTTGTGGTATATTTATATGACAGAATACTACTCAGCCATAAAAAAGAATAAAATAATGCCATTTGCAGTAACATGGGTGAAACTGGAGAATGTCATTCTAAGTGAAGTAAGCCAGAAAGAGGAAGAAAAATACCATATGACATCACTCATATGGGGAATCGAAAAGAAAAGAAAAGAAAAGAAAAGAAAAGAAAAGAAAGAAAGAAAGAAAGAAAGAAAGAAAGAAAGAAAGAAAGAAAGAAAGAAAAAGAAGACACTATGAATTCATCTACAAAACAGAAACAGACTTGTAAACATAGTAAACAATCTTATGGTTACTGGGGGAAGGGGGTGGGAAGGGATAAATTTGGGAGTTTGAGATTTGCAAACGTTAGCCACCATATATAAAAGTAGATTAAAAGAATAAGTTTCTTCTGTATGGCACAGGGAACTATATTCGGTATCTTGTAATAATCTTTAATGAAAAAGAATAAGAAAATGAATATATATATGTATATGCATGACTGGGACACTATCCTGTACACCAGAAATTGACACACTGTAACTGACTGTACTTCAATTAAAAAAAATTATTTGGTTCACAGGTTCTACAATTAGTGGGCGGGGGTATACTGTCAACTAAACCATTACTTGTCAGTACTTTAAGATATACTGCAACTTCTGAGATATTAAAATGTGAAAAATTGTGTGGCCTAGAAGCAATGAGATCCAGTTCTCGCCGTTTCCCTCTGGCCCTGCTGCTCTCTTGCACAGGTTGTTCCCTTTGCCTGAAGGCTTTTACTTCACTCAGACTCCCTGACACCAGGCAGACTCCCATTCATTCTCCAGTATCCTACTTAATTGTCTCCTTTTTCAGGAAGGCTTCCCTGGCCTATGTCTCCTTTTTTAGGAAGGCTTCTCTGGCCTATCTTGGCAGTTCGAAGTTCTGCTTGGAGTCCCCTCTGTTACAGTAGTTAGCACACGGCCATCAGTTTTTCTTCCCAGCCTCCACAGCTTTGAAGAGCAGAGACTGTGTTCTACTTGTCTTTGTCCCCCTGATGCTGAGCACAGTGTTGGGAGAGGGTAGGTACTTAATCAGTGTCTCAGTCAGCTCGGGCTGCCATAATGGACTATCATAGACTGATTGGCTTAAACAACAGAAATGTACTTCTCACAGTTCTACAAGCTGGGAAGTCTAAAATCAAGGTGCCAGCAAGTTAGGTTTCACTCTGAGGCCTCTTCTATTGGCTTGTAGGTGACTGCCATCTCGCTGTGTGCTCACAGACAGAGAAAGAGCAAGCCCTCTGATCTCTTATATCCCTTTACAAAGGCCCACCCTCATGACCTCATTTAAACCTAATTACATCTCAGAGGATTTATCTCCAAGTACCACCACATTAGGGGTTAGGTTTTCAACATAAAAATTTGGGGTGGGATATAATTCAGTCCAGAAATTAGTGTTCGGTAAATAAAGTAATGAATGATAGTCTGACTCATACCCCAAGTTTACCCTGACCTTGTTTCCTGGGTGCACCATGGCTTAGATTGACCTGTCTGGTAACTGCTGACCTATGCTTGGCCAGTGATTTTGTTTTTTTCCTGTACTCACGCAGCACAGATGATATGTTAAGGTTCATCACTGATCCAGCCACACAGAATTTTCTAATTTCCTTTAATTATAAATTTCTTGGATTCCCTATAGCATTTAGCACAGGGCCCCACACATATTTGAAGCTCAATCACTTTTTTTTCTATTGCTATCACAGCCCTTTAGAATTGGGGCAGAATGTGAAAGATGCTGAGAAATAGCCTCAGTCTTAAATTTAGGATTTTAGTTGCCTTGGGATCTACTTTGCACTGAAATGCTTTTGGTATCACTGGAACATTATTTATTCAAATTACAGAACTGATTACTCTTAAATCTCTATGTCTAGATATTAATTTTTATTCTTTGTCCTGATGTATATTTGGTGATTAGAATATCTAGTGTAGCTAGCCAGAGCATTGCATGAAACAAACTGTCAGGTTCATTTTAATAACTGTTAACTTTTTTGGCCAATGACTTGAAAACATTTCACTCCCAGGCCTCAAATGCCTCTTTCCCATCACAAGTAAACCCTGTTAACCTTATTTCAGTCAAATTTAGTCTGTTCATTTTATTTCATTGTGGCTGCTCTTGTTGAGGTAATTTATGATATTTTTAGATTAGTGCATTGTTGTAAGCATAATGGGTATTTTTAAATAATTTTCATCATAGCTGTTGATTTAGCTAATCACAAATTATTACTACTGTCTGTAAAAAGGGCAGGGAACCAAACTGAACAAAAAGGTGGTTAGGTATTTTTCTCCTCACCTGATTTGAAGGAAGGGAATATCTGATCAAGGATAGTCTATAGGTGCAAGGCCATACCTGTTAACTTGATGCAAGCTCGTTAATCAGAATTTGGGGTTGCCTCCAATGGATATTATTGCATAGTGTTCATAATCAAAAGTAAATCCAATTTATGACTTTATATAAAAGGTTTGATATACTTGACACTGTCAAGTGGTCATATTAAATGTGGTAAAAGCCAGTATTTCACGATTAATAATTCATAATAGGAAGATTAACTAAAGAATATTTGAGACAGTCAGGTACTGTCTCAAGTATGACTGGAGTATGACTGGAGTCAATGACTGTGTTCAAGTGCATAATGAATTCAAGTGGGAAAATGGAAGAATTCTTGGTTGTCAAAAGAAGGGGTGGCCAGACCAATCAGAACAGTATGTTACAGGTAGTTTAAGTTGTGAGCCAAGTTCTTTTAAACTTGTTTTAGACAAGTGAAAATCTATGAAAACAGATGTTCCCATTGCAAGATTCAATCTCTCTTTTTTGTTGCCAGTAAATTTTGCAAGTTCTGTGGCTCTGATACTTCTAGTTGAAATGCTTATATAGGCCAAAGTCTTATGCTAGGGACAAAACTGTGAAGCAAGTTGAACTTTGTCTTTGAATCCCTACCACTTACTCATTCTGTACTTCTTTGACCATTTGGATATTCATATTTTCTATTCCTTCCTGGTACAAATCATGATTGCCTTCCTCTTGCCTTAGATAGCCCCAAGTCCGGTAAGTCCCCTTTACTATAGATCATGCAGCCCTATCCTTTTACTCAATATCCTCTAATCTACTCACTCCACTATAACTAGTCTTATCCTAACTGGGTATTGCAAAAGCAAGTAAGTCAATGAAGTGATTTCACAATAAGGTCTAGAGTCAGTTTTCTGTTATCACACTTTGAGGAATATTATCAAGCTGGAGCATATTTAAAGGATAGGAGGGTGGAGTACCTGACACAATTTCATGTCATGGCCATTTGAAGGCACTGGGATATGGGGATATGGGGATATGGGGAGCCTGGTGATTAAAAGCCTCTGCAAAAGATGAGAAAGCTGTCTCCAGATCCATGAAACTGTGTCACAGCTTTTGTCATCATCTTCATCATTATCATTATCACCGTTTATGAAGCTCCTTGGAATGCTGAATATCTTACGAATATTATCTCCAGTCCTCACAGAAAACCTACAAGACTGGTATTAATGTCCTGGGTAAGAATCAGACTTGAATCATAAGAGTTAAAAGACTGTAGAGGTCATCCAGTTTAATATTCTTCCCAGTTCAGAATCAATAAAAAACTACTCACGTGCCTTCAAATAACAGGACTGTAACCCATGGATGGCAGTTACGAGGAGGAGAATTTTTTGTCAGTCTAAAGTAGAAATTTCTAACAATTAGAGTTACTTTAAAATGGTACGTCTTGTGGAGCACTGAATGTGGGGTGGCTTCAGTTTAGAGATAGCAGTGGGTCCAGAGATGGCATGGTTGTGGCCAATGGACACAATCAAGATTCCAGAAACAAACTCACCCATATACAGTTAACTAGTATATGATAAGGGAGCCAAGAATACCCAACAGTCTCTTCAATAGTGTTTGGAAACTGGATATTCACCTACAAAAGAATGAAATTGGACTCTTATCTTATACCTCTCACAAAAATTAACTGAAAATAGATTAAAGACTTAAATGTAAGACCTGAATCCAAAAAACTCTCAGAAAAGAATATAGGGGAAAATATTCTTGACATTGGTTTTGGCAATGATTTTTTGGATATGACACCAAAAGCACAAGCAACAAAAGCAAAAATAAGTAAATGGAACTATATCAAACTAAAAAGCTTCTGCACAGCAAAAGAAAAAAGAATCAACAAAATAAAAACACAACTTACAGAAAATAATTATAAGAATTGGAAGAAAATATATGTAAACCATATACCCGATAAATGGTTAATATTTAAAATATATAAGGAACTCATACAATGCAACAGCATGCATATGCACAAAAAATAATAATAATTTGATCTGAAAATGGGAAAATGACCTGATAAACATTTTTACAAAGAAGACATACAAATTGGCCAACAGGTACATGAAAAAATGCTCAGCACCATTAGTCATTTGGGAAATGCTAATCAAAACCACGATAGCCAAGACATGGAAACAACCTAAATGTCCATCAACAGATGACTGGATAAAGAAGCTGTGGTATATTTATACAATGGAATACTAATCAGCCATGAAAAAGAATAAAATAATGCCATTTTCAGCAACATGGATGGACCTGGAGATTGTCATTCTAAGTGAAATAAGTCAGAAAGAGAAAGAAAAATACCATATGCTATCACTTATATGTGGAATTAAAAAAAAAACGAACTTATTTGCAAAACAGAAACAGACTCACAGACATAGAAAACAAACTTATGGTTACCAGGGGCAGGGAAGTGGGTGGGATGGGATACATTGGGAGTTCGAGATTTGCAGATACTAACTAATATATATAAAAAATATATAAACAACAAGTTCATACTGTATAGCACACAGAACTATATTCAATATCTTGTGGTAACTTATGGTGAAAAAGAATATGAAAATGAATATATGTATGTTCATGTATAATTGAAGCATTATGCTATTTACCAGAAACTGACACAACATTGTAAACTGACTACACTTTAATAAAAATATATATTTAAAAAACCACAATTACATATCACTTCACATCTGTTAGAATGAGATTTATTTATTACCAAAGAAAAAAGGTAACAAATGTTGGTGAGGATGTGGAAAAAGGGGAAGCCTTGTGCACTGTTGGGGGGAATGTAAATTGGTACAGCCACTGTGGAAAACAGTATGGAGGTTACTCAAAAAAATTTAAAGAACAACTACCTTATGATTTAGAGATCCTACTTCTAGGTATATATAGAAAGGAAACAAAATCAGTATCTTGCAAGAGATATTTGCACTCCCATGTTCACTGCAACATTATGCACAAAGGACAAAATATAAAAACAACCTAAGTGTCCACCAATGGATTAATGGATAAAGAAATTGTGGCATACATATATATGATGGAATATTATTCAGCTATAAAAAAAGAAGGAAATCTGCCATTAGTGACAACATGGATGGATCTGGAGGGCATTATACTAGATGAAAGAAGGAAGAGAAAGACAAATACTTTCTTGTATCATCTACATGTGGAACCTAAAAATGTTGAACTCATAGTAACTGAGAGTAGAGTGGTGTGGGGGGGAGGGAGACATGTGGAGAAGACGAGTATATGTTGGTCAAAGAGTACAGACTTTTAGTTATGAGATGAATGAGTTCTGGGGATCTAATGTATAGCATGGTAACTATAGTTAATAATACTGTATAATGTACTTGAAATTTGCTAAGAAAGCAGATGCAAAGTGTTCTTAACACATACACAAAAATGGTAACTATGTAAGGTGATGGATGTATTAACTTGATTGTGGCAGTCATTTCACAATGTATGCATATATTAAATCATCACATTGTGCATCTTAAGTATAAACAATTTTCTTTGTCAATTATACCTCAATAAAGCTTGGGGGTAAAGTAGTCTCCTACACTGATTTTGGCCATGTGGCTTGCTTTAGTTAATGGGGTATTAGAAATGTGATAAAAATAGAGGCTTGAAAAGCATTTAAGCATTGGAACTTGACCTCTTGATGTTCTCAGGATCATGCCATCATCATATTAGTAAGCTTTGAGTATTCTATTGATTGAATGAAAAATCACTAGACCAACAGCCATCCTATTAGATGTGAATGAGGTCATCCAAGACCAGCCAAGCCCCAATCAACTGATCAACTGACTGCAAACTCAGCAGCAAGCCTAGCTTTTATCATCTGAGTCCAGCCTAGAGCAGAAGAATCACCGACCAGAGTTGTGCATTCAATAAGTGGCTTGTCACATAGCAATAGATATCTAATACAAACTAGGTGATAGATGGTGAGAAAGGGTAAATGGATTGAAGCTCTGGGGGACAGGAAGGGTTGGTAAACTGGGAGTATAAAAATAAATGTGCTGCAAAGATGAAAAAATTATTGAGATTGATGGTTGTGTTGGTTGTACAACAATGTGAATGCACCTAATGATGTTGAACAATGTGAATATACCTAATGACACTTAAAAATGGTTAAAATGGTAAATTTTGTATTATATCTGTTTTACTATAATTTTTAAAAATTTAAATAAAATAATCACTGTAATAGATCAAAGAAAAAAGTAACATAATCGTAGTTGATGCAGAAAAACACTTCTCAAAGCTAAACATCAGTTCATGATAAAAACAGTCACAAACTATAAATTGAAGAAAACTTCCTTAGTCTAATTAAGGGCATCTACAAAAATCCTAAAGAAAATAGTACACTTGATGGTGAGGAAATAAATCCTATCCCTCCAAACTGGGAACAAACCAGGGATTCTACTCTCATCAATCCTATTCGTCATGGTACTAGAGGTTCCAGACAATGCAAAACAAAAAAGAAAAATAAATAAAAGACATACAGTTTGGACAGGAAGAAGTAAAACATCCTTTCCTAAAACATCTATAGTCACAGATGACATTGTCTACGTAGAAAATTATCTATATAGAAAATCCCATGGAATCTATTTGAAAGTTTCTACAACTGAGTTTAGCAAGACTGCAGGATAGAAAGTCAACACACAAACATCAATCATATTTATATATACCAACAACGAACAAATTGAAACAGATATAAACAAAACAATACAATTTCCATAGTTCAAAAAAATAAAATACCTAGGTATAAAATCTAAAAATCATGTGCAGGCTTAAATCTACAAAATGCTGATGAAAGAAATCAAAGACCTAAATAAACGAGAGAGACATACTGTGTTCTCTTGAACTTCTTGTATTGTTCTTGATGGACTGGAAGACTTCAATAGAGCTAAGTTGCTAATTCTTCCCAAACTGATCTATAGATTTAATGCAATTCCAGCTGGATTTTTTTCAGGTAAACATAGAAAAGATGATTCTAACATTTATATGGAAAGGGGAAGGAACTAGATTAGCCAAAACAATTTTGAAAAAGAAAAACAAAGTTGGAGGACTAATACATCCCATTTTTAAGAGTTACTATAAAGCTACAGTAATTAAGCTGTGTAGTATGGCTGAAGGGATAAACATACAAATCAGTGGAACAGAACAGAGAGTTCAGAAAAAGATGCACACAGTGATGGTCAATTGATATTTGACCAAAGTGAAAATGCAATAGAGAAAAGACAGTCTTCTCAACAAATGGTGATAGAATATCTGGACTCCCCTAAGCCAAAAAAAAAAAAGAAACTTGACATAAAATTTACAGCACAATATAAACATCCAAAATGAATGATAGATAAGGTTAAGTGTAAAATATAAAACTATAAAAGTTTTAAAAGAAAATATAGAAGAAAATTTGTGATCTGGGGTTGGGCAAAGCATTCTTGATCATATCTTTGATATGACAAAAAGCATGATCCATAAAAAGGAAAAAAAAGGATAAGCCAGACTTCATCAACTTTAAAAATTTTGCTCTGTAAATCACACTGTTAAGAGAATGAAAAGCCAAGCATATATATGCTGGGAGAAATATTTGCAAGTCACATACATGACAAAGAACCTGTATCCAGAATATTTAAACAACTCTCAAAACTCAACAGTAGGAAAATAAACTACCCAATTAAAAATGTGCAAAGGACTTGAACTAACTTCACCAAAGATAATATATAGATGGCATTTAGGAACAGGGAAAGATGCCCAACACCATTAACTATTATGAAATGGAAATGAAAACCATAATGATATACCACCACACCTGTTAGAATAATTAAAATTTTAAAAATTGACAATGCCAGGCACTGTCATATATTGCTGGTGGGAATGAAAAAATGATACAACCACTAGGAAAAACAGCTTGGTAATTTCTTACAATGTTAAACATACTCTTAACTTTATGACCCAGCAGTTGTACTCCTAGAGAAAAGAAAATTGTTCATATAAAAATCTGTACATGAATTTTTATATAAGCAGCTCTATTCATACTTGCAAAAAGCTGGAAACCACCAAAATGTCCTTCGGCATGTCAATGGACAAACAAATTGTGGTGTAATGAAATACTAGCCAGTAATAAAAAGGAATGAAGTAGTCATATATGTGGCAACATGGGTGAATATTAAAAGCATTATGCTAAGCCAAAGAAGCCAGTCTCAAAAGGCTAACTACGGTATGGTTCCTATTATACCACATTCTAGAAAAGACAAAACAAAGATGATGGGGAAAAGATCAATGCTAGCTAGGGGACAGGGTTAGGAGGAGGCTGTGACTAAAAAGGGAATTTTGATGGTGGTGGACATATTCTCCAACCTGTTTGTGGTGAAGGTTATATGAATCTTTAAGTGTGTTAAAATGCATAGAACTGTACATCAGAAAAGTTAATTTTATTGGATGCTGATTTAACAAATAGAGAAAACAGGACAAAAAATTTATACCTGGCATTTCAGATATAAATAAAGAAATAATGCTCATAAAAAGGAAAATAATGAAACACACACAGCAGGCAGAACTGAAACAGTAACACATGAGTGTAAAAATTTTTTTGGAAGAGAGTGATTGAGAGAGTAACTTGACAAAAGGGCACAGATTTAATACAAGACAACGGGATTTGAAGGTAGGGTGGCAGAAGAGGTTTTACAGCACTGCACTACAAAGTACCTATGCTTAGTGCTTAAGAGCATTGGACATGGACTCAACATGCCTGCATTTGAATCCTGGCTCCACCCTTAGTTTGGAATCTGTTTCCTCACCTGTAAAATGAGATTTATAGCAGAACCTACCGATACATCACCTGGCACGTAGTAAATGCTGAAGAAACAACAGCTATTAACCACCCGAAGATTTGGTTTCTCCACTGGTAACAGAAATAATAATCTGTGCTGTGAAGAGTTTAAAACAGTACATGACAAATACATCCCTTAGCCAGTATGTTAGTATTTCCAAAAGAATGCAAGTCCCTGCGGTTCATATTTGGTTATAGAAATGAATGAAGAGAATAGGATGTAGGTCTATTTGATACCAAACAGTCTTCCTTCTACTCTAAACCCCAACCCCCTCCACTTCTTTCTCATTTTTGTTGCATACTGATCACTTCCTGAGTAGATGTCCATGAATATTTTAAATATATAAATATATATATATATAAAACCTCGATAAAGAATATATATATACACACACACATACATAGGTACATACACATATATATGTAGACAAGAAATAGTAGTCAAGATTAGAAACAACAAGTAGAGAGGAAGAGGAGCAGAGAAAAACTCCTGTAATAATTTTTCTGAGCATAGCAACTCTGGTTAGCTCACTGCATTCACGCACTTGGGAAGCAGGAGCAGAAATTACAAGCACTCTGGCTATTATTATACATATAGATCACCTCGATTACTTTAAGTGATGTTGCTGAATACAATGGACAGCAGCTTTTTAAAACAGGCAAAGCTCTTTTCCAAGTATTGACGTCAGCAGGGCCTGGTAATTGTTCCTCTCAATGGCTCAACTGCCACTTCAGTCACAGATGGGGACTGCTGCTTTCCACACTGCAGCCATAGACACATAGAAGCCGCTCTCTACTTGGGGTTGTTGGGGGTTTGGTAGCAATCTTTGCCTCTAGCTTGTTAGCTGTGTGCATCATTTCCAGTTGGAGGTGTAGGATGTTTGGGGGGTGTAGCTCAGCGTGTGCTTAGGGTGTAGGCAGGGAATCTTTTATCTCTTTTCTCATTTGTGTCTAAGAAATTCAGTGCGAGAAAGGGATAGCTTAGAAGACCTCAATCCACCTCAACTCAGCATGGGATCTGCCCCTATTCATAGTCAGAGGGCTGCCTGCCTAAACAGTTTGATTTTTAAGTGAGAATCAGAAAGCCCTTTCTCCCTACTCCAATTTATTTCCCCACCAGCCCTAACATGCTGCTAGAAATATCAAGGTTATTAAATCTGGACCAATATTTTGGCTAGATTTAATCTGTTGGTCCTTTAGCAAAGGATAGGACCTAAAGCGGGGGAAGGGACTCAGGGAAGACAAATTTTGATGAGAACTTTAAAGGAGAGATAGAAAAAAGGATTAGAGGCAGCAAAGAATACATAGGGTGGGGGTCGGGGGTGGGGTAAGAGTACAGGGCAGAGATGGGGGAATATACAGCTACGAGAAGAGCACAAATAAGAACAGAAGTTACTAAAAACAATTTGCCCACTCCATCAGAAGAAATTTACCTGGTCCTTCTAAAATTCAGCAGTAAGAGAATATATTCAATAATCAGTTATTCTCTGTGAACTATCTTGTTATCACACTTTGAGTAATTTTTGCTGAACAGCAGGAAATCCTAAAGATGTTGGGTTTTAGTGATAAAGTGAAATGTATCATCACTTTGAAGTTGGTTGTCTTAATTTTGCCTTTATTTGACATAGCAAGACTTGGAAAATTGTAAAACTTCGTGGGTTTTTTCCCCTGGCCATGTTCCCATGTCCATAATGATGCTTCCGGAAAGACCAAACTTGAGCCGTGTTCCGGATGTGAACAAGACTGGACTATTACCCAGTATCTGTATAAAATTCTCATTTTCTATGAGAATGCTTTACTAAAATAGCTCTTGAAACTCCAGAAAGTCGGATTGGCTTTCCCCACTGCATTTGAAGACCCTTCTGCACTGGCTGAGATCTGTACACGCCCTGCCTTTGTGATAATTGGCCATGCCCTAGGGTCGGGTAGTGAGGATGACTGTACATGAGAAACAGAGAAAACAGAGAAGTGACATCTTCATTTCCTGCAAAAATCTTTTTGTATAAACTGCGTGAACTTTGCTGAGTTTAAATAAATACTTTGAAATCTGAGATGACTGGATTTCTCTCTGTGCTGTCTAGAGTAACAGTAAACTTCCAGCAAATGTCAGCTTCTCAGGATGTAGCCAGAGCCACCAACTTCCTTAGAGAAAAGGAGGGGGAGAACTCCTCCACTTCACAGGAGGCTCTAATATGGATGCAGCTAATAACTCTTGTTATAATGCCTCTGGTTTTACCTCAAGTTCTGTTCATGATGTAGTTAACAGTGGGGGCGCTGGAGTCAAAGAGAACTGGGTTTAAATCCCATGAGTCTTGACAAGTTATTAACTAACTGTCTCAGTTTTCTCATCTGTAAGATAGAGGTAATAATAGTATGGAAAGCACTTCAACCAGCTCCTGGAGCACAGTAACTAAATGGCAGATATTATTATTATCATTATTGTTCCTCTTGATGTTTGTTATCACTGACATAATTGTTATTCTTTAAATGGATATCTCCTTTTGATGTGCTCCACAGAGTTGGAGCTACTCCACCAGACTGGGTGATGAAGTAAAATAGCACTCTAAACCACCTAGGGCCAAAACAACAATTAGGGTTTCAGCTCAGTGTACTGATTAGTTGATAGTCGCTTCCTAGAAGGCTATGTGGATAAGAATTCTAAGGATGCTGATGAGATTAGCAGAGTGACAAGATCAGTTATCAGTGTCTTCCATGAGCATGGAAGGGAGAAAGGAAATACTTTGCTTATTTGCCAACCTTGGCCTAGGCGCTATGGACCATGGCTCAGATTCTTTCTGCTCCTTTGAAATAGTGCAGAAAAATATAAACATTCTCATTCCTGGTGACCACAATTCTAACACTCTTGATGTTTAAAAGAGATTCTTACTGGTAGCAAGCTATAACCCAGTTCAAGACCAAACACTGACATTTTTGTTTTTTTTAATTTTGTTTAGAGTTTCATTGCTTCCTTCTGGGAAAACTATTTGGCTACTAAACATCATAATCCAAGTAACATGGTGGTCTCCTCTTCCTTAATAATGATGTTAATGGCTTATATTTTCAGAGTGTTTAATTTGTAAAATGCTCTTACAACCATTAGGACACTTTATATTCAACTATTTGGCATGCAACAAGCACAAAAGGAAGTGAAGGTAAACTGGTGTGGGTATTTCTTAAGCCTCATTTCAAGTTCATTAATGATTCTAGCACATATGTTTTGTTTCCAAAGTGCTGGCGTTTCACTTCCAGGGTAATGGTATCTGCCTCTTGCTGTGAGCCTCCCTCTGGTTTCTTGACTCCTTTATTTATTTTCCTTTCATTTATGATTTTTCCCCATGTAATACATGTTTGTCTGTTGTTAAAATATTGCCCTCATATTGTGCAGCATGCCCAAGTATTTCCCTCAGTGAGTCACTTATAGATCACAGGGCCAATTCTGTTCTCAAGACAAAATGCCAAGGCTAAGATTAATTCCAGTTTTATATTAATGATTACGGATTGTTAGGGCTCAGAAACCTCCAACTGCTGAACAGAATGGTCAAATGGTGGCCTGGGTAGAAGGCAAACTCTCATTCCTTTTCCAACACCAAAGTGTTGTTTTCCTGTCCTCCTAGATAGCTTCTACTTCAGAAGCATAATCCATTCTCTCCCACTCAGCCAGTCTCAAGAGATTTGAAACTATTCTGCAATAAAAGATGTGTAAGGTTGACCCTCCCTGCCTACGCTTCTCTCTGCTCAAATGGGTTGAGTCAGTATTTCCTTTCTCTCTAATTCAGCAGTAAGCCAGCTGGTTTTGTCTGATAGACTAAGACCCAATTAAATGACCTTCTCCATCCAAACTTCATCTAACCAAGAAAAAGACAGAGTTAAGCAATGATTTAATTAATGGAATAGAAGAAGACTGGTAAAGCAAATAAATTCAGACCCTAAAATCTCTTTCTTCTATCGCATTTTAGAAAGTTTCTATAGTAAATTTTTCTATTATGAAACTTTAAATTATATAATAAGGAATCTATATTTTATCCTCCACTGATGGTATGGCAACCTAGATAGATCAAATTTCCTTAAAAAAAGAAATGAAAAATACTATTTATTATTTATATGACTTCACAGCTCAACAGCAAAAAAAGTTACTAAGGCCCCATGGTCCTTTATCTCTTACATAACTATTTTAACTGACTTAGGATTTGGTATTATACCCTCAGCATATATTAAAATGTGATACAAGAAACAACCATATGAAATCTAATTTTGCATTTAATGTGGGGATATGATCTGAATATGTTTTTCACCATAACCCAGGGTGTATCTTAGGAAGCTCAAAGAAAGATGTGTTTCAACTTCAGTATGAAATTGAATATATTTAGTCCAAGTAAAAAATAGCTTAAACAATACAGACATGTAATATCTAATTAGTAAGAAGACAAGAGGGAGGTGATTGCTGGTCCTGGTGTAGCTGCTCACTGATGCCATCAAAGACACAGGACTTTCTTTCTGTTTTTCTGCCCTACCATTTTTGATTGTCTTTTCAATCTAATGCTTTGTGCCTCATGTCACATGATGGCTTCCACACGACCAGGCCATTTGTCCATATTCAGACATGGTACTCATTCTCATTATTGTCTACTGACCTGATACTTAGCTGGAATAAAAGACTTTAAACAAGCAGTCCAGATGGGAGGCTGACATTGACAATGTAGTAGAATAATCATTTCAATAAATCTTAACTGCATTTAAACCACTGGTTTCCTGGACATCCTAAAACGTGCAACTCTGTTTCTGGGAGATGAAATAAAATTTTAGGTTTATTGCATTGTTCTATGACACTCTTCATGAATTAGTAATTCTCTAGAGACCTTGGATGATTAAGATTAACATATTCTTAGGTACTTCCTAGGTGCCCAGATGTTACATACAACATCTGATTTAATACTCATAGCCAATCCAAAGGGTAGGTCTTATTACCATTTTTTTGGGTAACATGAAACCTGGGTAGGGTAACCAATTGACTCAAAACCACTAAGAGATGGAGCTGAGATTCTAAATAGAACACAGTCCTCTCTCTTCAATGATTTTGAAAATTGTCCCTTTTCTACCATAGCATGTATCTCTAAACAGATTATTAATAATGGTTAAATGTATATATTGTTGCTGTCCTAGGACTGCAATGCCTAGGAAACAGGGTTAGGAAGAATTCTCATGAACTGGATTTTCTAATTACCTGAGGGTTAATGTTTTCTTTAAAAATCTTGTTGATATGATTCCTGAAATGACCCATCCTCTTCCTTGGCTTAGCAGAATATGGTGACTAAAAGCAAACTTTTCTCTGATCCTGTCATAGTCTTGACAAGATCTCCGCTTAAATGTCACCTTATCAGACAGCCTATGACCACTCTTGATAAAAGAATCACTCCACATTCTCCCCTCACTCTATCACCCTTGCACAGCTTTGCTTTATTCCTCACAGCACTTATCACTAATTGATATATTACATATTTATGTATTTACTTTTTGTCTATCTCACTGAGAATGTAAGCTTCATGAAAGAAGAGACTTTATTATATGGAGTTGTTTCTCCAGGGCTTAGGATAGTGCCCGGAATATAGTAGGCACTCAAACAATGTTTGTTGAATGAATGAGTGAATGAACCCAATTAAATATCAGTTCTAACCATTTAGTCCTGTTGCCACAAATAGAATGGGCTGAATCTGTGTGTATGTGATACCCTGTCACTCATTATTTGGCACCTAGGAATGGGGTTATTTATAATAAAGCTGTTGCCACATTATCTTATTCTTCCTCATACAAACAGGCACAGGGTAGCAATTTAAGTAAATTAAGGTTCTGGTCAGTTGGAATTGATCTATCAAGGTTGTCCTATAATTTTAAGAAAAGAACTGGTTTCTTGTATACTCTGTTTTTTTACACTATGAAATTTTATGCTGAGCATGCACTATGTAAACACATTCACTCTTTAACAAAGGACATCAACTTTGAAAACTACTCAAGTTCAAAAAAAAAAAATCAGGTTCCAATTTTCTTAATGTTCTCTACAGAGAAATTCCTGAAAGCAGAGTATCCTTAGAGAAGGCAACCATTTGCAGATTATTTTATTGCATCCTTTCTGAAATGTTGCTACCAGCACAAACACTATCTTGCTATTGACTCTGATTAAGTGTCTTTTTTTCCTTCTTGCTTAAAAAACATAATCTACATGCTGTTTATAGAAGATAGAGTAAAGATGACTGAGTAGTGGGGCATGGAGAAAAACCTATTCTAAATAGTACTACAAATATTTGGCAGTTGTAACAAGAATTTCCAATGGTGAATTAAACAGATGGAGTTGTCATAGCAAAAATGTATATATCTTTTGAGTATAAAAATGGTCCCAACGGCTATGTTTTCTATCACTGTCTTCAAGGTACAATTTCAATGTATTTGGGAGCTCTGATGAACCTTCAGACTGTGAAAATATTCATGAAAACCTTACTACGAGACCCTGCATCATGAGAGGGAGTCCAGTGGTGGTTAAGAGCTTGGGTGCCAGGGCCATATTGGGCTCCAGTGCCAGGTTAAGCCTTCGGCTTCAATCCTGGGTCTGCTACTTACTAGGTAGGTGACATTGGCAAATTTTATTGTACAGTAAAAGTTGGGTCATGGCACTCTCCTGCTTAAAGTTCAAACCCCTCTAATGACTCCCCAAGTCTATATGGCTATGTTCTACTTCCCTCTTGGACCTCTTGCTCATTATGCTTCAGCCTCAGGGGCCTTATTGCTGGGTCCATCTCACGGCTTCTGTACTTGCTGGTCCTTCACTTAGAATGATCTTCCCCCACATATTCTAATGGCTGGCTCTCTCACTTCCTTAGAACCTCTGCTCAACTTTCACCTCCTCAGAGATGTTTTGTTAGAACAGCTTTCTAAAATAGCATCTCCCTTTCATTCTCTACTTCCTATCCATCTTTATTCTTCTTCATAACACTTATCATTCGAGCTTCTGTTATAAATTTAACTCTTTATGTCTGTGCTATACCCCACCCTAAATGTAAGCACATGAATGTTGTCTTGTCTACTGTGGAGTTTCAGGGTCTTAAGTAGTGCCTAGGATAGAATAGGTGCTCAGTAAATATTTGTTGAATGCTGGAATCAGTACTTGACTTGTATTGCGTCCATCAGTCTCTTTCTCATTGATTTGGAACTGAGCCCAAAGAGACTATGTCAGCAGCAGGTTCTACAGTTATAGTCTTATAGTATCAAGACCTGTGAGACTCACCACAAATGATAAATGCTGGAGAGGGTGTGGAGAAAAGGGAACCCTCCTACACTGCTGATGGGAATGCAGTCTGGTGCAGCCATTGTGGAAAACAGTATGGGAATTCCTCAAAAGACTAAAAATAGACTTAACATATAAGCCAGCAATCCCACTCCTGGGCATATATCCAGAAGGAACCCTAATTCAAAAAGACACCTACACCTCAACGTTCATAGCAGCACTGTTTACAATAGCCAAGACATGGAAACAACCTAAATGTCCATTGACAGATGACTGGATAAAGAAGTTGTGGTATATTTATACAATGGAATACTATTCAGCCATAAAATGACAACATAATGCCATTTGCAGGAACATGGATGTCCCTAGAGAATGTCATTCTAAGAGAAGTAAGCCAGAAAGAGAAGGAAAAATATCATTTGATATCACTCATATGTGGAATCTAAAAAAAAAATAAGAAGACAAATTAGCTTAAATATAAAACAGAAACAGATTCATAGACATAGAATACAAACTTGTGGTTGCCAGTGGGGAGAGGGGTAGGGAAGGATAGCCTAGGAGTTAGAGATTTTTAGATACTGACAGGTATATATAGAATACATAAACAAGTTTATAGTGTATAGCACAGGGAAATGTCTTCAAGATCTTGTAGTAGCTCACAGTGAAAAAGAATATGAAAATGAATATATGTATATTCATGTATGACTGAAAAACTGTGCTGTACAGTACAAATTGACACATAGTAAACTGACTATAACTCAATAAAAAAAATTTTAAAAAACAGTAACAAATGGTAAAAAAGAACCCTTATTTCACAGACGTATAATCACCAAAATTTAAGAACTCAAGAAAGGTTGGAAAGGTACACGTAAGCAAATTTTCTTCTGATACAGTGTGAGCTATTGATATGGCACCAAGAACATTGATATAAATAATTAGTAAAATTCTAGAATTATTTAGAAAATATAATTTGGTTGAATTTTTTAAAAATAGATCAATGACTAATACAATTTTACTAAGTAAAAATTATGCCAATAATAATTTTGAGTATGCACTTCTTTTGAGTATACACAACATAATTTCTAGATTATGAAACCTATGACAACATAGATATATATCAATTAAGATTGTAATAAAGCAAAATCTCTCATAAGACATTCCAGGACACAATAAACACTCTAAAGGTGGAATGGGGGGAAAAAAAAGCTGAGACTCAAGTATCAGGAAAGCAATTACAGGCCACTCTGTAAACAAAAGTGTAGGCTCAGGAAGAGAGAGAGAGATTTTTGGATCCTCTCATTTTTAATACTGTATTCCTACTGATTCTCTCTGCTTAGGAGACTTGAGTGCATTTCTATTTCTTGCAACCAAACGGTCCTTGACTAATACAGGGATGAAATAAGTTGACTCTTCATAAGAGCCTTTGGGGTCCTAGAGGGAAGAGGAAGTGCTGGTAGACTTTTTATACTTGACTCTCTAGAGCTTACCACAATTATTTCTAGTATATATATATAATAAATAATTAACAAATAGAAATTTTCCAGCTTGTAACTTAATTTCGACAATGTAGATGCAATGAACCCTCGTTCACCCTCCTAAGACTGTATTTCTCTTTCCCACTCCCTGTAGATGCCATCCCATCATCTAGCACCTCTCAGGCCCTCACTGAATATTCTCCTCAGCATTCTTGCATGGGATACTTAAAAAGGTTATTCTAAAATAAAATCCTCCCCATACCAGGGACACACAAAATTCTGATAAAGAGAAAAGGGAGTGTAGTTTCTAGATGTTCTGTGTCAAAATGTGAATGTCTGTTGCCTCTGAGGGGCCAGTTTCATCATTTTTAGTAGTGTGATACGTTTTGTGAATCTGTATCTTTGAAGAGCCAACTTTATATTATTTTGTGGTTGCTGATTTTTTTTAATGCTTGAACCAGAAGTGTGATTTTAGTACCAACCAATGAACTGAAAATTCTGCTTTACAATATCAGAAAGCAGTTACTTTATAGAGGAAAATTAGGGCTTTCAGTGAAACAATTAATCATAACCATCACAAATATTGCCATATTAGGTGGTCTAATCCATACCTGAATTCATGATTCTACCATTTCATCTCATCTACCTTTACCAGAGTCCCTCCCAAGACAGAATTTCACTTTGATGAGATGTTGGTCCCCTTCTGCTGATAATCCTCTTGGTTTTCCTTTAGTTATTTTCATCATCCTGTTGACTTAATGGTATTACCTTTTCTACCAAAGATGGAATCTCTTTAATCTTTGCATTAGTACTTTTTCAATTCTTGCATAAGCTGTCATTTAACTACCATAGTTTATTATTTTCTGGATAAAGTAAGTATTCACAATGACTGTAAAATGAGTTAGCCATATTTTGGGCTCTTATGTATCATTCCTTAATTGATATCCTCTCTCCTCTCACAATCACCCCTTCTGGGTTCACTGCAATTACTGACTGAGAAATCTTTTTCTGAATAGGATAAAAAGGAGAAAATTAATATTATCCCAGAGCCTTTTATACCCTGACAAATTATAGCCACAATTTAGAATGCTATCTTAGATTGATTTTCAGGGCCAGTTACCCAGGCTAGAAGAAAACTAGGACAAGAACACACTAATTCAATCACGTGAAGGCTGAATCCATTGTTTCTACTTGTCACTTTTGAGAGCTATTTGACCTAAGTTGGACTGAATCTGGTTGCAAAAGTGGGCAGACTTACAGTGTGAGGGGAAAGGGGTTTCAACTTTCCAGGTAAAGGGAACAGAATCTCAAATAAGAGTTGTGCTGTGTACAGGCTATAATTTTGATACCTTGAGACATGACTAAGCGATAGACATACAGCCACAGGAAGGTTTAGATTTTCTGTCCTGAAATCCAACCCTTGCAACCTCTGCACAGAGATATTCCTTCTCATAACCCTAGGACCCTGGACTGAGGTTTAAATCCACTTTCTTTGATGCTTCCCTGGTGGAAAAAGCCTAGGTTGAAACAATTTCTGCCTTCATATTCCAATGAACATGCAGTATTATGATTCTGTTCAGTTCTGGATAAACATTCTTACATTTAGAACTATCTTGCTATCCCATATGATTTGGCTGGTGTGAGGTCTCACTGGGGGTTGAAGTGGTGATTTAAAAATGTCATTGTTTCATAATTTGTAGGGGCATTTGCAGCATTGTTAGCACATCATCTATAGGCATCTGACCTCAGCCAGGACAATCAGTACCTCTATGGAATTTTAAAAATCTGAGCCAAGGTAAGGACGCAAGCCTCTTTCAGGTGCCAGAAGCTGTAAGAAAGATTTGGTTATCAGTAGTCACGCTTCCCACCACAAAAAAAAAAAAAAAAAAGTAGGTTCACTGTGAGAAAAAGCAAAAGTGACCCAGAGAGAAACCAAGGACAAGGATGAGGCAAGAGCCCTTAGATCCATTCTCCCTGAGGTCCAGAGGTACCTCTCCCATTTCCACAATTTGTTGTTCAACTATTTCTTTGATTATTTAAAATATCCCCAGAAACATTTCAATAAATTTCCTTGAAAAAGCTAATTCTTTGGGTACTCAAGAGCCCAAATTATACATATATATTTGGGAGTTCAAAACCAGGTATCAATCAAGCAATTCTAATGGCATCCGGAACAAGAGGTGATTTGTAATTAGTCCAGTTACAACTTTTCCCCAATCTGCCAACCACAATTAAGAATGCTATAGGCAGGAATCACAGGTTTTTGTTTGTTTGTTTTTGGTTCTGTGTTAAGAGTTGGAGCACGATTTTCAACAGGAAGTTCCAGATTAGCTCCTGTATAATTTGAGCAACTGTTCATCAACAGATTTTCATGGTCTCCTTTCTACTGACTGAACACAAATGGCCACTGGGAGGAGGAGACTGGACAGAGCCAAACCTTGAGTGTTTCTCTAATATATTTCTACCTTTTCTCCTTTCTTGTCCATAAGATTGCTTTTTAAATAAGTCTTTTACTTTCAAATGTAAGAAATATACTCCTCTGACCCTTTAGAGTATAGGCCTCCTAATTTTATAAATTTAAATCCCACTGATGGCTGGTAATGTTAAACCCTTTCAGTTCTCTCTCCTCATATTTATGGAGCTTTCTGTAGGCCAGGCTATTTTAAGCTCTTGGCATATCCATTTCTATTACTTCTAGCTTTCCAACTTGTCCAGCATGGTGCTTGATGCAGTGATTTCTTACAAGCTGGTTGTTGAGTGAATAAGCAACGGTGCAAGCATGTTGAAGAAAAGCTGTGAGTTGATTAATTCTTCTCTTCCACTAGGTGGTGCTGGTTGATACGTCATTTGCTTTGAAATATTTTAAAGGCGTCGATCTGTCACCATTTGGCTGGCAGTAAGACTTGATGGGAGGCAGTGAGTTTATTTGTCCAAGCCAGGAATTTCTGAGTCTCTACTGGGCCTTTTCCTCTAACTAGATATGTGGGCTTCTTAATTTCCATATTCTTAAATACGGCTAATGGCCCTTTACTTATCTGTGTAGGAGGACATGGTGAGATGTCCTGGTCTCTCTCAACACTTCTCAGAGGCTCATTTTTCTGGGGCCTGGGGACACTGCTTTATAAGACTTAGATGAGAAGGGATTGTTTGGCTGAGAGAGTAAAGACATAGGCTTGAGTGACCATACTGGACACCTCACTATTATCGTGGCCACTGACCATTAGCATATGGTCTCAGGGCTATTGGTGACCCCAGGGATCTCTGTTTTTGCCCATGATATTGCATTTTAAATGTGACTTTTACTTTCAAAATGTAAGAAATACTCTCCTAGGATTGCGTAGAAAATACTTACAAAGGGACCTTTTAAAGAACTCATGTTTGGGCAAGATACTGTCTAATACAGTAGTGTTCTGTTTATCAGGCACCATCAGGGGGAGAAGTGTTACATATAAGCAAGTTTTCCAGATATCCAAACCATATTCTTTCCATGCTAAATCTTTTGAAAATTTTGCAGAGCTGGAGTAAATAAAAATAGTCCTAAAATATTTTGTACATGCTGTGCTTTCTTAAGCATAATATGCTAAATTTAATTTAATGTATTTAATAACTCATAATCTTATTTATTGATTTATGCATGTATGTATGTTCTAAGAGCTGTTTAGTAATCTAGTATTTCTGTCCTGAAAAATTAGCTAAGTGCTTCTATCATTCTTTCCTTCTTCCTAGCATACTCTTCCATTTTTCAAATTTGCAATCAATGATATATCTTGTGCTGTATATCATATTGGCAGACTGCTTAGTGTGGGTTAACACAGGTGCTAAACTCCTCAACTCAAATTCTTCATACTATTATCTTTGGACAGAGGAATCTGCCTTCTATGGGGTCCTCTGGACTCCTGATCACCTCAAACTCCAGGAGCAGTTTCCCAGCCAATTCTCCAACAGGAGACCACACTCTGGGCACAGTCACTCTCTGAATACCTCCTTCCTATCCACAATCCACAATGGAAAATTGCTTTATTAAAGATACCAAGAAAATAACATTAACATAATAAAATTGGGGAGGGAGGACAGAAATCTACTAAAATCAGAGCCACAGTGGTAGCTTCTACAAAACAATGAGAGGCAAAATTGCACACAGGACTTCTTTATCCGTAAGAACAGAAACCCAATTCAAACTGACTTAAGCTCAAATGTTCACTAAACAGAAAAAGATCTGAAAAACTTCAGGAGAAGGTGAACACAAGTGTTTGAACTGCCTCCAGGAGACGACTGCTCTCCATCTCTGCCCTACAACCCTCTGCCTTGGCTCCATGTACACACCTGTCTTCTTCATTCATAGTTCCCAGCAGATCCAGGCTTATACCCACCTGGCTTACAGGCAAATGGAAAGAGAGTTTCTCTTTCCATCAACTCTTACAAGCATCCCAGAATTGACTCTCATTGGCTAGGCTTACATCTCATGGCTCCTGAAAGTCAGTCATTATGACTGAAAGCCTGCAATACATTGATTGGCCAAATATATCTCTAGAGATTAGAGGGATGGGTCAGACAAATATAACCACATAGACCTACAATTTAGAGTTAGAGTGTAATTACTCCCCAAAGGAAAACCATTGTGTTGTTACCAGTGTAGGTATGAATGGATGCTGGGAGGATAAAACCAACAGTTTTGTGCTAAAGAAGCTAATGGAGATGAACAAGCAAAGCCAGGATGCCAATTACCAACTCCTATTGTGACTCAGAGTAATTCTATCACACACCAGCCATGTCCTCCCAATGGGTGCCTACCTACCAAACGACCTTCATCTTGAAGATTCCCCTCTAACCTCCATCTGCTCCAAGGCAGAATCAGGAGAAGGGTGAAGGTTGCTGATGAAATCTCCATTGGCCAAACATCTCTGAATTCTCCAAGATCTTTTATCCTATTAGTCAGGGCTTCCATTACTTCATTAATTCATTTAATTACTTACTCATTTTTCTTTCTTTTGACAGATCTTAAACAGGCCCAACATGATGACTATTTTCCCAAGGATATGAATATTGTAGAAAACAATCAAATGTATATCAATGGCTCGCTCCACGTTACTCTGATGGTTGACCTTACTACCATACAAGAGAACAACCTGTGATGTAAATTTAGATCATCCTTCTCACCTAGTTCCCCACTACTGAATTGGAAATTTTGAAAGTTCTAATGGACCCTTCACTACACAAAAATGGACTAAGATCCTACTATATGCCAATCACTGAAGATAAAGCCATGAAGACACAAGTCAAAAATCTGCCCTTGCAGAGCTCACTGAGGGTGGTAAAGACAAGGAAACTGACAATTATAATACAGAGTAGTCAGCACTAGCATAGAAGTAGACATAGGGTGGCATGAGCATAAAGATAAGGGCCCTTAATTCCTACTGGAAGGTCAGAGAATTGATTGGATGTATTCCCATTACTGTAATACCCTCAGGACACATTTGCCTTCTTCTGATTTCCACAGAATACCCCAGATAATATATGGGGCAGGAGGCGAAAGACTCCAACACATGCTTCAGACATTAAAGAGCAGAGGTTCCTAACTTGGGTCCATGAGCACTGGTTTTAGAGGGTAAGGATAATGCCTGAGATTGTATTCAAAATTCTCCATGTTTGTACAATTTTTTCTGGGAGAGGATTTATAACTTTCACCAGAGCCTCAAAGAGAGCATGATCAAAAGGCTTTAAGAGTCACTACTCCAGAGAGAAAGGGGGAGAGAGACAGAGACAGAGATGCAATCCTTGATGAAAGATTTCTATTGTTTGATGGGGAGCCAAGGAATGACAGTGATTCCAGCTGAGCTGGACTTGCATCATCTCACTTCCTCTGAAACAATTTCCAGCTAGGATTGAGATTCTAGAAATTATTCGAATGGATGCTTTTTTCTTCTTCTTTCTTTTTTCCTTTAATGGTGAAAGAGCCTACTGCATGTTGATTATATTAAATTAGCCACTGCCTGTCCCCGACCCCCATCCCTTCTCCAGGGACATTGAGCAATATCCTGATCAGGCTGCCTGGCCTGCTTGTAAAGTGAGGGAGGTTTGGCTCCAGTACCCTACTCTTCAATCGTCCCTCCCAAACCCCTATCCTCTGAACATGTGTCTTCCCTCTTAGAGCCTATCCTGTGCCTCTTTTTTCTTGGTTATCTTTATTCTTACCAAAGGAAAGGTGTTGGTTGATAAAGGAAGGAATTAATGATTGCATTTTTAAGAGAATATATCCAATAGATTTGGAAAGCTCTTCAGGATTCAAAGGAATGAAGCTTTGAAGGTTGAATGAATGTCAGAGGAACTGGTATTTCAAGCCACTAGAGATTCCCAAATCATACTACAAAGGTACCTGCTGATTCATAAGGCAAGTGTGCACTTAAGAGGCTAGGACCACAACAAAGAGCCATGAATTTCTGAGAGTCACTGTACCCTCTGCTTATTAACTTCTCTGTCAAGTAAGAGGATTGGACTAGATTTTCTCAAAAGTGCCTTCAAGCTTCAAAATATCAGAGGATTGAATGCGAATTAAAAACCTACTGAGGAATAGACTTGGGCTCAATGTACAAACAAACTCCCAATAAGGAGAAATATTCAAACACAAAATGGGAGGTAATAAACTCCCTTTCATGGAGATGTTGATGCAGAAGCTGGACAGCCTCTTGCAAAGGGTATTAAAGAAAGGAGTAGTTGTTATTGTGTGTGTCTGTGTGTACACTCATTTGTTCATTCTACAAATACTGAGAAAGCCCCATCTATCAGTAGGCACTGATGAGTCAACATTAAAACATATAACACTGACAACTTCTGCCTCAGTAAGTCTGCATTCTAGACCCAGGACCAGGCAGGTAACACATGTCTACAGTGGTCAGGCCTGAAGCAAACTGGAGAGTATATGCCCTAATTAAAGGTACTCAGGTATTAAATTATACTCATTTTGCAGCCAGATAAAACAGGTCTGCAAGCTGAATTTGACATTGATCACAAAGTGGTAATCCATGGTCCAGATTATAAGGATTTATTCAGTGCTTACCATGTGCCAACACTGTACTAGATGCTTCACACATATTAAGTTACTTATTTCTATAGTTAAGGCACTCTTATCAAGGACAATGATTACTTTCATCTTACAGATAAGAAAGCCAAAGCACAGAAGAGTTAAGACAGGAGCCCAAGTTACCTGGCAAGCCAGGAAATCTGGCATCAAATCCATTTATGAAACTCTATGTTGTCTTCATAGATGATTTCTCTGATTCTGAACTTGTTGATTATGTGGAATTGATCTCATTTGATCAAACTAAAGAAAGTGACTTGATGAGTGAGTTTTATTTACTTCTCATTTACATGACCTGCTTCATACAAGTTACAGTGAAGAGAGTCAGAATCCATTTTAGATTTGAACCAGAATGACTTCTGACATTTCATCTCATTTTAAATATTGTCTTCTCAAAAATAGGGGAATCCCAGAAGATGTTAGTGTCAGATTGTTTTCTCCCCTGCTAAGCAGCCAAAAGCTGGGAAGAGTGAACAACTATTCTTCTATTTTACATGTTAAAGGAATAAGCAAATTATTCATTCTTTGATCTAACAAACTTACTCCTTGACCACAAAGTAGCAGAATTTAAGAAGTAGAAGAAAATTGATCATCTGAACAGTTAGTCCTGTGGTATGTTAATAACATTTACAAGAAAACAGTAACTTCCTGGTCAAATAATTGGGAATTACTGAGTTTAAAAAAAAGTTAATCTAGGGGTGTTATTTCAAGACTTCCAGATCCTTCACTGTGCTGTGCCTTGGGAATCCTTTTTGCATGGAGCATCTATTGGGCTAGGAATCTCTTGGGCTAGAGTAGATTTGGAAACTAACCTGATCTCCCATCTAATTTTCTCACATGTGGAATTGAGCAGCTTAGAGAAGATAAATGAGCTACCGAAGGTCTCCTAAGGACTTAGCTGATAACTAATAGCCTGACATAATAATAGTACTAAAAAAAAAAAAGGCCATTGGATTTTATAATCATGATAGCATCAAACTGAAAGAAATCTTAAAGAGTATCTAAACAATTCATTTTGTTTGAAGAGGAAACATAGTTCCAAAGAACATAAATACTTACCCAAAGATGTACAGGCAGAGTCTGGACCACAGTCCATGCTTTCTGTCTTTTCCTTAGAAGGGAACTAAGTGAAAATGAATTTAATTACGTTAACCAGAAATGACTGTTAACCAGGATTTTTCAGGTACTGTGTAAGGACTTCTGCTAAAAGTTATAAGGCCTTTACAAGACAGGCACTGAGAGGCTGTGGTAGCTTCAGTGGCTGGTGGTTTCACATTAGAATCACGCGAGGAGCTTTAAAAATAATCCTGACCACCATTGCTTGGCTACACTTTAGAATGCTCTAGATGATCTAAATCTAGAATTTGGGGGTAAGATGAGGCCCTGGTAGCTACACTTTATAAAGTGGCCCATATTATTTTATTTTTGGGTTTTTTTGTTCATTTGTTTTTGAGAGGGGGAGGTATTTAGGTTTATTTATTTATTCTTGGAGGAGGTACTGGGGATTGAACCTAGGACCTCGTGCATGCTATGCATGCATTCTACCACTTGAGCTATACCCTCTCCCGCTGCCCCAGATTATTTTAGAGCAGCCAGGGTGGAGAACCACTAACTTAGGACAAAATGAGATCTGAAGTTGGAGAAAAGAAAGAGCGGAGATGGTAGGAGAGGCCTCAGGAAAGAAGGTGCCCCAGTTATCAGCAGAAAGAAGGTTGTGGTGCTTATCTCCTTATTACACACACACATACACACATACACACACACACACACAAAATCCTTTAACTGTTTGGAAGTGGAAGAACATCTTAGTGGGAATAAGACAGCAATAAGAAGAGATGAATAAAAGTATCACTACCTAGCCTTGGGCCTACCTGGGTTTTGATAGCATGCGTTTGTAGGAAATCCTATCAGCATGGCCCTGTGGCTTTCTTCTGAAACACTCCATATTCTCTGCATGGAAGCAGAAAGAGCAGGCCTGGGGGCTACTTTGACTTCTGGATAAACAAGATAGACACAGAGGCCTCACACTAGTCCCAGAACCAAGGAGTGACAGCAGGCAGTCGATAGATTCCACGAAGCTTGTCCTTGTGCCACAAATACAATGAACTAGTGATGACTCCAGTGAGCAGACCCCACTGCGAGTGGGTCCATGTTATTCCACTGCCCAGGAAATGCCACTTGGAGTGAACTCCCTGTCTAGGCTAGCGGTGGTCCACTGTGCTC
This sequence comes from Camelus dromedarius, assembly GCF_036321535.1. Classification (NCBI taxonomy): domain Eukaryota; kingdom Metazoa; phylum Chordata; class Mammalia; order Artiodactyla; family Camelidae; genus Camelus; species Camelus dromedarius. The sequence continues at coordinate 39,206,971 of NC_087443.1, read as the reverse complement.
ATATCTATGTTTTTTAGATTCCTTTCAAGCCTCTCTTGCCATCTTTTGGAGATTATTTTTTCATTTCAAACAAATTTTAGATCTATAACCATCACTCCAATTACTTCTGTAATAATGACCTTCTTGTACTTTGTGGGACTGCCAAATCTGGCCACTTCATAGCTGATTATGAACTTGTGACTAAGCAGCCGACATTTCAAGACAACATTTAGCCAGTTCCAATAAGGAAGCAGCAGCTAGCATCTTCTAGCAATTACTGTAATTTATGTGTTAAGAAACAAAATAGCAATGCTCAGATTTCTTTAATAGATTCTTAACTAACCACATAAGGATGGAGTCTAATTTGTAGGGGAACTGTCTTCTTGTCCTTCACCTCTGATCAGAGCAAGTCTCAGAATGAAGTGCTATCTGAGATTAAATTGTGGCTTTCTTTTCTTATTCCTCCTCCCTTTTTAATTTAACTATCTTCTGCTCCAGCCGGAACCCAAGAGTTAGCATGTACAGTGTGTCTTCCAACTGAACTGCTTGATCGTCTATGACTCAGCTGTCCAGAGAGCCACAGCTGGCTTGGTGTTGATTTTAAAAGACTTCTCTTTCTTTCTCTCTCTCTCTTCCCAACCCTGCCTACCCCGCCCCCCTAACCCCGCAGCTCTCTGTCTTCCTCTCTCTCTCTCTCTCTCTCCAGTTACACAGCGTGACTCAATACCCAGTTCCTTCCACTTGGCTGTGAGGCGCACAGAGGGAAACTCCTAGTTCTCTGGCTACAGTCTTGGGCTCTGGAAGCAGCTTTATAAGGTCAGTGTCCCAAACCAAAGCAGACAGCAGTACAAATAAACAGCCATGGGGAGACAGACACGGAGTCAGGAAAATCCCCTACATGACTAGACTATCAATTTCAGCAGTGCTGCGGCTGGGAACGTCAGGTTCAAGCCCATGACACTGAGGCCAAAGAGTTTGCCTTGGAATAAGTGGTATTCTTAAGCCCATTTCTCCTTAGTCAGTGACCATATTTTGTTAAAGAAAAAAAAAATCATGTGTGGGATTGGTGGGAGTCAGTTCCTGATAATCATAAAAATGGTGCATTTCCAGGATTTGAATTAATTGAGGAAGAAAGGCAATCTCAATCAGTAAAAAGCCTGAATTGTAGAAGTTCTCAACAGACAAGTGCTATTGGGAAGGATCCTACTGGGTACTGTCCTAGAAAAAGAACAGGTATTTGAGATACTAGATGTCCATTTAAATCCTGGTTCCAACTGCAATTTGCTGTGATAAATGTTATCAAAAGTGGATTTGTCATAAAGTTAAAATGGAGCTTACATTTCAGGATCCCTCTCTTAGAGGCACACAGCTAAGAGACACTAATAATGTGTTCACATGGTCATATGTTGTAAAATTTGCACAGGTAAACTGTTTTGGTATTCTTTTTCTTAAAGAGGGATCCCCAACTTATAGAAGCTTCAGGCCCCTTAAAACCTGAATGTACCCCAGTTGGGAAAGGTATATGGGGACAGAAGTGGCAGTGAAGGAGATTGTCTTTGGAGTTCATCTTATCTGTATTGATTCAGGATGAGAGGAGAAAGTACTCTGTTCAGGGGGAGGGTCCAGCTGTTCATTTTCATTGGTGATGTAGACCTCCCCTTTCTTCTGCCAAGCCACACTCCCTTGCCCAACTCAGAACAATCAGTGTGTCCCTATAGACACTTCCTTTAATCATGATCTTTACCTTAAAGGTAAATGAGAAAGTATATATGCCTGGCAAAAAGAAAGTAGTGAGGATAGATGTTGCATGCTTAGAAAGGTATCCCCTTTGTTAGTTTCTCACATCCCTGGTAGGCACACGGCTCAAGTCAGGCGTTTCAGAGTCCTTCCCTGCCTCGGTTATTTCAATGTGAGCAGCATGAAGAGGACCTCTTTTCCCTCTTCCTAACTCTGTAAAGGGTATGAACCCATGTCTGGTAGCAGACAGGGTTCCTGACTTGTAGAAAAGCTGGTCTGAGGATGAATGGAGAGAGAAATCCAGTAGTCCTCCAGTCCCTGATTTCAGCAAGTCCCATCCCACCTTTCTGTGGGTTTATGAGCCAATACATTTCCCATTTCTTCTCCAGTAGGTTGCTGTCTCTTACAACCTAAATCACCTTGACTAATATATTTTTTATCTGGAATCATATTGTCATGGAAAAAAATTTCATCCAGCTCTCTATTTCTCTTTTCTCAGATCAAGGCTTCCTCTTGGGAATAGTCTCTGCAGAATCATCCCTTAAAATGAAATTTTAATTACTTTCATCAACACACCTAACACAAATGAATTACCTATTGAGTCCATGGTAACTGGATCCCAGCTGGACTAGGTGAACTACTGGGAACTGACTGTGCTTACACTGCAAAATGAACAAGCCATAACCTCCCCATGCTCTGTTGCTAAAATGGAGGAGGAATCACTGATGACTGACTAACGAGCCATAAATGATGGCTGTAACTTCTAGAATATATTAAGTGCCATGTTCATGCTGGATTTAAGATTACTGGAGAGCTTGAAGGATATTTTGACTATCACAAGAATTAAAACATAGAACTAAATGTGCTGGGTATAATAACTTTGGTCTCACTGAAATGATTCAGCGAGAGACAACTGTTCTTATTAGGGACATCCTGAGGTGGTGATGCTCTGCATTGTAGAACTGTATGATTAGATGGCCTCAGGTTTTACTGAGTATAAAGTTTTCACAAATTATATACTAGAAAGATCCAAATTATAGATTGAGTGTTGAGTGGTAAATTACCCTGAACAGAGTGCTGAGTTGGAATTCAGAAATTCTAAGTTATTTTCTTAACTCTGTCCCTAAATTACTGCAGTTACCTGGAGCCTCAGTTTCTTCATCTGTAAAATGATAGGGCTGGACTGCACAATAATAACTACCATTTATTGAGCTGTTAATATGTGCTAGACTTTACACTAGGAGCTTCATGTACATTATTATACCACCACTTATTTCTACCACTAATTCTTTTAATAAATAATACTTTTTTAATCTCTTATCCTGTACAGATAAGGAAAACAAGGCTTAAGAGATAAAGAAAATTTCTCAAGATCACACAGATAGTAGGTGGCAGAGTAAAGATTCAAAGTGAACCAGACCAGGTTCAGAGCCTACACACATAATTACTATTTGATATTGTTATTCTTGAAGGATTTCTAAGATTCTTCCAGCTTTAAAGTGCTTTTCTTTTATTTCTATGTAACAATCTATTTCAGGATCTTGTTATCTTAATAAATTTGGATAACATTGTGGCAGTTAATTTCCGGTTAATTCAACTGTAATCAACATGTGATCTCAGACCTATTTATTCAATTATAACTGGCTCAGAACTAATTTTCAGCAAAATTAAGATATACCATTCAAGAAAACACTGATGGCCATTTGATTCCATAACTTATTCACCAGCTCATTCTGACCATACTACATTTTTTAGGCACAAACCCTGTTTAGAAGATGAATTTTGTCCTGGAAGGGGAAATTAAGCACTATTGGCTCTTTCCCAGTTAGGAAAATCCTAAACCAAACACTTATTTTCCTTCTGGTCTCCAACCCCTTTACTCCTCCCCAGCCACCACAAACACTGTCTGACCATGTGGTCTGACTAGTTGCTGTTGGTGGTGGTGGCCATTTTAATTCTACTCCACCTCCTCCAAAAGGGAGGCTGAAATTCCAAGTGAATCTATCAACAAGTTCATGTTTAGCTCAGAGTGTTTCTAACCCTGTTTGAGGAACTGAGGGTTGCAGTTGCAAAGAAACATAACACACAGCCCACTGCCTTGCAGGTGCTCCAAATAGTGAAGGTGTAAATCAAGCAGATAGAAATATGGAACAATGTAAAATAAAGGGTAAATGATGTTAGTAACTCTTAACTGCTATGGTAAAAACGAAACAATGAGGAAGAGCTGGGATGGGGAAGGGAGAAACATTTGCGCTGAGGTATAGACAAGATTCAGATCCATGGGAAGGGGCTTTCCATATAAGAGAACTTTGACAAAGGCAGTGAATGTTAACTAAACTTACTGTGGTAATCATTTTGCAGTATATACGTATATCAAGTCATTAATGCTGTATACCTTGAACTTATACAGTGTTGTATGTCAATTACATCTCACTAACACTGGGAAAAATATATAAATAAAACTAAAAAGAGAACCATAATGAGACACGAGGAAGGGAATGAACATGATATGCTATAGCAATGTGAAGAGACCTTTTGTAGCGAGCAGACTTCTAATCAAAACCTGTTAAAAATGAAAATTCCATCAGAAAGGGCTGCTGAGGGCAGAAATCACATTTCTTTGCTCATTACCACGCTTCTGTGCCTACAACAATGCTTGACACAGAGTAAGTATTCAGCAATATTTATTAAATGAATAAATTATTCATCTGCTTTCATTACCTACATGTTGTACTTCATATAGACCTGCTACTCTCAAAGTGTGGTCCCAGGACCAGCATCATTGATAGTTTTGTATTTTAATTGTCTAAATTCAAATAAATAAAAAGATTTATCCATTGATTCAGATTGCTACTTTAACTACTGTATGGGAGTGTCTCTGACAAGAAGAGGAAGTAGTACCCTAGATCCTGGTAAGGTAATGCTGCTCAAAAACCAAATGATGAAGTACCAGTTTAAGAAGGCTGCCTGACCCAAACGTTTTCCCTGCCTTCCAAAAGCCTAACAAAATGATGGCAAAAGAGCAACCAATAAGAGCAAAGAGAATGGGAGGAACACCAAGACAATTACAAAGATTTCAATTAATGTCTAAAAAGCTGATGAGGACAGAAGACTACGGGACTTTTTTGGAGCATCTTGAGTGTACTTCTACTCCTGTTATGAAATGCTGAGGCAGATTGCTGAGGAGCATGGCCTAAAGGGTTAGCAAGGCTCCCTCTATTCCAGAAGTAAATCAGAGTCCTTCACAATATTTCATGGAACTTGAGAAATGGAAGAGGCATTAGAAAAAGGGATTCTATGGCTATTACCAAAAAGACAATACCAAGTACTGGAGAGGATGTGGAGAAAAGGGAACCCTTGCGCACTGTTGGTGGGATTGTAAATTGGTGTACTACGGAAAACAGTTTGGAGGTCCCTCAAAAATTAAAAATAGAACTACCATATGATCTAGCAATTCCATTTCTGGGTATTTTCCCAAGGAAAACAAGAACACTATTTTGAAAAGATCCGTGCAACCTTATGTTCATTGCAGCATTATTTACAATAGACAAGATATGTAAGCAACCTAAGTGTCCAACAATAAATGAATGGATTAAGAAGATGTGATGGAGACAAACAATGGAATATTATCTAGCCATAAAAAGAATGAAATCTTGCCATTTGTGACAACATGCATGGACCTAGAGGGTATTATGTTAAATGAAGTAAGTCAGACAGAGAAAGACAAATGCCATATGATTTCACTTGTATGTGGAATCTAAAAACCAAAACAAATGAACAAACATAACAAAACAGAAACAGACTCAGAGAGAATAAACAAGGTGGTTACTGGAGAGCAGGGGGTGGGGGGATGGGTGAAATAGGTGAAGGGGATTTATAGGTACAAACTTCCAGTTACAAAGCAAGTGAGTCATGGGGATGAAGTGCACAGCAGAGGGAATATAGTCAATAATACTGTAATAACTTTGTACAGTGGCAGATGGTAACCAGACTTATCATACTCATCATTTTATAAAGCATCAAATACCAAATCACCGTGTAGTTCATCTGGAACTAACATAGTGTTGTACGTCAATTACACATCAATATAAACAAACAAACAAACAAGCAAGCAAGCAAGCAAGCAAATGCAATTCCATTGCATTGAACAGGTGAGGAAACTGAGGTGTAAGGAAGTTAAGAGACTGCCCCCAGTCACACACTAGTAACTAGCAGACCCAAGACAATAAACCACATCTATTTCCCACTATGCTTTCCACTATTTCCCACTGCCTATGTCAGATGGTCAGAACTGTCAAGACCTTCCATGACTAAATCCATTGTGCCTTTCTAGTCACATGCAATCTCTCTAGCAAGTTCCCAGATGCTGCTAGTGCAAATACTTCTAACATTTGTCTAAAACCACAGTTCTACTATAATGAATAACCTTTAGCATTTAAACACTTAAGAAGATACTTCTACTATTAATATGATAAAAAGCTGATCTGTAACCTGAAACAAAAACTAGTTCCCCAATACCCTAAAGTTAATACCTTAGACTTAAATACCATTATTTATTTGCATTTCTTCCCAGGTTTGCCTTCCTAAAATTTCAGTAATTTTAGTGTTTTTATATCTTACCTGACCAAAGGAAAAGGACCGGCCTCAGAATGAGATTTTCCAACCAAGTTCCTTTTTATAACCACATTTCACTTGTTACATCATTGGAGTTTTAATTTTCTGTCTTTCATCCAGATTTAAGATTTTCAGGCCCAGTGCCTTTCTGAAAATGATGTATTATTTAGTTGGGCAAGGCTGGTCGTACCTAACACATCGTCTTGCCATTTTGATATATTGATTTGGCCTATTAGCATTACTGAGAACTAATATAAACTGTATTGGTATTTTATTTAATATAAACCTTATTAGGCTTACTTAGTAAGGTTTATTTAATATTAACATTTTATCTGATATTAACTTTTTATTATTCTTATGAGGGCCATCTAGAGCAGAACTTTGCAAACATCACATTGTGCCATTCCCTAGTGCTATACATGAATCAGGGATGTCAAGACAGAGATCTGCGCCCAGAGCTGCTGGGAACCTGAGTGTTCAGGAGCCCCAGGTGGAGTGGAGGGCTGGAAGAGACACCAAGCACAGCCTTTAGGGTGCCATGAATTAATATGCGGTTAGATAAATGTTATCACTTTCTACATGTGCCACAAAATGGAAAGTTTGGAAAACACTGGATCTTTAATTCATGTCCATGGAGAGAAGGGATTGAGTCTGTGTGGTCAATGCTCTTTTCTAGGACAGGATGCTAATTCATCTTTTCATAACACACTGTAACATGCCCTTTCCACTTGGTTATTTTGTGTGACCACTGTTGCAAATGAACTGTGGGACCCTGTCTTCCAACTTCTGATTGGTCTTTCTTATTCTGCTTGCAGCACCTACTTTCCTTGGAATTACCCTCAATTCCCACTGTTTATTTTTCCTGCTAATACAGAAAATAAAAGGTACTTAACGATAAAGCATGGACTGATTTTTTTCAGAGAAGAAACAAAATATTCATTTATAATTATATTCCCTTAATTTACAAAATCAGTAAGAAGTGAAATATGATCTATTAATCCTTTCTGTATTACAATTATGTTTCTACATACTTTATATCAACTTTCCCTTTTGTGAATCATTAGGAGTATTTTCCTGGACAGTTGCAACCTACTTTGATTAAACATTGTTATTTACTTTATCTATTTTGTGGTGCTCAGCTTGGCTAAGGGAAGCCCCTTTAAGTGACTCTTTTCTCCTTTGAACATTGCCTCTGGTGTTTTATAAAAGTATGCAAGCTGTCTGGCAACACAGGCTGTCCCAGACCCAAGCTGACTTTTCCCTGACCCCAAGACATGGAATCACTACCTTTCAAAGGATCTTGGGGTCCTTTAGTGGAAAAAAGTAAGAGAGACCCAAATCTGGGCACTAACAATGCTCAATGAGAATGGATGGTGGGAGCACTGACTTAACAGAAATGGAAAATACACATGGACACGAAGGATACGAGTTTACATAGAATTCTGCACTTTGGCATGGTATGTTTCTATGTACTTATTTTCCTACGGTATGTGGTTTTATCAGCCCCTAATACTTCCCTTTACATTGACAAAAGCGGCAACAACATTCTATGATCCCGTTATCACCCCTCCACCACCAAAAATCAGTATCTTGTTGAAGGTCCTGTGGGCTTTTTCTTTTAACAAGTCACTTAGTATTTTTACCTTTAAAATAGGATTGATTCTCCAATGTAACAAGTAGTTGAAAGGATTAAGTGAAATATCATAAAAGGTCATGAAAATGAAAACTATTTTTTATTCTCCTTATACATGAGTAGGGTTCCTAGAACACACTTATGTTTTCCATTTCCTTATCTTTGCTCACAACGTGTTCTCTTGCAAAAAAAAAAAAAAAAAAAAAAAAAAAAAAAAAAAAAAACCTTTCTCCATTAGTACCTGCTGAAACCAGGCTCAGTTTAAATGCCTCACCCAGAAGCATTCCAAGGCTTCCAGGCAGGATGAGTCCTTTCTCTTCTGTGCTTCAGTACCTCAATGATTCTGATGTTTAAAACAATCACTGCATTATGTGATTTGTGTGCACATTCATCTCCTCTAATAAGATGAGTTTGTGGAGGGCAGAGATCATATTTTATATACCCAGAGCCTTGCGTGAAGTAAAGAGATATTTGCTGAATTGAATTGAATGTTGATTGGATTAAATCACTCACTGAGTTTCTATTCTCATGCAATTAAACAAACCCAAAGAGTTATTGATGAGCAGAATGAATAATTACTTAAAACACTACTTACTCTGATAACATTACAAGCTCCTAAAATTGAAGAAGTGTGGGCCTCTTAAAATGTGGAACAGAATCACCTAAGAGACTTGTTAAAAATTCAGATACTCAGGCTCTACCCAAGATACAGTGATGGAACTGCTGATGACACAGCCAAGCAATCTTGTATTTTTGACATCTGTCAGGTGGTTATCATGCACATCAATGTTTGAGAACCACTTGTCTTAAAGAAATCCTGGCCCTTATCTCACTTAAGGCAAAATACTACCCAGAGACTCTTGAAAACTATTTTTCCCTCATTCACATATCTTCTAGTAGCTGTTTGTAAGGGACTTAAAACAAGGTGCTTATGATGCTACAGTAGATCTATCTCCCAGGATGGGAACCAAGGTGTGTGTGACAAAGCGAGGAAGAAGATGCTTTTGAATTCATAGTATTATCTCATACTAACTAGTGAGATTTTAGAATAAAGCCCCAGTGAAGCAACATTTCTGTCCGTATGACTGAGGTATACTGAAATGGATGTGGGATTTGGCACCAGAATAGGTAGATTTGATTCCCAGCATTACTGCATGTTGGCTGTGAGCAATGGCAGGCTTTCTGAGTTTTTTTGTTTTCTGTAAAATGCAGATAGGAAAGCCTCCTTCGCTCTCAAGATTGTGATGAGGACTTTGTGAGAGGCAATGACACATATAAAGATGTTTTATTAAATCTCAGAGTGGTCTTTGTTTATTATTATTTTCAATGCATGTGTCGATTTAAAAGGCTCACTTCCAGAGCATTTCTTTGACTTCTCCCAGCCTCTCCAGGCTGGTAAAGTGGACCCTGAGTTCAGTTTCACTGTATATGCAAATGACATCCATGGTGCACATGGGGACCTACTCCAATATTAGTCACAATGCACATTAGGAGTAAGTGCTTGGTTCCTCTGGTTTTCAACCATAAAATGGAAGTTAAGTGACCCATTTACACAGATGAAAATGCTTTACACAACCTATGCCACAGATCATGTTCCTGTTATTCCTAACATTGCCCTGCTTTGAAGGGTGTTGAGCTCTGCTTTTTTCAAGTGCTTGGCCTAATGCTCAATTTGATTCAGAAGTGGCTATAGGGCCGGCCATATAGCTCAAAACAAGCACTTTAGAAATTAAAGGATGTCACGTCATCTGGGGTATTAGAACCAGCCCTTTGCGATGGCTTAGCTCATCTCTCTGCACTGGGAAGCACTTTTACCCCACTTAGCAGTTACCTTTGGTACTGCTTTCTGTAGGCCCAGAGCCCCCAGGCACCTGACACAGATGGTCATTCAATATTCCTTCAACTGAATGCATACTTTTTATTCAAAGAAAGATCTTTATCTAAGACCCACTGCATTGGTAAGTGTGGTGGTTATCACTTAAACTCTCTGTAGGACTCAAAGTTCCATATACAGCTTAGACAGAATCTCTTATTTGGAAGGGCTCTTGACAATCTAGCTTTTTCCAAAAGGTGTTCCGTGGAGCACCAACATAGTGAGATACTCCTTGAAGAGGGTGGAGCAGGATTCCATTGTTAAGTAACTTTAGGAAACCCTGCCCACCTCTCTTGGGGGTCTGAACACACAACAGCATATTGAACGCTCTGAGAAGTCCTATAGTAGTCCCACCTTTTGTTATGTTGTTTGATAATATGTGACATGATTTGGTAATTGGATCCCTTATTACTTCAGCTTCCTACACCCTTAGTGGTGCAACAGACGCTCTATGCACAGTAAGAGAATTGTCTCTTTTTAGGCTCTTAACTGCCATTCACTGCCTGTGAAAATTTGTCCCTAGACTAAACCAATTCCTGACTGAGTAATTCTGTGGTAATACTGTAGGGTTTGATTGCCTTCAAGGTAGAAATTAAGAGCATTTGTTTTCTTCAACTTTATTTTTGATAAGCCAATAAGTAGTCATGTTTCAAACATCAAAAAGAAGAAAAGGTGTTGAGTGAGAAGTCTCCCTCCCACCCCAACCTCTATCTTCTCAGCTGCCATTTTCCATCACCAACACCACCAGAAGTAACTGCTGCTTTTAATTTCTTGTTTAACCTTCTAAATAGTCAATGTTTAAGCATATCAATGCCAATTTATATATACATATATACCCTTTTAAAGTAAATAGTAACTTATTATACACACTTTTTCAAAGAGCAAAAGTTGTTTACCATCATCCTAAAGGGCATAAAACCCACAAAATTCGACTCTGCTGTGAGGTCTTAACTTGCTCATGTGAAGATGAGATAAATATGCTTGTGGAGGGCCTAGAAATCTTAGTGTTGGCAAACCAGAGACTTCTACATGGCAGGAGGCTCCGTAAGAACCTGCAGTATATTTCAAGTTTACAAGCAAACCAAAGTACAAAGCCTCCTTCTAACCTTGTTATGCAGAGGTATCTCTTGGATACTTCATTGCTGATATGAAATATGCATCATGCAGATGCAAAGAAAAAGAGGTAAAACACACAAAAAAAATTTGCCAAATGAAAAATTTAAGTATCATTAAAAGGCTAGCAAGTAGGAGGCCAGGGAGAGGGAAAGAGTAGCCATGGATGACACACTGAGTGAAATATTCAGTAGCAAATGTTACATCTTTTTCAGTTTTAAATCACTGAAGCAGGGGGTTCATCCAATCATCAAGGCAGTATAACAGAATAGTTAAGAGGTTTTAAAGTCAATCAGGACTGTTTTCATGTCCCAGCTCTTCCACTTACTTCCTGTGTGATGGTGGGCCAATGACCTAACTTCTCTGTGCCTCCATCTTATCATCTGTAAAATGGGTCAGTAAGAGCACCTACCTCCCAGGACTGTAGTGAAGGTTATGAGAGATGGTGCCTATAAAGAACTTAAGAGCTTGACCCAGTTAGATTAGTATTTCCTGAACAGAGGTGATTTTTTAAGGGCATTTTATTAGTAGATGAACCATTTAGGCTGTATCCATCTCCATCCAAGTAATTATCTATTCATTAAAAAGTTCAAACCCAGAGCAGATTGTTGCTGGGTAGGTTGTTTAGTTTCTACCTGCACTCTGATTTCATGTTGTTACTATGCTTGTGCTTTCCTTTGGATACTGCCTTAGAAAGTTCTAATTTATCCAGCAGATTTGGAGCTACCTGGGTATATTAACCACTGAAATACAATTTCAATTCGGATGAATGACAGAGTTAGACTTTTGCCCTTTATCTTGGTCCCTGGCCATGGGTTAGTGGACCAGAGACATCTCACTAAATTTGTAGGAATGGCTGAGAAAAAGATTCTTTCCCAATTTTATCCATTAACCCAATAGAAACTGCATTGAATCTATATTCTTTACATAAAGTAGAAATGATACTTGGAAAGGATCATAGTCTGAAACCCAGCTGTGTAATAAGAACCACACTGCTAATGTCAGCAGCTAGGAAGCTGTAGCCTGTTAAAAGTCTTTGGGACTCTAGCATCCACTCATATTGGTAACATTTTTGCTTTTTTGCTCTTGAAATGACACATCATCTTAGAGTTTCAAAGAAAGTCCCAAATCAGAGAGGGCTGAGCCTATTTAAGAGCTCATGGGAGAGTCATGGCATGAAAATAGCTGTCACCCAACAAATGAGGAATAGAGTTACTTCGGAAACAACAAATCCACAAATTTCTTTAGAACTAAAATCTCCAGACAGTTCTTAGACACTAGAGGAAGTCTATCTCTGGAACCCACCACAATATAAGTGAAGAAGGGTAATTCATGTGTGGCTGGTGAAATAATGGCTAGCTGCACTTGACAAAATATTCAAATATTTCCAGGAAATATGCAAGCTATGGATCACCAGTTATTAAATGTAGGTGTACATGTCTCTTTGGGGCCCTCAAGATAAATAGTGTGAAAAATAGGATTTAATATCTCTCTGGGTGATTCTGTTCTAGAATCAGCTAAATGACATGGAAATTGTCATTTGTTATGGATGAGAATAATAAACTCACAAAGTAATTTTTATCCCAAATTCAGATCCCGTCTGCTTCTCCCTCCCCTTGCTTTCCACATGCTGTAATGGGATAAATGATGTTTTCAATCAGGGAGGGATGGGAGAAATTAAGTGGCTTTAGGAAAAGTATATCCTGAATTTCCAAAAAGCTGTCTAGGTCAGTCCAGAGTCTAGTCAGAATGTGTATTCATCCTGCCTGGATATTTCCATTGACAGCGGAAGCAAGGCAGGGACAGCTGAAAAGGATTACACTTGTGACCCTTTCCCAGGGAGATACTAAAGTTGAGGCTACTTGGAGGCCCACAGCTTTTTGCCATTTTGCCTTAATTTCTCTGGGTAAGCAGTCATGCTGAATGAATTTGTGATTCACTTAATAAACACTTCGGGGAATGATTCTTGCTTCCCTGAGCCATGTTTTTTAATCTGGTCTACACCACCCTTCAAAATATGAAAGAAAAAAAAGCCTTAGAAAACCAAATGACTGTCCTTCCTCAACATGGGTGAAGAATGTTTCCATTCTGCTCATGTTATTACAGAAAAGAGTGTGCAGGAGTGGGATGGGCATCAAATTAGGTGTCAGCCCTACCTGCCAGTGGGTTGGTCGAGACAACTGCTATATTTCAAGTGGCTTGGAAAGTGTAATAAAGTCTAGAAATATAAAGTCATAGTATTCTTTTCTGTTTGGTGAGCCTATCAGACTTCAAAATACCACATGACCAGTTTCCCCAGAACACTACTGTATAGTTAAGAAACTATTCAACAAGGCTATTTCAGTGTTTACCTTAGATATGTGTTTTTTTTCTCATTCAAAACCATGTGGTCCAACCACTGAACAGTCTTTTTAAAAAAACAAAACTAACAGAAAACATATGTTCTACTTACATTGAACTGAAGGATTAGCCTGGCCCAGTCAGCCGACTTCTTATACTCAGATGGACCTCACCCAACTGACTGACTGCTCTTCAGGTGAAACATCAAGAAGGCCCAAATAACCAGCTTTGCCTGCAGTTGTTCAGTTGTTCTGCAGGGAGAGGCTTAACTTTAAGCAAGTCCTATAGCTTATTAGTTTTAACATTTTATTAATGTTTAACAGAAAAATAAATTTCTGAAAACAGTCTTAGCTTACAAAGGCAGGGGGCAATGTGCAAAGTCTTTCCAAAGCTCTGCACAGCACCACTTAATAGAGATCATTCTGTTGACAGAGCATATTGTATGTAAAATGCAGATAGGTTCAAGTTCAGAGCTGCTGCTTTCACAGGATCATTCTCTATATATTTACATACTGGTCTACAACACTAATACTGGAGTATTTATTTACATATATATCACTAATATATATCACTAATCCTAGAGTTAACCAGTTGTCCAGGACACTATAGCACTGCCAAATAATATTTCACTATAAAGTTACAGCCCCTGAACTCTCTGTCAGAAATTCATTACATACATCTCATACCTATTTCACTTAAGACAGTGGGAAAGAAAAATTAAAACATTCCCACATCATGAGGTTCCTATGTGAAGAATGTATCTCTGACTGTGTCAGTAAGGTGTCTGTGGGTACCACCTTGCTGTGCAGGGAATACTGTTGGCCTGCTTCAAAGCTACCTGTGTCAGTGCTGAAACTACAGACATACGGTGCTGAGAGCATACAACACGTGTGCTTTGTATGCCGATTACAGCATTATTTAACAACCACAGTGAAGTGATTTAAGCTTAGCCACTACAAAATGTATCACAAGTTGCTAATTAGATCACTTTTGCTTTTGAAATATGCTTCAGCCATGGAACTCATCACTTCAGGCTTTGCTTTATCTTTACTTCGCATCTACTGCTAAGAGCTCTTTCATTTTATTTCCTTCTATGCAGGATCCTTTTTCTCCTATCATAGCTTTCTGTGTTTGTCCCTTTTCCTGACTGTTGGCCCAATTGTCCACTGAATAATCCTCCAATTTTCTGTACTAGTTGCATAGTGGGGACAGTAGCAGTACTAGTAGTAAATAATAAATAGTAAGTTGTAATAATAGTGATAGAACAGTAGCTGCTATAGTGGAAATTGTTTTTGCCTTCTTAGCATCCATCCCTCCTCTGAAAACAGCTCCTCCACTTCCTCTTGGAGATCAGATCTCCCTTACTCTCAGCCTACATGGACACAAGGATTAGGCCTGGCCACGGGAGCATTCCATCCCTTGGCCCCGGGGACTCTTGGCTGGACACGTGATCCAATAAGGCCAATGAAACCCCATTCCAGGGTTTTCAGGAGACTCTTGGAATCTCTTTTCCCTGTGGTTGCTCAGCTGGGAGGATGTCTCAGCATCCATCTTGCCATCTCATGGGGGACAATTTGCCTGAGAATGAAACCAGTCAGAGGAATATGGAGCCAAGTGATTTACACAGAACCCGTAAAGAGGACCTTGGATAAACTAGATTCAGATGCTCCTGAAACCAGGGTTTTTTGTTGACTCAGGTTGAGTTGGGCTTCTGTCACTTAAATTAGCAAAATCCTGACCAATACAAATCACAATGTTTATTGAACATTGTTTGTGTGTCAGGCTCCAAGATAAGTGTTAACTTTAATAGCTGTCCTCTCATTTAATCCACACAATAGTTCTATTTGTTCAGATGAGAAAACAGAGATTTAAAGAGATTATGTAACTTATCTGAGGTCATACAGCTGATAAGGAACATCAAAACCTCTTAATTGATTATACTGATAAGGCTGATTTTAGCAAGATAGGCCTATGACATCAATTCAGAGAAATACCCAAATCAGAGGGCTGCTGTTTGGTAGGCACCGAGACACTGAGAGCATCCATTTAAGCACCTTGGGCTTTAGAGTCTTTAGAGAGCTGGTCTTGTCAGAGCTGACAATAGATGAAATGAAAGCCAGACAAAATTCTACTCACTTGGCTATAGGGTTTGTTAGATCCTGAGATTCTCCATATGGAACAGGAGTGAGGACAGTCAGTTCCAAGGCCTCTGTGAGGAGACAGCATATATGTCAGGATATGTGTGTTACAGTTCCTTAATGTCTGGAAGAATTAAGGTGCCTCCTGAAAAGGGTCTTGGGATAGCTCCAAATGGGGTTAAGAGGCTGGTGAAAGGATGAGGTAGTGGTTGACCCTAGAGTCCATTCTAGCCAGCATTTGTGGCTGCAACTGATTTGTCATGGTCTGGCCCAGGAAGAGGTGAAGTCATTGTGGTTGAAGGTAAAAAATGATCCAAGTGTGTTTCAGGCTGAGGCCTGTTTGCCCCCCAACCATTCCTTTCCCTTCCCTATCCTGCCCTGCTTCTCAGGGGGACTGGCCCCTGCAGGTCCCTCTGATAGACAGCTTCTGCCTGAATTAATGGCAGGCACTGGCGAGGTATTGGCAATGAGAACAAGAGTAAGTTAGGGTGTTTCTCTTCCTCAAATTCATTCTCTGGCAACAGCTGGGTCTCTTCCACAGACCAACCATGGTTCTACTTCTGCCTCCTAACCCCCACCCCTGGACCTCTGGAAACACTGCCTTTGTCTCTCCAGCCTGTGGGCTGCTGGTGGCTTCCAGCCAGCACTGTCCCCCGCTGGTGTCACAGCTCCTCCATCACCCATAACCAATTCCCTGTTGTAAATGCTTGTAGAGTTTCCTGTTTTCCTGGTTAGCCAAGTGTCCAAAATACAGCCACTTCCTGAGGGGAGCGACCTGCATTTGGGTACCCTTATGTAGTATGTGCTTAAAAATTAGTTGGTTACTTAGTTGCTTAGCTTGGACTCTACTGCCAACCTAACCCATCATTTGTTCCCTCTGCTTTCACAGGATGGCTCTGCAGAATCAAAGATCTGTTTCTCAGCCTCATTTTAATGGGCTGGCTGGGCCCTCTTGACTTCCTACTTACTACTTTGCAAGCTGCTAGGAGCTGAGCAACAGCAGTCTTTTCTGAAAATCTTTTCCATCTTCTCAGTAATTGTACTAAATATCTGATTTTGTGTGGGCTGGTCACACAAAACATACTTCCCTTTTCACTAAAAACAAGTGCAGTTTTTTTTTTCTCCCAAAATTTAAGAGAAAAGTCTGATTTACACTGAAAACAGTGGTTAATGGACTTAGCATACTAATTCCCATTTAATGCAGTAAACTTCAAGAGTAGACTTTCATCTGAGTGTAGGTAAATCACAGAATTCTTATACTATGTTATTGAAAAACATCCATCTTTAAATAAAAACCGTTTCTTTTAAGCCATTCCCTCAAAGTAAAGTCAACCTTAATTCCTTGTTTGCACCTGAAAGAACTGGCATATTTATCTTTAGCTGCAGCTTAAAATTGCCTACCCTTACCTCCAGAATGCCACATTTCCGATCCAAATCTTTCTTATTGGTTTGTTTGATCACCCCCTGCCTCAGGAAGAAACCCAGAAGGTACTGCATGGGCAAGTGGGGTCAATGGTGCAGCTGATTGGAGCTGACTGAGCCAATGGTGCTGCTCTGGTGCAGTGTTTTGTTGGCTATATCATCTGCAACTGGGGTTGGCCAGAGTGGGAGAACTTTGGGAGTAGCCACAGGAAGTGGATATTTCCTGACCAGCTCATCCCTTACTGACTCTCCAGCATTTTCTTGTCTACAACTAAAACGTTTTGCCTTGTGTGTTCCTGCCTACAGCCTCTTGAGACAGTGGGTGTTTTGGTTTTTTTTTTTCTCTTTAATTTTTCAACTTGTGCCAAATGTGTCAGGAGTTAAGTCCATAATGCACAGATCTTGGCCCCAGATATTTTTAGGATATGGCCTCTTTGTTTCTGGCTTTACAGTAACCAAATGTGTCAGAAAGTCCAACCCTTTAAGAAATTTTGACTGGGTGCTTCTGTAGAAATGAGAACCCTGTTAAATGGAGAGTGGGAAGACAGGCCTGACAAACTCTCCCCTTCCTACGACCCCAGTAAGAATACAAGAGAGTGCAAGCTATCTAGATGGGCTGTCCAAGGAGAGGACTAAGATGAAGCACCCTCAGTCCCTTCCTTAGTACTCAGCACTGGCTTTCTCTTCATCTCAGACTAGGTCCTCTAGGCAGGGCCATCACATATGGCCAAACAGGTCAACTCCAGGAAATACCATTCTCATCATCTTCGAAGTTATGCAGTGTAGTCTTCCCAACTGTGCACGATGGCCCTATTGTGGGAATGAGGCTTCCCTGGTTTCTCTTGCTTCACCTAGACCTAGACCTTGACCTCAAAGATCTGCTCTTTTAGCTCAACTTTCTCTCTGCGTAAACTGTCAGGCCTTAGTTACTTTGCTTTAAAAAAGAGGGGGTGATCTCTACCTCAGAAAGCTTTCATGAGACTGAATGAATTGGAAAAAAGGGGACTTACATTACTTGGGAAGTCTTCCCCAAAGACAATGCAGTATTATTTTCAAGTTGGCACCAATAAAAGTACTCTTTGGGAATGATAAAATTTACCCATATGAGCTAAACTAACTTTTTCCATGTGCTGGGACAACCACGGAAATTAGCAAGGGGCTAGTGTGCTCAGGGTCCCCAAGAAGTGAGGCTGACCTCAAATCAGCCATGTACTGGAAAATTACGGATAGTAGGTGGCCTTGAAATAATTATTATCCCTCTGTACTAATACAATTCATGAGGTGAGGACTGAAACATTTAGTAAGTTATAGGAGAAGGTTGTCTTTAAGTATCAGATGGGTTCAGAGAGAAGGGATGGAAGAGAAGCTCAAAGAAAAGGAAGCTCCTGGAGCTAGTGAGAATTTCTTGGGGAGGAGCAACTGGATTGGCTTTGAAGGCAAGAGTCTGAGAGCTTAGAAGCAGACAAGACGGACGTGAGAGACTGCACAGCAGAGAAAAAGTTTGGTATGTTAGTGGGATAAACAGTTGATTGGAATGGAGACCGTGCATTTGGGGAGTGAAAGATAGTGGATTGGTGGGGTGGAGTCATCACAGACCACAAACCACAGTGGGCTAGGAAACCACCGTGGGGCCTGCTTGGTGCTCAGACACCATTAAATGTGTACTTTCCATGGCCATCAAACCAAGTATGTGGGGCAGAGCCTGTTTCTTCACCTAGATCACAACCTTAGAGAATCTTAAAACTTTTTTTTCTGCATGGTCTGGTGCTTCTCCCTGTATATAATTTCCTATGTGGGGACACACACTGCTTTGTCAAATAAACAGTCTCTTCCTTAAGGGGTGTTCAGTCTGGAACTTGTTTCCAAAAACGTGTTTGTTCCCCAGCAAAGAAAACAACTAGACCATCCTAAAACTGGTATCCTTCAAATTAGGAACCAAAGCAAGTTGCTTCAAATTATCTGTCATTGATAATTCAGACTGACATCAAAGTTTGGTTTCTTTAAAACCTTAAATCCTTAAACTCTCTTTTCAAATGGTGTTGAACATTTAGTTAGTATAAAGACCTCCCTGAGATGAGGGGGTTAATTTTCTGATGCAGCACCTGACTCAGGAGCTGGCCAGTGCAACCGCAGCAGCATGGAGTTCATCGTCATCCTGGGCCAGTCCTCAAAGGAAGGGACCACTGAATCTTCCCAAAGTTGCCTCCTCAGAATAGGTAATATATGTAGTACATATTTCAGCCAAAGCTGTGTTGGTTGCAAGGAGAGGAAACTCAAGCATGCTTAAATAAAGGCTGTAAAGATGTTGGGATGCCACTGAAATGAATTTTAGCTAGCCAGTCCTCAAGGGAAATGAGATTGAAACTGGGAGCCACCAGAGAGAAGGCAGCTTCTCTGTCTGTCTCTTTGAAGCAGCACAGTCCCTCACCTGCTTTCCTTTATCTTTGCTTCATTCTTCTCTCTGTAAACGTACTTGATTCTCATTACTTAACAGCAGTTATGTTCTCTAAAATTGACACAAATAACCAAATTAGAAAACAGTGAGCCATTACTCCTAGGGGAAATACAGGATTAGGTTCCTGCAAGCCTCTGGTCATAATACTCTTGCCAACAGATGTGTATTTCTGTTTTAAAGCACCTTATTGAATATGTACTGTTGATTCATTAACATTGAATTCACAACCAACAGCACTACAATCTGAAGGAAGCTTATCTAATACATGTATTTTCTCTATAAGGAGCGTTACGGCCTTCTTGAGCTTAGGAACACTAGATAGCACTTCAGGACTATGCTTGGCCGTCATTTTAAACAGTGAAATCACCAATAAAAAGCACACAAATGTGAAAAATGTGGCACTAAATAAGCTGTGGAAATGACACTTGTTATAGCACAAGAGCTGAAACAAGAAGGTAGAGCATCTCCTCATTTGACTTCAGCTGTGAATGCAGTGTTGGGTGACTCAAATTTTCACCACTTTGCCCATGTCTGCGAATGACTGCCAAAGTGCTGCTAGTACTGATTTGGTGTTACAAATAAATTTTATCAAGTAAACAAATTTGCAAATAGGGTACACGAGGATAATGAGGCTCCACGGACCTCAGCTGCTTCTCTTGGCGCAAGATTTGTTTCCCTACAGCTTCAGCTTTCTCTGTGGCTCTCACGCTCCCCGAGCTCCACCTTCAACCCTGGCCTACACAGTCTTTCCACTCTGTTCCCGTGGCTAAATGTCTCAGTCGCTTCGGGTCTCCTTTACAAATCCCCCTAGAAAGAATTTGTTTGGCCTAGCCTTTGAATTAGGTCCATTTGGAGCAAATACCCATCTGTGTTACGTACACGGCAGGGCAAAGAAGTCATTGCTACATAGACTACTTCAGGCCTGAGGGTGGGGGAAAAACTGGCACCGGCAAAGCCCACTGGGACTCCCAGAGGTAAAATAAGATATAATCTAGGTGATAAGGTCTAACCTCTTCTTTTGTGCTTAGTCTAGTTTCACTTGCCTGTAGGGTGCCGCGTGGAGACACCTTGCATCCAGTACTTCAGACGAGAGTTCCTAGGGCGAAAAGCCAACTGGATGCCTCAGCTCGGCGTCCTGCGGCGAAGCGCCACGCACTACACCTCAACTCAAGATGGCGGCGACGAGCTGTGCAAAGAGAGGCTGCACCTGGCACCGCGATCTGGGAACGCCAGCAACACGCCTGCGCAGACCCTCGAGAACCCCGCCCCCTCCCTGCTGCCGAGAACCCTATAAAGCAGCCCCGCCCGCAGCCTGACTGGGAGTGCGGACCCTAGAGCTCAGGCGCACGCTGGTCCGTTCTCTGATAAAAGAATAAAACTTTCCTTTGCTTCTAAACCGAACTTGGTCTCTTTCTATTGGCAGGAGTGACATGGGGCAGGAGGACCCTGGTTGGGGCCTGACCCCAAAGGGTCAGTAACAAAACCAAACACAGAAGGTGGAGATAAAGTGGCTACTTTTCTGATATACTCTCAAGAACGCCAGGAAATATCCCTTTACACTTTCTTTCTGAATTTTCCTCAAATGCTTACTAATGTCTAGAATTTCCTTCACAAGGACAAGGACTGTTCTTTCATGATTGTAGAAAGATCTTAAAATGCAAAAATTCACTGGAAGTGTTAAGAAAAATAATGTTGATTCTCACAAAAGTATAAATGGCTAACGATAAGTCATTTTTCTGAAGCGGAATTGCTGAAGATAGGCGAGGAAGATGCACTTCAGAGCAGAAAGCAGCACAGAAAGGGTAAGCACAGAGCTCTGGGGGAAATGGCATCTGAATCCTAATTTTACCTGGGCTGGTGTGCTTGGTTTTTTTGTTTTTGTCTTTTTTCCCCAACCCTCTAAGACTGTCACAATGAGGGAGAAACCCCTGCAGCATTGAGTGGTCCGTCACTGTGCCTGTGGGAAGTTTTGAATGAAACCCCAGAACAGTCAGGTCTGAACTTTTCTCAACATCACCAACTAAACACTGTCTCAGCAACAACTCCAGACTCACATATCCAGTGATCATGGAGCTGGACAGAAATTCAGTTAACAGGACTTTGCCTCTTTAAATGCAATTTAGCAACCATCTTTCTCCTTTCACTTGAGCTTTGCTCTTATAATCTTACTCCAACTCCAGTGTATCAATGTACTTCTTCTAAACAAACACAGACAAACCTAATAACAGATCTCTTCTAAAAATGCCACGAGACTAAAATTTTCTCCATCTAATGACTCCAGACAGGGAGGAAGGGAGAACAGCAAAACGGAGAAATCACCCTCCTGGAGGCTAGAGGACAGGAAGTTAAAGGTACACAGATTTCAATGATACACAGATGGTCCTGAATGTAAGAGAGGGCCACCCATGAGGAGATGAGGTGACGTGTTTAGGGAGGTGGGTCAGAGGCAAAGGGATGGAAGCAGGAGAGTGTAGTGAATGAGCCCTGTCTTATTGGACAGATAAGAGAAAATAACTGTAGCCTTTGAAAAGAAGAATGATAAAGGAGAACCAGTATACAAGAAAATTTATTCCTAGAGAAGTGAAAAAGTTCAATCTATGACTTCAAGAACTGGAGAGATTTGGAAGCCAGGGCAGCTGGGCATTTACCAAGGGTTTAAATCTAGTGCCTGACAACAAGCCAGGCTGAGAATGGCTCATAACACTATCTAAAGATCTCAGATTTTGGAGCTAGAACAACCGTAATGAAAAAAACTGTTTCCTGGTATCAGTCAGTATTTGGGATTGCTTTACCCAATGTAAGTGATGGGACATTAATGTCAGAAAGGCATATGCCTTCCTACTACAACGTATCATGCCTCCACGCCAAAATTCTTCTTCCCTATTTTCCTGATGTCATATCTTGGCATCCTAAAAGGGTGGGGGGAGATTATGCAATTGTCTGAAGTATTACAGAACAGAAAATGATAAATAAGCTATGTGAATTGTGAAACATGAGTCATAATTCTCTTTCTTCTGTATCTTTATAACTGCATTTTAAAAATTACATATTTCCCTTCATGATAGAAATCTAAAACAAAACAAAATTTTGAAAAACCTCTAAGTGCCTTCTCACAGAGAAACCTATTTTATCACATCAGAGTATGCCTAGGCAACTGCTATCGAAATAATAGGCAACATTTTTTGAGAGTCTATTGTGTGTCAGGCACTCAAAACCACCTACTTCTACACCTATTTTAGAGATGAGGAAACCAAAATAGAGAGGTTAAGTGACTTATCCATGGACACCCCATTACTAATTGTCAGGGCCAAGACCTGAACTACTTCTGTCCAAAGTCCATGCTCTTACCCATTATATTGTACTCTCTCTCCAGTTTCCCCTGAAAGCAGAATTCTCAAGAGACCAACTAAAGCAAGCCTGAGATTGGCCACCTGCCCTACAACTGGCCGCTATCCTGGCTGCCATTCATATGTTACAAATGGAAACTTCCTGCAACAAATCTCCAGCTGTTACCAGAATCTTTCTTCTGCTCATATCCTGATCTTTGAAGAATACACCTTCAGGCTCCTAGTGCAACCTACACCTACTTGATATGGAAGAGAGAGTTTAATACATAAAATAGCAGCAGGACTTAGGGGGAAGAATTCGTACTCATATGAACTCTGTAAAAAAAAAAAAATCTATCTCTAAGAATAGGTTTGGGGCAAAAAGAATGAAACCAAGACTTTGATAGAGATGTAGATGCTTAAACAGGCTGAAGTTAATCTTGAAACTAAGGATTTAAAAGTCTTACGGGAGAAGAGTTCTTCCAAGCCTTCCAGTCCTCAGTAGCATAGTTTGTGTGCTCTCCTCTCTCTAGAGATGAGAGTTAAGTTCTAGGGATAAATATTTTGTTTAAATCAGAGCTGGGCTAAGTGATGGAGATATAGTGACAAAAAGACAAAGTCCATGCCCTTTAGGAGAGCACAGATTGATAAGAGAAGGAACACAAGAATATAAAAGTCAGCTCTAAATTTTGATTAAAAATAAATGTTTTTTGTTGAAAGATAAATGATACACAGAAAAAACATTAAGCAAAAAAAATCCATTATTCATTATTTTTTAAAAAAGAAATAACTCTTAGGAAGCAGGAATAAAAAAAACTTCCTTCATGTGATAAATGGTATCTATCAAATCCATCCAAAACCATATTTAATTTTGAAATTTTATAAACATCTTTATTTACTTTAGGAATAGAACAAGGATATCTACTACCACAACTACTATTCAGCGTTGACTTGGCAGTCTTAACCAATACGAGAAAACAAGAAAAGAAACTATAAAAGAAGATATAACATTGCAAAGGGAGAGATTAACTGTCATTATTTATATTTATAGTTTATTTCAAAAAGCTAGAAGTATCAGTATACAAACTTTCATAAATAATGAAAGAGTTTAGCAAGATAGCTAAATACAAAAGCAGAACAGAAAAATCTAGTAATGATATTTGACAATTGGACAGCACTTCTTGCATTTCAAAGCACTCAGATATGTTCTCATTTACAAAAAGCTCCCCCAAATCCTGTGTTTGATATATCATCATTATCAGCAGAAACAGTTGCATCCATTGTTCCTATCTGACAAATGTGTAACTGAGGCAGAGAGTGCTTTAACACTGAGGAGTAATTTATATATGGTGATATTCATACATTTTGGTGTTAACCAGATCTATGAGTTTTGATGAACATTTAGTCATATAAGAACCACCAAAATCAAGTTATAGAATAGATCCATCATCCCAGAATATTCTTTGATGCTCCTTTGTAGTTAACCCTTCTCCCCATGCCCAGCCCCTGATAATCACTGATCTCTTTTCAGTCCTACAGTTCTGCCTTTCCTCCTGGCTTTCTTTCTTTCTTTTTTGTTTGTTTGTTGTTGTTGTTGTTTTTATTAACTTTAGCTTTTATATAAATGGAATCATACAGTATGTAGCCTTTTCATCTGACATCTTTCACTCAGCATAGATCCACCTTTGTGGTCCTTGTAACAATAGTTCCCTTTCATTATTAAGCAGTATTTCACTGAGTGGATGACCCAGCATTTGTTTATCCATTCACCCACTGAAGGATATTCGATTGTGTCCAGTTTTTGGTGATTATGAACAAAGCCACTTAAACATTTGTACACAGGTTTTTATGTGAACATAACTTTTCATTTCTTTTAAGTAAATGCGTAGGAGGGGAATCACTGGGTTAAATGCTAAGAATCTGTTTATCTTTATAAAAAACTGCCAAACTATTTTCCAAATTGGCTGTACCGTTCTGCATTCCCACCAGCAATGTGTGAGAGTTCCAGTTGCTCTGCATCTTTGTCATCACTTGGTATTGCGAGGTATTTTTAATGTTAGCCATTCTAATAAGTGTGTAGTAGTATCTCATGGTGATTTAATTTCCACTTTCCTAATGTCTAAAGATGCTGAGTACCTTTTCATGTGCTTACTTGCCATACGTATATCTTGTCTGGTAAAGAAAGAAGAGATGGTAGAAAAATATCTGTTCAATTTTTTTGCCCATTTTTAAAAAGTGGATTGTTTTCTTATTGAGTTGTAAGAGTTCTTCATATGTTCCAGATGCAAGGCCTTTATCAGGTATGTGCTTTATAAATTTTTCTCCCAGTCTATGGTTTGTGTTTTCATTTTGTTAACAGTGTCTTTTTATAGAGCAAAAGCTTTTGATTTTGATAAAGTTCAACTTATTGTTTTTCTTTTATGAACTGTCCTTTTGATGTTGCATTTAATAACTAATTGCCTGACATCATGTAAATTTTTTCCTAAAAGTTTATAGCTGGTTCTTGATGAAACTAGTCCTAAAAATTATATTCTCTATACCTTCACTCATTATTCCATTTCACCACATGATCATACAAGGTAGGTTTTGTAAATTAAGGAATAAAAGGATAATTACAATGTGGTTTTTGAACATATAGACAGGGCTATGTCATTTAGCAGTTAATTTTTCTCTAAATGTCTTATATATGTTGTTTTGCCTCAAATACTTGAGTGAATTTCTTGAGAGCAAGGACCAGTCTCTATAATGACTACCATGCCCAGCACTTTGGGCCCAATGGAGACATGCAGTTTTACCCAGTAATGCAGAAGACTTCATTCAGTGACTGAAGGGAACATTCTGGACTATTCTCATTCTGTTAATCCAGAGATCAAATCAGTTCTACTTCAGCTGGATTGGGCATTAGACCAGGAGGTCACTCTACTTTCTAGATGGGGCCACCATCTGAGTGATGGCATAGATTAGAGAAGTCTAGAGGTAGAATTTTAGCAGAGTTTGAAGAAAGGGTAGCATTTAGAGAGGAGGATACCAGAGAAAAGTCCAGGTAAAAGCTGTAGGATTAAAAAAAAAAAAGGTACCAGGATAGTTTATGGGGATGATGAATAACAGGGTCCATTATTTATTACGTGGGCAGCCTGGTGTCATCCACTACAGAGAAGTCAGGTATAAATGATGGGTGCTCATATCATTTATTGGTGGAAAAATCCACAAATGCAGAAAAAAAGCAAATCTTTCTTTGTTCTTTTCCCACCTCCTCTCCTCTGTCTCCTGACTCTCCCTTAGAGCTGAGTCTGGGTGATTAGTGCTGAACCGAGTTGGGAACTCTTCAATACTTCTAGCAGTGATTCCAGGTTGAAAAGTAGAAGCCACAATTAACTTTCCGTTTTTATTATCTTTTTTAAAGTACTAAATTTTAAGCATTAAAAATGTTGCATTCATGATTGATAACTTCTTTGGTGAATGAAACTGTTAAAATAAAAGCAAACTATTAAATAGTTTTAGAGAAATCTAGGAAAGACTAAACTGGTCAACATTTTCCTGTTCGACTTAGAAGCTGTACCCATAGGTGGTTAGTGACTTCGTGGGGAATTCCTCCCAGGGTGTTTTTATTTTAAGAGAAGTCATAGAGGAGAGAACAATGTTTACCCAAAAGAGTAAATTTCTCATGGTAGAATTTCATACTCATGGACACCTAAGTGGGAAAGGTGGTTTAGAACAGGGAATCTTTCAAATACCAACTATATTCCAAATAACTACTTTTCTGCCCAGAAGGGAGATTAGCCTTCTTCTCCTGCCTTCTCCTGCATAAAAGACTAGTTCCAGAATCTCCATTTGACCCTGGACAAGTCTGGGGGCCTACTGAAATAGAAGTCTGAGACCCAGATCCCTCCAAGAGAAAAAATAATTTTGGCAGGTGAGCAAATTATAGTCACAGTGTAAGCATTGCTTCACAATGGCCAGTATCCGTGAGAGGATGCTGGGATGCTGGGATGACTTGGAGAGGCAAGGTGACCCCAGCCTAACTTCAGTGAGCTGCTGCCCCAGCCTCCCTCACACTGAAGCAAATTCACCTGCGCATGGAACATGGCTATTTGTGCCTGGCCAGCAGTGGCTGGGCTGCCATCATCATACAAAGGATATTGAGCAGGACTTTTCCTGTTGTCCCGGAATTGTCCAAAGAGCAGGCACTCAGAACCCTTCCTTCTAGGTACAGTGGACAAAAATGGGAGTTAGACATTCACCCACCAACTTATGAAATGTCTGCAGAACCAGTCCTATTGTCATCAATGACAGTCATTCCCTCCACCCCACCCTACCCTGAAGTCCATTCCTTGTAGGCAGAGGCCTCGCAGCGGAGAGGGAAAAAACAAAGGCCTCGATCAGCCTTGGGGGAATCCAAGGGGCTCATTAAACAGCCTTGCAGGAACAGCATCTGTGTGAGATGCTGTTCCCGTGATCCTATGAAATTCACCTAAGAGATCCTTAAAGGTCAGGAAATGGAATTAAAGAGAGTACAGTTAATTGCAGCAACTGGGGAAAATACTACTATTCCATGTTAATACGTCATAAGATTTAGATGGCTCAATAAACTGGTTATAGTCATAAATCCATCACTGCACATTTTATTACATCCATATCACATACCATCTAAATAACATGACTGAAACAATTCAAATGCAATTTTTGCTCAGCGCAATATGTAGTAACCTCCTTAACAATAATCATTTAGAACCCTCCTGATCTCTTTCCCCTTGAGAAGCCTACTCTGGGTTCCTTCATTTATACTAAGGTATAAAACACTTTAAAAGTTAATATTCATGCTTTGCAAAACAAGAAGACAACCTACAGAATGGAAGAAAATATTTGCAAATGATGTGACTGACCAGGGCTTAATTTCCAGAATATATAAACAGCTCATACAACTCAATAACAAAAAAACCAAACAATCCAATCCCAAAACAGGCAGAAGATTTAAACAAGCAATTCTTCAGTGAAGACATACAAATGGCCAATAGACATGTGAAAAAATGCTCAATATCACTAATTATCAGAGAAATGCAAATCAAAACTACCATGAGGTATCACCTCACACCAGTCAGAATGGCCATCATTCAAAAGTCTATAAACAATAAATGCTAGAGAAGGTGTGGAGAGAAGTGAACCCTCCTACACTGCTGGTGGGAATGTAGTTTGGTGCAGCCATTATGGAAAACAGTATGGAGACTCCTCAAAAAACTAAAAACAGACTTACCATATGATCCAGCAATCCCACTCCTGGGCATGCACCTGAAGGAAACTCTCTCTTTTTTTTTTTTAACTATAAGAAATATATTTTAAAATCAAAACTTACTTTAAACAATAATTATAGAATTACATATTATATTTGCCCTAGATGGTAACTTGGAGAGTACATTAAAAAAATGATTCTTGCTAAAACTGGAATTAAGGAAAGCAAGTTTTTGAAATGTATTTAAAGTTACCATCATTACTTTAAAGTCTTTGTTTACAAACCAAATAAGTTTTTTAATGTTTAAGAAAATCAACAAAAGAATAGTACACAGTATGAATAAATGTGAAGACAGTTTTGAATTGCTATTCTGACATGTTAGAGTCTTTTCTGATTGCTGTGACTAGGACTTCCAAAACTATGTTGAATAAAAGTGGCAAAAGTGAGCATCCTTGCCTTGTTCCTGATTTTAGAGAGAATGCTTTCAGGTTTTCACCACTGAGTATGATGTTAGCTGTGGGTTTGTCATATACGGTCTTTGTTATGTTGAGGTATGTTCTGTCTGTGCCCACTTTCTGGATAGTTTTTATCATAAATGGATGTTGAATTTTTTCAAAACCTTTTCTGCATCTATTGAGATGATCATATGCTTTTTATTCTTCAATTTGTTAATGTGGTGTATCACATTTACACACAATCATGACTGATTTGCAGATACTGAAAAATCCTTGCATCCCTGGGATAAATCCCACTTGACCATGGTGTATGATCTTTTTAATGCGTTGTTGGAGTTGATATGCTAGTATTTTGTTGAGGACTTTTCCATCTATATTCATAAGTGATATTGGCCTGTAAATTTCTTTTTTGTGATATCTTTGGTGTTAGTATCAGGTTGATGATGGCCTCATAAAAGGAGTTAGGAAGTGTTCCTTCATATGCAGTATTTTTGGAATAGTTTCAGAAGGATAGGTGTTAACTCTTCTCTAAATGTTTGGTAGAATTCACCTGTGAAACCATCTGCTCCTGGACTTTTGTTTGTTGGGAGGAAACTCTTAATTCGAAAAGATACATGCACCCCAATGTACATAGCAGCACTATTTACAATAGCCAAGACATGGATGCAACCTAAATGTCCATTGACAGATGACTGGATAAAGAAGCTGTGGCATATTTATACAATGGAATACTATTCAGCCATAAAAATAATAAAATAATGCCATATACAGCAACATGTATGGACCAGAGATCATCATTCTAAGTGAAGTAAGCCAGAAAGAGAAAGAAAAATACCATATGATATCACTCATATGTGGAATCTAAAAAAAAAAAGACACAAAGGAACTTATTTACAAAACAGAAACAGACTCACAGCATAGAAAACAAATGTATGGTTACAAGAGGGGAAAAGGGATACATTGGGTATTCAAGATTTGCAAATACTAACTACTATATATAGAACAGATAAACAGTAAGTTTATACTGTGTAGCACAGGGAACTATATTCAATACCTTATAGTAACTTATAATGAAAAAGAATATGAAATGTGAATGTATGACTGAAACATTGTGCTGTACACCAGAAATTGACACAACATTGTAAACTAACTATACTTCAATTAAAAAAGAAAGAAAAAAAATCATGCTTGGAACAAGCCTTCTACTTGTCTCTAAATCCCTAATTATAGGCTCTCACAGACTTCTTTATGGTCATTCCCAACCTTGAGAGCAGTCAGCAAGTTTAAGTAATGCCTATCAGAACCACTGGGTGGCACTGGCAGGCCTGAGATGTGGGCAAGAGAAAGGAAGAAGGAAAGGAAAAGAGGCAAGGAAAGAGTCAAGGTGGGAGGGAGAGGGTAGAGGGAGGAACAAGAGAAGGAGAGAGATGAAAGAGAGAAAAGAGAAAGACAGTGAGAAAAGAAAGACTAGGCCACAGGCAGCAACTGCCTTGTGTGGCCTCTGTAGGCATCCCTAACACAACCATGAGCCAAGCACATTTTATTCATCCTCATGTTCCCGGGACCTAGCTAGGTGCTCTGGGTCTGTTGACTGGTGGAATGAATGCTGCTGTTCCCCCAGGAAGAGTCCTCAAATGAGGAGGTTGAGGCAATGTGTGTCTGAATGATCTGCTTCTTGTTCTGGGACACCTCGGTTGAAAATTCAAGGAGTGGTGCCTCAGTGGGGTTCCCAATCAGTGGAAAATCTTTGCCTTGTAAAGAGGCAAAGCAGGAGCGCTGGCACACACAAAACGGTAAGATTATCCAGGGTCGACAAATGTATCCTATAAAGGGCTGTATAGTAAATATTTTAGTCCTTGCAAGCCATGCAGTCTCTGTCATAGCTATTCAGCTCTGCTACTGTAGCATAAGAGCAGCCACTGACAAAACATAAATGAATGAGTGTAGCTGTGTGCCAATAAAACTTTACTCATAAAACAGGCAGCAGGTCAGATATGGCCCCTGGCCTTTGGGTTCTAAGATAATCTTTATGATTTCTGCAACCTTACTCTTACATCCTGTTTGATCCAACATCACTCTTTCGGCACATGACTGTTCATTGGTTTCTCTCCGAATCTGTGTTCATTTAAATGATCTTAGATTATAAACACCTTGGGGAAACCTAAGACCCAACATAGATGGCTTTGATGCACCATAGTATTCTTATCTTTCTGTCGGATCACACTCAAGGGCTGTCTCAGGGAGTATTCATAGAGAAGACCCTTAGCTTTGAAATTCTCATGATGTGTAGCTTCTTAAGATTCCACAAAGGCACAGATGAAGCAATGTGATTAAAAGTTGCAGAATATGAAATCTTGGGGGATTATACTTTCTGCTTACAGTGAATCAGATTCAAACCAGCTTGAGAAAGATCAGTGCCAGCTCAAACTGTGAAGTAACTAGAATTTGTCTTTGGAAACTTCCAGCCACATATTCTCTACCCCTCTTCTTCAGTATTCAATGCCCTCATTCATTCCCTTCCCCACTCTCACTCTCATCTAGAACTTGATTCTTCACTTTACTAAAGTGAAAATGACCAACAACAGACTAAATTGCTTCCCATTGAGGGATGTTCACATTTCTTAAGGTTGAGAGCACTACAATAAAGGGACACAGTACTAGCGATGGGGTGTTATACCTCCTGATGGTGATGTTTTATTTGAATGTGGATTCTACTTTGACTATGGTCAGTAGGAAAACCCAGGAGAAATACTGAGTAAGGCCTGCAAGGACACTGCATGTAACCCTGTGGCTCTGCAA
The DNA here is from genome assembly GCF_036321535.1 of Camelus dromedarius. NCBI lineage: Eukaryota > Metazoa > Chordata > Mammalia > Artiodactyla > Camelidae > Camelus > Camelus dromedarius. The sequence continues at coordinate 39,175,860 of NC_087443.1, read as the reverse complement.
AATTCCATGAATTAGGATGTGAACAGCATCTTATGCAACACAATGGTGGGCCAGATAATGGGTTCTTTGTGGGGGTGTGGGTATGTATGTTCCAAAGAGAGAGATCAAGTTCCCTAAGGGATAGATAACTGAAGTGTGGGCTTTTGCTTTTGAGTTTCTTCCTTGGGAAATGAAGGAAATTGACTTGGGTGAGAGTTTTTGCTTTCCAAATGGAATTAAACACTCAGGATCAGATCAATCTGTATTTTCTTCCCAAGAGAGAGTTTCACTCATATAGCTGATCATGACTAGATGTGTTGGAGGCCTCTTAGATATTTCAAAAACTGCGTCGCCCCACCTGTTACCCTAGGCACTGAAGCAGAAACCAGTTCCTTGAAGGCTTGGGCCAAGACCCTGCAGGTGCAATGAAAAGCACAGTGGTCATACTTCTCACAGCCGCTCTGACCTGCAGGTGGAAGCAGCTCTGCACTCAGACATGGGGTACATGGAAATGTGGAGAGCCCTTTGACCAATAGGGGATATGATCCAATGGATACACGCTCTTCTTTCTCTCCCCTCATGCAGATGGTTCTGAGACCACATTGTACAAGGCTCTGGAGGGATCAAGCGCTAGTCGCTTATAGCAGGGGCCAATTTCCAAAAGAATCCTAGTACTGACTCTCCTCTTTCCTTGTTCACTTTCCTCATCCTTCACCTGCTCACCGGGATCATATGACAAATAAATCACCTGCACAAAAGCCTTTGTATGAGGTTCTGCTTTTGGGGAAGACACTGTGCTTGTTCATTTCTCATGAGAAACACTATTGTCTGACACAAGCTGCTATGGGTTATCCAGAGACAAAACTGAATACTAGTGAAAACACCTTACTCTCGAACAGTAGTCTTCAGAGCACTTTGATGCAAAGCATTTTTCTACACAGGGCCTCAGAGACAAAGTTTATCTGTGGTGCCCTTTCCCCACTCTTCCTCATTGCTTACTCCCCCTGGGTGTCAGCATTTTCTACCGCCTACCTGCTCTCTCTGGTGCCAGTTCAGGACATAGAGAGTGCCCACCCTGTTAGAACTGGCCCACTGGCAGCTCCTACAAGGGAAGCAACTCTAGGCCAGAAGTGGCCACGGGCTGGTGATGGCCCATCAAGCGGCCCATTATGTGGCCAGGTAAGAAAGGCTCTACCCAACAAGACTGATGTAGCTAGGAAAGGCACTCAGGCTCATTCAGAATTTCTACTTGAAAACATATTAAAGATTAGCTAGTCTATGGTGAGAATAGAATGGAACAGATGTACAGAGAGAATCAGACTCAGCGTGGGAAGGAGGTCATACGGACAAGGAGAGGGTGGTCCTGAGGTGTTCTCAGAGCAACATCAGGCTCTGAACATCTTTGAAAATTTCTGAGTAAGTGCAGATACCCCTATGATAACTGCTCCCCAGTAGCCCCTCTTCCTTTTTGAGTTGGTCTAAGCCTCTTTCAGCTTTCTTATAAACAGAAAAAAACCAGAGAATCTGGTGCCCCAAACCCTTACCTTCCCCCTCAAGATCCTGTTTTCTCCCAGGCCAGCAATAAATAATGGTATGTAATAGGTATCATCCCTCCATAGACAGGGACTCTCTGTAGGTAGGGCCACACCTCAAAGGGGTGACATTAAGGCATTGAAGGAGGCCAGCAAGTGAGAGCTTAGGGGGAAGTGAGGATAGTTTCAGTGCCCCCTGGATGACCCTGTGGAAGCAGCTGCTCAGATTGCCTATGTGCAGCTCCAGCCCCATGGCAGGAATTCGGTCCGGGAGAAAATGACGGGGATCTATTCACATCTGGCAATTCTTCCACTTTGGAATGTACATTCCACAGAGAATTGAGCTTGTGGCTTCTCAGCAGTCTCGCCAATGACTAATGCCCATGGTATAGGGAGTCTACATCCTGAATTTTCTGGGATTGTCCAGATTCAAATACACTGTCCTAGAGTTGCTGTAAATCATTGATCTATCCCAGAAGTTCCAATGTGTAGTAAGCAGTTTCAAAATAATTCAAACCAGTGGGCATTCCAATAAGTATGCACATGGATTCAAAAGACGGGATTCCCATTGGCTGAAGAAATATTATTTATGGAGACATAGACACTCTATGTGTCTAAAGCTATCTACATGCAATCTCCCACTTCAAAATCATTTGAAATACATTCAAAATCACTGAAATCATTATAGAATTGTATTTTACTGTCGAATTGTAGAGGAAGGAAAAATACAAGAGGAAAAATATAGTTTTAAAGGGATCCTGCTATAGGAATGTCCCTTTTGGAAGAAATGTGACAATTCAAATGTAACATTTTGTCATTAATACATAATATTTCATCAATTTTAAGATGCACATTTATTTAGAATTTTTTAATTTCTGCAACTAGTGTGCATCTTTTTCAGTTGGTGCTACTGTATATTTTAATGAAAAGGCATTTTTTTCTTTCTTTGTGTACATAAAATAATGATACATTTTATAACTAATGGAATCTTAGATTCAATAATATATAGTGATAGTGATGTAAATGTCACTTTATCAAAAACTTTCTCTGCATCTTTTGAGATGATCATATGGTTTTTATTCTTCAATTTGTTAATGTGGTGCATCACATTGATTTACAGATACTGAAAACTCCTTTCATCCCTGGGATAAAGCCCACTTGATCAAAGTGTATGATCCTTTTAATGTATTGTTGGAATTGTTGCTAGTATCTTGTTGAGATTTTTGCATCTATGAAACATAAACAACCTCAAATAGCCAAAACAATCTTGAGAAAGAAGAATAGAGCTGGAGGAATTCATGGTCTCTAACTTCCAACTATACTACTAAGCTACAGGAATCAGAACAGTATAGTATTGGCACAAAACAGACACAGAGATCAATGAAATAGGATAGAGAGCCCAGAAACAAACCTATGCACTATGGTCAATTAATCTAGAAGGCAAGAATATACAAAGGAGAAATGACAGTCTCTTTAATAAGTTATGCTGGGAAAACTGGACAGCTACATGTAAAAGAATGAAATTAGAATACTCTGTGACACCATATACAAAAACAAACTCAAAATAGATTAAAGACCTAAATGTAAGACCAGATGCCAGAAAACTCCTGGAGGCAAACTTAGGCAGAACACTCTTTGATACAAATCTCAGCAATATTTTTTTGGATCTGTCTCCTAAAGTAAAGGAAGTAAAAGCAAAAATAAACAAGCGGGATCTAATTAAACTTAAAAGCTTTTGCACAGCAAAGGAAACCATCAACAAAATGAAAGGACAACCTGCTGAATGGGAAAAAATATTTGTAAATGATAGAAAGGATAAGGGATTAATATCCAACAGATATAAACAGCTCATAAATGCAACCTCAAAAAACCAAATAACCCACTTAAAAAATGGGCAGAAGAATTGAATAGACATTTTTTCCAAAGAGGAAATGCAGATGGTTTCAGGCACATCAAAATATCCTCAACATTGCTAATCATCAGGAAAATGCACATCAAGACCATAGTGGGTTATCACATCACACTTGTTGGAATAGCTATCAACAAAAAGAACACAAAAAACAAATGTTGGCGAGGATATGGAGAAAAGGGACCCCTCCTACACTGATGGTGGGAATGTAAATTAGCGCAGCCACTGTGGAAAACAGTATGAAGTTTTCTCAAAAAAACTAAAAGTAGAACTACCATATGACCCAGCAATTCCACTCCTGGGTATGTATTAAAAAAACACTAATTCAAAAAGATACTTGCACCCCAATGTTCATAGCAGTATTATTTCCAATTGCCAAAATACAGAAGCAACCTAAGTATCCATTAACAGACGAATGAATAAAGAAGATGTGGTATATATACAATGGAATACTACTCAGCCATAAAAAAGAATGAAAATGTGTCATTTGTGCCAACATGGATGGACTTGGAAGACATTATGCTAGGTGAAATAAGTCAGACAAAGACAAATATCATATTGTATCACTTACATGTGAAATCTAAAAATACAACTAACTAGAGAACATAACAAAAAAGAAGCAGAGTCACAGATATAGAGAACAAACTAGTGGTTACCAGTGAGGCGAGAGGGACAATATAGGGGTAGGGGAAGTGGGAGGTACAAACTATTTGGTATAAGATAGACTACAAGGATGTATTGCACAACACAGGCAACATAGCCAATATTTTGTTTTAAAAAATGCTTAAAATGGTAAATTTTATATTATGTACATCTTATCACAATAAAAAATAGAACAACAAAAAATTATACCATCTTTTTAAAAAAGTTGCCTTTATCATGGTAAGTTATGTCTTAAAAGTTAACACTAGACTATTGACAGAAGGAGGACATACAAATCAATGGAATGAAATTGGCAGTTTAGAAATTTATATTTGTGTTCCTTATATTTACATTAAATTGATTTTTAAACAAAGATACCACAGCAATTAGATGAGGAAAGAATTGTCTTTTCAAAAAATGATGCTGGGACAACTGGACATCCACATCTACAAAGATGAATTTGAGCCCTCATTTCATATGATATAAAAAATTAACTCAAAATGGATAATATACCTGAATGATAAAAAATTTTAGGAGAAAATCTTTCTGGTCTTGAGTTAGGCAAAGAGTTTTTAGATATGAACTGAAAGTATGATCCATAAAAGAAAAAAGTGGTAAACTGGACTCCATCAAAATTAAATTTTTTTTGTACTTCAAAAGTAACCATTAAGAAAATGGAAAAGCCAATACACAGACTGGGAAAAAAAAGTTTGCAAATTCTATGTTTGATAAGGAAGCTGTGCCCAGAATATACATAGAACTCTTATAACTCAATAATGAGACTTATTTAACAATAAGAAGGTTGTTTAATCCAAATAAAAAATAGAGAAAAGATCTGAATAGTCATTTCACCAAAGAAAATATGCATATAGTAAACGAGAAAATGAAAAGATGCTCACATATCTAGTCATTAGGGAAATGAAAATTAAAACCACAATAATACACCACTACACACCTGTTAAAATAGTTTTTTAAGGGAGAGGGTATAGCTCAGTGGTAGAGTACATGCCTAGCATGCACAAGGTCCTTGGTTCAATTCCCTGTACCACCATTAAAATAACTAAATCAATAAATAAACCTAATTACCCCCAAAAAACAAACAAAAACCCCCACAAATAAAATAAATAAATAAAGTAGTTTTTTAAAATATGAAAATATGAAAATTTGCTAATAAGGATGCAAAACAACTGGAACTCATACACTTCTGGTACAGCCAATTTGAAAAACATTTTGGCCATTTTTATATAAAGTTAAATATATGCTTACCGTTCAACCCAGTAATCCTACTCCTATGTATTTACCCCCCAAAAATGAAAACATGTTCACACAAAACCTGTACATAGATGTTGACAGTGGCTTTGCTAATAATCACCAGAAACAGGAAAAGTCCAAATGCTTTTCAACTGATGAGTGAATAAACAAATTCTGGTGCATCACACAATGGAATACTGCCCAGCAATAAAAAGAAACTAACTACTATTATATGCTACAACATCAATGAATCTCAAAAACATTATGCTAACTGAAAGAAACCAAGTGCAAAAGGTTCAATATTGTATGATTCCATTTACATGAAGTGTTCAGAAAATACAAATTTATAGATACAATTAGTAGATTGGTGGTTGCGTAGAGCTAGAGGAAAGACGAGAGATTAATGGCAAACAAAAATGAAGAATCATTTTTGAGTGATAGAAATGTTCTAAAACTAGATGATGGAAATGGTTGAGCAACTCTGCAAACTTACTAAAAATCATTTAATTGTACACTTGGATGAATCTGTGGATATTTCATATAAATGAAATTATACAATTATACTTCAGTGAAGCTGTTCTTTTAAAAAAAGTTAACATTGGAGCTAATATGAAAGTTTTTTACCTTGATATCTGCCAAATTATACAAGTAACTAATGTTTTATTTTCATTTTTATCTTCTATTATGAGTTATATGATACTTACTGATAAGATTATTGGTATGGTCATATAACAGTATTAACACTAACTTTGGAGGTGCAAAACATGTAAGTCTTATCTAAGGATTTTTTCTGGAAATTATCAAACAATTGTAGCATAACATTGGTGAGAATAGATGCCAAAGGCATAATCTTGAAAGAATTATATGAATAATACATCTGAAGTTCTCCAGTTGATGTAGAAGCTGATATTATAAAATATTGAAATGGTTTCATATCTATATATTACAACCAGAGACACTGAAACATTTTGTGATTTTATCCAACTGCTTTGCAGAAAAATTTGATTATATTTGAATAGAAGATTTTCAAGATTAATGCCCATCCTTGAAGAATAGCAATAACATTTCAACTTCTTTAAGATTAACTTTATCAGTTAAAAATGATGAGTGGCTCTTAAGAAAATTTTCAGAGATCCTGAGTCAATTTTCACACTTGTAGAATTGATTAGGTCAAGCTAAGTGTTGTAACAAACAACCTCTGAATCTCAGGGGCTAGGACAATAAAAGTTTATTTCTCACTCATGTCATGGTTCAGTGGAGATCACAGAACCATGATGAACTTCCATGTAGTCAATCAGGGACCCACGCTTCATCCCTGTAATGGCTACTCTAACACCATCAGTTTCCTTGGAGATTTCTTTATTGAAAATTTCTTATAATCCAGGCCTAGAAGTATTAATTAGCTTCATACTTCACTGGGTAGAAACCAGTCACCTGGCCACACCCATCTGCAAGGAAGTCTGGAAAAAAATAATTTAGTTGTTTTCCCAAGAGGAGAAAGCAAATTAGCTGGGCAGTGGCCTCTCTGCCTCACCGATTCTTGTCATAAATGTTACTATTGACTTAAAAAAAAAAAAGAAAAAGAAAAGCTTTTTTTGAGGTATAATTAACATACCATGAAATTCATCATTTTAGAGTGTATAATTCAGTGGGGTTTTTTTAGTATATTCACAAAGTTGTACAATCATCATCACTATTCAATTTCAAGCCCCCAAAAGACACCGCATATCCATCAACAATCACTCTCTATTACTCCTTACCTCCAGCCTCTGGCAACCACTAATATACTCTCTGTTTCTACGGATTTGACTCTATTGGATGTTTCATATAAATGGAATTATGCAATATGTGGTCTTTTATAACTGGCTTCTTTCACTTATTACAGTGATTTTGAGGTATAGCCATGTTGTAGCTGCAATATGCTATAGTTGTAATGTATCATCACTTCATTATTTTTATTACCAAGTAATAGTCTATTGTATGGATATACCACATTTGTTTATCCATTCCTCAATTGATGGACATTTGGATCGTTTCTACTTTTGGACCATTATTAATTACACTGCTAAGGATGTTCTTGTACAGGCTTTTGTGTGGACATTTGTTTTCAATTCTTCTGGATATATATCTAGGAGTTGAATTGTTGGGTCACATGATAACCCTCGTTGCATAGTTTAAGAAACTGTCAAACTGTTTTCCAAAGTGGTTGCACCATTTTACAATCTCACCAGCAATGTATGAGGATTGAAAAATGTTCACATCCTTACCAACATTTATTCTGTCTTTTTACTTTTATCCACCCTAGTGGATGTGGGTGATATCTCACTGTGGTATTGATTTGCTTTTCACTGATGCTAATGATGTCAAGCATTCTTTCAAGTACTTGTTGTTCATTTATCTTCTTTGGAGAAATGTCTGTTCAAATCCTTGGCTCATTTTTCAATTAGGTTATTTTTCTTTTTATTACTGAGTTGTAAGTCTTCTTTACATATTCTGGATACAAGATCCTTATCAACTTACTTGATTTGTAAATGTTTTCTTCCACTCTGTGATTGTCTTTCCACTTTCTTGATGTGTCTTTTGAAGGATGAAAGTTTTCATTTTAATTAAGTGTAATTTCATTTATTTTTGTCTTTTGTGCTTTTAGAAACCATCATCTCAATCTAAGGTCACAGGGATTTAGTCCTATGTTTCCTTGCAGGAATTTTATAATTTTAGCTCTTACATTTAGGTACATGATCCATTTTGAGTTCATTTTTATATAAGTGTGAGGTAGGAGTATAATTTCATTCTTTTGCATGTAGTTTCCCAGCATCATTTGCTGAAAAGACTATTCTTTCTCCATTGAATTTTCATGGCATTCTTGTCAGATGGCTTATTTCTGGACTCCCAATTACATTCCATTAATCTCTGTGTCTGGTATACCTACGCTAGTACCACACTGTTTTGATTACTACAGATTTGTGGCAGGTTTTGAAATTGGGAACTGTGAGTCCTCCAATTTTCTTTTTCAACATTGTTTTGACTATTCTGCATCTTTACTATTTATTTTTACAATTCAATTTTCCAAAATTAGAGAGGGAAAGTGGGGAAATACTCAGATGGAAAATAGAGAAAGTTGGCATTGTAAGCCAAATGTGAGTATGTGCGCTGGTATTGCCAGAGAATAGGTTCTTGCATCCCACAGAAAGAATTCAAGAGCAAGGCAAAGTAAAGTGAAAGCAAGTTTATTTAGAGAGTTACTCCACAGACAGAGTGCAGTCCGTCTCACTCAAAAGGGAAAGCAGCTTAGGAGATACATACTCCATAGGCAAAATGTGGGCCATCTCAAAAGATGAGAGGGAGAGAGGCCAAGAGGTGTGGGCACGTTTAGTTTAAAGTAAAAGTAGATACACACTTCATAGACAGAGTGTGGACTGTCTCAGAAGGCAAGAGAGGGAGGGACCACAAAATGTGGGTTTGTTAGTCTTTATGGGCTCGGTAATTTCATATGCTAACAAGTAGAATGATTATTCCAACTGTGTTGGGGAAGGGGTGGGGATTGCCAGGAATTGGGCCCCTGCCCACTTTTGGACCTTTTATGGTCAGCCTAGGAACTGTCATTGCGCCTATAGGTGTACCACAAGGCTCAAGGTCTACTGGAAGTCAAATCTTCTACCATCTTGGTTCTAACCAGTTTGTCCTGTCCTCAATTGCTGTGTCATTCCTTCAGTGGTTGTGCCCTGCCCCCTTCCCTCCTGTCTCACTGGTATAAGAATTTTGAAAACAGAAGCCTATTTTTCCTTTACAAAGTAAAAATTCTCTAAGAAAATTGTTATTGATAATAATCACCATGATTGGAATTTTACAGCTCTTTTCAAGGCAATTACATATGAATAGTTTTAATTATGAAGACCATGAGGACATAAAACTTAATAGTCTTCATTAATTATCCCTGATTTATTTGGATGCAAAAAGTCCTGAATGGGATAATGTAAAGGTGAAAAAAAATTTTATTATTTTTGCAAACCTTTAATTGCTTCATTATCTTGCTTTTAAAGGACTTTGTATCCTTACTGTAAGGCTAGCTTGGTAGCCAATTGGGACAAAGTAAAATTACTTACAGTGTAGAAGGTATTATTGCCTGGAATATTGGTATTCTTAAATTCCTGAATGCTAATCAGGAAATGTATACATTTGTCCCTTCATTTCTAAATAGAGAGTTAGACAAGCCACTGGTGACCTTTGAAATGATAAAATATCACTTTGGCTTTCCTAATGACTACTCAGAGACATGCCCAAGGGTGACGGCAAAGAACTGTGAACAAATAATATTGAGCAAGTGAGGAGGTTGCACCACATGTTAGGAAAAATACAGATGGGCTTTAGGATCAGATCGCCGCGTATTTCTAATGTGGACTTCTTACTAGCTTTGTGGTCTTTGGAAAGATACTAAGCTTCAGCTTTGTTGTCTCTGAAAATTGGTAAATAGTTCTTGCAGGATTGCTCTAAAGATTAAGAGATTTAGTGAGGCAAGGGATGCATATGAACGTACCCACAAAAATACCTGTCACAGAGCAGACCCTCAATCTCGGTTTCTTTTTTTTCAAATACCTACAAGTGGATGAATGATGAAAAAGATCATACAAATAATTTGTTAACTGAATGATTATGATAAATTTGGAATTTCTTCTCATGAAATCTTATTCTTTTCAATAAAAAAATCTGTCAAGTAAGATTCACAAATCATGAAACCATTTTTATATCTTTCAAAAGAATTTTCCTATAAATAAACAACTCACTTTTAAAAGCTTCTTTTGTCAGCTCAATTGCCCTAATTCTTGGTTAGGAAAATCGTATTTCTTTAACACTTTGGGAGCCTGTGGACACCATATATTCAACAATCAAGCTTCAAGTTTTCACAGTGAGACTACCAGGAAATAGGAAGTTAAGTGTGTGCAGAAGTAGATGTCCTGGTTGCCCATCTGAAGATGAGGATGTGGTCTTTGTGTCCAAGGTCAAGTCTATGGTGGAAGGCCAAATGCCCCTGATTTTAAATGACAGCTTATATTGCACAAGGGAATCTGGGGTCTTTTTTGTGCACCATTATTTCCTTGACAAGAGTACCTGGTACACAGCAAGTGCTCAATGAATACTGAAGAATGAGTGAATAAATCAGTGAACCACAGCAGGTATCATTTGTTCCAGTAGTTTTCAAACATGTTTTTAGCTGTGTTTGTTCAAAAACATTATTCAGTGGACACACAATTTGATACACAGATGAAAGAGAGGCTTCTCTGGTCCATCAGACAGACTGAGAGAACCTCACCTCAAAATTCTCTAGATTCTGAAGGTCATGGTTAGGAACCCCTAATCTTGCCAAACTTCCCATTTCAGAGACGGGAAGAGTAAGGCCAGAGAGGAGCAGGATTTTTCCCAGTGCTACACAATGGAGCCTAAAATTCACTCTCAACTGTGGGAATCCCTGTGCCTGTGGGGAAAAGGGCACATTCCGCTGAGTGTTTGCATCACTGAGAGGGCATGTGAACACCCTTGGTCCATCCAGGTGGCATCAACAGAGGAGCTAGTATTGGTTGCGTATTCAATTTTTGCAAATGACATCTCATTCTATGGTGCAATAAAGGGCTTCAAGTTGTGTCACTAAGAGCTCTATGACAGTAAGACTCTGGTTTTTGGCTATATCTGTATGACCTCCCAGTTCTCCACACAAGAAGGAAAGTGGTCCTCAGTACATACATACATAAAGTTGTCCCTAAAAGAAAGGGAATACAGATTCTTTGAGGACCACTTATCTCAGATGCATGGATAAAAATTTAGGAGCTGAACTGGGAGCTGGGTTTGGTAACCTTAGACTCCTTCCGATCAGAGATTTTATGAGCATCCAGTCAATAGTATTAATTAGTTCTAAGTGTGGAAGAGACATCTCAACCTGTACTTTTTCCCTTGGGTCTCATATTTGCTCAGTTCATGACTTACTTATTCCCCCACCCTCTCACCACTCCTCTTCCAGTCTGCTTCTTAGATGCAGCAGAGGGTCTGCACCACAGAGGGCCTGCACCCAGCCACTTCTTATCTTTCTCCATCTGGTCAGCAATGGGCCAACCCATCCAGGGGAAGCAGCTCAGGATCTGCCCCTTCCATTTAGCCTGGCGCTGACTGCCTCCCTCTGCAGCCTCTGCTGCCATCTCTGGCCCCTTCTCTTCCTCCTTAGTCTCCATCATGATGGAGAAAGAGAGAAAGAGAAGCAACTGGATTCCCTCGAGGTGGATATTACAAAGTCACAGAGCTGAGATTAAAGTGTGATTTAATCCCATCCACCAAAGCCATTTCTCAGTTGCACAGTAATGAATAAGATACGACCTCTTAACGGACACACAATAACAACAACACCTTAAGTCAAGCTGTTTGAAGACATCCACAATGTACCCGGGAGAGTTCTACTATGCTGGCCGGTATTCAGTGCAGTTTGGGGGCTGTGAGCCCCGAGTCCCTGCTCTTCCTCCAGTTGGCCTAAAGAGGGAGCTGTTTCCTTAGAATGCCTGAGCGAGCGGCTTGCCCAACCAGCCTAGGGGTTTGCAGGACCAAAGCAGCTGGAACTATTCCTAAACTTCTTATGTCACAGAACAAATCTCAGCTGCAGTTTTCTCAACTTAAAAAAAAAAAAAAGTGTCCATTAAACTGATAAGAACTCTAGTAGATCTAGCAAATCGCTGAGTCAGGAGACCTGGAATCCTGTCCCAATGGTACTAACCAGGTGTCCTTGAGCAAGTTTTGTTACCACTGAGGCCCAGTGTCCTCATCTGTAAGGTGGGAACAAGGGCACAAGCCCAGCCTGTTTCACTGGGTGATTAAGAGGACTGCTTGGAGAGGGTACTTGGAAAGGGTATCAAATTATAATTAAGAGGGTAGCACTCGAGGCTGAAAGATCAGTTTTGAAACAGTTAACAGCCACATGGCTTTAGCCAGGTTTCTAACCTCTCCACCTGTTAGGTTTTTCATTTGTAAATTTATAAATTTAATTTGCACTAAACTCTTAGGATTGTTGTAAGGAATAGATGAAAAATGCGTATGACAGGTTAAATAGGGCCAGTTCTTAATAAATGGTAGCTTTTTAAAAATAAAGCTATTCACAGGGAACTATATTCAATATCTTGTAGCAACCTATAATGGAAAAGAATATGAAAGAGAATATATGTATGTATATGTATGACTGAGGCATTATGCTATACATCAGAAATTGACACAACACCATAAACTGACTATACTTCAATTACAAAAATACAGCTATCGAAGCAAAAATGTTTTCAAACGCTGCCATATTATGCACGGGTAAGGTGCATTATCTACTCCCAGATTTGGTTTTCCCACAAAAATAAAATAATACCTCAGAAGGAAAGAGCTGTCTTCCATCCAAATGGAAACATACTACTTGGCATACCTCTTCACAGCTTCATTGAAGGAATGACACCTGGGCCATGTGTATGTGAAAGGGGAAGCTGATATTCCAGTTTATACAGCTTGAAGAGAGTCACTGTCAGACTGTGTTTTCCATACCAGCACCAATCCTTCCTCTAATCTATAACCAAGTATTCATTTATTCATTCAATAAACATCTATGGAGCAACAACCAAATGATATGCACTATTAAAGTCTGTAGAAGTAGAAAGATGAATAAGATTCAGTCCCTGCCCTCAGAAATTTAGTCTACTTGAGGAAAATGAAAGACAAATGAAAAAAAGAGTCACAATATAAGAGATGATAAGCACGGGGTGCTATGAGGACACACAGAAGTGGCTCGCAGCCTGAACTATAAGGAGGGGGTGTCCCAAGACTTCCTGCAAGATAATGAACTGAATTTTAACAGGGAACCTAAGTTTGCTATTTGAAGTGAGAAGAAAGAGTGTTTAAGACGTGAGTTCTCCAATTTCCTCACCTATAAAATGGAGTTCAACTAGATGGTTTCTAAGATGGTTCTCTGGAGAAAGAGGAGTGGGAAATAGTGAACAAGGAGCTTCCTTGAAATAAATCCTGCTTATGGGAGCCCCATGGGCACAAGGACATGAAGGAACACAGCACTTTAGGGGCTGCTGGATTATAAGAAAAGGTTTAAAAAGACAGGTTGAGGCTGAATTGTGAAGTGGTCATAGGTATTTGGAAAAATCAGTCTGAGGCTGTGTGGACAGTGGACTGAAGGAGTAGAAGCAAAGAAATGAGTGGCAAAGCAGTCAGTTGAGGGAAATGATGAGGACATGATTAAGACAGGGTCAGAGGCAGATGAGAAGGTGATTTTAGAGAGAAGGCTGACTGTAAAGGTGTTTAGAATGTCAAATTGGCAGGACTTGGTGACTTGAACAATAGCTCCCTAAGTCAAGAATAATCCCCAGGATCTTAGCTAGGACCATGGAACCATCTCAGAGCTCCCACATCAAGCATTTAATGAATGCTTCCTTTATGCACACAGAATCTATGTTCCTCGTTCTTTCCAGAGTGAAATGTAAAAATCAAGTAGGGGAATTGAGACAAATTAGCATCAAGTGTCTTCCATATTTGTTTCCAGCTGGGAGTTGTTCTGCTGTTGTTCTGGAAGGGAGGAAGGACTAGACCCCTGGAATGACTGCCTGGCAATTGAAACTTTCAGAAGGAGAAAGCAGCCACCACTGGAAAGACGGCAGGCTTTTCTGTTTGTGACTGATGGAGCATAAATCAACAAGCCTTTCTGGCAGTTGGACAGCATTCATTGGAAACCTTAAGAATGGGCATAACCTTTCACCCAGGATACCTACTTTTTGGAATTTAGACTAAGGAAATAATAATTCAGATGCACAAGGATGAACCCAAAGATTTATTTCAAGGATGTTCATTGCAAAGTTGTTCCTAATTGTGAAAAGCTTCACAGCAGAAGCATTGCACACAGAAATAGTGCCTGGCCTCAGAGGAAGCAAGACTGAGCCTAGCTCTTAGCTGAGGATTTCCTTCTCAACTGCAAAAAGTAGAAAACGGGATGGAGATGCCCCACAAACCTGGTGACGCTCTTGAAGTCATGTAGTGACCTGCATATTTTTTTGAATTGGGAACAGGGGCCCCATGGACAACATGCACCCACACATCCCAAGGAGGACCTTTCTTTCCCCTTCTCCCAGCTCCTGGGCATTGCTAAGCTGCATGTTCCCAGCTAAGCAGCAAGCATCTGAGACCCCCTCCAGACGTCTCTCCCTCTGTTGTTTCTCCCCACCACCAGAAGGCTTTGTTTCATGTCTAAAAGCTCAAAGATGTGCTGATTCATAGGGGGCAAATAGCATTGGTCTAGGGGTCAGAAAACTTCCTTTCTTTCTTGGCCTTTTATTTATTGAGTACCTACTATATGCCATGCCCTATACAAAGCCTTAGAATGATAAGTAAAACACAATTCCTGCATATAGCACATTCCTGCACTGATATTTGCCTACCCAATGTTAATTCTTCTCTTCTGCCTTACTAACCAAGCCCCAATTGTATTATGAATTTTAATATGTCCAACTAAACAAATATATATCCAATTTTCTTTGCCACTATGGGTTATCTATAAAATACCATTCTGACCAAGGAGATGCAAGCAAGAGTCACTAAATGGGGCTTCTAGAAATGCTCTGTTAAAGGAGCGGACTTGATTAGTGAATATGTTATTAGCTACCACTCTTATGTTTTTTCCAGGCTGGAATGTACATACAGTAAAGGAGTACATTTTGTGACCAATGGGTGACAAGCATGAGGAAAAAAGCCACAATAAAGATGGGAAACTGGGTCGCTAATGGTATCATAGAGTTATCACGGCAACCTTGGCTACCTTAAAAAAAAAAAAAACTCCCTAATTTGTCTAAACTGTGGATTAACTGGTCTTTTTGTTACTTGCAACTGAACACGATCCTTACGTATGCTTGAATTCATGGCCTAGGAAAGCAAATAGATTTCCAACAAATGAAGAAATCCAGGGCACTGGCAGTGATGTGAACATAGCACAAGCAGCAAGAGAACAAAGCAAACAGCTCTGCTTGGATGACAGAGGGAGACTGCTGAGGAGCGACAGCTGGTCAGGAAGGCTTTCTGAAAGGACAGTATGCTTGAGTTGGGCCTTAGAGAACAAGTCATCCCCTAACCCTGGAGGGACAGAAATAGAATTCCACGGTAAGGGGACACACGTGCAAAGACAAGAGAAGTGAAATAACGCAGCACACTTGAGGAGCTAACATGACTTCATTTGACTGGGAAAGAGGATATACGTGGGACGAGGCTGGGGATAATGTAGAAGAGGGTAGGAGCCAGGTCATGAAGACTTGTGAGACCTTGGGTAAGTCACTGAAGTGGCTCACCCCCAATTTCCTCAGCTACAAAGAGAGATGTTCACCTAGACGAGGGGGTAGCTGTTAACATGGGGCTGCTCTGTAGCCATCCTTTGCAGAACCCTGGCTGGAGGTTCTGGCTCCCTTGCAGGACATGGAAGTTTCCACGGAAAGTGCCATCCCACCCAGCCCCACCTCCTTCAGTTTCACACTGCCTGGTGTATTCCAAGGACTGCACTGGCATTTCAGTTTGAACACCAAATGGTGACTCAGAATGAACAGAAGTGTGGACAACTGTTTACTAAGAAGGCAGCCTTTGGTGTGACAAATTAGAGTGGGCTGCTGGATTGTGCAGTACTCATGAGCTAGGCAGCTTGGAAATAGCACATACCATTGCACTGGGCAATTGATTCATTTCTTGTCCTGTCCTGCCAGGCAGGGTGTCACATGCCAAGCCAGTCAGACTCACAGCCCATCCAGGCCAGGGAAAGTGTCTGTCCTTCTGGACAATGTCCCCAATACCCTGGGATGTCCTCTCAGCATCCCCTGGATCATATAACTCTCTCATGCAGGAATGCAACACTTCCTTGAGATTATTCATGCTTTTAGTTTACTTAACCTCTTAGAGCCAAGAGACGACAGTCTGTAGAGAATATTATAAAGTTTTAGAGTTAGCAAATGAGCTTCCAGACCATCAGTCTCAATACTGCTTTTTTAACAGAATGTTCAGAACCAACAAATATACTGATATCCATTGGGTACAAAGAAGGGGTTAGATACTGTCAGAGACAAAGAGAATGAAGACATCATTCCTGTCTAAAACATTCGAATTCATAGAAACAGAGAGTAGAATGGTGGTTTCCAGTGGCTGAGGGGAGGGGGGAAATGGGGAAATGTTGGTTAAGGGTACAAAGTTTCAGTTAAGCAAGATGAATAAGTTTTGGAGACCTAATGGCATGGTGACTACAGATAACAATAATGTACTGTATACTTCAAATTTGCTAAGAGGATAGATCTTAAGTATTCTCACCACAAAAAAAAAAAAAAAAAGAAAGAAAGAAAAGGTAACTATCTGAGGTCTGAGGTGATGGATACGTTAACTAGCTTGATTGTGGTGTTCATTTCCCAATGTGTACATACATCAAACTATCAAGTTGCATTCCTTAAATATATACAATTTCTATTTGTCAATAAGCACTCCAAAAAATCTGAAAATAAAATAAAATAAAAATAAATAAAACATAGCAAAAACTTTTTTAAAAGGTGTGATTCCTGGCCTTAAGTTGAGTGTAACCTTAAGAGTATAGCCTAAGTTTATGCTGGAAGCTAGGAGGCCAGCAAAGCCACATGGCAGAGAAATTAGGATTCAATTTGTCTTTTTGACAAAAGAGGTGTCAAATGGCAGTGCAAGATAATTGCTGAATTTGTGGTTTAAAGTGTCAGGGACTTCCATGCCTACACTTTGTTCCTGTGGTCCTCAGTACAAACCTGTGAGGAATACCCCCACTGCAGTCGAGAAAACTGAGAGTGGAGAGAATTTGAGTGGCTTGGAAACATTTGGTAAAAAGGCAGAGACAGGATTTAGTTCTATATGCTTTCTACACTGCAAAAGCTTCCTGCCAGGTGACTGAGGGCTTCAGTTCAGAGGAGGGAGAAATCATGAAGCTGAGCTGGGCTGCAAAACTTCAGAGGGGCAAGCCCATCATTCAGTCCACCAATAATTATTAAGCACCTGCTCTTTGCAAAGCATTATTCTGAGCAAAAGAAAGAAGATCCCTGTCGAGGTGTAGCTGGTGGAGGAGGATTTGAAGACACAGAGGGAGAGGAAGAGGGAAAAGGACACTGCAGGTGTAACTGTGTACCTGGACTCATTCTCTTAAGGGAACCTGGATCATCCTCACATACCTTCCTAAAACGCCATCACCTCTCTGACTCCAGTATCATCTGGGACCACTTCCCAGTTGCTGTTCCACCACTCCTCGTTTTGCTGTCCTGATTTCTGGACCTCCATTTGTCACCTTGTCCCCATGGCACTCCCTTCCCCGCAACCCCTGAGAATGGCCATCTCACCTCACTCTGCCCTGAGCCTCCAGACCATATTCTACATAATGCATCTGCCAGTAAGAGGCCCTGGGACAGCACGCTCCCTAAAACCCCTGTGGAAATCACCCCAGCAGAGCTGGTCCCACTCACCTGCCATCTCACAGGGGAAGAGCAATTAGATGAAGAAAATGCCAGAGGAATTTGTTGAGAAAGACTGAACTACATGATGGAATGAGAATGACAGATTTGCCCATTAACTTACACTCAATGCAAATCATTTGCCAAGTGGGTGTGTGTGCATGTGTGTGTATTAGATAAAACTTTATTTTCTCTCATTAGAATGGAAGCTAAAGGAGCAGAGATTTTGGTCCGTTTTGTTCTCCAGAAGAGGCTCCTAGCACAAGGAAGGCCCCCAACAAGAATGTTCTGAATGAATGAATCTGTGCAGCCTAAGGAAGCCTTTCACAGTGAGAGTCGCCTGCTGATGAACCTGCGCTGGGAAGGAAAGGAACCTCCCAGGCTGGGTGCCAGGCTGATGCCCTAGTTCCAAGAAGTAATGGGAAACCACTCTTCAAAATAATGGGGGAAGGCTTGGATGCTACAGGAAAAAAAAATCCAGAAGAGAAGAAGGGGGAAGAGAGGGGCTGGGCTGAGAACTGCTTTGGGGAAGAATTACAGGAAAAGAAGGCCCCATTGAAGGCTCTGCAGGAAGGGGTTAGGAGGAGATGAAATCTGTCTAACATATTTTATGAACCAGATTTCGAGTGCTGTGTGGTGTAAACCTCCTCATGCAATTCCCCTGGACCACCAGACATGCCCCATGCTGCTTCCTTCTTCTCTTGTGCAGGTGAGGTTTTGTAACAGTGGAGAGCAGAGCAGAGCAGATCTCAGCATGGAAGGCTGTGACAGCTGACAGCAGGGTTCCATCTATAGCTTGTGGGCTCTGCTGTAAACTCACAGGTGATCTCCCAGGGCCTTGCAGGGACCAACAGTCGGCGTTTATGGAGCAGACTGTGCCATGGCCCGGCTTGGCCCTCTTCTTCTATACTCTTCTCTCTGTTCCGCTCTGTTCTTGTCTGGTTCTGTTGGACCTGTACTGGTATTGTTCTTGTTTGAGGACCCTTATTAATACTTAAATTCATTACATTCAGTCTCTGCTAACGTGGTTGCCTTCAGGTACCAAGTGTTTATCAATTGGGTTTGAAGTTTGGATGGTTCTCCAAATGTATTCGGAAAGACAGTGGCTGGAGGTCTATTACATAACCTAGAAATGTTTTCTCTCTCTAAGATGGCTTCCCTGTGTCTTTCTGCTGCCTGTATTGCCTGCCATTCTGCAGTGGTTAGAGAGTTATACCTTCTTCTTTTGGCAGAAAGATCCCCTTCATGACTGGACCCCAATGGGAACTTGGATCTACATAATATAACGCCATAACTCTTCCTGCTTAAGCCCAGAAATGTATGTTCCCACAGCAGAAGCCTAGGGAGTTATCTTAACCTTTCCGGGCCCAATAAAGAATAGGGCCATCAGAATCTGCTTCAGAAAAACACCCAAAGGTCCACCACTTTACTCTGGTGCATTTCTAGGACTAAATGCCAAATGATCACTGAATACAACAGCTCAAGTTATAAACTTAAGTTTGAGTAAAAGAGGAGCAAATATTGAATTAATAGGTAACTTGGACTAGGCGTTCTATTATTCTTGCATTGGCTTTTATTTTTTTCTGTAAGCATGGGGTGTCATGGCCTGAGATGCTACTGAATAACTGTCCCAGATCGCAAGTCCCTGGATCTAGACCCTAAGCCAGCATGCCTAACTGCCATGCAGAGCCTTCGCAGAACCCATGTTCCAGACTCTTCAACATGATAAAACCCTGCAGTAAGAAGAACAAAACCCCAGAAGAAGCCACTTGGCTTTTCAAGTGTGGCTAAGTAAAGTTCTGTGCTGGAAATGGAGTGTCTTCCACAGAAAGACAACAGATGAAATATTTTATTTTATCCTTTCTGTGTTCAAACTTGTGGAAAGTCCTTTTTCAAAAATTCCTTCTGGGAGTTACTTAAATAGACTTCATTTTCCAAGTAGGCAGAGTCTGATTGCCACTTTTATTGGGCCAGATTATTGCATTGCCAGGATTCTGAACAGCTAGGGTAAAAGGTTAGCTTTCTCCTTCAGAGTCTTAGTAATGTGCTGGCACCTGGTGGAGACGCTTCACATGCATGGGGAGCTCAGAGCTCAGAGCATCATCTCGTGATGAATTCAGGAAATGGGTTAGTCTTCATTCCTGAGCTGCTGGAGCCTCCTTGCCTTGCAGCCAACACAAAGCTTCAGGTGCACTGTCCATTACTGCTAGTGGCCTTCAGCTGATGTTCATCCAATCCCTGGGGAGTCTGTATGTGTGAGAAGCATCTACACAGCTCCCTCTAAACTCCACATAACTGCTTTGAAAACCCGAACACTCATTAGACAAGCTTCTGACAATTCTGCCTGAAGAAATACATCAGATCAACTCTTCTCTGCTGTTGGGAAACACCTCTTGGTTTTGGGTCCCCTAGATCCATCCTTTTTCCTCCCTCCCCTTAAGTTAGGCAACATTTTCCACTTCTGAGGACTTGAGAAGCACAGTTTACTATAACAAAACTGAATCATTGTAAGACAATCACTATCTTGGGTAGACAGCCTTTCCGAAGAACTCAGGGAACTCTTTCACAATAATAATAACAACTAATGTGCATTAAGCACTTACTATATGTCAGGTATAAATGCTCTATTAGAGTTATCTTGCTTGATTCTCACAATTTAAGTCTCACAAGCCATAAAGTCTAATTGTTGCCTAGACTAAGACAGGTTAAGTAGCTTTCCCATAGTCATATGGCTAGAAACTGGGACTCCAACACCTGATTTCTCTTATTCTAGCTCCTGTGCTCTGGCTCTCATTTCTGGGAGATGGGCTGCTGCCCCTAAGAAGTCCCTTTTATAGGTAAGGAAACTCAGGGAAAATGACCTGCCCAATAGATAAGGTCAAAACTAGAGTCCCAGGCAGTGGCTCCCAACCCTGGTTGCTCGTTAGAATCACCTGGAGAGTTAAAAACACAACCAAAAACAGTGTCCAGGCTGCATCCTTAACAAACCTGATTTAACTGATCTGGAAAGGGGCCCCAGCATTAGTATTTTTAGGAAGCTTACCAGGGGATTCTAAAAAAATGCAGCCAGGTTTGAGAATCTCTGACAGATCTACCAACTCCCGGTGCAGAGCTTAACCAACCAAAACACTCCACTGATCTTATACCCACACCAGTCCAGCTGGAGAGTGCCTGGGGGATGCAGTTAGGTCACCCCGACATACCTCTGGGAGAGCTGAGAACATTTGCTCTGTTTGCTCATCTGTAAAATGAGAAGAATGAGAGCTTACAGAACTGCTGATTACATCTGAGCTTATAAAATGCTTGTCCTAAACAATAAGGTCCTACTGTACAGCACAGGGAACTGTATTCAATATCTTGTAATAGCCTATAATGAAAAAGAATAGAAAAAGGAATATGTATATATATACACACACACACACATATATATATACACACATATATATAACTGAATCACTATGCTGTACACTAAAAACTAACACAACACTGTAAATCAACTATACTTCAATTTAAAAAAATAAAATAAACACAAAAACAAAATCTGAAACAATAAAATAAAATAAAGTAAAATCAAATGCTTGTCCTAGCACAGAGTAAGTGGTCAGCAAATGCCAGTGGGTTGAAGACAGTTGTCACAATCTTAGGGGCAACAGTCTTCTGAACTTGGTGTGGAAATCACAGCACAAGGCAGAGCCTTATCAGCCACGGGCACTTGGAACATCATTTTTGTCAACCAGTGTTCAAGTCAGCCTTGGGGACACACACACACACACACACACATCCCAGCATCTTTACACCTACGTCTGTGTCCAGGAAGTGGCCCCTTCAGCAACATTCTATGTGGATAAGCCATGATGACAGATAAGTGAAGCACTCAGGGGTTATCAGTGCAAATCATCACAGTTTGCACAGTCAGTCTGAGTACGCAGCCATCCACGGCGGGACCTCCCAATACGGAGGAAACACAGAGAGGAATCTCTAACTACTCACTTGCCTAATCATTTCCACTTAACACACAGTGAAAGCAGAACTTTGTGACACACTTGCCCTGTCTGGGCAAAAGTTCTGCTTTTTCTGGAAGATCTTGGAAAAAAGAAAAAGCCCCAAAAAGTTGAGCATGAGGGAGAGAGAGCTTCTCAATCTTCCATCCATTCAACTAGTGTCTGTGGTCAGTTTCCTCACCTGTGTGCCAGCTGTCTGTGTGCCTGGCACTGTGCTGGGGACCAAGACCTGAGTGCAAATTAGAGACGTCACTGCCCTGGAGTCAGCAATGGTCCTGAGGAGGAAACACGTAAACAAGCAACTCCAGTAGTAGCAATCAGGACCCTTTTTCCAGGATACCTGAAAAAACTTTCCATTCTGTCAGTGAGCACCCTGTCTCAAGAACCTGGTGGCAACGCTGATATTCAGCCAGTATGTACCAGTATAGCCAGAATGGTTACTGAACTATATTTGAAATACTTCAGAATCAGTTAGCAAATTGCTGCTGCCCTGACCACTCCCATTGTCCCCAACTATCACCTTCAAAATGCAGCTCTGAAAGGGTGAACTCCTGACACACAAACCGTCTCCAGGACAATGCTCTAGCACCACTCTTCTCATTCCTTAGTGTCTGGGGTGAGCACACTGTCCAACATTTAGAACTTGACCCTGCCTCTTGGTAAGTGGCAGCTCTAGAGTTCTCACACAGAGAAGTCTTACGGGCTGTAATCAGACTGACTTGAGGCTGCAACTGCACAGCAAATTCATGGGTTTTCCTTTGACTGTGTATCTGTTTGGGATAGCTTAGGGTGGCAGATGGCTATTTTAAGGGGCTAACGTCCTTACCTCCACAAACTACTTCTTGGCGATGTTTCTACTGTAAATTTAAAATTTTAGGATGCTGATATTTTGAGGAAGACCCCTCATAAAGAAAATGAAAACCAACTCAATATATGGAAATCTAAACAAATACAATAAGAAAATACAAAAGCACTTGGCCATTCAGAAAGATTGATAATAGGTTTCCATTATGTGTGAGCCTTTCCCTGACTAGGAAACTTACCAGGAATGCATTCATTGGTAAAATATGACACAGCCCCCATAGTTTGCACATGAAAGGCAGCTCTGATGCTTGCCTCCAAGAGTTAGTATGTTCTGCCAGGACAGTAGCATTGCCCTGGAGAGTGCCCAAGAATCAACTGTCTAATGATGGACAGTGTGGTCCCCTCAGACCCACTCCTTGCTCTTTGCCTGCTTGGCCTGCTCTGCTCTGTATAACATCCCCTACCCCACCTTCCCAGTGTCTCCTGGCTTCCTACTGGCCTTAACCAACAGAAGGTCAATTGAAAGGTAATCGGAGAGTGGGAGTAAGGAAAAGTCAGAGTATTTCTGCTCCTTCCTCTCTGCCTCAAGCAGCACCCCTGGCTACAATCTATAACATTGGTGGTACCAGCTCCCACAGGACAAAGCTGCCAGCTTCTGCCAGGAGAGTGAGCCCAGGGTTCCACCTGTTCTACCTCCTCTGCCTTTTCCTCTCCAGCTTTCAGCTGGCTCTCAGCTGCTGGTAATCTTGGGTTGCCTCCCTGGCTGGCTCCTGTTGGCTCTTCTGCATAACTATCATCTGTCCAACCAATTCCTGCACAAAATTCCCCCTGTTCCATTCGGGGTGGTTTCTCTTTTCCCAGTTTGAATCTGACTGATACATTGACTGTGCTCTTCAGAACGTTCCTTCCCCTCTCTAGTCTTCAGTTTCCTTGTTTATAAATGAGACTGGAGGAAGTACTTGGCAAGCTTTATTTCAGCTGCCTGGTATCCAGGGATGGGGGGTCCTGAATATGGTGGTTGGTGGGGGAAGGGATTGAAATGCCCTTCATACTTCAGGATGGTCTGGAAACAAGTACCTCACTTTATTTTTCCTGAAGTAGTTTTCATTTTGAAATTCTGCTTCAAATCATTTCTTTGGAAACAGGCAGGGTAAAAATATTAAAGCATATATTTTGAACTATGCCATTGTAAAAGCAATGGATTCATTGTTTCTTACGCATTTTGTAGTTTGGCATTTCCTTATTTTTTCTTTAACTAAGTGCTGGAGATTTAAATGATTTCCCTCTAGTCTTAATACCCTATCATTTGGTGAGGTGACTTGTGTTGTGGTTATATTCCCAGTTTTAATTTTTGTCTAAATTTTTTTTTTAAGATTTTGGCTATGTGAGTTATCATCTTTCTGGGGGGAGAGAGTCTCATCATTTAGTTTCTCCTCATGCCCCTACTTGGGCCCTGGATCATTTTAACTGCCTTTCTCTACATTCTTGGAAATCCTTAGATGTCTTCCAGGGCTGCTGTAGGTGAACACTCAGAAGATACACGTGGCCATATGGCTGAGGTAGAGAGTTGGTTTCCCATCTTCCTCTCCAAACACTACATTGTATACATCCCTCAACTCCCCACTAGGCCTGGCATGGAGCAGCCCCCGTGGTTCTTGCTGAGTCCTCTTGAGCAATCTTGGTGGCGAGGCCGGTGGACTTCCTCAGCTGCCTCCCAAGCTTGCCGGGAGGCAAGACTCAGGCAAATGGAGAGCCAGAAGCACGTGTTGTTCAGATCCCTGTCAGGAGTGATTCAGCAGGCAGTGACATGGCGACTTCTTAAAACTGGATTCTGAGAGGAAGGACAGAGATGGCGGCACAAGTGGCCTCATAGAAGCAGCCCAAGGGTTTTGGAGTTAGACATGGTTCCAGTGAAAACTTCTGTAATAATAATGGTCAACAATATTTATCAAGCTCTAACTATGTGACATGCACTGTGCAAAGTTTCCCTGCACGTATTATCATATTTAATCCATATAGTCACCATGGGATAGATTTTACAGATGAGGAAACAGGCTGAGTATAATTAACCAACTTGACCAATACCATATAACTAGAAAGTTAGGAAATCCCCCTGGTCTATTTGCTTTCACAGTTTCTCTGCCACATTGCAAGTGAATTAAATTTTCCAAGCATTAGTTACCTTGTTACCTTGTCTTTCACATTAGAATATTAATATGACTATCCTGCAGTGTTACTTCATATTCTCTCCCTCTGTCTCACTATCTTCCCTCCCCTTTAACATTTGTCGAGCTTCTATTTTATCTGTGCACCAAGTAACAATAGGATTCACTAGCCAAAAAACAAAACAAACAAAAAAATGTAATTTCAAATAATTCAATAAGTGTGCAAAATTTACCAGCTGAGCATTTTGGAAGTCTCTCTTAGGTAGTATGTGGGCCTGGACTCAAATGGGTCTTCAAATGTTCCTAAAAAATTCAAAACATTGTAGAACAATGGAGGCACATTCTTCCCTGCCACACCCTGTTTGCATGTGTAGAATATGAGAGTGGCTGCAGGAAGGTGTCCTAGTCTGAGCAGAGAGCAACCCACAGGGCACAAGTGCCATCAGATCTTGCCTGTGTCTTTTTCCATCCAAACTGCTCATGGAGAACTAGTTTGCAGCAGGCAGTGGGCAGACACCAGAAAATTATTTGGAGGTAGCTGAAACCGGGTGAGCAGTAGCGAGACCACAGTCCCTTTACATTTAAGAATTTAACATTTAAGATCTCAAGAGTTCAGGAGCAGGCTGAGAGGTCTCGAAGGAGAGTGGGATGGGACGTTGGGCAGAGTGCATGTAGCAATATTTGCAGGGCCATCATTTGACTCATTCCCTCTTGAAGATAAGGGCATCTCTGAAGGAATGGATTATCCTCCACTCCTGGTCACCTACACCAAGGAATCCTTTAGATATGTAAAACCAGACTTGTTTATTAGTGGGGGGCAAAGTCAGCAAGGAAAGAGACAACTTGAAAGAGGGAACTTGAAGCAGAAATTGACACAGGGTGTTAATGGCACTGGGAGATGAACCTGATAATGACTGGGGCCAGAGTAGGAGCCAATAAAACATTTCTGAATCCAACTCTCTAGGTTTTGCTGCCTTACCTGATTATCTGGGTGATATTCTCACTGCTCTGCAGGAGAATAAGGGGACACCTGGGTGCCTTCAGGATAGATGTGCCCTGGTAGGAGGCCATAGATCTGGACCATAGATTGCACATCCCTCCAGAGCTCAAGTCAGAAAAAAGCATATTAAAAGTTCCTCTTCTTTGAGCTCTGGAGGCAAAAGTCCTCAAAGGGAAACCATAATCGATTCGCAGCGTTGGAAGCACAGTCAATTATATACTAATCTGTGGCAATTTTATATTCATCTTAAAACAGTGGACAGCATCACCACTTGGCTTCCTTAAGCATTTTATCATTATTATCTGTGTCTTTGCTTTATATACAACTTGCAGCAGACAGAAACTAGAGGGAGAAGTCTTTTAACAACAACAACAACAAACAACTTAATGGTTTTCTAGAAAGTGTAGGGGCGGGGGAAAACAGCATTTTAGGCAGGACTTAACAAGGTTTAGACTATATTCCACCAGTCTTCAAAGTAAATCCATCATTCCCCAACAGAGAATGGGGAGTCTTGGGGATAGGAAAGACAAATGGGGACTCATAGGAGAGAGAGGAGATGAAGTAAAGCATTATTTAGGGAACTATTCCTAGACTAGCAGGCACACCCATATTCAAATTAACCCCTCTAAATGCCCCCCTTCCCTGGGGAGGCTTCCTCGAGTCTCTCAAGTCACTGCTGTCTTCTCTAAGGGCCCACAGCTCTGTCTGTAGTCCTCTATGTTTCACGGAGTTGAAAAGATTAATTTCAACATCTGTCCTCACCTTTAGATTCTGAACTTCCCAAGAATGGAAAAACATGCCTTCCATGCGTCGGTGTTGCCTGCGCCCATCACCGTGCCTGACACAAAAAGGGCTCCTGCGGTGATTGTTGAGTGTGCTCTTGTCTACATAGGGCCCTCTATGTGCCAGTGACCCCCTGGAAGGATTGTAATCTGTCAGTGTGGAGCCGGGAGGGCCACCTGTCCTTGGGAAGTGAACACTCGTTGGATTAGATCTTTTATTTTCCCTGAAGTTATCATCTTTGTGATTTTTAACTTCTATATTAACACAAGCTAAAATTGTCCCAGATCATTGTTACATTTTAAGGATCAGTAAAAATATATTAGGAAGTGTGCTCAAAGCGTTGTTTTCATCCTAATACTAAGCGAAACGCAAAAGCAGACTGCCCCCACCCCCTGTATCTACAAAAGTATCATGTGTACACACACACTCACACCTGCTGAAAACTCACAAAATGAAACCAGCTCATGAGTTAGGGTGGCGAGATTGCAACTGTAGTTTTTCTTTTTAGGAAAAATTGCCTTTATAGTGTTTATTGTGTTTGTACAAAAATAAATGAATAAATATACAAAGAAATATAAAATAAATACATCAGAAGAGAAGGGAAAACAAAAATCCTGCTTAAATGTCCAAACGTCTGTAACGGAAAAG
Organism: Camelus dromedarius; assembly: GCF_036321535.1. Taxonomy (NCBI): domain Eukaryota; kingdom Metazoa; phylum Chordata; class Mammalia; order Artiodactyla; family Camelidae; genus Camelus; species Camelus dromedarius. The sequence continues at coordinate 39,148,649 of NC_087443.1, read as the reverse complement.
GAGCAAGTAATGTTTTTCTAGTTGCACAGAAAAGAACGCACTGTTTAGAATAATAGCACAACACTTGGGTGTGAGAGGTTTTAAGAGAAAGCATCTGAACTTCATGTTACCCCTCCCTTTGGGGTTGTGAAGTAAGGTTTGTTCTTGCCCTTCTAGTGGTTTGACTGCACTGGTCAGCTCAGTATCAGGGAAAGGGCAAGAATTTTCTGTCCATTTCTGGCTGATGACATGCCCATTAGTCATCTCCCCTCTCTCTCTCTACTCAGAAGCAGTAAATGTGCTGCACCGCACAAGGGCCCCAGGGAACTTTGGCAGGGCAACAGTTTACTGTTACCTGGCCTGGTTCAGGGTGTGGATCCTGATGCAGACCAAATGAACTCCACGAAACTCTGCAGTTCCTAAGAGACATAGTATCTTTATGTGTCAATTACCATTTCCCTCAAAATAGCTCAAAAGTCATCTATTGTTTGAGCTTTAAAAGTTGCATGATATGCTAGATTGAAAATGACATGGATGAAAATCTTGACTTCATTTGCTAGCTGGATAACCATGGCTAAGTCACTTCTCTGAGCCTCATTTTTCCTTCTGTGTTAACAGGGAGTGGTGATAGGGCACAATTTCATAAAAAGCAAAACACTCCACCTGTATTAGTTTTAACTATTTAATTCACACCAGACATCGGAATGTGTGTGAGACTAAAAACAAAAAAGACATCAGAGTACAAATGCCTGTCATAGGAGTTTCCTGTGCCTCTTTGCTTGTATTATTATTTTTACTGTGCTTGAAGTAAAGACTAAGACTAAGACCTATGAGATGTAAACATGAGGTGATCGGAGACATCAAAGTTAATATTTAGCTCTTAAAAAGGAACTTTGGAATGGTTCTCAGTAATTACTCACTTACAAAGTAATTAATAATGGTTTATTATTATTATGTAACATTGTACATTATAATAAGCAATAGCATTTAGGATCCAGATGTCCTAGTTCATTTTAAGTGTGATTTAATTCACCAAATGTTGTTTTGAGCCCAATCTGCAAAGGCAGAGTATTGCAGCACACCAGCTATATGCTAAACTTTCTGGTGGACACTAGTAAATGAGACTTTAAACACCAGATAAGAAGGAATTGCAGTTGACCCTTCCATGGTCTATAAATGGATACCTCCAGTGTGTATTTACTGACATTAACAGTACAGCCTAGCCATGGGTGTGTGTAACTTTATGCTTTGGGCAAACAGAAAAAATCCTTCCCTTTGCTCCTTTCCTCTCTGGACTCATCCTCTGGGTTGCACCTCCACACCTGTGTCAGGGACTTTCTGGTGGTCCCAGACTCTGCCCCTGGGTGCCTCTGTCTTGGTTCCAGCTGGGCATGGTAATGACACACTCTTTGAGTCCTTGCTTTAGTGAATCCTTGCAGTATTCCTGCCCTTCCTGTCTTGAGCCATCCTGACTTTAAATAACCAAAAAGCAGCCTCTTGGACTCCAGCTGCTTGGCCTTTGGGATTTGACAACCACAGGTCAGATCCTGATAGCGGCAGCAGCCAATTTTGGGAATGTGGGCAACATTACTCCAGCATTTGGAGACTTGATTTTCCTCAGCTGAAAAGGGGGATAATAACATTTATCATGTAATTTTTTGTACTAAAAAGACAGGGTTTTTAGCATGCTGTAAGCTCTTAGTAAATTATGAATGTTACTGCTGCTGATGTTGTTATTATTACTACTACTATGACTTTCATCACATCCAAGATCAAATTAGAAGTATTAAAACTAAATACCAATTTGGTCATGGTGCAATGACTGTAATACAGAACTTTGTGGCTACAGGTTTTATACATGTTCACATACAAATATATATGATACTCTCAAGGGCACATGGATAACCATCTGTATTCACATAGAAAACCCTAAGCTGAATAATTAAAAATTAGTTTCTTTTGACTTTGGACCTAGAGAGGAGAAGACTTGGAGAGTCCTGGTCTCATTCTTCTTCTGAAATCTGAGGGGCCATTGTGTAGAGGAAGGTTCTGTCCCCAAGGGATAAACAAGATCAATATGATGAGAGCAAGAGAGAGATCAAGTTGGGTTCAACAGAAGGAAGAAATTCTTAACCATTTCAGCGGCTTCCAAAATGCAATGGATTGCCTCTGGATCCCTAATTCTTAAAGGGTTCAAGTAGGAGTTGAGTGTCTACGTCTCAGGGATGTTGCAGATAATATTTCAGCGGTGGGGTCGTGGCAGGGTGGGTGGGGGGAGATTTGTTGCAGTGATCTCTCTGATTCTCTGTAAGATTAAATAAAGTTTTACCAAGATATAGAAATTCTATGCTTTGTTTTCCTGAACATTAGAATAGATATAATGTCATTTACTAATCTCATCAAATGGGCTGCTCCTTATTAAAATATGCAAGAAATGGAATTTGCAACTATGCTACATAAACAAATATAATCTCTGAATAATAAAATATATAAATATAGAATAAACTTATTATTTTCAACTTTCTGAAGTAGCTTTGTAGGACCTAGGTAGGAGAAGAATATCTAAAATATCGTTTAATTCTTTAAATTTTTTTAGTAATATGGACCATCTCAAGACATGAGTAAATTACCCACTGTGAGTTATATGGACCAAATCTTTCAGAAATCCTGATAGATAATAATGCATTATTAATGATTATCCTCATAAAAAAACTTCCATTTTGAGGATCTATATGCCATATGTGATTCTATCAGCTCCTTATAAGGTAGATATTTTTAGTATTCCCACTTCACAGAGGAGAAAACTGAGGTTCAGAGAGATCTAGAAACTTGTTCAAGGCCACCCAACTAAACATGGAACTGTCTGACTCCCAGCCCCTGCTCTTTCCACTGTGTCACACTTCTTCTCAACCACTTCCTGTCTTGCCTGAATAAAAACAGTTCAAGTCAAATGTCTAAACAACGATGACGTGCCCCTGTCACGCCTCCCAATTAAACCCTATAATTTCCAAGTCTGAGTTGGAAATCCTTTGGCTCTGTGTTCTTGGCTGGCTTGCCCAGGAAAATGTTTATTTTGAGATATGCCTCTCTTAGAATGGCTGGATGTTTTTGATGGTCTTTCATACAAGGACCACAATGAACTGGAGGTAAAGAGTTGCTACTTCATCTCATAACTGAGACTGCCCCTTTGTCCCCTGCTCCCAATTTGGGGTTTGTTTCAAGGAGGGTGTTAAGGCTATTAGTAGGTCTGTAGAGACTATAAATAGAGCCTGGGCTTTAGCCAACTCATCGTGTTTATGTTTTTGGGTTGCATTGCAACCGTTGTTGGTAATTATAGACGTGTGGGTGAGGATGGGTACTGATGAACAGTTCCTCCTCCTAGTTTCCTCTTTGCACAAGCCCAGCACTGGGGGTGTCTGAACTCACAATCCCATCATGATGTCTAGTCACTGCTGTATTTCCTGGCTAACTCAAGTAACCAGGGAGGATGAAAGATTTTAAGACATTCCATCTCACCATTACAACCTGTGTAGTCAGTGCCTACTTGTAGACAGTAAAAGCAAGATTTCCTCCACTTTGTGATGACAAAGCATTTTCTACAGTCATTACAGATAAATGTATAAAGAGGATTCATGGATCTAATTGAAATGATGATCCCCAAGGAAACTGAGTGAAATGAGGTGCAGTGTCCAGTAAATTGTTGTAATCTGTAATATAAGCTCTTTGGTACCCCAAAGGTACACACAGTCTCTTTACCAGTGAAGGGGGAGGGGTCACCTTTTCCAGCTCCTCTCTTCATTCTCTGGTGTGCCAAGGGGGAGGGTTGGTCACAGCCCCAAGGATGCTCCCTGAGCTGTCCATGTAGCTACCAGAATAGGCACATCTGATTATAATCAGTCAGTTGAACTTGGACTGTGCCAAAGAGACACTAATGGAGTAGAAATAGCTGAGAAAAATAAAAGAAAAACTGCTGCCACCTTCAAGGTACACACTTTGGAAGACATTCTTTCCAACTCACCTATCTCACCCCATACCTTTGGGCAACAGCAGCAGAAAGTCAACTAGTAGGAAAGAGAAACTGGGGCCATCTGGGGTAGGGGGCCTGTCCAATTTCCTATTACATGCCCCTGTCATGTCCTACCTTTGCCCCAACCTGTCTAGCTCATATGCTCTGATGATAGGCTAAGTAGGTTGCTGTCCAAGCTGTTTAGAGGATCTGGCCAGGGTTGGGATAACAAGGTGCATGAAGCCAAGAAGAAAATACCCATTCAGTATCCAAGGACAAGATTCTGAGGTCAAACAAACCATGTGCTGGTTCATTTAAGCAAAAGGTAAGCAATGAAAGAAACTGTTCACAAAGGACCACATACTGCGACTCCATTTACACAAAATGTGTAGAATAAGCAAATCTATAGAGACAGAAAATAGATTAGCAAGTGGTGCCTAGGGCTGAGGGGCATAGGAAGTTGGAGGGACGGCTAAGGGGTATGGGATTTCTTTTTCAGGTGGTAGAAATATTCTAAAATTGATTGTGGTGATGGATGTACAACTGTGAATATGCTGAAAGCCACTGAAGTGTATATTTTAATTGGGTGAATTGTGTTATATGAGGATTATATCACAATGAAGCTGTTAAAAAAATATATTTGGGGAGCTGACTATGAAATACCACAAATGTTGAGTAAGGAACAGTAAGATGAAGAATGCTAATAAGGAGTGGTCTGCTGGGCGGTCCTAGGAGGGAAGTCAGAGTTTTTATACAGTTCCAGCTGCAGCTAAGTATTTTGAAAAGAGCTGAGATGGATACTCCCTCCATGTAAAAGACCACTGAAGATCACAACATGACTACCATAATCTACTTCTCCCATTCTAGCAGAATGAATCTGTCTGAAGTTGACCCTGGTGAATCTTAAGCCTGTGATAGGATTATAGCTATAGAAAACTTAACTTCTTTTCATTTCCTGAAGCTTGGTTAGAAATTTAGTTTGTGCATTATGATCCTTAGGGATTATCTGCTCTTCTAGGTGGCAGTATTTTGCTATGTTTGCATTTTTTTTTCAGGGCCTCACTCAAAGAATTCCAAAGTTGGCCGATCATTGGAGTAGGAAGGTAGTTTTAGTTATATTTAAGGGAAAACCAAAATCATCCAGTATACTATAACAAATAATGAACGAGTAGCCATTTGTACAAGGTCTAGTCCTCGATCCTTGATATGAGACTTGTCATCCAGTATTTAGCATGGCTTGGTCCTTCTATAAGTCTTCAACCTCATCTCCTGCTCTCTGTCTCATAAAGATTCAAAACTGTGTCCACAAATGCATGTCTGTGTTTTTGCTTATGTTATTCCATCTATCTAAAACATCCTTTCTCCTTCACACTTGGCAAATTCCTACCTGGTATTCAGGACTCTGCCAGGAAGCCTTCTGTGACTTCTCAGGATGGTCTGGGGGTCCTTCCCTATGGTCCCATAGCACCCTGTTTATACTCAATCAACACATTTACCACATTGTAATTGGATTATCCATTTATCTGTTTGTGTCCCCACTGGTCTGAAGGCTCCTTAGGGCTCATCGCCATATCTCTCTGTCTTCAGTCCCTGGACTAGTTCCCAACACTGAATACACTTTTTAATAAATGAACCCCTTCATTTCATTTCAAAGAGGCTATGCAGTAGTCACCTAGGAAGTTTGGCCAAACATTTTGGCACCATTCCTCTTAACCCCAACTATCACCCTAATAATGAGGTCCATCCGAAAGTATCAGGGAGTGGCAGGTATTCTTAGTGCCCACAAAACCTAATACAAGGCCAAACACACAACACTAGGCCCTCTGTAAACATTTGCTAAATGGATCTATTTACAGTCCTTGACTGTTATATGTTAACTACCTTACAGACCACACTTTAAATACCTCAGACACTCCTACCTCTAAATTATTTTTCATACACTGAGTTCAGAAGTTCATTCATTAGCTGACAAAAGAACACTAGGCGTTTTCCCATAATGGAACTGAACAACTGTTCAGTTTTGACAGCAGCACCATCTTGGTAAAATGGAAGATTCATGCAATTATCTGAATATTCAAATATTCATTTACAAAAGTGAGTAGAAAACAGAAAAAGAAACTGCTGACATTAGTGAAAATAAGCAGAGAGGTCTCATCAATTTAATAAAATTAAGACAAAAATAGAAATCTTAGGTATGCTAAAAGTAGCCAGTCTTTAGCCTCAATTGGATGCTCCATGGAGAAGAGGTTGATTATATGTTCAATTATGAAGAAAAAGAACAAATTAAAGAACATGGATGAAATTCTGGGACTGTAGTGTCAAATATAGTATCCAAAAGGCAAGGCATAGTTAGCATCTTTATAATTATTTTTTAAATCTCTGGAAGTTCTCTGACCTCTTAACCAAACCAAATAGCATCTACCTCTCTTGCTTGATGTCTATACCTTTAATTTTCATGTCTTCATGAATATATTGTATATCAAATAGGGAAGTGACTTGTGTCACATTAGAGATTCTTAAAGCCTTTTCCAGTCCCCTAAAAACTTTGGAGGAATAACACTTAAGAGAAAATAATTGCCAACTAAGGACAAAGCTCAAAGATTATATCTTTTTTTTTTAAATGCAAAATATAGAACTAAAAACTTTTTTTTTCTATTTTTTTTAAGATGTGTATGGTGATGGCTTTTTATTTATTTTTTATTTTTTTAGAATAGAATACTTATTTGCAGTTTATTGTGCTTTTTTTTTTACTTTTTTTTTATTGCGTTATAGTCATTTTACAATGTTGTGTCAAATTCCAGTGTAGAGCACAATTTTTCAGTTATACATAAACATACATATATTCATTGTCACATTTTTTTTCTCTGTGAGCTACCACAAGATCTTGTATATATTTCCCTGTGCTATACAGTATAATCTTGTTAATCTATTCTACATTTTGAAATCCCAGTCTGTCCCTTACTACCCCCTGCCCCCTTGGCAACCACAAGTTTGTATTCTATGTTTATGAGTCTGTTTCTGTTTTGTATTTATGTTCTTTTTTTTTTTTTAGATTCCACATATGAGCGATCTCATAAAGTATTTTTCTTTCTCTTTCTGGATTACTTCACTTAGAATAGCATTCTCCAGGAACATCCACATTGCTGCAAATGGCATTATGTTGTCGGTTTTTATGGCTGAACAGTATTTCATTGTATAAATATACCACATCTTCTTTATCAAAGATTATATCTTGACTGTAGCTTTATTGCTAAGTGATAAAAAGCACAGACATAAGAATTGAACACATCTAAATCACCTAGCAGTGTGTCTTGATCAAGTTACTTAATCCTCCAAAACTAAGTTTCTTTATCTGTAAAGGGGTGATAATAATAGTACTTAGCCCATAGGGTGGCTGTAAGATACAAATGAATGAACATGTTCAGTGTGCTTAGTCCAGTGCCTGGTCCTTACTCTGAGCCTATAATACAGAAGCTATTCACTAGGAAGGAAGAAGGAAGTTGGAAGAAGAGATGGGAGGGACGAAAGTTGGCCTACTTTACAAATTGTCTAGGCCCCCAATGGATCCTGAGTTCTATTAAAAACTCAATGTGGAAACATTACAACTTCTATTACTACTACCGATCTACCCACTGGGTCATTCTGGCTTCTGCTGGGGTGAGTGGGAGTGTGCTATTTATTCACCTAGTGACTCCTTCCAAGTTAGAGAAGTTGGAAACCCTGACAGTTGTTCCACCGTTATTTCATTTCACCACCTCTGCACTCAGGAAGGTGTGTCTTTTGTATTGCTGTCACATTTGAGTTCTGATTGTTCAGTTGTCTGAGGCTCCCAGCTCTTTGAAACAGGTGATTACAAACTCTGCAATTACACAATTAGAAGAGGTTGGGTTTAGGATATGCTTTTATAAACAACTCAAGGGAAGACTAACTCCATGTGATGGATGCTGGGCACAACCTCCTAAGACACATGTTCACCACCCTGGGCCTCTGTGTTTACTCCCCACAACGTGATCAGGACTGTACCCCCACTTCCATTATGACAGCATTTTTGCCTACTTTTTTCTTTAACAGTTTATTAGGGCTTAATAACATGACTTAATGCTGTTCAACATTTATTATTTATTATTTTTAGCCTTGCTTATCCAAGTATTTTGAGAAAGCCTTGTGCTTCTAATACTGCATCTAGACCTCAAACGTCCTCAAGGAGCAAGCCCAGTTATATACAATAGAGAGAATTCGGAGGAGGATGTGGCAGCAAAAAACAGAGGAAAAGGAGAGAACGATATAAAAGAAAAACTTTCAAGACTGTGACGCCAAAGTACCCAGCCCAGGGCCTAGAAAGCAATGGGAAGTGCTTGGTAGTTTAAAAGTCTGCAGTCTTTCTTGTCCCATCAGGCTGCCCTATCCATTTCACTTGTGAAATAACTTTCATAGAAAACTAGTAGTCCCATGAAAATCAGCAGTCACAGATATTTCGGTGAAGTTTTCCCCTTTTCCTAGGCAAACCTTCTGAATGCATTGCCAGCACTGAGTCTCCATTTCTGTATACCCATATGCTTCCCACCTACACTAATCTGATCTCACACCCACCACCCCACTGTAGCCCCACCATAGCTGCTCTCCTTCAAGATCACTGATGCCTTATCCAGGGGGTGAGGCTTTGTCTCACTGGCCTCCCTGAAGTATGTGACACTGTCGACATGTCTCTCCATCTTGAAACCTCTTCCCTGCCGTCCTTGACATGGCTTTTCCTTCTTCTCCTTCAGTTTCCCTTTCTCGCCCCTCTTTCTTTGTCCACTGCTTTCAGCTGAAGAGCTGAAGCACCTGTCCATGGCTCTTTGTTCTCACACAACATGGCCATACACTGTCACGGTTTTAAGTACCACTAACATCCAAACAACTTTCATTATATTTTTCTGGTTATCTCTGACATAGCTTTTGAGCTTCAGACCCATATAACCAACTGCATGCTGGGCCTCTCCACTTAGGTATCTCACAGGTGTCTCAAATTCAAGATGCATAAAACTGAACTGATTCTCTCTTACACCCCCTGTCTCCACATCACCTATAGTCACTCAGACGAGAACCCTGGGTGTCATCTTAGATTTCCCATTTTCCTTTAACTTTCACTCCTTCCCCTGCTGCATGTCCACTGAATCTTGGGAATTCTATCTTTCTAAAACTTCTCTAATCTTTCCATATTCCTACTGCCTTAGCCGCAACCCTCATGTCTTTCTTGAATCCCTTTAATAGCCTCCCAGCTAGTTTTCTGCCTCCTGTCTTGCCATCTTCAGACCGATTCTCCCCACAGATACCCATTTCTAGAAATGAAAATCTGGTAAGTCATTACCTCATTTAAAGCCTAGCCATTGGCTCCCCATTGCTTACACGGTAGAATAAAAACCCATTTACAGAGCCTTCCAGGGGCTTTTTGATCTGACTGCTGTGTTTCATTGCTACTATTCTCCCCTCCCACTCTCCAACTGCTATGTTGGCCATCAAACTTCTAGAAATTCCCCCCATAGCATCATGCTGTTCCATGCTTTTCCATGCTGTTCCATACATTTGCAAATGCAAAAAAAAAAATTCTTTATTTGCCTTTGCATTTCATTCCCACCTAGACAAGTGCCTATTTGCTCACAAAGGCCCAGTCTGCGTATTATCTCTTTCGTCTTCTCTGACTTTCCCTCTCCCCATCCTTAGAGAGATGACTACTTTCTCTGATCTGCCCCAGTATATCTGTCAGGTATCTACCACACTTATTTACATGTCTGCCTCTCTGCTAGGCTGAAAAACTTAAGGGTGGGGATGACGTCTTATGAGTCTTTACTCTCAATTCTGTGCACAGGGACTGCCATAAAGCAGGTGTTGATTCTATGTGTGATCAATAAGAGAAGACAGAGCCTTGTTATCCTTCAAATCAACCGGAATTGAAAATCAAAAAAGGCACCTTTGATAGCTTTAGTTTCAGTCTTAGCTCAGGCTGAGCATCTCAGAGCAGCTTCCTGAGCCTCCACCAGTTCAGAAAGCATCTAACCTGCCAATGAAGTGTGCACTACTTTTGCTGAGCAGAAGTCAACACTGATCCAGCTGATAGGGTGGCCTTTGCCTCCTTTTGCCCCAATCCCACACCCTACAAATTGTGCATCTTAAAGGTCATGATCACAGGCAGTCCTTATCAATCAAAGAATCAGTAGAGAAAAAAAAAAAATCCCAGTCTAGGATATGGTGAGACATGTTGGTTTCAAAACATTCCAGATCGTTAAATGAGTAATGTTAGTGTGATCTCAGAATAGTAAACACACCCCCACATGGATAATGATATTAGCCGCATTATCTGGAAAGGAAAAAAGAAAAGTAGCATTTGGCTGCAAGGACCGTGGAAGAGATGTCTGTACAAGTAATTCAAGTTCTATTAGGGCAGGTAAATTGTGTTTTTCTAACTGCCTCCCTCCAATGTAGGCACACACATTCCCAAATCAAATCTTTCCTCTGGGGTGGGGTGTGAGACTTGGGGGAAGTGCAGGGAATGGGGGAGCACACATACAGAGGAAGAAAACAAAGGCCTTCATTTTCTAAAACTGTCACTCACCCTGATTGAGAAAGAGTTTCTCAAGAATTGTGAATGTCCTATTCAGGAAGTAACACTTCATCACACGGCTTAATAATCACCCATGTGCTTGTCAGGGATTGGTTTTTCCCTTCTGTGGTGAGAGGATGGCCTCAGGGAAGCTTGGACACCTTCCTCAACAGCCTGATAGTCATCTGAATGCATCCAGCACCCAACTTCCAACATGTCTGAGTGCACTGGTCCTATTACTTTAATTCACATGGAAGACTCACAATGGGGTGGGGTGAGGTGGGAGAGAGGTTCTTCTGCAGTGTCATAGGGTATATATGGAGCCAGATCAATGCTCTGCCTCAAACAGCCTTTTCTACACTAAAGCAATTTGCAGGAATACTGCACACATATCAAGTTAAACAAAATTGCACTTTCTTTTCACCTTCTAGATCACTTGACTTTGCTCCTTCTTTCTCTGGTGCCCAGTTCTTCCCCTAGGATCCAGCATTTTGAGGGCCTCTTATCCTTAAGGAAAACACCCTATCAGCTAATTCACTCCAAGATATTAACTCACTATGACCAGTGTTTACATTTAGTAGAGACATGAGTACTTTACCCAAAGGAATGACTCTCTAAATAGTAAAGTTTCTGGTCCAATCCTGGGAGTTGGTGGGACTTTTCAGTGCCTTTCAAGTTCTACCATATTGGTAACTACTGATGATGAGGGCATATCAGCATGATCCTCATGCCTGGGTCATACTTCATGTCCTGACAAAAGGCTGGTAGCTTTTTTCATGGTTATTAAGTTGCTTTTATGCAGTGCCTGTTTTAGCTTTTTTCAAAAACACTAGGCAGAATAAGTTAAATCCAAAGGGTCCTTGTCTCATGCACAATGATCCTTAGTATATTGGCACTCCATCCTAAACTTCTTTGACAGAGGAGACACAGGCTGAGGAGGGAGAGGGAGGTTATCATCATATGAGCCCTTAGGTGTGACAATTTCTAAAACTGAAGCCATCTGGTAATCTTAGATACATGAAGGTACTCTTTCATTCATTTATTCAATAATCACTTATTAAGATCCCACTGCATGCCAGGAATTGTTCCAGAGATGCACCAAAGAATGAAACTGATGAAGTCCTGTCCTGGTAGGGCTTAAAGCTGGAAATTGGTTTAAACTATTTCTATCCGTCTCCAGAAAGCAGAACTGGGACAAACGGGTAGGAGTCTCAGGGAAACAGATTTCTGTTTCACAAAACATATGACCAAATATGGAATAGTAATGAGCTCCCCATCACTGGAGGGGTTCGAGAAGAAGATGCATGACTGCTTGTTGCAGAGATTTACACATGCATTGTCTTCAACTATTTCTTTTGGCAGCAGGTATCTTTTCTCAAACGAAATTTTACCTGCAGCTCCAATATATTAAAAAGCAGAGTTGCTGTGGTTGAAGTGGCAAATATGGATCTAGAGGCCCCGCTAAATGTCACTCTGTCTGCTTAACCCTAGATATCCACAAGCCACTGGATGAGATGATCATGAAGCTCCCTGCCTACCCTAGAATCATGGGGGTCTGTGAATCTAAGCATGATGGCATGTTTCTCACAGAGTCTTCCTCTTCCTCTTCCCCATTTCCACCTCTTCCCAGGATAGAGTCTGGTGAAGCCAGAGAAAAGAGGCAGAGGCTCCAGGAATATAACAGGACACAATGAATACTATCTAAGAAAATCAATATGAGCCAAAGATGTTGTTTTGCTCAAGTGGACCTAGAGATCACAGCACGGTCCCTCCAGCTCCAAAAAGAGTCCACTGCCTAGGGTCCTGATCCTTGAGGGAAGGCCAACAGGCTCCAAAAGACAAAAAGGACCTTGGGGAAGAAGACCAAAAACCAGAGAGCGAGAGAGAAGGCACTCACAGGCCACTCATTAAAACATGCAAGAACTCATTTGCACCATTTGCTGGTGACCCCACATGTATTCTTTACCTTTTAGCACAAGGTTTACTTTCTAGCAATGGACTATCTCATCATACCCTCTCAGATGTAACAGGTATGACTAAGGGATTGCACATTATTCTGCAATCTGGAGCAGAAAGTTAGAGAAGCAATCTCCCTTCAGATTGGGTGCCTGGAAAGTCCCATCCCCACTGGGCACATTGTGCTTGGAAAGAAAAGCCTTCGGCAGTTCGGAGGACTCTGGGCCAGCAGCTATTCACTGGTTTGAGGCTGGTGATGGGATGTGGGAGAGCGGAATCTGGCAATTAGGAACAGAATTTGAAATCTTCCTAACCATACAGCTACCACACAGTCTCAAGTTTGCCCAATCATAACCTTATCATCCTCTTAGAATTTTCCTGACAGTTCCAAAAAGTTCATTCCAACTGGACTCACCTCATCAAGTCTTACAGTCTACAAAGTTGTGAGGAAAAAATAAGTGAGTCAGTTGAGCTTTTGTGTAAACCTACGATTTTCCAAAGTGTGTAACATACATGAAACATGATTTGTTGGGAGGTGTTAATAGGTGTTAATAGAATTTTGAAGAGTACTACTTTGGGACACTCTGCTTTAAACAAAACCAAGCAGGTTTCATCACTGCAGGATTTTTCAGAGCCTTGAAAATGCTAGTATGAATTGTGACTCTCTGAGGAAATACAGTACACTGTATTTTCTAATTGCATTTGAACTCCAAATGCTTTTTGTCACAAGCCAACTTAAAATAGTCCATTTTCCTGAAACACACTTAGGGGAATGTTGTCATAAGCCAAACACTTAACCAAATTATATGAATTTAGAGTTTTATCTTTTACTCATGTAAGCCAATATTTCCAAAGTATACCAATGTCTTATGCACCATTTTGGGAGAAAAGATTTCATGTAGATGAATTGTCTATATAACTAAAGCCTCAAACACCAAAACAATTAAGCCATTTTATCTGAAAATCTTTCTAAAGAATACTACACAAATCTCTACTTTTGATTATGAAAAACAAAACAATACAATTCTGAGTATAAAACTATACACATGCTTATTTTTAAAAGCTTGAAAATTTGGAAAAAGAAAAATAAGGCAAAAGTTACTCACAAGCCTGTAACTCAGTATTTGATGTAATTTCTCTCATCCTATTCTGCATTAAATTTCTGCTTAAATATAAAATAAATAACACAACTCACTTAATATTTTCTATGTCATTAAACTTTCTTTGAGATACATTTTAATGGCTCTATTACATAGTCTGCAATATAAATGTATCATACTTCATTTAACCATTATCTCCATGGGATAATCAGTTGTTTTTATTATAAATAAGAATGAACATCTTTTTTTTAAAGAAATCTTTGTCTCTATTTCTACTTCTTTTGAATAAATACCTAAAGATAGAATTAATATGTCAAAATATATAAATATCTATGGGCTCTTTATACATACTGTCAAATTGCCTTCACAGAGGATTTGTATTATTTATATATACCCAGCAACTTATGAGAGTGATATTTTGATATTTTACCATACCCTCACCTACATTAAATACTATCATTTTTTTAAAAACCAGTGTTAATTTGGTAAGTTAAAACTGCCATAACTGTTCTCACTTTTCATTACCAGTGAGTTTAAACTTTTATACATATACTAATTTACCTCTGATATTTTGTCCTCCTATAAGCTGTCTACATTTAATATGTCCATTTTTCTTGTTGATTTGTGTGAACTCTGTTAAGCTTATCAATGGTCATATTTTTGACAAATAATTTTCACAACTTGCTGTTACCTTTTAACTTGGCTTATGATTTTTAACACCTAAATATCTGTTTATATTAAAATATGGCTCCCTTCTTGTTTTCATTTCTTCCTTTGTTTTCATGCTTAGAAAATCCTTTTCTCATTCAGAAATCAGACGAATACTCACTAGATTTCCTCTGGATGCTTTATAGTTTCATTTTTTAAACCCCTTTTTAAGAGTATGGCGTACTGCTTGCTTTTAAAACTGAATAAAACATTTTCTTAATGACTCAGGCAGTGTCACAGTTTTGAACAGTATTTAAAGTTTTGAGCCATAAAACAGAACACCCTTAAACACCACCGAAATGGATAGAGAATTTTCCCCATTCTCTGTGACCTCAGACTTCTGTGATTTGCTAGTTCTGTGGCTGATTTTCAGTTTTCATCTCTTCTTTTGAATTGGGCTTTCCGCTCTCATTTTGTATTATAAACACTATTGTGTCTATTGTTTGCCACTCACAGTGTTCCTTACTCTGAACAGCTCATACATCATATAACCATACTTGTATTACCATGAACTAAGGATACAGATAGTTGAGCCTGGGTGTGGAAGGCAGAATAATGGCCTCCCAAAGACGTTTGTGTCCTAATTCCTAGAATCTCTGAGTATAGTGTGCTATATGGCAAGAAAAAATTAAGGTTGATCAGCTGACCTTGAAGTGTGGAGATTATTCTGGATTATTGAGTGGGCCCACTGTAATCACAGGGGTACTCAAAAGTAAAAGGAGGCAGGAGACTCAGTTTCAGAATGATTTGGAATGATAAAGACGACTAGTCATTGCTGGCTTTGATGATGGAAAGGGGCCACAAACCAAGGAATTCAGGCAGCTGGAAGCTAGAAGCTGGAAAAGGCAAGCAAATGGCTTCCCCGTGAGAGTCTTCAGAAAGGAATGCAGCCCTCCTGACAGCTTGATTCTAGCCCAGTGAGACTCATTTCAAACTTCTGACCTCCAAAATTATAAGACAATAAATTTGTGTTGTTTTGGGGCAGTTTGTTACAACAGCAATAGGAAACTAACACACGAGGCCTATAAGTCTGTCAAACAGAAAACTGCATGGGCTTTAGCACATGACCTTGATGTCTGCTATTTTGGCTGCTCTGAGGTTTTATTTTCCCCACTCTCCCTCCTAATTATTTCCATGGTTGCTGGAAATCCAACCTGCATCTAGATCTGGGCTTAAGTAAGGCATTATTATTTTACAAGAATTGGCTCCTACCAATTAAGTCACAAACAATGGGTCATAGGGTGAAGTAGAAGGAAGCTGCAGAGACAAAGCATTTCAGAGAAATCACAAGGCTGGAGCTTCTGCTCATTTTGGAAGAACAGAGGGTCATGTCTCCTGGACTGGGTGAGAGCATCACTGTTTAATTAACATCTGCACTAGGTCAGATAACAGTCACTGTCTTTAGGTAAAATCCCCTCTGTCTCTAAAATGCTGGGTAGTTTGTAAGCATGAAATACAAAGAATCCACTTAGCAGAAAGAGTCTTCTGGGAGGTTAAATAGATTTTGTGACACCAGGAGCCTTGGATCCAGACTGAATTATAGAGCATGAACTAAGTCAATAAAAACTCGGGTGCTTCTCAAGAATAGTATGCAAACAAGAATAAAGGAGGATCAGGAAAGAAGGTGCCAGCATTAGGCTGAGGGAACTTGACTCAAAAATGCATCAGGATGCTTGCCCAGTGGCCTAAGTGGAATTTACACTTACATAAATTGTTGTGATGGACAGTGAATAAAAATCTGAAGAGTGTGTGTTATTTATCACTGCATTCCTAATGTCTACCACAGTGTCCTGTACGTGGTTAAGTGCTCAATAGACTCTTGTTATGAGAATGAACAAATTAATGAACTTAGTAACACTCTGCTATCTTTAACCCCTCTCTGGGACTAGTAACAAAGATCTAACAACTGTATGGAAACAAACTGGACAACCTACAAGAAATGGACAAGTTTCTGGAAACATACAGTCCACCAAGATTGAATCAAGAAGAAATAGACCACTTGAACAGACCAATCACTACAAATGAAATAGAATAGCAATAAAAAACCTCCCTACAAACAAAAGTCCAGGATCAGATTGCTTCACTGGGGAATTCTACCAAACATACAAAGAAGAACTCACACTGGTCCTTCTCAAACTTTTCCAAAAGACTGAAAAGAAAGGAGTACTCCCAAACTCACTCTATAAAGCCACCATCACCCTGATAGCAAAACCAGACAAAGAGAAAAAAGAAAATTACAGGCCAATATCATTGATGAACATAGATGCAAAAATCCTCAACAAAATATTAGCCAACAGAATCCAACAGCACATAAAAAAGATCATATGCCATGATTAAGTTGGATTCATCCCAGGGTCACAAGGATGGTTCAACATATGCGAATCAATCAATGTGATACACCAAATCAACAAAAGAAAGGACAAAAATCACATGATCATCTCAATAGATGCAGAAAAGCATTTGATAAAATTCAATACCCGTTTATGATAAAAACTCTCACCAAAGTGGGTATAGAGGGAACATATCTCAACATAATAAAAGCTATTTATGACAAACCCACAGCCAGCATAGTACTCAACAGTGAAAAACTGAAAGCCTTCCCACTAAAATCTGAAACAAGACAAGGATGCCCACTCTCACCACTTCTATTCAACATAGTCTTGGAAGTCCTAGCCACAGCAATCAGAAATAAAAGGGATCCAAACTGGAAGAGAAGAGGTAAAACTGTCACTATATGTGGATGACATGATACTATATATAGAAAACCCTAAAAGCTCCACACAAAAGCTAATAGAACTGATAAAAGAATTCAGCAAGGTAGCAGGATACAAGATTAACCTATAAAAATCAGTTGCATTTCTTTATACTAACAATGAATTAGCAAGAAAAGAAAGTAAAGAAACAATCGCTTTTAAAATCGCATCCAAAATAATAAAATACTTTAGAATAAATCTGACCAAGGAGGTGAAAGACTCATACATGGAGAACTACAAAACACTGATTAAGGAAATTAAACATTACTTAAAGAAATGGAAAGATATCCCGTGCTCTTGGATTGGAAGAATGAATATCATTAAAATGGCCATACTGCCCAAGGCAATCTACAGATTTAATGTGATCCCTATCAAATCACCCAGGACATTTTTCACAGAACTAGAACAAACAATTCTAAAATTTATATGGAATCACAAAAGATCCAGAACTGCTCAAGCAATATTGAAGAAAGGGAACAAAGATGGAGGAATAACCCTCCCAGACCTCAGACAATACTACAGAGCCACTGTAATCAAAAAAGCATGGTATTGGCATAAAAACAGACATATGGATCAATGGAACAGAATAGAGAGCCCAGAAATAAACCCACAGACTACAGTCAATTAATCTTTGACAAAAGAGGCAAGAATATACAATGGAGAAAAGATAGTCTCTTTAGCAAGTGGTGTTGGGAAAACTGGATAGCAGCATGTAAATCAGTGAAGTTAGAACACTCCCTCACACCATACAGAAAAATAAAGTCAAAATGACTTAAAGACTTAAATATAAGACGAGACAGGATAAATCTCCTAGAAGAAACATAGGTAAAACATTCTCTGACATAAATCTTAGCTGTGTTCTCCTTAGCTATGTTCTTCCCAGGCAATAGAAATAAGAGCAAAAATAAACAAACAGGACCTAATTAAACTTACAAGCTTTTGCAGAGCACAGGAAACCTAAGAAAAAGAAAACAACAGCCTACAGAATGGGAGAAAAATTTGCAAATAGTGCAACTGACAAAGGCTTAAATTCCAGAATACATAAACAGCTCATACAACTGAATAAGTAAAAAACAAACAACCCAATCCAAAAATGGGTAGATGACCTAAACAAGCAATTCTCTAATGAAGACATTCAAATGGCCAATAGGCACATGAAAAAATGCTCAATATCACTTATTATCAGAGAAAGGCAAATAAAAACTACAATAAGGTATCACCTCACACCAGTCAGAATGGACATCATTCAAACAGTCCACGAACGATAAATGCTGGAGAGGGTGCGGAGAAAATGGAACCCTCCTACACTGTTGGTGGGAATGTAGTTTGGTGCAGTCATTATGTAAAACAGTATGGAGATTCCTCAAAAAACTAAAAACAGACTTACCATATAAGCCAGCAATCCCACTTCTGGGTATATATCTAGAGGGAACTCTAATTTGAAAAGATACATGTACTCCAATGTTCATAGCAGCACTATATACAATAGCCAAGACATGGAAGCAACCTAAATGTCCATCAACAGATTACTGGATAAAGAAGTTGTGGTATATTTATATAATGGAATAGTACTCAGCCATAAAAAAGAATAAATTAATGCCATTTGTCGCAACATGAATGGACCCGGATATTGTCATTCTAAGTGAAGTAAGCAAGAAAGAGAAAGAAAAATATCATATGATATTACTCACATGTGGGATCTAAAAGAAAAGAAAAAAAATGACATTATGAACTCATCTACAAAACAGAAACAGACTCGCAGACATAGTAAACAATCTTATGGTTACTGGGGAAAGAGGGTGAGAAGGGATAAATTTGAGAGTTTGAGATTTACAAATTTCAGCCACTATGTATAAAAATAGATTTTTAAAAAAAACAAGTTTTTTCTCTATAGCACAGGGAACTATATTCAATATCTTGTAATAACCTTTAATGAAAAAGAATATGAAAACCAATATATTATGTATCTGCATGACTGGGACATTGTGCTGTACACCAGAAGTTGACACATTGTAGCTGACTGTACGTCAATAAAAAAAAATTTTTTAAAGATCTAATATCACTCCTTACTAAAAGTTTCCAATCTTAACATAAAAGACTAATTCATGCAGTCCTAGCTCAAGTTATCTTAGGATGACAGAAACATAATGAGGATGTATTTTATTAATATACTAGACTTCTTTTCCAAGGGAGGAAAAAAACTGGTTTTCTCTGAGTTATAATTTTGGGATGATATTTGAGGAAGAAAAGCAAAATGGTCAGAGAAAGTAATAATTATATCTTAATGTCATAATTTAATATGTAGTTTTAATAACTTAATGCATGTATGGCATTTAGAGTACAGTGCCTGATGTAAATGCACTCAATAGATGGTGACTTTCATCTTATACTTCATCATTTTCACATGTTCTTCAAAGATTAAAACATAAGGCTCAGAAAAAGTCAAAATTACTATTATAAGATCAAAGATACACAGGTTTGCTAATTCATGAGACAGAAAAGTAACTAATTGGATAATGATGAGACTACCTTTACATGTTTAGACTGGCATATATGATATGAACAGTTACAAAAATGAGAGCACTGAGTTACATGTATTTTCTTGGCTATGTTCATTACTTAAAGGATCACAAAGAATCTGCTACTAAAGTAAAGAATATTTCTTCAAGGTGGTATTAATACTGTAATTTTTGAATATGTTTATTGGGTCTCATTCAAATAGAACAATTTAGGATAAAAAACCAAAGGACAGATTTCACTCAGAGTCTAGAAACATAACCACCAAGATGAAAGGTAACATAGAGATCAGATATATAAGACAGTGTTGATTAAGCCACATCCTTAAGATAATAAAATACACTTTCAAAGTACTGACTGGGACATTTAAAGATTCATAGGGAATTGCAGCCATGCTAGACCCAAAAGTAAGAAAAGATCAACTCTTCTAAAAAACAAAATAAAATAAAAAACACAAACCAACTATTAAAAAATCCTCCCTCCCAATAAGGAATTCTGACTCCATGTTTGCTGTGATGGAGGAGAGAGGTCAGATCCACTTGCTGCCATCAAGAAAATGATAGGATGAGTGTGGGTCTGAGGTTGTCCGTGTAGACTAACTAAATGGTCTACATTTAATGACTTTGTAGCTTTCTCTCTCTTGATCATCAAAGAAAGGTGGCAAATGTACAACTTTAAGACTACTGGGTCTTAAAGAGTTCATTCCAGCACTTGTCTCCAAAGTCCCTAGATATGCCGATAACCTGAGCCCTTGTTCTTGAGAGAAATGCAGCATCAAGACCTAAGTGAGGTCGAAATTGATTTTTACAATTGATTGATGTGAGCGCCATTTTCCAGTTCATATTTGTAGAAACCTACCAAGAAGACAGTAGGTTCTTTTGTTTCTCAAAAAAAAAAAAAAAAACCGACTTCCGAGCCCTTGGAAAAGAAGTTGCTGACACTGGCAGCTGGTGTGGGGTCACTGATAAAGAGCTGTGCCAACCAACTGCATTTTGTTTTTGTTGGAGCTTCTAGAGCCTGAATTGAAAGGGGTAGCACAGACATGTATACTGATTTCTGCAAAGCATTTGACAAGGTCTCTCATAATGTCCTTGAAGAAGCTGTGGCCTGGAGGGTAGTACAGCTGATGGACTGTTCTTTCAATGGCCAAAGATCACTGACCATTGCGACTGACCAGGAAGGAGTCTCTCCTCTTAATGCTTCAAGGCAACAAGTCCTTTCCTGTCCCCCAATACTTTGATCAGAGGTTCAGCTGAAGCCTGGATTAGATTATCCAGCATGCTTACTACCATCAGGAAGAGTTATAATTCATGATCCTGCTGGCAACCAGGCACAGGCAACAGAAGATTCCCAAGGTGCATTATTAGTTTGGGCCCCAGGGAGATGTTGTCCAAATCTGGCAGCACATCAGAAACACCTGGGACTATGCTGACACAGACAACCAAAAGCCTTACCTCGGGCCTTCTTAACTAGAATTTCAAGGGACAAAGTCCTGACATTTGTTTTTGTTTTTTTAAACTACCTAGGCGATTCACAGGCAATCAGCACAGTTCCCACTTTTAGAACCACTGCATTTATGGGATTTAGTAAAGAAGCTTTTTCGGGGTGATAAATAGTCCTTACCTGGTAGTCTAGAGATCTTCATGGGCTGCCAAATTATGAGAAAATCCTTCCCTACACTCTGGCTCAATCCAGCCTTGACTCTTCCTCACAGGGGCAGGGAAGGGTGGGGGAGAGGAAGAGCACAGCACCTGTAGAGAGAGCACAGATTAACATCAGCCAGACTTGGAGTCAAGCCTTGCCTCTGTGACCCATCAGCTGTGCAAGGGGGTCTGTGCCTCATTGCCTCATCTTAAATTGCAAGGGTTTACAAGTGGGATACACATGTAAAAGTCCCGCCTGGTACACAGGCGGTCAATTAATACCAGCTACTGTTATTAATAGACTGGCAGACTTCCTCAGTGCTGTGGATCCTGTCTACGGTTTTACCAGAACATGCCTTTTCTGCAGCTCTGTCCAGAAAAGGAAAGAAGACACCATCTACTGACTATCAACTGTGTGCTGGGCATTAGGACTCTCTCAGATCTAATCTTATTTCCTTCTCATCTCTTCTCAGTCACCAAACCCCTCATTTTCGCACATAAGGAACCTGAGGCTCAGAGAGGTTAAATGACTTCCCCCAAGTCACCCAGCTAGACAGGGTCAGACACAAAGAACTTGGCTAATAAACTTGCACTGAGGATTCCCCACAGCAGTTTTTTAATGGTTAATATGAAGAGTGGAGAAAGTTTTGCCCTTTACAAAACCTAAAGAGAGACATTTTGAAACTGCGAGGGAGGGCGTAAGTCACACCACCTACACTCCCCATTATCTGAACACTCAGCAGTTAGCCGGAGGAAAAGCCCTACAAACAGGCAGTCATTGCTCGCTTGCGCGTGCTCGCTCTCTCGCTCGCGCTCTCTCTCTCTCTCTCTCTCTCTCTCTCTCTCACACACACACACACACACACACACACACACACACACACACACACACACACACACACACACACAAGGATTCCTGGCTACCTTATTTAAAATTACAATACTTTCCCTATATCACTTTTGTTTCTTCCTCTTGCTTTAGTTTTTCTTCTTGCCCTTTAATCATTACCTCACATACTATCATTTTGGTTATCATATTTATTGTGACTCTTCTCCACTAAAGTGTTAGCTCCTTGAGGGAAGGAATTTTTGTCTAATTTGTTTATTCCAACATACACATGTCTACAGTAGGGTGGCACACATTGACATTCAATAAATATTTGTGGCATGAATAAATGAATGAATGAATGGATAGATGGATGGATGAATTTTAAAAGTCTAGAGAAGTATAAACAATGAAAGTGAAAAGTAATTATAATCTCTTTAAACAGCTGCATTGTTCTGATTTTTCTATTATAAATACATATTTGTATAATAATAGTTTTAAAAATGTAACCTCAATTGTCCAGGTTATTAATGATTTGAGGCTGAAGTGAGAGCAAAGAAAAGACCGGGTTTATCTTCAAGAGGGCAAATGTGATGGATATTTTCCACAGGTCCCTCCAAAACCACCCTCTACCCTTCCTCACTGCTCTATGCCCTGGGATGCTGACCTCTTTGAAATGAATCAACAAGCTCTCTTGACCTTTGGTTTCTAGTTGGGAAAAGAATAAAATTGGGCTATTGGTTCCCTGCAGATGGGCTGTTCCTCTACCAAATACCCCAGTGCATGTGAGACGCCTTCTCTTTACCACTAGTGTCCCTTGGTTCTGTAACAGCTTCTACCCTAGCCTCCCTCAGCCTAGGGGTGGAATAGCTCTCCATTTGGCATACCTGGAGTGCTTCGCTTCCTTTGCTGGTCATCTTAACTCTGCCTCCACTTTTTAAATAATCCTTTATTAAAATTTCCTCAATTACCCAGTTAAGTAAGCCACTAAATTCTTGCTGGATTTCTAACTGACAGAGTGAAATAAGGAAATGTGCTTCCAGTTAGAAATGCTGAGTCCTGACACCAGTTTCATCATTAGCTTGCTCAAGGCTAACCAACCACTGCTCTGGACTCAGTTTCTTCATCTGGAAACTAAGAAAATGGGGCAAGACAACCTCTAACATTCTGTAATTTTTTTAAGCCCTTTGCTTAGAGAACAAAGTAGTTACTTCCGCATTGGTTAGAAAGTGTTAACTTGATCCGTATTCTGGAAAGAACCAGTTTTCCAGGAATTTACCCACAAGGGTTGTAGCTATACTACTCACCATAAAGCTGAGCTTGGCAATAATAAAACCAGCAAAATCCAGTCCTATGTTTGCCCTCACTTCAGCTTAAAGTCAGTAATTTCCTGGAAAATTGAAGTTACATTTTAAAACTATTATTATAAAAATAACACATATTTATAATAGAAAAACCAGAATTCTCAGCTATTTAAAGAGATGATAATTACTTTCAACATTTACAATTGATACCTTTCTAGATTTTTTTCTATTCACTCATTCATTCCACAAATAATTACTGAATGCCAGTATACGTCTGGCTGTCCTAGGCATGTGGGTATAGGAATGGTGTTGCATTATAGTAAAGTCTTTGTGTTGCCAAACCAGAATTCTGGTTGCTAGTACAATTCTCACTTTGACGAAGTACAACATCTGAAGAGTTATGCAATCTCTGCTCTTCTTCAAGCAGTGTGTACACAAGTTCCTGGGGGGGTGAAATTTTTTTTTGTCTGGTAGGACCAAGTTGAACTTTTCTGCCATTTGACAGCTTCCTTGTCTTAGACACAGCCTCCAGCTTCTAGCCAGAAGCCTTTCTCTATCACCAACCCAAAATGTCAAAAATAAAAACAAATGGGGAATAAAGGGACCCTTCCGGGAAGTGGGAATTGGTTATCCAAACAACACTGGAGGCTTTGGAGTAGTGTCTTTGAAAGTCATAGGAGATTCAAGGCAGTGAACTTCTTCATCCGGTGTGACTGGGAAAACAGATCTTCCCAAGACTATATAGTGGTTGAAGTAGCTGCACAGACAGCTGTGATAGAACAGGGCTGTTTGACTCCCATCTCTACTTCATCTCTCTCCATCCTCATACCAGTGAAAGTAAGTTCTGTTTTGTTTTGAAAAATACTGCACCAACTTTATGGTCTGAGAAGCATTAATATCAGCAAGAAGCGGGTTTGTCTATCTTACTGACATTCTATTTTGAGGAATAGCAGAGACCCAGGCTGACTTCAGTGAAAGCAGAAGAAAGCCAGCAGGGCCCCCAAGGATGAAATCAGGAATGGTCATCACCTCATTTTTGACCATTCAAGGCTTCCAGGGAGGACAAATATACTCACTGCTGGAAAAGTGTCACATAATAATGGTTTATGAAAGTTTGTGAATAAATGAGTAAGTGAATATACTACTCTTAATTAAACTGTATTTGAATATCTAATACTTAACAATATTTAACATGTATCAATAATATTTTGAATTTATGAGGAATGAACATAATGGGAAGGAAAAAGAAGGGGGTCCTGGAATCCAGTGAGTCAGACTGCATGGACCATAGGGCAACCTGCTCTGTTTTGCACCAGGCTCACCTGTGAAATGGGATAAGGGCAGCTTCCTCACATGGCTGCTGTGAGTTTTAAGTGAATTAATGTATATAAAATGCTTATAACAGGGCCTGGCTCACAGTAGGCTATCAATAAACGTTAGCTATTACCCTTCTCTCCTCCTGCTCCTCCAGCTCTTTCTCCATACTCAAGGAGCTTTCCTGATCTGCCACTAGGAATTCCATCTTCCTGCTGGTAATCTACTGTACCTGTGGACCCTTCTATATATTACAGGATATACTGAGGATGTTTCACAGTACCTACATTTGAAAATTTTAAATAAATTTGGCACTAAAATTAGCTTCAATCAGCAATGATCTCATCTCAGACTATCCCTTCTGGGCCACTATGCAAAGAGAAGAAGGAAGACACATGGCCACAGCCAAATCGGTAACTAAAAGGCTAAAATTTAGGTCCCTACTCCCATTTATCCAACAAATATTTATTAAATGGCAGGAACACCAGGCAGGAGTCAGACATTGATCTTGTCTTAATAGAAATTTCCATCAGAGGGTGGGAAAAATTAGATTGTTAACACAGATAGAAAGTGATGCGGGCCATAGAGAAGCACAGCTAGCATGCTGTGGACATCTGGTATCAGGAAAGACTGGTTTCTGCTGGAGACTCAAAAAAGAGAGTAAAGTTTATACAGATGGGGTCACCACCAAAGCCTGCCATGGGTAGTGACTCAAATAATCTTAAGAGAACTACCTTAAGCACAAGGACTTGGTCTTTGTCAAGGGGGTTGTGTCCTCCAGAACTGTTAGCAGGCCAAGTTTGTCATGCCTTATCCCCTTATATCAGCAGTCCCCACCATCACCACCAAAACTCTCCTATTCATTGCAGCAGTGCAGCCAGGCCTGGATCTTGACCCATGCTCCTTAACATTACCATCCTGATCAAAATGTTCCCAATGTATGTCCCTTATTCTTCAGGGTCCTGGGTGTCTGTGGGCCTGTCCTCAGAGGAGAGCTTGCCGGCACCATGGGCATCGTATATTTGACACAAGGGACCTCTGAAGTCACAAAGAGGTTCTGCCTGTGTTTAAAGCTGTGGCCCTTGGCATTGTGTATGCTTAGTCACTTGTGTATACTTACCCAATCAGTGGGTTTGACCATCTCAACACAATCACAACAAAACCTCAGTAACTAGCTGGGCCACTGCAGTTAGGTGAATGCAGCTTTAGTTTGGTTATCACATTGAAATCTCTGTGAATGGTATCAAGTAGAATCGTGCTGACTGTAATCTGCACACCAAAACTTGGAGGTCCTGACTAAGAAAGCCACAGGGCTTTACAAGCTGACTTAACAGGCAAAAGAATAAACATTTTTAGATAAAACGTATCACAAAGAAACAATGAAATTTGTTTCATGTTTTAAGCATGCCTTTGCAAAGATGCATGCATGTGCTTTGTAGATATCTTTCTGAGTTGCACGTTTATCTTTGTCAATATATCATCTTACCTTGGTGTACCATTGTGTGATTTGGGAAACACCTTAGTCTCTTACAAGATGGTATTCTGGAAAGGTCAGCACTGTGCCAACCCACCCACAGCCTCTTTTAAGGGGATCCACCCTGCCCACACTTCCTGCCAAAGGGGCAGGCCCAGGAAACCATGTTTAGTGCTCAGCACCTCACCTCCTCTGTGCATAAATGATTGGTTGTGGCCCAGACACCTGAATCAACAGTACACAATCCACAGGCTGGTCAGGGAGATACAGTCTTCCCTGAACTGGATCAATCAGATTCTCTCTTGAGGCCTTGAGCTTGAAGCAAAAGTAGCCATCAGTTACTACTAGGACCAGAAGAAGTAGATGTGTAGCATGTTGCTTAATCATAGAAATCAAAGATCCATGAACTCCTGCTGCTGGAGTCTTTGGAACTTCCTTGAATCTAGAATAACCTTTGAGCTCTGGTCTCCTTGAAGCCAAGAATTAATATGTCTTCTGTTCTTGGATTTCCACAAACATTACTTTACCATTCAAAAATAATGTAACATAATACAATATGCTAAAGCCCTTTGTCTTGAGCTGGCTTAAATGGCTTTCTATTCCCTGTAAGAAAAATAGCCAGGCTAAAGTCAATGGGAAATTAATACTGGGTCCCAACTGAAGGCCTGGACCACAAGACCTTCTAGAGAAATCACAAGAAGAAACACAAACTGACAATGTCTTAGCCATTACTGGGAAGGCAATAGAAACCAAAAAAAGAAAAAAGGGAACTGAAAACCTTTAAAGACGATTTGGAAAGTTTGTATGTGTATTCCTCCCTGTTAGGTATGCAGTGACTTGTAGAACCAGCACCACAAATAGAGAAGATACGGTCTCACTGAGCTCTCTCTCACGAGCGAAACCAAGCTTATTAACAACCAAAATTAAAATAGACTATGAATGACTGCTGGTTATGAGATATGCTAGATGCACAGGAATCATAAGTCATTGAAGCCAATTCACAAGAAAAACAGGATAACAATGTTTGAGGCAGGCTCAAAAGCAGGTGCTCAGTTTAGGGTGTGTCTATATGGCCCTAGTTTTTGTTTCCACTCATCTTTGGAAACTAAATGACACTGCTCTCTATTTTAAAATGGAAATGTATTAGTTCATATAGACTGTGTCTAAATAAAACACAGTTTCCAAATATCTCCTCATTGGTAGCATTTCCTGGCCACAGTATTTCATTGAATACTATTTGGCCACTATCTATATATTCCAATTGATTTTAGAAGTTGAATTATTATCATGTTGATCTACAAAGACATTCTACGAGTTTAAAAATTAAAGTATTTGTAAAGTTTTCACTACTTGAATGTTTTTTTTTTCTACACTTGTATTATATAAATTATCTCTTCTTGCCTGTGGGGAGCAGTGTGGTGAAGGGGTTAAGTAATGGACTTTGAAAACAGATGGGGCCTGAGTTCAAATCTAGACTCAGTGATTTTCTAGTCATGTGGCCTTGGGCAAGTAATTCCTACAGTTTCTTTATTTCTTAGGATGTTAATAATAGTAGCATTACTATGTAGTAGGTACATAAAGTACTTAAGGCAGTGCCCGGAAGATTATTTCCTATGAATAATCTAAAAATGTTTTACTACTATTATGTGTATCACTTTCATTGAACTCACAAAGTAAATCACTGAGTACACGCAAGTATTGTGCTAGGAGTATACTTCTGTAACCTTGTTTAAAACTCACAATAGGAGGGTAGGGAATCATCATGCCAATTTTACACTAGTAGAAATGAGGTATAGAAAAGAATTAACTAATTTGCTAAAGGTTGCCTAGTTACTAAATGGCAGAGCCAGGATTCATTAATTCACTCACTAAGCCTTTCAATATGTTTTTATTGAGTACTGGCTACACACTAGTTTAGGTGCTGGAATATAGACAGGAATCAAGCAGACATAAATCCTTGCCCTTGTGGAGCTAACTTTCAGCTAGAGGAGACAATCGAAAAGTGGGAAGGGGAGAGGGAGCATGTGTGTGTGCTGAGGGGTAGGTGGAGTTTAGAATGCAGTTGTGGCTGTAACAGTTAACTAGGAGAGGTCTCGCCAAAAAGGGGACCTTTGAGGAAAGGCCTGAGAGAGGAAAGGAAGCAAGCCATGGGGGTAGTTAGGAGGACAGCTAGGAGGCAGAATAAAGAGCATGTGCAATGGCTCTGAGGCAGGAGTGTGCCTGGCATGTTCCAGGAACA
The DNA here is from genome assembly GCF_036321535.1 of Camelus dromedarius. Lineage (NCBI taxonomy): Eukaryota > Metazoa > Chordata > Mammalia > Artiodactyla > Camelidae > Camelus > Camelus dromedarius. Next base: position 39,120,250 of record NC_087443.1, on the reverse strand, counting down.
GCAAAAGGTGGCTGAAGCAGAGAGAAGAGAGGGAACAATAGGAGATGAGGTGGAAGAGGGGAGGGCTTGACTGACATTGGTATTTGCTGAAGAACCCCCTTCCCCTGACCATGTCTGTGTTAACTGGGGCTCTGCATCCACAAAGGCAACACATCTTAAGAAGTCACTGATGGAAGAGTCTCTCCCTTGGAAAGGTCATCTCACCTTCCATCCTCTCCATCCCATAGACAAGAAAACCCAGGCTTGGGGTTGGCAGTCAGGTAGTTCATCGGAACTGAAACCACGTAACCAGCCCCCACCGCAGCCAACTGGAAGCAACCATGACGATGGTGCTCAGAGCCTCTGCAGAGATGTGCTGTGGTCTCTCTGAGTTCATCACGGTACCTTCCTATGCGGGAGTTTCAATTCAAGGTCATTTTTGGTTCTTTTTCAGTAGCAGACTCAGAACCAGATCTATTCAAGTATAGGAACAGTGCAAACACATTAATAGCCAGACCCCAGTGGGAGTTTTATTTTCCATTTCCTCCTCCCCCATATTTATTTGTTTCTTCATCTCCTCTGTGCGGTAAAGGTGACCTTGCATGACATTTTCAGATGAAACTTTAAAAGGTAGGGGGGAGGAGAATAGGAGGATGTCACCCTGTATTGGAGCCAGCTCTTCTCCAGACCCTGTAAGGCTCTGGAGTTGGGCTACAAATCTGGATTCAAATCCCCATTTCGCCACTTAAAGCTGTGCGACCTTAGTCAAAATACTCAATCTTGCAGAGTCTCAGTTTGCCTGTTTTTACATTGGGGATGATGATAATATCCGCATCACTAGGCTCATAGTGGAAATTAAATAAAATCATTTAATGCTATTTCAAAATTTAGTCAAAATTGGGAGCTGCCTCCCATTCCTGGTATGATTTTCATTGCAATGAGATGGATGTTTCAGGACACTAAGAGGCACGTGTCCAAATGGATGTGGTTGTCTCTGCATTTCCACTCAAACCATGATTCAGATATTTCCCATATGCTCCATCTCTCTAGTGAAAGTTCTATTTTTCCACAGTTGGGTGGTCCCAGCCCCCCTCAGCCGATAAGCCTCTTGAGTTCTTAGAGGCAGACATAAGGAGGTTGCAGCCTTCCCTGTGGTCTAGGAGAGTAACTGGCCCACTGCCTCCATTGGGGAAGGTGTTCTAACTCACTTATTACCTCCCCTGGGGCAGACTCTGAGCTTTTCTTACCTCATGCAGGACACTGAAGAAAATGTTTGCAAATTCTCCCATAGAAATATCAAATAACAAGCAAGCGTCTGTTCTAGACAAGAAGTTTTGGGGCAAGAGAATCTGCAGGGATTACATTTTTCCTCCTTCAGCATAATTTATCTTTTGGGAAAACAGTACACAGAATTTGGTGAATGTTGTTTAATGGTCAGAGCTTATTAACCCTATGTGTTCCTGTAAAAAGGAAAAAAATCACTACACAGTTATGTCAGAAAATCTTCCACGACTAGGTTATAGCAAACAGTCAGTGTTACTTACCATTGGCATTATATAAATCAGTGGGAAAATGACACATTAGGAATAGCTACAGCATTTTATAGGAATAGCCAAAGCAATTGTCTAAGGATCATTGTTGCTGAAAAAAAATGTGTCCTGGACATGCTTCTGTAGTTCAATGATTGAAACAAATAGAATAACATTTTCTTATTGGCTCAGATGACCATTTTTGAGATGACTGATCATGGTTCATTCAACAGGCAGAGCCCCTTTAGTTTATAATTTTGAATTGCTTGGGCCTGTCATCCCACAGTATCAAATTGTTAAATGACACACACCCCTGAATATAATTAATAAAAAGTCATGGGAAGTGTTTCCGACAGGTAAGAAGCTTAGTGCTATGTGGATAATCACCCCTGACTTATCTCAGTTGTAATATGTGTCAGGATTTTTTGAAAGAGGCACCATAGGACAAAAGAGCCTGGTTTAAAGACAGAGACCCACCAGTTCCACGGCTCATTCTATCCTCAAAGACTTGTCCACCAAAAGACACGTACATGAATGTTCACAGTAGCTTTATTCGTAACAGCCCAAAGTTGAAAACAACTGAATGTCCAACAACAGTAGAATGGATAAGTTGTAATATGTATATATATATTGTATGTGTATATATATAAGTTGTAATATATATCTATATATATATAGAAATACTACTCAACAATTAAACAAATAAATTTTTTAAAAACACATATTGCTACAGATGTTAACTTGATTGGATCTCAAAACATGTTAAGGAAAACAAGTCAAATACAAAAACATATCGATTGTATGATCCCATTTACATAAAATTTTGAAGCAGACAAAACTAATCTATGGTGATGAAGGTCAGAAAAGTGGTTAACCTGGCCAGAGTAGGTTTGAGAGAGGGTTTATAGAATCGGAAGGGTACAAAAGAGCCTACTGGATGCTGGGATAGCCTAGTCCCTGGTTCAGGTGGTGATTCCAGGGGTGTATGCACATGAAAATTTCACCATCTACACACTTAATATCAATGCGGTTTACTCTGTGGAAGTTATGCCTCAATTTAAAAAAGAAAAAGAAAGAAACAAAAAAAATTGAATACAGAGGTAAACAGGATCTGTTTTCTGGGTGGCTTTTGTAAGACAAGAACTCTGACTCCTCTGTGGGAAAGAAAATGTGAATCCCATACAGATAGATTTGTCCCAGGATGACTTTGTATTCATTCACCATTAACCAACATGGAGACCTGTGTGTGCAGGGCAATGGGCTAGTTACTGGTGATACAGTCGGGGAATAAGACTGCCATGTTCTCCTCTGTAAGAGGAGACAACACTCAGAAAAAAACTATACACATAATTCTACAATTTTGAAATGTGACATAGGCCATATGAGAAAAAGGCATAGAAGAGTTATTCTATGAGAAAGATAAAATGTGGGCCTGATCTTGTTCCATCAGGAAAGTTTCTCTGAGGACATGACATATGAACAAAGATGTGACAGTTAGATAGGAGTCAGACAGAAGAATGAGGGGGTAGAGAGGAAGGAGGGAGAGAAAGACAGGGAGGAGAGAGGAGAGAGCATGGGCAAAGGCCTTGAGTTCACTGATCCAAAATTCTGGGAGAGTTCCAGTGTAGTAAAGTGTAGTGAGTCGGGGGAAGAAGAGGGAAATTAAGTTGAGGGGGGAGGGATAGACTGGGGCCAAGCTGTAGAGTGCTTTCCAGGCCAAGATTAGGGTTTAAATCAAATGCCAAGTATAATTCAAAGAATCAATGGGTTTTAAGTAAAAAGTGATATACATTTTGAAAAGACCACTGGTTTCTAAGAAGAGTATAAACTAAAAAGAAATAAGAATAAAGTCAAAAGAACCAGGTAAAATTATTGAAATAATCCAGGAAAGAGAGGACAACTTGAATTGGAATGGTGGTAAAAGAAATGGAGAAAGGTAGATGGAAATAAACCAGTTTTTCCAAACCTATTTCTCATCTTCTGGTCTTCTGGTGACTGTTCTCTGTTTTATTTTTTATTTTTATTTATTCATTTACTTATTTTTGGAAGTATAGTCAGCTACAATGTGTCAATTTCTGGTGTACAGCATAATGTCCCAGTCATGCATATATATACACATATTAATTTTCATATTCTTTCTCTCTTTAAAAAATCTTTCTCTCTCTCCCCTCTCAGTCCATCAAAATACACACACACACACAAACACACACACTCACAGCAGACCCTTAACATTCACGCACTAGATCCCAACAGTGATGAGAGGTCAATAATGGTGATGCAGACCCAGTACCCAGTACCTAAGAATTCCAATGCATAACTCAGTTCAAGAAAAGGAAATCAGGAGTAAACATTTACTCAGCATCACCTATGTGTCAGACATTGTACTAGGTACTTTCACATTTGTTGGCTTGTATAATGCAATGGATAGAATGTCTGTGTTCCCCTAAAACTCATATGTTGAAATCCTAATCTCCAATGTGATGATGGTAGAAAGTGGGGCCTCTGGGAGGTGATTAGGTCATGAAAGTGGAGTCATGATTGGGATTAGTTCCCTTGTAAAAGATACCTTCCACCATGTGAGGACACAGCAAGAAGATGGCTGTCTATGAACCAGGAAGCAGATTCTCACCAGCCTACAGGACTGTGAGAATAAATTTCTGTTGTTTATAAGCCACTCACTCAGTCTATGATACTTTTGTCATAGCAGCCTGAGCAGACTAAGACATATACTGAATTGGTTATTATTATTCCCATTTTAATAGGCAAGGAAACTACAGGTTGAAGAGGTTAAATAATTTTACTGCAGTCTCACAGCTATTTTTTAACACCTTTTTTTCTGGTATGGTTCCTGTACAGTAAACTGCACATGTTTCAGATGTACAATTTGATGAATTTTGATAGATGTATATATCCATGAAATCACCACCACAATCAAGATAGCTAACATTTCCATCACTCCCCAAGAGATGCAGTTTTCAAAATCCCAATTTATCCCTTCCCACCCCCTTTAACCCCTGGTAACCATAAGTTTGTTCTCTATGTCTGTCTCACAACCCTTTTAAATGGCAAAGATCTAGTTCAGAGATATATGATTCCAGCAACAATGTTCTTTCCACTATACTCTGTAGATGATCCCTTTATCAAAGATATATGTCATTTTAATAACAAACATTAGGGAAAGTAATCCAAAGGAATGACTCTCTAATGGTGAAATCTGAGACTTTAAAACACCTGGATAAAGGCATTAGTTTTCAGAGCCTCTGGGATCACAGCACTTACTAAAGGCAATCCCTTCCTCTAATCTGACTATGACTAATCACATAAAGCCCAGCTCCATGCATAAAAGCCAGAAATCAGTGACGTCTGAGAGCAACCACAAAGGGGTGGGGTGGCCCACAACCTCCAAAAGCAGTGACAGCAAAGCTGAGTTCAGCTCAGGTTTGCTTGGGCAGGTACAGCCTTGAAGAACTCTGAGACATCTTACATTGAGTTTCACTATAAGTCATATCTGATTTAGCTCCTGCCTCCAGGAACAATGCCAGTCTTGTGGGGAGGAAAAGAGAGACGGTATGAGAGGCTCATCAATTCTGCTTTGATGGTGACGTTGCCCAATCGTCATGAACAAATTTCTTTGGGGTAGCCATGTGATTAGACACTGTATCCTGGGGACCTGGGAAAGAGGTATGTATCAGCTAGGGTTTGATCAGAGGAGAAGAGCCGCTGTGAGTGATGCAGAATAAAAGATTTGTTATTAAGATTACACCTTGCACAGCTGTGGGAGTTGGTCTTGATGGCAGGCTGTTATCTCTGTGTCTGGTGAGGACCTGAAGTCGCTGTGAGTCAGCAGCTCTGATAATCAGGAAGGAACTTGGGACCTGAAGTCGGGGAAGCAACACCAACTGGAAGTGTGGGAAACACTGGAACCAATGAGCATGGGCTGGAACCCACGGCTGCCACTCATTACCTCCAACTTCGACAATGCAAGGGACCTGCAAAAGCTGGCCCCTCCTCTATGGAACTGCACGCACAGTAGGCTTGCAGCTCAGAGAATCTGAAGGAGGAAACTGGGTGAGAGTTGAAGGAACCATAGGCCCAGGAGCTGCTCCATGCCAACAGGATAAGCCATGAGATTAGCATGGCTGGGCCCCCTACACCAATCTGCAGAGACTTGTGGCTGCTTCCCTTCTGCCTTCTTCATCTCAAGCAAATTCTTCTTAGGGCCAGCCCTAATCTGGACCCATACAGGGAAGAGGATTCTGGAAAACAACACTAGCTTAGCTAAGTCAACATAGTACAAAGCTCAATCAAGGGGAGAGCTCTAGAGACAAGTAATTAGATAAACTAAACATTTTATGATATGAATAGAGTGGAAAAGAATACCTATGCAAACCCTTAGTGCAACCCTGGCCAGGTTCTCCCACAAGACACACTTGAAATTTAGGCAAGGAGTGCGTTAGAATCAATGAATAAACTACTAGTGAGTGCTACTGATGTGCAAGGCACAGTCCTCAGCATCACTGGAGGGGTACAAAGAGCTTCAAGATATGCCCCTGCCCCCACTAGAAGGAAGATAAGATAGACATGGTGCCACATTTGCATTTCCACACAGTGCACCCCCGGAAGCCGGAAGGAGACTTCCACAGGCTGCTTGGTGTTTGGTAGGTATAACTGGCCTTAGCATCAGCAGACTGGGTTCAAATTCAGCCTTGGCCCTCACTAGATGTGTGATTGGGGCAATTTACTTAACTGCTCTGAGACTCCATTTCCCAATGTATAGCGATAGCAATAATACTTACTTCATAAGTTGATTATAAGCATAAAAAGAGATCATGTATGTGAAGCACTGGCACATAGTAGGTACTCAATAAATGGAAATGGCAGGCATTTCAATTTTTATCATCCTCCTCATCATTGTATCATCATCCTCATCATCAACATCACTGTTCCTTCTTAGACCCAAAGCCTATCTGAGTAAGCATGTGGCATTAGTGCCACAGACCCACTAATGTGCAAAATACACTTGAGTGCCCAATGCTTTAACAAATCATCAGTTTGAATAAGCCAGTGCATTTCAGGTATTTATTTGTTCATTCAATACATAGTAAAGGCCTCTTACCAGGTTAAGGCACATGTGCCCCAAACATGACATAGAAGCCTCAAATGACAAGTGTAAACAATGCCCTTAGGAGTTGAAGTTCAGTTCAGCAAACATGTCCTGGGATTTCATAAAGAGTTTGAAAGGAGGGAAATACCACCGCAGCTCACAGTGGTCAAAGTTTCAGAGAGCAAGTAGCATTGAGGTTCATCTTGACAAATGTGTGGTGTTCACACGGTGAGGGAGGACGGGGCCACTCCTGGAATGGATGCCAGGTAAGCACTGGGCTGGAGGCTGGAAAGCCCCTGATGTGGTCAGAAGGGAGTGAGGAGAGCAGAGCGGGTCTGTCAGGAAATAAACAGATGAAGAAGCAGATAGTGCTTTGCTTTGAATGCCAAGATCAGGAGTTCAGATTCTGTCTCGTGGGCAGCAGAAAGTATCAAAGGTCTCACAGAGAAGGAGCACAACGAAAGCCGTTTCAGGAAAACTAACATGGCAAAAGCCTATGGGCTATACTGAATTGGGGAGAGACTGTAGCAATGAAGGCAAATCGTAAATCCTGTGACAGAAATTCAGAAGTACAGAGGTCTGAACTGAGACAGTGAAAAATGAAAGAAATATTTTGAAGGGGAGAAGCACTAGTTTATGGTGCCTGCTTGAACATAAGGAACAAATAGAGATGTTAAAAATGAGCCAAGATTCCAAGCCTGGGCAGCATAAAGAGAAACAGGGGACTTGGGGATGGGGAGTGAAAAGGAGAAATGAGGCTGTGATTCATGTGGAGATTCGGTGAGTACCACCTAAGACACAGGGTCAGGAGGTGAGGCCAGAGGTAAAGGTCTGTGATAAGCTCCCTGTGGGCTGGCTGAGAGCAGAGTAGATGGATATGAGAGAAGGACTGACTAAACTTGGAGGACCCAAGCCCAAATGCAGGGAGTGGCAGGAGATACCAGAGAAAGAATAGGCAGAGACCTAGCCTCCCATAAATCTAAAGAAAGCATTCATTTGCTGATGGGAAACAGCAAGGATCTCCAAATCCCTATAATTCTTCAAGGTGCAATGACGCTGATTTCTACAAGAGAAGAATCATTTTGCAGACCGGTCCAATGGCTAAAGACAAGAAACAGCACAGTCCATCCCCAAGAACAGAGACAATTATTCACTCAGAAAAAGCTGAGTTAGTGTCCACATTTTGTTCATGTTGGCTAAAGTCAGGGTCCCTCAGGAATCAGATGTCACATTCAAGGGCTGAAGAGTGATGATGAAGTGATGTCTCTGTTTACAGAGATAGGCATCAGGATCAGCCACAGCACTGACTGTTACACTCCTCAACCTGAAGAGGAGGAGAGGGAGTGATGTTACCTGGAGCCCAGTGAGGGCACAAGGAGTGCAACAGGCTGTCCAATAAGAGCTATGGCTGTGGCAGAACACAGCTACTGTCCAAAACTCTAATGATCAAGGAGAGAGCAAGAGGCATAAATACCCCAATCTTTCTCTCCTCCCACCTTGTCATTTCCGATCAGCACTCCTCATTGGTCAATCCCAACCAGACGCCATAAGATAAGGAAGTATAGCTAACGCAACCTTCAGTACTCAGCCTCCCAGAGCAGAGAAGGGCAGAAAAGGATGGAGACAGATCTTTGGGAGAAAATGCAGAATCATCAGAATATTGACCAATTATGCTTCCTTAGTTCGATGTCATTCTCTGAGCAGAAGTTGAAATTATTAATTTTTACCATTAGTGATACACATTTGTATAATGTTTTCTGCTTCATAAACTGATTTCACATAGATTATCCCTTTTGAGCTACACAGTACTCCTATGAAATAGATATAACCATGTTATTCTGGTCTACTTAACTCTGAAGCCCAGAAAAGTTTAATGATTTATCCAAAGTTACAGATACATGGTGAGTGAATTTTAACATTCCTATTGGAAATAAGGCCCTCTGACTCCTAATCCAGTGCCCCTCCCCAGGCATGAAATAAATTACCTGGGAAGGTGGCTCTGCTGTGAAAGGCACTGGAACACAGCTGTCTGAAATGTGGCATGCCTTGTGGTCCTGGCCTGGCTGGGTGTCAGGGCCTTTTGGAGTTGTTTTCAATAAGCAAATATTCCTGACACTTCAATTATCCCAAGCCAAACAATGAACATATTGTGCAAGAAAATTCATAAATTTCATTCAGTTGGATGCAATGAGAATAATGTAAGTCAAAGCTTTGTGTGTATCCCCTCAAAAAAAAAAATCATCCAACAAAACAGAGCTTGTTGTAATGGAAACATCTAGGCGAGAATAAAGAGACAACACAGGCTCTGTGTTTCAGGAACCTGGCCCTGATTCTTTCATCTCATCACTGTGTCTCGGCAGAGAAGTTGTCTCCCACCAGGAGCCCTGTGCTTTCATTCTCCTACAACTTAGAGGAAGGCCTTCTTACATGTGGACAACTACAAAATTGTGTTTTGATAGAGTTTTTTTTTTTTAACTTTTCTATGTTTGATGTCTTGCCATTTCCACATACACTCTCTCAAGCTACTTCCTCTACCCCACTGATATGGGATGAATTATGTCCCCCAATAAAGATATGCTAAAGTCCTTCATAACCCCCAGTACTTCCAAATGTGACTTTATTTGGAAATCAGGTCCATACAGAGGTAATCAAGTTAAAACAAAGTCATTAGGATGGTTCCTAATCCAATATACCTGGTGTCCTTTAAAAAGGGGAAATTTAGACACAGAGATAGTCATTCAGGGAGAAAAAATGATAGGAAGATGCAGGGAGAAGATGGTCATCCCCAAGCCAACAAATGCCTGAGGCCACCAGAAGCTAGAAGAGGGGCCAGGGACAGATCCTTCCCTAGTGCTTTCAGAATGTGTACACACTTATACCCAAGATATGGCCAGGAAAATGGTAGCTATTTTCTTGGCAAAACTCAAGGTTTTATAGAAGTATGTCCAAGTATTGTTAGGAAATTTCATGTAGATTAAATATGGTTTTTCTTTTCTACTTCTGCAGAAGAATTCTAGTGACATTAGTCACCACACAATATATGAGTTCTAGTGACAGTGTCTGATATGTTGATACCTAAATTAATTAGGACACTTTTGGTTATAATTAATAGAAAAGCCACACCAAAGTGGTTTAAATAATAAAGGCAACTGCCTGGCTCCTATACCTGAAAATGCAGCTGTAGTTTGGACTTTAGGCATGGTTTGATCAAGGCTCTCAACTAATTTCTACATATGCTTTTAATTTTGCCTCTCTTGTGTGTTGATGACATCCTCAGGCTGATTTCCCTCATGGTAGCAAAATGATTGCAATGGCTCCGGCATGCATGTCTGAACCCATTACTTCCCAGAAGAAGAATGCTTCTATGCTTCAGAATCTCCAACTGATTATACCATCCCTAACCAATCTTGGAGGAAAGCCACATGCTGTTGGCTTATGCTTGACTTATGTGGTCCAGTCACTGGCAAGAGGCCTGGGATTTCCTGATGGCTTAGACCATTCAGGGTCTACTTATGGAGCTAGAGATGACTGATCAACCAACCAAGCCACTACTGAATGGGAAACAATCAAAATGGGTATTGAGGAATCAGCACATTATCCAGTGCAGAACTAAACCTAACCTTTGCACATTAACTTTAACATACCCGCCTTAACATAAAACCTTGGCATATCAACATTATGAAGATCTGACTTTTAGAAAAACATGAGCTGGGCTAAAACCATCTGCTACAATCCCTCAATGTGGAATTCAGAATATGAAGGTTTCCTTTCATATCTTAGGAGGGGTTGTGAGTAGAGTAGGTGAGATTGTACTTATTTTATCTATCAAGCACAGTTCCAGTTACTATGACTACATAAGAAGTTATCTCAAAATAGCACCTTAAAATAACAATAATTATTTATTATCTCTCATGGTTTCTGTGGCTCAGGAATTCAGGTCCAGTGTGATTGGGCATGTCTGGCTCAGGGTCTCTCCTGTGGTTGTGGTTATTAGACGGCTGTGTCTGAGATCATCTCCAAGGCTTCTTCATGCACCTAACTAGCACCTGATCTGGGACAACTCCAATAGATGAGGCTCCTTGGAGATCTCTCTCTGTTCCTACATTGTCTGTTCATGTGATTTCTCTAGAGTGATAGCTTCAGGTAGGACTCCCAAGGGGTGTGTGTGTGTGTGTGTGTGTACATATTCATACACACAAAGAGAGAGAGACAGAGTGACAGGCAGACCTGTATGACCCAGCCTTAGAAGCCAGAAGCTTCACTTCTGCAGCACTGCATTCATCAGGCAGTCAAGAAGTCCCATTGGATTCAAGGGGAGGGGAAGTAGACTCCAACCCCTAAAGGAAACAGCAAGGTGCTTGAAGAGCATATGGGACCAGAAAATTGCTATGTCTGTGTATGGAAAACACAATCTGCCACACTCAGAGCATGTGTATACCACAGAGTGTTCTAAGGACGTTCCAAATGTCAACTCACTTAATGAATTGGGCACTAGTCTTTCTTTTCCAGAGGGCAGATGCTTTCTGTGCCCATCCATGTCTTCTTGGTCCTCACTATTTCAGCACCTACCAGCTCCACTTCCAAATGCCAGAACTTGGCCCAAGACTAGAATTTGAGCCCAGATTACAACTGCAGTAGCTTTGAGAAGCCCTTTCTTAGTAACTTAAACTATGTGACATCAGAGAAAAGGTGGCACTGAAGAGAATAACGAGCCCTGGGAAAGGAGTTGGCACACTCCATTTTAGACGTGGGATGCTCCAAGGTGACATCCACTGAACATTTTTTGACCTTCTACTATGAGCTAGGCATTGGGCTAAATGCTAGAGAACCTCAGTTCTCTGATTCTGGAATGAGCATAAAAATTCCTGGCCAAATTCTCCTTCAAGGCTGTGATGGAAATCATAGTGAGACTCTCAGATGAGAAAGCCCTCTTCCAGTGTAAGGCTCATCTCAGTAGCACTGTTTCTGGGACTTCATCATGAACCATTAGGGATGGGACTAGAGTTGTATTAGTCAGCCATAACAAAATGCCACAAACTGGATGGCTTCAACAAAACACACTATTTTCTCTCACAGTTCTGGAGGCTGGGAAATCCAAGATCAGGGTGCCAGACAATTCAATTTTGGGTGAGGTATGTCTTCCTGGCTTGTAGGTAGGTGACTTCTTGCTGTGTCCCCACAGCTGGAGGTGGGGGAAGCATGATGGGGAGGAAGACAGAGGTAGAGATAGACAAGGAGAGAGAGGAAAAGACACAGAAAGAAAGAGAGAGAGAAGAAGAGGAAGAGTACTAGCTTTCTGTTTTCTCTCTTTTAAGGATGCTAATCTATCAGATCAGGGCCACATCCTTATGGCCTCATTTAACCTTAGTTACTCTAGGATGCATTTCCCAAATAAACTACCTGCACCCATGACTTTGTCTCAGCATCTGCTTTGGGGAAACTCTAACTAAGACAGCCATGTATTATGGCCAGCAAATACTCAGCACATGGGCCATGCCATAAGTTGACTCGAGCACCTAAGGGCTATTATTTTCCTGGGCTGTGAGTAGAGGAAGTGGTGGTGCTGCCAACTCTCCAGGCCAGAGCTCTTGACAGACAAGCTTATCCACCATGGCTCCCTGCCACTGACTCTGGAAAATGTCTTTGAGTTCTTCTCCGAGCAGCCACTGGGAGTTGACCAGTACTGGTAGGTCGGATGAAATCCAATTCCTATACCAGCCATAAAGAATAAATACTACAGCAACAGTAGTCAAGAAATGCTTTGGGAGTTTAGAGGTATGAGAGTTAGATAGTGGTAGGCTGAAGAGGTGAGAAAGTATTCACAGTGCTAAGACCTGAACTGGACCTTGAAGGATTGTCACCATCCTGGTAGAGCTTCCTAGTGAGTAACAGTGTATGAGGGGTGTGCCAGGTATGTTTGGAGAGAGCAGGGTTTATATTGGCAGAAGGATTATGTTGAAGTATCTCAATAATTTTTTTCCTTGTGACAAAAGTGAGCGTAGGTTTTAGTTTCTTGACCTCCTTAATTCTGGTGACTTCGACCTTCACCCATCTTCACCCATTCATCACTCTGTATCAAACTTTGAAACTGCTCCCTCCACAATCTTGAACTCAGAACACTGATTTTCTTCTTTTCCTCTGCATGCTATCTCCTTCAAAGCTCTTATCTCCCTCTATCTACACCTCTAACAATGGACATAAACTATGAAAATGGTTCAGAAATTTCTGCCTCTCCCTCATTTCAGTTATTGGATGGATATTTCCAAATGGCTGTCTTAACAGCATCTCAAAGTCAACACGCCCAAAGTCAAACTCATCTCTACCCACAAAATAAGTTAACTTACTAGTTCCCTAGTTCTCTGAAGGACACTATCATTCCTCCATTAACCCCACTCTCAAAACCCTGGAGAGAAGAAAAGAAAACAAATCTAAATAGGATGCCAGGAACCACGTTGAGTATTTTCACATTTTGCCTCATTTAATCCTCGTAGTAGACAAGTAGACAATATTGTCTTCATTTTTAAAGGAGGAAACAAAGGCTTAAAGGGGTTAAAGACTTTGCCTGAGGTCAGAAAGTAGAGATTAAAAAATAGAGTGGAGATTCAAACTCAGGTCTGTTTGACTCCAAAGTTTGTACTCTATTCATCCTTCACCAAAATCTTTTATTTTCCCTTGAAATAGCTCTTGCATCTGTCTATCCTTTCCACTCCTCCCACTACCACTCCTATGTAAGGACACATCCAATGGGGAATCCCTAATAGGTCTCCCTACTTATAACAGCCTAGAGGGCAGTTGTACACAACACAGCAGTACGTGCTGACTACATGGAGCTGACGTAAAATCTGTCCAGTGCAGGGACCCTGGCCTCAGGGAATTTACAAGCTCAGCATAGAAAAAAGGAAAGAGGTGGTGGGAGGAAGACTACAGAAAAGGGTAGGAGGTAGGGAGAATTGAGGAGAGGAATTGGGCGTGGGCTGTTGAGGTAATCTGCCAGTCTCATGGTTTGCCATGGAAACCTTCTGTCGGCTCTACCCCACCCGTTTCTGGGCTCTCTCCCTCACTCCTCGCTGCTGTCGAAGCAGGTACAACGTGAGCCATCACAATTGTAGAACGTGATCCCTTCCCCCTGATGCTACCCTAAATGCAAAACCAAACAGCCTAAAGAAGCACTTCTGGGGGTGAATGTTTGCAAATGTTGGTTGTTGTTTATTTTCAATATTAGCTTACATTGTTGAGCTTTTACTAATGGGCCAGACTCTGTGCTAAGCACTTTTTAGGCATTACATTATTTAATCCTCACAACCACCACAATGCATTTTGCAGAGAGGCAAGTTAGGCTCACAGAAGTGTACCTAGTGTCCCAGGGTTGAGGTGAGTAGAGCCAAACCCAAGGCTGCAGGCTCTGGAGGCCCCTATACTTCGCCACTATATTAAACTGCAAGCCTAGTATCCTTAAAAAAAAAAAAAAAGAAAGAAAAGAAAGTTTCTTGTTACAAAAGTAACATAATCATGCTGTGTGTGTATGTGTGGTCACTGTAAAGTACTGATAAACAAAAGAGAAGAAAATGAAAAATCCTGTTGTACCACACCATCCAGGGATAACCACTGCTAACATGTTGCCACATGGGCTCCCACACTTCTCTATGCCTATGCATACTACTCTCCTTCAATAAAAATAGGATTATGCAGTGTTTACAGTTTTATAACTTTTGTTCATGAAACAATATATCATGTGTTTCTTTCTTTATCATAAAATAGTCTGTGTTACAGGAGGCAGTGTAGGGCTCCTTTATTGCTTTGAATGGATGCACCATAACTTATTTAACCAATTGTCAGACATTTAGTGTCTTGTGTTTGTTTTGTTTTTCAGCTTTTCACTCTGATAAATAATTCTGTGATGGACAACTGTGTGGTTGAAGCTTTCCAACCAGGCTCCTCACACTCTCCTCCAAATCCTTTGCCACATAGCAGCTGGAGGGATCACAGCTTTGGCACATGAGTCTTGATCTGCTTGGAGTGTTCCTCCAAGCATGCTGTCTCTCAGATCTCAGCTAAAATACAGCTTCCTCCAGGAAGCCTTCCTAGACTGCCCAGATTAGTTTGGGCCTCTTGGTGGTTTGTGGTCATGGATGCTACACAGCTCCTTCATTGCATTTAACATTATTTATGATTCATTAATTGGTCATGTAATTCTTTGTCTAGTGTTGATCTTCCTTCTAAATTATTAATTTCATAAGAGCAATGCTGTGATTCCATTTTTCCTTCCCAGAGCCTAGCAAGGGAACATAGTAGGCATTTAATAACTGTTTTTGAATAAATAAATGAATCTTTGTGGACACCCTTGACTGTTTTCTTAAGTAAAGCTAAAACGTGGGTCAAATAGCATATATTTTTAAGACTTTTCATATATTGTTCAATTATCCTCCAGAAAAGCAGTAATAATCCTCATTCCTAACACTAATGTATAGAGGGCAGGTCTCCCTTTTGTATGTCTTCATCTGAATCATGATTTTTTTTTTAAAGTCAGTTTGTTAAATGCGTAGTCAAATCACATCAATCAGTATTGGAGTTTCCCCCACAAAATCAAGTTGTGTATAGACAGGACAGTAAATTACTATTTTAAAAATGCACTCTGAGTCCACAGAAAAGGTCTTTTCTGCCTTTGTATTTATTATTACTGGATGATACTAGTTCTACTCTCAGATCCTTGGTTTCCTAGTTATTATGATGATGACGACTGTCATTTGCTGGGCATCTACTGCGTCAATACAACATGCTCAAACTTTTATTGCATTGTCTCATCTAATCCACGCACAGCCCTAATGAGATAAATATCACAATTACTCTCAATCACAGATGACTAATTGAGGGACAGAGAGATAAGGTGACTTGCTTGAGGTCACACAGCTAACCAGTGGGTGGAGCTGACATCTGAAACGCACACAGTCTTGATTATGGAGCCTGTGCTCTTAACTAAGTATCACCAGCTTCTATTTCAACAAACAGTCCCTGCCTTTTCAGATTTCACCTTGTCAGAAACTTAAATTAGAAAAAAAAAATCTTGCATACAACACTATTTTTAAATGGTTCTTTCAGGGACAGATAATTTAACTACATGGCATATGGCTTCCATCAACTCATTTTCAGTATTTTTATTTCAGTGTTATTATTATTGCCATTTTACAGATGACAGACTGAGGCTTGTGTAACTTACCCACACAGCTAGGAAGCGGTAGAACCAAAATCTGAATCCAAAACCTCTAACTCCTTTTCACCTTCCCCAGCTGACTCTCAACTATTACTGTTGCTTATTCATTTAGAAATTTTTTAGCCAAGATTTTCATATATAAACTCATCTGCTAGCAAAAGTACTTGTCTAGAAGATAGAAGATTTTTAGTTCTCATGTTGCCATTAACTAATTTTATGATAACGGGCATGGAGAAATTATGAACGCTAAAGTCCTTTCCAATTTTAAATTCTGCAACTCTGTGCATTGGGCAGTGGAAAGAACAAAAAGTTTAACGTCAGATCTTTTTTCAAAATGTGTCTTGCCACTTTCTGGCTGATGAATCTTGGTCATGACTTGACTTTCTGAACTTTAATTTCCTCATCATTGAAATCAGGATAATATCTTCCTTGCTCTATGAGAATGAGAGTTGACAAGTCAGGCAATTTCTCGCACGTAGTGGCATCAATAAAGAGAGCAATACGGATGGTGGTGCTGGTGGTGAGACGGTGACTTCCTTCCTGTGTAAGCCTCAGTCACACTGTAGGGTTCTATAGGCACATTCATCTCCAAGTAACACCTAAAACACGCTTACACCCTTGAACTCTCCTGTGACTATGATACAAGCATTTCAATTTATCTCAAGGTGACCTTCACTTGTACGGAAAGTCGGAAAACGTACAGTCAGAGTTGTGTAACTGTGAGGCTGGCCTACAAAGGAAGCAGCTCTTCTTTTCCTCATTCAAATTTTTTTTTCAGCAACTTGAGGCATTCCCCTTGTGGGTGTGTGATCTCCCCAACGGCAGCAAGAGCTCAGGCAGCCACAACCACAGCCCTCAGCTGCTACAAGTGAGCGCACAGAGCACCTGGCCTCCTGCAGCCCCAGAGCTCGGGAGCAGTTCCATCTGGTGGCTGCATAAGAAAAGGCTGGCTGAGTTCAAAGGCCTCTGGGCTTGCCCAGAGCAGTGAATGCACAGGAACTGGCTGTTCCTCCCTGGGACAAAAAGCACTCTGGGAGCGCCTCTGGTCAAACCCTGACAGCTCAGGACTCCAAGGACACCAGGAAAACCAAGGCACTCAGATGATCCCCCCTCCCCACTCAAAAAGCACCTGTGGTCCAGGTAAGAAGTGAAGTGTTACCAAGTCAGCACAGGGTCATGTTATAAGGACAGCAGACCATTTCAGAAAGTGGTCTCCTTTCTGCCTGGTGGTCCTCAGCCCTGGTCACACTTCAATATCACTGGGAGAGAAAAATGGACAAATGATGTAAGCAAATATGACAGCTAATCCTTATATGGCAGGCATGTCTAAGCACTTACCAATTTCCAAACTCCCAGAGGGTAGATAACCTCATTTCCCCACTTCACACAAGAGGAATGGGGGAAAAATAACTTGCCTAAGGTCACATAGCAAATAAGTGACAAATAAGTGAAGCCACATAGCAGTCTGGCTTCAAACACTAAGCTCTAAACTACTATGTTCCACAAAAGAAAAATTACAAAGGACTGATCTACATAGGAAAAGATGCTTAACCTCACCCGTGACCAGAGAGAAAGAAAGCGTGATGAAAAGGACGAGCTCAAATGCATTAGAGACTTTTTAGAGCATACACTGATCTTTTTAGAAAGGCAACTGGTCAGTGTCTATCAAAATGTGAACTGTAAATTCCCCTTGGCACAGGATCCCACTTCCAGTAATCTATGCTACTGGTATATGCAGAAAGCGTTCTGTACAAGAACTCTCACACATGGTGCTGTCTGTGCAGGATCCTCTAGTATCTGTCCGTGAGTCACAGTAAAGCACCTGGCACTTGTTAGAAGTGCCAGAACTACTTGCAGGGATATACGACCAATGAGTATTTATTTAGCTAAATAATGATACGTCTGTCCAAACACTTCAGTATTGCTACTAATAATTCAATAGGGCAAGTGTGATGAGACCCAAGTTCTGCAAAACTGAAGAAATCAGAAAGAGGCTCTTCTGTTCCCAGCTCTGTGTGCCAGGGGGATGGCCAGTGCCCACAGAGACTCTGAGGCTCAGCCAATAGAGACACCAGCAGATCAGAGGGTAGGAGTGAGCGGTTGGAGTCTTCATGCTCCCATTTTTTTTTCCCTTCTGCCCCCTCTCCCTCCAAACCAGGCTGTAATTTCCTCAAGGGCTGAAATTCCTTGTAGCCCCAGCTCAGCCCCTGCTCTCTCTGAATGACCCCTCTTTCATGGCTGTGAACAGGGGACAGTTTCCACTGTTGCTAGTTGCTGGTCACGTCACCATCCCCATTGCTTCCACTCACCTGCCCTCACCTCTGTAAATTGCCCCTCCAGTAAACGGGCTGCAATGGAAGCCCTTCAGTGTGCTGTTTTTGCCAGGACCCTAAGAGATTCACTCTCAGTTTTTCTTCCAATGTACATTTATTGAGCTTCTACTATGTTCCGAGAAGCCAATCTGTTACTGAGGTCATCAGCGTGAGGAAGTCTATCCCTTCTACCTGCCAGCTCAGGGGAATAGCTGTAGCATAGGTCTGCCATGGGCCCATGGGGAACATTTTCCTACAAATTTACTTAGGGCTTGGCTCTTTTCTAGGTGAAATGAATTAAGATGGTATACATTCTGTTAAATCAGTTCTTGTTCAGGTGTCAGTATTAGATAAAGTTGAATCCAGTCAAAACATCTGTTTCTAGAAAGCTCCTAACAATTGTTATCTAATAAGATAAACATCATTAGTTCAAGGAGGCTAGGGGGGAGCTAAACAGAAGTAAACATGCTTCTCCTAGAGTGTCCTCATTTCAGCAAAGGGCACCAACAACACCTGGTTCCTAACCTGGAGCCCTGCTCTGAATCTCCAGCTCTATCTCTCCAAACCTCTCCAACCATCCCCATTTCTACTGCCTTGGTCCAGATCCTTATTTTTTCTTGTCTGATTTGCAAGGGTCACGAGGAGTGAATTGTGTCTTCATCTCTGAGTTCCCAGCCTAGCAGAGTGTCTAGTGTATAGTGGGCCTTCAATAAAGGTTAACTGCATGAATAAAAGTCTATCACAGTATCATCCTACCTTTCTTCCCCAACAGCTCTATCCCCTCTCCTGCCACATGGAATCATCCTCAGAGATACACTTACATTATTACTTAAAGTCCTTCCAGTGTTCCACCATGGCTCTTAGCCAAGGGTTGTCAAACTTTCTGTAAAGAAAGTGCAGATATTTTAGGTTTTGTGGGCTGTATATAGTCTCTGTTGTACTCTGCTGCTGTAGTGTGAAAGCAGCTATATATGATACATCATGAATAAGTTTGACTGTATTCCAATAAACTTGATTTTCAAAAACAAGTGGCAGACTGGATTTAGCCTGTGGGTTGCAATTGGCCAACCCTGCCCCAAGCAGGTATGTCCAAGCTGGTTGGTGTGGCCTATAGGGCTGTTCTGGACCCGGCTTCCGTTTAGCTTCATCTCCTGAAACTTTCAATGCTGCACTTCTTAACAATCCCTCCAGCGCACTATATACTTCAAGTATCTGTGACTTTGCACTTGCTGTTCTCCCTTTCCAGAACCTCCGTCCCCACCTATGTCTGTGAAACGTTTGTCTTTCAAAACTCCTTGACTGAATCCTTCCCTATGTACCCTCCCTACCACTGTCCCAGATGGTAACCTTGTCCTCCTTCTGTGACCTTTGCACCTGCTTCCATCATTGCACTTAATCCTCTATCCTGTCATTTACTTGTGGACATGTCTGTGCCTGATTATGGAAGAGGATGATGTCTGATGCAGAGGTGCTAAGGAAATATTGTTAAACTGAATTGAGATCAAAGTAGCTTTCAGTATAGTGATTACAGGTTTGTCACAGACAACTCTAGTTTTTGCCTGTGGCCCCAACATATTTATAATTTATGTGCCCCTTTTTGGAAGTGACTTATGTGGATAGCCAATAATACAGCAGCCCTACCTTTCAGCGAATGCTGAAACCATAGTGCATAGGTGGCTGCCTGCTCAGCATATCTGTGGGGCCAACAATAGAAGGGCTCAGGATTTCCCTGCCTAGTGTTGGCCAGCAGGTCAACGACCCTGGCTTCCCCAGGCCCAGATCTGAACAGCTATGGAGCCAGGGAGGTAAAGCTGCTAATGAAGGTTGAGCCATCTGTGTCCACGTGGCCCGATGGGCTGTGGCCAATCAGGGCACCGAGCACACTAATGCTTGTAAGGAGGGTACAGTCCCATGGTGACCAGTTATCTCTGCCCTATCTATACGCAGAACGATTCTAACTGAAGCCAGGGCCGTGGGGAGAGAGCAAGAAGACTGCATGCCCAGTATAGGAAATCCTTCAAACCCAGGCCCCCCAGGGACAGGCTATTTGTGGTGCCTTTAGGCATAAAGGGGAGGACTTCATTATAGTGACCATGCTTTATCAAGGGTTATAGGAATGGCTCCTGGATAAGGTACTCAGGAAAGAGAAAGATAAATGCTGAATGGCCATCTCCCCCTCCCCACTCCTCCACTTATTTGACAAGCAGTCTGGTTGCCCTAGACTCTTTCCTGAACTTCCTCCCTCCTCCCCCGCATCTCAGACACTTCCATCTCTGTTCCCTGGGCCCCTCACAAGAATACGAAATGGCCACCCGGAAGTGGGGCTGCATAAGGAGCCCTTGGTTCTTTGAAAGCCGTCTCAAATCCGGGAGCAGCCGTTCCCACAGCTCTCGCAGCTCTGAAGTCAAATCAAAAGGCAACTGAATGCATTTAACCAAAAAATGTGTCCCTCTGCACTGAATCCTGAGGTGTTATCTCTACGGCCATCTCCACAAAGCTGCCCTCTTAAAAGGTCAGCCTTATTATTTCCAGCAGAACCAAGTTCCTTCTGACCTCAAGGCTCTAGCTTGTGACCCTGAATCTTATGCTCCTGACTTTTTGTTTAATAAGTCATTTGAGTAGCTTTTGAATAATTCCCACCCCAACCCCAGCTGTCTTAAATTTTTCCAAAGAGACAGACCTCCCTCATTGTGTATCAGGCAATGCCCTGCTTTAAAAAAGAATAATGCCAATAAACAAAAAAATCAAACTTAGAAAACAAAGTGATCATTAGCATACATTCAGAAGGATTCTTTCATGATAAGCACTCACTGCAGAGTTTCTTTACAAACTGAAAGTGCTCCTGAATTTAAGTGTTTATCTGTGACTCAAGCAAAGACTTCAGGAACTACCATCAAATAAAGATCATCTCTCAAACTTAACAGAAGGAATACAGGAATCAATTTATTCCAGACTTTTAAGAGACACTCCTCCTTCCCTCCCCGGCCCCTTGCTTGTATTACATGGAACACAGGTGTATAACCATGTATAACCAAAAAGTAAAATAAAATCCAGCATCAAAGAATAAGGCAAAATAATTTGGTGGCAAAAGTTGCAAATTCTGAGACTTCAGCAAATAGTGATTTACTGCCCACCATGCACAAGATATGCCATAAGCTTAGAACAGGGGATCACAGCTGAACAAGGAATGCTCCCTGTTCTCAGTGAGCCATTCAGTTAGAGAGATAAGAAGGTTTACAAATAACTTTACATAAGACAAAAAATGAGCTATGAGATATTAAACAATTTATGTAACCTCACTAAGTCAGCTTCCTCACCTATGAAACAGAAAGTTCACATCTCATATGATCTCCACAAGGATTAGATGAGATGATGTGGGTAGAGAGCATGGTACAGTGCTGGGGAATAGAACTGGCCATCATCAGTGTCAGCTGAGCTACTCCTGTAGCTGTTACAATCATCCATACGTGCCCTACATAGCCATTTCAGAAAGCGAAATGAAGACATTACTCGACTGGCAGAAACAAGAAAGGGTGGGTGGAGGAGGCAGAATCTGAGCTGGATCTTAGAGGCTTGGTGGGATTTCAGGGAGAGGAGATGGGGTTGGGGAGGAGGAGTTTATGATAAGGAGCTGTGTCAGCAGGAGGAAGAAGAGATTCAGCAGGAGTACAGGCTTGGCTAGCATGAAGGGACCTAACAGAGAGAAACAGGAGGTAAAGCTGGGAACATATTTGAGATCAAATTCTAAAGGAAGTTTTACCTTCCCAGCTGAGACATTTGAATGTTGTCCTGTAGGCAATAGGGAGCCACTGAAGGTTCTTGGGAATAATACTCCCTGAGTTATATTTAAGATACATTTTTCTGGGAGCAGTATACCAAATGAATAATAGCAGAGACACCAATCAGAAGGTTATTTTAATAGCCTTGGCAAGAAATAGTGAGGGCCTAAACAAAACTCAGAGACTACAGAAAACAAATGAAGCGAACAGATGGGAGAAATGTTTTGGAGGAAGATCAGCAAGCCTAATTTAAGGGAGAAGGAGAGAGTAGAGTCATCCTTCAGTGACTCAAAGATTTTGAACTTGGATACAGATGCCATTAAAAAAGTTAGGAAACACAGGAAGAGAAACTAGTTCAGGACCCAGGTGAGGAGGCATCTGAAACTAGAGTGTCAGTAAGGCTTCTACTGGCAAGAAGGCCTTGGATGGAAATTAATCTTTCTGTTCCCTCATCTGTGAAATGGGGATATCTGGGTATAGTCCATAACTTCACACAAATAGCTTTACTGATTTCTAAGTTTGGGCTTCTCAGGGGCTGGAGTCTCTCCAGTCATGATTCACTGTAATTTGGGGAGTAAATGAATGAATCACCCCCTGTGAGCTTATTTATATCTATTACTACTTAGCCAGGAAGCCTTAAATAGACCGGTAAAGGCAATTATGGGCCCAACATTCTAAAAGCACTGACTTGGAAACCAGAAGACGGATTTCATCTGTTTGCTAAATGTCAGTTGCTTTGGTGTATAAAATTCCAATAGTAGTTACTGAGACTCTACAATTTCTTGGCAACTTGGGTGAAAACTGTAGTACTGTATCAGTCAGGGTCAGTCAGGAATATAAACCATATTAGGTATTTTGACAGAGAAAGTACACTGTAGGGAGTTGGTTAAATAGGTGTTAGAGGATGACAAAGCAAAATGAAAATACTAAGCTAACACCAAGGTAATAACTTCAGGCATGTGACTCTACCACAAAAGAGAACGAAGAGAGAGAATGGGGTTATCAGAACCTACAAGCTTCAAGGAGGGTCCCACGGAGCTGGAGCTCAGACCTCCGTGAAGAGAGTACTGCCTACCTGGGCTGCTCTCTGATGGGTACACTGAGGCTGGCTCTGGAAGGGCTGGAAGAAGCTGAACTGGAACCAAGTGCCACTCATGGGGTGATGGTGACAGGAATAGTCAAATAGGAAGGAGCAAGTGCCCTCTACCTCTTCCTGCCCTCCTGGCCCCTAACCTAACATGAAGCCAGGGTGCACTGGTGCTAAGAACCAATAGTTGAATAATTAACAGTAGGACTTTTACATAGTGCGTGATTTGAGAAATATCAGATTGCTAAATTTATTTTCTGAACAGGCAACCACAACATATAAAAACTGATTTAGATAATGAGGCACAGACTAGAAATAAGCTACTTTTCTGCAAGTCTCAAAAAAAGGATTTTGTGGAGTGAAAGTGCTTTTGATAGTGGAATGGGTTATATTTAGAGATTGAGGCAGACATTCCCTAACGAAAGGTTACCTCCATTGGTTTAAACTCTTGTATAATCCCATCTGTCTAAGTGTGGGTGAGACCTGGGAATTACTTTTAACAAACAGAATGTAACAAAGGTGATGGGATGTCACCCCCTTGATTATGTTATGTCATCTAAAGTCTGTCTTAGCCAGCTGGAGTGAGAAAGACTGCAGCCCAGGTCAACATCTGATGCAGCCTGCTGAGACCCTGAGCAGAGGACCCCACTAGGCTGTGCCCAGACTCTAACCAATAAAAACTGTGAGATAATAAAGGTGGGTTGTTTTAAGCCACTAATTTTGCGGTAATTTATTACATAGCAATACAAAACTGATACAAGGATAATTCTTATTTCCCTGTTTCCCATTTACCTGCAACACCGACCTCATGTTTATGGAGCATCTAACACAGGCCAGGTGTTTCCAGTCTTCAAGAAGCCAGTTCAGTAGAGAAAGACAAGTATTCCAGCCCAGTGTGACATGTTCAAGACATAAGTGTGCCTGAGGGGCCACAGGGCCAGGAGGAGGGCAGCCTTGCCGGAACAGGGCCAGGGGAAGCCTTCAAAGGAGGAAGTCCTAGTTAAAGGAAGGTTAACTAGTTAACTAGGAAGGGGAGCTTTAGGCAGAAAGCCAAAAAAATTAGATTGTTCTTGATTGCTAATCAATTTTCTTCAGCTTCATACATGAAGCAGAAATCAGAAATGGTTCTTCCTTAAATTGTTTTTCTTCCATCGAATTTACACTCACATTACAGCATTCAATTGAAAATCTAAAATCCAGAAGAGTCAAAAAAAAAAAAAGTGTGCTTGAATTTAAATGTCTCCTGATAGAGATTAGATTAGCAATTGTTTGTCTTAATAACCAGCACTTCCTCTTGAAACTGTGCCCAAAACAACCTTAAAAAGCTCCGATTTCATGAAACGTGTCACTTCCTCTCCACTCACAGCCCCCTTTTTCCTTCCTTTCCCTGGGTCTCACTTTTTTTTTTTTAAAGGCAAGGCTTTAGCGTTTGAAATAATACCCCTCTTTGGCAGGCTGAGATGATATAACTCCCATTTTTCTGGGGGAGAGTTTTGATCTCAGCCAAGGTCACAGAGAGGGTTAGAAAAAAACAGAGCTGAGATTCAATTCCTTGCCTCAGGAACCTCTGGATGAGCCCTGTAGAAGTTTTCTTGTCATCCTCTGAACTCAGATCGGCCTCCCACACACACCCAGTCTTCTCAGGCGCCTCCTTCCCTTCCCATAACTTCACAGAGATAGTTCTTCATGATCCACATCCATGACCAGCTCAGCCATGCCACTCATTTTCATGCTACTCAGGGAAACTGTGGGGCAGAACCATGATGGTAGGGACAAGCCCCCTCAGCTCAATTTGGACCTGGCTGCACTGAACAAAGGAGTAGAGGATAGAGCAAATGAAAGAAAAAGAAAAGGGAAAAGGTGAACAGCTGGCTTTCAGTAACACCAGAGTGACCATTTGAGGTGTTTCCTGAATGTCTGGGCAAGGATGTAAGTCCCCATCTCTACTCCTGTCTATTTCACATCCAGCCCCCAAACATCTGCTGGTCAATCTCTTATCAGTCTCAAGTCATCATGGAAGCTGTCTGGGGAGGAATCCTGCCTTCTGTGAGTTCTCTAAAGCGCCATGTACTCCTCCCACAAGGGCAGTATAATTAGTAACACAAAAAGACTGCAGGACTACCATCTCCTTTAAGGTGGGCTATTAACTTTTCAGAGGGCGTGGAAGAGCTACAACTTTATTTTAAATAAAGCTAATGCCAAGGAACCCACATTTAAAGTTCTAAAACAGCAGCTACTCACCCACCACCACCCACATATCCAACGACTGAGATTTTTTTTTCAGCTTGGCCTATTATTTATTTAGAATCAGAACTGATTTCTATCTGGATGATGCAGTCATTCAAGCTGACACCTGAAAAGCATCCAATAGTCTCTCTCCTTTAAAAATATTCCAGTGAGGTTCTGTAACAGTGACCTCCATAACTGTGGGGACACTTGTCCCAAATACAAGAGGGTCTCATGGACTGACCTGGATCACCTGCTTCTAATTACCTTGCTGAGACTCTGATCCAACCAGAAATACCTCAGCTGGAGGTTTCCAAAATGGGAGCAGAAGCAACAATTCCTTTCCAGGCAGTGAGAACTCATTTCTGTTGAAGCCCTGACCTTGGACACATTGGTAGCCACTGGTAGTGCCTTTGGAGCCAAAATCATGTCTTAATACTTGATTCAGTTTTCCTTTTAAGTGGAAATCTTGGGGAGGGAGGTGGGGGTGGGGGGGAAGGGGGGCTGGGTAGAAGGAAAACAAAAATAGTCTTTCCTTTAAAAATATAATTGAATTAAAAATTAAATTTTAAAAAAGCAGGCACGAAGAGAAAAGTTTCCTTAAAGAACATCTTTGCTGTATGTCAATTAGTGAGCCTGTTCTTGCTGTAGGTTTTCTCTGCTGCCTCAGAGCCAAATCTTCAGCCTCCCACACAGATCTGTGAAATCAATTGTCTTCCCCAAACATGTGGTAACCACAGAGAAGTGAAATTAATAAAACTGCTCCAAAAGATGATTTCTAAAGATGATATTCCTACTCTAGTTTTAGACTTTCTTTCCTGTGGCCAAGTAGGGGCCTGAAGGGGGAGTAGCAGTAGTTGGGTAAGGATCTGGGGACTTTTTTTTTTAACTTTAGTTTTTAGTTTAACTTAGTTGTCTTTCACTGGGGAGTGACAGGAGGGGGGTATAGGGGGTGAAGAAGAGTTAAGAGTGGAGGCCAAAAAACCCAAAAGCCAGCAATTATGAACAGATCAGGTAAGGCCTGTCATTCCTGACAAACATTTATGTCAAAGCCAAGGGGGAGCTGAGGCCTGCACTCATCGCCCCCACAAACCCCCTCCATTTGTTTCTACTCCACCCCCACCTTGGTTGAAGGCTACCACTGAGGGCAGCGTGGACAACATGACCAACCTGCCATCGAATGAAGGAGGCCCGGCTCAGCCCCAGCCCTAACAATGCCAGAAAGACAAGCAGAGGCCATCAGTCTCCATTAGGAAGACAGAATTTTCCTCCCATATTATCCTGTCTGTCATGTCCTCCTTGGACTCCAAAGACATCGCTGTCTCATACATCATCATCATTTTCTCCCCACAAAGATGGAGAGCCCCAGGGAGGGGTCCTTTTTGCCATACATCTTGCCCTGGATGGCCAAGGGCCTTCCCCTGGTGACAGATGCAATGCTTAGCTACTGGCGGAGACATTTACATCCCAATTAGACCCAGGGCTTTGAAGAGTCTGGGAGGAGGGCGCTGACAGCCAGTTTGTAAATTGGAATTTTAAACAAACTTTCACAATCTCCGGAGGCCTGTGCTGAGAGGGGAAGGAGAGGAAAAACTCCAAATCTAGAGCTCAGGAATACAGAGACACTTAGTCTTGACAGAGTAAAGGCACACTGTCACTGAAAACTGGAATGTTATTTAAAGTAGTTATATATAATTAAGTGTCAGGTGTACTCTTCTACTAAATTCTCACAACAGTCTCATTTTACATTTACAGGACATTTTTCAGGGGACAAAACTGAGGCTTAGAGGATCAGCCAAAATTAGAATATTAATTGCAATACAACTGCAATATATTAAATTGGTCACCTATAGAACAGTCTAGAACTCTTGCATATTTCCTAAGTAATAATGTCAATAGTTACCATTCACTGAGACCTACTGTGTGTCAGGCCCTGTTCTAAACACTTTACATATATATTTTCATTTAATCTGCATAGGTAATACCACTCTGAGAGACAGATACTACTATTATCATTATCTACATTTTATAGCTGTGGAGACTAGGGCGACTAAGATGATCCACACTGAGCACTTTCGGCAGTGCCTGCCATATAGAAAATGTCAGCTTTTATTACATTCATCGTATGTGTGTAAAGCTCCCAGCTCTGTATCTTCTTCCCTGCCCCTCCAGTAAAAAGGCTAATTATGAAGGCAATTTGTCTGTGTGATCCATTTCAGAAGTTTTACAGTGATTGTCTCAGAAGAAGTCTCAGAAATGTTCAACCTCAAAACTTGTTACTTGAACCCTGGCAATAGTCTGAATGGAATCTACGCAAAGCAAAGAAGTTCAGAGATTTGAGCTAAGACTACTGCCTGGTCTCACCTAACTACAAAATCATAAAAACCCACAATAAAGGACATAGTATAGAGGTTTGTTGTGAATTTCCTGGCTGTGTCTATTAATTGAATCAAAACTGAAAGTAGTATTTCTCCTCTTCCTTGTGAACTGTACACTTCAGAAAGTAAAAGCAGTAATATTCCAGGCCACTATGTATAAGTTATATAATAAATACATATTATATATTCTTTGAAAAGGGTGTGATTTATGGTTGGATCCTGGCAGCTGCTCTGAAGCATACAATTTTTCACTTAAGGCTAATTATAGGATTCTTAATTAGTAAATATTCCATCCAATAGATTAGACAATGAAAAATTTTCACAACTACTGTAATACTTAGTTTTCTTTTTCTCATTTTAATGAAACAAACTAGAAAGATATCATTTAAAAATCTCTATTCAAGACCTATAAAGCTTATAACCAGGAGGTGGTCAGGGAGAATTGAGATATGTGCACTGTCACTCCACCCTTGACTCTGACTTGCTTTGGGATCTGGAGCAAGTCATGTACTTTCTGGTCTCAATATTCCCATCTACAAAATGGGGAGGTAAAATTAGATTGGGGTTTCTCAACCTCACCACTACTGACAATCTGGATCAAGCAATTCTTTAGATGTTAAGCAGTATCCCTGGCATTTACCCACTAGATGCCATTAGCACCCCTACCCACATCCCAGTTGTGGCCAGCAAATATATCTATGGATATTGCTAAATGTCCCTGGGTTGGGGGTGGGTAAGGTGGGCAAAATCACCTCAATTGAAAACAACTGAGGTAGGTCTGGAGTCATAAATGCCAACAAGGATCAAGCTGTTATACAAATGAAAGAAGTAGATCAGATGAAAGAAAGACAAATGCAAGAGCATGTGTCCTATCAAAACAGGAAGACACTCCTCATCTCTAGTGGACCCTCACCGTATGTTTAATTGTTCAAGAGAGGGCATGAATCCCATGATTATGTAAAATCTCTTGAATTTTTTTTTAAGGTCAGTAACTCATTCCTTGCAGCAGAGAGGAAAGTGAGCTCTGGAGATAGATTGCCTAAGTTCGAATCCCAGGTCTATCTCTCAATTAACTTAAATATTGGACAAGTTCTTTAACATATCTAGGCCTTGATTTTCTCACCTTTAAAATAAAGACAGTAATAATTCCCATATCATAAGGTCAGGCTTATCAGGAGTAAATGATACAACACATGTTAAGGGCTTACAATAATGCACATAGGAAGTACTCAATAATTGTTAGCTATTATTATCCCTAAAATATAAAAACACATATATTGAGTTAAACTAAATGTATCTATAGGTCAGATTCAGCCTAGAGGCTACAGGTTTACAACTCTGAACTACAGGATTTCAAGGATCTATTCGGGTTCCCTAAGGTTTTAAGGTTCAGTTTTATGGAAGCAAGGACATCATATTAGCCTGATTAATTCTAAAGAACCTAGTTGAAAAGACAGAGCTCTGACACTAGCAAAGATCAGGTTGTTAGAATAGAATTCTAATCAAACACCAGAATACGTGTTCTCAAAGGTCATAAAGAGAGGATGAAGAGCCATCTATACTTTCCATTTAAGAAAAGACTGGTTTTTCTCTTTTTTTAAAAAAAGTACATGAAAGTGAAGAGCATCAAAAAACTGCCATCCTCAATTGTATCCTCTAAACAGATGCCACAACAATACAATGACTTATTTTTTACTTTCTAGCTAAAATAAATCGACAGCTATAAGTTGGTATCATTAGTCCAATTGCTTTTCAGTGAGATAGCTGATAGAGGCAATAATAGATTGGCTTCTCCATCCTTATCCTCCCACTGGAAAACAACATATCCACTCCTGATCAATACCTTGATCTGCGTGACTTATAACGCTGTCAGACATGAGTGTCTGCCTCACTCCAGTGTGGAGAAATAAGACAGTTTTGGAAAATTCAGGTCAGACATTAAATTGTCTTGGGTGAGCTGTTATTCTAATCTAGATCCATATAACCAAATCAACACCACAGAGGATTACTAGAAACTAAAGGACTTACCTGAATAAGTCCCAACACCTTTATTAAACCTATGTCATGGAGGCATGGAGTAGAATGAGGTCATGGAACCCATGTGTATGAATTACATTTCAAGGAATCACTTGGAATCATGCCTTAAATGCTTTAAAATAAAACTTCATACCATTTAACCTATAACTCCCCTCTCAGGAATCTGTCATAAGAAAATATTCAGAAGCTGGAACAAAATTTATGCATAGTGATGTTCTATGCAATGTTATTTAAATAGAAAAAGTGGATAATAACTTAAATGACCCATATTAGAAGACCAATAAAAAAAAAGTCCTATGATGGACTATTATGTAGCCAATTATAAATGGTATTTCATAGAGTATTTCACTACATAGGAATATACCTAATATACAATGCTAGGCAAAAAACAATGACAAAAAACTGATATGCAATGTAATACCAATTGTGTAGTAATTGTATTGTAATACCAATACTATATATATAATACCAATATATAGGTATGTATGAAAATACTGTACATCAAAACATGAACTCTGGTTATTTTGGGGTAGGATTATAAGTAATCTTCATTTCCATTTATAAACCTCTCTGCATTTTCTAAATCCTTACATGACCTCAGGGTTGCCATATGTGGTTGTATAGGATACACCCTGCAGAAGTGAGCCAAGCCCATGGAGCACTCCAAGTCATGTGCCCATGCACTACATCTGTTCAGAGAAGGTCTTTTTAAATACATACAATGGCATCAAGCAGGATACTGGTGATCCATTATATTTTTAGTCAGAAAATGACCCATAATATAAATATTATTTTGATATTATAATATAAAAAATAATAACCATCTGTACTAGGAGTGGAAGAGTCTTTGAGACATACAGTTTAGGGAGCCCTCTTTGTGAAAAGAATACAAACTTTAAACCATAAAAATATTATACAGAAATCTTTTGCATTTCTATACAACAATGAAATATCAGAAAGAGAAATTAAGAAAACAATCCTATTTATCATCACATCAAAAAGAATAAAATGCCTAAGAATAAACCTTCCTAAGGAGGCAGAATACCTGTACTCTGAAAACTATAAGACACTGATGAAAGAAACTAAAGATGACACAAACAAGTGGAAAGATATATCTTGTTCTTGGATTGGAAGAATCAATATTGTTAAAATGCCTATACTACCCAAGGCAATCCACAGATTCAATGCAATCCCTATCATAATACCAATGACATTTTTCACAGAACTAGAACAAATGATTTTAAAATCTGTAAGGAAACACAAAAGACCCTGAATAGCCAAAACAATCTTGAGAAAGAACAGAGCTGGAAGAATCACGCTCCCTGACTTCAGACTATATTACAAAGCTACAATAATCAAAACAGTATGGTACTGGCACAAAACTAGACACATAGATCAATGAGACAGCATAGAAAACCCAGAAATAAAATCACATACTTACGGTCAATTAAATAACAAAGGGGGCAAGAATATACAATGGAGAAAAGACAGTCTCCTCAATATGTGGTGCTGGGAAAACTGGACAGCTACATATGAAGGAAGGAAATCACAATATTCTTTAACACCATATACAAAAATAAACTCAAAATAGATTAAAGACCTAAATGTGAGACCAAAAACTAAAACTCCTAGAGGAAAACATAGGCAGAGCACTCTTTGATATAAATCACAGCAACATTTTTTGAATCAGTCTCCTAAAATGAATAAAAGCAAAAATAAACAAATGGGACCTAATTAAACTTGAAAGCTTTTGCATAGCAAAGGAAACCATCAAAAAAATCAAAAGACAACCTACTGAATGGGAGAAAATATTTGCAAATGATACAACTGATAAGGGATTAATATCCAACATATATGAATAGCTCATACAACTCAACATCAAAAAACAAACTTGATTTTAAAAAATGGCCAGAACTGAATAGCCATTTTTCCAAAGAGGAAATACAGATGGCCAACAGGCACATGAAAAGATGCTCAATATCATTAATCATCAGGAAAATGTAAATCAAAACCACAAATGATATGTCACCTTACACCTGTCAGAATGATTGTCATCAAAAAGAACACAAATAACAAATATTGGCAAGGATTGCATTGAATCTGTGGATTGCCTTCGGTAGTATAGTCATTTTAGGAGAAAAGGGAACCCTTGTACACTGTTGGTAGGAATGTAAATTGGTGCAGCCACTGTGGAAAACAGTATGGAGATTTCTCAAAAAGCTGAAAATAGAACTACCATAGAACCCAGCAATTTCACTCCTGGGTGTGTATCAAAAAAAAAACAAACAAAAAACAAACAAACAAAAAAAACCACCAAACCCCAAAGCACTAATTTGAAAAGATACATGCAATTTATCAGAAATGCATATATGAAAGAGCTTTCTGATTGCCACCTGGCTCCCCTCCTCATCAGAACACTCTAAAATTCCCAGCAACTCTTAGCTTTCTTGAGGGCCCATGCAGGTAAAGGACCCTGAGGCTTAAATTTCTTGCTACAGTAAATCTGGCTCTGATCTTTCGGGAAAAGAAAAACTGGATAAATTTGGATCCAGGTTCTATTTTCACAGGTAAATTTATTTAAGTAATATGGTTCCAAATCAAATAGCCCAGAAAGTAACTTAAGTACCCAACACCATTAAAAGAACCATTTTATTTCAATTTAGCAAGGGGAGTCAATAAATGCTCATTAATATGTTTATTAAAATTTGGGACATTTTCTGCTTTATCCAGGGATACAGCAACCTTCTGTTTAACAGCAATTCAATTTTTTTTAAGTTTTATAATTAAAAATAAAAGTTAGTCTCAAGATTCCTCTGCCATACCTAGAGTTCTCCACTGGGTCAGGAAATTTAAGAAAACCTTCCTCAGGAGTCCACACCAGCTTCTTAGGAAAGAGAAATGGCCTAGGATTCAGAGCATATCTGTCCCTAGTGAGCCGATGGGGATCCCAAACTAGGTTCCTATGACAAAGCGGTAGCAGCAGAAGAGAGCTCCTTCAATTAAAAAAGAATAAAACAGAAGTCCAAATAACAATGGAAACAGACTCTCATGTAAATACTACTAGTCAAAATCCAACCCCCAAAGTATCATCAAGACCAGTGGTTTTTCAAGAATTTTAGAAAGAGAATTTTTTTGAAAGAAAATCTTACACTTAAATGTCCCTCAACAGATGACTGGATAAAGAAATTGTGGTATATTTATACAATGGAATACTACTCAGCCATAAAAAGAATAAAATAATGCCATTTGCAGCAACATAGAAGGACCTAATGATCATTGTTCTAATTGAAGTAAGCCACAAAGAGAAAGAAAAATACCATATGATATCACTCATATGTGGAATATTAAAAAAGAAAAAGAAAAGGACACTATGAACTCATCTACAAAACAGAAACAGACTCACAGACATAGTAAACAATCTTATGGTTACTGGGGAAAGAGGGTGGGATGGATAAATTTGAGAGTTTAGGATTTGCAGAGGTTAGCCACTATATATAAAAATAGACTAAAAAATAAGTTTCTTCTGTATAGCACAGGGAACTATGTTCAATATCTTATAATAGCCTTCAATGAAAAAGAATATGAAAATGAATATATGTATGCATATGCATGACTGGGACACTGTGCTGTATACCAGAAATGGACACATTGTAACTGTACTTCAATTTAAAAAAAAAAACTTACACTTAACTCCAATACAAAAATATATAATATATAATGTTACCCCAAATGTAAAAACTTCCCAGAATTAAAACTACTTTCAATATGTCATCACAACATGGCATGCTATGTATTCATACCTCAACTGACTGTCAAACTATCTTAAAGTTAACAATGGCATATGTACATAATTCAATTTTACATGTTGGACATACATAAGCCTGATTTTTTTTAAAAAGACCAGTATAGAGTTTCAATATTCTTATTCAGTGACATCTATATAAGATATTCAAGTCTGTGCACAGAATGGAAAAAGACACCATGAATAAGACTGAAAGACAAATGATATAATCTGGAAGGAAATAATCACAATGCATACAACAGACACATGCATACACACACAAACAAAATAAATAAACATATATATACACACAAATACCATGTATATATATACATATATATATATATATAATTGAGATTCCAGAGAAGAGAGAAAGGGAGAGACGAAATTTTTGAAAAGATAATGGCTGAAAATTTTCCAAAAATGTCAAAAGATACCAACCCATAGATACAAGATCAGCAAACTCCAAACAAGTCGAAAATCAAGAAATCTTCATTTAGACACGTTATAATCAAACTGCTGAAAACAAACAAACAAAAACAGAAAATCTTGAGAGTAAGTAGGGGCTCAAAGGGGTGTGAGAGAGGACATACTTCATATAAGGAAACAATAATAAAAATGACAACTAGCTTTTCATCAGAAATAGTGGCCCAAAGACATTGGTATGACATCTTTAAGTGATGAAAGAAAAAAAAAAAACTTGCCAACTCCAAATTCTATATCCAGTGAATATATCTTTCAAAAGAGAAAGTAAAATAAAGACATTTTTGGACAGACAAAAGCTGAAAGAATTTGTTCCAGCAGACCTGTACTACACAAAATGCAGAGAAGTTCTGTAGGTTGAAGAGAAATTGTATCAAATGAAAATCTAGTTCTGCAGAAAGGAATGAAGAAGTCCAGGAAGGGAAAACATGTCAGTATATCAAACATTATTTAAAATTTTTTCATGTATGTGTGTGTATGTATAAATTTCCTTTAAAATACTTTGAAGCATTTAAAGTAAAAATAATAACAGTGCATTGTGGGGTGTATAGAATAGGTAAAATACTGTAAATGACAACAAGAACATATGGGGTTAAGGGGTGATAACTGGAAGTTTACCATTCTGAGAACAGAGAGAATGGAAGGAAGACAATGTTTAAAGAAATTACCACCAAGAACTTTCCAGAACCAAAGACACATACTCATCCTCAGACTGAATAAGTGCTGCCACCACAACCACAAAATGATGATGCACCCAACAGGGTATTTTAAAAGCTCAATCTATAGACATCATAGTGAAATTTTAGAAACTCAAGAACATAAAAAAATACTTAAAGAAAAGATTTTTTTGAGAGAAAATTTTTTCTTAACTCTACAGACATTTAAGCCTCAGAAAGTTTAGTGTTCACATATGATCATCTAAAGAAATACTACAGAATGTACCCCAAACAAGGGACAAATGAACGCAGATGAAAGGAATGGATGTAAGAAACACTAGTAAGTAAAGAACATAGTAAACAAATTAATTCTATTTAAGTATTTATTTCAAAAAACTGTTTGTCATTGCAATTTAGAAGTAACCTTCTGGTTTCTATGAACATTGAAAGTAGAGGAAGCTCAAACAGGTAAACGTTCTTATCTTGGTCTATAGACAAATAGAAACTGATTAACTGTTGTCTTTATTATAAAAATATCTGTTCACAATATGTAATAAAAACCGAAATGTAAAAAATAAAAAATAGAAATGGAATATATTACTTTAAACCAATAGAAGAAAAAATGGAACAAAGAGCACTTACTAATTTTGTTTGTTAAAGCATAGAAAATTATATAGGGGTATAATACCAAACATCTGTGTGTGTATGTGGTCTCTGTGTAAACATTGTGTGCTTCTGTGTGTATATTTGATGTGTGTATTCGTGTGTATGTCCAGTATGCATCCATGTGTATATACCTGGTGTGTATCTAGGGACAAGTACTGTTATATACTATTTTTTTCTTTACAAAAAAAGAATCATACTGTACTGTTTTGCCTTGTCTATGTCATAAATGTTATAGTCAACCTAACTGTCAAACAACCCTGAGGGGCACAAAGCCAGGAAGCTTGATCACCCTGGGACGCACAGCTCACTACAAATGGTCCTGGGAGAAATAGCACAAGTGGAAAAGTTGCTTCATTTTCCCCAAGAAACAACAGTGCAGATAGGCTGCTAACATTGAGCACAGACCCTGAGCTGAAATATCACTAGTTCCAGCCCCATCACAGGGAACAGAGGTCCTGGTGAAGGAAAAGAAGGTGGCTTAGGTTGCCAAATCTTGATCAGCTGGGGAGTACAGCCCAATGGTTCAGAGCATTCTCTCTAGAGACAGACTGCCCTGTCTGTCGTCATCACTTCCTAGCTGTGTGACTTCAGGCAGGTCACTTAATCTTTCTGTGCCTCTGTTTCCTCATCTGTAAAATGGTGATAATAATAATAGAGCCTCCCTCATATGGGTATGGTGAGGGTTAGATATGTAATTTACTCAAACAGTGCCTGACTTATAAACAGCATTCAGTAATGAACTTGATGTCTAGGATTCAGGGGAAGTACACAGAGGTGTGAATGAACAGGACTAGACGTGGGTTGATGTTTTTGAGGGCTGAGTGATGGGCACACAGGGTTCTACTTTTAGGGTATGTTCAAATTCTATATAATAAAAGTACTTTGTAAAAAAAATAGCCTATAAACATTAACTGTTATGATAGGAGGTGCCAAGGAAGAAGAATGGCTTCACTGTGGTCACAATTTTGTTATAACGAGAAAGATAAGGTGTCAGTACAAAAATCAGCTGTTAGACAGTGATACAAATGTCATCTATTCTTGCTATGGTGTGATTTTAGAGGCTTTGCCAAGGTGTCGACCGTCCTGTCCCTCTCCCACACCCTAAAAATCTGTCTCTCTGGCAGCTTCATGGATGCCTGAAATATTTTCATTAAAACCTTAGCTTAAGTTTTTATAATCCAGTCAAAAAGGAGGGGTGGGAAGGTGGAAGAGGAGTAGGAGGGAGCAGAACTAAACAATTAAAGCAAAGCAGCTATCATTTCCCTTAGAAAACACACTTAGATGTTGATTCTCTTCAGAGACCAGATTTTGATGGAAAGGGACACAGAACGAGGAGGCAAAAAGGAGGTGAAGCTGCAGACAGGAGGACCCAGATGGGGAAGCAGACCTCTTTGTCCAAATGGGCTTTATGTCAATCCTGAAGGAAGCACAAGAAATTGCTGCAGGAAAGAGGAAAAGAGCCTTCTTAGTCTTGGTACTCAAAGTGTGGTGCATGGGCTAGCAGCCCCAGTATCCCCAGGGAGCTTGTAGGACATACAGAACCTCAGCCCCAACCCAGACCTGGAGAGCCAGACTATGTATTTTAGCAAGGTCCCAGGTAATTCTCCTGCACATTTAAGTGTGAGAATTTCACTGCCTAACCCAGGACCTAGACATGACTGGCCCTTCATAAATGTCTGGATAGATAGCTGTCTGAACAGATGGAGAAAAACAGTGCTAACTGTACTTTCATTTGGCGATCCTGCATTCATTCTGCATCCACAGGGTGTATAGAATTGTGTAAGGCTGTGGTTCATTGGTTCTCAGCCCAAATGTAAGTTAGAATTACACAGGGTGCTATTAACAACAGCTGTGCAGGTCCCATCTCCAAAGCTTCTGATTCAATTGGGCTGGGAGGGACTTAGTCTAAGATGGTAGCAGCTGACTTCTTTTTTTGCAAGACACTCTGCACCAAGTAATTAGACTGCCCATTGAAGACCCAGGGATGAGCTATTGAGCCCACCCTCACTGAAGACAGAGGCAACAAGGATGTCAGGAGTCAGTGCCATAGAGGAGGGGAATATTTATCCCCAACTTGTATTGTCTTTTTTCCTGCAGATACCCGAGAATATATGAACCTGTAGCTGGTTAGTGTAGGTGGTTGGAAGGGAAGGAGGCTGATGTGTCTGTGATGGGTTTTATACTGTCTGACTGTTCTCCAACAGATTACCTGTTGTCTGAGGCATGACCTCCTTGGGGATATGTTTCCTCTAGCCTCTTTCTCTCTCCCTACCCCTCTACCACAACACACACATATATGGGGGTCAAAAATTGTCACGTAGAACCTGGGTAGCCTGAGTGAGTCTCCTTTTTTTGTTTTCCTTGAGCTCAGGGAGGTTAAGCAGAGCAAAGTTATCAATCAACCTTGAAGCTGTGCCTTAAGTAGCTACCCCTGAATCAACCTCTAATGTGTGGATTTTAGTCAATCTCTTTCTGGCTGGGAGTTACTTCTGAACCACCTACCACTAAGGAGGTGACCTTTAGCATAATTGGTCCTGTTATATCCCTTAGCATCCAGCACCAGAAAATTTAATACTCATGCCCTACCCTTAACTAAAATTATGCCCACTGCAAGATAAAGACAATGGGTAGGTGAAACTTGGGCCATGGCTGGACTGTGCATTGTTTTCTCATTAAAAACTTTAGTGAAAAGCTCAAATGTCTCCTTGAATTCAGAATTCATTGAGGCATTTCAGACAACTCAATCCCCTTTCCTTTGTCTTCATGGGTCTCATTCAGGGAGAAGAGAAATGAGAAAATGAATGATGAGTGAATAATCAAAGCTAAGTTCAAGTTAAAAAGAAGTAAATTAATACACAAAAGGTACAAGGTGTCATGAAGGCACATGTGTGTAGGTGAAATTAACTCTGACTTCCAAATGCTTTGATCAGTTTGAGCATTTGAAAACTTCTAAGAGCATGAAATACCTGTGCTGAGGTGGCATCATGGAAGGGAGAGAAGTGATTTAACTCCAGGCTGCCTGTCAGAGATGTTCCAGTCTCTCCTAACTTTGATACTTCTATGAATTTTCCACATGAAAGCAGGCTGTCATGTGGGGAAGAGACAGCACCCTCGTGCTAACTCCTCCTCCCCTTGATGCCTGTAGAACTTGGCCATTAAAATCTGCCTTGGGCTAAAACTCAGCAGGCAAGTTTCCAGCCCAGGAACAGCTTTGACAAAATTTTAATAAAAGTAGAACCATATTGTCATTGAGGAATTTGAGTTAGAGAAAAGTTTATTTATATAAGCAGACAGACACATGAGGACGGCCAAACTCTCACAGTGGAATGCTACAAAGCAGTAACTCTTGGCCTATTGGCCTTTAATAGACAACTACTAGTGTCCTTGATCCATGAGTAACATAAGAGATGATGAGTTTTCTTAGGCACTGTTAAGGCACTTAAAAGGTCCTATTATTTGGGTAAATTTTCTAACTTCAGTATTGTTTTGTACCAGCTGCCTGGAGAGAGTAAAAGCTTTATGAAGAACAAAAGTCACTTCAAGACTTTTTTTTTAACAGTGAGGCATTTGATCAAGTTTTGTTTTAAATTAACAGAATAATTGCATTGTTTGAAAACACAAAAATGTTTTCTTTTGAAAGCTCAATTTTTTAATATTTAACCTTTCTATAATACTCTTGGTACTTTAAGTAAAGATTGATCTACTTCTGAATACGGGCAGCACGCATACCTCTATGCCTATTGTAAGGAATGTGGTGATGATTGTTGCACTTCATTTAAAAACACAGAAAAAAAGATCAGAAAACCTCAAAATGTTTAATCAATCCATTTAATTCTTTTCGCCACTCTCCTCTCACATGCATACACCACAGCAGGGAACTGCAAGTTGTAGTCCTGTCCTTACCGTTTATTAGGAAATCTTTCCCTCACTCTGAGTTCTGTCCTACATGTTCAATGTGTTACCAACACCTTACAGAGAAGCACTGGAAGTTTCATCTCCATCAGCTTAGTCTTGCCTAAAAGGTTATTAAATAGAAAAGCAACCATTTGACATATACAGTAAGGACACTCCAAGTAACTTTTTCAAGTGTGCCTTATAGTTGTATTATGCCAACAGAGACTGAAAGATACTCACAAAAATGCCTCATTTATGTCCTGTTCTCTTTGGCCTAGTTGTTCATTTCATGAAGGTCAAAGAGAGATCATGTTCTAAGAATGCTATGCAAATTATCTAAAATTAGTGTGAACCTATTTTCACCCTGCCCACCCCAAGTCTACTGATGCTAAAAAAGAAAAAATACAAATCAGAGACTATAAAGAGTCTGGCTCCCTTGGATGTCTACAGCCTAGTACCGATGAAGAAAATATATTTGCTAAATACTCATCTTTTCATAACTAGACCCACTCAATTATCACTTGATCCTTTTGGGGTTCAAACTGGCATAATAACATTAAAGTGTTTTTTCTTTTGTTTTTAATGCACAAAGGAGCCAATCCTATTGTCTTGGTTTAATCTGTCTTTTCTTCCTGCACTAGCAGATTGATTTTGTGTATTTATGTATTTTTATTCTATTTTTCCTGATGTCATTGATACAGAGACTGTGCTTAATCTCTGACATGCATTGCAATACCAGAGTCAAACAGCAGTGAATGGCTTCTAAGACAAGTTCTGCTAAAATCACATCCTCACCTTCTAGGTCAGTTCTTCTCCTTAAAAGTGTGTACTAACTCCTAACAGAAAATTTCTGTTTAATGTTTACTGGTTTTTGCCTCCAGGAGATCATTTTGCATGAATACTGTAACTTCTTTGGGCCAAGGTCAGGAAAATCCTCATTGTGAGTCTTCTGGGTATGTTTCCTTTCTTCGGTATATTTTGAGAGCTGACTGGCTGTCCTACCCTGACAAAAGTCTATAAGTTGGTTAGTTTTTTCCCATTGTATTTTGGACCAGAACCCTCAAGATCTCATGTGCCCATTAGTCCCTGCCTAGGGCCCAAGGTCAGATGACTTCCCACAGAACCAAACTGAAGAAAACAAAACAAAACACAATTCACTGTGCCCTATGGCAGAGGAAGAAGAGGGCTGTTCCACTTTCAGAGCAGCTTAAACCAGACTGTGTTCTCATGACAAGTAGGAATCCTTCCTACATCATGCGCATGTACAAAAGAACTATAGCAAGTGGTCTTTTGCTATCAGTGTGCTCAGCTTGTGGCCTTTAGGAGATGAGGTATGATCCCTGATTTTAGATTGCCTTTAATCTAGTTGAGGATATAGCTACAGACACATAAAATTACTAGCAAATTCCTGGCAAATAGGAGCTAAGATACATGTCTGAGGACTAGCTAATAAAATACACCAAATCTATTTTTCAAAAACCCCTCAATTCATAAAGGTTCAACATGCAATTATCTACCATAAACACAGCATTCCTAATAATAACCCTTGTTTTCAATTTTAACTCAATAAGCCTAGTCATCACTAATTTCTCATTAACCTCCTAATCAATGGATTCTGTTATAGATTGACTGAATGACTTTTTTTAAAGACAGAATGGTGGGGCCCCAAAAGATACTATGAGCTGTCAGTATACTGTCTTTTGGTTATTTTGACTTAGAGATGACTATTATGACTCAATAAATCTATTATTGGAATCAAAACTTCTTTTTATAAAGTGATTTATTGTTGCAACTAAGCAAAACTCACAAACCCAAAAGTCATGTGGCCATGGTATCACATGAAGTGGTGAAATATCAGCCACAGACCACTGCCAAAAAACGCTGTAATGTTCATTTGCACAATCAAAACAAATTTTTGTTGAGCGCTTACTCTGTGAGAGGACAAAATGTGCAAAGATAGATGAAAATAAATGGTTAGTATATATACAAAGGAACAAAGCAATAAAATACACTGTGATAATTACTATCAGCAAAAGAATCTGGGAAATATTATGAGAGCACTTATAGAAAAGAAAAAATCTTTGAGAAGGAATGGGGAAAGGCACCACAGAGAAGGTAACTTTATATATGGGTCTTCAAGGATGAATAGGAGTTATGAATATAAGTGGCAGGCACAGCATATATACCTAAACAATTATATTTACCATTTTGAACAAAAGAAAGTTTAGAAGTATAAAAATACAACATTTCCAAGTGAGTGGCTTAGCACAGCTGGAAAGGAGGGCATAGGGGAGACATGGGGCCAAGGTTAGGAAAAGATAGTTTCAGGATAGTGAAGGGCCTTATGTATCCTGCTAAACAGCAAGAAAGGGAACTATTAAAATGCTTTTAAGATTAGTAAGTAAGGATATATAGAAGGAAAGATATGAGGTGGGCAAGGAAGGCCAATATTACAACAGCCAGAGAAATAGGTAATGAGGACCTGAACTATTTTTATGTTTGCTCCAGAGAAAACTGAAGGTAGCATCCAAGGATACATAAAATATAAAGTAGCATAAAATAAATGTGGAACCAAAGAAGATTGAAAAACAAGATCAAAAGACTTCATTTGAGATGGAGCCACAGATCTCTTTTGTACAAATAAATGCTCTGATTTATGCCACTGATTGCCCAAGAGAAGTACAACTCACTTTTCTTGGTATTGACATGAGACAGGACTGTCTCCTGAGTGAAGGAGGACTCTATGAAGTCACGAATAGCACTCTTAATAATCTCCTTTCAGCTAGCTCTCTGAAGATCCGGTTTGATGCAGGGTTAGATCTGACCTGGAAGAGCCCTCAAATCATCCTCTCTTTATAATGCTTTTCCAGGTCAAACTCTTGCTAAAAACTGGATGGCCCAAAGCTAGAAAGGGCCACAACTAACAAGAGCCTCAAGCTCCTCTGTGTTGCCTTTGATCACAGGTCATTTTGTCTTAGCACATGACCAAGTTGGAGAAAGGCCTGCTATGCCTTACAAAAGTTGAGGATAGCTCTTCATAAGGAAAGGAGAACCTAAAGAAAAAAACTTTCTCCCCTGGAAGTAAGCCAAGGAAGAGTATACAGAGAAGGAAGAGGTGATGAGGATGAAGAAGAGAAGACATTTGAGAAATATTTCAAAAGCACAATTAATAGGGCTTTTCAACAACTGAACATGAAAAAATGAGGGAAAGATAAAGTAGAGTTAAAGTTGCCTTCAAAGTTCCTTGCTTGGGTACTTGGATGAATGGTGGTGATAAAAAGAAACAAAATAGGAAACAATAGGTAGGACTTCTGGAAAGGATAATTAAATCTAGTTTAAAATAATGTTTGAAGTAGTGTTCACAAAGTAGTTAGAAACTGGAATCTAAAGCTCCAGTGAGAGGTGTGGAATGAAATTATAGATTTATAAATTATTGACCTCTTGAAAGCAGGTAGAGACATAGTAGTATATGAAATCATCCTGGGAAAACCTAGAGTGAGAGAAGGAGGGGGAAAGTTTGGGAGAATAGAGGGAGAAGACCGAGGGAAGTACTGGAGAAGAAACAGTGAGAGTTAGGCAGATGACAAGGAGTTATGAAACAATCAAGAAAATAATTCAGAAGCTGAGAACTTCTACTAGAAAAGAATGGTACTGCAAAAGCCTACAAAGGAAAAGGAGGAGGAAATGGCCAATTGAGATATCCCCATAAAGGTTTCAAGAGGGATAAGGACCAAAAAAGATGCCATGGGGTCATGAATAATCTTAGTTATGACAGTTTTGGTGGGTGTTATCTCGAGATCAACTCTAGTGGCCTAGTACACGGTAGAAAGCAAAGGAGTAGAGAAAGCATGAATGGGATACTCATACAAGAAATCTGACAGCAAAGTAAGGAATGAGGATAAGGCAGTAACTTAAAGAAGAGGTAGTGTCAAGCAAACATTTTTGGTTGATGGTTGTATCAAAATTAAGTTGCTCACAAATAAGTCTGTGAAATTCCCTCCTAAAGCCAACTGGCTAGCATTTCTATCTTCATAAGATAGTCGCTTTATGAGTTACGGAAGCAGTAAGTTATAAATAACAGAAATCCAAACTAATCTGCTGGCTTCAAGGAAGAGGAATTTACTTGTCTCACACGACAAGAATTCCAGAGGTAGAAGCTGAAGGCTGGGGCAGTGGCTCAACAATGGCATTAGGGACTGAGACTCTTAACTATCTTTCTGTTCTACCCTCTTTGGTGTATAGGCATACCTGGTGCTTCATACTCATCACTCATGATTACAAGATGATTGCTGCACCTTGAGGCTGACCATTTGCTTTGCAAAACAAAAAGAAGTAGGAAGGGCAAAGGGTAAAAGGGAAATGATTACTGAGTCTGTCTCTTTTTCTCAGGAAAGGAAAGACTTTCTCAGAAGCCTCACTCAATTACTTCTGCTTATATTTCATTGGCCAGAATGGTGTCACATAGCCACCACTAGAAGGTGACTAGGCAAAAGGGAATTATGCATGAAAGTTAGGTCAAACCTCACCAGCACTCACAAGAGTGTCTGTCACTGAAGTGAATGATGAAAAAGTAGATGAACCATAAAAATTGAAAATTAAGACAAAAAGGGGGGTAGGGTATAGCTCAAGTGATAAAGTGCGTGCTTAACATGCACGAGGTCTAGGGTTCAATCCCCAATATCTTCTCTAAAAATAAATAAACATAATTACCTCTCCCTCCAAAAACAAATTAAGACAAAAAAAAAATCTGCCTGAAACAAAAAAGAAAAGAGTAATTATATGCTTCTTCCATCTACTCACTTGATGAGAAAATCTCCGAGAGATAGAGTTGAAGAAAGTTTGTGTTTAAAAAAAGACCATTGTCATTGCCTTGACCCTGGCAAACAGAAGATCACTCTCCCAGCCCCCAGCTTTAAATATTACACTTTTAGACCATGTCTTATACTCCTCTACTTGTTGTAGACATCTAAGACCCACAGTCACCACCACCCTATTTCGTGAAGATTTGATCGCCAGGTTTAAATACGATCATTGTCAACATTACTCCTGACCTAATTCTCAGTGATTTCAGTATCCAGGTAAATGATTCTTCCAAGAGGCTCACCTCCTTCCCTCTGATGATCTCACTCTCTACCCTAACTCAGATCCTAGCCCTTAACCTAGTCCTTACCAACAGCCACATCCCTTCCTTAATCTCTATTTTAACCATCCTACTCTTTGTCCCCCAACTCCTATCTTTCTAGCTCTCTCCCTCCAGTTCCTTGACTCTAAAAATCTTTCCTCTACACCAGAACCTATAATCCATTGGGGTCTACCACCTTTTTACTATCTATACCACCTTCATGGCCTCACTCCTTTAATTTATTTAAATTCCATAGTTAATAAATTACTCCCTTAGGTTTACCCCTTAGTGTCATCTTACCTATATGGCAAAACCTAATCCTGATTGAATCTAACTCTTCACCTACTTCAGATCTGTACCCAAAGACTTGAATATGGCTGGATAAAAATATAACTAGGAATAGATTCATTTTAAATGCCTGAACAAGTCCCAAGAGGGCCCTGAATGCTACCTGGCAACCCCACTACATTTTGCCATTCCATTCACTCTTCCACAATGCTAGACAATCACTCAGCATCTTTTCCTCTCTTCACATACTTCCAACCTCAGAAATTTCTGAAATGAGTTTTCTATTTCCACTGTCTCCAATTCCTCTGTCCTTTTTCTTTCTTGAACCTATTCCAATAGGA
Organism: Camelus dromedarius; assembly: GCF_036321535.1. NCBI lineage: Eukaryota > Metazoa > Chordata > Mammalia > Artiodactyla > Camelidae > Camelus > Camelus dromedarius. The sequence continues at coordinate 39,075,380 of NC_087443.1, read as the reverse complement.
CTTTGGTCCCAGTCACTCAGCCAAAACTCTCTTCTAGGTCACCAATGACCTCCAAGTTGCTAAATCCTGTGCTGTCTACTCTCAAGCCTTATCTTACTTGACCTATCAGCAGCATGTAACAGGTAATCACTCCTCTTTGAAACACTTTCTTCCCTAGGGTTCAGGGACATCAAACCCTCCTGATTTCCTCCTAAATCACTGGCTGCTCTCCCTGGTTGATTCCTTCTCCTCCTCACAAATCCTAAACATTAGGTTGCTATAGGTCACAACCACCTAAACTCATTTCTTCTCCATGTGTACCACTTTCCAGGATGATAATTTCCTCCAGTCACACAGCTTTAACGCCAGGTATAAACTGATGATTCTCAAGTTTGCAGTTCCAGCTGCCTATATGACATTTTTAGTTGGATATGGAATAGTCATGTCAAACACAAGCTGTCCAAAAACAAAATCTGATTTTCTTCAACCTTCCTCCCTGGCTCCCCTGCATACTTCTCCACCTTAGAAGAAAGCAACTTCATCCTTCATCCTTTGCTCAGGCCAAAAACCTCATGTTCACCGTTGTCTCCCTTTCTCTCTCAGCTCGAATGCAATCCATCAGCAAATCCTGTTGGCTCTACCTTTATCTCTCTGGAGTTTGGCCTCTTTCCACTGCCTCCACTGCTACTACTCTGGTTCATGCCACTGTCACAACTTTCCTAAATTATTGTTATAGCTTCCTACCTGGTCTCCCTCTTCCCACTCTTGTCTCTCTTTAGTCTATACTCAACGTGGCAGCCAGAGTGATTGCTTATTACTTCACTCAGAGTAAAAGTTGAAGTTCTGCAGTGTCTTCAAGGCCTTATATCAGGAATTCTTAACCTTCTTTGTGATGTGAATCTCTTTGGCAGACTATTGAAGTCTATAGGTTCCTTTTCAAAATAACATTTTAAAATGCACAAAATAAAATACATGAGATTAAAAAAGAAACCATGAAATAAAGTGAACAAAAATTAAATAAGTCCAAATAACAATATCTAGCAGACCCCAAGTTAAGAGATTTTGCTCTGGACAATCTGGCCCCCACCAACTCTCTGACCTCAGCTCTTATCACTCTCTCCTCTAGTCATTTGACTGGGCCACCCTGGCCTCTTTGCTGGTCCACAAAGCATGCTTCTACCCCAAGGACTTGGCATTTGCTGTCCCCCCAAATATCTGCGTGGGTTATTCCTGCACCTCCTTCAGGTCTCTGATCAAATGTCACCTTGCCAGTGATGATTTCTCTGACTTCTCTGTTTAAAAAGGCAACTCTCCTCCCACACACAAACAGTAGCACAACCTTTCCTGTTTTATTTTCCTCCATAATATTTATCACCATTTAAAACATAGAGGGTTGACAGCTAGTTAGATAGATAAATATTGTACTGGTTAGTTTTTTAATTGTCTGTCTACACACACAAATATAATTTTCATGAGGGCATGGCTTTTTATTAATTTTATTCATTGCTGTGGCATATAGCACCTGGCACATTATTGGCACTTAACAAATATTTATTGAAAGGACAAATGAATAAAGTGAATTCCTCTCTCCCAGAATAGTGACTCTTAGGGCTGTCTTCTTCTAAGTCATGCGTCAGGCAGTGACCATGCTCATGGATGTGACTGCCAACTTTGCCCAAGATTTTGTAAGCTCAAAATACTATCAGATAGTCCCCCAAATGAGACTGATTACTTTCAAAGCCACACCCTGGAAACGCAGGAACTAGACTGAGTCCTTGACTTGGGTGTTTGACTACTTGACCACTTTTCTTCATGCCCAAGGAGAATGGCCTGGCCATGCCCATTCTTCCTCATGTCAAGGCCTTTTAAATAAAGTTCCACTCCAGAGATCAAATATGAAAGGAGAGGAAAGAAAACTCTGTGATAGATAAGATACCACAAGAGACTGTCAGAATCTTCACAACAGAATAAAATAATGCTTGGGGTACTGTCGATGAACACAATCATGAAAGAGCACACCATTTTCTTAACTGGGGCACCATCCAATCTATGTACAGCGGCACAACATATTTCTTCTCCAAAGATGCCAATTTCTAACTATGACTATTGATCTCTATCTAACCATGAAAATTAATGGTCCCAAAGAGAAAAAGTGACAGTGAATCGTTGGAGAATTTCAGACAATAAAAAAAAAAAACTAAAGGGGTTGTGGCAAGGTCTGGACTTGATAAGTATGGGTGTCACTGCTTTAATCTATTGTGTCTAGCACAATAAATAGAATTAGAACTAATGAGGTTTCTTTTAGTTTAGTGAGGGTTTTATTTTTGTTTTACCCAAATCACTTTCATTTGAAGGTTCCATGGAGCCATCCTGTTTTTCAACGTACCTTTTAGTGACTAAGCCATGGGGCAGTGGGAGGGAGGAGAAATGCCAATAAAATGAATGAATCTCCCTAGACTGCAGTTTACTCCCAGGGAAGCATATGTTAGTGTGATGGGGGTGTAGGTCACTGGGAAAGTAGGTAACTTCTACCAGGGGGTATTAGAAATATCCAGGAATACAGTTCCATTAAGGGAAAGATCTTTCTTGTTTTCTCTCTGCAAGCCTATATTCCTGCAAGACTGCAAGTTTTCCTTTTGTGATGTCTTCTGCCCCTACAAGATTTCCTTTGGTACTCATTTAATTTGATCTAACACATTGGTACAATAGGATTTACCCCAGATCCTACAGTTTTCCTTTAATACTTTAGGCTCTGGGCTGGTCCTACACAGGCACATATATAACATTATGTATGAAATATTTTCTAAGGCTCCTTGCTCCCCTGACTAGCCTGTTAGCCCCTCATCCATTGGTCAAGTAGAAGTTATAGGAGTTACTGAAGTCAGAGGTCTTGGAGTCAGATCTACCTAATCCCCATCAAAGTGTGAACAAAGCAGAACTGGTTTGGTAGTTCTTTTACCTGGAAAATAAAAGCACCTGGGAAGGGAGAGCAAGTTGAAGGTCATTGGTGGACTTCCTGCATTTTGTCTTTCCCCCAGCACAGCCTGTAGTGGGATGTAAAGTTGCAATTCCTGGACATTTCTCCTCTGAATTTAGGTAGTTTTATAAGTATTGAAACTAGAGTTTGTTAACTCTTCTGGGGTTTCCTGGGTGGCAGGATCTGCCAACCTGCCATGGCACAGCAGCATAGTGAGTAAGAGTTGGCCAGGCTCACCCTTGCATTTTCCATAGAACCAAGGTAGGTGTGGTGTGGTCCCTAAGGTACCCACTGATCTAGGTCAGGCTGGACTGACAGAAAAAGGAAAACAAAAGGGACTTAAGTATTTATTACAAAAGGAATTAGGCAGGGAAATGGTTATATGGATGATGAAGGAGCCAAGAGTCAAACAGACAAACCAGAACTTAGCAAAACAGAAATGAAACCAGCTCTAAGATGGAGACACAAAGGATAGAGGAGGTAATCTTGGTGTGCAGGGTCCGGGGACCATGGAGCACCCTTCTAGTGGTTTCAGAGCCACAGAGAACACCCCAGGGTTGCCAGCGTTACTACCTACAACTTACAAGTTCCTGCCAACCCTCTCATTTGCAGAATCTGGACAAATTCCTGCTAACCTGGAAACCTGGGCAACATAGCTTATAGGATCAGCCCCTTATGATAACAGAAGTTTACAGGAGAAGGATGAGAAGTGAGTCCAAAGTAAAACGGCCGAGACTGGCACAGCAAAGGCTGGCTCGCTACACCCCAGAGACTTCCACTGTTGTAAAAAGTGTGGTGGAATTCCTAGAGACTGCTCTCCAAGGCTGAGGGAAAAGCAGCAGCACTACCCAATGGTACCCTAACACCTTCAGGCTAGAGTGCACCAGTTAAGCAACTGATGGCCATCCAACATGCTCCATGAGAAAGCATCAGCAGGTATCATCCAGGCTAAGAGAGCCACCTGTCAGGACAGCTGGCATCACCAGTGCCTGAGAGCAGGCCAGCAAGAAACCAGTGACTAAGCCCTACTGAAAAATCTCCTTTCCAGAAGGTTTTCAATTTACTTTGTCCAGATCCATTAGAGGAATCACTATCTATGGCAGCTATAGACTTATTAAATGTATTTCTTCAATAATAAGACTTGAAAGTTGAAATTACTCCTTGATTTGTGGGCTGCAAAATGAATATTGTGTTAACAAACATGAAAACAACATTAATCTTGTTGTACATCTCCATCAGAGCTCTTGGGTGACCAGGTGCATTGTCAATGAGCAGAATTTTTTGAAAGAAATCCTTTTTCTGAGCAATAGGTCTCAATAGTGGGTTTAAAATATTCAGCAAAACATATTGTTAAGCAGATGTGCTGTCATCCAGGCTTTGTTGTTCCATTTACAGAACACAGGCAAATTCAACTTAGCATAGTTCTTAAGGGCTCTAATATTTTCAGATTGGTAAATGAGCATTGGCTTCAACTTGAAGTTACCAGCTGAGTCTCTAATAAGAGAGTCAGCCTATCCTTTGAAGCTTTGGATCTAGGCATTGACTTCTCCTCTCTAGCTATGAAAGTCCTAGATGACATCTTTTTCCAATATAAGACTGTTTCATCCACATTGAAAACCTATTGTTCAGTGTAACTACCTTCATAAATTAGCTAGATCTTCTAGATAACTGGCTGTAGCTTCTACAGTAGCATTTGCTGCTGTAAAATGTTATGTTATGGAGATGATTCTTTCTTTAAACCTCATAAGCCAACCTCTGCTAGCTTCAAATTTCTCTTCAGCAACTTCCTCCTCTGTCTCAGCCTTCATAGAACTGAAGAGAGTTAGGGCCTTACCTCTGGATTAGGTTTTGGCAAAAGGGAATGTTGTGGCTGGTTTGATCTTCTACCCAGACTACTAAAACTTTCTCCACGTCTGCAATAAGGCTGTTTCATTTTCTTATCATTCATATATTCGCAGGAGTAGTGCTTTTAATTTCCTTCAAGAACTTTTCCTTTGCAGCACAACTTGGCTAACTTGTTGATTATCTATTTTATATACAGTAGTTAGTATCTACAAATTCTGAACTCCCAATTTATCCCTCCACCTCCTCCTTTCCCTCCTGGTAACCATAAGTTTGTTTTCTATGTCTGTGAGTCTGTTTTTGTTTTGTAAATTAGTTCATTTGTCTTTTTTTTTTTTTTTAAGATTCCACATATGAATGATATCATATGGTATTTTTCTTTCTCTTTCTGGCTTAATTCACTTAGTATGATGATCTCCAGGTCCACCCATGTTGCTGCAAATGGCATTATTTTATTCTTTTTTATGGCTGAGGACTATTCCATTGTGTGTGTGTGTGTGTGTGTGTTTGTGTGTGTGTGTGTGTGTGTATTACCACAGTTTCTTTATCCAGTCATCTGTTGCTGGACATTTAGGTTGCTTCCATGTCTTGGCTATTATAAACAGTGCCACTGTGAACATTGGAGGGCATGTATCTTTTTGAATTAGTTTCCTCTGGATATATGCCCAGGAACGGGGTTGCGAGATCATATGGTAAGCCTATTTTTAGTTTTTTTAAGGAATCTCCATGCTGTTTTCCATAATGGCTGCACCAAAGTACATCCCCACTAACAGTGTAGGAGGGTTCCCTTTTCTCCATACCCTCTCCAGCATTTATCATTTGTGGACTTTTTAATGACCATCTCAGCTTTTGCTAAGCCTTCTTCACTAAGCTTAATAATCATTTCTAGCTTTTGATTTAAAGTGCGACTCTTCCTTTCCTAAAGAGAGACATGTGACTCTTGCTTTCACTTGAAAACTTAGAGGTCACTGTACAGTTATTAATTGGTCTAATTTCAATATTGTTGTGTCTCAGGGAATAGGTAGGCCTAAGAAGAGGGAGAGAGATGAGGAACAGCCATTCGGTGGAATAGTCAGAACACACACATTTATTAAGTTTGTTATCTTATATAGGCATGGTTCATGATGCCCTGAAACAATTACAATAGTGACAACAGAAAATCGCTGATCATAGATCACCATAACGAATATAATAATAATAAAAGTTTGAAATATGGTGTGAATTACCAAAATGTGACACAGAAACATGAAGTGAGCAAATGCTATTTGGAAAATGGCACTGATAGACTTGCTCGGTGAGAGGTTGCCAAAAACCTTCAATTTGTAAGAACCACAACAGCTGTGAAGCACAATAAAGTGAAGTGCAATAAAGCTAGGTAAGCTTGTATTCAGTCATTCCCAGAACAGCAGATAGAAGCCACAACAGAAAAACAGCTGCAGAGTAAGAATTTTCATCACTACAAATATTAGCAGGTAAGGTTGGAGAGCAGTGTACACAACATGATGTATTAACTCCAGAAATTAACAAGGATAACCCTTCTTTTTTCACTGATCAAGGAAAGTCTCATGAGAAAAATGAATAGTTTGGATTTTTTATGGTTAGGAATAATTGGCAGGCTTGGGGAATGAAAATTCTGAGTAAAGAATGTTTCTTGAAGAAAAGCTCAAAGACAGTAGTGAGAGGGAATGGGTGAAAGGGGCTGTCAGAAATGAGTTTATTAAACTCTTGTCCCTTGGCTGCAATCCGTGCTCTGCTTTGTGATGCTAGGGCTGGGATCTAGCAAACCATATTTTACCTTTGCCAGCTGAAGCCTTTAAGGTGTGGCTCACAGGAGCAGAGAAAGACTAGAGGGGAACCGAGAAGGGGTTTGCTCTTTCCTGCTTTGCCTTTCGTTTCTATTGTTTCTAGTCTATGGCATGTATATTAGCAGTATCTGTTAGTTCTAGCTTCCAGAGTTTCTTCTACATTCCCAGAACTCCCTCAGAGGCACCTGCATCAGCTGGCCACAGCCCCTCCTCAGTGGCCTTGGTCTTCACTCTTCTTCTCTTAAGTCTAGGTTCTTAATCACTCCCATCTCACCCCTCTGTTCCTTTAGCTACTTCCTGTGGCCAAGGCTTCTGTGATACTTCAGTATTCCCTTTTGTGTATTTTCAGCCCTCAAATACCTGTTTAACTAATTCCTTATTAAATTCTATTTAAAGAATTGGTATAATTTCTGTTTTCCTGACTGGATGTTAATATAGTCATGGAAGACACAGGAGAATGGGGAAACCAAGATTTAACTAAGATTTAAGTCAAGACAAAATAAATGAGGTAATAACCAAGATATCAGGTTACCGAGGTAATACAAGATACAACCAAGATAAACATGATGGTGCCATCACAACCAAAGTGACAATGGTAGAATCTTAGAGCAAAAATGAGGGAAGAGGTACTATGCATGCTTTAAATTGATGGCAAAAACCTGTATTACAAAGTTATAAATATATTATAAACACTGTTCAATAGCAGATAACAATGGGGCAGAGGATACTAAATAGACTTATATGTCACTCTTGTGGGATAGCCTTTATGCAGAAGTCAGGCCATTTAAAAAATTCTTGAGATTTCTTATTGAGCCTATCTGATGGAATTTCTGCATTCTTAACACACAGGGACAAGTGGAACTGCTCAGGGTTCTGCTTTGTCATTAACACAGTCATCAACTCCAGACAGAACGCTTTGAACTCCTTCCAATTACGGGAAATACCTTAGAAATGTCCTGGAAGAGAAGACCACCCAGCAGCGATGCTATTGCTTGCTGGAAAGGATACTGACCTTCAAGAAGTGGTCCATCAGATCAAGCACCATAGAGACCAGGAAGAGGCACACAGAAGAATTTCCACGTGGGTTTAGGAGTGACAGGATCTTCAGTGATCTTAGTAAGTGTGGTCTCTGTGGAGCGGGGGTGGCGGAGGCTGGTGCGGACAGACTCCAGGAGTGAGTCAGGGCAGCTTTTTGATGCATCATTTCATTAGTGCTTGGGAGTCGCTGCGAGGCAGGTACAGAGCCATGTGGGTCTGCCAATGCTGACCTCCAGCACTCTCACTGGCAGTGATTGCTGCTTATGCACAACTCAGTGCATAAACTGGATCTAATAAGAAGCCTGGAAAATCCCTGAAAACTCATCTTCAAATAGGCCACCACGTATTTTTCCTTTTACTCTCAGTGGTCCAAATCCAGTTGATGGTCCAGAAACATTTAGTACTATTCTCCTTTTCTAATTTACAAAAGGTTTAAAAATGCCTCCCAACACTACAGAGGGAAGATTTTCTCATCCTGTTGTTCTCTTCTCAAAGGATGATGGATTTTCTCAGCATGTGTAATCTCACAGAGAATGTAGCTTGTTGGTCAATGCCTGGAGCTCTGAGGTTGAACAGGGTGGGGCTTGAATCCTTGCTGGACCCAGAAAATTAACCTCCCTTACCTGCAGTTCCTTCATCTGCATTGTGAGATGGCTGTATCTTCGCCAGTGGGCTGGGCTGTTGTGAGAAATAATTATCCAAACACCTAGTACCAAGCATGGCATAGAGTAGGTTTTTGGTCATTGGGAGTTCCTGTTAGTTATTTTCAGGAGCCTGTTTAAAAATTATTAGATTGCGTAATTCTATCTCCCACAATTCCTTTAGGAAAAAATAACTACTTAAACTCTGTCTTATGTTCTGGAAAGATTTGCAAACAATTGGAAGACTTCTTCTTTGAGAACAACTCTGCTGACTATATGTTAGTTTATCCCTCCTCATACCCTCACAACAGGGTCATGGCTATGGCTGCCTCTCCATGAATGTCTGGGTTTAAAAGAACTGAAGAATCTTTGGGCTTAGCTGGAAGAGATTAAGGCAATACCTTAGGGCAGAGGGCCCACTGCCTCTGTCATCCTTAGGGTCTTCAAACTATACTCAGTGGTGCCCAAGACTGTAAAGAGGTGCTATGAACATTTGAAATTTTCTTCTCTGGCGACTATTTCCTTTTCTCCCTACAACAGCACTGATTTCTTAGATTGTTTGCTTACTGGTTTGTGGTGATCCATTCTCCCTGACTTTCAGCCCCACAGGATGTAAGATTCCACCCTTACCTTACGCTTAAGCCAATGGGATCATGGCCTTTCCTGCTCATAGTGATTCCTGCAAGGGTGGGCAAGGGGTCTAAACTGGTCCAATATGTTGAATATTTAGGAATTTGGTGGGAAATTCTGGGTCAAAATGTTTGCTCTCCTCTGATGAATTTGCCCTTGTGATGGGATAATCTGAAGCTTCTGGGACCATGAGGTGGAACCTGGAAATGAATTCAACACAGGAGAGGGCAGAGTCAAGAGAAGAGAAACCTGAACTCCAAATCAAGTAAAAGCAAAATCAGGATCTCAAGTTTTCAATGACCAGTAAATTCTCTATAATGCTTAAGCCAGCTCAAGCCTGGGATTTTTGTCACTGGCAAGAGCTGGGACTGATACTAGAAACAAATTGACAGTACTTAAGAAATACTCTCTCACCATAACAGAGAAAATCCTGATTCTCCCAGAGCTGCTACAGAATTTGTGGTTGATTGCTTTCTTTCAGACACTACACTGTGTAAGTCCATCAAAGGAAATCCTCCATTGGCTGCCTCCAATAGAGAAATGGAAAAGAAAGCAGAAATTTAAGTGAAAAGAATTGACATAAATTCATAAGGCATTTCCCTATAGGCATTTTGCAGGGAAATTCTGATAATAGCAATATACACAATACTGAAAATAACAATGAAGCTCTATAATTACCAGTAACACTCTAGGAGGTGTCTGAGCCCAAATATTTTCTGTGAGATGCCACATCTATGAAGAGGAGAAGCCTGTCCCCACACACTGCCCCCCATCCTGCATTGAGCAAAGCCTCTTCCTTCATGAACTGGAGTCTCCAGCTATCTGAGGGCACCAAGTGATACCACTCTGCAGCTTAGAAAGGGTTTCCTTGGTGTTAGTCTAGATGCTAATTGCCTTGAAGAGTAAATGAGTCATAATTTGTACCAGAGGTGTTGCTGTAATTACAATACAATGAAAAAGCCAGAGCTTTTAATTGTCTCCACTTCAATAACAGACCTTGGGCTTGTGGGCTAGAAGCTAAGGAGCTCAGCCAGCAGCAGAATCAAAATCTGACAAACTTGTCATCCACATTTTTGCCCTGAGGGCCAAACAGGCAAACAGTCTCCAATGCAGAGTGGTCTCTGGCGGATTTCTGCTGGGTTCTGTGTGAAGCAGCATCACACTGTTTCTTTTCTCCTGCTATTCCATGGAAGGAGAGACAGAGGCAGTCCAGTGGCAGAAGTTTAAATCATACCAATAGGATTCTCCCTGCAAACCCAGCCATTCCCAGGAATGTACCTTTCCATCACTCATCTATCTGGGGAGATGTCTGGTCACAGCATGATTGAGAAATAAGTCTCTCTCTCTTTTCTTTCTTTTTTTCCTTCTTTCTTTCCTTTCTTTCCTTCTTCCCTTCTTTCTTCCTTCCTTTCTTTTTCCCTTCTTTTTTTCTTTTTCACTCTTTCATCTCTCTCTTCTTTCTTTCTTACTATTATTCCTTCCTTCCTCCCTCTCTCTTTTTCTTACCTCTGAAGTTTAAAAATTTTCTGAAGGAGCTCTGGCAGATAAAGAGTAAACTTCCTAAATTTCATTTTAAAGCTTCTACCATTGACTTTTTTTCTTGCGCAATCTAGGGTTTTGTAGTTGCAAGCTACAGCTACTGATTCTGGAAAACGAGCAAAAAAGACTTTATTGGAAAGATGTTCACAGAATTGAAAGGAAAACTACAGAATCAGATGTGGAAAAGTTGAGAACCAGAACAGGTCTGGGATCCATGTAGTAGAAGCAATGAACAATCTTTCAAATCTCTGCAACAATCATTTTCCTTCTTTGCAACAACTGGGCTGAAGAATCAAACTCCTGGGCAAGAGTGTCCACAGACCTATGTAGGCTCAGCTGCCTTTAGTTTAGATTTCAGGGTACCTGTTTGACAGCTCCACAAAGACTGCTCCCAAAAGAGGAAGAGGAATTCCCCAAAGAGTTATCCAGGAAAAAAAAATGGCATCTGGGTGGACAAAAATCCAACAGATGCCATTTATAGTACTTTTGATCAGGCTGCTTCCTTACTGCAGACCCTACTCAGCCTTTTGAATCCAGCTTAGATATCATCTCCTCCAAGAAACCTTCCCTGACTCACAAACATACCCTTACCAGCTGCTGAGTTACGCATCTCATAGTTTCCTGGGTTCCCTTCTCTTACTGCCCTTAAAACACTGGAGTGTAATTTATCTGAGCATCTGGACTTCCTTGAGAGAACAATTTACTATTCAATCTTTGTCCCTAGCACCTAACACATAGTAGGCATTCAACTGATGCTTCATAGAGGGCTAGTTGGAAGGAAAAATGGACCAATGAGTGAATCTGATACTTAACAGAATTTGAACTATATTAATTTTAAGCTATAGCGAGAGAGAGAGAGAAGGAATTAATTATAATGTATTGATCCAATAAGTCTCATCTTCAAGGCAGTATCAGTACAAATTTCTTAAAGGATTTGTTGCAGATTTTGGGGGTGTGGAATATAAATAACTTCATTTTGCACTCAATAGCCCATTGTTCATCTGCTGTCTCCTGTTTTGTTTCAGAGATACATATAAAGGGTGAAAGTTATCACTGTCACTCTAAGCCAGGGAATGAATATGGAGATGAACTATGTCCCTAAGTACCATTATTAGCTTTGTGAAGATTATTTTATGCTCTGGCTTACATAATACCTAATCCAAAGCAGAGGCTAAGTAAACACACAGGTGAAATCAATTCAGTCAGAACAATTCACCTCAAATAGCTGCTGTCCAGCACCTAAGTTTGCATTCCGAGCCAAGGACAAACTCATCATACATCAACCATGCTTTCCCATTCAAGGTCATCAGAAAATGCCTACAAATTTATTTAAACTTATTTTAAAATTATTTAACACTTTAGCAGGTGGTCTTCATGTGACTGCTTCTTGGTTACATGTGGGAAGGTCAGTAGGACCTGGTTTGCTCCCATGTGCTGCAGACATAGGGAATGTTGAGAGAACTTGTGACTGGCTGAGAAGAACGGAAGTACAGACTAGTGAGCAAGCTGGATCCTCCTCCACCCTCTGTCTGGTGTCTTAAGCAAAGGAAGCATGTTTTCAACCTTATTCTCAACAACTGTTAGTACTTACCCCAACAGGGCTGGGAAACCATAGGCGTGGCCTTAATATCCTAGGTCAGACCTGCTTTTAGTTTAGACTGTGCTTTTATGCAGACAGAAAAAGGCACCACCTACTATATGGTCTGATTATAAAGAAGGCTCCTCCCCAGGCATCGGAATGAATTAGCAAACAGTGCTCACTCTGGTTGGATGCAACCAGGCAAGGGATGTGGTCCCGTGCTAGGGGGCATAGCTTGGAGAGCACAGCACAGACTGCATTTCAGCCCTTTCACTTCTCAGCCAGCACCTCTGTGAAGGGAAGGAAGGGACTGCACACCCGTCCATGGCATCCCTTCTGAAGATAAGCCCAGTCTCCAGCAAAACATGATGAAGAGTCAAACTGTGTACTGCAAATCCACAAAGTACTGTCAGGAATAAGTAGATCCCCACACTTACTATCTAAGTGGAAAGCTAGCTGGAGAAGTCATAAGGAGGGCCAGTCTCAGCATCAAGAAAGGGAACCAGTTTTTCTCTATCTGTTTCTAAATTTTAAAACATCAAACATAAAGAAATGTATAAACACTTGTGTGTATAATATCAATCCCCTAGATTTAACAATAACATTTTATCATATTTGGTTCAAATCTTTTTTAAGCCTTCTCACACCAAACCACTGCCAGCCACTTGTCTTTCCTTCATCTCCAAACTGTCCTCAGTTGATATTTGTCCTGCTCAAGCTTGTTTTTGATACTTTCATACTTTTACATACATGTGTTTTTATGTATATGATTCAAATGTACGTATGTAATAAATTTATAACATAACTAACATATATCACATATAAACATATAATAAATATAGAATGTAAAGGATGTAAAGTTTGGTATGTTTTAAAAATGTTACCTAAATGGTATATAATTCATATCCTTCTATAGTTTGCTGTTTCTATTCTAATGTTACCTTTTAGAGACTCATCCATATTAGTACATGTAGCTCTGTATCATTCATTTTAACTGGTGTATAGGATTGCATTATATGACTAATTCACAACTTATTTGTCCACCCTTTTATTGATGAGCACTTAAAATTTCCAATTTTTTGCCTTTACAAAAATGATGCAATGAACATTCTTGTGCCTGTCATTTTGTATATACATGCATGAGATTTTCCAGATTATATACCTCGAAGTACAATAGCTGGGTCTTAGGATATACCTACATCTTCAACTTTGATACATACTGCCAATGTGCTGTCTACAATAGTCTTACCAGTTTACATTCTCACCAGCAAGTTGTGATAATGCTTGTTTCCCCATATCCTTGGCAAAACTGGTTTTATCAGATATTATCATTTTGGCTAGCCTCAGGGGTGTAAAATGGTATACTATGATTTTAATTTGAATTTCCCCTTGGTATGAGTGAGATTGAGTTTCTTTCTTTTTTTCTGCATCTGTCCCAGTCCATATTATTTGTCCATTTTTCTTGGATTGTCTTTTCTTATTAATTTGTAAGTATCAAAAAAAATTATAAATCTTTATTAAGAATTCTACACAAATAACTTATTTATAAAACAGAAACAGACTCACAGACATAGAAACAAATTTATGGTTACCGGGGAGGAAAGGGGATGCGGAGGGATAAACTGGGAGTTCAAGATTTGCAGACACTCCTATCTATAAAATAAACAAGTTTCTTCTGTATAGCACAGTATATTCAGTATCTGTAGTAACCTACAATGAGAAAGAATATGAAAATGAATATATGTATGTATATGTATGACTGAGACATTATGCTGTACACCAGAAATTGACACATTTTAAACTGACTACATACTTCAATAAAAAAAATTCTTTGTTATAGGACTTATAAACATCTTCTTTCAGTCTACAGCTTGTATTTTAACCTTGTTTATTGTGTCTTCATTGGTACAGAGTGTAATACTTCAATATAATCACATTTTAAAACCTATTCCTTTTGCTGTATACTTTCTGATACATAGTTTCCTATATTTAAAAGTTCTCTATGCTTTCTCCTCAAAGTTTTAAACTTTACTTTTCATATGTTGGCCTTAATTCCATCTGGAATTTACTTGTGTATGTAGTGTGAGGTAGGGATAATATTTTTTTCCACAGCCAATTATCCCAGTACTTGAATAGTTCTTTCTTCCTTTGAACTATTAACTGCCATCTCTGTTAAGAACCAAGTTTCCAAGTATTCACGAGTCTGTTTCTGGGACCAGTTCATCAGTTTCTCCTTACACAAATAAAGACCCTTTCATTACTTCAAAAAAGGCAGTTTTTACTGATATCTGAAATGACATCATTCTTTGGGTGAGATGTGACTATCTCCAGAAAGGGCAATGCTCTAAATCAATGATAATGTGACATGCATATCTTGCTTGGATTCCTTCCAATCTGTCAATCTACCGAGAGAAAGTCTGACAGAGAAAATCGGAGGAAGATCCAGAGAACACAGGGCTTCTGGGAGAGGGGGGAGGAGACAGACTTGGGTAGAGGGGCTCTCAGGCAGGAAATAAAAAAACTGGTATCTCTAATTACTCAGATTTTTTTCTAGGTTTGGCCCTAAATATAAATACATTTGCCTAGAACTATGGCATTTCAATATATAAGTGTGCCACAGCATTCTCTACTAACTCATCATAAAGTAATAACCAGAATCATAACTTACATTTATTGACAGACACATGGCCAAACACTTGAAATGTATTACTTTATTAAATCCCATAATATGGGTAATTCCTCTGAAATATAGATGAGAAAACTGAAACTCAGGAAGTAACTTGTCCAAGGTCACACAGATAGTAACAAAACTCAGCTTACATTCCTTACTAGTAGATTATGCTGCCCTCCATGCCGCACAACAACGGGATTAGCTATTTTTGAGGGGAGAGAGTGAATCTTATTTTACCATTACATCCTCAACCCAAGTACTGTGTTAGTCACACACAATAGGCTCTCAATCAATATTTGTAGACAAGAATGAATAGATGCATGTTGGCTGTGGAGTCTGTGGTTTCTGAGTCATGAAAGACCTAAGTGGTTTACTTTTAGTTGGTTCAAGGGGAAGAATCTTTACCTTACTTCCTCTGAAAGCCACGCCAAGTCTCTTTTCTACTTACCCTCAGATGGTGAGCTGAGTTATGAACATACAGCTGTATACTTCTTTCTATACAGATACTAGGAATGGACAAATAGAGTTGGGGTTGGGGGCACACAAAGGTCAGTGGCCTGCCACACTTCCAGCTTGGGCACTTGCTTCCCACCTCTAGAAATAATCTTCCCATTTCCCAGATATTTCAGCATCACTGGCTTTGTTTATCATCAGAAGACAACACAGCTTTGCCTTCTCATGAAGCTGTGTGCTAAATCTGAAAAGTAGTTTGCAGCTCAACCTCACAGAGCCTGCTGCTGCAGTGGGGATTCCCAGCCAGCACAGAGGCCCCTGCTGCTGAGTGGAGTTCCCCGACATGAGAAGTGAGAAGTGAGTGGGCCATAGAACTCATTGGTCTCTGGGGGATTGTCAGCACCATGACATCTCCTCTGAAGAATTGTTTTTTTCCAGGGGGTCATCTGCAAGCCGCGGGTTATAGTATGTCTGGAGATAGTTTTGGCAAGGCTTGAATCTCTCCCCAGACTCCACAGATTAAACGGATTGATTGATGATGGCTTTAGAGCAAGTAGGCTTCTATCTCCAACCTCCTTGGATTAATCAGTATACTGTCTCTGAATTGAGCTCAACCTCAGACCCTACTCAGGCCCTACACTGTGGGCTCTGTTTCAACCATAAGCATTTAGGAAGTTTTCCATCTGAGGTAGAAAGTGCATCATTGTTACCTTCTTTGTGCAAGAAACTCACAGCCGCTATCATGATCATTCACTTGGATTCTGGCATTGACTCACAATTCCCTGGAAGCTCTGTGCTTTCTGACTGTTCCTCTCCCTTGTTTCAGCCCTCACCACCAGTTGGCTGGACTTGGCCTCAGCTACCACACTCCTAGCTGAGGATTTCTGCTTTGTCTCCACGAGCACCACTGTCTTGAGCCTCCTCATGACTTGATACCCAATCCCACAGCCTAGAGACAACCCCCTTACTTTCAACAATCCATTCATCCGTTTGACAAATATTTTCTGTATACTTACTAAGCTCTAGGCATTCTTCTAGGCACTGCAATACAGTAAACAGATAAAAGTCCCTACACTGAAAGACTTACATTCCTGAGGAAAGAGACACATAGACAAAAACTATTTAGCATAAAATAATATCCAGTAGTAATGAGCAACACCATTAAAAAATAAAGTAAGGATAGAGAATGGGGAGGAATATGGGTGGGGGTTATCACTTCAGATAAAGGGATCAAGTAAGAAAAGAACATTTGAAGGAGTCCTGGATGAGTGAGGAGGAAAGTCACATGATGATCTTTGAGGGGAATACATCTGGCAGAGGGTCCAAGGTGAATTGAGCTGGGCAAGACTGAGGAACAGAAAGTAGGCCAGAGTGGCTGGAAGAGGAGATAGGAAGAAAGTGGCAGAAGATGAGGCCAAAGAGACAGGGAGGGTCCAGATCACAGATTGTGTTGATATTTGAGGCCACAGTAAAGCATTCTGATCTTACTCCAAGTATGTCAGAAAGCCATTGGAGGGTTTTAAGAAGGGGAATGATAATAAACTGATTCTGTGGTCTTATCAGCATATATTCTGTCAGGTCTTACCTGACAGATAGGTTAGATGGGAAATGAGACAAACAGAGGAGTCAAGGATGACTCTTAGGGCTTCTCTCAGACCTGACCTACTTTAGACACATGAAATGAGAAAACAAGCATATGCAAATGTGCTCATCAGCCACTCCTTTTGGAGACCGAGCTTCTTGGGCTCAGACCTCAGCCTAAATCTCCAAACTATCCACTGGCATCTAACTCAAATTATAGACATAATCCTATGAAGAAATGAAAAGTTTCCTGCATATATTTTTTCTACACATACACTGATCCAGTGACAATAAACTCCCAAGAGGGAAATGCTAGGGATTCCGAAGCCAGTTTAAGGTTCCTGAACACCCAGAAATTACATTTTGATCATGAATTAAAGCAGAAAAGGCCCTTGTGAGGCCTGGCAAATGTGCAGCATATGCATCACCTCCCCCCACCAAGCCCATGAGCCCACTGCTAATCAACAATGTCATCCTTATTCATTGAGACTGGATGCCACCTCACACTCTTTATCAATACACCACTTCACACATTCACTACCAATTAATAAGTCAGCCTGACAGATGACTGCCATTCTGGCTTCTGATTTATTGTAACAGTTTAGTTCTTCAAGATCAGGCACATCTTTAGGTATACTTTGACAATCTCCTCTCTGGGACATTATGAATGAAGCAGGAAAGAAAATATATTTATTGTGCTTTGACGTGAACACTTTACATAGACTGTATTGTCATGTTTTGGCAGAGTTCATCTTTGATGACAGTGTTAATCACACCCAGGCACACCCAGGCATCCAGTGCTTTCTACAGTCACCTAACATACCACTGTGCCATCCCTAATAGGTCTGTCATTCCTGAGTGATTCCATATGCCTCACACCTTTGCTTACATCCTTCTCAACCATTTCCCAACCCAACTATTTCCCTATATTCTCTGCATGCGATACTACATGGTAATAGGTTAAACCATATACATTTAATCCTGACAAGATGTCAACCAGCTGATATGTAATGCCTCTTCCCATAAAGTGATGTCTTAACCCAGCAAAATGGACCACTCTGTAATACCTTTAAGGTTATCATCTAATAATGGGAATTTCTGGAATTGTGACAGAACTTCTGGGAAGGAAGGTATTTGGCGGGGGGGTGTCTGGGAGAGAAGGCGTTTCACAAGCATGATACCGGAAAGGCAGGAGTCCATGTGGGTCCCCATCTATCACTGCATACCACAGAAAGACAATCCTTTTCTTCTCATGCCCAAAATAAAGGAAGGGAGCACCAAGAGGAAACATTTTAAACAGTCTTTGGGGCAGAAGAAAAATAATGTGCTATCCTGATTCTTCTAAAACTGTTTCACTAATTCTGCACTCAACTTCTAGGTATTACTTGGAATTTATTTCATCCACACCAAACTACAGGATAAAGAAGCTCAGAAGGGAAATTTCTTAACCGTGTATAGTACTCTAACCACATCCTGCCCAGAAAGGAGGGGCTGAGCTGTGGGTCACTACCCAAGGCATCTAAATGCACAGGCCTTCTTGGTTGTTTATTTTATTTGGGGCCTAGGCACTTGGACTTTTGAGAAAATTCTGTCACCATTATCAAGATAATCTTTCTTACACTTTGGGGAGTTTAACTAACCCCACCCACACAAATAGAATGACTCACTCCGGAGAGGTCTGAGTTGGGGGTCTGATAAGGCAGTGAGATTAAACAACTGCTTTAAAAAGAAATGTCCTAAATTATTCCTTTTGCAATTGTCTCTAGGAAGAAAGGCCAAGAGAGAGGGCATCCAGATACTATTTCACAGATATATCTAAGTCCCAGCAGAAAATAATGGCACACTCAAATTGTGTAATATGAGGAGAGTTTATGATAAAGAGACTCTTTTCAGAGAAGTGGCCACGGTATGGGAAAACAAGAAACAGAGCAGCATTTGGGGTTAACAATCGCTGCACTCTCCTTACTATCCCTAGGCCTGAACAGGCAATGGGAAGGAGTCATTTTCAAGGAGAGAGAGGATTGTTTGGAAAGGGTCTCTAACAGGAGGCAGGAGCTATGACTCATAGTATGGGGACCAGGATAGTCCACACTGTCCCCACAGGAGGGGAGGCAGGGAAATAAATACACCTCAATTTCACTCTTATCTGATTGACAGATCTCCTATTGGTGCCTCCAACAGGCCAATTCTGACAGGAAGCCCAGGATAGGAAGCCCAAGGCAAGAAAGCAAACCACAAGTCAGCTTCCTAAGGCACAGAACTAGGTGGAGAGGGAGGACACTGGATCTAGAGGGGGTAATCAGAAAACATACAGCAGATATGGTACATCTGTGTATCTTCAAATAACTCAAATCCAAGAAAAATGAGACATCTCTTTAAGCCTTCTCTAGCTCTAAAATTCTGTAGTTTTAAATATATTTATCATTTTATTACATAACTTGGTATTTTTCTTTCCAGATTACCCAAGTACTTCCTTACAAGAATGTGTAAATCCAGGGTGGAAAATGGCTTTATCTCACATGTCAATTCCAATCAGTAGGTCATACTTGCCTTCACTGTCAAGTTGAGGAAGGGGAGGCCCCACTGGGCTCAGCAAGAATAAGTATTGTGTTGATGAGAAATGCCTGCACAGACTCCCAAAGGGCAAGGGGCAGAGAAGTCCTTATATTAATGTGAACCAAAGCAAAAGGAGGAATTGAGATGATTATCCAGATAATCTGGTTTAAAATAAGTTTATTCAAAATATTCCCTTTAAGTGTATGTTTTTTTGTTGTTGTTGTTTATATATAATTTTATCTGCTTTCTCCATTCCAAAAAAAAAACAAAAAACCACTGTTATGAGTATTGCATACACTATATCATGTCAGTTTCTCTAGGAGCATGAACAGTTGACACTTCTAATTTTATCCCACTTTTATGGCTTTTATGTTCACATGTCCAAATGGCATCAATCTTACAAAATGACTTGTTATTTTTATGTTTGCTCTCTAGATTTACACAGTCCAATATGGTAGCCAAGAGCCATGTATGGCCACTTATATTTAGTTAGAATTAAATAAAACAAAAAATTCATCAACAGATGACTAGATAAAGAAGATGTGGTACATATATACAATGGAACACTATTCATCCATAAAAAAGAATAAAATAATGCCATTTGCAGCAATATGGATAGACCTGAAGATTGTCATTTGAAGTGAAGTGGGCCGGAAAGAAAAAGAAAAATGCCATATGAGATCATTTATATGAGGAATCTAAGAAATAAGAAGAATAAGAATAAGAATAAGAATAAGAATAAGAAGAAGAAGAAGAAGAAGAAGAAGAAGAAGAAGAAGAAGAAGAAGAAGAAGAAGAAGAAGAAGAAGAAGAAGAAGAAGAAGAAGAAGAAGAAGAAGAAGAAGAAGAAGAAGAAGAAGAAGAAGAAGAAGAAGAAGAAGAAGAAGAAGAAGAAGAAGAAGAAGAAGAAGAAGAAGAAGAAACAAGAAGAGGAAGAAGAGGAAACAAGAAGAGGAAGAAGAGGAAGAAGAAGAAGAGGAAGAAGAGGAAGAAGAGGAAGAAGAAGAAGAAGAAGAAGGAGGAGGAGGACACAAATGAACTACTTATTATTTATAACTAAGATGACTGATTCCTTGAATATGTGTAAGCACATTTGACTGTCCTTTATGATTGGATTACCACATTCTGTTGATTCTTATTTTGTAGTTGGCTTTATTCCTTTGATAACTATGTAAGTTTAAAAAGCCAAAGATCTAATCTTTTCTTAGAAACAATAATTAGTACATATATGTAAACTAAAAAAAATATGCAGTATACTGTATATACGTATTTACATGCAATATAATGTGTATGTGCAAACTGTAATAATTCTACCTAATAAAACTGAAAAAGGAGAAAAAAAATTTAAAAAATAAAAATCACCTTAAAAAAAAATTCAGCTCCTCAATCACACTAGCCACATTTCAAGTACTCAACAGGCATGTACTAGACAGCACAAATATAGACTAGTTCCATCACTGCAGAAGGTTCTATTGGAAGGTGCTGCTCTAGATCTCAAGGCTGGACACAATGAAAATGATGTATCTGTAAGTATCACTTAGGCATTTCATTATTCCCATGATGTACCAGGCAACAAGCTAAGTGCTTTATAAACATTATCTTCTTTAATTTTGTTGTTGTGGTGGTGGTGAGAACTGCTTAAGATCTACCCTCAGGAAACTTCAAGTATACATAGTCACCATTCTGTATATTAGATGTACTTTAGATCCACAGAACTTCATCCTATAACTGAAAGTTTGTACCCTTTGACTTACATCTCCCTATTTCCCCCTCCCATAGCCCCTGGCAGCCACCATTCTACTCTGTTTCTATGAAATCACACCTTTTTTTTTTTTTTTTAAGATCTTACATTTAAGTGATACCATACAGTATTTGTCGTTCTCTGGCTTATTTCAATTAATGCTATCCAGATGCATTCATGTTGTCACAAACAGCAGGATTTACCTCTTATTATGGCTAAATAATATCCCATTGTATATGTATACCACATCTTCTCTATCCATTCATCTGTTTATGGACACATAGGTTGTTTCCATACATTGGCTACAGTGAATAATGCTGCAATGAACATGGAAGCACAGATACATCTCTTCAAGATCCTGATTTCATTTCCTTCAGATATATACCAACAAGTGAGATTGCTGGATCATATAGTAGTTGTATTTTTAATTTTTTGAGGAACCTCCATACTGTTTTTCATAGCAGCTATTCCAATTTACATTCCCACCAACAGTGCACAAGGGTTTCCTTTTCTCCACATCCTCACCAATATTTTTATCTCTTGTCTTTTTGATAATAGTCATCCCAACAAGTATGACATGATATCTTATCAGGGTTTTGATTTTTGCAATTCCTTGAAGATTAGTGGCATTAAACATCTTTTCATATAACTATTGGCCATCTGTATATTCCTTGGGAAAAAAGTCTACTCAAGTCCTTTACCCAATATCTCATTTCACCTTCACAACCACCCCATGAGGGAAGAATTATCACTCTTGCATTGTAGACAAAGCCAAGACAGGTAAAGCAATTCATTCCATAACCACAAGATAGTAATTAAAAGAGCTCAGATTCAAAACTAGATCTTTCTGATATCAAAGCTCATGATCCTTACCATTATACCTGCACCTGCAAAAGAAATAGCAATTGTATTGAATAATTCACTTGGTTTTGTGCTTAACACTTGAGACTTCCTAGAGATAGTAAATAAATTAAAAATTTCAAAACCAGGATATTTCTGTATGTAATAGATTATCATCTGTTGTTCATACCATATAATAAAGAAAAGTATGAGATATCCTTGAATTAACCTTTTATCCATTTTTAGTATTGTGAATATGAATTAATAAGTAAACAAATGATTGTCTTAATACTTGTTCCACCTGTATCAGCCAAGGTCCCATCAAGAAAGAAAATGGCACACTCAAACTGAGTGAGAAAAGTTTAACAAAGTGATGACTAACAAGGTGTGGACAGTGTTTAAAAAAACAAAAAAGGAAAAGTGCATACCCCATGGCAAGCAAGAGTGGGAAGCCATTATTACCTAAAGCATGTGGGATGGGAGGAGCAAGGAAGGGAGCACTTACTGGAACCAGAGAAGGCAGTGGTATGGAGAAGGCGCCTGATGGAAGCTGTGGTCTTTTGTAGGGACACAGTGAACTTGGAGTGACTTAGCATGGAGAGAGCCACCTCACTCACCAACTATCCTCCAAAGTGAGGACAAGGTTGTCCATTGACAGTCCATACAATGCAGCCTACTGGGATACCCAGAAAGATAGAGAAGAGTGGAGGGCACACACAGAAGATACTGTACATATTATCCATAGTGTTGTTTGGGAAAAGACTAAGAACTGTGATGCATGAGATTAATGTTAACGGGGATAAGCTGACTAACAACAGACTTCCTTATATAAAAGAGAGTCACTTAACGGCCAGTTAAATCTTCAAGGTAGAAGAAATGCCCAACCTCAAGCCCAGGCAGACCGTGGGTCTATTCCCATCACCAGTTCAAGTACAGTTAACTGAACATTGTACTTTCACTATCGGGTTTCTTTCATGCCATGGCAAAGGACACGGCAACTACATCATGGTAACAATCTGAAGCAAACGGGTAGTTACCTAGAATATTTGCTTGATTGTAAAGGCTGTTACATTAGTGACTCAAGAATTGGCAGTAAGAGTCATAGTATTGAGAATGAAAACCATGGCTGGTCCTAATTCCAGGGCCATTTCTATAGAGCTGCCAAATTTAGCTTTGGGGACGAATCCTTTGACTCACTATTAAATGCCTACTATATTCCAGATATTAGCACACCAGTCACTCAATTCATCTCATTATTCCTGGGTATACCATTCCCTTTTCTTTAGTTATGACTTGACTGCTTCCTCTCTCTGATACCCCCTCCCTGCCCTGGTCTGATAAACTCCTACCCCTACTGCAAAACCCACCTTGAGGATCATATCCACTGGGAAATCTTTCCAATTTCTACCCTGAAGGCTGAGGGGCTCCCTCCCTGGGATCCTCACAGCTCTTGATTCATCCTGCTATTACAGCAGGAATCAGAATCTATTTATGTGTCTGTCTCCTAAGCTTGGTGAGACCTAGTGCTTAGCCAGGGAGAGGTTCATTTTAATTAAGTTTTAGTACATAAGTATCTTTGAAAGGCACTGTGGGACTGGGTGCGGGAGTAATGGCAATATGAGAGGAGAAAAGCAGATAAAGAGTAAATAAAGTCCCTGATCCCTGTCCTCAGAAGAAGAGTAATCAGATAAAATACAGGATGCACAGTTAAATTTCAATTTCAGATAAACAACAAACAATTTTTAATATAACTTTTAAAATACATCTCATGCAAAGAGATTAAAATATTGCCTGGGATATCATACACTAAAAATACTATTTATCTAAAATTCAAATTTAACTGGATATCCTGTATTTTAATTTGTTAAATCTGAAAACCCTGTCCTCTAGTTGATGAATTAAAATGTGACTATATGGTTAGTACTACGAGGCAGAGCACACTACTAATACAAGAGTGGTGCAGTTTGGAGAGCACTAGGGGAGACACTGGTAGCACAGGGAGACCCTGGTGGCGCAGGTCTGGGACAAGCCTTTCCCTCTTTTCAGTACAAAGGGCTCCTGCCAGTAAACATGGCTTCTCTCTGGCTACCTCAGCTT
Organism: Camelus dromedarius; assembly: GCF_036321535.1. Classification (NCBI taxonomy): domain Eukaryota; kingdom Metazoa; phylum Chordata; class Mammalia; order Artiodactyla; family Camelidae; genus Camelus; species Camelus dromedarius. The sequence continues at coordinate 39,051,411 of NC_087443.1, read as the reverse complement.
ACAGAAGCATGGTGTGCTTGAAAGTACCCTGGATTTGAAAGAGAAGATCTGAACTTAAGTCACAGGCAGACTACTGATCAGCTGTGTGGCTTTCAGGAAATAGCTAAATTTCTCTAAGTATCATTTTCCTTTCCCATAATTGCAAAACTCAGAACTGATTTTTAAAGAGGAGGAGGGAGTCCTTTTATGTACTTAGGGATTCATATAGGGTGCACTCTGAGAAAAATGAGAATCTTCCTGTAGAAGATTCATCCACTGCCTCACCCATTTCTGCCTCCCACTGCTAACAGACACTGGCCCCTTGGCATGAGCCGAAAATTAATATTACTTCAATGCTTCATCCCTCAGAATCTTCTATATCACTGGTCAGCAAGCTTTTTCTGTAAAGGGGCTTATAATAAATATTTGGGGCTTTGCGGGTCATCTAACTTACACGTTATAAACTATTTTAGGCTTTTCAAGTTTCTGTTGCACCACTCAACTCTTCCACTGTAGCATGAAAGCAGCCAAGGACAATACGTAAACAAATGAGTATGGCTGAGTTCCAACACAACTGTATCACAGACACGACAGTAGAATTTCAAATAATTTTCAATATGTTGTGAAATATTCTTCTTCTTCTCACTTTAAAAAATCTTATAAAATGCAAATAACCATTCTTAGCTCTCAGGCCATAAGGAAATAGACAGCAGGCCAGATTTGACCCTTGGCTGGATTTGCCTATCCCAGTTCTACATAACCAAATTGTAAACCTCTGATAATCATTTCACCCCGGAGGGGTGGTCCATCTCCAACTATCTGTGCCATAGAGGAGAACTGGGAAAAGAGCTGTTCTGAGTTCTTATCCAGCCCTGGCTGCTGCTGTTAACTTGCAGTATGAATCCAGAGAAATTATGTCACCACTTCCTGTCTCATCCTTCATCTGTTTAAAAAAAGACCCAGGGTGAGGGGGCATTATATTTAGCAAGCTGCTAAATAAAGTGGTTGGGAAATACAAATGAGGTAAATAAGGACAGACACAGGGACGGTCCAAGGGTTGAGTAATATTGAAAATCATACGGCAAGAAAAAAAAGAGAAATCAAATTGCTTTCCTTGTAAATTTTCCACCACGATGTTTTTACTTCATGGAAAGCAGAGTAAGGTGTGAGGTCATTTTTCCTTCACACACAATTCACTTTCATGGAGTTTGTTAAAAAAGGAGAAGTTTCTCTCAACAGAGAAGCCTCAATGCCTAACTGAGCCCAAAGGGAGTATTTTCTCACGAAGGCCATTTCTGCCCCTCCCCTGCCCCTCCCTTCTCTTCCCACACTTCTCCCCACCCCATCTCAGCTACTCTGAGCGTATCCCACTTTCCCCAGTTATAGATAGTTCCCTTCTTGATTCTTTTCTCCTGCAGGATTGTGATGCTAAAACATTTGCAGGTATATTGCAAAGCCACGAACCTAACACAAACACTGTGCTTAGAAATCATTGTTGTTTTGATGAGATGAGATCAAGAAGATAGAAAAAAATTTTTTTAATTCTTAAAACTTATGAAAGTACAAAGAGTCAGGTAAACAACAATACAAAAAAGCCAAGTATAGAGAAGAAGGTGCTTGTTTCAATAACCTGGGAATTTTTTGCTGGTGAGACACAGCAATCAACTATAAATGAAAATCCTACAGAGTTTATAAAAAGGGCCCTTCAGGTGACATGAGGGGAAAAGATCAGGTTTTGATAGAAGTAGAAAGCATCCACCAGAATGGAATGATAATTAGAGATAATTATAGTCAAGTACAAGGGTGCCAGAATACTGGTGTCTACCCAGCAAGTAGAGTTGAATCTCACTTTTAATCACTTCAAACATGGCATTTTTATTTCTTGGTTGATGAATCTTTCACAATCTCAGTGTATTCACAGAGCATCTTGGCTCAACCAAGGTCAAAGAAATTAAGAGATGTATTCTCCTTAGAGTCTCAGTCCTTCTCAGACACTTAACTAAATGGCCTAAGAGAGGCACTGTGGGGCACAAAAGGGATCACCAGAATTAAGGACCTGGTCTTGCCCCTTTTGAGTCAAATGCATGTGAACACATGAACTTCTTTGAGCCTCAGTTCCTTTATTTGTAGAATGAGGTATCATGCTCTGTTCTACTTACCACACAGCTCTGTTGTGAAGCTAAAACAATATGACACATAAAAACAGCTTTGCAAATTATAAAAATAAAAGTTCTTTTTATGATTATTATTGTTATTGAAGAAGGAATAGTTCAGGTCAGCTGCTAAGCTATCAAACAGCTGCTTCAGTTAAATGAACGGATGACCTGTAAGGGTTAATAAGCACATGTCTTGGTCACCACTTAGGCCTAGTGAGTCAGAGCCCAAGAGCACGAGGTCCAGATCATGGGCTCCATGGGACCAGCTCATCTGACTTGGACAGCAGGAGCTTCCAAGTTAAAGAAATCTGGAATTGAACCCCATCTCTACCCCTTAATTCACCAGGCAAGTCCCTTATCCTATCAAAGCCTCACTTTCCCCAACCTTAAAATTGGGACATTAATGCTACCCTGAAGGGTTGTTGTGAGACTCAGAGATAACATATATAAACTCCGGTATGTAGAAAGTTTTTCATAAATAAGAACAACTACTGTAAAGGGAAGAGGCAACAGCTTTAACCCTTACCAGCTATTTTGCAAATGCATGTGGAGATGGCATATGTGAATGATCTGCTCCGATCTATTCCCATTTCTTAGGAATAAAATCCAAAAGATGTGGCCCATTGATTGATTCACATCTAAAAGCGATAGCACATTATAAACTGACTTCTTTCAGTTACATTTCTTATTGTAATACAGTTCTTTGGACACACCAACAAAAATTTTGATAATCTGATCTAAACTGGCTGTAAGGCTGCCCCATGCTCAAAATTGCCAATCCTCCCCATCTCCACAACCCTGCCCCTTGGTTGACCATAGTGAATCCTTTCCAAACTTCTGCCTCACTTTGCCTTCTACGAAACCCAACACCCTAGCCAAAATGACATCTCACTATTTCCCAAAGTCACCCTCTGTCAGAAAATCCTGAAGCTATACTAACTCAGATATCCCAGAAACAATGAGACTCTGAGATCCACTTGCAGGTGGCATATTGGGGAGTTCTCAAGAAACGGGTGAGGAAGTGAGGGTCGCAGGATTGGGCAAGGAGAGAAGTTGAACCACGATGAGGTGCCACAACTGAGGTCTCAAATGATCCCATGTGAAGCTCTGGAGCTGGGATGGCCCTTCAGGGATGTTATAATTATGTCTAGGGGCTGTGTGCTTTACCTGACATTGACCAGTCACTGCAGGTGGGACTCCCCCAGGGAGGGGGCATAACCTCTAGCAAAGGGTAGTTCTCAGAGAGGAACTCTGCTGAGCTCTGTTAGCAGCCAACCCTCCCTGTAGCTGGGCAATGTGTGAGTCCTGCTGAAGGGGCATCTGGGCAGCACCCCATCACATCCACTACTCCAATTTCCAAACTACTGCCCAGCCTTCAAGGCCCATATTCAACACTGCCTCACAATGAAGTCCATTCTGACCCTGAATTTTCTCCCTCTTCATACTTGAGATACAGCCATCACACCTACAGGACACTTCCAAGTGCCTCTTGTGTTGCCACTGAGCTCAGAGGTCACAAAGCTCAAAACATATACCTGGTACCACTTTTCAAAATCCCAGTGAATGTAGAGAATGAGAAAGTTATATCCCTTAAACACATGCAGTGATGTGTGTTCTTATAACTTAAAATTTCCAAGACCTCAGCACATTGAAGCATACTTAATTCTTCCTAGTCTGGTTCCTCATTTTGTTTATAGGAAAAAATATTTCATTGGTAATGATACAATTCTATTCTTACACAATATCCATTGGGGCTTTCGTTTCCTTTATTTGCTGAATAATTCTTCTTTATAAAGTATTCTCTTGAAAATATAACAAGAAGTACTATACACTGAAAGGAAAACTCAGACTGGATGAGCAGGGTCAAATTAATAAGAAATCTTCCAAATTACACAAAACTATCAGCCATAAAGAAAATATAGTTGTAAAGAGAACTCAGTATTCGTTGTAAGTATACCTATCCAGCTCCGTTAAGAAGTAAAAAACTGAAGATTAGTGTCACATTAATGCCATCATTTCACATATTTTTGAAATGACTTACTGGATCAAAAACATGAAAATGATTATTTCCAATAAATAGGTTATGTGAATGAAAAAAAATTGAGTTAAATGAATGAATGAAGCTAAATTCTTCTACCAAATGGAAGATATATATATGAAAGTTATATTTATATTTGTACATATTTACACATATAAAATATATATAAAGTAAGTTATATGCTTATATTATATGTATTTATATATAAATGTGTGTATGTGCACACATGTGCATTAGCGGAATATACACACATATATATGCTTCCCTAAAAACTTATATATAGCTGTTGTCCTTTGGGTAATTATACCACTTAACTCTGATAGATCATCACAAAGTGAAGGGCTGAAGCTTCTCCAGTTCTAAGTCAACAGTATGGTCATCTGTATATGATCCCTCCAGTGCTTCTTAATCTACAATACAACACTTTACACAGTATCACCCTTAGACCCACGCAAGCAGCCCACCCCAATCCATACCTCAGGATACCTGGGCTTTGATGGTATTATGCAAATTTGTCTAAGTCTTCCTCAAGTACCTGGCATCTACCAGTGCTAGCAGTGACACCCAGGTCAGGCACCCTCATCCTAGACTGGGATTTGCACGGGCTCTGGTCCCCACTTCTCCTATTCAGGGCACTCTCCAACCCTCTGCCCCAGGGTGGGGTTGACTAGATGCACCCATGACCTCAGACCTCTTGGTTGTGTAGGGTCTATGGTCAGGTTCCGTTCCAGGAGGCTGGCCTGGCAAATGGGTCAACCCCCACTGGTCAGCATGGTGTTTCTTCACATAACATTGAGTGACCAGAGTGGATGATTTCCTCATAGTGGACATAGGATCATTCAGGAATAACTTCACTTTTGGGCTTGAGCCTGGTATTTGTGGGCCTGTCAGCATTTCCACTGCAGTGCTGCCACCAGTCTATAGAACCTCAGGCTGGTGGGGTGGAAGTAGTATCCTTTGCCCTTTCTGCCCCCCGACCCTCATTGCTGGCCCAAGGGTGGTCACCCCACTCTCATCAGCTCTTGCCACATGTCAGACAGTCCTCAGGAGTGGCCTCACTCATATCCTCCAAGGTTTTTGGAGACCGCTATTCCACAAATGGAATGCAAATGGCCACAGACCCTTGCAATAGATGACCCCTTGTCTCTGGTCAATGTGGTAAAATTGTATTTTCCAAGGTTGACCTTTTTGTAAGAATAGGACTACTCTTCTCACTGGTCCCACAGGACCCTCTCCTATCATCAACATTGAAAGAGATCACTAGGAATGCAGTAATGACAGCCTAAAGCAATCAAGAGAAGACATGGTTGAAAACTGTTATTCTACATTTATACTATAAATTTAACATGACCTAAAAATGAATTATTGTTTCCATTTTTCTGCATACTCTGGGTAAAACTTGCATTTGTGGTCATCAGCAAAGAAGCACAGTAATGATCCTTAAGAGTCATTGGAGGCCAATGTTTATAGGCAGCACAATGGAGGATGAAGTGCCCTGAGTAATGATATGACTAGCACTAAACAAATGGTTATTAGAGACCTAGTCACATTGCTTCAATACAAGTAGGCTTCAAAAAGCTATGCCACTGTAAGTAGTAACATATTTGTCACCTTTTTCACATCACAGGAGATAAAAAGTTAGCCAGGAATGGGTGTATTTGGCAAAAAACAAACAAACAAACAAAAAAACAAAAACCAGAGAGGTGGTTCTTGAACCTAAACAGAAAGAGATGGTGCCTAGACACCATGAAGAATCTTCATATGCACTGACCAGACAACAAGCAAATATGTAAGGACTACTTTACTTGTCATTCTAAATCTTCATTGATAAATGACTATACCTCAAATGGGTGCATTAACTTTATGTTTTTTAATCAAATTCTTTCTATAGGTAGGGCTCCTGCAAAACATGTTTTCCCAAGGTCCTGTGCATCCTCAAAGTGGCCCTGATCCTATATGAGTTTTTTAAAAATCACCCTGAAACCTAGAGATACTGAATAAACAATTATTTTCACAAGCCCTTTTTCAGTGCAGCAAATTCTCTGAACACTCCAGATTGTGACTGAATATCATTATTAGAGTCACTTGATGATGTCTTCCAATGGAATGTTTGAAAAATATATTGACTCTTAAAATCAAAATAAATGTTAAGACCAATGAGACCATTTCCCTTGCTCCGTATCAGTCATATTTCCCCATGCTCTCCATTCTTACCAATTCTTGTTATCCACTACTTAAAGTCCCATAACTGTTTTAGATATCAAATATAGGTAATTCATATTTAAAGACAAGCTAGTATAGCACTGACTAAAAATGCTCATTACATCTGACCCAGCTGCCTCACATTCTTCACCTTCTTCTTTTCTCCCTCCCACCTTCAAGCAGTCTGAAACCCAAAAACACCAATGAAAATGTTTCCCTGTTTTCATAACTTTCTGAGAAGAGATTCCATCACTGTGTCCAATCACTCATTTCAACGTCTAACAATGTTCACAAGGTACTCATATGAGGCACTTCCATGCAAGGCACTTATCCTGGATCTGATGAACATATCTCTGGATTGATTGTTCATGTCTCTGGAGTCCTAACCAGAGACATCCAATGACCCCATCCTAGTCTATCCAGGCAAATAAAGCCTTTTTTAGGGAGCAAGTATCTTTCCCACAAAGATCATGCCTTAAACTCCTCTGAATTTATCTGCTACTTTCAAGCACAGATCAAAATACGTATTTCTTAAAACTTAAAAAAATCCATTTCCAGATTTGCTGATAAATCCCTTCCCCAAAAGATTATTTAAGCCCTTTTGATTAACTCTGTGGTAAGCTATGAACATCAGTCCATTTCCTCTCTAGTATTTTTGTTTTGGTTTTTATTCTTCTTCCACTTACTGTTTTTCCTATTTGAAATTGAGGTCTCCTGATTTTAACCCATGTGAAAGAAACACATTATTCAGCCTCTTAACTGTTACAGGATTTGTTTGACAGATTATCTCAATCCTTACAAAGTAGAAAGGTAAAGCTCCACTATGCCAGCTTGTAAGTCCAACTTCACTGTGGAAACACAACCACTGAGTCCTTCTTTCCACTGCCTAAAACTGCAAAAGGACAGTTTCCCCTTAGATCTCCCCAAGCTAATGTCTGACGGCTTTAGAGGCTTTGGAGGCACATTTGACATCTAGATATGAGAAGTGAAAGCTAAAATGCAGTGATTCACATTTGTAGCAGTTATGAATTTTACATGGTTAAAAAAAAACAAGCTCTCTTCTATTCACTGTAAATGAACTTAAATCACTGATAGTGGAAAACTTAAGCTTAACAATCAAGATAAACTTAGTTACTGGTTTATTCTAGAGTCCCTGGGCGGGAATCATCAGTCATCTCAGGATGCTCCCTGCCCTTTCTTTTCTCCTTATCCCTGTGGAGTGATCTAAGTTAGGGGAGGGGACTTTTGAAACTTTCCGCCATCAGTCTGAGGTCATCAATAGGTGTGATACTCAAAATATTTAACAAGCAATAGGTACAGGTACCAACCAATCAGAACAGATACCAACTGACACAAATGATAGGGCCTTGCTGGTGAGTACCAGGTGATGTCAACCCTGCCCATGAGCATCCATCCACAATGACTTCCAATGCAGCCTGTTCTTTGACACCTGGGACCTACCACTATGGCATCCATGGTTGAAACACCTGCATCCTGCTCTGTTCTCAAGTTGATGAGTCCTCAAAGGCCACACAGAAGACTCCAGAGACTTTCAGGTCATTTGACATCTAAATATGAGAAAGGAAAATTAAGACTGTAATGACTCACATTTGCAGCAGTTATAAATTTTATACATTAAAAATAAGAAACATACAAGTGTGTACAAATGTACACACTCTTACTATCTCAGGGGGATGAACATTTATGACTGTCTGGCAGTTCCTGGGGTTGCAGGCATTTTGGGGTGCTGCTTTAGACTTTCTCTTCTTAGATTTTCTTGCTGCCTTTTATACTTTGCTGCTGTAGAGCCATGCTAGAATGGGAAACTTACCTACAAGAATAGCTTTCTTTCTCTTGAGCTTCATTAGGAAGCAAGGTACATGGCCCCAAATCCATCCCAACCTATCCTATCCTATCCTTAGGTTTTCCAAAGGTTCAGTAGGAGGCGAGCAGGGCACTAAGCACTTTCTCCAGGTATTTATCAGCCTCTAATCTCTATTTTCTTCTCCTGGGTGTCTGCTGCTCAAACCTGATCTCCCTTGGGGAGGAAAACATTCATGATCTATTTCTTCTCAGTCTGTGGTTTGGCATAAACTCTATGCACTGCAGCTTCCAGACTCTTAAGCTTTTGAAGCTCAGGCTTTTGCAGTAAGTCTCAGCTTTGAAGAGTATTGCCTCTCTGAGGAATTTAAACAATAAATTCAGAAACTCAATTGATTTTCTGATTTTAGCTTTCTCCTAAAGTAATAAATTCCACTGATACAACGGGTAAACGGCTGCAAAGAAGGAAATTGTGAAAAAGGAAACATACACACAAAAACTCTTTGGTATCTTTTCCAAACTTTATCCTTTGCACACATTTTGGGAGAGTTTCTCTCAATATCCAAAATAGAGACTCAGAGGCCTCTTCTTGTAATTAAGATGTACATATTAATAGTTAATCAAGAACTTGTGACAAAGACATTTAAAATACAAAATATCTTCATTAAGAAAATTCTATTCCATTTAATATACTACTCGTTCAATGACCTCAACTCAAGGAAAACTCAAGATGGTACATCTATCCTCTACTGTCTTTGTTTTCTTTCTCCCAAAGGAAATATTTCAAGAGCCCACATTCCTCACATATGTGTCACCCTGTTCTAAAAACCTTCCTTCTATAGAAGAAAGGAGGTTACTTTAAGGACAGTTAAGATTTTTCACACCGAATTTTAGGGGCTGATGGCATAAGTTAACACTTCGGGATGTTGACAATTCACTTCTTTGTCTTTGACACTGGTTTTAAAGGAATATATTCCATTCTGGGTTTTTCCCCCCAAATCCAGGAAGTAAAATACATATTTTAACATATAAATATTCAGGATCTGAGGGAAGACTGAAAGCAATGTTTAGTCTCCCAGTAATGTAGGTATTTGCATCTTTCCCTAACAGCCAGGTAGATGCAACATATCATCCTGGCACTAAAAGTGGAAAATGGGTTAAAGAGGAGAAGGAGGAAAGGTGGGGCACTTATTTTTGTACAGCACCTCAGAGGATACAATAAACTCTTCCTTTGGTCTCATTTGACCCTGTAAACAACCTATGCTGTGAGACCAATACTATTATCATCCCTATACCTGATGAAACTGATGCTCATGAAGAGTGTGTCTCATACAAGGTCACAGAGGTAATACATGATAAGCTGTAACAAACACAAACCCAGCTATTCTGATTTCAAATCCCACACTCCTCTCACCAAAGCACAGTAGTATCCCCAATTAAATGCACATAGATTTGGGAGCTGTGGCAATTCTCCTGAGAGACCATTCCCATCTACAAAGTTACCTATTGAAGCTTATGGCCAAGAATACTACCACTCATCTATATGCATGTTTCTCCTCTTCCTTTAGAAAAGGAGACATATTAGAAATTTCTCAGCCTCTTTAGGTGAAGCAACATGACTGAGTTACGGCAAATGGACTGTGGGCATAGGTGACGCATACCACCTTTAGGCCTGGTCTCTTATGATCACTCTCACAATATGCCATGTTCTTTTTCTTATCCCATCATATACTCAGATACAAAGGAAATGGTGGAAGAAGTGAGGGTCAGTGAATGGTTGCAAAGAGCAGCAACGGCCTGTGACATGAATGAAAAACAAATCTTTAATGTGAAAGCCATTGACCTTTAGGGGCCCTTTGTTAGAGCACTGGTGATTTATCCTGACTAAAACAAAGACCAAAGAAAATATCATATTGTAATGCCTAGGCTACAGTGACACCAAATTTTTTAAATGATAAAGAGAAGATGGGGAAACTATCTTTGATTCTTAACGTCCTCTTAAATTTGACAGTGAAAAATCTTAATGATAATTGGTACAGGAAAGGTCCGGGATTGGTGAGTTTTACACACACACACATTTTACTTTACATTATGTCAAATAATTCTTGGATAGGGCGAATTCAGGCTTTAAAAGGACAGAAAATTACATAAATGGGGGAAGGGTCCTCTCAAAGAACATAAGTTCCAAACAAAATTAAGTACAAAAGTAAGTATTTACTGAGAACTGGAAAATAAATTACAACCAAATTGAAAATTTTTAAAGCTGACAAAAACCATAAACATCAAAAAATCCAAAAAAGATAGTATAAGATTTTTTTATTGGCTGCCTGACACACCCATATAATATTTACATTCTTTGGCTGCATACTCTTACCACCCCCTTCCCATGGCAATGACTTTCTATTTTTTTTAATACAGAGAACAGAAAGATAAATGTCTTTCTTTTAACACAGTTGGTCAAAATTTGTTCTTATTATTGATTGTAGTGTCATGTGCATATTTAGGATTATTGTCAACTTTGCAAAAATCTCTATCAAATTTCTGCTATATATGAGTGTAAAGTTTAAACGAATTATCCAGTCTGGCTTTCAACTCTGTATATTTCAAGCTTGTTTCTCGTATTCAATCCACATGCTTCCAAGGCTGGGGACCATCAGACATTAATATTAAGATAGAATTTCTGCCCTGAATCTCTGTGTCATAATGTCAGGTGAGTTGGCACAATGGGCAATAGAAATTTTCCTGGAAGATGTGTGTATTCTAGGAAACTAGCTATAATATGGAAGTGATTGAAAACTATATTAAGTATATCCCAGTAAACCCACACTAAGTGTATTCCCCATTGTACTTTTCTAAGTAAGATTTTTTAAATATATAAAAATCATGGTTTCCCCTATATCACTTAACTTGAGGGAAAGTGTAACATGAGAAGTGAGAAAGTTGGAGAGGAAAGAGGGAGCTTAACTAATTGTAATTAAAATATCTAGAAATTTTCCCTAGAGTTTAATGTTTTAATAAAGCTCAGACTAATGACCAAAGCTAGAATGGTCAATGCTCTACTCCTAAATTGCAAATGTGATTCAGGAAATCCCAAATCAGCTTCATGACCACATTTGTTGAAAACTAAACTTTTTAATGCTTTCATTAGGTAAAATAAAATTAAATCTCTTCTCAAAGTAAGTCCAATGATGTCCCAGGTATCTCTCTTTCATTGCAACATAAACAGTCCAACAGTTAAACTAAATTTTGTGACCACTCATAGGAGCCAAGATCATGCAAATAAAAGTGCCTAATAAAGGTAGGCATAATAGGTACATAATAAAGACAGACATTGCCTATTGGCACATTAAGGTTTTGAGACATTCACCACATCTAAAAAATGACCCTTTGAATTTTTTAATTAGTTAAGTGGATTGAAATGGAAGATGGGTTGAGTTTATCCAGGTGGGTCATAAGTTGGCTGGAATTAATCTAGGAAAGCTCCTGGGGGGAGATGTGTAATTTGGGGTAGTACTGGGATAGTGGCTAAGCTCCATGAGCACAGGAATTTATCTGCTGTGTTCACTGCCATCTCTAGTGCCCCTAATACTATGAAGCACATACTAAGTGCTCAATTCACATTTTTCACTTGCATGGACGGATGGAAGGAAAGAGGGAGAGAGGAAGGAAGGAAAGAAGGATGAGAAAGGAAAGGAAGGGGTAGGGAAAGGAAAGAAGGGGAAGAAAGAGGAGTGGAGGGAAAAGAAGAAAGGAGAACAGAAGGAAGAAAGGGAGGAAGAAAGGAAGGAAGGAAGGAAGGAAACAAACCAAACTGTGCCTTAGGTAAATCACAAATCAGTGTGTCTCAGGATCCTCACCTATAAAATGAAGAGTCCCTCCCTCATAAAGTTGTCATGAGGATTAAATGAGCTACTACATATAAGACATTTATAAGAGGACCTGGTACTCAGTAAACCTGAGTTACTACAATAAATGTTAGATCTTCACTTAGTTCCTTGGAGCAATTATGTTACTCAAAGTATTCAACAAGAGAAGATAGTGTTACTGATTGGCACAGAGAGAAGGGAACTGAATTAGATGAATGATTAATGCCAAGGGGCCTGAAATCTCTATTCTAAAAATTTACAATTTCATGGGAGAGTCCAGAAGATCTGGGATTTCATTCTCAAATAAAAATGAAAAGAAGAGCATGCCCTGTGATGTGGCAGGAAGACTCATCTCAAGCCCCAGTTGGGTAAATGCAATCAATAACATCCTGTCAGGAACTTTTTGTGGTCTCATGTAAATATAGGGTACCTGAATAAAAGATAAAAACTGTCATTTCCTCTCTCATGTTGTAGCATGATGACTTATCTATTCCTTTGAAATAACCAAACCAAACCTAACAATTGCTCTTAAACTTTCCTAGTTTAAATGTATCCATTGTGAAACATAAGGAAAAACTGGTACAGGATGGTAGTATACTTTTAGGACATTTGCAGAGAGGAACACTAGAAAGAATGAGGAATAATTAACTCAATCCAATGGGTAAGTTATCACTCCTAAGACAGCCTATGAGGGAAAAAGTATCATGGGCTGTTTAATCAACCCTGAACTACGGGGGTGACTAGTTATAATTTAGGTGTTTTCCAATTAGTTAATACAAAACAGTAATAAATAGTCAGCAGCATTCTCAACCCAATGCTTCCATGCAGTTAATGAGAGTTATTGTAGAGTTCTTTTAAAAATCTGAATTTGACTTGGGATATTAATTAAAATTTTTACTTCTCAAAATTATTATGTTTTATTTGTTTATCAAACCCATGATCTTCAATGCAATTCAGGCTTATAAAGGCAATATGAAAAATCACTGAGGCAGGAAGCAGGAGCTATTTTAACATACAGGCAAGCCACTGCAAATAAGGAATCCTTTAAATTGGGGGACAACGTTGAGGTCCAGGCATAAAACAGCAAGTCACAATTGGTCTCCCACTGTTTACAATATGCTCTTGCTCTGAAGGGAAGTGAACATCAGCTTTAACACTATCCACAATGGAAGCTGCATAAGATGTATGGCAGAGAGTTTCATATGATGTTGGTGTTTCATAAGATCCCAAGCAGAGGACATTCTGGTCAGGCAACTTATGAGCAGTGATGGTTCCCCAACTTGGGCTCACCCTGAAAGCTCATCTCACCCCACTTGACAAAATGAAAGCAAAAGTTGACACTGTCTAGCACAGACCTTCAGATCCAAGTCCTCCAGAACACATATATAATCTCACTGTGATCAAGTAAAAGGGTGGGATTGATACCGTTTTCCCTATGCCTTATCCTAATTTCTAAAAAACCTACACTTCAGTTCATTTGTATAAACAACATCAAGAATTATTTTCAAAGACAACCTTCTGAAGTAACTGGATACTATTATAGAATAATATTTACTTATTTATCACATGGGCCAATATTCATTAAAATTTAAAGTAAAATCAGATCCACTCAAATCCCAGTAACTAATGAGGAAGAAGCATGGAGAAAAAAAGTCAGAAAAACCCAGAGTAAGATCTCAAATTTACCAGAAATAGGACCAACTTAATAGAATAAATTACTTGACCTGGACAAGACTGAATTTCCTCAACTATAAATGGAATTGAGAAGTCTCACCTTACAAGGTAGCTGTGAGAAACAGCATATGTACCAAAGAAAGAGTAGGGGCTCAATAAATGTTCTCATAATTATTAGGATCAACACGAAGATTTTGTGGTAATTCAACAAAGGCAGAGCATTAGTAAACCCAAGTTCCACTCCTCAAGGCCCCAAATTTAGCTGAATGATATGAGGCAAATTCAATCAATCAAGTTCAGTTTCCTCATCCTTACATAAAAACAGTAGTTGCAATCCTTGTTAAATACATAATTTTAATGGTGAAAAATAAAAAGGTAAAAATCTTTAAAATTTAAAAACACTATACAAAGTAACATTAATGTAATTGCTGGTACTGTTAGAAAGACCAAATGCCCTTTGTGTTGTTTTTGCTGCTTTCCCTGTTCTGCTTTCAGTCAAATGCCTAAGAGTTCTAGGCTTATCTAGGTCTACTCTGCCAGTGTGGTAGGGGCAGCACCACAGCCCCTTTGCTCCCTATCCCCTTGAAATATGACATTTTTCCAAACTGAAATCTGGCAATTCTAGATAGGATGTGGTGGGTATGCTGAGTAAAGAAACTACTGAAGCAATTTCTCTTCCTGGGAATGTCCAGGAGGAATCCTCACCTACTCAGTGGGGTTTTAATTGTCTGGGACATCTTCCTCATTATTCTGCTAGTGTCCCTTCTCAGCTGCCCACCGAGCTTGCCCACTGCCTTTTTGATTGTCTCTGACCCTTTCTGAATGTGTCTTGTTCCCCTAATAATGAAATGCTCTTCTTAAGGCCCAGATCTGTGTTTTAATTATCTTTGAATCTTCCATGTTACTTCTCACTCTTCTCTTCACAATTGATTAATTCTAACCTTGGATAAATCCTCCTTTTTAACTACTTATTATCTGTCTGAGTTTAGCAAAATGACTGTCCAGCAAAATAATAGAGAAGTCTGAGTTTCTCTATCTGACGAACAGGGTAACAACACTTTATGATATGACAATAATAGTAATTACAATAACTAACACATATTGAAAAGTTACAATATCCCAGACATTACACTAAGTGCTTACAAACAGAATTTCATTTCATCCTCTCAGTAACCTAATGATTATGTCTCATTTATAGAGATGGAAGCCAAGGCACAGAAGAATAAAGTAACTTGCTCAAGGAGTTAAAGTAGCTTGTCCAAGTTTGTGGGTGCAGAACCAGGATCCTGACCCAAGGCTATACCACTGTATTTATATTTAGTATTTATAATACTTCTAGCTTTTGTCCCCAAACCAAAGTTTCAAAATTTACTTGGAACATCAAAGGTCTTGTATATAAGCCTATTGCTAATTGTGAGAATCTGATTTGTAGATTTGAATACACATTTAGTTCATCTCCTCTATCTTATGAACCAAACCCATTTATAATCTGCATTGTTTCAAAGTAATGGAACTGCCCTAATTCATAAATATTCAGTTTCTTCAAATTATACCAAGGAAGAAATTGCTTCCTGTTGGCAGGGCTGATTTATCCATTAGGTACAGCAGGCACAGTGCCTACACCCCACAAAGCTTTTAGAGTTTTGCAAAAATCTTTCAGTTTCCTTTAACATGAGAAGAAAAAAGTGAACTTTCAGGTCAAAGGAAATATTGTGATATATAGCATTACTATATTTGCCTTTAAACTAACATAGCCGTGAAATATAATTATTTATCTATTTCATTTTTATGGAGGAAAGGGCCCCCTGAAAGTCTTCCTATGGCCCTTCCTGTTGACTGAGCAGGTTGTGGGCACTTAGTGTGTTACTGTATCTCACTGCACCCTCACTTCTTGCCACCAAGGTCACACTGCTGCTGCTTTGTGACTTCTGGCTGCTCTGTGAGACAAAAAGGTCCAGCTTGTGAAAAGAACGACAGCTGCTTTTTAGCATAAATAGCTATGGAGCCCAGTGTGAAGTGCTAGAAAGGTGGTTTCCTTCTCCCTTTCAGCATGAGGAGGAAGCATGGCCATACTGAGGTGTCTACATCACTTGTCAGATGAGGGTCTCCTGGCCACAAATTGTCTAGCCACGAGAAAACAGTCCATAGCAAAAGGATATTACAGAGAGGAAATATAAAATATCAGGAAAAAACATCTTAACTGCTTAATGGAGAGCATTCTTAAATCTGTGGTTCTAAGAAAGGTACCTGCCACAACAAATAATAACAATGATAATTCCAGGTCTTCTGGCGGTGAAGGCCCTAGAAGGGAAGACTTTACTCAACTTAAGGTTTCTTTGTGTCACTTCTTCCCCCTCCCCATGTCCATAATCTTGAGTTCTTTTTAGCAAGCTCAGATTCCAAATGTCAGCCTGAAATTCAAAGCTTGAGGAAAGACTGAGGTTAAGATCAGGATCCTAATGAGAGAACAAACACCATTTTGACCCCAGCTAGGCTAGGGACCCACTGAGACCTGTGGATTTTAACTTTTGTTACATTTGAACTGTACATAATGACCTTTATCCTTAAGTCTGGCTTGTGAGTAATGATCATGAAGTCCTCTTTTCAGCCTCTTAGTTTAAAGAAAGAGGAAGGAAATAGTCCATTGTTTTTCTAACCTTGCAGTTTCCTAGAGTAAGATGGAAAATTGAGGATGGCAAGTGAAAGCAGCAGGCATCTCTATAGAAGGACATCCGGTGAGGGCGGCCTGCTTGAGGGGGCATATGTTGACTCTGGGGCAATGGGGGACAGGCATAAAAACAAAGTGAAGCAGCTTCCATGTATAAATATATCTGAATGCTCACTATAACCAACTCTACTCTGAAACCTAATATACAGTTTTTCCATTCTATATCTTAATCCTAGGGAAATAAAACCTCCTTAGGTTTACACAAAGTGGGAAAATGCATCAGAACAGCAATTTTCACTGGTTCTGAGAGAGATTCTGTTGTACTCAGAAGAGCTGAAAGGCGTGACCAAAAAAAAAAAAAAAAGTTTTTTTTGTGTGTATGTTTAATATTCTGTTCTGTTCATCCACTAATTTGGTCAAAAATAGCTCTCAAGTTTGTTCAGCACAATTTGACCTTCATAATTACACTGGTGATTATGGGGCCCCATTAGAGTTTTCAAAGCACTTTGTACATAAGGGGCCTTTAAACATTCTACTATAATAAAAACAAGCTCATAAAAATCCCACACATTTCACACAGGCCTCTGATAACCCATTACACAATAATGACCTTGAGTAACTAACAGCCTATACTACATTCAAACCAGTAACTTAGAGGTAAGTTGTTTTTTTGGATTTGTTGTTGTTGTTGTTTTTGGTTAATGGAGGTACTGGGGATTGAGCTCAGGACCTCATGCCCTCGTACATGCTAAGCATGTGCTCTTATCACTGAGCTATACCCCTGACTCCAAGGTTTTGTACCTTATTACCTCTGGCTAGAGTCACCCAGGGCCTCAGAAGAAAAACACACACACTTACTTTTGCCCTTAGATAAGCATATTCCATTAGTCATGAAAAATAACCCCATTCTTCTCTGGCCACCTTCTTCTGCCAGGTAGGTTTGTCAGAGTAGACAGATGATCAGCACATGTGATGGGGGCTCCAAGCCATCCTGCCTACCTGTAAGATCCTCGGTCCTCTCCTCTCTCTGGGCCTCAGCTTCTCCTCTGTAAGACTAGAGGGTTGGTCTAGAATCAGTGAAATTCTTGGCATGTGCTCTAGGGCTTTTAGGTTGGAGAAAGCTGAGCATGGAGGTGCTGCCCACCTTTTCTCAATTGGAGCAGACCCCTTTAATGTTTATAGGTAGGTTCTGAATTATGTTTCAGTTGAAAAAAAAAGTTCAAAAACCATCAGGCTAGATGATCTCTAAGGCACCTTAGAAGTGCCTTAGAAAGAAAATACATTTCACTTGCCAGAAAAGTGGGGGAAAGCTCAGAGGAGACTGAGTGCATGGTAAGGCCTTGCCTGAGGACAACAGGCCTCAGTGGGGCAGCTCAGCAGACAGTGATGGACACCCAAGAGCCCCCAAGAGGGCACTGGGAAACAACCAGAGCCATTAGACTTTATTGACCAGTGGTTTTCCCATATGCCATCCGACTCAATCTTTACAAGGGAATAATAATACCTCCATTTTCCAGCTGCAGGAACTAAGGTTTAGAGTGGCTAAATGATGGTCCAGGATCATCCAGATAATCAACTCCAGAAACAGGAAGGGAAGGGGAAATGTGCCAAATGGGATGGGGAAAAGAAGACCAAGTTTTCTGGCCTTCTTTCCCATTTTGTTCCCATCACTTGCTAAGCAATACAGTCTACCTAACATTTATCACCCTTCTACTGTAGGCTGGTGTTGGTAGAAAGACAAAGAAGAATGATCACTAGCTTTACCTCCAAGAAGTTTATGGCTAATATGATGTATGTAAATGTAGGAGTGTTAGTGCAGTTCACCCAACATTTCTGTTCTCCAGCCAGACAGAGAGGAGGACTGGACTTTTCTGTTTCCTTACAGTTGAGTGAGTGTGTCTGTGCTTCTGCCAATGACATTTGGGATGAAGTAATGTGTGCCACTTCCAGGTGGAAGCTTTAAGAGCCTGAGTTCAGTCCACTATTCTCTTTCCCTGGGCCACGATAACTGGCAACATGTCCCGGGGTGGCTGCTCCATCAGCCTGGGTCCCCAGGAAGGCCAATCTGGAGCAAGGCCCCAGACAAACTGACATGGGCATGTCTCATAAGGGAGAAATAAATCTTGTTGTTTAAGCCACTGAGTTTTGGAGGTGTTTGTTTACTCAGCATTACCTGGCCTATGCTGACTAATGCAGTAAATATCCACCGCAGCAGAAGTATTATACAGCAAGAGGTTTATGTCAGTCATTACCCACATTCATTAACTTGTAGCAGTAATTCTTTTAAAGAGAGTTAGTAGTCAGTAGTTCATTTCACTACCCTACTATACTGTGGCCAGCAGATTTCTATATAATTGAAAAGTGCCAATGTTAATACACTCCATTGATATATGTTATTGTTAATTAAAACTTTTTTCAGAGTTCCTACACTGAAGGCTTATAAATATGAATAGAAACTTCTGGCATATTTATTTTTTACATCAATTTCTTAAATGGTCATAATAAACTCTGTGGGAGATGTGGATATGTGGGGGAAGGAAAGGACCTCAGACAGTACGAAAATGTGGAAAGTACTACTAATTTTTCCTTTGCAGAGCTACCGCCAATTTCTTTGACTCACCCCATCAATGGCCCAATGGTTCAATTTCCGCCTTACCTTTCTATGATACTGAATACCATTGCATTACTCATTATAATTCTCGGTTCTGATTTTTGTCCCTTCCATTGAGAAATTCTGTATATCCTAATTCTCCTCTAAATTCATGAAGCATCATTAAAAGTTAGCAATAAGCCACCATTGTAGACTATGGGCCAGCCTATTTGCTTAGTGTGAATTTCATCATTGACCCTTACAGCAACCCTGTAAAGTAGGCATTCTTGCTACAGATTTTACAAATGAGGAAACTGAGGATTTTTTAGAGGCAAGTAACTTATCCAAGTCCACAGGCTGGTAGAAACAGGCAGCCTGTCTTTAGAGCCCACTTCTAAAGACACTTCTCAGGCCTCCTGGTTATCTTACTACTGGGGAATACTCCCTACAAAATGGCTCAGGCATCTTCAGCCTCAGTTCCCCATTAACATCACCACAGAGTTTAGGAGCAGTGAGGAGGCCAGCAGCGCAGGGCCCTATGGGGCACAGACAGAGGGCCAGCCGAGCACAGAGGCCACACGCCCCTGAGAACAGACTGTGCGGCTGGAGGCAGCCAGCCAGAGCTCATTGTCCCAGGGCCCTTTTGAAAGAAGATCTTAAAATAGCATTTGATAATATGGAGACACACAGGTAACTCATTTGACTGATCTCTGGAACTCCAGAGATATCACCAAAAATGCAGAGAGTCCAAGTCTGGGCCTGGCTCTGTCATTAACTAGCTCTGTGATTAGCTAGGTCTGTGACTTTAGCCAGTAACAGTAAACAGCACTCAGCAAGGAGTGCTAACACTGGTGCCAAATGCTGTGCTCAGCACTTCATGTGCATGCTCTCCTTTCATTTACTCTTCTCCAAAACTACAAAAAGTAGACATTGTTATTATCCTGCATTTCACAGATGACAAGTGAGGAGTAAGTGCCTTGTCCAAGAATAAATACACAGACAGGAAGCCACAGAGCCAGAATTTATTCCAGCCATTTCCTTTCTCTGGGCCTCAGTTTATCTACCTATACAATAAGCAGGTTGTGTTTGATTAACTCAAAAATCTATTTCAGCTCTAAAATCCAGGTTGTTTCACAAATATCCAGGGAAAGTGAGCTATTCAATCATCACCAGCTTGAATTTGCAGGATATCAGCTATTCCACTCTCCATTCTGCCCAACTTTGTTAGAACTGGCCAGAATGAGCCAAACTCTGATCAACACAGCCCCTCTTTTTCTGCAGTTCCTAAATATTATTAGAGAACACTTATCAAATCCACTATGAAATTAATCCCAATGACAGAAGCAGTAATGAGAAAAAGACTGATGTTTAAACATATTCCTTTTTCTTACAATAAAATGATGCAAGCTTTTTTTCATCCTCATGGGTGGTCTTATAACATAGGGAAGCAGTTTGGAATTAAGACTAACTTCATCTTCTTTCCACAGTGCTGATGGAGGTTAACACTGCCCCTGGGGTCAGTCCACTGGTCCAAGTTCTAAACGTATTTGTGACTTTAAGTAGCAAGCCAACAACAATTCCCAAATAATGAACTTTCTCTAGGGCCTTGGTGTTTCCTTTATTCTGTGTCTGTATTCCCAGATGTCCTCAAACTTTAGGGTGCAGCAGAATTACCTGGGGAACTTGCTAAATATGCCAAATCCTGGGCCCATCCTCTGAGAACAATTTTGAGATGTGGGGCGGAGACCCAGAATCTACACTTTAAATCTCCACTACCACCCCCAGGCAAGTCTGATGCCCATGGTTTGTGGACCACACTTTGAGAAATATAGCCTACTCCTTGTACTAGATTCATTTACTTCACTTTCCTCAAGAGAGATATGGACTGATCCTGCCATTTGGCCAGACACAAACCAATGAGGTCAATTTAGATGACCAATTCAATTGTGGTTTGCTTTGTTTGTTGGAGAGGTTTTATTTGTTTTTGTCAATTCAGATTTTAAATTGTGACACATCATTGATGCCCAATTCGTTTATGTTGAAAAAAAATCACTATTTGACTATTTTTTTTTGCTCTACAGTAAATGGACAAGTTTTTCATTGAATTACCACACTCTACTACTCATTGTGGGCCGTTAGTCACTGCCTTCATGCCATTTCACATGGTTACTCAATAGTGTTTCACTCTATTCCCTTGAAAAAATTCAATTTGAAAGTACCACCCTAAGGCAACCATGTAATTTATTGGTCCAAAATGAGATTCTATTAACAATTCCCTGGGACAACAGGCATGAACCAAGACAATTTGGAAGAACTAGGAGAGATGGTCCTCCTTACTTTCACCAGTTAGAAAAGAGATCACTGTGAGGCTACCTACTTCCCCAAGACTCCGAAGTAACCTCTCCCCTCTGTGAAGGTCCACAGTACTGGATCAGACACTGCCTTGCATTGCTTTTATCTTTCTATGGCACTTAGAGGTGTCTAGCCATCAAAATGTTTATCACTGCTGCAAAGGCAGGGGCTATGTCTCTCTTTTCATCCCCCTCACAGCTCCCAGCCCAGGTGCTTAGCAAGTCTGCCATCTGATGGAGAGGCAAGCTAGGTAGCAGAATTCACTGTTCATATGATACTGTGAGACTCTCACCCAGTCTAGGGAGACCTCACCTAGTAGAGGAAATCCTTTAAACTATAGAGCCAGAAAGACTGGGTTTGCTTTCTAGCTGTGTGGCCTTAGGGAAATAACTTAACCTCTCTGAGCCTTAGTTCATATAGTATGGTTGATAATATTAATCTCATAATGTTGTTAGGAGGATCAAATGAGATAATATATATAAATCACCTAACAGGGCCTTCTAAACAATGACAACTTCCACCCTCCCCTCTCTGCAACACTAATTCTGCTGAACAAAGACAAACTAGAAAAGGCCATCACTGCTTACAGTTCTAGTCACTACTATAGCATAACAAATTATCCCAAACCTAGTGGCATAAAATAACCATTTTATTATGCTCACTGATTCTGTGTGCTAGGAATTTGGGAAGGACACAGTGGGAGCGATTTGCTCTAATCTGTGACAGCTGGGACCTCAGTAGGAAGGACCTGAAGGCTTGTGATGATTCAACTTCTGTAGCCAAGGATCATCTGGGGCATTTTTTACTCACATTTCTGGTGGTTGATGTTAGCTTTCACCCAGAAGGCCTACAAGTATGGTCTGGACTTCCTCACAGAATGGAGACCCCTGACTCCCATCACAGGGGTTTACAGGTCCAAAGGCCAAAGTCCCAAGAAACTAGGAGGAAGCTGTGTGGCCTTTTATGACCTAGCCTCAGAAGTCATATGGTGTCAATTCCACCATAATCGCAAGCCAGCCTAAGGAGAACATAGATCCTACCTCTTGACAGGAGAAAACTCAAGGTCACTGTATAGTAAGATTGTGTCGAGTGGGAGAACTTTACTCACTCATTTATAGAAAATATAATCTGCCACATTTACTCTGTAAATGATCACAAGATAAAGACAGATAAATTTTTAAAAAGAAAAAAGAAACCACTACACTATATTAGAATCCCAAAGTGTATAATAATCTCTTGAACCTTACAGATAGTCTAGACTTTGGTCAAGCTGAGAGGTGGTGAGGAGTTAAGGTGCTAATGGGGAAGCGGAGATGAGTCAGGTATGACTGCTCCTACTCAAATGATCTCCGTCCTCTGTCTCTCATGATTTTCTTTTCTCTGACTACTCTGTATTCTGTTACACACACACACACACAAACTCCCCTTAGCCACTTAGAAGCATTATGAACCTCTATGAGGAGGGCCATACTTTTTTCAGTCACTTAAAGTATCGTTTATCTCAGAAATGTGGAGTTCTGTTTTTAATGAGGAAATTTGTCTACTTATTGATTCTTTCCTATCTAACAAGAATGTCTTCAATCCTTGGATTCCTATTCTTTCTTCAGAACCACATTCATCTAACTTGCCATGGACATTCCTGTATACATACAATTATATTTTAAATTACATTGGTTTAGACTTCAAGTTACATTGTGTTTCTTTCTCCTGGACCAACGGTAAATTTGAGCAACTAATATCCTGCTAAATACAGCCATCAAAGGGGAGAAAAGCCTCCTTTTTATACTTTTAATCTAATCTGAGGAAAAAAAAGTCTCATGAATTCAAGCAGAAAAGCTCTTATTGCACTATTTGGCCTGACCTTCATGCTAGAATTATGACTCTCCTTCACATTCCATTACTTATTTCCTCCAATCTTCATTGTATTCTTTTCAAATTTCACATCTTAAATTTCAGCTAGTACTTACTTAAACTCCTAATGCAGTTTAATTAATTGTTGTTAAACATTCATGATTGAGACCACAGATTCAGTCTATGAAACAGTGCCCACCAGAATGAGGAAGAACTTGGAGTCTCTCCTGTCCCTATTTACCCATCAGCTAAATAGTCTCTTCATTTATGCATGTTCTTTTTCAAAATTCCAGCAACTGACTATTAGCTAAAAACAATCACTACTTTACCAAAGACAACAGCACTATTTTAATATACTAAATGTCATCAAAAAAGTGCCACCATTTAAGCAGTCTACTCTGTTGATTAGTCAAGAGTGGCCCAATTCACTAATTTACCATGTATATTTGGACCTCAGCCTGTCTTAGCATTAACCTTCCAAGAGATATCAAAGGGAGGTAAACAAGTAGTGGACATTTCAATCCCTAGCTTTATATGATACAATGCATGTCTCATTTAATCATTCATTCAATATAACTGTAAATATTCCTTGAGCACCTACTCGACTCAATCAAGGACACTGTAACACAATAGTTCCCCAAATTTAGATTCTATAGACCTATAGTATAATTCAAAAAATATTTGATGGATTAACAAATGTTGCCAACTTTTTATTTTGCTGAGGAAGGTCAAGTCATGAAGGTCAGTTAGTCTTCCAGAGACTAGAACAGAACTGGTTGATGGTACAGGAATGGCAAGTTAGAGGTTACTGTAAATAAATGGACAAATCTACAAAATGAGAAATGTGCAAAAAGTAAAGAACATTCTCTGGTCTCAAAAATAACGTGTTAGGAAAGTTTGAAATTGTTAATTCATGCACACCTTTAGCCAAAGTACTAAAGCTTTGAGGAAGGATAGCACCAGAGTTGCAATAACCAGGCAGATTCTTTGTCCAGCTCCCTCCTTCCCACCAGATTCCCAGACAGAAGCCACATTGCCCTGCCTAAGGGCTTAGCCCCTGCCAAGGTCTGAAGCCAACTATCTCACGGACAGGAAAATCTTGCTGAGTAATCCTGAGCGTAGCCAAGTCAGCTCTAACCCAGGGTTTTGGTTACTGGGTTTTCTTTGTGACCTAGCCAGCACCCTCAAGCCCAGTTTCAGTTGTTCTCCTCTTCTATGATTCCTGATTCCTTCTCTTGGCTCCTTTCCATAGTCTAATAAGAGTCTCCAGATGAGCATTTACACCCCTAAATCTCAGTCCCCATGCCAAGGCTCTGATACCTATAGCTAGTCATTCCCAGCACCAGCTCCCATCTCAATGAAACATGATTCATTGCTTGTTCCCCTTCCTATAGCTGGGAAACCCCTGCTCGGCTCTCTATGAACTTCCTGTCAACAATCCTCTCTGCCTGAACCTAAAAGTATTAACTATTATCAGACTTTGCTGATGCCACATTCCACCCACCTGAGAAGATTGGCTCTGAGAAAGCTGCCAACCCCAGAAATCACATGCAACATTTGCATGCACATAAATGCATGTGTTTTCCATGAGAGAGAGCCCTTAGTACTTCTCAGCTTCTAAGAGTTCCATGACTCTGAGAACATAAAAAACAAAACCACTGCTCTAGAACCATTTTCCTGACTGATCAATCTGAATTATATATTCCAGGCTAGTACTTACAACAAAACCAGGATTTAATGAGGGTTCATATACCAAGGATACTCAGTGTCTGGAGAAACCCGAATTCAAGTCTAGGTTTCCTATTTCTTTTCTAGTTCACCTCTGGCCTATGCACCATCTTCTATCAAACTATTTTTACATTTCTCTCTGCTGATCATGCTAACAACTGGCATCTCTGTTTTTAAACAAGACAATACAATGTTTAGCACATCATAAGTAGTCAACAAAAATGTCAACTGTTGGTCTTATTTCTCAAATAAGTAGGGCTTCTTAGTATAGAAAAGTGAAAATTAAAAGTTTTCATGGCTGGTCTCCCTAGAAAATACTGTTAATTTAATTCCTGGGCAAGTTACTTTTCCCAAGGAAAGGGAAACTCCTTCAGATGTATCCTTAGTTTCCACAGGCCTAAAAGAGGCATGGGCCAATAGCAAAGTGCAGACTGGCCTCAGAGAGGATGCTTGCAACCCCATGCCACCAGGATGAAGAAGTGAGGGGATGGTGACTAACACCTGTCTTGAGTAAACTGTGAGGTGGTGGGAGAGGGGCACCCCCATCACCCTAGAACTCTTCCTTCATTTTTTCCCATTGTCTCTCTCTGTCCCTCTCACCCTGATGGGTAATTGCTGAACCATTCGCTGGTAAACGAGAAGCTAACAAAAGAGAGGTTATGAGAATTCCTTAGCACTTTCAAAGGGAGCCTCTCAAGATCTATGCTGAGGCTTTGTCAGATCAAGCTGACCCAAGAGCCTACACGTCCTGTGAAGAAGCAATCCACTGCCACAGTGTACAGAACACTGGGTGGCTGGGGCCTGGGATTTGATCCCTGGAGTATCTCAACTTTACCTCTGGAAATCTGCTCCACTAGATGAGCTTTCTCCTGTAGCACTGCCTGGGTAGCTCTGGCTTCCTGTTGGATAAGTCTTGGCATACGACATCAGGAAGATCTAAGATTTTAGATCTTAATCCTTCTGAAAAGACCATTGATCCACAGTCAATAAAAATGTGTGTAACTTGATGTTGTAACTCAAAAGAAGGCACTCCCTTCACAATTTGATTTTTTTCTGATTTTTACTCAATTTTGTTTCCTTTATTTGTATATACCTCCAAAACACCTCCTCCACTCCCACCTTGAATTAAGTCTGTTAATTAACTATTTAAAGAGACAGTAAAACTGACAGCGTACAGAGGGGATCTAGATAGTTCTTCTTGTATGCAAAAATTCACTCTCAACTTGGAAATCTCAAAAAATTATTAAGTTACTGTCATGGGAATTCTAGTCATGAAGCAATTCCTACTATTTCTGGAAATTTTTTAATCCCATGATGCAGTAACACATCTAACCTATTAAGCTTTTTGTATTTGATAACAACCGTCTTTGCCATCATTCAAAATGGAAACTATCCTTATTTCAATACAATCAACTGAATCTAATTTAAATAGCAAGGCCTTTTGGAAAACACAGACTCACCTCTCAATGCAAAGAACAAATATTTGCATTACCTATTTATATTAAAATATGCATAAATTTCCTAAGCATTCAGCCAACTTATAAATTTTTATAACTTCTTTGAATTGTTAACATATTTTTAACACACTGCATTATTTCAGCTTTGTGAAGGGCTCAATAACAATCTTTCTGGTCAGGAAAAAGGAAAGGACATTAGAATAAAGAATGCAGAATAAATAAAAACAAAACAGTACAGCCCGTACATCCACTCATACAAAGACAACTTTCATGAGCTATAAGCAATTATAATAACACAATGTCCTTCATGTTGATTTCAGCAGTGAAAAGAATTTCTCTAGTTATTGAAGACTTTACTGGCCAAGTTTCAGAAAAAAAAAGATCTGATTCTATCCCAATCTGACTTCTGTGCAATGCAAGTCATGCACATTTTAAACACTAATATATAATGCTGCCATTCTTCTACGAACTGTTAACAGCTGTAGAAACTATTATAGCCAGCTTCAAAACATGGTTGTGTTGTCAGTGCTCTCCAGACACTTAGCAATCCCA
Source organism: Camelus dromedarius (assembly GCF_036321535.1). Lineage (NCBI taxonomy): Eukaryota > Metazoa > Chordata > Mammalia > Artiodactyla > Camelidae > Camelus > Camelus dromedarius. The sequence continues at coordinate 39,024,477 of NC_087443.1, read as the reverse complement.
AAGCTATTCCTGGACTCACTCAGATCGCAGTGCGAACACAAAGTTTTGATTTATGTTGGTAATGAAACAACAAACTTCTGATCTTTCCTCTAAATGACCATTCAGATTACATGAACAGCATGTGCTTCAGGGGAAAGTGGAGGGCAGAATTTACAGAAACAAAAAGGAAGCAAGAAAATAAATGCAGGGGCCACCCACAGTTACCTTAAGGAAAACCCACAGTCATCAGTATAAAGCACTGTATTGGAGTTACATCTTGTGGCCACAAAAGGCACTTGTGCCTGGAGACAAAGAAACAGCAGCAGAGGCTCTGGATGCGGAGCTGAGGATGTCCAGCGAGGACACATGCCATAAACAGGAACATGTGTAAAGCAAATGATGGACATTAACACACCCAAGATGCTACCCTGGCTATGAGCAAAGATGCAAAAAGGCCATGAGATTCTCGTTTTAACTGAAAGTTCCACTTCACTGAATCATGACCAAAATCCCCTGAAACTGGCAAACACATGCAAGGGAATTTTTCAGTTGTAGCAATCCAACCACCCCCAAAAGTACAATGTCCATTGGAGATCTTCCTTAAGCTGTGAAGTTCCCTTATTCCACATTTGCCAGCTATCACTCAAATACATGGGGGTGCTTCCCTAAAACTTTGTTTCAAGCTAATCATTAAAGGATGCCACCTAACCCTGTATCTAAGTTGTTCATAAAGAATGGAAATATTGATATGTAACCAAAATTCAAATAACATCCACTTCTAATGACTAGTGATGTAACATGAAAGAAATCTCCATAAGATACTCCATATCTCGTTTTCCAACTTAGAGACCAAGAAGGTGGTCTCTAAAAATTTGTACCTTCTTAAGACAAGTCATTTGCTTACTTCCCTCCCTGCTGGCTGAGACAAAGAAGAGAAGCCATGGTATTCATACACTCCCCATCATTGAGAACCTGCTCAACGTCTAGTATAGGAATGCCTACCAGAAGAATAAGACGCCCAGCCTCTGTCCTAAAGATGAATCATCTCTATTTGGGAAAGAAAACATGAACAAGTATAAAAAAGAAGTAGAAAATCAAGTAGATCCTAAAGTGTTGAGGGTATATAAGGATGGGGTAGTCTGAGTGAGATGGAGTTGAAGAGCTTTATAGCTATGGACAAGTTATATAGGCTCTCTGGACCCAGAGTCAATGTATAACTACAATGCTGAGGGAAGAGAGGTGACAGGATAGCCACAGTATCTACATGAGATATTGTTCATTGCTCTTATACCAGTTAATATGTGTTAAGTTGCAAGTAATGGAATATCCAACTCCAGTCATTTAAACAATGAGGCCATTAAGTCATCTCACATAATCAGACCTTTGAAAGTAGGTAGTTCAAGGCTTGGTCTTGTGACTCAAGATCTTTTTATCTTTCTCTTTTACCATTTGCTAACATGAATGTTTTTTCCCCATATTGCTATCCCATGTTGTCAAGAGAGCTGCATTAGCATCTGACATCACATTTGCATTCATGGTAGGATGAAGAGGGGAGAGGAGGTCCCAGTAAGCTCTCTTCTAACACTTTTCCCTTTTAACAGGAAAACGAAAGCTTTCTCAGAAGCCTCATCCCCAGAGGGTTTCTACTGATTGACCTACCACTAACAGTAAGGAAAGCTAGAAGTGTGTGTATCTGGCAATGAGACTACTATGAGAAGCTTGGATAGCCCCAGCAGTCAGTACAGTGTTGCCAAAAGAAATCAAGTTTCATTAGCAAGGAAGAAAGAGTGAAGAGGATGAAAATGGCAGCTTAGTAATCAATGAAAAGAATCTTCAGTGTTCCCTTGCTTTTGTTTTCTATCTTGATGAAAAACTCAAGATCTTCTCTTTTTTTTTTTTTTTTTTTTTTTGCTGTTACAGAAAAGCAGAAATATGACTTCCATTTTTTATGCAGAGTACCATGTTTCAAGTGATGGTATGGTATAAAACAAATCACCTTTTCTCTTCCAGTGCCATAGAACCATTTTATGAAATGAGATAGGAAGTGTGCTGTTCAAGAACAAAGTACATGTAACAGACAGTATTGGTAGCCCACACTATAAATATTTGCCCCAGTTCTTTGCTAATTGAACCCTGATCTCTATCATCTTCCATATAGCCACATGCTCAGATGCCCCTTTCAAAACCTAGAGGGTAAGCCTCAATCTAATCTAATCATAACAATTTTATTTCTCAAATCAGTAGTTGGTTTGGAATGAGCATGCAACAAAATTCTGGCCAATGATTTGTGAGGGGAAGCCTGCTAAAGATCTTCTAGGAAGAGTTTCCTCTATGGTAAAAGACAAGTTGAGAAACTGTCCTTTTCTATATGTCAAAGAAACAAGGTCAGGATATGATGCCTAGAGCATCAGCAGCCATCTTGCAACCATGAGAGGATAAACCTAGGAAAAGATCAACATGTTGAGAATAGTAAAACAGAAACTGGGGCCTTGATTTCATTGTTGAACAAATGAACTAGCCAACCTTGAAACTGTCGTACCTCTAGGTTTTTTATTATGTGAGAAAAGAAATCCTTCCTTATTTAAAAGACTAGCAGTTTGTTTCCTGTAAGCCCAAAGCATCCTCAGTAACATGGTGTTATCCCTATTAGCATATGTCTCAGGTTCTAAATTTTCACTAATAAGTTTACTTCACCAGCAGCAACATCAAGCGCTTATCAGTTCCCAGTTATCTGTAGGACACTGTACAGCTCTTCGATAAGCTCAAGCTGATTTAGCAACATACTCCACACTGCCACATCAGCCTTAGCAGAACCAGAAATATGAAGTTCACGTGGTCAGAAAAATCCAACCTCAGTCGTGGTGAAAGACAGCTTTGAGGCTCTTCAGGTTCACCACTTAAAGATTTTCTAGATCCTCTCAGCCACCCACAACCCGCCTACAGTGAGGTGCCTCATTAATTTTAACAGGGGCCCTACACACCGCTCCTGAAGCCACAGGCAAAGGGGCATCAGAAGCTTAAAGGAGAAAAGCTGTGAAAATCATGAAATAATTTGACAGAAAAAAAAGGAGATTTGCCTATTTAAAAAAAAACTATATAATTTTGTTTGCTATAATTTTGAGTTTTCATTCTTATAAACTAAGATATGTCTTGTACATAAATTATATGGACAGATGAAAAAGCTGTGAACATACAAAAATATATCCAGATACAAATGTATTATAAAGTAGAAAAATAGCATTTCATCCTATTTTGGTTTATCATATTAAATGGTTTATTTATTATGGTTTACCACAAATTCTTATAAAAATATTTTTATCAAAAAGATTTAAAATGTGGTTAAACGTCTAAAATGTCAACTGACGTGTACAAATTTTTTTCCAGAAACAAGGCTGTCATGCATAGCTAGATGCTTGTTATATATGAAAATCTTGCAAGAGAAAATAATATATCATTCTTATTATCCAGGACTGCCAGAGCTAAAACATCTCTCCTGATAGTCAGTGAGTATGCCTTCTTTGAATCCCACTTCAGGGTTGCTTTAAAAATATCTTCTCACTTACTCCTTCTTGTATGAGGACAGTACCCTAAAAGGGCTCTAAAAAAACTTTCTATCTTGGCAGGGGGGAAATTATATGGCAAATTTTTGTCCCAAGTTTAACATGCCTACAGGGACTTAGCAGGACTTAGCATCAGAAGGACTTAGGACCAACTAGGTGGGGCAAACCACTGTGCTTATATCTTTATAACATAGTTTTACATGTGCTTCTAAAACCTGTGCTTGAGGATATCTTAATAGGAACCTCTAAAACAGAATAGCAAAAAGAACAAAGACTGAAAAAAAAAATAGAACAGAATATTCAAGGACTGTGGGACAACTAAAAAGGTATAACACGTGCATAATGGGAATACCAGAAGAAGAGAGGAAGGAACAGAAGCAGTATTTGAAACAACAAAGACAGAATTTCCCCAAATTAATGTCAGACACCAAATTATAGATCCAGGAAACTCAGAGAACATCAAGAAGGATAAATGCCAAAAAACAAAAACTACACATAGGCATATTATTTGAAAAGTACAGAAAATCACAAATGAAGAGAAAAATCCTGAAAGAAGCCAGAGGGGGAAAACACCTTACATATAAAGAAACAAAGATAAGAATTACACTCAACTTTTCCTCAGAAACCATGCAAGCAACAAGAGAGTGGAGCGAAATATATAAAGTGCTAAGAGAATAATACAACCAACCTAGAATCCTGTACACTGAGAAGTTATCCCTCAAAAATGAAGGAGAAATAAAGACTTTCTTGGACAAAAATTGAAGAAATTCGTTGCCATAGACCTGCTTGGAAGAAATGTAAATGAAGTTCTTCAGAGAAAATGAAAATATCTAGGTTAGAAACTTGAATCTATATACAGAAAGGAAGAACATCAAAGAAGAAATAAGTGAAAGTAATATAAGAATTTTATTTTTCTTGGGGAAGAGGCCAAGATGGCGGAGTATTAGGATGCTCATAGCTCACCCTCTCCCACAGATACACCAAGACTCACATCCATGGACTCACTCAGCCAACCAGAGCACCTGCGGAACTCCAAAAGAATGTTGTCCTCTTCAAAAGACAAAGACGCCGAAACTCTGGTAGGAGAAAAGAAAAAAAGAAAGACGAAAAGGCAAAACAGTGCGGGACGGGTCTCACAGGGAGGGAGCAGCAAAGGAGGACTGGCGCTCGTTCTCTGGGTCTCCCCCATCTCCAATGGAGAGGCCACCGGGTTGGAGGGGGAGCCTCCGAGGTTGGGATCTATATGGAGCAGTCCTTGACTGACAGAACTAAGTTAAACGGGCACAGAGGGTCCCTGCGACACCCAGCCTGAGACCTGAGCCAGGAGCTGGGGGCCAGGACAGGCTGCCCAAGCCAGGCGAAGGACGGGGTCGGCTGCACTGAGGCAGCCCTGGGGGACTGAAGGGGGCTGCACAACGTGGATGAGTGGGTGCCCAGGGCAGAACAACCTGGGCCCTCCATAAAACAGCACAGTTGATGTGTCCTGGGGGAAGGGTACATACCCCCATCTCTGAAAACCCACGGAAGGTTTTCGGCAAGGAGAGGTGGTGCTCAGGCGCAGCCGCCATATCCTCCAGCGCTTGGCACCCAGGTAGGGGCCAGGGCAAAACGTGAATCCGCGCCCGGGGGGCTCGGCAGCCTCAGAGGCCAGACAGTGACTTGTTTGCAGCCCGAGTCAGATAAGATCCTTCCGCCCTGCTGCCTCGCAAAGTTCGCGCCGCCAGAACAAACAAGGAGCTGAGTTTGGGCATGGAGCAGGGGCGGGGTTGTTCTGCAGCCTTCCCAGGGCCCGCCTGCGGAGCGACGGGTGCCTGGAGATGGCGGGTGGCCCCCGGCCTTTCTGGCAGGAATGCTGTGCTGGGAGGGGGCGCGATCTGCTTGCCAACAGGCACTGGGAACAGCACAGAGGAGGGCCCCAACAGAGGGCCTCTAGAAACAGCAAGCAGAGCTCGCGAAACAGGGCAAAGATAGACTTCTCATTAAGAGTACACAGTCTCCAGAACACCTCCTCCCCCCCTTTTTTTTTAACCTGGTTTTACCTGTTGTATTTTCTATTACCTTTTCAACATTTACTTTTTAAACAATTAAATATCCTCCCAGTCTTAATCTCTTTTAAATTTTTCTTTTAAAATATTACTATTATTTTTAAAAATCCACATCATGTCATTTTTATCTCTCTTGGTTTTGATCTCCTGTTATTGATTATACACAGGTTTTAAATATATTTTTTCCTCTTTTCTCCTATTTTAAAGCTTTTTAAGAGACGTCTCAATCCGATTGCTATTCTGCTTCAACTTACTCTTCAATCATTCATTCTACACTGTTTTCAAACCTTTTTCTCCCGTTTTTCAAAATTCTCTCTTTATCATAACTTTTTTATCTGTTATATTTTTACTACCTTTTTAATTTCTACTTTCTAAACAATTGTATATGCTTTTGGTAAATTTTTCTCTTAGTTATATTATTATTTTTTTCAAAATCCGCCTGATTACATTTTCACTTGTTTTGGGTTTGATCTCCTGTTATTGATTATAAATAGGTTTCAAATATTGTTTTTTGATCTTTTTTCCTTTTTTTAAGAGTTTTTAAAAAGATGTCTCAACTCGAATGCTAGTCTGATTCAAATTGCTCTTCTATAATTGACTATACACTGTTTTCAAACCTTTTTTTCTCCCTTCTTTTAAAATTCTCTTTCTCTCTCTCTCCTTTTTTTATTTTTAAAGTTTTATTCCTACATAGGCATTAGATAGATAAATAAATAAACTCCTTTAAGGACCACAATAGATAACTGATACTCCATAAGCCACAGTGCCAGAGAGATACAAGCAAGATGAAGAAGCAGAGAAACCATTCCCAATTAAAAGAACAAGAGAAATCCCCTGAAAGAACAATCAATGAAATAGACATTGATAGCCTACTAGATCAAGATTTCAAAAAAGGAGTGATCAAAGTACTGAAGGAACTAAAAGAGATAGTGTTTAGAGATATAAAATGTCAAAAATGAAATCGAAGCTATAAAGAAGAGCCAAGTAGAACTGGTAAATGCATTGGCTGAGATGAGAACGGATCTAAAGGCTGTGCAAAGCAGACTACATAATGGAGAGGAACGAATTAGTGACCTAGAAGACAGGACAACAGAAAGCACCCAGTCAGAACAACTGCAAGATAAACAAATAAAAACAAATGAAAGCAACATAAGGGACCTATGGGATGATATAAAGCATGTCAATCTTCGCATAATAGAGGTCCCAGAAGGGGAAGAAAGATCAAAGGGGATTGAAAAGGTTTTTGAAGAAATCATGACTGAAAACTTCCCAAACTTAAAGAAGGAATCAGATATCCAATTACAGGAAATTCAAAGGGTCCCAAACAGGAAGAACCCAAACAGACCCACACCAAGACATATCAAAATCAAGATGGCTAGAGTCAAGGATAAAGAAATGATCCTAAAGGCAGCAAGAGAAAAGCAAAGAGTGAGTTACAAGGGAAGCCCCATAAGGCTCTCAGCTGATTTCCATACACAAATACTACAGGCCAGAAGGGAGCAGCAAGATATATTCAAAGTTCTGAATGAAAAAAAGATGCAGCCTAGGATACTTTATCCAGCAAGGCTATCCTTTAGGATAGAAGGAGACATAAAGAATTTCATAGAAAAGAAAAAACTACAAGAGTTTAGCAACACTAAACCCATGCTAAAAGAAATATTGAAAGGTCTACTCTAAATAGAAAAGCAGCAGGATGCTACAGAAATGAGAAACTCATAACTGGAAAGGTGATAACTCATGAGTTACAAATAGATAAACATGAAATTGTAAAAGAAGACATTGAAATTATTAAGAGTGGGAGAGGGAAGCAAGAAAATACAGAGTATTTTTTTTCTTTCTTTTTTAAATTTTTTGTTTTCAGTAGGATCGGTTAGAGATATAGTAATGGGCTAATAGACTTACAGAAAAGGGTAACCACAAGCCAAAAACTTACAAGGGAGTCACAAAAACTAAATAAAATCCATGATACAACAAAAGAAAATTACCAAACCACAAAAGGAAGAAGAAAGGAACAAAGAGGAAATACCAAATCAACTGCAGAGATAAGTTCAAAATGGCAATAAACACACATCTATCATTAATTACTGCAAATGTTAATGGACTAAATGCTCCAGTCAAAAGACACAGAGTGGCAGACTGGATATTAAAGCAAGAACCTTCAATATGCTGCATACAAGAGACCCACTTTAGGGAGAAGGACACATATAGATTGTGAGTGAAAGGATGGAAAAGGATATTCCATGCAAATGGAAAACCAAAAAAGCAGGTGTTGCAGTACTGATTTCAGACAAAATAGACTTTAAAACAAAGGCCCTAAAGAAAGATAAAGAAGGACATTTTATAATGATTAAAGGAGTGATACAAGATGAGGATATTACACTGGTTAATATATATGCACCCAATATAGGCGCACCTAAATATATAAAACAATTACTAACAGAGATAAAGGGGGATACTGATGGGAATACAATCATAGTTGGAGATTTTAACACCACATTAACATCACTAGACAGATCTTCCTGACAGAAAATAAATAAAGCAACAGAGAAAATAAATAATACAATAGAAAAATTAGATTTGGTGGATATTTTCAGAGCATCACACACCAAAAAAATAGGGTATACATTCTTTTCAAGTGCACATGGAACATTTTCCAGGATTGATCACGTATTTGGGAACAAAAGAAACCTCAACAATTTTAAGAAGGTAGAAATTATCTCAAGCATCTTTTCTGACCACAATGCTATGAAACTAGAAATCAACAACAGAGAAACAAAGGAGAAAAAAAAGAAAGCATGGAGATTAAACAATATGCTATTAAAAAACCAATGGGTCAATGAGGAAATCAAAGCTGAAATTAAAAAATACCTTGAGACAAATGAAAATGAAAGCACAACCACACAAAATTTATGGGACACAGCAAAGGCAGTGCTAAGAGGGAACTTTATAGCGATACAGGCCTTCCTCAAAAAAGAAGAACAATATCAAATAAACAATTTAAACCACCAACTAAAAGAACTAGAAAAAAGAAGAACAAAATACCCCAAAAGGCAGCAGAAGGAAGGAAATTACAAAAATCAGGGAGGAAATAAATAAAATAGAGATTAAAAAAAAAAAACATAGAAAAATCAATCAAACCAGAAGCTGGTTTTTTTGAAAAAGTAAATAAAATCGACAAACCTCTGGCCAAACTCACCAGAAGTAAAAAGAGAGAGCACAAATCAGCAAAATAAGAAAGGAAAATGGAGAAATTACAACAAATAAAATAGAAATACAGCATATCATAAGAGAATATTATGAAAAACTATATGGAACCAAACTGGATAACCTAGAGGAGATGGACAAGTTTCTGGAAACATACAGTCCACCAAGACTGAACCAAGAAGAAACTGACCACTTGAACAAACTGATCACTACAAATGAAATCGAAATAGCAATAAAAGCACCTCCCTACAAATAAAAGTCCAGGACCAGACAGCTTCACTGGGGGAATTCTACCAAACATACAAAGAAGAACTCATACCAGTTCTTCTCAAACTCTTCCAGATGATTGAAAAGGAGGGAATACTCCCAAACTCATTCTATGAAGCCACCATCACCCTAATACCAAAATCAGGCAAAGATACTACCAAAAAAGAGAATTATACGCCAATATCACTGATGAACATAGATGTCAAAATCCTCACCAAAATATTAGCAAATAGAATCCAACAACACATAAAAAAGATTACACATCATGACCAAGTGGGGTTCATCCCAGGGACACAAGGGTGGTTCAACATACACAGATCAATCAATGTAATACATCACATCAACAAGAGAAAGGACAAAAACCACACGATCATCTCAATAGATGCAGAAAAAGTGTTTGATAAAATTCAACACCCATTTATGATAAAAACTCTCACCAAAGTGGGTATAGAGGGAACATATCTCAACATAATAAAAGCTATATATGACAAACCTACAGCCAGCATAGTACTCAATGGTGAAAAACTCAAAAGCTTCCCACTAAAGTCTGGGACAAGACAAGGATACCCACTATCACCACTCATATTCAATATAGTCTTGGAAGTCCTAGCCACAGCAATTGGGCAAGAGAGAGAAATAAAAGGGATCCAAATTGGAAAAGAAGAGGTAAAAGTGTCACTATATGCCAATGACATGTTAATATACATAGAAGACCCTAAAAGGTCCACACAAAAACTACTAGAACTGATTGAAGAATTCAGCAAGGTAGCAGGTTACAAGATTAACGTTCAAAAATCAGTGGCATTTCTTTACACTAACGATGAATCAACAGAAAAAGAAAGTAAAGAAACAATCCCCTTTAAAATAGCACCCAAAGTAATAAAATACCTACGAATAAATCTAACCAAGGAGGTGAAAGAATTATACACAGAAAACTATAAACCATTGATGAAGGAAATTAAAGAAGATTTTTAAAAATGGAAAGATATCCCATGCTCTTGGATTGGAAGAATCAATATTGTTAAAATGGTCACACTGCCCAAGGCAATCTACAGATTTAATGCAATCCCTATCCAATTACCCAGGACATATTTCACAGAACTAGAACAAATCATAATAAAATTTATATGGAACCATCAAAGACCTAGAATTGCCAAAGCATTACTGAAGAGAAAGAAAGAGGCTGGAGGAATAACTCTCCCAGTCTTCAGTCATCGAAACAGCATGGTATTGGTACAAAAACAGACATATAGATCAATGGAACAGAATAGAGAGCCCAGAAATGAACCCACAACTAATCTTCGACAAAGGAGGCAAGAATATACGATGGAATAAAGACAGTCTCTTCAGCAAATGGTGTTGGGAAAACTGGACAGCAGCATGTGAAACAATGAAGCTAGAACACTCCCTTACACCATACACAAAAATCAACTCAAAATGGATCAAAGACTTAAACATAATACAAGATACAATAAACCTCCTTGAAGAAAATATAGGCAAAACATTATCTGACATACATCTCAAAAATGTTCTCCTAGAACAGTCTACTCAAGCAATAGAAATTAAAGCAAGAATAAACAAATGGGACCTAATTAAACTTACAAGCTTCTGCACAGCAAAGGAAACCATAAGTAAAACAAAAAGACAACTTACGGAATGGGAGAAAATTTTTGCAAATGAAACCGACAAAGGCTCGATCTCCAGAATATATAAGCAGCTCATACGACTTAATAAGAAACAACCAAACAACCCAATCCAAAAATGGGCAAAAGACCTAAACAAGCAATTCTCCAAGGAAGAAATACAAATGATTAACAGGCACATGAAAAAATGCTCAATATCACTAATTATCAGAGAAATGCAAATCAAAACTACAATGAGGTATCACCTCACACCAGTCAGAATGGTCATCATTCAAAAATCCACAAACGACAAATGCTGGAGAGGCTGTGGAGAAAGGGGAACCCTCCTACACTGCTGGTGGGAATGCAGTTTGGTGCAGTCACTGTGGAAAACAATATGGAGATTCCTCAAAAGACTAACTTACCGTATGACCCAGGAATCCCGCTCCTGGGCATATATCCAGAAGGAACTCTACTTCAGGATGACACCTGCACCCCAATGTTCATAGCAGCACTCTTTACAATAGCCAAGACATGGAGACAGCCTAAATGTCCATCAACGGATGACTGGATAAAGAAGATGTGGTATACTTATACAATGGAATACTACTCAGCCATAAAAACCAACAACATAACGCCATTTGCAGCAACATGGATGCTCCTGGAGAATGTCATTCTAAGTGAAGTAAGCCAGAAAGAAAAGGAAAAATACCATATGAGATCGCTCATATGTGGAATCTAAAAAAGAAAAAACAAAACAAAAACAAACAAACAAAGCATAAATACAAAACAGAAACAGACTCATAGACAGAATACAAACTTGTGGTTGCCAAAGGGGCGGAGGGTGGGAAGGGACAGATGGGATTTCAAAATTGTAGAATAGATAAACAAGACTATACTGTATAGCACAGGGAGATATACACAAGATCTTACAGTAGTGCACAGAGAAAAAAATGTGACAATGAATATATATATGTTCATGTATAACTGAAAAATTGTGCTCTACACTGGAATTTGACACAACATTGTAAAATGATTATAAATCAAAAAAATGTTAAATTATTATAAAAAAAAGAATTTTATTTTTCTTATTCTTAATTAATCCAACAGGTAATAGTTTGTTCAGAATAATAACAGCAACAATCTATTTGATTATGTATGCTTATGTATATCTTAAGTGGACATATATATATGCTTATGTGTCCCTATATATAAGTGAAATGACAACAATGATATGAGGAATGGGAAGGGAAAAATAGATTGAATTTGTTATTATATCCATGAAATGTTATATTGTTGTTTGAAAATGGACTTGTTTTAGATGTGAATGTATATTGCCAACTCTAGGGCAATCACTAAAAAAGAGTATAACTGATACGCTAAGAAAGGAGATAAAATGGAGTCATATAAAAAATGCCCAATTAAAACCACAAAAGGCAGAAAAAGAGTGGAAACAAAAATAGGAACAAATAACAATGCTAGTGGTCTAAATGCACCAATTAAAAGATAGAGATTGTTAGTCAAAAACAAGACTAATTAAATGTTGTTAAAAAGAAACCCACCTTAAAGACACATATAGATTAAAAGTTAATGGATGGAGAAAAATATACCAGGCTAACACTAATCAAAAGAAAGGAGGAGTAGCTATATTAATTTCAGGCAGAGCAGACTTCAAAGCAAGGAAAGTAAGCAGGGGTAAAGAAGGGCATTAGTATGATGAAAGAGATCAATTCTCCAAGAAGACATAACAATCTTTAACATGTAAAGACCTAACAAGAGAACATCAAATTGCCTGAAGCAAGAACTGATAGAACTGCAAGGAGAAACAGATAAATCCACTATCATAGATGAAAACTTCAACACCCTTCTATCAGAAATGGACAGATCCAGCAGGCAGAAAAAAAAAGTTGAACTCAACAACACCACCAATCAACTGGATGTAAGAGACATCTATAAAATTCATCTAACATTAGAAAAATACACATTCTTCCCAAGCTCACAAGGAACATTTGTCAAGATAGACCACATTCTGCACCATAAAAAGGTAAACAGTCTAAATCTGGGGTGACCCTTCCCAGAGGATGATGCTCCATTCCCAGCCCTGGGTTTAATGAAGGACCTCCACAAAATAAATCAGTCCAGAAAAAGGTGACAAGAACAGTGAGAGAAACATGAGGAGAGCTGAAGTATCTAATATGCTTAGTATGCAGAAGAGAAAACAGAAGTTACAGGATAGTTAATTGTCTTCAAATATTTTTGGAATGGGTCATGGGAAAAGGAGAGAAAACATGTTGTATGTTAAAGGAAGAACTCTGGCTACAGATTAGAGAAATACGGTTTCATCTTGACATGAAGAATTTTCTTACCAACTGCACTTTTCATCCAAGGGTCAATGGCCTCACCCACATATGGCCAACAACTGGGCACTCCAGTACCACAAGAGCTGGGTGGAAGTTGGGTGGCCATCAGTCAGGGAGCTCCTGAGAGACATTCCTGCAGCTACAGCCAGAGATTAAACCAGATGATTTCCCAGAGCCCTTTCCACAGTTAAAGTTGGGTTTTGTTCCCAAGTGGTGTGACAATGAATTCTGAGACTGATTTTCTCTCACAGCTCCTATTCCATCTCTTTGGGTCATTTAAAATAGATGACCTCATCATCTCCCAAAGATTGCTACTCCCAAATTCCTTTCTACATTTGTGAACTAGTATCTTTTCCCAATTTCCACACTATCTCATTCACTGATACCCATGACTCTTTCTAAGATAATAAGATAACTGTTAACTTGATCAGAGCACCAGCATTAGGTTATTATTTCCCTGTATTTATCTCCTTCCTATAATTGTCTCTCTATGGTTCCTTAGATTCTGAATCTTCTTAATGAGTTGCTTGGTCTAAAATTGGCTCTTTGCCCAGTGTGGGGTTTCCCCAGCCTAGAGGTGTGAAAAAACACATCACAACCTGTGGCACCGGGGAAGTCCCAAGGCCCCCAGAAAGCTGAATTATTTTTTGAGGAATATTAAATAGAAGAGAAGCTTGACTAGTGGGTGTGGAAGAGAGGGGGATTTTCAGTTGTGAAATAGTGACTAGATACTACTTTCACAATAAAAGATCACTTATCTTCATTGACTCACTTATACACACCTCCTTAATAGATATGTTCTTTTATCAACTGTCCAATACTCTAGTAGCACCATCAAAAGAGTCAGGTCCAGGGGTATGAGCATTACAACTGGATTATACATTAGCATCTGAACCAAGCAGAAGAATTGTGATTGCTTTTCCAAAATATTAAAGAAAACTTAGCTGCAGGCAATGCCTAAATGTTTACCATATACCAAAGGTCTTGGACAAAGTTTTGAATAACTTTCATCCCCTAATATTCACTGGAAAATGCCAGTGAATTTTGGAATAAATTTGCTCACTTTCTATGGATTAAAATGTGACATTCCTCAAGTTATCCAGGACCTTTCAAAATTTTTTCATAGTAACAACCCCCTTTAACAGAACAGAGGAGAAAAAAAAATCTGGAAGAGAGTCTATGTCTAGTCAAGTGCATGATGTAATGAAACAGAAACAGTTTGCACAGGTCTACTCATCTTAACTGTTAGCTGGTACAAAGATTCAGAACTAGTTCACTTTGTCTAAAAACTAGCAAAGAACAGTCCTGGTTAAAGGAACTGGCATGAGGAGACAGAGGAGAGAAGAGTTGGAAGATGTGAACGCTAAGCATCTGAATCTACAACTGGGTACTGAACTTTAAAATCCAGGCAAAGAGAAAGAAATGGGATCCATACAGTCAATACTCTAAGAGCCCTCAGCCTCCTGATTGCTGCCCCATTCCTACTTGCCTTATGCGTATAAGTTGAGTTTACTGATAACAACAAATTTGTCTATCTGCTTTGGTTCTTCCTAGGCTATACTATCAAAAAATAGATGGAGGGTTCTCTGAGGATGACCCACTGAAACAGTCAACAGAAAAAGAATAGCACCAGGAGAAGACAGAGCATCTAAAGGATAGGAGATATGAATTATTAATAAAAATTATCTTTTGTATACACTAAAAAATTAGAATGCACCAAAGTCAGTTTATTCAAGCTACCAAGCTTATTCATGCCTTAGAACCTCTACCCAGAATGTTTACCCAGATCTTAAAATGCCTGGCTCCTTCTTATCTTCCAGGTCCAACTAAAATTCACCAAGAGGACTTCTGTTTCCAGACTGAAATAGTCATTCAGTTACATTCTCTATGTTATTTTTATCCCTGTACTCAGGGCATTTTGGAATTACCATGCTCCTTCGTTTCCTTTCCATCATTTATTCCCCCTTTTAGAATAAGTTCCATGCAAACAGTATTCTTGCCTGTCTTGTCTCTATTATGTCACTCACCCATAGAGAGTATCTAATGCATGAAGCAGATGATTAATACACATTTCATTGAATGAATGAATGATCAAGTCAATGGTGAAAAGTTCTGAGTTTCTGGTAACTCAGAACTAATAGATTTTCTTGTTTTTAATGGATTTTCTAACAAATTTTCTTGTGAGGAGAACTCTATTCTCCAACAATACCAGGTAAATGAAGCATGTAAATGAGAAAGTCTGTTGTCATTGAGATTATCTAAGCAAGTTAAAGAACAAAATCTCTAAGTAAAGGCCTTGATGAACTACCAGACAGTGTGAACTACCAGGCTATGAATCACAATTGTAAAAAAAAAAAAAATTCTCTATTACTTACTGTTTCTGACAAATACTTCATTACTTCATCTTTCCTCTGATCCCCAGGCATCTGCTATACACAAGGACCACCTCTCTATTTCAAAACAACTTGGTAAGAGCAAAGTCAGTAACTTTAAAAAGTCTACCAGGCACTCTTATTTGCACTCTGAGCATCTTTTTCAACACCTTCATTGTGTGAAATGATTCCCCTTTAACCTCTCCCCCACCCCAAGTGAAATCTTAACAGAGTCCCAAATCTTTCATCCAGAAGAATGAAAAAGATTGGTGCTATGTAAATCTAGTATCTCCACCAAAGTATTTCTTGCTATACCAACACAATTTTAACACACTAAAATAGTCACCTGCTAAAATGAAAATTTCATTACCAGTAAGAAATACCAAAAAGATTTTTCTTCACGGACAACGTAAACACTGCAGTGTGAAGCGTACTTTTTGCATTAAATAATTAGAAGCCAGATGCCAAAGGGCCAAGCTAAAAATAGCTGCATCCACCAGGCTTCTTACATTCTTTATGATAAATTAAGTCATACTAAGGACTATGGTTAAATGGAAATTTCATTTTCACTACCTCCTGTTCATTTAGGCATCAAATTCGCTATATTTTAGCTTTAGAGCAAGAAAACTGCACCATTACCTAAAGTTCATTTTGCCTGCTTAAAAATAAAATGTCAACTAGAGATTTGTAGCCTGTCCCTGGCTTTCAGCTGCTGTGTGTAGCTGTGGGCTTCCCCAAGCAGGAGAACAAATGTCTGCGTGGGAGAGAGCACACACTGCTGACTGTATCAGGGGGGAGGCCATAAAAGAGGAGACACTCTGGTGGGAAAGTTCAGGCAGGAATTACCAGGAGGTTGGAGAGAATTCCATTAAGTAAGCCAGACTCTTATGCCTCTGTGAGACAGAACGCACACAAGGCCAAACAGAAAAACGTGTGACTCTTCTGTAAGAGCACAAGTGGGAGAATACAGGCTAAGCCTCTGCATAACGTTTTTCCACTGGAGTCCTCTGCTTTCTCCTTTCTATCAAGCTGTTTCCAGTTCTTTCGTGGAGGTCAAGCTGTCAAGCCTTAGAAAAGCTTTCTCTAACACATCTTGCCTAGAGCTGACTTCCATGTATTTTTGTGATCCCTTACTTGTCTTTATTAATATGTATATATGCTATACAAATCCCCATAACCTGTTTCTGTTCTCATTCTAGCCCCTGTGTGTCCTGTCTCAGAGTAGATTACAATCTCCCCACCAGAAGAGATGTCTGTCCCCTACTCTTTCCCCACAGAGCGTAGTACAGTACTTTCACAAAACAGTTATTTAATAAAAACTGGAGGAATGACTTAGCAAATTATATTCTCATAAGGATTCATGAAATTATATCCATTTCAAAAATCAGGGGGGTCCATGCATAAGAATTAAAAATTTGGGGAACATTGAAATGTGATAAGAGGAAGAAAACAGATTAAACACATTAGGCTAAGGAGAAAGAGGTAAAGAATGACTGACATTCCCCCAGGAGAGGGCAAGAACCCCGGACCAAACAGCACGATTTAAGGGCTGAGCAGAGGAGAGGAAGCACAAAGTGGATTCAGGAGCAAAGACTCAAGGTCAGCATAGAATGGCAGCACCAAAACCAAAATAAGAAGAGGGTTTCCAGAAGAAATGTGCCAAATATTGAGCCAAGAGTGAGATAAAATGAGCATTTCTGGGTGTGTGTGTGTATAATGAGAGCACTGAGTAGAGGGAATGTGGAAGGGGGGTGGGGTGGCGGGAACAGACCACAGTTACAGCAGAACCAAGTTCATCTGCTGGACACTAAAGGAGAGTTGTTAGGCACAGTTTTCCCCCAAACTACTTTCTTGTCCCAAATACAGTCCCAGGATGACGTCTTCCCAAATCACACCCAGCTCTGAAGATGTGTGATAACTGAAACCTGAGAGTTTCCCAGGTCTCCACAGTGATTAATGTGCTCATTTCCATAGTGATACTTTCTGGGACTTCACTGAACTCTCTTTTAAAGGTAAGGAGTAAGGACTAAGTAGATAATTCCTTCTAGTTCCGAAGTCTCAGGAAATCAAAGTTGTCATGACTGGGCTTAAATCCCCCAGCATCCACTGCTAGCCATCCCGGAGCAGCCTTCCCAGACCAACTGACCTAATCAACAGAGGGCCCAGGAAAGTGCCCAGCTTTCCTGTGGAACCCAAAGGACCAGCAGAAGATGTGAGGCAGAGACAATCTCCTCCTAGGACCCTTTTTAGCCTTCGGGGAAAGCTCGACCCCAGACAGTGACACAGATGGTGCTCTCTTCTTAGTCAATGTCTGCAGCCAGGGTCAGATGTGCTTCCCGAGGTTCACCCCTTACCAGGGAAAGGAAAGGAAAGGAGTGACAGTGCCATCAGACTGTTTTATTTCCCCCAACCCTTTTTTAACAGAGAAAGGAAGAAAGCAATTCAGAATCCATTCTTCCATCACTTGGGCAAATTACACAGTAAATCCACATCTCTGTACCAGATTTTCTTTCTCCCTTCAGTGCTGTCCTCACTTCCCCAGAATATTCCACAGTTACCATCTCTTCTAGGAGTATATTCCAGAACATGCCTCCTTGAAAGAATGCAAAAGGAATAAGCCCCTTAGTCACTAACATGTTAAAATATTCATGATATCATCCTGGGTTCTGCTAAAAATACATTAATTAGATACAGTCTTTTGTCCTCAAGAAATGTATAATCCAATACATGAATTTCCTTTCCCATCCCTGTCCCTAATGGTGAGGAAATGGCCCAGGTGGTACCATCTTGGACCCCTACATCCTGCCTGAGCTCTGGGAGCTTCTGCCACTTTACCTCTTACAGGTTTAGTGATCATATTCATCAACCCCAGTAAGACATGTAGCTCAAAGCTGTGTTTCAAGAAACTAAATTGTGCAGGCTCATTTTCACAGAATTTTAAAACAAATATATCCATTTACTGTTGTCTTCTAAAATTCTGGTAGAAAGTTTCTTTGGTTAACAATTTATTAAGTAAAGTACTTTATGTCAGTAATATCATTTAAGGAATTGTTGCAAAATCTATAGAGCTTCAAGATAATAAGAGACTACTTATTCTGGTCTATATTATTTCATGACTGCTGACACCATCAGATAATTTCTATAATACACACTGTGTATGTTTAGAGAAGGATAATCCAAGAAGAACAGTATAGCATGATTCTGACTGTTCTGGACATGGTCAAGATAGGTTAACTCAGTTTAGATCAGCAGTTTTCATATTTACTTTTTGATTTCTTTTTTTAATTTTTATTTTATTTTTTTAAAAAATTGGAGGGGTATTTTGTATTATTTACTTATCTATTTATTTATTTATTTCTAGAGGGGGTACTGGGGATTGAACCCAGGACCTCATGCATGCTAAGCACACACTCTACCACTTGAGGTATACTCTCCCCCCAGTCCTTGACTTCTATTCACCTTTTTTTGTTGATGGTAGTTTACATGTGTGCTTGAACAAATAAGGGCCAGGGTAGCTAACAATGAAGACTAGGTAATTTAATAAAGATAACAGAAATTTAAAATCATTAAAAAAATTTTCCTAGTTACTGTTTCCCTGGAACAATTTAAACTTCTATTCAGTCTTTTACCTTTTCTGTAATTACCACTCTGTGAAATCATGCATATCTACTTGAACTGGAAAAGCATATATCTGTCTGGTATTGTTAAAACAACAACAACAACCTTAAGGGAAACAAGCAAACTCAATATTTGAAAGCAAGATTGGGATCATTTTCATAGATTCCTGTATCCTGAGAAGAGAAGAGGCTAAAGCAGATTATTAAAAGGTGAACACTTACATAGCCATCAGTATTAATGCACTATTTTACTATTATCAATAATAAAACACTATCTTTATGTGAAAACTTGTGGGAAAATCTGAGCTGAGAGAATAAAGGTTAAAACCTAATACTAAATTGGAAAAATCAGTGCTGAAAAATTAGTGCCCTTGCTGAAAGGGACTAGTGTGAAATTTGTCAGTCAAGTATAATAGGAAGACAACTGTTTATATATGTGTTAAGTCAAAACTAAAAAAGAGAAACTATTTATTCCACTTTGAGACAAGGAACCTAAAAAAAAAAAAAGTGAGATCAATGCAGTATGTTGAACTATAGAGCCTGAGAGCAAGAACTGATGAAACAAACAAGAAAGAATATTCTATTTTACTTTGATGTTCAAATGGACTTTTGAAAACAGGCTGGATTAACCACTAGAAGGTATAACATCGGTAACTAGTTAAGGAGTCCATGACATAGTGAGCAGTGAAATGGACATAGGTAAATCAGGCTCTGCAAAGATTCCTACAAAGGAGATGCCTGTTGTCTAAATCTAGCTGTGATGTGTGACGTATTCTGGCTTCCTCACTTTAGGAAGAAATCAGGAAATGAAGAGACAAGTGGCATTGGATGGCGCAAGAAAAATAAATAGAACCTATACTTAGAGGTTTGGTCTTGGTCCGAGTGCCATGATACAGTAATTCCATTAGAAAAAAAAAAAGTACACCAGACAAAAACTCAGTCTGAATCACTGAAATCTTACAGCTACATGGACACTCAGGGTGGAAGCTACTAACGTATTTATGACAATATCCTGAAACCAGATTCAGCATGCTAGCCATCAGATCTCCACATCTCTCCTATGTTTTAAAAAAGTTCTTTTTAATAGAGCATTATTTTAATCTTTAGAAAGCATTTTAAACTGAAAATCAGCCTGAACATCTACTTATGAGAGGCTATGAACTTCATAAGCAGGGCCATCCATTGTAGTACACACTGAGTTTTGCTAGAAAGTCCAGGAAGCTATCCTGTAGGCCTGAAACTGCCAATCAGGGATTGGCAACAATGCCAGACAACGATGGAGGAAAAGCAAGCTCGACATCACTCAGACCTCTTCCATTATTCCATCCAACATTAATGCCAGTGAAATTACTGTACCCATGGTAAGAGTAAAAATGATCATAACTTGGAAGGATTTGCAGTATTTTCTATGCATTTTTGAAACATCTTAATTCTGGCTCTGAATTATTTAAATTATTTTTCAAAACAGTAAATTGAATAAAACAAAGAGGCTTTATATAGTTCATGAAAGTTTTTCTATTTTGGAAATGAGAGTTTTGATTAAAACTGGCATTTCTGAAACTCTAATTGCTGGTTATTGCTGGGGAAAAAGAAATATTTCCAGGAAGCCTCAAGATAAGAAATTACAAGCCAATGTTCATATTCCAATCAGAAAAAACATTCTGTTTATACATTTTTAATTTTGCTTAAATAGTAAGCCATATATTTCTTCAATTAATTCCCAAACTGCTATTAACTAGCTAAACTAGTTTTCTAACATTGGGTTTAATTCCCCCAAATCTTATTAGATTATTAATAAGCAGAAAAGCATTTTTATAAGAACTCTCTGTATATTAAGGACTCTATAAATTTCTAATGGAATCAGACTGTTTTCCGATATGGCAAATGATATCCCTTTGTAATTATAATCTGCTCACAGAAACTTAAAAATGTCCATTTTTCAAAATCTATTTCTGCTTGAAATATAATGAAGTGTTTCAGTTTACATGCCCAGAATCCAGAGCAACACCAATGTCTCCTTGACATTAACACTTAGTAATATTAAGTCTTAGGAAAATGACCTTCACGTCTTTCTTTCTGTTCTCCCACATCTGAAAGCTCTCTTCCTTTGTTCTCCCCTCTCTTCTTTCTTTTCCTTTCTGCCATTTCCCCCAAATAGCAGATGGATGGGAAAGACTTATATCAGAGGAATGTGAGGAAAACTGTAATGATTCCTTCTGTCATCCATGAGACTAAAAACTCCCCAAACAGGAAAAGATGGCCAAGTGAGGGCTTTCATTTACTGAATTCTATCTCAAGCCCCTCCGAACATAAGATAAAAAAGAAAAAGAAAAAAGAAGAAAAAGATAAAGAAAAAGGTCATTTTTTGAAGGTCTTGCTTTTGGTGGATTTATGGAACTGTTTTCTTTCATTCAGGTTTGCTGAAAGCCACTGAGAAAGAACTCCAAATTGAGGTACATCTCTTGCTAGTTGCTTGGGTTTCACAAATAAAGCAATCATCAACATCAAGGAGTGTGCACTGCTTTTAAAAGCCCTATTTGTTTGACATAATATAACAGCAGGATAGCTAGGCAAATAAATGGCATTACTTAACATAATCACTTAATGTTGTGCAACCAATGTCAGGTTTCATTGCTTTATCACTTGCAAAGAATTTGATGATAATAAAGTTGATTGTTAGTGTGAAGATATAAATTGTTCAGTTGTTAGAGTTGTTAATGAAAGCAAAGGAACACAAAAGAGGAAAAATAGGTTTCAGCAGCCCAAATTCATTGCTAATTGCTTGTACATTCATTACAGGCTGACCAGGGCTAATTACCTAATTAAACTAAAGCTCTGCTGCCTTAGAGGAATTTCTGGAGCTGTGATGTTGGATGTCAATTACCACAGCAGTTCCTGTTGAAATGCGTAGTTAACTCAAAGCATGTTTTGCTTTTTCCAATAGCAACAATACATGGACTCTTTTTGCATGATAATTTATGCTTAGAATGAAAAAAAAAAAGGTTTCCTCAAAAATTACTATGGAAATTTAATAATAATGGTAAACATTGTTTTAAAAAAGAGCTCTTGCTCATTTTATTCAATTTATATTCAGGAAGTGTCAAAATAATCTGCTTTAGGTAGAGACAACACAAAGGAGAAATCAAATATCACTGTATGCATGTTACTGAGGGTTTTCGTCACATGTTGTTTTAAAAAATACATTTAAAAAGTGTCTTTTGTGATGCTCTGCAGTATCCCACAGGATAAAATTATATTACTTAATTTCATGTAATTATAATTTTTTAAATTCATAGATTTTTTTAAAGCTGGAAGGCAAGTGGTAAATCATCTCAATTAAATTTTTCATTTTATAAATAAGGGAGCTGAGATTCCAAGAAGTGAAATGATATACCCAAAGTCACATACTAGGTTGCTAGAGCCAGTAGCAGAACTGGTATCCTGTCAGTCTACTGTTATCCTTCTTCCTTGACTCCTGCTTTTCACTTTTAAGTTATATTGTCATTTCTCAGACTTTCTCTAAATGCTGTAACAGAGGATCTAGTCGGACAAGGTTTTTGGCACCCCTCCAAAGAAACACATGTAATACTGTCCCTATTTACTTCAAGTCAGTCAAATGTCCCAGAATGTATTCTAAGATGAACACTCAAGGGAGCAGGTTAAAAAAACAAATTATTGTTTGCCTTGCCCAACTGAAAAGGAAAAGATGATAAACTTGTAGTGGATTTTATTAATCAGAGTGTTCAAGCAATTGAATTGATTTCTGCTATTTTGTTCCTAGGGAATTTGATCCTAGATCAATGTACCATAAACATCAAGCAATGTTTACTAAGCATCCCTTGAGAAAGGCATTTCCCAGGAAAGTACAATTTCATTCCGAAGAGTTTTCTCATCTTCACTTCCCTTGATTCTGGGCTATGGCATCTGTTCCCTGCAAGGACACAGAACTCTACCCCTACCCCTTTCGCAGTCATTTTTCAGGCAGGCATCAGCAATGAACATACAGTTTTTTTCTGCCAAGTTAAAGAGGATGATTTTCCCTTTCACTGCCTCTTGAAGATGAACATCAACTGTTTCACCACTTGCAATTCAAATTCATTAATTAAAATAAATATAAAGTAAAAATCTTTCTTTCAGCCAAGAGGAAAAGGACAGATGGGGAAGCGGAGGAGGTGGAGATAGCTGATGTCTTCTTTGAGGGAAAAAATGGAAAAGAAAAACAAAAAAGCATGAAATTGGGGAAAAAGTTAATTAAGAGAGGTAAAGGGTGTTTAGACTTAATTTATAGTTCAGAACTATTTTGAGTCTCATAATAATTGTACTACTTAAAGAAGAAGAAAACCTCTCTAATATCTAATTGGTGGTGGTGGAGTGTTATAATATTAAGTCACCTCCAAAAACGGTAATACCTGGCCTTTGACAGTGCTTCAGTCTGAGCATAGTAAAAACTTCTCTCATTATTTACTTGTGAAAGCCACACGTTTTTTTTTCCTTCCTCCTCAACCTCACTCTGCCTGATCCTAATTTTAAATTTCTTTCTCCCTTGCCTCCCATTGCCTAAAAAAAGACACTGGCAAGGAAGAGATAAAGGAATCAGTTAAAGTCCTTCTTCATCCCAATCTTTACACACTGGTGTATGAAATCACACAGTTAGGAAACAAAGTTATACCACACAACCTCTGCAATTTATTAGTGCAATGTGAACACCTGAACTCTGACCTGAACACTACAAATTACGGAAGTTAACATATGTAACTGAACAGCGCACACACTAAAGTAATGTGATTTCAGATAACCACACAAAGTTAAATCAGAGTAGAGTGAAGCAGAGTTACTTTAGAAGATCTATGGTGTACATAATTTAGATAAGTGAGATGAAAAAAATACATATGTTCGCCATGCCTAGAGCCAGTTTTTCTACCTCACAACTATATTTTTTCTTACAACTTGATGTTCACTCATGATAATGGATGAAAAATATATGCTATCATTTCTTAAAAACTGAAAGGAAAGCTACAATATAAACCTAAAATATTTCAAATATAATTAAATATAACTAAGTTACTCTAAAAGTAGAAAAATTGTTATCATTTACCATGTTCTATACTAAATAAAAAGGCAGGTAGAGGAGTAAGGGAGCAAGAGCTATTGGGGAAAAGAAACCTTCCCGCCCACTTTAAAAAAACAAGCAACTGTAGGCTGGGAACTCTGAGCATTTGAGGATGTCAGTACTTTTGTACTCTTTTGACCAGGTTCAAATCAAAAGAGATGGACAAAATGAATTCTGAAGAAAGGTTTGAGAAAAAGTCAGAAGAAAATAAGTCCTCATAAAGAAGAAGGCCAGGGAAAGAAGGATGAAAGACAAAATACAAGTCTAGTTTCCAAAGAATGAAGAGATCATATAAATGAGCAGGCAGAGTTAAGAAAAGATGTGCGACTTCAATAAAAAAATTTTTAATTAATTAATTAATTAATTAAATAAAAAGAAAAGATGTGTGTGTGTATGCATGTTGGGGGCTCTTTCAATTCTTGCTTCCAAATTAATTAAGCAACCGTTAAAAAATTTTTTCAGCTTTACTCATGCTTCTTATGCTTCCCTCGTTCTTAAATTTAATAGTTAGACGTGGGCAGAGGGTGAGATTAAAGCTTTATCAGTCTTACCTATCACCACATAGCTGTCAATTCATGAAAAAGAATATGTGAAGAGAATATACTTTAAGAAATAGATTGCCAAAGCAATAGCTCATAAGCAAGCCCTGTCAGTTCCACCTACAAAAGAGATTTCTAATCTTTACACTAGTTTTCTTTTCTATAGATCACTGCCTTCAATTGGGGCAGTGTTTCTCCTCCCCAATGCTCTCTGAAAGTTTCTCACTACCTTTATAATAAAATTCAACTCCCTACCATGGCCCTCAACTCCCTACAACCCCCTAACCAGGGCCTATAAGGCCTATGTAGTATGGCCCTTGCCTGCCTCCCTAGTTTAATCTCCCTCCAGGAACTCTGACGGTCACTACATAGTCTGACCCCACCAGCTTTCATTCTTGTTCCCAATTATACCAACCTCTTTTCCACCTAGTCAAAGTCATGGTATCCAATAAATACTCTGTTTCACATCCTTAGGGCTATTTTCCTAGTCTTGGAATGCTCTGACTCCAGAGTTTTCCATGGCTGACCTCCTTAATATTCAAGAGCAGCTCAAATATTATCTGCTGGTCACCTCCGACAACCCAATAACACAACCATCCCCCTCAAAACACACACACACACACACACACACTCACACATACACAGAGTATCACACCACCATCCTGTTTTGTCTTCATAAACTTATTTCTGTCTGAAATTATGCCGCTCATTTATTTGTACCATATAACAACCTCCACCCCCGAAACACACACACACACATCCTTTGGGAATTCAGATATTCCTTGGCAAATCCCCAAAGCCTAGAACAATGCCTGGCACCCAACAAATACTCACTATTTATCGAATGATAGATTCCATCTATCCCAAACTTTCCACAAATCTTGTTGCTGTCTTGTATTTCTAGTGCTTGTTCACTATCACTTCTCTTTCCTTTGTCCTCTTTTCTGAATGTCTTTTGGTCTTCATTCTGCTTACTGCAACAAGGATGAATTTCTGTTAAATAAGTACAGACAACTATTGAGATTTAAAAGATTCGGCAATCAAACACATCTGTATGTTACTAAAACCTATGATCTATAGAGTCTGTAACTCCCACTAATTTTACCTTAATAAAGATAAAACCAATAAATAAAAGTCCAGATTTGTACATGAATAGAAGGTATTTTTCTCTTAAGTATTCACTTTAGAAAAAGACTGCATGAAATTTCATTACAAGATAAAATTTGACAGTACATTTAAATACCTTAACAATGGCAACCTCTGAAAATGAATAAACCTCAAGTCCTTTTCTTAAACAATCACCCCCTCAATCAAAATCAACAAATATTAAGAACTGGTTCACTGTTTATAGATCTAGCAGTGGTTCCCAAACTGGGCTGATAATTAAGAATCACTTGGGAGCATCTTAAAAAATAAAAATTCTGGGCCTCACACCAGTTCTTCTGAATCAGCATTTTTTTGGGTTTGGCCCCCCCAAATCTTTATGAAGCTCCCAGGGGGCCTCTGATGAGTAACCAGAATTCAAAATGACTGATTCCAGATTCTGCATAAATTGAGGACCCAAAAGGGTAGAGTCTGCTAAAGACAACTTATAAGCAGCACAGTAGGCTAGAAAAACAATATTCTAACTCCACATTTGGCTCTTTTAACACCAATTCAAGCTGCTGTTTGTGGTAAAACTATACTTATTTCTACCCTGATGCTTAGACCCTGTCAATTTACTATCCTCTTGTAACTAATTTCTTCATCTGCAAACGGGGAATAACAATAATGCCTACCTCTCAAGAGTTGCTGTGAGGATTAGATGTTAGTATAACATTCATTAGGTAATGTACTTAACACAATGCCTGGCATATATTGAGTACTCATTAGATAAGTTACACAGCCCATTAAAAAATCATGCCTTTTTTAACTGGAGAGAATTTAGTGAACCACTCCAATTACAAAATGAATAGGAAACCCATGTTTAGCTTTGGAAATCCAAAAGGACTTTAAAGTCAGGGTAAGTAAGGTTAAGGTCAAGAGCTTGCCTGATTCTGGCACAACACTGTTTCTCATAGGATGCCTCAGTATTATCTAGTGAACCGATCCTTGGATGAAGACCAGGAATCTATTTTTAAAAAGCACCCTCCTCCCCTAACCAGGTGTTTCTTAGGCAAACCAACGTTTGATAACCGTTAGTATAGAGTCAGTCACCACAGCAAATGGTCTCTCAAGCCCCAGCAAAGAACTATCGTGCTCTGTAACCAAAAGAACAGAGTCATCAGACCCTGATGCAAACAACAGCTGGGGACGGCTGTACAGAGCAACTGTGGCCATCACCAGGGACGTCGACTCTCATCTCCTAAGGAACTTAGAAATTTACGAAAGCGCAGTCCTGTAATCCCTGTGACAGACAGTGCTGCCTAGGCGGCCATAAGGAGCTAAAGTTAACGCAACAGCCTCCTTCCCAGGGCTATAGCCACAGGAGAGCGACCTTGGAAAGCTGAACAGGCCCGAGCGGCGCCAGAAGGTTAACGACCCTCCTGCCCTGTTCCTTGAGGCGGCGGCCAAGCGCCTACAGCACGCCACAGGCCAGACGCCGGAAGTGCGTCACCCCAACCTGACGAATGCCGGGAGTTGTAGTTAACTGGCTATTTCTCTAGTGCCCCAATTTACCTTTCTTCAAATAAGCGAACACCTTGGGACCGTAATAAAGGTCGCTTTATGACCGACAGATGTAATCCTTCCCTTTCACAGCTGACAAAGGGAACTCTCTCAGAGCGCATACGGAATACCGGACTACAAGTCCCAGCATGCTCTGTAAGTCGCCAGGAACGCCTGGCTACCGTCGTAGGTGCGGGCCGCCTGAATGGAGCTTCGGGCGTAAGACTTAGCCTGACACCGCCTGCGCGGCCGATATCTGCTCCCGGAGCGTGAGTGTTGGGAGTGGGGCGTGCGCGTGCGCGTGCGCGCTCAGAGGGGGCGCAAAGCGGGCGCGCCCGGCCGTTGCGGGCGCGTGGCTGCTGAGCTTGGCGGCAGTGGTGCCGCGCGCCCGACAGGCCGGTAGTTGCGGGGCCTCCTGCCTCGCCCAGGGCTGTGGGCAGCCGTGGCGGCCGCCGGGGACCGCAAGGGGCGGAGGAAAGCTGGAGGTGGTGGGGGCCGGCCTCGGCACGCAGAGGAACGGCAGAGCATGCCCCCAGACAACATGGCCTCCCTGATCCAACGGATCGCCCGCCAGGCGTGCCTCACCTTCCGGGGCAGCGGGGGCGGCCGCAGCTCTTCTGACCGCTGCGCTGCGCCAGGCCCTGAGGCGCCGATGCCGCCAGGCTTCCCGGAGAACCTAAGCAAACTGAAGAGCCTGCTGACCCAGGTCCGCGCGGAAGACCTGAACATCGCCCCCCGGAAGGCCACGCTGCAGCCTCTGCCACCCAACCTGCCGCCTGTCACCTATATGCACATCTACGAGACTGACGGCTTCAGCCTCGGCGTGTTCCTGCTCAAGAGCGGCACGTCCATCCCGCTGCACGACCACCCGGGCATGCACGGCATGCTCAAGGTGCTCTACGGCACCGTGCGCATCAGCTGCATGGACAAGCTGGAGGCGGGCAGTGGGCCGCGGCCGCGGGCCCCGCCGCCAGAGCAGCAATTCGAGCCGCCGCTGCAGGCCCGGGAGCGGGACGCGGTACGGCCGGGCGTGCTGCGCTCGCGGGCGGAGTACACTGAGGCCAGCGGCCCCTGCGTCCTTACGCCGCACCGGGACAACCTGCACCAGATCGACGCCGTGGACGGGCCCGCCGCCTTCCTGGACATCCTCGCCCCGCCCTACGACCCTGAAGATGGTCGGGACTGCCACTATTACCGGGTGCTGGAGCCTGTCAGGGCCAAGGACGCCTCCGGTTCGGCCTGTGAGCTGCCCCGAGACGTGTGGCTCTTGGAGACCCCGCAGGCCGATGATTTCTGGTGCGAGGGGGAGCCCTATCCAGGTCCCAAGGTCTTCCCTTGAAGCTGCTGGCGCCAGGGAGCGGTGGGCCAGAGACATGCCCTACTCAGATCTGGGCCTGGCCAGCCGTGACCCACCACAAGGGCTCTCTCCCTTCCCTCATGCCTGGTCGTTGGATCTACTGGAATGGGCTGTAGCCACTTCCTCGGGAGCCTTGGAAAGCTTCGGCGCCTGGACTGCAGCCACCGGGCACGGTTTTGGGGGCGGGGTAGGCGAGGAAGCTAGGTTGTTTCCTGGCTCTGTCACTGCCACCAGGGTTTTGATTTGGGGGGTGCGGGGAGGGGGCAGGGGACTTATCTGAAGCGCTTCCATCTTAAAGCCATAATGAAAATTCTCTTTCCTCTGTCCCCCACCCTATACAAAATACACTTAAGTGGTTTTCTCAGTCCCCTCCTTGGGTAAATAGGGTTTGTTTTCCACATACGTGCTTATGCCCTTTTACTCTTTATTGTTATAGTGCTAACTTATTGACTTTGCATGACCCAGTGGTTTGGATTATTTTTAGTTCAAGTCATTGGTAAAGCTAGGTTTAAAGAGATGAGTTACTGTTTAAAAGTGAGCTGTCTGGCCTAATTAATTCATTGTAAAAATGAATCATATTTCCAGAGTTGGGGGATTATCCCCAAAACATGACTATGCATGTAAAGGACAAGATTTATTTTCTTTCCTCTTTTTGCCCAGTAGCCACATCTGGTTTGCTCCAGCAGCATCTATTAAGAAATTCAGCACCTGCATATCTCAGTGACAAATGGTCACTCAGAGCTTATCTTCCCCATGAGTCTCCAGATCTGTGAATTGAACAGATTTCTTGTTGCAGATTTCACCTTTAATGCAAAAACTATATTATCCTCAAGTGACTTTTTTTGTCTTAGTGTACTTTTAAGAAGTAATAGAGTAATTTTGTATCTTCTAACCAGAAGATTCAAAGGAGCTGAATCTGTATGCTTCCAAACAACTTGAATGTAGAACATTCGTAGTCAGCTGTTGAATTCCATGCCCCTGTTTACTTCTAGTATTTTCATGCAAAAGTAGAGGAAAATGTTGGTGACTGTTTCAAACTCTCTCCAGTGTTAATGTTCCAGAGGGCTGGTGGTTCCAGCTGTGTTGTTCGTGGTAGTGTTTGCAGAACTCTCCCTCAAATAGGAGAGAGCCAGTGCTTGCTTCATCTAGGGTGGTGTTTCTGTAGGAAGAGAGAGAAAGCACAGATGATCAAGGTTAGAGAATTGAGAATTGACCTTACTGCTGGCCATTTTAGGGCACCAAAATTTGGGACAAAACACTCCCAGCCTCTCGAAATGAACAGTTGTACTATTTGTGACTGGTTTTATTTTTGTCCTTTAAATAGGGTGAGCAGTTTTACCTTGTTTACAGATGTATTGACACCATTTGCTTCAGGCCATGAAGCACTCTTGTTTCCCCCTTTTTCCTATTTATAGGATTAATTTTTTCACGAAACTTTTAATAAAAACAAATTGTAGAAATAAACACATTAAAATTTGCCCAGCTGTCGTCTAAGCCCTCTTGATTGACTTGCCCATGTGGCAATTGAGTTCTAATATCTGTAATAAACGGGGATTTGCAATTGGTGGGAAGTGATGACCCTATGTAGGGAAGCAATATGTGTCTGTCCCTCTTTTTGCACACTGGGTTACAGAGGCCCACAGTGAAGGAATATTTGTTCCCAAATTTAAAAATTGAAAAAAAAGCAAAATTTTAACAAATGACTTTTTTTAAACAAGATGCTACTCAACATGATATGCCACTGAGTTGTAAAACCTGACGCTGGCATAATGCAAAGCATTTCCTCTAGGTTTGCTAAAATTGTTTTATGGTAGTGTCATATTCTGATGGGGTTTAATATACCTTAGAGGCAGTTTGAAGTAAGTCATCGTGCCATTCAGTTTGAAATTAAATTCTAAATATGCAAATGATTTTCTTTAAAATTGTTCACAAAATGAGTCTTTGTCATAGCACAGTGATGAATGTGTATGGTTATCAATCACATACCTCCCTGTTTTGAATTACATTGTGGCAAAAAGTTGATTAATTTATAAAGATTGTTGATAGTGATGTGTGTGTTATAATACAACCTGGAGTACATTTAAGTAACCTACCAAAACTCATTCTGGCAATAGGACAGTAGTAAAGGAGAAATTGTTTTTTCCAAACCTCATTATGATAAATTTTGAAGTTCCCAAGTACAAGCAAGTTGAATGAAAAAGACTAAGGTGCTTTTCAAAAGAATAACTGAAATTGTCGCAGGCCAAACAAGCAATATATCTCTCTAGCTCTGTAAGAATAGTGAAACTTTTGGTTCACTAATAAATTCTGAATTAATTACTGGTAAAAACAGAATTAACTTGTTTTAGTGAGCCACTAAGGAAAGAATATTCTTATTACAAAAGCAAAATGTGGTGCAGAATAGCCTTGCACCTTTCTATAGAAACTTAAACATGACTTGATGTGCTGCTGTTGTGTTTCCATATGTTCCTGCAGCGAGTAACAACTGTGGGAAAAGTTGTCTTCGCTTACAAAGACTGATGAGCACAATAATACTAATCACTTAAATTTTCTGTTGAATAACAAATGCAATAATTGCCTCTCATGGATGAAAAAAATTGTCTAATACTTCTAAGTATCTACCTATTACGTTATGGGGATTTTTTTTTTTATTAAGCCTGATTTGCATGACTTGAGTTTACACCAACTGCTGTTTATCAATGAAAATGGTGAACCTATTTTTAATGTAATATGTGTTTGTCCACAGGAGTAGGTTATGTGAACTTTTACACTAATGGCCCTTAATTTCTCCCAGAACCCACACATTTTATTCCTTCTTTTGCATTGTCCCCTTGTTGGTGCTTTGTCTAGGCATCTCAGGAGGACTCTCATCACTCATCTATTCCAAATGACTTGGAGTCTTGTGCTCAAAGTCTACTGTTGAACAAAGAAGCAATATGTCTTTAATTCAGGGCTCTGCCCATTGCTGTTCAACTCTTAACTTGAGGGCAGTGCCACTCCTGTAACTCTCCTGTTCTCAGTTCAGAACTTCAGGTTACAAACAGAAGCTGACCACTGATCTTCCAGTGCAATGAGCGTCAAAGATGGAAATAATTTGTTAAGCCCCATATAGATACTGAATCTTCTGATCCAGGGATGTTTACATTTCCAGATTAAAATCAGTGTGCTTATGGACAATAAAGGCATGTTTGAAATTGTTTAGAGGTAAATCTTATTTGATTATTGCAAAATGGAGAACGAAAACATTACTTGCTATGATGTCTACATTTTAATTACTTTTATAGGTTCGTGGTCTATATGGTAAGATGATGTTGTACTAAAAACTGGGGGTCTTCTGCAGTTTCTAAAGTCCAGGTAATAATATAAACTTAAAATAGTTTATTTACTTGAGAGTGATCTTTGAAACAGCCTGATTGAAAACACATCTGAAATTATTTAACATGTAATTATACTATTTTGCTGCAGCAACAAAAAAAAACTCCTTTTGTATTTAACCTAAGGAAAATAAGCTAGTGCAAGAAAACAAATACTTTCGTCCACGAAGTACTCTTTGGACTTAGATATTTTTCTTGCTTTTCCTTTTTCTGTAAAATTTGTTTAATTGTAGTTTGGATTGGCAGCATTTTAGGCACTTGTAATGATACCATTCTTTTCCACCCGCCCCCCCCCCCATTTGTACTGGACTATTAAAACATCACTACAGCCATTTTAATATATACCAATTTGCCTTAGTTTCATTAGCAATAGGATATTAAAATTAAATAGCCTGGTTTATGAATAATTGGAAACCTTATTTAAGTTTAATGGACCTATTTTAATGTGCACTGAACCATCTCAAATGCATTATGATCTTTAAAGAATTGCTCTCCGGAAGTTTATTTTTATTAAGAATTCCCAGTAATAGATGAAATATCAATAATAATATTTAATATAGCATATTGAATAAAAGAAAGAAGACTTAGCTTTACATGCTTTATTTTTGAGCAAAGTAAAAAATGAGACACCTGTGAAAAGTACGCTGAATATTTCTAGCAGAGTAAAATCTGATTAAAGATTGACCTAACATGTTGAAATCAAGTAGTAAAACCCACAAGATTGACTCTGAAAAAACACCAAGGTGTGTTCCTTGTGGTATGTGTGTTATGCCATTAAATCAAGCCCACATCAAGGTGAAAGTGATTATATAACCGATTTGACTATCATCAACATGTATTTCATTTTATTCTTATAAAAATGACTTCTTTAAAAAAGAGACTTTTAGTCTGTTGCTTTCTAAACAATTGTTTACATTACCTTAATTGAAAGTGCTCTGAACTTAAAATTTGGCAAGACAGTTAAAGATCATGTAAAACTTAAATGTCCTGTATTTTAATATAATGACCTTTTGTTAGGAGGGTAGTACTATTAAAAACGTAACTATCAAAATGTGGCATTGTTTTATACGTATTTCTTTAACAGAATTGGCTAAGCAAGGATGGTAACATGGTGACAAGCTAGGAAATACAAATCTAATGGAATAGCACCAGTCACTAGAACAATCTGACACTGAAGTTTAGAAACTTCTATTTAGTAGTTAATAGAGGTATTGTACATCTTTGAAATCCTTTGAAGGGAGGAAATAAAAGGGCTAATTACCTCCACAAATTAGCTCTCAAATTCTAGTGCTGGTAAGGGCAAAAAGTAGTTTCCCAGGGTAGCTGTATTCCGTGTGTGCTGTTCTAAAATGCAGGCCATCTATTATCAACCATATCTGAGGGGGTCTAACAGTGGCAAAGGACAAACATGACAGGGTTTTCCGATGATGTAGATAAACAGTGGGCACTCCGACATGTTACACTTTTATAAGGAGCTAGCAGAAGTGAACTTAAATAATATTTAGGCCCAATTGTAGATTAAAGAGAACACAAAGACAATGTGTATAATAGATGGCTAATTATTGGAGGGGCTGAATTTATATTTTAAGGTCACTACAAAAGGCTTGCAGTAAAATGATCTCTATAGTGTATTCTTTTGCTAACTATTATCCAGTACCATGGAGGACCATATTTGCTATTTAAAATTCAGATTGTCTTTCCTTGAGATTTTCTTAAGGCTGGTATATATCTAGCATCTAAAAAGCTGAGTATTTTGATAGTCTCTAGACCCACCAAACCTATGGCAGAGTAATGATCCTTCTGAATAGGTGTAATAGGGGAGATAAGGCTGGAGAGAAATGAGTCCTGGGGTAATTCCTTTGGCAACTCATTAATGCTGTCATCAGCAGTGTCTGAGTGCATTTTTGATCTAAAGTGGTGATAGCGCTTTTCAAAAAGTTTTCTGTGGTCATGAGACTAATCCTGGAACCTGAAAGTCATTTCCAGCTTGACCACGCCACCACACTTTCCACAAAGCCACATCTCGTCTGAGTTCCTGGCCCTGGTCAGGGTTCTGAAAGCAGCTACAAATGTGTAGTCTCCGAGTGGGCACTTGTTTGTAAGTATTTATTTTCCGGGGCCCACTCAGGAGCGGAGAGAAGCTATAGGCTGTTATAGAGGACGGAACAATGAGTCAAAACAACGCCTCCCCACTTTTACACAAGTGCATGGGGGAAATCCCCGGAAAGCTAGCGTTTGATTATGAATGGAGATTGCTTTGGGGCAAGAGGGCTGGTGTTGAAAGGCTAACAAAGAAAACTTGGAGATCCTGGCTCTGTTCAAAGTACTAAAATCCACTGGGTACTGTTTAATTCCCACCCAGTAAACCTTTCATAAGTAATTTCTGCAGCAAAAATATTGTTGAAAAGTATTTATTTACACTACAGTCATAAACCATTATCTGAACTTTAGTTAGTGGTTTTGTGTTAGAATAAATCATTTATATTTCCACAACTATTAAGAGCTAATAACCAAACAAGTCAGCTCCAGTAACATTTACATTCTGCAATTCGACTACAAAGGTAACACTTTTAAGTCACAAAACAGAGCATACAAAAATATACTTTCTAAAAAAAAATTCCAAATATTAATAGGCAGAAGTATACAGCCATACTAAACCCAGGGAGTGATTTTTTTTTCCATAGTAAGGCAACCCATTTACATGCAGACCCTGTAACATTGTCTACATCACACAAGGCACCAAGGACACTTTCGACACAACTGCATGCATCCTAGTTTCAGAGAATATATGTACATCCCCCATTAAATAAGTTAACATCTGACTCATTTCAAGAGATCATAAATTGCTTTACTTTTTTTTCCCGAAGGTTCAGAACTTGGAGAACAGTGCACATCAAAAATACACAAAATCTGAATGGATATACACTGAAAAAATAGTCTTTATGTTTCTCAAACAACTCAAAAAGGAGCAGATATTGCTAGGTCACTCCCATCACATTGCACTTCTGTTCTCTGAGTTTATAATACATTTGCTTAAAGGGTCGAGATGACTAGATAAGCTTTGATTCACTGTTCTAGCGCCACAGAATGCAGCATAAAGGCCATGCTTCACTCACTGTACAGCATCCCCCAAATCAGTCCCAAGCCATAAAGTGCACATCAGTTTCGCTTCTGTCTTTTTGCTGTCCCAACTTGAAGGGATCAGCATCTCCCAACCTACTGTAGAAAAAGTCTCAGATCTCCAGAGTCAAAAACCTGTAACCAGTCAAAATAAGAGAGGGGGAGCAAAACCTAGTCAAACAAACCTTTAAAGCAGGGTCAGGCCTTAGCCCTCTAGACCAGGGGCTCCCATCCAACCCCTTTCTGAGCCTCCCGTTACCTTGGGGTGATAGTCAACTCACCTAAGAGAGACTAAGGTGAGCTAAGTTTTAGGAAGGACGTGCTTCTAAGTGGAAAGAGGGGCAGTGCTAGGCTCCACCAAGGCCCTTTGCCCAACAAAATGAGGGAAGGGCAGGAAAGGTGGTAGTGTTTGTCGTGCAGCTCGAGTGGACGAGTGGATGAAGGACCTCTGGGGCCTTAAGGAGTTGGTATGTCAGCCTGAGTCTCATCTCAAGGTGTCCGGGTCCGCGATGAGCAAGGGCCGAGGGACCCTCCACCAATAGTGCTGCTGGTGCTGCTGCATAGGGCTCCCCCGGCTGGAGCACCCCCAGTGCAAGAGGCAGTGGAGGCGGCCGGCATCGACGAGGAGGGGGCACTGCTCTTGCGCTCCTTCTGCCTCAGGTGGATCTTGGTGTGGCGCTTCCTCTCGTCACTCCGGGCAAACTTGCGGCCACAGTAATCACAGGCAAAGGGCTTCTCGCCAGTGTGAGTGCGGATATGGGTAGTGAGGTGGTCACTGCGGCTGAAGTTGCGCATGCAGATCCGACACTGGAAGGGCTTGTGCCCAGTGTGGATTCGGATGTGCCGTGTTAGCTCGTCCGAGCGGGAGAAGCGCCGGTCACAGCCTTCTGCTGGGCACGGGTAGGGCCTCTCATGCACTGGGGTCTTGCTAGGCCTGTTGGGGTACTTGCGAGGCCTCAGAATGGGCCGCAGCGGCAGATGATGTGGGTTATAGGCGGCGGCAGCAGCTGCTGCTGAGCTGCTGCCAGGTAGCCGGGGTCCCTCGCTGCCTCCACTGGCCCCTGGCCCTGTGGCCCCAGCAGTTGGGCCCCCCAGGGTAAAGTTGCGGATGGTGGAGAGTGGAGTGAGTGGAGGGGGGACTCGCAGGGAGTCCAGCGGGCAGGGAAAGGGCTTGCGGTCTG
This sequence comes from Camelus dromedarius, assembly GCF_036321535.1. NCBI lineage: Eukaryota > Metazoa > Chordata > Mammalia > Artiodactyla > Camelidae > Camelus > Camelus dromedarius. The sequence goes on along the minus strand of NC_087443.1, from coordinate 38,988,124 downwards.
GGCCAGCTGTACCATGTAGGTCTCTCTGGCACTGTGATGGGAAAAATCCAGGATAGTCTGGGATCATGGGGAAGAGACCTGGGTCCGTGGCTGGCTTGGGGGACGGGTAGGAAGGAGGTGGCGGGTAGGCCAGAGAAGAGGAGGTGGAGGTGGTGGCTACTGACAGGAATGCCGAGGGGTCCTGGTAGAGGTCTCCTGCACAGCCAGAATAAGGAGGAGGCGGTGGTGGAGAGTAGAGGTGGTCCAGATCAGGCTGGGTCTGGGACATGGTGCACACACCCAGGGGTCCAGTGGCCAGTGGGTTGGGGGAGGCAGAGGTGACGCTGGATGAGGCTGTGGTGGAAGCTGGGGAGGTGACCCCTTGCAGGATGCCTGCACTCACAATGTTGATGATGCCTTCTGGGTAGCAGCTAGCACCAGGGTACTGGGGGTCAATGGAGAACTTGCCCATGTAAGTGAAGGTTTGGTTTCGGGGTGCAGAGACGGGAGCAAAGCTGCTATGATATGGGAGATCCAAGGACCTCTTCTCTCCAGTCATGTCAATGTTGATCATGCCATCTGGAAAGGGGAAAGTAAAAATGGAGGTGGAGCAATGAGAATGCAGCCAAGAATCCCTTCTCACCCCCCTCTCACATGAGTCCAATCCCAAGGCCCAGGATCCTAGCCCTGTAGAGCTGGGACAGAGTCTAACAGTTGGAGGAATTGTGGCCCAAAGACAGTAAGAAGAGGCTAACCCAAGATCCTACTGTGGCAACCAGTGACAGTTTGGGACTCAAACTACCTCCAGGAAAGCAGGATGAGCTACTTCCAACCCCCACATACAGCCATCTGTAGTTCCAGTCCCCAATAAAACACCCAATAATAGCAACAACAATATTAAAATTTCCCCATCTGCCTGTAACTTCTCTCCCTCTCTTTTGCCTGGGGGGGTCCCACTGCTGTGTCAGACATCACCCAGGAGACTGATCCTAGCCAGTGCCTCCAAGGTGCCAGCCTGAGAGGGGAGCCCGAGAGGGGTGTCATGATTTCTCGGCTGCTCCCCATCCCAGGTGCCTTCCTTCCCTCCCTCTCCCGTTGCGCTTCAGTTGACGACTGCTGGAGGGAATCTGGCTCTGAGATAGGAGTCTACAGGTCTCCTTTCCCACGCAACCTTCTCAGCCTTGCCCGATACTCGCGTGTCCTCGCCACAGCCGAAAGCCAGTGGCAAGGCTTCGAGGAAGACGCGGGGACTGCAGGGAGACCACTTTCCACCGTATCGCCAAGGAAACTGGAGGCGCCGGTGCCCAGCGGGCATCCCTCGGCAGCCAGGGGTAAGCTTTCCGCAGCTGCCCGCCCTCCCCCCGTCCTCCTCCGCGCCTGGCCAACCCCCTCAACTTCGCGAGCGGCGCGCAGGACTCGCGGGGAGCGAACTCCGAGATTTTCTCCGGGTCGGTTCTGCCCAGGAGGGAGCGGCGAACGCTGTCCTCTGGTGTTTTTCCTCCGCTCGACTCTCCAGACGCGCAGCTTTCCTCCAGAGCCCTGAACTTTCCCGTCACTTTGCCTCTACCCCGAGAGAGGGGAGGCCGGGGGCTGCCGCTGGCCGAAAGACCCACACAAATCCCGAAGCCTAGTGGGGCATCTCTCTTACTCTCATCCCTGCGCCGACCGGGGGCTGGGCGCTCCGCGGCGCACGCACGGCCGATCGCTGGCAACCTGGTGCATCTGCCCGCGCGCCCAGCTCCAACGCCCGGGTACCCGCTCCCATGGACACCTCCGGCACCTCCTTACATTCTTTAAAGCCAGTTCACTCAACACCGTCCACCTCGCGCCCCAACCCTCTCCTCCAGGTCCTGCACACGCACCAAAACCCACCCACCACTTCCGAGCTGCGTGGGTCCCGGCCCGCGAGAGGGGCACGCGGCTTACCTCCGGCCACTCCGTTCATCTGGTCAAAGGGGCCTCCCAGTTCGGCATTGGGGAAGATGGTCACCGACGTGGCGGCGAGGTCCTCCACCGGGTAGATGTTGTCAGACAGCTGGTGCACAAAACCACTGAGAGTTACTGGGATTTTGTCTACGGCCTTGGCGGTCATCATTTGCTCCTCGCACAACCTGGAGACCCAACTCCCTCGCTACCTGGAGTGTCAGAGAAGCCGTTTTGGAGAGGGACTGGACTGAGCCTAGGTTGGTATCTCCTTTTGCCCTCCACACTTAAAAGGCAACTACCCCCTTCCAAAAAAAAAAAATCCAATGGAAATAAAACTAGCAAACAAGTTGCTGTTTTTTCAAGAAGCAAAATGGCTATTTGCCACTGACTCTCTCCTGTGTTCCGGCTGGGAAGCCAGGAGTTGCTGGTGTAGTGTTACTAAAACAGTCAGTGTGTCCCCTCGCCGAGCTATTAATCAATTGCTGCTCTCTCGGTTAGACGGAAAGTGTTGCTCTAAGTATTTATGGGCAGGTCCTCAATGCCCGTGACGTCACTGCCCATATATGGACTGAGGAACAGGGCTGGGCCAGGCAGCTTTTGCCGTCACATGGCCGGTTTGCACAGGGGCTTGGCGGCGCGGGCTCCTCCGGGCTCGCGACTCCCGGCTTGCAGCCCGCGAGGATTCACGGGGGTCTGGGGAGTGCGGACCGAGCCGAAGCCCTGATCCAGAGCTCAGGGTCCGGCAGGGATGGGGCTCGCTGCGAGTCCAGCCCAGGCCACTGTAGGAGAGCGAGCAGGTCCCAGCTGCGGTGCGGCCTCCGGGTAGGGGAGGAATTCCGGTTCTCCGGGACTTTCCAAAAAAGGCGAAAATCCGGTGCCGGCAGCTCCGCCTCCCCAGCCCTTGTTTGGGAGCCATTCCGGAAAATTAAACTTCGGAAAGAAACCGAGCGAAGCCGAGACACTACAGTCAAACCCCTACTCACTTTCTTGGCAGCTCAAAACCGCAAGCAAAAGGAGGCAGCGAAGAGAGAGAGAGAGAGAGAGAGAAAAAGCGGCATGCATTCACGGAAGCTGACTGCTTTTTTCTGAATTACTTGGTGGAAAGAAGTGGCTGGTGATAAGAGTGAATGCGGTATTGCTTTTTTGGAAAGTCTGTTCTATTTATACAGGAGCGAAAACGGAACAGGTTTTGGGTTGTTTGTTTGTTTAAGTATTTTGGGCACTTGGGGCAGGGGTGGTAGACCCTAGGAGGAGCAGATAACTGCGGGGACCTTCGAGAGAAATCCTCAGCCGCAGACACCCCCCTTCCTCTAGCCCGCGCGCTCCCCGCCCCCCTTCAGCTGCTGCGCGAAGCCGGCGCCCTTCCCGGCGCGTCTGGGCGGTAGCCTGTGTGGGAGCGTCCAGATGGAAGCTTGGACACTCACCCTGCCCCGCCACACAACACACACACAAACACACACTTACACTCAGACACTCTCCACTTCCGCTACGCACACTCCTGCCCCCGCCGCCTTCTTCACACACTGGCTCGCACACCTTACGCTACACACCTCCGTGTTGACAGCGCGCCCGTGAGCCCGCCTTGCCCACAGACTGCCGGGTCGGCGGAGCGGGCGTCTGGGTTTGCTGGACAGGGTGCTCTGCGAAGACACCCATCCTCAGCTTCACTGACTGGACTGGCTGCCACCGTAGTTCCCCACCCACGAAAGCCCGCACCGAGCCCTACTCCAGAACACACACATAAGGAGGAATATTCTTCCTTTCCTTGGCCAAGAGCCACCTCGAGGAGGCCAGCGAGGGCCAGAGTGACAGCAAACAGTGACGCTAGCTTCGAGTTTCCATCACCCTACACGCTTTTCCCTTTGTGAGTAAAAAACAAACAAAAACAAACAAACAAACTAACTAACAAACAAAAACTGAGCCGGGTGGGTACCTTTCTCCTTAGTTCCCAAAACATTTTTAAAAAACTTTTCAGAGGTCCAGATAGCGACGGGTTCTGGCTGGCTGCACACACCGCTCCTACCTCCTGGATCACCCCGGCCTGCACCAGGAGCGCTCCGAGCCTGGCCCAGGCTCTGTGGGAGGCTGGGCCCAGGTGCTACAACAGTGATAGGGGCCTCCCGCTAGCCCTCCTTCTGCCCCAAAGCCCCCAAGGCCCGGGATAGAGCACGAGGGCAGGCCCTGCCCTTGTCCCGCCGCCGGCCAGGATAGCTTCAGCCTCGTGGGGGCCGGGGAGGGCGAAAGCCACGGCGCCACGCCGTGGAGGAAACGCGGCGCTGCAAGCGGCTTTCCCGCCGCTCACCTGCCGCGGCCGCCGCCGCTGTGAGCCCGCTGCCGCCCGGCCCCGCGCGCTGTGGTCAGGGCCCGGGGCGGCGGTGAGCGGCCTCTGCCCCTCCTGCCGAGCGCCGCTTCTCCCCTTGCCCGCCGCGAAATCGGTTCTCCCGCGGCTGGACATTTTTCTGACTTCAAACACCCAGAGAAAAAATTCGGAAAGTTTCTCGCTCGCTCTGGGCGCTCTTTTCCAATTGGAAATAAAAATAAAAGGGAAAAGGAAGGAAATCACAACAAGATTAGAACCCTTGTAGGTACCCTACCCTTGGCAAAAAAAGTGAAAAGTCCCATTTCTTTAAAAAAAAAAAAGATAAAAGAAAAGAAAGCTACTCTCTTACCACGTGCGCCAGCCCGCTCCTCCTGCGCTCCGGCCGGTCCCGCGGCCCCCGCGCTGACCACCGGCAAGACGGCACCTCGGGGAGCCCGACTCGCATCTCCAGCCCTGAGTCCGAAAGAAGGGAGGGGGGACCGAATTATGCAAATATGGGTCGTGGCAGCGGGGCTCGGGTTACGGCCCCCGCTGACCTCCGAGGTGAGGCATCCACCCGCGGCAAGCGCTGGCACGGCGACTGGTTGCGCTTCGCTCCTCTCCACGCACGTGGGCGGACGGGCGGGCGGGCGGGCGAGTAACCGGGGCCGCCCCGCGGTGGGCGCTGCTGCCAACCCCGCCGGCGGCCGCAGTGCGCCGCCCGGAGGGGGAGCTCCTGGACGCCCAAGTGCCGGGCGAGCTGGGCGCAGAGAACAGGACTCAGGCTGGGGCGGCCTAGGTGAGGATGAGCCTCACGATCTTCGGCTGCTACCTTTCCCGAAGGAGAAGGCTGAGTGGGGGTCGATTGGGGGAGGGGACCCCACTAAGGAGGGGCGGGCTTGCCTGGCCCATTGGAAAAGCACGTTAGAGTAAATGGGAGTGACTGACATTCTGGAATTATACGGAGCTTTCTAACAACTCACACCTCCCGTAAGAGCTGCGCCACTTCAAGCCCGCGGTGCGCCGAAGGTGGGTTGGGGGCAGGGGCAAGGAACAGTGGCAGGCTCTCAGGAAGGTGCCTGGGGCCAGTCCTGGGAGGCCTTCCCTGAACCCCCGCTGGACAGGTCAGTAGATACTTACCATAATCTCTCTCGTTCTCTCTCTCTCTCTCTCTCCCCCTCTCCCCTTCTCTCCCTCCCTCCCTCCCTCCCTCCCTTTTAAGAGTGATAATGGAACAAAGTCTAGGCAGACTCACTTCAAGCCAGACATCCTGAGGATACGTAGTAAGCTCAGAAAACTAAAGTAACTTGCTTAAGTCGCACAGCTGGTAAGTAGTGGTGTCCAAACTTGCAACGGGGTCTTCTGACTCCAAGTACAATGCTCTGGATACTACATCATTCATACAGGAAAATCCAGTTCCGGAAAGGGAACAGCTCTTTGAGGACTGGGAGCCTGGCTCAGCTCACTAAAGAAGAAACAGATCGCCTTGGCCAACTTCATCTCTTCTTTGGCATTTCTGAAAAGATGAAAGCTGAAGTCAGGGCTTTCAAAGGGAAGGGGACAAGGGACTGTCATGGACATACCCCTTCGTAGATGAAGGGAGAATTTGAGTTCTAGGGCTTTCTAGGCCCATGTTATGGCTAGAGTGACCAGGTTGGCACAAAGCCAGCATATAATAGGCCCTGTAATAAGAGAAACCAACCCCACAGTATCCTTCCTGGAGTGAAGAAGTGAGGGGGGAAAAAAAGAAGTAGAGACAAACAAAAACTCCAGAGGTATTTACAGAGTAAGATACTGTGCTGGGGAGGGGAGGAAGGGAGGAAGAGGGAATGCGGCAGTTAAATACAGAGATGTATCATGATCTCTACTTTTAGGCACCTGAGCTAATTCTGATTAAAAACTGAACGCCTTTCTTTAAAATAGTTGTCAAAATGCTTAAGTAAATGGAGCGCTCCATGATGTATCAGGGTTATTAAAAGAGTAGCAAATGGTCCCAGATTCTGATTTGCTTTGTCCTGAATCCAGACCCAGTAAGTAAAAGAGGAACGAAGCAGAGGAGCCCTATAGGAGGCTTGCCCCTGCTACACTGCAAGGAGAAAGGGAGGCAATCTGAGGGTCCTGGCTTGCCCTCAGTGTCCCCTCTCTGAGTGGTTTTTAGCTTTTTTTCCCAACAGTATGGACTGAGAATCACAATCAGCCTTGAGTCATGTCACAAATAATTTATTAATGTTTGCATTTTGATTTATTAAGAAACAGTTTTGAACATCATTGTAGGCTATTTCTATTGTAATATCATTTTCACTCACTTTCATTCTAATACTGATACTGGAGTGAGAAACCAAGAAGCATCAGAATTGCCCTTAAGTGTAGACACACAGGAGAGTGTGGATCCTGAGCTCAAATGGCATAGGACATGTGTGCCTCAGTGATAATCAGGATAATTGCCAACTCTGCCATCCAGCCAAGCCTTTCTTAAAGGTGCCCCTGTGTGCTGAGAAAACTGATAAATGCCTCCCTATATTCAGCATCTCACTATGAATCTGGTGATCCTAGAGGCTATAAACCAAGCCCAGATTATGCCAATCAAAGTTGTTGTGAAGCCTGAAAAAAGCATTGCTTCACACCAGTCCAATGTGCAACCACAGTCGTGTTTCATTAGCACAAATAATCTGGACAAGTAAGACCCAGACCTATATAATCTTATTTTGCAGCAGCAGCAACACTGGCTTAAGCAGAGGGTTCTCGGGTTCCATTTAGGGTGAACTATCACAATTCAACAGATATTTCTTAAGCATCTACTAAGTACAGAAGTGAGAGCCCCAAACCCTGGGCATCTAAAGGTGCCTAAAATCAGGTCTGGTCCCCACCCCATGGAGCTTGTAGTCAATCACACAAATACATAATTGCAAATAATGACAATGTTTGACCCCAAAGAAGAAAAAGGACAAAGGACATAATTGAATCTAGGAGGTTGAGTAAGGCTTCTCTAAGCAGAGATCTGAAGGATGTGCAAAGATTAGGGGAAGGACAGTGGACAGATCATTCAGGGGAGAAAAAGTCAGTGTGGAAAGGCCCCAAGGTGGGAGGAAGCAAAGTGCATTTGTGGAATAAAGAAAGTTCAATGTGGGTGGAAACCTCCAGGCTGCCTTCCATGCCTATTGCACTGGAGCTGAGAGTAGCCAAAACAGGCAGCCTCAGTGGAAGCCCTTTCCCACCTCCCACCCCTTAAGAGATTTTAACCGCTATGACTCTGTGGCTCTCCTTTTTCCTCTGCCATTATCTTTTCTCGATAGTGGCAATGGCATTATATTTTTGCATATGGGTTTCTTTACTTTTCTTTTTTTTTTCACCTCTCAGCTTCTGCAAATGAATAAGAACATGCCAAAAAGATTTCAGCAAAAAAAGACAACGTATACAGAAATGCTTATTGGAATCAGCATTTTGTTTCAGTGACAGTCTTAATGAAATAACATTCCTTAATTGTCTATTTCTCAATAAGGAAATGATAGACAACACAAATTTTGTCCCATTTAAAATGAATACAGGGGAGAAATGCAGTCTTTCTAGTAGAAACACATCATGTCAAACCTACAGATCACTTTACCATTGCTGGCAAAAAATAAAAGGTAATCAATGCATTATTTATCTCTATTAAGACAAGGTACATGTCAGCCTGGGGTCCAGATTAATAAGTGATAGTCTGGTCATTAAGGCTGGAAACAAAATCTCCATTCCAGAGCACACCTTCTTATGCTCTTAGATTTTAAATCTTTCAGCTTACATGTTTAATTGTACAAAAGCTATAACTAAGGAATTCCTGTATTTTTTTAAGCATGCATCACTAGACTGCTTCCCTTACTAGTTTACAGGAAACAATTTTCCTTCTTCCAAATAATGCCAGACATCCCATGGAAGCTTTATTCTTATATTGAGAAAGGACAGGGCAAGTCAGTGCATCCATTTGTCAGAGGAGCTGTTTTGCAGCATATAAGCCAAACAAAGGGGAAAATTTTCATATTTCAACTGAATAATCTTGATAAGAATTGTCACCGTTTCTTGTGGTTAACATTATGAGCTCTGGAGGCCCATATGACATGAGTTCAAATCCTAGGTCCTGGATTCAAATCTTAACTCTGACAGTTCCTGGCTGTGTGTTCTTAACCAAGTTAATGATTTCTCTGTGCCTCAGTTTCCTCATCTATAAAGTGGTCAAAATTATTATACATATCTCATAGGGTGTATTGAGGATTAAATACAGTGATATATATATAACACATAGCATACTGAAAAGACTCACGGTAAGAAGACCCCAGATCCCCTTACCAGTTCCGCCCCTGCTGCTTGACTTGATCTTGGGTTGGTGGTTGCTGCTGGGAGGAGCCAGCTATGCTTGCAACACTCACACCACTCAAGCCTTAGGTGGCAACCATGGGAGACAGGCTCTTCTTTCCCCATATCTGATGATACTTCTTAACTATACGTCAAAAGATGTAGAAACATCACGTCCCCTCATGCCTGCTCAGAATTTTAGCAGCCAAAAAGCCAAAAATGTCTAGAAAGACTTTAAGTTTTCACTATTTTGAGTAAGAAGAGTGGTAGGGGTAGAGGGAGCACTATGCGGTGGGAAAAGCACTAGATTAGGAATTAGGCTCGGTGGTGGCTCTCCACACAATAATGTTCTCAATAGCAATAAGAATGGCTAGTATTTAGTGAGCATTCAAGGGTACTAAACACTCTGCTGACTCTGTTTCCTTATCTCTTAGTCTACCAACCACCCCATGAAGCAGATGTCGTTACTCTTTCACCTTGCAGGTGAAGAAACTGAGTCGCCAAAGCCCACGCCACAGAGCTAATTAAGTGGAAGTGCTGAGCAGTCTGACTCCATCACTTATGCTCCCAGCACCTACCCTAGCCTGTGAACTAGGTAAGACACTTAACCTCTGTGAATCTCTTTACATCGGGGCTGGGCACGCCTGCCTCAGCTGCCCTCAGCCAGAGTATTGTGATGATTCAAAGGAAGAGGACAAAAAACATGTTCTGAAAAGCAGGATGTGCACTGCACATCTAATTGTTGTTTCCCATGGTGACTGTTTGGGTTACTGGACCTTTGATGACAGAGGTAAAAGGTAAGCTCAGATAGGCTAGAAAGTGACGTTTATGATTCCAGGATGGGGACAAGCCATCAACAATCGAACTGAACTTCTAACCTGTTTGATTGTTGGCCAATCCTAAGGCCCTTCAAAGAGGTCTCTTTACCACCCCCACCCCCACCCCCACCCCCTACACTGGAGGGTGGTCCAGATCTGTGTACTCCTTTTTATCTGGGGATGGAGTTAAAGAAGGTGTCTGCTGGCAACCTGGGCCTTTGGAACGAGTCATTAGCAGGTCTACTTCTCCTGATGCTAATAATAGGCCTAGATGCAGATCGTTCTTAGGTCCTAATATTTAACTAGAATGCAAGTTTCTGCCCATGGGCTGTTGTACCTGAGAAAACATTGTGGTTACAATGCAATCACCACTGAATAGCAGAATAGTTTTAGTCAGTGGTCTTGTAAGCACATAATCAGAGCCTCCCCAGAGACCTGGCAACTCCTAGTCTTTTAGAATTAGCAACTTTGCTTTTAAAAAATATGATTATTTAAGCAACAGCCAGTGGAAACTTCAAAAAGAGGAAAACAAGAACAATCTAGATTCCTTTCTTCTCTCTGGATTTTATGAAACAAGAGACACCAAAGACGACCAGAATGACCATATTAGTCCCTTCATCTGTTATTCAGAAATTCTAGGGGAGAAGGTGCCTGATCAGGAGACCTATTTCCTTGCTTTTCCTGCATGTCGGGCTTGTCATCACAGAGCTCTCTCATGTAATAGAAACTTGAATGGAATGTTACCCCCAAAATGGAAAACGATATCTGGAAACCAAACATGTAGATCTCCTACGTAAAAGCTGGGTGGTTCCAGTAGAGCTAGAGTGGGCCTGACTCCACCACTCCGAGCAAATTCTCTGGAATCTGGAAGCCACCGCTGTGATGTATGGAGCCAGCCCACAACATGCTGGGGCTGGGGTTGGGGCTGACTTAGACAGATGAACTAGAGAGCAAGTGAATACACAGAGATGGGCCTATCTCACCTTCAAATACCAGGACAACCTCATGGCGTTTTGTTAATCCATTCAGTGAATATTTATTAAGTACCTGGTATACACCTTGGACTATGCTAGGGTCTTGAGATGTATCAGTGAACAGAACTCCCTGTCTTTATGTAGCTTACGGCCTGAAAATTCTTGTGAATTTAATTCCAAAAACTAAAAAAAGGGAAACCACTAGAGTCCCTTCCCTTGTCTTCAGCCAGAATCACCTTTAAGCCACTTGTTCACACTCAGGTACAAATCTCTCCGAAGGTCATTAAAGAAAGAATATAAAACTTGCTTTAGTAACACATTCTGGTGTTTAATATTCTTGCAAGACATTCTTCATAGATAGAGAACACTCCCCTTTTATTATGCATTTTGTTTCATTCTCTCCTCAGGAGACGTGAAGAAGTTAGTCATGACAGTCTGAGCAAGAACCAGTCACAGGGTGAAATGTAGTTCTCAGCCTTTTCTGTTTCATGTGGAATTATCTCAGTTCCTATAGCCTGTCTTTTAGAATTTTTGCCCTTTTATCCTTTCATCATCTACATCAACTCTCTGTTGGACTTCCTAATGCCACACACTTTCCAGTGCTTATAACAAAGTGTTTTATGTGGCACTCTACCCTTTCCAAGTCCCTTTCATACACATTACTTCCTTCGGGACTCAAAATATAACCCCGTGATGTTGGCAAGGCCACGTTTACCTTTCCTACTGCCCACATAAGTCAAGAGAGACCAGAGAGGCCAAGTGACTGACCTCCGTTCACACAAGTAGTAAGAAGGCAGAGCCAGCATTCCTGGCCAGGTTTCCTTGTGCTAATATTAAGAGCTCTGTCTGTCGAATGCAAGCCTCAACTACTGGTTGGGAAGGCCCAGGCATGTCAATGCTTGTGAAATCCCTGAGACACTTTGATGGCTGGTGGCCAGCTAACATTTAGGTCATGTGTTTTGTTCGCCAGGTGTGTGCTGACCCTGTTCTGTTCCTCCACGTCATTTTATCCGCTATGGGTGAAGACTGGTAGCATGAAGTTAAATGATGACAACAACAACCAGATCCTAGCCTTCCAGGTCATTAAAGGCAATTTTGGGCTACCAGTCCCAGGTCCATCCCCTGGAGTCCTCATTTGTCGCATTTCTGTGAGGTTGGCAACTGACTCACTGATTACCACCCTCTGGATTATCAGCCTGTGGTGCAACTAGAAAAGATTCTCATTTGTATGGGGTAGCTTAAGTGTGGTTGGGTATACCTTGCTGGGGTGACCAGCTTGACTAGGGGAGGAGATGAATTCTCCAGCTTCATCAACAGAAGACCTTGATGGTTTTGTATTTTTTCCAAACTTCACTAACCTGAGCTATGGTCTCCTCAGAGATAATCACAAGAGCATTTTTATGTAAAATCTTTTGTGTTTGTGGTTAAAATTTGGGTAACAATGAGTAACAATGCCCTCCCCTTTCATTCTCGCCCAGAGGGTTTCAAGAGGGTCATTAATACAATGGAAGGAGCTAATTCTCAGATGCAGGAACTGGCCAGTAACTGTGCTGGTCCACCTTCAGATCTGGCTTATCAGAATCTTAGTCTCAAGAATCTATATTAAAACAACAACAACAACAACAAAGAATTGCCCTTTTAAAAAGCTAAATTTGACGATGTGCTGACTGACTGTTAAGTTTTTGAAAAATCCGTACTCCTTACCACCACCTGTAAGTCCTTACATGACCCAGCCTTGTCCTACCCCACTAATCACAGCTTCTTCCTCTTCCCCCATGTTCACCATGCTCAGCAAACTCTTAAACATCTCAAGCTCCATCCCATCTCAGAGCCTGTGGACCGTGGGCTTCCCAGCCTCTAGTACTGTGAGAAATGCATGTCTGTTGTTTATCAGCTATCCAGTTTATGGTATTCTGTTAAAGCAGCACGAATGGACATCTTCTTATCCGGGTCTAAGCACAAGATTTTCCTTCTCAGCCCTCCCCACTCTTCCCCAGACACCCTGTCCCTTACTGTGCACTGTTCTCGGTGCTGAGCAGACCCAGGAGTGAGGACCATAGCTGTCCTGACCATCATTGTATGCCCAGAACCAAGAACAGTGCTAGCACAGAGGAGTGTGAAGTAAGCACTTGCTGAATGAACGGAATGTATGAGCAGTGATGAGCCAGGTTTAGGATCCACTACGTTGGTACGGTTTCTTTTCCTCCCTGCATGCCATTTTCCCCATTTGTAAAAAGAGGGTATTAGCCTCTGTGGCACCTAAGGCCCCATCCAGCTTTGACAGTGTATTATTAACTGGCCCTGAGGACCCAAAGGGAGCCCAAGGGCCGCAGCCTCAACATCACCCTAAACTGGACTGTGCTTTTCCAGGTAAGAGAGCAGCTCAAGTCATGATAAAGCAAAGCAGATTCAGCCCATAGAAGAGGCCTCCCTCCTTCTACCTAGACAAAAAAAAAAAAAAAAAAAAAAAAATCAGGCTCTGCTTTTTCCTAGGAAGAGGTCAGATAATTCTGATAGGAATTGTTCTCCATGAAATCTTTTTGACTGAATCCTGTTGCCTTGCTCATGCCAGGGCATTTGCAAATGGGTGGAACAAATCAATTCTCAGATAAATACGTGAGTTATGCTTAGAAGGTAGACTTAACTGAGCTGCATCCACTGGGATCTCTACTAATTTTTATAAATAAAGTTGATTTATCCTTTTTCAACCTTCAGGGAAGACCTTAGGATTCCATTAATTCTTTCAAATGGATTGAAAGTGATATAGAATATAATGGAAAGGAAACAGTTAATAAGAAGAAAATAAATTATTTTTCTACCTAATTAGAGTACAGAAACTTAGAGCAACTTATATTCTTTGGTCTAAGTCAGTTAGGGCTGCACATTGTTTTTGAATGAATACTGCTAAATTTTAGTAAGTAAATACCATTATTATCAACATTTGGCTTTGAATATACTAATGGCACTCCTGTAGGATTACTTTACTTTCAACAACGCATTTTAATTTGGGCTATAGAAATAAAACCACAGTTTACATAATTTTTTAAAAATCAAGAAGTTGATCAAGAATAGGGTTGGCTTAACTGGGGCCTGGTGATTTAAAAAAAAAAAACACGTACAAATCAAAAAACAGATGTGCAAAGAAAGATGTCAATTTTTTTATTGTCATGTTCCAAAAGAATTAGAAATGTCAGGTGTAAATTGTAATTGACAGTTTTTTAAATGTCATCTGCTAGAATTGGGGAGCCAGAGCTGGCAAAATAATCTACTAGATAATTTTGAGACCTAGTGGGTGCTAGGCCCTGTGCCAGCGGTTACAGAGAATGGAAGATGAATTAGCCAGTATCCCTGTGTCTTGGGACCAGTAGTCCAGGAAATGATAAGACAAGTGCACAAAGCAAAAGAATGTAAGTAGGACATGGTAGGTATTAGCAAGCAAACATTCAAAAATGTTGCTTTGAGGTCCCAAGAAAGGGAAGAACAGTCACAGAGGTGGTAGTGGGGATCAGATAAGGTGAAACACATGAAAGTCACTCATTTTCCAGACTTAGCCATGTCCTTCATAGCCCAGTACACCTCTCCACCCAACACCTAGTACAGTGGCATAGCTATGAGAGATGATCAGTGAACACTGACAGATTGATCAATTGATTGATTGATTCTCAGTAAAAGACAAAGGAAATATATTCCAAACATATGCTCTAGCTGCCAGTTGGCAGAATTAGTGGGTCCTGGGGATTTACTTGAACATGGACAAAAAGTTTGGCTAATGGAGTTAACAGACATAAACACAAGTTCTATACCTATTTATCATCTTTAGTTTTCTGGGCAAAGATTTTGTGGGGGATGGTAATTAGGTATGTTTGTTTGTTTGTTTGTTTGTTTTTAATGGAGGTACTGGGAATTGAACCCAGGACCTCCTACATGCTAAGCATGAGCTCTACCACTGGGCAAAGATTACTGAACCCAATCAAGAAAGGAGAAATATGTGTTTTTGCAGCCTACTAAAAAATGAAGGTGGCTGCACTTCGTAGCAGCTAAACTTTATTTTTCATCAGAATACTCTGAGAATTACTTTATAGGAACCTCACTGATAAGTGGTTATGTGGCTCTGTGAGGGGACAAGGTGGGTCCTGAATTGTGCTGACTTGGTTATAAAGTAGATAAAGAGAAATAAAAGTGTAGCCTTGTGCACAAGGCTGGCAGTCTAGAAGACCTCCCAGGATATGCCAACCCCTAAATCAGGGTTTCCCCACCCACCCAAAGCCCTGGTCCCTGGACTCTCCACCATTGCTCCCCACATCAGCTGATCAGCTGTGGTCTGCACACACTGCGCAAGCTGCTCCCATGGGATCCACAGCCTCTGTAAGAAATGAACCATGAGGATCTATCAACCTGCATATTTTAATTTGTCATCTCTACTTACAACACCACAGGCCTCCTGGGGTGGAATGGGAACCCAGAACTCGCTTGAGCTACAGCTGCTGAGTTTGGAGAGCTGGGGAAAGCCCATTTCATGGCAGGTAGTCTTTTGCATTAAGCTGAGGGACCAGAAATCAGACACTTGGGGGACACAAGGACTTAGCCCCTACCCTACCACTGCCTTTTATGTAGATTCTGCCTCAATGAGAACCAGGGGAAGTTTAGCAACTAGAGTCTCATGATAAGGCAATTGACAGGAAAGAAAAAAAAACTGTCTCTGGCCCTGGCTCTCAAAGTTTCCATTTGGAGTAAATTTTCAGAATGGAAAATTGATTATTTAAACTTCAGTGAATTTTAAAAAAAGAATGGACTTTTGTTGGTTCTGTCTCAGTGATTTTAATTAACTTTCAGAAGTCTACAGCAATAACTGTTACTTATGACGCTATTATAGATAAATGTGATGGACATAGATAAAATTAAATGTTAATTGGCATAATTACCCAGTTAATATTTTAAGATTTGTTATCTATATTTCTTTGCTTTTACCTTATTGTACATTGTAGTTCAATATGAAGATTAAAAAAAGGAACTTTCTCTTTATCTCCCCTGAGTTATTTTTCACTTTGAGTTTGCCAGTTATTAGTCAGAGATGATAATAATAATTTTTTCTTAAAGTGCAGGCTGCAGCTGAGAATTTCCAAATTGCAGTGAGTCACCTCTGGAGCAGACAAGTCATTTATCCCCAAACTTCAGACTCAGACATTGTGCCAGGAAGGGGATACAGGATTCCCCATCCTTAACACCAAGTGTCAGTACCACGACCCCCTCACCATGTGAGATGGCTGACCTTGACTAGTCAGTGTGAGCTGCTGGGTCCCTTCAAGCAGGCCTCTGAGAAGGTTCTAATTTTCATGTCCCCCAAACCAGTAGCTTCCTTGTTCACTACCTCAGCATCACTGGACAAATGATGCCCCAAATCTATGTCCTACTCCCCAAAAGTAATGGACATACATTAGCTAGACAGGAGAATCTGTACAGATTACTTAGCAAACAATGCCCAGTGTAAGGGCTTGGACCATTAGGAGATTCAGTTTCTAGTCCCTATTCTGCAAGTAGCATTTGAATTATGGAATCTCAATGTGGCTCGGTGCTAGGTCACTCAAACTTCAGTCATTTTTATTTTATTCTGTGATGATTTATTTTAATAAATATATTTTTAGAAGAAAACTATGTATTGCTACTACAAAACAAACTTGAATGGTTTGGCATACATTTTAAAAAATCATATTTTAATTAAAAGATGCATTTCAAGAAAGACAATTTTGAAGAATAATTTAGTTAGAGGGCCTACAGTGACAGAAATCAAGACTTATTATAAAACTATACTATGCTATAAAAGAAAAAAATATAAAACAGTGGTATTGGTAGAAAGATAGGCATGGGACCAATGGAACAGAATAGGATCTAAAAACAAATCAACATGTATATGGTCACCTGAATTACGGCAAAACCACCACTGCAATATAATGGGAAAATGAGGGTCTTCAATCAGTGGTGCTAGATCAATTAGTTATCATATGTCAAAAAGGAACCTTGTCCTTACCTCACATTGTATACAAAAATCAATTACAAATGAATCATAGTACTACATGTGAAAGGCAAAACAATAACATAGGTAACTTTTTACGATCTTGGGGTGGACACAAAGTTCATATATAACCCATAAAAACACTAACCCAAAAGAAAATATTGGTTATTTAGACTCTGTTAAAGTAGAAAACTCATGTTTTATCAAGGTACTTTAAGATAATGAAAACATGAGCCACAAAATGGGAGAAGATATTTGTCATACATATATCTAACAAAAGACTTGTATCTAAAATACACTTTTTAAAACTCTTACAAATCAATGCATAAAAGGCACTCAACCTGATACAAAAATGGCCAAATTCTTGAGCAGGGACTTCACAAAAGAAAGATGTTTATGGTCAATAAACATTAAAAAATTATTATCAGTAGTCATCAGAAATGTGAATTAAAACCACTAGATACCACTACATATCTGCCAAAATAGCTATAATTTTTTAAACTGAAGATAGCAAATATTGATAAAGAAGCAGAGCAGCTAGACTCTTATTTACCCCTGGCAAGAGGTTAAATTGGCTGCAATCACTTTGGAAAACTGTTTGGCAGTATCTTCTAATGTTATTTACCAGCCATAAGACTAGGCATTAAACTCCTTATTCTTAAGATAGAAGTCCATATATACAGCAAAAGACCTGTACTGGAATGTATGTAACAGCATTTTTTATGAGAGCCAAAAACATGGAAACCATCCAAATGTCCACCAAAAAAAGACTAGATGAATGATAATACATGCAAACAATGGACAACTACCCAACAATCAAAAACCGTTTGTAATAATGTGGGTAAATCTCAGACATAGCGTTGAGTGAAAGAAGACAGACACACGAGTGTACGCATGATTGCATTCATGTATGTTTCCAAAAACAGCCCAAACTCATATATGATGATTGGGATCAGAAGAGAGGTAATCTTTGGTGTTGAGGACAATAAGTGGGAGGAGTCATGACAGAGGTCCCTGAGGTGTTGGTAATATTCTTGATCTGGGTAGTGGTTACATGGGTGTGCTCACTTAGTAAAAATTAACTGAGCTGAAGACTTAAGATTTGTGCATTTTATGTATGTTATACGTAAATAAAACTCTGTGTGAGTGTGTATATCTATCTCTATATGTGTACACATATAGATGTGTGTCTGTATACGTACACATAAATAGATGGACACACACACACACAATCCATAGCTTTCAACTTGGCAAAGGAGGACAAGGTATCTCAGAAAGTGTAATGAAACTAGTAGAAGTCAATAATGGACATAAACAGAGAAAAGAAAATGTACAGTTAACAGCACACCCAAAGTACAAAGATAGAGATAAGTCCGTATGAGTCAAAACCTGCAATATTTGTGAACAGATTAAATTCCTGACTAGACGTTAGAGATAATAAGGTTGAAAACAATACAAAATCTAACTAAGCATTACTTGTGAGAGTCCACTTAAAAACAGAACCTATATTATTGTCTAACCAAGTGTGGTCCTTGGTAACATTGGATAAAATTATGTGATGGATACATGGGTATTATATTATTCTCCATATTCTTATGTGTGGTTGAGAAAAGGAAAAGATATCTATTCACTGAAAACAAAACAGTTTTCAAATTTAAACTAGACCCTATTGCTTACTGAAGGCCTTGAGCTTGAGGCCCACTCTTTGTTATAAAGATTAGCAAACACAACTGCCATAGAGACCATTTCTTTGATGCAACAACGTGAATGGGAAGATAGTTTAAAAGAAAATACTTTTCTCACTGTGGAGAAATGTTACCACCTGAAGTCATGTTTTGCAGCCCTGAGGAGACATGCCACACTAAGGGACCCTTGAACCCTAAGGACCCAAATCCTGACCCCAGCACATCCTACCTTATTTCCCATCTGTCAAATGAGGATTAAATCAATCTTGCTGCTATTGTACGAGTGAAAAGAAATGGCTTTGGTGATGTGCCTGGAGCACATAGCCACCAGTCCATGGCAACTGCTAATCAGCTCAGTCATTATGTTTTCATTGTGAGCTCAGAGTTGGAAGATGTTTTCTAATGAGTGCTCACCCTCCCCCGAGACCCCTACCCCAATGCAAGTCTCTCAGCCAAGGACATAAAATGGCTTAACGACTCAAACAACAACTGAGTTACCTTAAGCACACCGTCTTCCATCTTTGTGTATCCTTTGTAGATAAGAATAATTTCTTCATTTTCTACCTTACAGAGTTGATAAAAAAACTCTCATGACAAGGCTCTAGAAAGTAAAAAGTGCCTTCCTAACACAAGAAGTGCTAGTCCTATGATGAAGACTATCAAGTTGTTGTTAAATAAAAGGCAACGTTGCTCCTCTGTCTGTGGATGAGAAATAGCTAATGCTACCCTTTTATTGATAAGCCTTCTCTTTTGTTTACTTCTGAAACATACCACGCCATTCCAGACAAGCTGGGCTGCCTTCCCTAACCACCCCCCGATCAGATGCGGAGCCTTCCTGCGTGCTTCTAGGCCTGGGGTGCCGCGTTGACCATACCTGTATACTTTCTTTTTTTCCCCACTGGACCACCAGTCTCTTAACAACAAGGGCCTGGGCCATGTGTGTTGTCTTCCCAGCATGTAGCCCAGTAACCCACAGACAGCTTTCAAAAATGGAGCCACTTAGTAAACTGCTCTCTGTGCCTCTGTCTCCTCATCTGTAAAATGAAGTTAATAATGGCTCCTACTTCTAACGGTCGTAGGTAGTAAAGATTAAATGGGGTGACTTAGCATAGAGGCTGGCCCTTAGCACGATGTAGGTGTTAACTGTTACTATTATTGCTGTTATTATCGCGATCATGTTCACGCATGAGGGAAAGAAAATAACTAACATTCATTGAATTCTTACTTGTCCCTCTCTGTGCTATCTCTTAATCCTCACAACAACTCCATGAGACGGGATTTATCATTTCCATTCTGCAGGTGAGAAGAGCAAAGCTCAAAATGCCAGGGGCTTATGGATTGTCACACATCGTAAATGGCTGGCACGCATTCAGACTTGTCTCTACTATACTTAGGGTTACGGTATAACTGCATATGGAGGGAAAGAGGGAGAGGTATTCATTCATTCATTCACCTTGGACTGAAGGGCCATCTATCTAAGCCCGAAGGGAGATGCTGACCTCTGAGCCTTCTGCCTACAGGGACACCCCCCAAATCCAAGTGAACATTCTATTTAATGTCTGCAGAAGCCCGAGGAGGCGGAAAGCCTGCTTAACTCTATTGAGTGCAACAGGTTCCACATGTTTTTCAACCATAGGACCTTTTTTCAAGCCTCACCTAATACTGTCTCTGAACTAGTATTGCAGGAAACAAAAATTGGGAAAGTCTCAGTCTGCAAAAACCTAGAGTTCATCCTGATGTTTCCATGGAAAGATGTGTTTACTGCAACCACTATTCGGTTTTCTGTCTCTGAATTTTACTAATCTATGTACCTCATCTTAGTGGTACCTCATACAGTATTCATCTATTGTGACTTATTTCACTAAGTATAATGCCTTCAATGTCTATTCATGTTGTAGCATGTGTCCTAATTTCCTTCCTTTTTAAGGCTAAATATTATTCCACTGTATGCATATACTACATTTTGTCTATCTATTCATCCTTCAATGAACACTTGGATTGCTTCTACCTCTTATCTATTGTGAACAATGCTCTATGCACATGGGTTCAAGTTTCTGCTTTCAGGTTTTTTGGATATATACCCAGAAGTGGAATTTCTGGATTACATCATAATTCTATATTTAATCTTTTGAGATTCTGCCATACCATTTCCACATCCTCACCAACACTTGTTATTTTTGTTTTTTTGATAGTAGCCACCGTACTGGGTGTGAGACAATATATCCTTATGGTTTTGATTTGCATTTCCCTGATGAGTAGTGATGAACCCAACTTCATGTATTTACTGGCTATTTGTATACATTCTTTGGAGAAATGTCTGTTCAAGTCTTTACCCATTATTTTTCATGTGTGTGATAAGTTATATAGCTATTTATATATTCTGGATATGAACCTATTATCAGATGCATTATTTGCAAGTATTTCTCCCATTTGGTGCATTGCTTTTTATTCTGTTGATTGTGGCACATCCCACTTTTAATTAAATATTTTCATGAGGGGTGGGGGCATGAAGGGAACTGTGATTTTTTTTCCACGCCAGCAATTTATGCTGGACCCGCTGAAACAGGGATGGCCTCAGTGTGTGTGATCAACCACGTGTATGATTTTTGATATGAAGGAATATAGCAGAAGTAAGTAAATCTCAGGCTAGTCTGGCACATCTCTCTCTTGACCCTACATCCAAACAATATGCCAAGCCCTCCCAATTCTTCCCTCTCCCGTGTGCTTGCAGCCATCCTTCCTTTCACTTCTTCTACTGCCACCCTCATTCAGAATTCTCAGATTCTGCTGTAGATTTCCAAAGAGCTTGCTGTTGTTTAGAATGCCATTGTGAAAAATACAGGCTGCGAACTAGATGTTCCCTGTTCAAGTAAAATTGAGAAATGTGGGATTAATAAAATGTAAACACCTTTTCATTGCAGGACTGCTCAGAGCGTATATTATGCTGAGTATCTCAAAACTTCAAGAAGAGATTCAGTGTGCAGGTATTCCAAGCTGATGCAGCTGTTGAACCCATTTAGGGAGGTGGGTGGGGGAAGTACTATGAGCTTCGAATAGGACCTAGAAAAATGCTAATATATGGCAATAGCTTCCTAAATAGTCTCTCTACCTCCAGTCTCACTGTCCCTCAGTCTTCTGATCCCATCACAGTTGGTTAATCTACCTAAGGTAGATTACCAGGGGTATTTCCCATAGGCTACAAAAAGGAGGACATCAAAGCTCTAGGCCCTACTTACCTTTCTAGACTTTTTGCTGACTGTGTTTCACACAAACCTTACACTTCCAACAAACTAGACTGAATATTCTACCCAGAGTAGAAGCAGCGTTTCCTACCTTCCTGCACTCATGCTATCCCCTGTCAAAACCCTGCCATCCCCTGGGGTCTACTTTTTGACCTTCTCTCCTCTCTCTTCCATGCAGATTCCTCAACACCTTTCATGGCACCATTCCATCATTGCCTATATGTTGCATTATCCCTCCTACTAGATTTTATTTTGCTTTGAGGGAAGGAGACTGTGTCTTCCCCATCTTTGAATTTTTTGTCTTCTCTAATATTTGCTTAGGTTTATTTCTTCTGTCTTCTAGAAAACTTTCAAAAATCACACACATAACAAAAATGAATGCATGCTTGTAAAAATTCAAATACCACCAATATTTAGAGGAAAAAAACAATATCCTTTCTCTACTCTTACCCTCTCATTCTAACTCTTTTAACAGGAAACTTCTACTAACCATTGACTATGTATTTTTTCAAACCCATATTTACAGTTTTATATATATATATATGTGTGTGTGTATATATATATACACAAATACTTTTTTAATGTAATTTAGTCTCTTAAAACACAAATGAGATTACAAAATGCGCACTCTGCTATGACTTGTATTTTTCACTTTACAATAGGTCTTGGAAATCTTCCTGTGTCATTACATATAGAGCTAACTCATAGTTTTAATGGCTTCACAACATTCCATTTATGGAGGTACTGTAGTATATTTAACCATTACTTTTGGAAGTTTAGTTTGCTTATTTTTTATAATTAAGATTAATGCTGTATTCAACATCCTTGTGCATATATCTTTATTTTTATTATTCAAATGATCTGATCTGTAAGGGTAGAATGTTGGGCAAATGGTAAGAACATATAAAATTTTGATGCTGACAAATTTTCCACTAAAAAGCCAGTACTAACAATAAGCATGTGTTGAATAAATAAGTTTCAAACTATAACTCTCTAAAGGCGTTCTCTCTCTGGTCCGGTGCCAAGCACAGGACCACACACAAATAGATAGTCAACACACATTCCTGTTTAGCAACAGTAGCCAGTTTTATGAATTCCTATCAGTTGAATATAGGATGCATAGTAACTTATACGAAAGCAATCTGAAGGTCTTAGCTTAACACAAGGCAAGATGAAGCAGCATCTTAAAAACAACAACGACTCAGGTTACATAAGTAGAAGGGTAATTTCCAGATCACATGATCCAATAATCAATTTAATTTAACAAACATCTATCCCATAGACTTGAACAAGTCAGACTACATGTATTTCAGTTTGGAGCACTGGTCATAAGACAATCACTGGCAATCTGCTGTTACTCAGGATCATAAAAGCTCTAGTGCCAGCTGCATGAGGCAGAGTCAAAAAAACAAAAAACAACAACAACAACAAAAAAAAAACACCTGAGATACTTAGCCTAGAGAAGAGAAAACTTGGGAGGCCCATGATAGCCATCTGAAATGACTTGAAAGGCTGACACGGGGGAAGAGGAAGCAGACATGCTCTGTGAACCAGCACTAATGGGTGGACTTGTCAAGCAGAGAGATTTCAACTCAGTATGAGCTGACCACTTTCTAACCACTTAGGTCATTCAACAGTGAGATGAGCTGTCTCATGAGGTAATGAGGTTCCAATCACCAGAGAGGGGTGTGGACATTTAAGTATCTTGCAAAGAGCATCCTGAAGAGTAAGGCATGTCCAGCTGTCCTGTAAGCATGGACAGAAACCTGCTTCCTCAGAGCAAGAGAATGAGCTCCTGGTCTGCTTTCCAATTATTCCAGCACCTCAATCTGTAGTTCCCTGAACAATTCTCTCCTAACATTCTCAATTCTGGTGGAAAAAGACCCAGAATGATAGAATTGAGGGGTGAAGGAAGTTCTGAGATGCTGAAAGGAGAGTTACAAAGAAGATAAAACAAATAATACTAATAACAGGCCTTATCTTTGCCCAGTTCTCTCACATCCTTCTTCTCTGTCTCATCCCACCCTTCATGGTCACTCATAACTCCCTCTTCCACCCTCTCCCAGGACTTTCCTGTCCAAGAGGAAAATATCTGATAATCCACCCTAAGATAGTGGGTAACAAACAGGGTCAATCTCAAGAGCTAATTCCAGTCAATTGGTAGTGCCTGCCTGAAGCCCTGAATTGAGAGAGATTCTAGTGATATCTGGTTCCAACAGGAAAGCACATGACAGTTGATTAGCACTGTCTGCTCCGCACTCAACGGGGGGATAATGGAGCATGCATTGTAGAGTGGATAAGCTTGCACTAAGATACACTAAGATGTTAGTGGTTGCAAATCCCTGGGAAAGAATGAGATATTAGTTTTACAGAATGTCTGTGGAAAGAGGGCAATGCTTAATCCAAAAAAGAAGGCTTGATAGCAGAGGAGATTGCAAGCCCTGTGACATTTTAGTGGAGGCCACATCTAAGGGTTGGAAGTAACTCCTGGTACCTCCATAATCTTCTCACAGAGGTGGCTTCCAGTCCTGTTCCCTGCTGGGCAGGCTCTAGGGGTCAGAGAGAGAAGGTGGACGTCAACATCTGCTGCATCAAGTGTTTTCAATGTAAGGTCCAGGGATAAGGGCCAAATGGATTTTTCCCGGAGATGACCACGTGCTTCTTTCCCTTCCATCCTCTACCCCAAGATGCAAATCAAGGAACAGAGTGGAGAAATGATTTCCCAAATTCTACACATTTTCTTCCTGCTCTCATGTTCATGGCTACCTATCCCCTCATCCTGCAAGGGCCTGTGGGTCTCTTTTAAGTGTCCCTGTTGCTCCTGGGCCAGACTCAGGCCCTCCATCCCTTCACCAGGTAACTATGCCCACTCCCTGAGGCTCCCACCCACCTCTCGGAGGCCTGTTCCAAGTATGACGGTGATGTCAGTGGTTTCTGGCTCCCTGCCTGCAGCCCACACTTTCCTCCACAGCAAAAATGCTTCAATTCTTCTGCACCCATCGCCTTTCAAGTTGTCGGTCCCCAGACGGCCACAAAGGGCTCTGTTCTCCTCCTGGTGTCTCCTCAGCACAGACTCAAGACTGCCTCAGGGCAAGGGTTGGGGTTGGGGGGGGTGGTGAGGAGACACTCGGGGCCTCTACATACACTTTTCACCGCACGTTGAGGAAACCGAAGCCCAGAGAGGAAAGGAGACTAGCTCAAGGTGACATGGAGTCAGTGGTGGAGGTGAGACTGGACCCCAGATTTCCTTACATGATGTCCAGTCATGGTGTTCACCTCAAGAGCCTCTATGTGGCAGCTCAGGCTGGGATATTTGACTTAGTTTTCACTTTATACCCTTTGAAAACAAAGCTCCCTCTCTTCTTCCTCCTCTTCCTCTTTTTCCTTCTCTCCTTCCTGCCTCTCTTTCTGGTTCTTCCCCACTTTTCTATGTTTCTCATCTCCATCTCTCTTCCTGTTCTCTCCACGTCAGACTCTTCTTCTCATCCCTTCCCTCACCTTCCCTTTCCTTCGCTCCCTCTTTGCCTCCTTTCTTTCGCTCTTTCTTTCTTTCTCTCCTCTCTCTCCTCCCTCCCTCCCTCTAACAAAGGATGGAGAAGAACTGCTTTCTCATACAAGTTGTGTGCCCCCCACAGGTCGGGGAGGGGGCACTGGGCAGGACCAGAGGAGGAAGACTGAGCTATCGGCCACCCGCTACTTTGGTCACATTCCTCCAGGCTACATTCTCTGACCCTACAATCTGGGTAGTCTTTTTTTTTTTTTCTTTTAAAGGGATGCAATTTTATTTTCCTGTGTTTTTCCCTTGACTGGATATAGGAGCAATAATATAAAGTAAAAAAGGGTGATTTGCTGCTAATTGTAGTGTCTCTCCTGTTGACTTTTGGGGGCACTGAGAGAGGGTAACAGGTAGAGAGGGTGGAAGTCACCTGGAAAGGGAGCACTCGCTGAAATGCCGATGTTATCTGATGAAGCAGGTCAGTGTGTTCTACTTCAAACGTTGTTAACAATGAGAGAGGAGTAGGAGTGCAGGTTTTGCAACCAGATACCTGGATAATGTGTAATAAATAAGGAACATAGATGAGATGGCCTTTTATTATTTTTCTAATCTATGCTGTCAGGTTTCACTTATGAAATGGAGGAGAGACAAAGCAGACTTATTTCTCTGTGGGGTCCTCAGCATGTCCCCTCGGGTGGACCTGGGGCTCCTCCTCCCCTTGAAGATTCACAATTTAGACTAGGCTGGACCACTGGAGGGTAGACAGAGAATCTTCCCCAAACCCACAAGTGCTGGTCTCATCGAAAGACCACCAGACAAGGAGTTAAGAGATGGGAGTTCCTCACCCCAGCACAGCTCATCTATTCTGTTTGACCCTGAGTAAACCATTTTACCCTCCTGGATTCTCTCATATCCAATCTAAAGGAATTGAACCAGATAAGTGGTTTTCAGATAATATTCCATGCATCCGTAGGACTCACTACAAATGTGTTTCAGGGCTTCTCTGCACAGAAAAATTGTGTCTGCCAAATGATGAAATTGGAGACTTCTAGAGAAATCTGCCATTGCTTTTACTTGTTTAATGCATTGGGGTTCCAGATAAGATTTAGTTTGAAAAAAGAGTTCTCCTAAAGTATGAAAATCACTAAAGTAGATTATTTTTTCCTTACACACGGGCTATAGTTTAGAGAGGTGTCTGAATCTGGTAAATAAGCTTGTCCTCTGGGAGTGAAAAGATAAGCCAGCCTAAAATGGTTAAGAGCAGAATTATGCAGTCATGTCAGAGACACTGGCTTACTCTCAGAACTGCAGCACTTAACTCTGACATGACTGAACATACACACAGAAAGGATGGGCTGGTCAGAAGAAAGCTCTATCACATACAGAAGCACTGAGAAAGGAGGCTGGTGGTTGCCAACCAAGCACTGCCCAGAGTGCCTGAGACCCAGTCCTAATGATATGTGTAAATGTGAGTGTACCTGTGTGTATGCGCGTAAACATGTCTGTGTGACTACGAATACATAAGGCTAGCTTTGTCTGATGTTTTTACACTGCGATGGCTCAAATATAGCATGTGTCACTTCCTCCTGATCCTGTGCTCACAGCAGACATTGCTAATCAACTGTTGCTTTCCCACCAAGCCTAAATGTGGCCTTATACTCCTTCTCAACACTCCAGACAGTTCTTAATAATAAATAGGAGTTTCATCAAGTGAAATCTATCTTTCACCCCTGCATTTAAACATTTGAATCATGTAACTCCTTTTGTTTAGATCTCTGACTCACCAAGCAACCTTCTGATTATAACATAGTTTCCCATGGAAGTTACAGAAACCAAATGGACTTTTTAGAAGACAGGTGCGTCTTGTCCTCTTGATAGTTGTATTTTCACTAGATTTTTAATGTCTTATTAATTCAGTTATTGATAACCCTCTCTCTAAAACAAATTATTTTTATTTCAATATGATAACAAGTTAAGTATCTTGATACCTAAAGATCTGAAGACCAGACCCCAGACACTGACAGATCCACCAAGATAATGTCCCTCAGTGGAGAGCGATCTGGACCACCAGCCTTCTCCAGATAATTTACTTGTCACCTCTGTACAAAGTAATAACATGCATCTTTGTTCTTTTCAAATATATGAGATGACTCCTAAAGAAACTCCAAACTGAAGGTTCTATGACTTAAGAGATATTTGCCATTGCAGAGTGAGTTGAGGTCAGAGAATAACAGAGTGTTTGTTTAGTATTTATTAGAATACGTCCAGCCAGCTTAATGGAAAAGAGGTGAGAGTGTGGAGTTCTAGAAATGAACCCATTCCCCTCCTGTAGCACTTGTCCGTCAGACCATGCTCAAACTCTGAATCAAAATTCCTGCATGCCAGCAACCCCAGGGCATCTGGCCATGAATGTCTTCTTTCCTTGCCTGGTTTCTGAGATCATCTCAGAGTCATCATTAGAAAATAAGAACTGAATGCTTACCAAGTGAGGCCCTTTCAGAATGCACCATAAATTGGCTAGACAACCTCTTGTCCTTCAATCACAGTTTTCCCACTTGGCTTTGTCTGTCAAGACAGTTAATCAGAGAGCCACACTGAGGCCAAAGTTGGCTCAGTATTCAGTGTAAGTGAGTTCTATAGCCACAGCCTGCACCCAAGGGGCTTGAAAGAAAAGGTACACAATGCCATTCCTTCTCTTGGAAAGCTAACTCAGACTGAGTTCTGCCTACAGTAGGTCTCATATTTTGCAGCTTCAAAGAATATAAGCTTCCCTTGTGGAAATGTCTAAATGTCCTGAGATACCAGTTTTATACTTGAACAATGAAACTATCCCACCTGTTATAGACTGCATTCCCCACCCCCACCCCCACCCCCGCTCTGTCCTGAAATTCTTATGTTGAAGTCCTCACCCACAGTGCCTCGGAATGTGACTGTATTTGGAGGAAAGGGTGATTAAGTTAAAAGGGGACATTAGGGTGGGCTTTACTCAGATTAACTGGTGTCTGTATGAATTTGGACACACAGAGAGACATCAGGATGCATGTGCATAGAGGAAAGACCATGTGAGGATTCAGGGAGAAGATACTATGTGCAAGCCAAGGAGAGAAGCCCAGAAGAAATCAAACCTGCCAACACCTTCATCTTGGACTTCCAGCCTCCAGAACTGCGAGAAAACTAATTTCTGTCATTTAAACTACCCAGTCTGCATTTATGGCAGTCCTAGAAAACTAATACACCATCTGCTTCTTTTTCTTGTTAAGGTGAGTTATACCAACTCTACAAAAATTCCTAGCTCTCCAGGTCCCCAGCTATGCCTATGCCTGAGCACCGTGATTCACTCTCGGATTTGAATTTGCTCTTTGGGTCTAGAGATAACGGATTGAAAACCTTAACATTTCTATTTGGATGCCATCACTTTCTATCCTCTCCCCCACAGCCATACATCTCTCTTGGAGGATGAAAGGTTGAGAATCCAGCACCTTAGAGAAATGACAATTTAGTGTTCATCTGCTCATCACACAGTGACCAGGACAAACCGAACTCCACTCTAAGCAAGGATCATGCTACCTCCAATGTAGTTTCATTTGAGTTCTTACAAACATTTCATCCTTAACAACAACAAAAAAAATCATTGACTATCTCAAGAAAAGAAATACATCAGAGAGATCTATCATCTTGAGATCAAGGATCTAAATTTTGGAGGGGAGGATGAGAGGAGAGGACAGAGACTACATCTTGTCTTCCTTTGTATCCTTGAGTCTCATGCTCTGTGACTAGCATTGGACTTTGCATAAGAAGGTAACTTTTTTATTTTAGGGTAGTGGGTGAAGGAGAACAACAACTCCAAGAGAGTCTGGAGAGACGGTGATGTCTGTTACAAATGTGGATATAATGGCTATTTCAATCAAGCTGCGTGGCAGCACTCCCACAGTGACATTCTGGAAGTAGAATTCGAATGCTTATTTTAAATGTGGTATCTTGTGATTCTTCTTGGAGAAATGTCCTAGCATCAGGTTTCTGATCAGATTTACTCATGCAGCCTAGGTTTGTCTATAGCTTTACCCATTCACAACACTGGGATCAAAATAATCTTTTTAAGATAAATGCAAAACTGTCACATTTTTGCACAAAACCCTACAATGGCTCCCCATATCACTCAAAACCTTCCAAATCCCAAATCCAAAACCTTCCAAATCCCCCATGATGTTCTTCCTCCTACCTCCTATTTCTGTCCCAGCTCACTGTGCTCCAGCTGCACCGGCCTCCTTGTTACCCATTAAGCAAGACAGGCACGTTCCCACCTTAGGATCTTTGCACTATCTGTTCCCTTTTCCCAAGATGCTCTTCTCTCAGACATCTGCTTGACAAAATTCTCTAACTTTGTTCAAGTCTCTGCTCAAATACCACTATCTCAGTGAGATCCACCCTGAGCACCCAGTGCCACCTTTCTACTCCTTGCCCTTTTAATACCCAATTCTCCTTACCATGATTTACCATTATTTACTTTTCCTTTTCCCCACACCTGTCATCTTCTAATCTATTAGATAATTTACTTTCTTACTATGTGTATTGTTTACTCCTCTTCCCACATAGAATGTGAGCTCCATGAAGGCAGAGATCTTTGTTTGCTTCACTGTTATATCCTAATCACCTTGAATGGTGTCTGGCACATAGTTGACGCTTAACAAATATATTTTTGATCGAGTGGATTTTGTTTTGCACAAACTAGATGTTTCTAGTTTCCAACGCTAGGTGAAAATCACTATACTCAAGTTTTCCCATCAGTGATCTAAAGCACAGTAACTTCTCTCCTGGCTTTATTCTTATGCTGTATGGAAATATAGAAGAGATGACTGGCTTCTCGGTCTAGATCCCTTGCTGAGATTCTAAGATTCTATGGGAACACTTCATGGTAAACAGTCCCCTAGTGGACTGGTAGCACAAATGCACTCACAGTGTTGGTAATGACCCCAACACTAATCGGTGCCAAAACCACCCACCAGTTTAATCACACTAGTGAGAAGTTTAACAAATAACTTATTTATTATCTTAAAGTCAAAGCAAATATGGAGTTGACAACATTTTCCACCTTCTTACAGTAGAATAACTGTGGAAATTCTGCCCTAACCACCAAGAAGATAAGAACCAGAGCTCTGGGAAGTTTTTGAGATCCTTGTAGATTGTGTGGGCCAATAACTGTTTAACACGTAAGTTGGGACACCTGTTGATCTCCACACTTGTTGAAAGCAGACTTCCAACAGAGATAATATCCCAATTTTCCTGGCTATACCACTCCCTGGTTAATCCCATGGCATTTAGTATTCACACCTAATAGTTCTCCTCAAGGCAAGGGTTACTGATTATGCTAGGCTGAGATTTCAGAAAACTCCCCTATGCCGGAGAAGAAGCAATTGTAAATGCAGTGAATCGTTTATGCCTTTATTCTCTAGGGAACGGTAGACATTGGCTCTTTCAGAACAGAAGACCATCTCTCTTGGGTATCTGACAAAGTGAAGGACATTGCATTCTTTTTCCAGAATTTCTGCCTCTCCTAATGAATAACTCTGGACACCCAAAGACAAACTGTGGAGGAGTCAGGTATGGGGGAGCAAGAGAAAACAAACTACTCAGTAGTACTCTGCCACAGTTGGTTTCTTCTTACTTCATTGTCAAAGATGCTCATACATTTTCTATGCAGTATGTCATTCACTCTCAGAATATGTGTAAGGAGAGACCATTGTAAGCATTTGACGAACAGAAAAATTTTCCCTCTCCCCTTCCTTCTCCTGTCCCTTCCTCCTGTCTTTCTTTCTTAAGGAGTACTCACTAAGAAGTTACTATTCTAAGCAGAGATAAACAAGATCTGGGTTTATAACCTCCAGGAACTCCTTTAGCAGATACAAATAACACCTCTACAAGGCAATAAATGCCAGGAAAGAGATGGGTGTGCAGTGCCTGAGAAACACAGAGGAGAAGGACATGAATTAATTCTGCCCGAGGAAGGGATGTCGTCAACAAATGCTTCCCAGCGGAAGTGCTATTTGAGCTATGCTTTCAAGTTATGAGGCAAAGTTTGCCTAGCAGTAAAGAAATTAAAGGCACTAGATTCAAGTGGCCTTTGCAGAAAGTGACTATTGAAATTGAGTTTTCCTTAGGCTGAATCCATACAGCATCAAAACAACCGGTTAATGAGAGGAAAGGTTAGACAAAATGATTATTTGACCTTGGGCAGACCAAAAAGGAAAAGCTCTGGACTGATTTTTTTTCACACATGTTTTATTTGGAGTCAAGTAGAATGGAAACACTATCTGGATGATCCAGCCAAACTCAGAATGATTCTCCTGGCCCTCCCAACAGTACAATCAAATAGTGGAACATTCTACCGCCTGCCTTTCTTTTCCTATATGACACATCTCCAGAGAGACAGTGGCAGAAGATTGATGAGCTCCAGGAAAGTGTGGTCTCTGGAGCTGACGTCAGTTGTGGAGATCCAGGAAGTCTGGAGGTACTGGGACCTTATATCTTTCTCTATGAAACTGATTCCAAGATCCAGAATGAAAGCAGAAAGCTCAAGAAGGAAGATGCTGTAATTTAGTCCGTTCTTAAGAGGATCATAGACTCTGAAAAGTGGAAGTGACCTCCAGCATCATTCTAACCGGGGTTTTCATTTTACTCTGAGGAACCTGAGTTCCAGAGTCTTGAATGAGGTCACACAAAAATTAGTGACAGAGTCAAGACTAGACAAAGTTATTTTTACTTCTAAGGAACAATTCCATTTGAGAAACTTCCCTCTAATTTCTACCTCATGGCTTTATTCACACTCCGTTTCGGAAAAAGAAGAAGTGAATGAAGATGAAAGACATAAAGAAGATATTCCAGTGGAGTCAGAATGTGAGCTGAAAACTGCCTTGGTCAACTTTACCTTTGAAAACTTCTCAGTGAGACACCTGCCAGCAGACTCCTTCTCAGTAAGTCCAGCACAGCCAGTTTTTCATCTAATATTGGAAATGTGTGCTGCTTTTTTCAGCTGAGCACAAATAAATTATTTAGCTTATATCTAGAGGCTGTGCTGGATAGAAAATGCATGTATCACAAAGTCACACCCAGGCAGGGATGACTTCAGTGGTTGCAGGACCAAAAGCTGCAACCCCAGTTCTCCCAACCACACAGGAACCGCGTTGCCCTCTTGCTTCTTTAGGCAGCTCCACTCTTTGCCTCAGTCAGATTTCACCTTTGCAAGACTTCCTGCAGAACCGCTGTAGACTCAGCCTTTCCCCTTTCTGTGGTCCTCATTACTCATACTTTTAGATTCTGTTTCTAGTACTTCTTCATCAAAGTATTTAAAAATATTTCCATATAATCTGGGCATGTAGAGTCATATGTATTTCCAAAGGAGCTCATGAATTTGGGAGTACAAAGGGAAGATCACTGGACAGGAGTCAGAAGAACTGAACACCAATGGCCAGAGTCCGGATAAGAAACCCATGATGTCATCATTGACTGTTAAAGAAAAAGGGACTATGTGGCAAGGACATGGGCAGGGTTAAGGGAAGCCAGCAAAGTCTGATGAGGCTCTCTGAGGCTAGCAACAACTGGAAGCCTTACCATCCCTGGGTCTGAAGGGACTGGGTGAGGGAAATTGTTACTAGAATCAGAGAGAAGGTAGCCAACAACAGCTGTGGCCTTGGGTCAAAAATGCAATCCCAGCTAACATAGCTCAGAAGGAAGATTGTTGAGGGAATAAATATCCCAGCCTTAGGAGGGATGTTATAGCTCAGCGGCAGAGTACCTCCTAAGTGTGCACAGGATCCTGGGTTCATCCCCAGTACTGCCATTAAAAGATAAACAAACAAACAAACAAACAAACAAACCTAATTACCTACCCCCCAAAAAAGAAAAAAAAATCCCAGCCTTGGCTCCTCTCATCCTCCAATCTCTTGCCCTTGCCTCCCACCCAATGAACACAAAGGAAAGCCAGAAGGCAAGAGGGAGTTCACACAGCAGGGTGGAAAAGGAGCAATAGGGAATCGTGAAGGGCAAATAAAGGTATACGGCACAGGATGTGAGTTCAGTCCCTTTAGATGAGTCTCCGTACTCTCAGATCCTCATAATCTTTATTAGTAAAAATGAGTGGGCTGATTATTAGATGGCCTCTGTGTTCCCTCACTGTGTAACACTTAATGATGCTATGACTCTAGATAAAATAGTACTCTCATATTTATATTTTAGAGTTCGAGAGGCAGATAATCTTAGCAGGCCAGGACATAGCAGCTGTTATAAAATACCTCCTGAAGCGGTATGCGGAATTAGAAATCCATGTTTTTGTACCATAATTCAATACTTAATACATTTCTAAAAAAAACAAAACAAGCTATTACTATTCATCATTTCTCAGTTAAAAAAATGCTACCTTAGGCAGTCCTGATTATGCAACATATTGTTGTGCACCCTGGAAAATTATTCAGTTCTCTTTTATGGTGAGGCTTCTGCTTGGCCCTTGGTCTCTAAATGACCTCAGTTACCTTTTCTGACCTCTGTGGGGCTTTTAATCATTTGTAAAAAAAGGTATAATCTACCTGTCAAAGCATTCTGTTTTGCTATGGGAGTCAGGGGGCAACCCTTTCCAAAAAGTGTTAGCACCCAGAGGTGGCGGAACTCTAAGAGAGATCCTAAGAAAACTCCACATGTCCCAGTGAAGGGTCCTTCATGGATGGGCTAGTTCTGGAGATGGGGGTTGGCCATCACAGCTTGTCAGGTTTGTTCCTCTCTTTCAACCACTCTGCACTGAGCTTGTGCCGCCACTATTCTAGGCACCCAGGAACAGCTGTGAGCAAAACAGAGCCCTTCTTCTGAAGGGAGAAGAATTGTAATCCAAAAACACATGTATACAAAACACATTGGTATGTAAGATACATTTATAAAATCATAATGCAATAAAGAACATAACACAGAATAATGGGATAGAATGATAAGAATCGGGGTGGGAGGGAGGGAGGGGTCACTTGAGCCCAGATACACAGGCTTGGCAGGCAGTCGACTTTTGGTAAAAACTTTCATTTCAAATATTTTGTTCTTTTTTTTCATAAATACAAAATGTTCCAAAATTTCCAAGATCTTAAAAGAGAGTGACTGAAAGAATCAAATCAAATCAGTGATGTTCATTTCAAAGGATTAAGAAATTTAAGTCCGAGAACTGCAAAAGATGAAGCAGGCTTAGCTAAATAATTTATTACAATAACTTATAAATGTTTGTGTAAAATGTCTTATAAGGGTTTATTGTTGGGTCCATGGGCACCCAGGGGTGAGAGGTGGGCTGGGAAGCAAAGGGCCACACACCTCTAAGGAAAAGAAAGACAGCTTAGTTTGCTGAAGGAGAAAGAGGAGCAAAGACAGAGAAACTGGCTCCCGTGAACACTGAGATAGGTATTAGTCTGGGTTACATAAATCGGAAGCTACAAACGTACTTATAAGTGTGGCATGCTTATCAGGCAAAGTAGATTCCTGTGATATAGAATGATAATTACAGTGGCTATTTCTGCTGTTGTGTTGTGTAGTTCAGAGATACCTGAGGTGTGCTTAAAATTATTTTCTCTGTTTTATTTTAGTATCAAAATGATTGTAAAGGGGGGTCAGGAATGAAAGAAAATATTTAATAAGGTTTGCAAAAGGAAAGCTCTCATAAAAAATAAAGTGTCAATCCATGTGTAGAATTTTGTTTTTATGTGGTAATGAGATTAATGTTGAGGCCAAATCTGCTATCTTTTTGCACTTTCAATTTAAGGAAATGGCCATTATCTGTCAGATCTGGAGCTTCCATGATTCAATGATGAAATAGCTCAGAAAAGAAGTGGTAATTCCATATAACGCCACAGAACACAATCATGACTTTAGATCTTTACCCTGCACCTTTGAGCTAAGTTCCATGGTATTTAAACTTAAATTTCCATCCACACAAACCAAAGGTATAATGTAAAAGAAAAACAAAATTTTCTGCTCCAGTACCTCAAAAGATTAAACAGCCAAAACCGGGTAAAGCCTTTACGTCTCAGCAATGTGACAGCTTCAGCTAACCACAAAAATCAAAAAGTTGTCCCTATATTAGTAAGTTATTTTAATGAAATTCCTGGAGATAACGTAAAAGTTCTTGAACTTGATGTCCTGCCAGGTACGACAAGTGACCAATTAAACAATTACAGTTTCTCTGCTCTGAGGGTAGTACACTGGTTGATAACATGGTTAGCATGTCAACTGAGAGCATTAATGTTAACTTCAGAGATGGAAAATCCTACCAGTTCAAAGACTTCTAGAAACTGATGACTAACTTCATCAAAACATTGATGAGGACTGATTCAATAGTACACTCATATCAACTCTCTGAATAACACGTCTGATGATTTTCCAGTTTTTAAGGAAAGTTGTTCTTGTAAAAAATATTTTATATTCATATGATACGAGTAGTCACCACAATAATTAGTCAAAGTGCAGTGCTAATAGTATTATATTAAATCCAAGATATCTGGGTGGATGCCTTCTTTTAAAATGAGACTAAAAATATTCCAAGTAGTTCATGAGTCTAAGAAAAGCAAAAAATTTAAAGATTCTAATTCAAAACATTGGTTCCAGTTTTAAGTAAATTCTTTCCACTATTTCATGCGATGCCCTTTCTAAAAGAGGGGCAAAGCATGTCACTGACGATTGTGTGCTTTTCTAGCGATATGCTAAAGTCATAAGTAATTCTAAGTTTTCACTTTCATTTCAAACTAAGTACTGTGAAAGAACATCACTAGCAGTGGCTTTCACTCTGGTTTAGATCTGATCTGCTGCTAACAGATGAGTTATATATAAACTGTTTAAATCACAAAATTTTGAGACAGGTAAGTCTGCATAGGGTCTATCATTAAGACTAGATTCAGCTGGGAAGAAGTTACAAATAAAATCATCTGGAGGAGCCATACATTTTTTTCAAAGTGCTGTTCCTTCTTTATCATGCAATGATCTTTTTCATGAACACCATGTCTTTAAATCATGGTTTAAAGAGAACGCACTAGCCTAAGGGGCAAGGAGAAAGTATCTACAAATGAGAAACAACTGAATAAGCTGGAAGGTTTTTTTTTTTGTCCTGTGTATATTAGCATTTCAGTCTTATTCTAAAAATGCAAATTCATCCTCTCTACTGGGTACACCAAGAGGAAAGGCAAATTTCAGCAAATAACAATTCTGGAGATCAGGAAGCATCTTCAGTGAGTAATGAACCTGCAAACTCTCTCTTAGTAATTCAAACTAAGAACTCAGAGATTTAAAGATATTTGAGAAAATTAAACAAAATACACAATTATTGAACAAGCTGAGTTCTTCCAAAACTGCAAGGAAAACAATTTGCTATTAGCAGCATTACTAGATAAACGATAAAACACAGAAAGAAAATACTGTTTTAAATTATAATATATGTGTTTTAATTTTCCAAGCAAATTATGGTTCATTGAAAAAATGTTCTCTGTGATTTTTTTTTCAGCACAGCAGTCAGGTTTCTTTTCTTTTTTAAGTTAATAGCCTTTAGTTTTTAGAACCATTTTAGTTTTATAGAAAATTGAACAGATAGGATAGCATCCCCATAAAACCCCTTCCTCGCCCGTTCATAGTTCTCCTTATTATTAACACCTGTACTAGTGTGGTACATTTGTTATAACTGATGAGTCAATATTGATGGATTATTATTAACTAAAATCTATGCTGTAGGGTTAACTTCTTGTGTTGTACAGTTCTATGGGTTTTAGCACAAATACTTTTACCAGATTTTATATTTCTCATTATTTAATTTTATTATTTCATAGAAAAGATAAAGGTTAATAAATATAAATTGTGTAATACAATGTGACTCTATGTTATAACACTTTATGTAAAAATAAATTCCAGGGGAAGAAAGTCCTTGGTTCCAAGTTTTGGTTCAGAGAAGGACACTGCAGATAGGGGGCACAGGAAAGCGCCTGAGTAGTTCTAGGCAAAGAGACTCCAGAATGTAAAAATGGAAACTCCTTTGACCTCAGCCTTGAATACCAGTGTCACACATCCTTAAGTCTTAGCAGTAGGTGCGTGCCTGGCCCTTTAAATGCATCTCTGACACCAGATGGCCTGGCCATAGGAACCTCTGCCTGCCAGACCCAGCCACCCATGGCCAGTCAGCCTTGCCAGCTCCTGGTCCATAGTGGACACTCCGGTGCCTCTCACACTTTGCTCCCGGACCGCCCTTAGCTTTGCTGTATACCTCTCTCTGCCTAGTGCCTGTACGGTCCATGCTCCAGCCCAATCCCAGCCACTTGGCTTTTACCCAGCAGAGATGGAGAGGACACATTTCACTCGCTCAAGGAATTCAAAGTGGAATTAGTAGCAGGGGTTACAAGGAGGTGGCCCGTGAGTTGCCTTCAGCCTCAAGATGTATTCAGTTTTGTGGCACAATGTCTCACATGCTGTTTTAAATTTAAATCTGGTTGCCGACAACTAAAAATTAGAAAATTTCACACACAAAAAAATTGATTTCTAGCTTCTCTTGAAAAATCAGAAGCTACCTTGCACTCACATTGCGAACAATCAGCTGGAGATGAGTGACAGCTGCCTTCCTTTGGACAGGGCATTTGCTCCCTAGTGTGACACAGCCCCTATCTCTCTCTGTTGTATTACTTACTGCATTTACATTATCTACTGGCCTCTGTGGACAGTTGAGTTTGCAACCCTTGGAGTGGATAGATATATTTGTGCTCCTAGTAGCCAAAGATGCCTAGGAGAACCTGAAATACAGGTTGACACCAAACCCCATTCCTCACCATCCACTGATGGAAGCAGTACATCTTCAAATGTGGTCACCTAAGTTTTTTTGTGCCAAGAAAACCCCAAAGCCACACTTTTATTCCTCTTAAAAAAAAATTCCAGCCATTTCAATAAAATGTCCTTTTATAGAAAGGAGCTTCTGACAACCAAGCCGAATTTATGGTCTGAAAGCGTTGTCTAAATGGTCTCTCAAAGCTGGAGAGAATCAAGATGGACCTATCATGCTTGGCCTTGGAGTACCTTAGCTCCCTCAGAGATTCTTTTCTCCCAGGATTTCACAAGCTCTCAACCACTGACCTTATGAATTCTGATTTGTATCCTGAGAGAGTCTTTATCATTGAAGGTACTTATAAGCTGCTTGGAGTAGGGGGTCATCTCCTTGCCTCTCAGAGTTACTGAAATATAGGAGAAAGTACCAGAGATTCTTCTCCATGCCTGCCCTCCTCATCCTAGGGCTCTCTGCCACAGGCTTCCAGCGTCATGGAAGCACACGCTCCATGCCCAGCTGGATCCACTTTAGCCAATCCCAGAAGGACCGTACAACCCTTTCCTGTTCTGTCTCCACTGTAACAATCAAAGCATGAAAAAGATAATTCAAACCATAGACTTATTTCTCTTTTGCCTGGTAGTTGGGATAAGGTGAAATTCAAAAATTGGACCTGCAAGCAGGCACTCACCACCCTGCAGTAATGAGACTGTATCCAGTGTGATGGGAAGAGCTACCTAAGGGGGCAGGAGGTGCATCAGAAGCACCTTTAAGGTAAAGCTCCATGTGAGCATGACTCCAGAACAGCCTTTAATAGACATACCTTTGTTCACCTTTGTATCCCCAATGCCTAGAATGGTGCCTGGCATATTATAGATGTTCAGTAATGATTTGTGGAGTAAACAAACAACCCTTGCCTTCTGTAGCCTTACTTGTCCTTGATCCTTGGCTTCTGGTCTTTCCCTCACACTCTGCCTTTGGCATCTTTCTCTTATGGACTGATTCAAGAATGACTTCCCAACATTTTGGACCTGACATTTCCTTTTTCCTTTGTCATAATGGTTCACAAATACCTCTGTTTTCAATTTTTTATGCTGTTTTTCTCCAGGAAAATGTAAAGAGCTTGGGAGGCCAAGTCACTTGGCTTCTGGTTCTAGATCTGACAGTGGATGACTCTCATAACCTCCCTGGGCTTCCCATGAAAATGGATTGGGTGATCCAAGCATGGGAAATGGGTATGATATTCTCCTACTTGCTGCCGAGGAATGTTACAAGTTCTACGGAGTCTTGCAGTAAAGAAAACCTGTGCAATATTGTTTAAATGTATTTTTCAACCTTCTTTTGTTTAAGAAGCCTCTCTCTTTTTTCCTCCATGACATCTATTGACACATATGGAATTAGGATTCCAGGGGATAGACACACTTTGAGAATTGCTGGAGTAGAGACTTTGGAGTCTGTTCAAAGACTAACATTATCTGATTAAATTCACTTGCATTAAGGTAGTGGGCAGGGACAACTCATCACCAACCAAATGGTATAAAATTAAGAGAATGACAGGTCCGAGAGCGTTCTCCAAAAGAACTATCGTTTCCCTCTTTGCCAACTTCCTTTTGTCTGTCATGTTTTATGGGTCTGCCATTTATCAGCAATTAGAGACCAAGTAGAGTCAAAGCCTCCACCTTCCTTATAGTGGGGATCTAAGTTGGACTGGGAGTAGGGGGTGGGGGAGCCAGCTGCAGCTTTTTATCTTTGGTGACAACAAGTAGTTGTGTTCCTTCTTGGGCAGTCACTGGGTTCATGAATAGTGCCACAGTCTTTTAAAGCCAGGACTGCTCTTTTGATCTACAAGTTCATATGACTCCACTATGGGCAAGGCCGTCTGTCCCATTCCACCCCTCCCCCTTCCTGTGTTTTTCTCTGCCCTTGCAAGAGTTTAGGCTCCCAGCCAAAATGAAACCACTGAGTTGCCCAATTAGGAGAAATAAAGGAAAACATCCCCCTCCCCAATTTGTGGTCAATAGCTGTGGGGGAGATATAAGATATCTCTTTATTAAGCAAATGCAGCTTTTAGATAAGTGAAGAATTATATCTCCAAAGCTATTCTTTAAAACTGTGACAGTTCCACATAGTCAGTGGCTGTCATGCTGCCATGGAGATGGAATTTTAGTATAGAATTTGAGGGACTTTAGCCTGCATGGTTTTCTTCTTCCTAGCCCCACCTTGCAGTTTAGAGTGTATATATATATATATATATATACACACATACATATATATGAACGGTAAATTAAATGCAACTTCCAATGCGAAGAGTTAAAGAGAATGGATACTACTTAAGAGTAATTTATTTTTATTTTATTTTTTGGCATCTATCCATTTTGAGTAATACTGACACATATCAGCTTTGCAAAGACTGCTGAGAAAGCCCAGGCCTCCTGCCAGCTGCAACAGCACAAGGAAGGGGATTGGGGAGACTCCATAACTGGTGTTGCATCTACCAAATGGAAAAAAATCTTTGGTGTTTTCTGACCAAAAACCTCTTTATTCCTTCCTGTGCCCAGACATTGACTTAGTTCTTTCAGAGCAAGCCCCACCCATCAGTAAAGGACGGCCAAGTACATCTTCCTGATGACTACAATTTCTATTTTTAGGGCCCCCTATAAGATTCCAGCATCATCTCCAGAAGATCCCAGTTAAGATGTAGGTACCAAGGATGTGCTGTTTGGCGAAATATGGCTTTTCGTTACTTTCCACATACCTTGCTGCACAACCTCCACCTCCCTCATTCTGCTGGGTCCCCACTGACCGCCTCAGTACTGTTCAAACACTTCAGACATGCATCTCATTCAGAATTTTTGCATTTGTTGTTCCCTCCAAATGGAATGCTTTTCCCTGAGTGTACACATGGCTTATCTTCTCCTCTCCTACAAGTCTTCACTCAAATATCATTTTGTCAATGAGATTGTCATAACCACCCTATTTAAAACAGAGCAGTTTCCCCACCCAACAATTCCTAACCTTCTTTCTTGTTCTGTTTTTCTCCAAAGCACATACCACTGTATAACATATCTTTTGTGTATTTCTTTTATTCATGGTCTGCTTCTCCTCCTAAAATGATGGTCCATGAGGGCAAGGATTTTGTTTGTTTTGTTTGTTGCTATAAGCTTAGGAGTAATATGTCTAGAACAGTGTTTGGCCATGGTAGACATTCAATGATTATTTGTTGAATGAATGAATGAATGAATTGCCAGCTAACTGCTACCCAACAGA
This sequence comes from Camelus dromedarius, assembly GCF_036321535.1. Classification (NCBI taxonomy): domain Eukaryota; kingdom Metazoa; phylum Chordata; class Mammalia; order Artiodactyla; family Camelidae; genus Camelus; species Camelus dromedarius. Next base: position 38,947,291 of record NC_087443.1, on the reverse strand, counting down.
GATCAGGGCCATGAGACACAGGGCACTAGAACTGGTAGAATTTGATTATGGCCTTGGTGAACAGCTCCAGGAGGAGAATCTGAAATCAGGTGGCTCTGGGCACGACATGGAATTACCAAGCACAGGGGTAGAAGTGTTGATGACACTCTTTTCTCAAGTCACAAGAATGATACCTAGTGATGGTTTAAGCATTTGTCCAAGTCATTCTTCCTACTGTCTCTAAGTTTCTCCTCATCACCAGAAAGTTGCAGTCATGTCTTCTGTTAACCATTAGTACCCTGTTCTCCAGGCACAGCCAGGGTGAACGGTTCATCAAAAACAAGCCCTGTTTTCCTTAAACTGATGCATAGATGAAGAAGACTCCCAAACACTCCCCATAAGCCAGCAATTCTGCTTCAATTAACAGCACTTCTACTCTCCTCCAGCCACCACATCAAGGCCAATTCTCTCTTTGACCCTCTAGATCCAACCAGTTGCCAGGCTATGACAATTTTATTTCCAGAATGCCTCTTGCATCCTTTGCCTCTCTCTCATTTTCATCACAACAGCCCTAATATGGCCCTCATTAGCTCTTAACTGGCTGTGGCAATAGCTGCCCAACTGGTTTCCTATCTCTAGTTTCTTCCTCCCCAAACCCTGCTCTGAACAGCTGCCACAGTGATATTCCCAAAGAACAAATGTAATGTCACTCTCACTGTTCTTACAAAATGCCCATGGCTCCCCATCACCCTTGAGATTGGCCCTCTGATCTACCTTCCAGGTTTTCCACCCACAAGCTCCCTAAATAAACCCTCCACCATCTCCTGGTCTACTCATGTATCCAAGCAATTCCTTTCTCTCAAACAACTCATGTGCTTTCCACTCTTCACATCTTGGGTCTTTTCCTCCCTACTGTCTTTCTCTTTTTAACCATATGCCCTCATTTTCTCTCTGTGTCTACTAAAATTCCTCTGAAGATTTTCCCAAGGCCCATTTGTTGATCCATTCAGTCAGTTGGTCAGAAACAGATACTGGGAAAGCTCACATCACCATTCTTCCTACATCTCCTATGTCAGAAATGAACTTTCTTTTGTGTGTATCCCGTGCATTTATCACCCATTCCCTTGATTAGTCTTGTTATTCTTATATATATCATTATTTCTCCAGCCAGCCTCTTTGTATAGTCCTTGAGGGCAGAGACTTTTGCTGTGCCTCTATTTTACTCCCAGAACACTTTACATGACAGCTTGCTCATAGCAGGTGCCCACACATATTTGGGGATGCTGATAACAACACATCTCACTGGTCCTCCAAGGGTCACTGTAATCCTTCCAAGGTCACATTATAAACAATAACTGGTGAACCATCACCCAGAAATATTTCCCCTTCCCCTAGCCCCACAGTCAGCAGGGCTCACAGTCAAGATGGCCAGTTGTTATTCAAAGCCAAGTGAGCTAGAAGCCCAGGATGGAAAATAAATGTTACACAACTTCCTCCAAGGTGAATTTTAAAAAGGAAATCATCAGGGTGAGAAGAACAGAGACTTGCTTTACCAGTTGAGGCTGTTGTACCAGGTGCATACACACAATTTATCTCCCTATGCCCTGTGGCATACACCTGGATGTCCTGGGTGCCGTGTTTATGCAGCAGGCAATTTGGTGGCATGCAAAACAAATCTGGAACTAGAGGGGTAGTGTAAGAGAAGGAAGGAAGCAAGGAAGGAAGGAAGGAGGGAGGGAAAGGAGGAAGGAAGGAAGGCTGGAAAGGAAAAATTTAGTTTAATCTTGCCAGGCAAGAGCATTGTAAAAGGAAGTAAGCAACAAGATATCTGTATCATGCCAATGTGTAGCCTCTGCTGTTGGGTCTCATCCTAACTCATTACTATTGCCTATAATTTTCTGGCTGTCCTGTGTGTACCCTGCCTTGCCATCAGTACAGACTTCCCACATTTACAAGTTTACTTGTCCTCTCTTGCCTTGACTGTGAACTCTTAGAGGAAGAAGCACATTTCTTTATCTCTGTATCTTGGTCCTGAGCACAGTATCTGGCACATAATGGGCACTCAAGATATGTGTCTTATGATGGTGATGTAAAGCTGTGTTTCCAAAATTCTAATTACCAACATGCCAATCTTATGCTTTTTGTTCTAAACAAGTGCCATCACCTATACAATTATTTGCTTCTTTTGACTGATTCATGCTGTTTAAACTTTGTGCCATTCTTGCAGTCATATCTGTGAAATCACACAGATTGTTGAGAGGATTGTATTTTTCCTAATACACATTATGACAAGTAGATAACTACTAAACAGTATTCATTGGGGCAACATCTAAATCAGCACACCTGTGGTAGGCAGATCATTTTGGGGAAACACTGAATAGGCTGCTCTTTAAAACTGTGGAATAATTTAGTGTATTAATTCTATATGTTAGGTCCTTCAGTAGGAATTCTGCATACACTCACCAATGTTGTCTTTCTTTAGAAGAAAGTTAACACTCTGTGTTAAAATTTTTCTGTGTACAAATTGTTTAATTGGTGGAGAGCACAATTTGTATCTGAGGAAAAAGGGGTTATTTTTTCATCTTACCAGATGTTGTAGTTAGGCTGATTTGGAATATTGAGAAGGGATTTGGTCATTTTAGCAATTAGTGATGAAGATTTTCTGAAATACTGACTTTCTTTTCTCACTCATCCCCACCCCCACCTGAATGTTTTCTCCAAATCTGGATAGTCTACCCAGGAAACGGTTCTTAAAAACTCTCTAGAAGGTGAAGGGCACACCAGATAATTCACAAAAGAGGAAATGTAATTCAACAACAAGAACTTGGGAAAATATGCTACTAACCCTAACGTAGATTAAAATTTACACATAATACATCACTTTAAAACTTTTAAATAAGAAGGTTTTTTTTAAGAAAAATAATGTTTAATGCAAGTGAGGGTGAGCTGAAATTGATCATCTCACACTTTGCATGTGGCTAAATAATTCATAGTGACTATGTGAACTGGTACAACTTTTCTAACACAAAATTTGTCAACATGAATCAAGGGCTTACAATTGCAATGAGGCCTTCGATCCAGTGGTAATTCTGTTTCTAGAAATCTAGTGTATGGAAATAACTCTCTATATAGAAAAGACTATATATATGAAAATGTTTGTTACTATGTCATGTACCCTAGTGAAAACTGAAGAAAGACCAAAATACAAACAATAAGAGTGAGTAAAATCGGTAGTCTATATCAATTCAGTGGATGATTATGCATCCATTAAAATTAGATTTGTGAAAATATTTTATGGCATGGCAGAATGCCTTGAGTACAGTAAGATATAAAATTTTATGGATAATGGTGATAAATATGTAAAAATATATGCATGTAAGAGGAGACTGTGAGGAAACACCCTTGCTCCTGGCAGGGCAGTGAGCAGATGGTTCGTTGCACCAACTCCAGCATCAGATTGTCTGTGTTTGCAGCTCAGCTTTGCTGCTCATTAGCTTTGTGACCTTGGGCAAGTTGCTTAATGTCTCTAAGACCAAGTTTTTCCCATCTTTAAAATGGAGTCACTGTCTCATCACATTGTGAGGATTAAGGAAGGTGATTTATATAAAACATTCAACACGTGGCTGGCACATGGTAGCACTGACTAAATCCTCAGTTGTTTGGTGCTGCAGCTATTTACCAATCACTGAGTATGAGCAAGACACATGATATGCTGGTAAGTCATAGGGTAATTTCATCTTTTTTCTGTTTCCTGCAATATGCTTATATTATCCTTTTAAGGGAGCCCTCCGCTTTGGTTGGTCTGCTTTGGTTGATCACCCTGTCAGCAGGCTGCCCTGAGAGCATGCTAGTTGCTCTTCCTGGCTTTCCTTCTCTCACCCACTCCAACTCAAGGACTGGATCATATCACACCCTTGCTTCATCATCTTCACTGGATCCCCATTGCTTGCAAAACAAAGTTCAACAGTCTTCTTTAGGGATTTTTCAAAATCTGGCCCAAATCTACGCTTAATGTGTCATTTCTTGCCGTTTTCTCTCTGTACTCACTGTTCCAAACACTCCACCTCCCCTATCCCAAACCTGCATGGAACAGTCACTGTCAGAGCCTTCGATTTCATGTGGTGTGACACTGCAGATAGCACATTCTAGCCTCCTTTAAAATGGTGATTCTTGAATCACACTCCCATGGGTGCAGATTCAAGAGTCTGGATTAAGACCTAAAAATCTACTTCTTCATAAGTATGCTGCATTATTCTGAGACAAGGTTCAGGGATACCCCCTGAGAAACTCACCATTCTGTCCCCTGCCTGGCGGATAACTCTGCACTCTGCCAGACACAGTTCGCAATGTTTTCTTGACTTCCTCGGGCAAAGATGGGCTCCAGACTCTGTATTTTATGGTATTTTATCCAAACTTCTACTGAGGCCATCATTTCCTTGTGCTTTCTTTGTTTATTTACTTCCTTAGCTGCCTCCGCCATGACCGTAACCTCTTAGATTTCAGAGTCTATGTCTCATTTCCCAGTGTAGTTCCCAACTGGGCATGATAACTGGCACTTAGACACAGAAGTCTATGTGATATATTCATGCACTCATTCACTGGCATTAACTGTGGGTGACTGGACAATTCCATCTGTTACACTGACTCTAGTTCATTTGTTATTACCTTACTGATGCTGATTATTGGCTCTGTTCATTTACCTCCCAGGCCGTGCCAAACCAGCACACTTTCTCACAGGGACAACTTAACATATATGGCAACCACATAGCCAGGATGCTGCTCTGGGAGAAAGAAGGAATCGGAGCCAAACACCATGAGGTCCAACATGGGTGACATGTAAACTTCTGTCTGGAGGAGGTTAACTTTGAAGAATCAAAGGTGAGCAGGTACAAACCCAGCTGTGTGATTGTCCTGTGACCAGATCCCAACAGACTCACCATGAGCTTTCCTGTTTAAGTGCTAGAATAGCTTAGTAGTTTCTTGCATGGCCCTGAAGTCAGATTGCCTTCAATTACAGCTCCACCAGCTGTGTGACCCTGGACATGTTCTATAACCTCTCTGCGCTTCAGTTTCCCCACCTGTAAAATGCAGCTAATAACAGCACCTAACTCACGGAGTTGTGAAAACTAAGTAAACTGAAATATATACAATGTTTAGAATTACATTTGGTCATAGTGACTGCTCAATAAATGGCAGCTATTATAATTAAATTTCTAAACTATAACATGGATTCAATGCACACTACAGATTGAAAGTTTTGCTTGGGCTTTTGCTTTCTCAAACCCATGCTGAAATTTTCTGTGGTAATCTTTGTCCTTGCTTAACTTCAACCTTGGGGGCCTGACTTACTACCTATCTGATTGGCTTCAATTCCATAGGACCTGCAAAAACCACAGTAATATCAAGCTAATAGAGTTTCTAATTCATGTATTGGAGGTAAGTTTGAAGTTGGAAATATGTGACAAAAGAAATGTAAGAGTGTAGTAAACTGTATATATGTGTTTACATGCAATATAATGTATACGTGCAGTCGAACTGTAATAATTCTACCTAATAAAACTGAAAAAGGAAAAAAAAATTTAAGAGAAAAAATATATATATAAATTAAATAACCCTAATTACCTCCCCCTTAAAAAAAAGAAATGTAAGGGTGTTACATTTGCAGATAGGGGAAGAAATTAAGCACCCCAAAAATGACAGGATGAAGAGAGATCTGGGGGAAAAAGTGACAAGAAACAAAAGTCCCATCTATTCAAAATTGCTAGCAATTTCTTGCAGAAAAAGATGTCTCCTACCTTTTAACCCTTTGAGAAAACTAAGGCATAAACTTGCTCTCAGTGTTGAGAGCCTATTATGGGCCAAGTGTGGAGCTCAGCACTTTACATAAATTGCCTCTCCCGATACTCATTTGCAATCACTACTTTTCTGAGTTTACGGAGAGGAAACAGGTTACATTACCAGTAATGGCAAAACTGGATTCATAGCCAGTTGTAGAGTCTGAAGTTTTATCGTACTTCTTCCTTGTTGCTCCTAATTGTACCTCTAGTAGACTTCTGAGTGGTATTTCATAGCTTAGAGATTAACAGCAAATATTTATCCCAGGCCAGTTTCCAGTTCTACCTCTGCAGCCCCCAAAGCCTATGAGGAGGAAATGCCTCCAACGGCCCTCTGCTGAAGTCCTAACCCCTAGTGCGTCAGAATGTAAACTTACAGGGTCACTGCAGATGCAATTAGACAAGTTAAGACAAAGCCAAACTGGAGGAGGATGGTCCCCTCATTCAATATGACTGGTGTCCTTACAAGAATAGGAGAAGAGATACTGAGCAGACACACGAGGGGAGAAAGTCACATGAGGCACCTAAGTGCTACAGCTGCAAGCAACGCACCAAGGGACGCTGAGGACTGACAGCCACCACCAGAAGCTAGGACCAGAGGAAGGGCTCCACCCTACAGGTTTCAGAGGGAGCACGGGTGTGAAGACCCCTTGATTTAAGATTTCTAGCCTCCAGAAAATGGAAACAGCAAGTTTCTGTTGTTTGAAGCCCCCGGCTTGTGGTGCTTTGTTAGAGTGGCCCTCGCAGTCTCAGACATTTCCCCCTGGAGCTGGGGGCAGTGTTCTTTCCCACCCAGGAAAATAAACAGAGGATGTCCTGTGTGGGTTTTTACCCTTTCAGCCCGGAGAGCTGGGCTGTCTGCTGTCACTATGACTGTGTAATGACAATCATGGCAGACACTGTTGGTTTCTTTCCAATAGCCATCCTTCCCCACTTTTGCTAACAGATCCCTACTTTGCTCAGGTATTAGCCCCACATCCTTCATGGGACCTTTTAGTTCTGTAACCACATGAACTTTATACATAGGAAAGAATGCTTTGATTGGACCCGTCAAACAAAACTAGCTTCTTAGAGCCTATTTGTGACACTAGCTCGGAGCTCAGGAATCTGCCAGGTTTTACCACCCACATGCTAAGACCAAGTGAGACTTCTGCATGCTGCCTTGTCAGGCTGAAAGGATGAAGTGAATGAATCATCCACTGACTCTAAAAAGTTGTATCTTTGGTGGTTTGTGTGGTATAATTACCAACAGTTACAGATCCCAAGGCCAGCACCACCGACAAACCCATGGAGATGTAAGAACATGTCTCTGTCCTTCTTCCTACCCTCCCTCAGAACAAACCAGTGAATGGACAGATTTTAAACTGCTTCTTCTTATTCATATTACACTTGATGATTTTATTTTTAGCATCTTTTTTTACATACTGTTTGATTCCATTGATATAAAGTTCAAAAAATAGGCAAATGAATATATTCTGTTAGAAGTGAGGAGAGAGGTAGCGGTTGGCAGGGGCCTCAGGGGTGCTGATACTGTTGTCTTTCTTGAGAGGAGTACTGGTCACACAGGTGTGTTCATTTTCTAACATTTGTGATTTGTGCATTTTTATGTATCTAGGTTGCATTTTGCATTTCAGTAAATTTTTTTTAAAGATCATGTTTTGTTTCCCACTAATTTGAATGGCCTTTCTTCCATAGTCCTGCCCCCACATATGTTCATCCTAAAACAACACCTCTTGGAAGGCTGACTGAATAAAAGATCCCAGATTAAGTAACAACAGGTAGTAACATGGATCCCAACTACTAGGTACTATTCCTGATAAGGTCTGCCTCCCCCGCTCCCACTATGTCACCTCTTGCTAGGAGTTAACTGCTACATCCTAACTCATTTTTTAAAAAATTTTTTTCTAATTTTATTTCTAGAAAATCCTCTTCCTAAGGAGGTCTTCCTGTTTCACTGGAAATGACATGGTCTGTTTCACCACATTCTTTGAATATGTAGTTTATGTCTTACATAATGGTCCTACTCCCCTAAATCACACCTTTATTGCCTTTAGTTGAATTTATTAAATTGATCATTTACGTGAGCAAGGGCACCACTTTCAAAACCGAGCAATAAGCAAATGACTAACTGCTCCCATCTGCTCACATTCTGCCTTGGCTTTTTGGGTGTTTACCTACTACATCTGAAGTGGTTGTGAATAAACAAAAGGCAGTTTTCAGAGGAACTGCTCATTACACATTACATCACGGGACGCTTCCATCTTAGTTCAAGAAACAAAACAAAACAAAACAAAACAAACCCCTTAAGAACTGCATCTCCAGACAAATTCTACTTCTTCTGAATATCATTTTGCTCACCGTGGTGGCCAAGGCATATAAAACATTGACTGAATAAATGTATGAACTTTTATCTGGTGCTTTCAATTTCTTTTTGACATTTTTAGTCAAAGATCAAAATAGACCAAAGGTTTCTCAGTTTTCCCATTGAGGGCCCCTTTTTTGAAGAAAGCTTCATTCATTTGATAAACATTTACTCATTATCTTCTACAGGCTAAACTGTGGCTGTTTTTAAAATATACGTATCATTCAGAGGGTTTAAAATTTATTGAGAAAGACAAAAATGTGAAAGAATCCCAACTAAGCAGATGGTGAAGTGTCCCGAAATAGAGGAACTGAGGTCAAAACCCCAAAGGAGGTAACACTGACTCTTGAATGGATGGGATTTTAAAGGTGGAGACGGGGAGGAAGGAAGGTCGCTCTAGTAAAGGGAGTAACGATAGGAAATGCCTGTACAGGAGGATAGGGCAGGGAACCACTGGAATACAGCAGTTAAACAATGTGGCCAGAGCTTTGGGTGGGAGAGGGCATTAGCAGTAAAAACAGTCCTGGCAGGAAGGATGAGAGCCAGATTTTGAAGCATTTGAATTGAACAGATCTCTCAGGCAAACCGGACTGAGGGAGTATTGTTACCAGGCCGTGTGTGTGTGTGTGTGTGTGTGTGTGTGCGCGTTTGAAAACGTACATAACATGGAGTTTACCATTTTAACCATTTTTAAGTGTGCAGTTCAGTGTCATTAAGTATTTTCACACTGTTTCACAACCATCACCACCAGCCACCTTCAGAACTTCTCATCTTCTCCACCTGAAACTCCACATTCATTATAAGTCCCTACTCCACTCTCTTCCCCAGCTCCTGGCAACCACCTCTCTCCTTTCTGTCTCTGTGATTTTCACTACTCTAGGTACCTCGTATCAGTGGAATTACACAGTATTCATCCTTCTGTGACGCGCCTAGTTCACTTAGCATAATGTCTTCAAGGTTTCTCCATGTCGTAGCGTGCATCAGAATTTCCTTCCGTTTTAAGGCTGAATAATGTCCTATGGTATGTATATATCACATTTTGTTTGTCCATTGACACTTGAGTTGCTTCCACCTCTTAGCTCTTCTGCTTTTACTATGCTATGCTCTTAGCTATGCTGCTATGAACAGAAGCATACAAATATCTCAAGACCCTGCTTTCAATTCTTTGGGTATACACCCAGAAGTGGGATTGCTGGTACACCCACGAGAAAAAATAAAAATATAAAATAAATAGAAACCGATCAAAGGGCACTGCAAGTTGGGAGAAGACTGAGAGAAGAGAAACTGCTGCAACAGCCCTGGACTGGCCCGAGTTAGAACGTGGGTGGAGGGGAAGGGGAGATGGCAAACACAAGAGGCAGAGAGAACTCGGGGCTAAATGAACTTGGCACGAGTCAGGGGGGAAAAGCAGGCAATGCCAGGCCAAGGCCACACTCCGACTTTTGTGGCCCTGGCCACTTTTACCCTGGAGGAACCCATCCTCCACAAAAAAAAGGAAAAAAATAAATAAAATAATATTTTACTGTTGCATTGGTATAAGGATAAATATATCAAAATTATAGATTATAGTTTTTTTGTGTGTCCTGAAAGCACATTTTTTTCCTTTCTGGTATTAAAAGAAATGAAAACTTCATGAGCCCCTAAACATTCATATCCAGGCCCTTGGTGCCGTCCTGGAGGAGTGGACCCTGGGTCAGCCCGTGCGAGGTACTGACAGGGGCCTACCTAAGACTACCCTCCCTCCTTCCCCTTCCCTTCCTGTCTGATTGACTGCTCCAGGTATTAAGGACTGTGTTACTGCAAATATGTGATTTTGTGGGCAAAGCTATGGGCTCAGTGTGGGGTTAAGACTGTGGACTCCAGAATCAGAGCAAGTTGGATCTGAATCACAGCTCCCCCTGCTTGGCTGTGTAAATTGGAGAAAATTACTTAACCTTTCTGAACCACAGTTTCTATCTGTAAAATGCATATAAGAGTCCCTACCATCAGAGAGGTCTTGTGGGGCTCAAATGTGGTGAGAAACAGCCAGCTTGGCATGATGTGTGGTCTATGGCTGATAAGTGCTGGCATCGCTTAGCTCTCCTTAAGTCTGGCACCTCTTCTGACTTGGTTAATTTTAAACAGGCACAGTGATTTGGGGTTTGTTATGAGGGGGCAGAGGGAAGACATCTGGGGAGAGGAACACAGAAGGGTGAAGGAGTCCAGAGAGTAATGGAAAAAACACAAACCATTTCAAACTTTTGACCAGGACAAGCCCAGTGAGCCTACAGTCTCCCATTCGCCCTACCTGGAGTGTTGCCTCTTCTAAGCACGTGGTGGCTCAAGTCACCTCCTACAGACATCCTTAAGGTGGTCCCCCCAAGAGCAAGTTTCCAGCTCTCTGTAAGTCTCATTTCCCTATGGCCACCCTCCTCCACTCCAGACTTTCCATCCCTCACACCCTCTTGCCCTTTCTGCTTACATGGGTTCTTTTTGCTTCAAATGCCTTTTCGGTGAACTTCTACTCATCCTACAAGACCCAGCCCTGATGTCTGCTCCTTCTACACCTGCCAAGGCAAAAGTAATCCCTCCCGCTTCTGGGCTCCCACATCACTGGCATGTTTATCATATCACCCTGTTTGATAATCATTTGTTTACATCTCTTTCCCCAGCTGGAAGGTGTGTTCCATAAAGGGAAGGGCTGTTGGGTTCTCATTCACAAGCTACTGCCACCACCAGGTTCCCACCCCAACTGCTGCCCCACCTCCTGCACATATTGGCAGCCCATGAATGAAGGAAGGAAAGTTTCTTCATTGTTTATTTGGTTTTGGAATCTTTCTTCTCACACCTGTTCCAATACAGGACACTGGTTTATGCAGTAAATTAAAGATTCAACACTCACTAGAGTCGCAATGAGGCATGAAGCATCAAGAAGCTAGCAGAAGTTTCCAAGATGGGAAAATATCAGGGAGGGTTAATTGGATGATCACACCTGGGTCTCCAGGTGGCTATTGCTAAAGAAACAGGAGTGGAGGGAGTCAATGGTACCTCCGAAGGCTTGGGATTCATCTATATAATCAGTACCCAATGGATACATTTCTTACCAACTACCCCTCCTTCTCCCCAGATAGCACTTGGCCTCTTATCTCCTTAAAGGTCATCCCCCTACTCCTCCCATTTCTACTTGACCCAGAGTTCATCCAGATGAAAACCCTGGGATGGGGAAGCATTTGTCCCCAGTCTTTGGGAATGGCTCTGCCCTCTGCTTTCCGGAACTTTTTCCCGTGGGGAAGGAAACTGCATGTTGGCAGTATGCACTCGGGTATGCACGCAGGCCAGACTCCAGTGCTTCTGATCCTTTCTGGAATCTTATTTTATCCCCATTGGTCTCCTCCATCACCTGGAGCCTGTGGCAGTGGCTTTGTGACAGAAATCTCTGGCCATCCCAACAGCCACGGAAGGGTTGGGGTGTCCTCATTCTCGATGCTGCTGGGGTGACTGATGAATGAAGACTGGCTTCCGGAGCATGTTCCTGAGGAGCCTGGTGAGAAGCTGCTGTGGCCCCTGTAGCCCAGAACCCTGCTTCTTTCTGCACCTCTGCAGAGCCTTTACTGAATCCAGTTGGCTGGGAGGTACCTGGTCATCCTAAGTGGATGCTGTCCTGGGGTAAGCTGGAGCTCTGGAAAGGGTGCGCCCCACAAATGGCCTGCTTCACTCCATTTGCTCCTGAGGAACTAGCTATTCCTTCCATCTCTAGCATCTGTTGCCTCCTTCCCATTCTCACGGCCCCCACCCTGGCTCAGAGCCCCCATTTCTCGTCTCACCCAGGATCTTGCAATAATCTACCTTTTCCTGACTTAAATCCTTCTCTGCAGGGCTGCTGAAGAAACTCCCTAAAGTACACGCTGTGTGAGTCTATCTACATGAAGTGTAAGACCAGACACGAATCTAGGTGGCAGAAGTCAAAAACAGTGGCTACTTGTGTGTGTGGAGAAGGGATTCAGCATCACCTGAGAGGGAGCACACAAATGTCCCGTAAGGCCCCCTTACGCTGGACATGAGAAATCCTCTATGTTTTGATCTGTGTGCTCATTGCATATGTAATTCATGGAGGCTTACACTTAAGATTTGTGCCTTTATATATTAAGCCTTAGCAAGAAAGTAAAAAAATAAAGTAGACTAAGTCTACCTTTATTTAGCAAACACATCTTGCGTGCCCACAAGGTGGCAGGGATTTAGGAATGAAACACACAACCTCTGCTATGCACTCCTCCCTCTGCTTGCTTTCCAGACTTCTATTCTTCTGGATGAACACAGCTAGGCTATCAGCTAATGTCCCAAAAACATCCCTTTACCCAGCAGCTTCCTCTGAAAGTTTCTCCCATCACCACCTCTTCCTATACCAGTCCTATTTGCTAAAACCCTTCTGCAAGATTCAAAACTAAGATCTCAACTGAGAAAACTATGCTCCACTCTGCAACCCTGTGTGTTCCTCTTAGGGCCTCCTTTTTTAGGGAGTTTTCTTTCTCCTGCCTGACCTTTCCTTGTAAACCCAAGACTCATCTCTGATTCACCTCAGCTCCATGAACATCTGCTGAATTGAAAGATCAGAGAAAGGAGAGGGGAAAACCTAAAACAGTTTCCTGGGCTTGGTCTCGGCCTGCCTCATGGTTAAGGCACACAGCGTAAGCAGCAGCTTCGTTACCATCACACAGCAACCCTCCCTGCTCCCAGATCTCCACCCTGGTTCGCGGAAGGGGTTTGGCTGTAGTGGTTTGTTAAGGCATTCAGTGCTCCAAACACAATCTCCAGAGACCTCATCAAAGTGAGAGTGAGAGGGAGGAGAGAGAAGGACAGAGAAGTGAGCAAATACTCGCAATGGCAGGTGGTCCCTCTTGGGATCTGATCTGTTTACCCTGTTTACCTCTCCCTAAGGTATCTGTGGGGGTCACCTCTGCATCCAGAGAACAGGTCCTTACCTCTTCTATCTCAGAAGAGAGCAGACCCAATTGCTGGGCATCAAATGGACTAGACCCTGGTACCCAGAAAGCCATCAGCTCTGGATTTGTACTTTCATTACAGAGCATCACTTCAAAATGTGACTTTAGGTATTAGCTTTCATATACATGTGTTGTACAAAGAATGTATGAATAAATATATTGATTATCTACCATGGGCAGGGCCTTGTGCAAAGGGGAACAGAGAATTCAAAAATTAGAATTCAGCATTCCTGCCTCCCACAGAGTTTAAAAGTAGTTTGGTGTATGTATGGGATGTTCACTGAAGCATTGTTTATAACAAGAAAAAAATTAGAAACCTAAATATCCATCATGAGGAGAAGGGCCAATAAAATGTAGCACACTGGCTTCCTAGAATATGATGGAGTACTTTAATGGAACTAACTAGAGATTATATGTGTCAACATTTATAGACCTCAAAAATTTATAGAGTGAAAAAGTCAGATTGTAGAATGATGCGTATCATACAATATCATTTGTGCAAATACACAGAGAATGAAAGTAATACTCTACATAGTCTATGAATGCATAGAATCTGCATGTAGAAGTACGTTTTTTAAATGGTACAGAGGGATGCCAATTTCTCTCAGGGAGAGGGGAAGAAACAGAGGAGGACCTAGATTAAAGGGGACTTTTGCTTTTTCTATAACTATTCTCATTTAAAAAAAAGTAATTAAGAAGGTACTGCCTAAAATACATGGGAAGCTAAGTAATGAGTTCATCAATAACCACGACAACTATAAAGCTGACATCACAGGGCAGAATGGACCTACTCTCCCATGATTAGCATCTGCAATAATGACCAGGAGTTTAGAAAAGGAAGAGTTTGCTAGGCGCTGAGGAGCTCTGCAGAGGAGCTAAGGAGTTAGGACCTCCTTGGAAGTCTTTTGGAAAGGAAATGCTGTGATCAAGATGGAGTTTTGTGAGGATTCATCTGGCCCCAGGTGTGCAATATAAAAATTTGCATTGTGAGTGTTATGTGGGGTTTCTTTTTCCTCATACTTGTTAGGCTCTGGAAATTGAAGAACACGGTTATTGCATAAGCTAAGCTCTGAGAGAAAATCGGGTTAGGAAAATGCGGGATGCTTTGGTATAACCCTTGAGTCAAATGAACCAGCAGTCAGGGACTCCCAGGGCATCTGGGGGTCAGCGAAGTTTACTTAGTTTCCTTGGATGGACTGCGAGCTCCCTGGGCTGGAGCTGGGATGTCTTCCTGCCTGGAGCCCCAGCATACAGAACAGTGCATGATGTCACGTCACAGGCACTCAGTGAACACTTGTTGAATGAACAAGAGGATGAATGAATATTGCAGAAAGGTCAAAGAGAGTAAAGACTACAAAGAGGTTTGTTGCTTGAATGACTCTCTAGCTCTGAGCACTTGTGCCGCCTTCTCCATTCTCCCCTGATGGTGCCCCTCCCTTGGACAGCAGCTTTTATTTGCCTCTCCCCCCACCCACGTCCCCTCCTCGGCACCATCCCTAAACCCTGGGTCCTTCTTTAGGGTGGGGGTAAGGAGTGCCTGTCAACCCACAGAGAGGTCTCATTTGTAGGTACTGAGCTGGGAAACTCCTCATAGGAGCTGGGGTGGGGTGGGGTTGTGTATGTTTGTGTGGGTGGGGAGGATTCTGACCTCAGGCAGATGGGAAATGAGCCTATAGGAAGAGAGGATCAGGCAGGTGGAAGGACTGGGACCAAATATCAGAAAATCGAATGAGGAACTGGTTCATGCAGAGGTTTTCAAATAGGAGCTCAGAATCCCAGGATTTCATAAACAACTTTCCTCTAGACAACCAGGGGTTTCCCAAACAATGAGGCTGCTTCTGCCAAGGAGACAAGATTAAAACTGTCTGTTCATTATTATCCGTCCTATATCCTGGGGTTCTGAGTAAGATCTCATTTGAAGGAAAGAGACGAGGGTGTGTGTTTGGAGAGAAAGAGAGAGAAGAAGAGGGAGGGGAAGGAGGAAGGGGAGGGATCATTCAGCTAAAAACACTGAAAGAACATCAAGGGAGTGGGGATGTAGCTCAGTGTAAAAACATGTGCTTAGCATGCACAAGGCCCTGGGTTTAATCCCCAGTACCTCCATTAAAAATTTTTTTTTAATTTAAAAAAAGAAAGAACATTAAGTTTATGGACCCTCTCATGAAATAAAATCACATATTAAAAGTATTCTGGGTCGAAAAGACTTTCAATGAGTATTTGTATTAGACTAGACACAGGGAAAAAAACTCAACCAAAAGACAAATTCACTTAGAATTACCAAAAGTTGCCTATCTCATCCCCTCTTCTCAGGACTGGAAATATTTCCAAAAGATCAGAATTAAGAGACTCAAAGCCCAGGTTAAGGGAAGCAGGGAGGTGTGGGTGACTGGTGTTTAGTTCTTTCTAATAATCATTAACACTCTACTGAACATTTTTCAGGAGCTCTGTTCACCCTTGAATGCATAATCTCGTTAATTCTCACAATAGTTGAGGAGGTAGGCCTCCTCCTTACCATCCCTACCAGGGCTCAGAGAGGTTGAGCAACTTTCCCAGCATCACACCAGATCACTTCGCAGCCTGACTGCAAAGTCCCTGAGCTTAGGCCCAGTACAGTCATATCTCCCAAAGACTATGCCCTGAGCAGGTGTGAAGTAAGGTACAGGCACCTGAGGAAGAGAGAATAACACTTTCATTTCTGAGAGGGTCATTCCTTCACAGAAAATTCTAGAAACTCTGTCTTTGTTAGGGCAGTTGCCTCCCTGGAGCCCTGGGTGGACTGACCACACCTGGAAGGTTCATTCCCTTCTTGATGCCACATCTTCTAAGAGCTTAAAGGTATCTCACTGTGAATCAGTGAACAGGGGATGAAGGCTCTGGCTAACTTTAAAAGAAAACAAGGACATTTAACTTAAAGAAGAGAAGATTAGAAGGGAAGGAGAGCGCTCTCTCGAACACTCAGAAAGCTTTCTTGAGGAAGAGTGACCAAATTTGTTTTGTGCAGCTCTGGGTGGCAGAACTAGGGTCGGTGGAAAAGTAAGAGGGAGACAAATTTCAAATCAGTATTACAAATGATTTCCCTTAGATCTGTTTGAAAATGAAATTGGCCACACTTAAGATAGTGAGCACTCTGTCAGCGGAAGCAATCAAGCAAAAACAAACAATCAGGAATCATGAGTGCCAAGAGGGAACTCATACATTCAGTAGAAGATTAAATGGTGACTAAAGCCTCTTTGTCATGAAGATTCTGCAATTTTATAACTATGATGTTCCTTTTCCTTTACAAAGTTTCTCACTGAGCCAAAGACTTAAGAATGAACCCAATGGTCATTCCAGCCACTAAAAGCACATGGCCTTATAAATTCCTATATTCTGCAAGTCTGCGCGAAGGGCGCCCCGCTTGTGACACAGGCCTGTATGTCTATAACCAGGGGCAACATTTTTCACACTAATAGTCCAAGTTGGAATAGATACCATCTCCGTTTGGAAGACGGTCTTTGACAGAGAACTGGCCTGCTTGATTAGGAATACGCGTCCGGCGCTGATAATAGGGAAATCCTTCTCAGCAGAGCCCTAGAACCTGAGCAGTCATAATGAGATCAGTTTAATAAGCCTCCTGTTCTATGACAGTATTCATTACAACCCTGTCACAGAAGGCAGTCAATTGAAGATAAACCAGGTAAAACGCAGAGGGACTGGATCGCATTCAGATTCTTTCCCCCAGATACAAATAGGCTTGCAGTCATGTACATATGTCTCTAGCAAGTGAATGGATTTAACGTCTTCTTTAAGCTGTTTGGAAGAAATACTTACGGAGTCCGTCTAAACAGCAGAAATGCTTTTGAGCTTTGGGTTTGTCCTCAGAATGTGCTTATCCAAAATCTGTCTAATTGACTGAGCCTGATCAGTCCCAATGTGTGGCTCCCCTGAAAAGAGGAGGAAAAAAAAAGAGCAGCAGGAGCTATTCTTATCAAGCAGGTAGTCACACCTCCAGCCCTTTACTTTGGTCAGGTCTCACAAATCTCTTCCCTTAAAGAAATGGATTTTCTTTCAGGTAAAATTTAAACTGGGAATTGTCATCAATCCAGTTCAATAAATCATCACTAGGGGCCTATTTACTGCTGATAGTAACATTAGCAAACATGTTGCAAACCTTTAACTCTGCGTGGTGGGGAGAGGGGAAACCAAGAACAACCCACACCATTTTTTTTTCCTTCTTCTCAGCTTCTATGGCAGAAGCAGGACCTAGGAGAACAGGGTTCGAGGTGGGGGCTTCCACTTTGACGTTGCCTGGTTCTCTTGCTTCTGGGCCCGAAATGCCTTCAAAACCTGGTAATCAGACCCTGGGTAGCATGTACTAAGCAATACCAGGCACCAGGCACTCTTACAACACAAAACACCTTGTGGTCAGTACTGAACAGTGTGCTCTTTATAGGAAGCCCAGAGATGTTAAGCAGTTTGTCCAAGGGCACACAGCCAGTTTGGTGGAGCCAAGATTTAAACCCAGGCTGATTGATTCCAGAGCCAGGGTGCTTAACTACAAGGCCATGCTGTACATGCTGTTTGCAGGATGCCTGTTCACTCAGCAAGTGTTAATTGTGCTCCTTCTATGTGCCAGGAGCTGAGCAGAAATGAATAAGATAACAAACCCTGTCCAGAGTATTTCGGCAATTCCAGCAGATTCTATCAAGCTGTGCCATTCCCTAGGTTGTCACCAAGAGTTTCTGGAAACAATGAAGTGCAGCCAGAGACCTTAAAGATGAGTACAAGTTAGGCAGTGAGTGGAGAGGAGAGTGGGAGAAGGAGGTTACCAAAGGAATCCCTGGAACCAGAAAGCACAGGCATTATGAGGGATTACATGAGAGAGAGGAGAGAGCTTCCTGACAGAAGGGACTTGGGAGGAGGCAAAACTTGAGGTAGGTCCTTAGAAATGGACACACCAAAAGATGATGGGCAGTGTATACTATATATACTTTAAATCTGCTGAAATTTTCTCATATTTACATAACTCTCACTCTAACTCAGACCAAAGGAACTCTGCCATGGGAACAAAGGATTGGCTCCAAGGGGTTAACTGCTTGCCAATCAAAAGAGGCCACAATGGTTCTTTTCTCTTTTCTTACTAAATTCACATTGGTGAGATTTTGACCATCTAAAGATCGGGGGCAGCTGAGGAAGGAGGCTTGGGAGAAGACAAACATGGACTCCTGAGGCTTGACTCAGGCAAACTGTGGTTACTCAGAATCTGCACAGAGAAGCAGACAGAGTTGGAAACAAAGGTCCGCAGGGAGAGATCTCTAGGAGCCAATATCAGTTCCCGGCTAATAGCCAGCAAAGAAACAAGTGCCTCGGTCCCACAACTGTAAGGGATTGAGTCCAGCCAACAACTTGAATGAGCTTGGAAGTGTACTCATTTCCAGAGCCTCCAGAAAAGAATTCAGGCCTGCCAACACCTTGATCTCGGTCTTGTGATAGTCTAACCACGGGAACGAGCTGAGTCAGGCTGAAACTGGACTTCTGACCTTCAGAACTGTGAGGTGATAAAATGGGTGTTGTGTTAAGCTGCTAAATTTGTGGTGATTTGTTATGACAGCAATGGAAAAGGAATACACACCACGTCTGTTCCCAGGGAGTTAATGGTTTGATGTGATCCTTCAGACCATTGACTATGTTGAAACATTTCTGACTGAAAGACTTAGTAGCACAATTTACTCTTATTGTCATTATGAAGAAGCCAAGCCAAAGCTAGACTTCTGCCATGATAATGTTCACAATTTCCAATTCTGAATGCATGAATTCACATTCTCAACTAGTCCCATCAATGAGAATTTCCGCCATGCAAAATTTTAAAAGTCAGATGAGAACCTGGCACATTTATAATTGTCTGCCTTGGATGTCTACTGTACAATTTATTCCTTCTTTTATAAATGAGCATGTTGAGCCATTTTACTTCTGTTCTGGATATTTTCTGGCTTCCATGATATTTAAGGCAAATGAACTTTTGTTTTTAATTAACACGTTTTTTAAATTTTTTAATTAATTTTTTAATCAGTCTTTTTTTCGGGGGGCAGGTAATTAGGTTTTTAATTAATTTATTTGTCTTAATGGAAGTGCTGGGGATTGAACCCAGGACTTTGTGCATGCTGGGCACATGCTCCTCCCAAGGCAAAAAATAAAAGAAAAAGGGAAAGAAAAAAAAAGGCAGGTTGGGGGAAGCAAAGGTCCACAGGCCTGAAAACTCACCAATCCCTGGCCCTGACACCAGAGCCCACTGGCTTATGAACCCATGAAATGGTCCATGTCCACCCCCAGCTCCCCACCACCAGAGTGCAGGCAGCCTTGCCTGGACCACTTGGCTCTGCTCATCTCAATCCTGCCTGCCTCTGCAGTGGTTCTCCGGTTTAGTGCATGTTGGAGTCATAGGCAAGGCTGGTTGAACCACAAATTGTAGACCTCACCGTCAGAGTTTCTGATTCAGTAGGTCTGGGACAGTGCCACAGATCTGCATCTCTAACAAGGTACCAGGAGATGCTGATGCTGGTGGTCCCACACTTCAAGAACGGCCATCCTATGGCACAAGGCAAATTGTCCCTGCCCTGGAAGACTTTCCCCAGCACTCAGCCCCTCTGGCTTCTATTCCTGGTCTTACTACACACTTAAGTTAATATATACTGAAAAGACAAATCCATGGCCTTGGGGAGGAGCCAGATGGGCAATGAAATATGAGGGAATTGGATGAGCTCAGATGTGCTTGCATACTGTGAGAGACGGACATCAGGGTGACTGGAAAATTCAGGCCCCGATAAAAGTGGGCAACTCACTCAGCTCCAGCCAATTTTTGCCATGTGTCATTGCAAGCTCAGTATTAGCAGGTCTTCTTACTTTCAAGAGAAGGTAGAAATCATGGTTTTTATGTAAAAATCCCAATTTCTCAAAGTTGGTTCAAGACTTTTAAAGATAATACCAGGATGGGTCAGGTGAACTCTTTAGCCATTTGTAGCTTTAACACTTGATGGTTTGGGCTTGTTGTACAGTGTTCTGATGGTGTGTTCTGGCCTATCCCAGGGAGGAAGATTAGAAACACACCCACGAGGACCACTCATCTCTGTCACATTCTTTTCAAAACCCCCTTACCCTAGTCTAATCATGAGAAAAACAACACAAACCCAGACTGAGGGACATTCTACAGGACACCTGACTGGCCCTCCTCAAGATTGTCAACATCATGAAAAACAAGGAAAGACTGAGAGACCACCATAGACCAGAGGAGATGGGGTGATATGACAACTAAATGCAAGGTGGTGCCTTGGATTGTATCTTGAAACTAGAGGACATTGATGGAAAAACTGGTAAAATCCATGCAAAGTCTGGGGTTTAATTAATAGTATTGTACCAATATTAATTTCTTGGTTTTGACAAATGTTCTAAGGTAATGTAAGACGTGAGAAACTGGATGAGGGGTATACGAGAATGCCAATCTAGCTTTGCAAATTTTCTGTAAATCAAAATTATTCTAAAATTTTAATTTTAATTAAAAATAATGAAGTCAGTAAAATATATTTTTTTCTTAAAAACTAAAAACAAAAAAAAATCTATGGGCAAATCTGGTCCATGGGTCACTAGTTTTCAGCCTCTGATTAAAAAAAACAAACAAAAAACCACCTCTTATATATCTTAAAATCCTAACTCTAGATGTGTTCTTTGGGATCCTTATCTTTAAATCTTTTTTCAGGAAAAGCTGGAGTTCCAAAAAGTTTAAATCACTTGTCCAAGATATCATAGTGGAGGTGAGATCAGTCTCCTGCCTGGTCCTTTAATCACCACACCTCACTTCCTCCTGTCCTTTGTTTACTTCAGATACAAAACAACTTACTTCCTTCGCCAGATTATAAGCAGTCTGAGGGCATGCTCCATGCATTACTAATATTTGTAATTCAGCATCTCTCACATAAAAGGTATTTAATTAAAAGTCCTATTTTTATTATTACATTGGAGAGGAATGCTTTTCAACTCTTTTGAATCTCTCTCACTATGTTTGGGAAGTGGCTGTCAAATGATTAACTGTGTTGAGTCTCTGAACTTCTCTGGACCTTAGGTTCCTCACCTGATCAAGAGCTGGACTTGATCCCTCCACAGGAAGTGTGGTCCATGGACCAGCAGCGTGGACATCACCTGGAAGCCTATTAGGACTGCAGAGTCTCAAGCCCCAGCCACACCTGCTGAATCACAGCCTGCATTTTAACAAGATCCCCTAAGGTGACGTGTATGCTTGTTAAAGTTTGAGAAGCACTCGACTAGTTCTCCAAGTTTAGTGTGCATTAAAATCACCTGGGAGTGCTCAAAAATGCAGGTCTCTAGGCCCCACCATAGATCAACTGACAGGAATCTCTGGGCATGGAGCCTGGGACTGACTCAGCCTTTTAAATGAGCTCCCCAAACTCTGCATTACACATGCCCTCTCACCCTCAACCCCACCGAACGTTGTTTTTGCCTCACCTTACAGCCTCTTTCTGGCCCCAGAGCCCCAAGCTGCTTGTCTCTTTTCACATTAGGAGTACCAGGAGGTTATTTCGAGAATTCAGTCTCAGGTAGGGGAAGGGGGAGCCATCATTCATAGCATTTGCCTGGTGAGAACACTCCTGCCACGGCCGACTTCAAGGAGCCAACCTGATGCCCCGAACGCAGAACCCGGGAAGGACGGGCACACTCAGTCCTGCAGTCTTCAGCAGGCGTGGGCTGCGCACACTAGAGCTCGTGGCCCTTCTTCTACCTGCGCTCATTCTCAGGGAGCCAAGTCTACCTTTGGTTCTTATCGAATGCCAGGCATGCACTCTACTAAACACTCTGCTAAAGGTTGTGGAGGACAACAAAGGGGCATAAAAGATTAGGCAATAGGGTAGAGTGATTAAGCACTCAGGCTTTAAGACAGGCCACGTTTCAAATCCACATCTGTTTCTTATAACTGTGTAACCTTAGTCAAATTGCTTAACCTCTTTAAGCAATTTATTTTGTATAGGTAAATAAATATATATATGTGTGTTTATACATAACCTCAGATATACATGTATGATATTACCAAATACTAAAAAATTATATATAATTATATATGTGTATATCTATATTACATAGTATGTTATATATGTGTGTACAGGTACATATATATACACAACCTCAAGGAACTTTTGGTCTAGCTCATATAAGAATAGAATATTAACATGTTAATAGATTATTAACATGTTCTAATTTAAAACTTGGGTGACAGGTATTTGTCTTTTAATTACACATAAATGGCATAGCACTTTTGAAAGTATTACTTATTTCACAATAAAAAAGGGTAATACAAACCCAAACAAAGTTAATCACTAAAATGTGTCACCTCATTATCTCCCCAGTTCATCCATGTTACCACTTGAAAAGCGAGGTCATGACCCACCGGGAACTTGGCTCTGTTGGAATGTCAGCTGGATGCTTGATGAAGTTAAGGGCATCTAATTCTCTTTGCAGCTTGTGGGTGCAAATTTGAAGAGAAGTGAGGAGACCCCATTCAACTAAGGAGGAACTCTGTTTATGCTTCGTGGAGACCTGAGTCAGAAATTCTATCACTGCCACCACCACCAGTGCAGACAGAGTTGAACTCCTATAAACTGGTAGGCAGGCTCAGAAAAGGGGCTCAGGAGAAGTATAGTGTGACTCAGGAGAGACACAGGCCTTCCACTCTTCAGCTTTCTAACAACTGAAATGTCATTCATGCTCTTTTCTAGGATTCACTAAATGTCCCAGCCGTCTCCCCCTTTTCCAGGTGATGTCTGGGTTTCAGGTGTGAGTGATGAGAGTCACCATGGCTAGCTTCTGGTGAACAACAGACACTTGGCCCTGACAATCAAGATTGTAGCTCCTTCTCTGGGCCTCAGATTCTTTCCTAAACCAGCAGAATGGGTCAGGTGACCTCTCAATCCACTTGTAGCTTTAATACTCTGTGGTTTGAGGCATAGTAGAGTATTCTGGTGATGTATTCAGGTCAATTAAGGGGAGGAAGAAATCAGCACTTTCAAATCACATCAACCCTTTGATTTCTTATGCTTTTTCTGCTTTGTTTTTTGTAGGAAATGAATAGGGGAGACAGTTCACTGCAATTAGCCAAGAAAATATTACAAATAGCTAATGCTGAAATAATGTGCCAGGCACCACTCTAAGTGCTTTACAAGATATTGATTCAACTGAGGAAGATACTATTGTTATAATTACCCCAGCTTACACATGGGTAAACTGAGGCATGGAGCAATTATGTGGTTTGTCCAAAGTCATACAACCTGTATGCCTAGATTATGAATCCAAGTAGTTTGGCTCTGGAATCCATGCTTTTAATCACTCTGGTACACGGCCTTTAGATTGTATGTTATCCAGATTGTTCCTGACAGAGTAGGCTTCCTTTGAGGAGGTAAAGCTAGGAGGTTCCATTTTATCAAGCTTGGAAACCACTTAGAATCCAGAAATATGAAGTCTCTGTTTAGAATCATTTTTGTCCCAGATTCTAGAAGTGATTCTCTTCTTTTGCCTGATAAGGTACCCAAAGGTTTGCCTTAACATTTCCTTATCCATAACTTTTTAACAGGTCAGCAGTGGGATTGTTTTAAAACACAGGACAAACCGAGGCAGTGAAGAGCCCAGTGAACAGAGGCAGGGAAGCAGGAAGCTAGCTGTCCAGTCTCTGACTCAAGAAGCTGTGCACCCTTGGGGAGGTGCTTCACCTCTCTGGACCTCAGACTTCTCCCTTGTAAGATAAAGAAGTGAAGATAGATGACTTCAGAGGTCCCTCGCCTCCCTAAGAGACTGAGTCTTTATTCTTCCCCCAACTATACCGGTTGTTGGCGATGAAGCGATAAGGCAAATGACAAGCAAGTTTTGACGGTGCTCTGAAAGCAGACACCAGACATGTAAATTCAGATCCCAGGAATGTGAGAGAACGCTCTGGCATGGCCTTCCTATTTCAACAAACAACTAATCAATGCAGAAACAGCCAGGTAATTAAAAGCCACCTTTTCATTTTCAGAGTTTGTTCTTCATAGACTCATCCTTCAAACTACCTTTTACCAAAGGTCATCCCAGACCCAGAAAACATAAAAAAGGAGGGACCTTCCCCCTCTAACACCCTTCTTCACATTCTACTTTTCACACTTGAAGATAGAAACAAAATCTTTAAACTATTCACCACAAAATGTTTGAGACTTCCAGTCTGTGAATCATAACATATCATCAATCTGCCCAAAACGTGACAAATAGATTATAAGTTCCTTCGTTATACCTCTGTATCTGATGAAGAGGAGGCACTCAATAAATATTTGTTGACTAGTAACAAACATGTAGATGGAAAGTTCTTTTTTTTTTTTTTTTAAGATGGAAAGTTCTAATCATTACCAACAAAGAGTCGGGCTCATGGATGTGTTGATTAAACCTCAGATTGCTTCTCCTGGGTTCATCTCAGACTCTATTCATCTTCAGACCAGGCAGTGAGATCTCCTCAACATTTACCCTCATTCACTAAGATTTGACCAGAATATCTATTGCCCAGATTGCCCTCCTACACATTGCACTGAGGAATAGGTGAGAGGGACCTAGCACACAGACACCAATACCTAAAGTGTCTGATGCTTGGGCAACCCTGAGTTTAGGACTTGCTGACAGTTTGGTGGATTACTCCCAGTATTTAGTTTAGTTTTGTAACCCCAAGAGGTCACAGCCAAAGGGGTGGTAGTAAATGAAAGTGCCTGGGGGAGGTGAGGAAGGGCAGGATTTTTAGCGAATTTACAAAGTCACAGTACGGTGGCCAAAGCTACTTTCTCTGAAGAACCCAATGTTCTTGCTCTGAGGGACCTTGGAGGGACCTCAATGGTATTACCACTTGGCGTGGAAAAAGCCTGCCTCGTGCAAGCCAGACTTGAATCAATTATTTTAGTCTGTGTCTTTGCAATTGTGACACTGGGGCAGAGTAGTCCAAGGGTCTTTCCTATATAACTGGCAAATGTCCATATCAGGCTTGAACTATGAGTTAATTTGAGAATGAGGTCTGGTGGGATCTATACTCAATTCAAGAGGAAAACTATTGGTTAGGCTAAAAAAGATCCATGCTTTAACTATCACTAGCTAAAGGTAATGAGTGACCCTGGACCCCTGTTAGGATTTGGGGAAGATGATCTTCACCCTTTGGGAGTTTAAGCACATCTCATCTACTCAAAGCAACAGTTAGCCTTACAAAGAAGGCAGGGCTCCTCACTTGCAAAATTCTAACTGGAAATGAGACCCAGCCAAGGCTTGGAGGATTGAGCCAAGAATTTCAATTCTGATGAGAAGAAAATACACACAGCCATTGGCTAAGTCTTCACCGTCAGGTGTCAGGTGAGCATTCTTCTTCTCTTAGAAATAATCACAATAATTATCGTAATTCCACCTACTATTATATAGTTCTTTTCAACTTAAACACCTTCCCAAACAGAATCTCATTTGGATCAACTGAACTCCAAATCTGTCTACTTTAATGTGGCATTCTATTTTCTTTATTTTCTTTCTTTGTTTTCAGCCTGTTCTGGAATCCATCTCAACTTTCTATTGTCAAGCGCTCTATGGCCTCTTTTAAACTACCTGGCTTAAAAAAATAAAGCATTAGGAGTAGTTTCGTCCAGGAGAATTTTCTGCAATGATGAAAATATTCTGTATCTGCACAGCCCAAGAGAGTAACCACTACCTCCATATGGCTATTGAACATTTGAAATGTGGCTGATGTGACTGGGGAATTGAATATTAAATTTTAATTCATTTGAATTAATTTAAATGAGAATAGCCACAAGGGACTAGTGGTGCCCTATGGGACAGTGCACTTTTGGGGAGTTTTCACAGTACAGGACAGAGAAGGTTAAACTGTTAGTCATCATTACTTAACCTCCTTCCATTTCCAAATGGTACTGATTTCCACACATGGCAATTTAAAGATTTTTTAAAACTTTAAATCAAGCTTCCACATAGTCCACATGGCTTAATGCTGGGGTTGTGTGCTCTCTCCTCAAATGCAAATATGTTTCAACACAATGAGCAGCAATTGCAACTTTATTCTTCTGCAGGGTCCAGGGACCTTCACATCCCTGCTGGGAGGGCTCCATGCTCTCAGGCTTGTGAATTCCCCACCCTGCACCCACACAGCTCGAGGCTTCTGAAGAACGCCCTTTGTCTCCTTGGCTTGTGTGTCAAGGAGGCAAAGGGTTCTGCTGCACGGCAATTAATCAAACAGCCCACTTCTACCTTTGATCTGGGAGAAAACAGTCAAGATAACATTGAGGAGGAGAAAGTGAGAGACAGTGACAGAGAAATGGAGTGGGGAGGGAGAGGAGACACTGTGCTAGAGAGAGAAGGGGAAAGGTAAGAAAGGGAGAGAGAGAGGGCAGTAAGGAAGGGCATGGGTGTTTCAGGGTCCAGCTGTCATTTTCTATTCTATATTCTTTAAAAACAAAAAAAACTAACCAACAAATAAAAAAACAGTATGTCTCACACCACCGTGGCAAGTCCCTTTCCTCCTACTGGCCAAATTCAAGCCACCAGATATCTTAACCCAGAATAAAGGCCTCATAAAGGTTTATTGGAAATAATAGGTTTTGCCCACACCTATTACCATCCTCCTCCAACATCCCTACACCTAGTGTTCACTCAGGTCAACAACGGGTGTACATAAGCAGCACTCAGAAACATTCTGACCAAGAGGGAGGGCACCCAGGAAAATATGGTAAGCCTGCTGGTCTCTGAGAGCTCCTGTAGACATTTAAACTTTCTTTATCCTGATTGAAAAACCAGAAATCCGCGATTAACTGCGCAGAATGCAGGAACGAGTAATCATTTGTGATTAAATACAATAGCAGAGCAGCAAAATCCTTCTCAAGGCCTTAAAGGGTTTACCTTTAAATGAAGCTCTTTAAACAGTGGCTGGGTGGAAGGTAGCCCTGAAAGAGAGAATCAAAAAAGAAATGGTGTTATTTTGTTCAACTAAAGAGAAACGAAGTATTCAAAAACAAGGATTATGTTGGCATTTGTTTTGCTTTCCTCAAAAAAAAAAAAAAAAAAAAAGAACTATAATATGTGTTCTTTTTGTACATCTTAAAAACTGTTATGGATACACTGAGCTGATAGATATGAAAAATTATGAATATTCCACTCAATAATTAAGCATGTCTTCTTTTCTTGGCCCTTTTAATGACAGCATTTCCTGCATAATCCATTTTAATCCAATTCTTTGATATTTAAAAAAATGGAGATTCCTCTAATTGATTCATAGACAAAGTTTATTTATCCAAAGAGAGTGAGAAAAGTTAAGCTTGGATATCACTGCTGGGGCTTTTTTTATGAGGTTACAAGTTGGCATTTACAGGAGAAATTATCTACAGATGCAATTAAACTGATCTGCAATTTTTCTAGAGAACAAACTTGATGATTTCACTCGATTGCATAAACACACAGACCCCAAAACACTTACCGTCTTCACAGTTGTGAGCTTGGCTGGATTTGGGGCCAGACTAATGTCATTAATGTTCTAAATGAGGAGCCCAACCCTCTTGGGTTCTATATACATGTCCAGTTTTCCCTGACCAGACATTGGAGTCTGGTTATATCTGTCACAGGTGAATGGGTTAGTTCCTGGCCTATCCATCTCAAACCCTCTAGGAACCTCTTTGAAAACCACAGAACATCATGCCATGCTTGATTTTGTACTAAGATCTTTCA
Organism: Camelus dromedarius; assembly: GCF_036321535.1. Taxonomy (NCBI): domain Eukaryota; kingdom Metazoa; phylum Chordata; class Mammalia; order Artiodactyla; family Camelidae; genus Camelus; species Camelus dromedarius. The sequence continues at coordinate 38,919,380 of NC_087443.1, read as the reverse complement.
ATGGGTTGAAACACACAGCACGTAAGAGCAGGTGTTCCCGGCTTGTGGCCCAGCTCCACGCCTGAGGAGGCTGTGGAGGGCATGCCATTCTCATTAACAACGCACCCTCTCCACGTCTCTTCCTGAAACAGGCTCACCTTGTTTCAGACAGGAGGATGGGGACAGAGGTGAGCAATATCTTGATCACTCCGCTTTCCTGGAGAACTCTTGCTTGCAAACAGAGAAAAAATACAAATGAAGATTAAGATACAACCGGTTGCTAGCAACCTTCAGAAGGTCCATTAAATGTCTTGAAGGCAAATCTTGGCCTTATCCCTGATCTGTTTATACCTGTGTTGATCCACACATGCAGGAAAACCCAATGGGTATCTCCAGTTATCCTGGATTACCAGTAGGAATTTTAGATACCACATTGCATGAATGGCTTGAATGGAAGAGAAGATTCCTAAATTTGGAGGGTTCAGGGACTCATTCTACTTTTCTAATTTACAAACGAAGTGCAAATTTTGGTCCATCGATGACTTACACAAGCTGACAAAATAATATCCTTTTCTGAACAGCTGCCCCATCAGCTCTGGAGAGTTGCTAATCTATAGTGCTAAGTAACAATGAAATGTTGCAAAATCACAAAGACTCACGCTGTCCATTTGACTGGGATGTCACATAGAGCACTGAGAAAGAATACCTCCTGTCAGAGGTCCACCCACAGCCTTCACTGCAGACCTGGGGGTGGGGGTGGGGGTCACTGTGCAGGCCTGCACACCCAGCCTGCTCACACTACCAGCATTTCTTCACATCAGCCTGGCTAGCTGATTCCAGGCTTCCAAAAACAGGAGGAAAAAAATGTATCATTTTAATCAAAAGAATTCATAGTGCTGCTTCCAGATACTTAATTCCATTGGCACCTCATAGTTGCTATAACAGAAAGAAAGGGGATCTGCTCCACTACGTATGAGGGGAAAATGCCGAGACTGCATGAGGGCAAGAAATCAGAAGGCACAAGAGTCTTTGTGGTTTGATGACTACAGTTTGTTCTAGAAAATAATCAATAACGCTTACCATGTACCAGGCACTGGGCATTATTTTATTTACTTCAAATACATGTTGCCCTGTGAGGTAGGCATTTGGTCTCCTTTTTACAGGTGAGGAAAGTCAAGCTTTTGTCCAAAGTCATATGGATGCTAATTGAGAAAGGCTGGGTTTTCACCCAGGTAATCTGACTCTCAGGCCTGGCTCTTAACCGCTCCGCTGTAACAGCCAGACAAGTGCCTTGTGAGGGCGACTTCTAACTCAGCTGACATCTTCTGAGCAAAAGAAAATCTTCTCCATCTCACGTTTCATAACTACCCATTACATTTTAGGATGCTGATCTTCCAAGAGGCTTTTCCCTGGCTCCCTCCCTAGGGACCATCTCAGGGGGAGTCGTGTGGACAAGAAATCAGACATCAGTCACAGGTGGCCAGCACAGGTTCACAAGGACCAAATCAGGCTAGACAAAGGCCAACCACATTTTCTTTATTAGTCTGCTCAATCAGGGGACATGGTGTGTCTGATTTTCAACAAGGTATTTGGCAAAATCTCTCAGGATATTTTGGTGGACAGGATGGAAAATGCAGTGATTGGAGTTATGGGAAACTGTCCTCCCCTAAGACAGAGGATTAATGGATTGGTGTCAGTCTCAGACATCACTGACCAGCATTTTTATCAACAACCCAGACATTCTAAAATCCCACAGACCCTCCCATTGTCCTTCTCCATGTACCTGTCTCTGCCAGTTCCATCCACACATACCCAGCACCTGCTCCCCAGGCCACGTTTTCTTTTGTTTCTGGTCCTTGACTCATGGGATTCCCCAGCCAGGAACACTCTTCTTTCTCTCATGCCACATCTTCACTGTTCAGCTCAGAGGTCACTTCCACAGTGAAGCTTTCTCTAACCACCACCCACTAAGACCAGAGTAGATGTTCACCCCCGATCTCTCCTCCCCTGCCATGTGTGCCCCAACATACCATAACACTCTCATCCTAACACTTAAGGTACATGTTGTTGGGGATCAGTTCATATACCTCATTAGCTTATAAACGTCATGAGGGGAGGGATGTGGTCTATTTTGGTTATTATAGCCAGTATCATGATCGGTATATAGTCGGTTTTCAATAAATATTTGTGAAATGATGATTGAATAAAATCAAATAGCCTTGGATTAGTGACAAAATCAGGATCTAAAAAAGGTGCCAATAATCTGAGACAGTCGAGTGTGTCCAATAAAATTAATTTCAACTGAGATAAATGTAAAGTAAAAGACGGGTGTGAAAAAAAAATTACCCACACAAACTAGGGGAGGGACACATGATTTTAGCAGCACATGTGGAAAAAATTGGATTTAATTGACTGACTTGAATGTGATTGAGCCACCCAAAAAAGATCATGGATTTCCAGTCTTTATAGTTAGGAGTGAAGTACCTAAAAGTAATGAGTTCTGAGCTGATCAAATCACACTGAGTACTGTGACTATTCTAGGTGCTACATTTTAATTAAAAAAGAAAAATGCTGACCGAACAGACTACATTTGGAGAAAAATAATCAGAATGAAGAGTATTGAAAGCCACGTTATACAAAGAATGGCCAAAGAACCTTATTCAGCCTAGACATAAAAGGTTTAGGTAGAGGGCATGATCACTGTCCATGTGGAAGGCAAATTAGACTTCTCCTAAATCTCTCTTGAAAGTAGGACCGGCCTCCACAGAAGAAGGTAAAGGTGGGGAGGGGAGATTCCTAGTTCAATATAAAAGTAATTGTAATGGGATCTGAGCTGTTAGGAAATGGATAGGGAGAGGGGCTTAGGATGGTTGGGGGCATTTCCATCCCTAGATTTGTTAATCAAAGAAATCTTCAGCCAAATGGATGCCCACTTGGCAGGGATACCATACTGGGGATTTTAAGAATTTAATGCAAGTTTAGACTTGACAGCCTCCACAAAGACCCTTCCAGATAATTCAAGAAAGAACCTGTAGGCCTCATATTGCTGCATTTCAGTAACATCCTCAAATTCACATGCTAGCGGCAGCCACATTGCTCAGTCCCACAGACCCTGAGCTGTTTTACTTCTGTGTTGTTATATCTTATCTATGATTTGGAGCCTCATAAACTAAAACATAGGAGACCTAGTTTCTAGTCTCAGATATGCCACCAATCAGCTGTGGGCTTATGGTCTTATTTAAGCTCAATTGCTTCATTTATAAAGCACTTATAAAACTTCCTTAAGTTTGGACTCATCAAGTTGCTTAGTTTTTTCCACAGTAAAGTTCTAAAGCATTCACGTTTCTCAGACTTTGTTCTCAGACCATAAGCATCAGAGTCACCAAGAGAGCCTGTTTAACATATAGATTCTTGGGCCCCATAGAATTTGAGTGGAACCCCAGAATATGAATTCTTAGTAAAGCATCATAAATTGTTAACATGCACATTGAAGATTCAGAAACTCAAAAAAAAAAAAAAAAAACCAAAAAAACTCTGCCCTTGAGATCAGAACAATAAGCAGAATTCAGGTGTAGAAAGATTAACTCAGCTGTCCAACATCTTATAGTAAAACCAGAGTTGTTCCCAGAAAAAAAAAATCAGGTTATTTCCTGTTCTCTTTGAAGATATGAAAACTTAAGTGAGAATGTGGGTGGAGGAATGGAATTGTCTCCAAGACATATCTAGTAGGGCTGGAGAAGCCCCAAACCCTGTCTGGTGAGGAAGGAGTCAGAGTTCTGTAACAAGAGGCAGCAGTGCATATTGCAAGCCTTGAAGCAGGCGAGCGCAGCAGCAGGTGCAGCCGCCAGACTACAGGGAAAAATGGAAAGTGCAGGATGACGTCTGCCAACAAGCACTTCCTGCACATTCTGAACCCTCAGGAGTGACACAAGTCAGGGTCTGAAAAACTGGTGAAATGGAAAAGCAAGAGATGCTCTTTGTTAACTGAAAACCATCCTCAGCCAGGCCCAGGAAAGCAAGCCTTTCACATGGTGCAATGACTGTATCATGGGAATGTTTATTATCCAGAAGTAGCCCTGCAAAATATTTTTGTTGTCCTCCCCAATTTCAAGGTCACAGCGAGTTGTTTCCCAAACTTGCCATGATACTGTCTTGGTTTGAAGACCTAGTGAAATTAGCAGAGTTCTTTATTTGAATTGGTAGAGAGTTTGTGTTTGAAAGCCTTTTAGGCTGCAGACTCCATGTAGATATAAGGCTATCATCACTAACAGGTCCACTTTCTTATATATATTTTCATTGATATTTTTCCAACACTGAGAATCATTGGCATAAGTTTTTCTTAATCTTTATTTAAAATACACATGACATCACTGGTTTTGAAAATTCCATTTCTGTCCTATAGCTTATAATCCAGGCAAGCACCCTAAAATAACAAAGTTTCACTAAGTTGGTTGCTTGCATAAGGCTCACTGTCTGATAATTAAGCTGAAAAAGCCCAGATGCTGGCACATTCACTATTTATACATTTAGCAACCACCTCAAACCCTTCCCCCACTCTCTTCCCATAAGCAAATCCATGAATGCTCATTATAAATGTAAATATTGCCTAATATAGGGTTTCTAATTGTTCAGATTTGGCACATTGAAATGGTCAGGACCACAGATGTGTTCATGGTCATGTCACACATTTTGGTCTGGTTCAAATCGAAACAACTTTTAATGCTCTTCTCCCCATTAAATTATAGAAAGGCTTTACTTATTAAGTCATGGATACTAGTCAGTCACTAAGTCTATCACGTTGAAATCTCCGGCTCTAAAAGTCACTCAAGTGTCTCTACCAAATCAGCTATAAGTCAAATTAAACTCTAGGAAGATACCAAACCTAATACAAGTATTCCTAATTCTAAAAAAAAAAAAGAGAAAGAATAATCTTCATATGAGGAAAGCTAATTTGATATTCTTATCAGAGATTCATCAAGTAATACTGCTAGAAAATAAAAAGTACCTTACCTAGAAACAGTCGAATTAAGCAGATGGATTTTGACAGGACCTGAATAATTAAAGTTTCCACTGCAGCTTTAGAAACTCCTGTTCTGAAACCCATTTTGTCAGCCAATGCTAAAGAATGTTTTTTGGCTCAGGAACATAAAATCCAAATAGTCCCAGAGGAGAAGCTGCCTCTCAGCCTCGACATCTTCAGACACTGCCTTTCAAAGAACAACTCTTTCCCCTGGAAAAGGATCTGTCATCGACATTGTCATGTTAATTGGCCAAATTCAAACAAGTCACCTCTAGAACTAGCAATAGGAAGACCTTTGGGTAGATTGTTTTAAAACTTTTTCCTAAAGGGAAAGTGACATGCTAATAAAAAGTCGACCTTGGCATATTAGTCTCTAACAATTAAGAACCCAAGACCAAAAATGCTTTTTGTTAGCTGCTGCCAGCCAGGAGCCTTCTTCTTTGCACTTTTTATTGGACAGTAAGAAAAGTCCCAGACCTCAAAGCTCCATATGATAATAAGTGGTTGGAGGTGGTATGAATAAATTTCTATCTACATATAATCCAAAACCTTGTATCAACTAACAGTTTTGCTTTTCTTCTGAAACAAATTTCATTCCAGACCTGATCACAAGGAGCAGAAATCTGTTTAAAGGAGGGGAACTGAGGGTCCCAGGGAGCCTGACTCCTGTGTCATGGCTTCTATACAAGTCAACTGATGGCCGAGACCTGGGGACAAATGCAGAAGAAAAAGCCCTATTCCATTGTGTATGATCAGGCCACCCAAGATGGCTGTTCTCTTGCTCTCTGTACATCCCCTGCTCCACCACCAGTGCCTGTTTCACCTACATGGACTGACATGACTGACCTTCCTACGTACTTGCTCCCGCCCCAGCTAGTGATTGTTCTAATCTTTAATTCAGAACGTCTCCATCTGAGGGCTCGTCAAGGGGCAGCGAGGGGCTGGCCTCTGCCTAGTTTCCCTGGTAACCAACCTGCGCCAGCCCGACGTCAACCCCACCCCCACCCCTGCCCGGACCCAGGGGTGAAGCCGGCGCCAGGTTCTGCTCCTCTGCTCCGCGGCTGACGCGCACAGAGGCTGTCGCTCCAGGACGTGGCTTCAGAAGTGTAAGATCCCCCCATCCATTAAACCATTGCCCCGGGTTCTTTCTAAGATCTGGAGGTCGGGCAGGCACAGGGCTTGCAGGCCTAGTGGGGTGCAGCCCCCACATTGGCGGGGCAGCCGGGAGACGGGGGAGGCTCCCAGAGCGCCGAGGCGTCGGGAAGTGAGGACAAGGAGGGAAAGTTTCCCTGCGTCCACTGACATGTCGGGCCCAGAACTTCCAGGGGGTGATTCCGAAGGTTGCGGGGGGAACGCCGGGCGTCCGTCCGCGAGTATGTGGGGCCCTGTGGTGGCTGTCCCTGATGGGTGGGGGCCGCCGAGAGCGCGGGGGCTCAGACACCGTCAGGCCGCTGTGGGGCTACCGGCCGCCATTACAGTGGGAGAGAGACGTTAGGCCGGAGGGCGGAGGCCACAGCTGTGGGCTGGCTGTTGATTTTTATATTAAAAAAAGGCCACAGACGCTGAGCCAACAGCAGAGGCGAAGGTTAGGTGCCCAGGCAGTGAGGAAGACATTATGTTAACTGGCCAAGAAGTGTCAAAGTCAGCCTCTGTGACTGGCCACCCAGTCCCCCGGCAGCACCTACTCGGGGCCATCAGTGAGGGCAAAGTGATTTCCCGCCTGTCTTGGTGAGTGGCCGCAGGCCACACCGCCGGGCCCAATAAAGGGGCTGTACTGATGACTCCTCTCCTGGGGCAAACCGTGGAAGATGTATTAAGAGAACAATGGCCCCTACTGACTCTGGTGTTGAATCAAAGTGAGACTTTTGCAGTTGGTTTGGCTTTTACCTTGGGTGCGTATGTGTCTTGGTACCTGACTCCAAATCCTGTTCTCTCTTCCTGGTTTTGACCCTTGTTAGGGGGTCCTAGTAACTTGAACAGTGATTGATGTTCCTCTGAAAGTGAGGCATGTGAATGTGAGTGAATATGTATTATTGTCTATTACTATTACTTGTTTAAATTGAATTGGCTACTTAGAAACTCAAAACAAAACCTAAAAATGTCCAAGATGGGACTCTTTTGACGTTCTAAAACTGGTTTTTGCATATGCTTTTTGAGGAATTTAGCCTACTATAGAAGGAATTGGTATTTCTCTTCCTATGCCTTTGAGATAGAAATGATCTACCTGGACCCTCAGAAACTTTCATCACCTGTGATCCCTAAAAGAAAAGGGGAAAAGAAAAAGATACCTTTTTAAACTCCAGCAGGAAAACTGTGAAATCTCTGTGTCTATATAAGTATATGTATGTCTATGTGTACCTTATAAATATGAGGTATCTCTGCCTCCAGATAGCATTGCCAAGATTGATTTGTGGATGAGTTCTGTTTAATTGGCATAAAGAAATTAGGTGCTCATATAAATTCTCCAAAAGAAACTCCAGAATGAATTACAAGTTCACGAGATCTGGGAAGTATTCAGTACTGTATCCATAATTGGTATGGAAGTTACCTTAAGCTTATTGGTTTGATTAATTTAGACATGCCTTTAGAATCATCAGTGTTAAGTATAATACTTCTGTGGTACTTAGGTTTGTTAGAAATCAAATAAGATCTTATATCTATTGCAAATTTGTCAGCAAGGAAAATGATATGGTGAAACTTTAAGGAAATGTAAATGAGGTAAGAGCATTTAGGTAAACTCTGTAAGAATAATTATGTTTGGAGACTACTTATCTAAAACAGTCTGTCCAGATTTTGGTAACCATGTCCTGCCTGCCGTCTGCCACACACAGCGGGGTGTCGCTCCAGGACCTTACTTCAGACGTGTAAGACCCCCAGTCATGAGACCATTGTCTTCAGTTGCTGACTCCCGGCCTTTTTCAGTCTCGAAGTTGGGCAAGTACAGGGCTTGCAGGCCTATGGGGTGCAGCCCAACAAATGGATGTAGGTGCCATTCCCCTAACTCTACTCTCCGTGCCTACAAAAACAAAGCTAAGTGAACAACATTATTGAGATGGAATTTAGATTTCTGGGCCTGAAGGTAAGATGTGTGCTGCCGAAACCAGCACCATTTCTGAGTCATTGCTTTCCTGGCTCTGGAAATGACCCTGGCAGATCCTGGAGAAGAATGACTTGGTTTCTGGGACTCCGTAGTTGGAGACCTCTGTAGTTTAAACTTCATCTCATTTACTGGACAGTAAGTTATTTTTGACCTTTTCTACCTGGTTCAGATCTACTACTAAGGATATAGCTTTAAAAATGGTTAAAAGAAATACATGGTACAATTGGAAAAACAATAACTGGAAAAGTCTTCTCCATTTGGAAAGAGTAGATTTTAAATACCTGAAAACATGTAAACTTTGGCTGCCATACAGTTTCTGTAAAACTCCTCCCATTGATTTGAAACCCCCAAGCATTTGTTTGAAGGAGTCACTAAGAAAGTCTCTTACTCAACTGGTTGTCAGGACCTGGTCCTGGCAAGTGTACAACATGTATCTTTTGTTTAGAAATCATCCCATGCTGGGCCACCAGTGTTGTGAAATAGTCTTTGTCTTAGGAACAGAACTGAAGACTCAATCTCTGTGTGCCTAAAAACTGTAAAAGCCCAGGAAATTGACTCTCTCCCCAGAAATGAGCAAAGAGTAAAATCAAGGTTTTACTAAGTGACCTTGAAGCCAGTGCTGTCTTACACTGGAGAAGCAGATGGGGCTCTCTGTACCAGGTCCAGGATGACAGGCGCTTTGGACACAGCCTAGAGAATAGCCACTTAGGCCTTGTAGGGGGTTGGACACATTGTGGCACTACCTCTCAGGTAGAATTGGGAGCCCAAGCAGAAATAAGCAGAGAAAGTCCTTCCAGGTTTGGGAAGACTACAGAAGTTGATCCAGAGGCGTATACAATGGAAAGAATACATTTTCTTCTGGGTTGGGTGGCATATAACCGATGAAGAAACAGAATATGAATATGGAACTTCACCTTAGAACTGGTTTTAGACATAGTTGCAAGAAACCAGTCGTTCCCAAAGCTGATATAATTTTAAAAACCACTCTCCCTTATCCCACCACACCCTGTGCTCCTACACGCATATGCACAGGCACATTCAAACACATATATTTTATACAAGGGAAATCAGGTTAAAGAATGATAGGTATAGTCTTACTCTGAAGCCCTTTGAGAACAGGTAATCTCATCTGCTTAAGTGACCAAAGAGGAAATTGAGGTTAGAGACTATTGCAACTTCACCAGGATCTAGGCAAGACTATAGCCCAGCCACCCAGTCTCCTAATCCAGTGCTCTTTCTACTACACTAGCTAAAATGTCAAATGACAAAGGCCTTAACCACAGTAATAGGCATCATGACAGCCATTCTCCTGACCTCTTCACTTATAGCACCTGTGGTCACTAACCAGGCATTTCAGTGGCCTAATCTCACCCTCACCCCAGACACTGTCCTCCCCACACCCTCACCTTCAGTCTAAGATCTGTCAACTGAGAAGCCACGGGTCTCTCATCTCATTTCAGCAAAGCCACAGAAACATAAAAGTGAGTGGCCCAGGGATGGTGATCAGAGTCCAGTAGGGCTGGAGTATGGTGTTTGTGGGAGTAGGGGATGGGACTGTTGAGGTGAAACATATTTTGAGGATATATTGCAGTGGGTCTTGAATGCCCTGCTGAGAGGTAGAGAATAAACAAGGCTAGAAATTTTTCTAATGCATGGGCCCAGCCTGTTTAAAAGAAGACAGTTGATCCACCATGACAGTTGTGCTAGTTTCTTCCCCTGTTTGAAGTGTGTGATCTCACTAGAATGATGCCCCTTGAAGGAGGGACAATACCTATCATGTTCAACATCACAGCCCAAGTGGCTAGCAGACAATCTGGCTTTGTAGTTCCTACAAAGCTGTTGTGTCTACAACAGCTACAGTTTGCAGCTCCCCTTACACTTCTCGCATGTGAGCTCTCTGGGTCACTGGTCAACACTTATATTTTGGGAAGTAAGAATATCCCAATTGGCACTCCCCCTATAATTTGTCCCCATCAGTTACAAGAATGGTGAGTAGAGTTCTGTATTCACATTCCTGTTTCTACATCAGTTACATGGCACCTAACCCAGAATACAAAGTGTTCTCCCCATTGTAAGCACTTCTGGATCAAGCAACTTCTGTAGACTTCCCAAACCCTGAAGACAATATCAAGAGAGTAGAACAATGGCCTAGGAATGAAGAAGTTTTTCCTGATGGCTCAGTCTCTGACTCACACCTGACCAAGGAAAAATCACTTAACCTCAGCTTGCCTTGTTTTTACTGTATGTAAAATAGAGCCGATAACAATACTAGCCGCCTCCTTCCCTCCAAGGGATATTCTGAGAACTGGGGAGATACTATCTTGGAAGTGATTAGAGCTCCTAAGAACTGGGCTCTCAATACAGAAGCAGTGTTGTTCTCAGGTTGTGCTACAGCTGCTGTTTTTCGGCATGAAAGGTAGATATTGTGAGGCCTTGTTGTCAAGGAGAGGAAGTTGTTGCTGTGTGTTGACACAATGAGCAAGAGGCTGGTACATCAAAAGTTTAATGGTTCTGATTTCATTCATTGAATTCCTTCTTCCTCACTTAAAACCTCAGTATCTGTTATTTTTTTTTTATGGATAGGTGTTGTTTTTTCTTTCCAACTTTCCCCAGCTGCCAGGACATCTGGAGGAAAAAAAAGCTAGTCCAAGACATAGAGTTTTCCTAATTGAATCATAGAACTACTGGCGGAAGGGTGGGAGCGGACACTACTTCTTTAAGTGTCACCTAGTTCATTCAATTTAATAATCAGTTTCTGAGCATTTTCTGTAACAAGGATATCTACAGATGAATAAAATCTGAGACTATGTTTTCTGAACAGATGTACAGTCAGATAGCTATGTGTATACTTAGGGGAACAACAAGACAGAAAAGTCACTGCCCTGAAAAATCAAGATCATATAGAGACTATATAAATAAAACATGGTTTCTGCTTTTGCAGAGATCATAGGCAGTGGCAGAAACAAACAATTCATTACAAAATAAAGCAAATTGTAACTAACTTATAAGTAAACTTGCCTGAGAGTGCAGAGCAAAGAATATGTTAGTTCTGACTTTCAGGCTTAGGAAGAGATATTCAGAAGAAAGGATATCTAGGCTCTGGGAAGGCAAATTTCTCAGCAATGAGAGCAGGCTGTTCAAAGGCACAGAAACAAAACTCAGTGGGTTGGGGTGGTAATCAGAGTTCAGGGTATGAGAGCATTGTGTGTTTGAGGGGAATCTTGGATGGGGTTAGTGATGAAAGGCATTTTGAAGAGAGCTTGTAAAGGGCTCTCAAATGCTTGCTGAGAGACTGGGAGTTCATATGAGCAATGGGAGTCATCACAGATTTTTGAGATGACCAGTAGAATACAAGCTAAGCTTGGGGAAATACAGCCCCTGGAGTCTGGGAGATGAGTTGGATGACTACTGCAATAATTCAGGAAGGAGATGGTGAGAGCCTGAAATAGCCTCTGTAAATGGCTGAAGATATGGAAGAGGGAAAGCAAGGTCAAATTAACCTTGGTTATCTACAAACCGAATGGAATTTCAAATTAGAAGGAAAGATGAAAAATGACGTCCAGGAAAACTGCGGTCTAACTACTCCAATCTGCTTACACTCTGAGTCCAAATGGCCACCCTCCTATGCCAAGACCCGTGACCGAAAGTAGAACTACTTCATGAGTTTTAGCGTGAAATCATTACTTCCACCAGAAACTCCTGTGCCCTTCATCAAAGGAAGATGACCTTGCCTGAAGTAATCCTTAATTTTTTAAAATTTTGACTTCCTTGCCCCCCCCGCCTATAAAAGCCTTCAATTTTGTTCAGCTCTTCAGTATGCCTTTCTCTGACTTTTGCTGACTGATACAGTGATCATTGAATAAAGCCAATTTGATCTTCAGATTTACTCAGTTGAATTTTGTTTTTTTAACAAAAGTTACGTAAACCAATATCCCCAGTTTTCACAGATGAGAAATAAGCAGCTGTTGCTCTTGGCCTCTTTCAACAATTAATAACTTTGGAGGACATGATTAGAACAAAGACTTTCGTAAGTACCATCAAAATCTCTCTACCCTGCAATTGACAATGAGGAGAGGTTTTTGGTTTTTTTTTAAAATTGAAGTATATTTGATTTACACTATTGTGTTAGTTTCTGGTATACAGCAAAATGACTCAGTTGTGTGTGTGTGTGTGTGTGTGTGTGTACTTGTTTTGTTTTGTTTTCATATTCTTTTCCACTATGGTTTATTACAGGATATTGAATATAGTTCCCTGTGCTATACAGAAGGACCTTGTTGTTTATCTATTCTATACATAATAATTTGTATCTGCTAATCCCAAACTTTTAATTTATCCCTCCCCACCCCCTTTCCCCTTTGGTAACCATTAAGTTTGTTTTCTATGTCTGTGAGTCTGTTTCTGTTTTGTAAATAAGTTCATTTATATCATATTTTAGATTCTACTTATAAATGATATTATATGATATTTGTCTTACTCTTTTTGGCTTACTTCCCTTAGTATGCCCATCTCTAGGTCTGTCCATGTTGCTACAAGTGATATTATTTCATTCTTTTTATGGCTGAGTAATATTCATTACTCAGAAAAGAATCACATCATTTCTTCTTTATTCACTTATCAATGATGAGAATGTTTATACCAATATTTAAAATGTCTTAGTAATAAATTCATTTGTTCATTCATTTATTCATTCTGCACATGGTTTGACCACTTGTTATGATTGTAAGTTCCTCAAATGAATTAATCCATTCAGCATTCAACTAAATTTGCTACACACCTACTGTATACTAAGCCCTGCACTAGGCTTTAGAAAAACTGAGATGAACAAACCTAACATAATCGCTGATTTCATGGAGCTTACAGTCTAATAGGGGAAATATACATTAAAGAAGTATTTTAACATTTCAACACTTCAATTACAGTTCTGCTATGAAGGACTACTCTAGGTATCATAAAAGGAGTCAGACTGAGTCTCATCATTCCCTGTAGAGTTGAGGGATAGGAGGAGTTTTCTAAGCAAAAATTGGAGAGAAGAGTATTCCAGGCAGAGCCAATAGCTGCATGAAGGCCTGAGTTGGGCCTTCTGGCATGACAGATCAGGAAGGACGGTGTGGCCAGAACCTAGTGAGCGAGGCAGAAAATAGCAGGAGGTGAGTATGGAGTCTCACAGAGATGAGCCTTCTCCATTTTCTGTAATCACTGCATTAGTACCTAGCAGAGCAAGGTTCCAGAACAGATGAACCAAGGCAGTTTGGAATAGTAGAGGTATCCTGGCCTGTTGGCAACAAGATGTCCCCCAGCGTGGAATCCGTCTAATGGTATGAGGTTGGACACAATGGCTTTCATAACTTTGCTTATGCCGAGAACAGCCTTGTAGAACCAGAAAATTGCAAGAATGAAGATATGATCTCTCTTACCCACTTTATCAGTCATCTATCTTACGATAGTAAAACAAGTATTGGGGATTGCTATTGAGATGAAGACTTGCAGAAGATTCCATAAAGTCTAAGTACAGGTTAGAAATTTGGTTTTGAGGTATTGAGTTGCAATCTCTTAAGCAACTTAATTCTACTGAAGCGTAAAAGAAAGTAAAGTCAAACTGTAAATAACAATTCAACTTTCTAACCAAAGGGATGGAGGATTGTATTAGTGCAAATCCCAGAAAGGTAATTCAAATGTGGAGACTTGGATGACAGAAGTATATACAGAATTAGAGATAGGGTTAAGGGAAAGAATAAAGAAGGGATGTTGAGGCTACCAGGGAATAGAAAGAATGGAGGCAGTTCTGCTAGGACTAGGGCTGAGGGGTTAAGAGGAAGAAACTGTGCTACTAGTATCCAGGACAGAAGCTGTAGTCATAGAGGAAAGAAGTTGAGAAGGAGCAGGAAAGACAAGTCCTGAGACCTCTCTCTCCAGCTCTCCAGGGTCCCTGCAGTGCCTCCTCTTGCTGAACCCAACTGCAAGCCAGCCAGCAAAGGAGCTTGGATGACATGTCCACAGAGTCAGGCTCTGGGGTATAGGGCAGGATAGGGCAGGGAAGGGAGAAATGGATCCTGAAAGGGAAATAAAGCAAATAAAGAATAATTAGCACAAGTATGATGAGAAAATATTGTGTAATCGTAATAGGAAAGGGAGGGGAAATTGCTGGTTATATAACATTTTGTGTATGTATGTATGTGTGCACACACACGCGCACACACACACCCTAAGCAGTAACATATAATACATAATATATAATGTACTATATAACATGTGATAAATTCACAAATATACCTACTTTTATGTTTTTATGTCAGCTATTATATATATATTGTGTATATTGTGCAAATGTGTAGTGTGTATATGTTTTCCTTTATATTTAGTTTGAAGGTAAGTGTGCATGGGCAAGATGTTCTGGCCACCTGAATGGCTGATGTTGCAAATGAGAGGGGAACTGCCTGTTATTTCCCCGGGTCTAGCCCTGTCACAGATCTGTTTCCAAGTGAAAGAGTTATAAACTGACTCTAAAGTCAGTTCTGTATGAAATAAAAGCAGTAGATACTTTTTCAGGTTCACAAGGTCCCCTCTCTCTTTGTGGGGAAAAAAAAGAAACCCTGATTTGCAGAAAGTGGTTTTCAAAAGCCGTGTTGATGGACACATTTGTTTTAGGGCAGATGCCCTTCACCCCCACACCTATGCATCACATATCCTTTCCATTGCTTCAGGACCCAGTTCAAATGTCATCTTTCCAGCTCTCCACAGTCATATTCTTTATATCTTCCCCATGCTCTTTATGTTATATCTTATAATGATCTGTCTGTCTCAGGGAGCAAGGGCATGTCTTGGATTCATTTTTTTCCCTCCTAATGTTTGGCATAAACAAAAACTAATGAATGAGGTGAACTTGTTATTTAAAATGTACATAAATGAGTAAGTCATTCAGTGAATATCAAACTGCTACAGCTTGGCCCACGGGGGCATTCTTATCCATTTGGAACCTCTTTCTAATTTTTTTGGGCTCACAATCTACATCAGGTTTATAGTCTGGTTTCCCTTTCTAGGGAGAGAATGTTGGGAGAGGATGAGGGAAAGAAAAGAACTCCAAGTTCTTAAAGCATGCAACTTTAGTATCTAGCTCCAAATGAAACCAAGATGATGGTGAAAGACACAGATGAATCCACACAAGCACAGAGTATAGAAGAACATATGGCATTCTTTCCACCAACCAGTGACGCAGCAACAAGCTCAGGACGGAACCCAGAGCAGAGATCTTCTCAGCCATGGATACACCACCTTACCTGGTAACTAGAGAAGGAGATGCCAGATGCTTTAATGTCATTTGAGGCCAACAATCCACAGGGAGGTTGCTAGTCTATAGAGGGACCATAACAAAATGTGATCCTAGCAGGCTGTTGTCAAAAAGGACTCTCAATCTTTTTTCCCATGCGTAAGTAACTGTAAACTGCACGTCAGTGAGTTTTCTCTAAGCATCCAGGCCATTGAAAACCATTTATATGGTGCTGGGTATGTATTTTAATGGCATTAGTCTAAAGGTCAAATAATGCAAAGAAAAGCAGCCAGGAAGCAAGCCAACAGCTCAGACAGGTAATTGAGTGTGCAAAAGCACTCCACTGCTGTGGCAACTAGTCACCTTTTTGTTTATTTCTCCACTGCATGGTGTAGAAATGGTGTTCTTTTATTTTCTTTTCTCTGTTTATGTTAGAAATCAGCCATCAAGATAAGGATTATCCTTCTAGAAATAATATTGCTATTGGCGATAGTCTATCAGCAAAAGTTGGGCTTTCACTCTAGAAAAGAGAATCAGAGAGAGTCAGATACTAGCTCTTAAAATAAACCTCAGGTAAACCAGTGAAGATTGGAACAAAACTGAGAGTGGAGGCAGAGCTTTAAAAGTATGGAAATCCCCAGCATCTAGTTCCAGTTTGGAGACCTGGCTGACCAGATCATTGGGGAAATAATTTATTGTGATGTCTGCTTGCTGAAAACATAGAGAGTGATGCAACTTCATTTATCAATCTGTCCATCCATCCAAAAAGTATATATTTTAGCACATAAATAATAATGATTAAATAATAAGTAGCTAGAATTTCATTTATTTTTACTGCATCCCAGAAACAAGACCCATTGATTTCTAGATATTATCTCATTCAGAATGCTCCCAGGAGATCACAGTTAATAAAGTCCATCTAAAACCAGCATCTTATGGGCCCCACATTGAAGGGCTCTAACTGTGGTCAGAAAAGAGAGAAGTCACGTGATAATCGTTAAGACAAGGAAAATACGATATCGAAGGAATATTGTGTGTGATTGGTTTCTCCCTTCAGACTCAGAGGCCATAGTAAGTTGAGTCATCATTAAGTTGTCCTGGAGCAGGCACACTGAAGAATGGTCAGCCCAGCCGGAAGAGGCCTGACTAACCTTTGAATGGTCCAGGGATAAAACCAGAGAGATACCCATTGTCTTGCAGATCCATATTTTGGAATAAGCTCTGGAGATTGTTTCTCTGTCTTTGTTGGTCCCCCTGTCAGTGGCCTTCATAGCAGGGTAGTGGCCAGGGCCCACATGCATTTCATTCCGGCCCATGAAGCTTTATCCTGAGGCCTCTGAATATGTAGCAGCCAGGCCTCTGAATAAATATCAGTGAGGATATTTCTGGAAGTGCCCAATTTTTTGCTTTGCTTTCACTGTTCTTCTCTGGGTGCTGCCAGGACCAGCCTCAAAAGATGAAAAAGATGCAAGAAGGAAGGGTCCGCCTAACCAGCCAGGACATCCCCTTTTGCTGCCCCCTCCCCTACACATTAACCCTCTTTTGCAGGGTACAGGTCCCTGGCGGGCTGACTGTTCTGCTGGGACCCTTTGCCCTACTTCCTTCACTCACTCTGCTACAGAACCAGAAAACAAAACAAAGTAAAAATGCTTGTCATCCTGGGACAGATGAGAAAATTGTGTCCTAATCCCATCAAACTTCCATGTGCGGGTGAGGAGAGGCACAGGATAATACACCAGAGCCAAAGAAACACCCCTGGGTAAGGCCTGAGCCCCAGCAATAGTTTGGTGCCTAAACTGTTGGTACCTCTGAGATGAAAGTGAATGCCATGAAGAAGTGGGGCTCCCAAAGACTGAAAAAGATGTAGGGGCTTTTATTAGTTATTGCTGAATATTTATGTCCCATTTATCACTGATTGTTAGCTGTGAAAGAGCCAGATAAAGAAATTTGGCCACCTGAGTGCCTGGGGCTTTCGATCAATAACAAGGCAGACTATGAGAGGGCCCCATTTCTGACTGCTCCACGTGAGACAAAGGTCCTTTGTAAACGCAAATGCCCCAGAGCACGGGCTTAGAGCTGTGTTGATGCCAGCAGAAGGAAGGGAGAGAGAAAAGGAAAAGAAAATCTTTTGCTTTTCTCAGTAGAAACTTAATATTGAGAGCAGGGACTTTTTAAAAGAAAAGGCTGTTGTGAATGATGAGGACCAGAGTATGCTGAAACATCTTTTACAGATTTCCTCCCTGGATTGATAATACAGTTCTAGCCTGAGACTTCCAAAATAAAGTTGCAGAGCTGGATATGAGTTTCCAAGTATGCCTCTTCGATGTACCCTTCCTATTGTCTTCTCACAGATCTGGAGAGGTTAACAACCTTTTTCCTTTTCTGGAGGAGACTTGAATAAAAGGGAAGAAATAAACTGGAGGAGGATATGTTCAAAGTAAACCTAGAACTCTAAAGACCACTTTTAGTCTGGAGAGCGAAGAATCAGTCTTTTGTAGAATTAGCTTTCACTTAAATAGGTTTTCCTGGTTTGAGTGGATCCCCAGAAATGCAAATCACCTGCTTGCGACACTTAACTGTTCCATTCAGGGATTTCTTTTTTATCTGACTGGGTAGACCGTCTAGAATAATGGAGTAGTCAAATTAAGGCCAGGGAATTAGGAGCAGATAGGAACCATAGGCTCAACCATGAACATGAGAACTCTCTTAAGTTGGATTCAGCTTCATTTTCTCACGTTTATCTTTTTTTTTTTTATTAGTGCCTTGTTGTTCCCTGGTAATAATTCACAATGCCAGGAAATGAGAGGGTTTTGGAGCTTCTTTCCTTGGGGTTGTCAATGGACTTGAAAGCACTGCTCCCATGCGACCCTGGACCAAGTGGAAAGAACCCCAAATGGGAGGCTCGGGCAGTGTTAACCAGGGAAGGATCACGAGCAAGATGAGTTTGGGTGCAGCAGGAAGGTGGAAAAGAAGAACATGGGCAGATTACCTTGCAAGTCACCCTGGGGTCTCCAACAAAGGCAGCAAAATGGATCCAAGTCTCCTATAGTACTTAGTCACTCAAATCACCCACTGGACTGTTGTTCCCCAGAACAAGTACCAGGCCCTTATTTTTCTTAAAAACTAACACTATACTTGAATAGTTTTAAAATTCACATAGTTTGATTGAAATTAGGCATCCTCTGCCCCACTTCAACCCTGCCCTCTTTCTCCCTGGGAGCAACCCTCCCCCCCACTTACTCAGCTCCTGGCTCTCCCAAGCACCCCTACATTTATAAACATTACTGTGCAATTTCTTGATCTATTAATTTTAAGTATTATTTATTGGTTTCCTGGAAAGAAGATGGGAACTTTGTTATTTTATACACATCACCCCAAAATAGCAATAATGTTGTTCCATTAATAGTCAATGGTCAGTGTTCACATTATGACTATGCAACTATGGTTCACCACTGATCACGACTGAGCTGATACCTCTTTTCTCATGCGCTCTTCATATCTCCCAGATGACTGCCTCTGGAAACTGCTAAATTCCCAGAGAAGAGATGTCCTCTTTGTCTCTTCATTCCCTCATAAACATGACTGTCCACTCCCAGCACTCTGCCTTCATTTACATTGCTCTTCTGCTGCTGTCCATCCTTTCAAATCCCAATGATAAAGATACCACATGTACCATTTTCTTCAAGAAACTTGATGCCCCCTCCTACCACTACTTTCCTTTGCTTCTTTTTTTTTAAACAAATTTTTATTGAAGTATAGTTGATTTACAATGTTGTGTTAATTTCTGGTGTAAAGCATAGTGATTCAGTTATATATATATATATTTTCCTTTCCATATTCTTTTTTATTACAGACTATTAAAAGGCATTGAATATAGTTCCCTGTGCTATACAGTAGGACCTTGCTGTTTATCTGGTTATGTGAAGAATTTCCTTGCAGTTCCCCTTGTACAAGATCTTTGGTCGGAGTTCAGCGGGTATTCTGTGAGAATTGTTCCACATGTGAATGTATTTTTGATGTGTTTGTGGGAGAGGGTGAGCTCCGTGTCCTTCTGTTCTGCCATCTTGAAGCCCTGCCCCTGCTTCTAAGTGTCGCTATAATTCACAATCTGGACTACATGATTGGGCTGTTATTATATTCTTTCTCATGGTGTTTGATGTTATTTCTTTGTTCTTTATTCTTGCCTCCCCAACTGTGAGTCCTCTGAAGGCAGGTCTTCTTCTGCCTTGTATCTCCTCTGTATCTGTCCCCCTCAGGAAAGCCTGTTCACAGTATAGTCCTCAAAACTATCTCTGCGGCTACTTCTCAGGTATTATTAAATTCTTTCTTTGCGGATCATTATTTTTGCCAGGGGTAAGCTCTTGCCTAATTCTTCATGGCAATCTATTTTCTCTTAAGCCCTCCTCCCTAAATAGAAGTGGTTTGATCATAACTCAGGGGAATTAAAACCAAGCCAAAAATCCTCAAAGCCTTCTTTGACAGTGTGTTCTGCCTTACCTGCCCCACATGTAATCAGTTACCATTTTAGTGCCACAGTGTCTTATATCTGCCTTCTTATTTTGTTCCCACTGCCTCTGTCTCTCCCTGTCGCACCCCAACCCCTCCCCAATTCTGGCTTTCATTTTCTATGGTCTGCGCTGTTGTTGTAGCTTCATAAATCTCCTCCTCCTTCCTGTCTTTCACCCCTAAACCCATCTGCCAGATAAATTTTTCTACAACATCGTTCATCTCTACAGTGGCTCCTCATTGCTCTCCTGCCTTACAGTCTAGACTCCTTGCCTGACATATAAAACTTCCATTCAGCCTTAGCTCCTGTTCCTCTCATCTCATCCTCTACGTTGCTCCCAACTAGAGGACTCACTATTTTTCAAACGTACCTCCATGCTTTTTGGCCTTGCATATGCTGTTCACCACATGAATTACTTCACCATTCCTGCTGTCACCTCCACCAGGAAGCCCTCCCTGCTGTCTCCAGCTCAGCGAGATCTTTCTCATCTCTGGATTCCTATAACTTTTTATTCCTGTATTTCTAAAAGCTTGTTACATTCCACTTTTTATTATTGTTATTGGTGGGTCTGTTGATCCCCTTGACTAATATGAAAGATGATGGAAGGCTTAAATTTGGTCATTTAATATTCCATTCTCTACAAATGTGGCAAATTGCACAAATTAGGAGAGGCAGGGGTTGAATAAATGTTTATTAAGTAAATGAATAAATGAAGTAAATCTGCATTCTTCTCTCTTAAACCTACAGATCCTTCAAAAGACTAGTCTAATACTCTTCACTCTCTCTGTGGTGAACGGAAGGGATGAGTTTCAGTACCCAACTTTTTGTGAATAGACGAATGTAGCTAAATGCTGTGCTTGCCAAAAAGTGATGTTCTGGTGTTGAGTGCCTCCTGTTCTTATGCATGGTCCAGGGGATGTGGTTTAAATTCAGGGAGATGATAACTCAGAGCTGTCAACACTTACCCAGCTTGCCTCAACTTCACAACTCAGCTCTAACTGCAGAGCAGCACTCTCCCCATCTGTAAATGGGAAAGGAAGTCTCTGTCTATTTTTACAGGACTGAGGGGGAGGCAAGAGGAAGCATTTCATTTAATTTCTATTTTTTCTCTTGGCCTCTAACTCTCTGGCCAAGTTTTTCTATTTCCAAAGCTTTGTATTATATAAACATAGGAGAGCCCTTCTCAAAAACACAAGCAAGCTCTGCTAGTTTCCAGTCTCCCTCTGGCATTCTTAGGAGTCTTGCTAAGCATCTTGATCCCAGGCAAATATGTGTTTGGCTACAAGTCACTTGTAATGGCCAACTCTCAGTCAGTAGATACATTTGACTCTGTTTACCCATGACACTTTCAGTATTCTCTGGTCAAAACTTTCCTAGAGAAAAATGATATTGTCCATGACTTTTCTCTCAGGCCATTTCACACAAAGCCAAACATGCTTCCATTGAAAAGAACCTGCCAAAGCCAAGAATAATTCTTAAGAAAGCTTATAACCCATTCCAAAATTACACAAATAATTCAGGCAAAAAGTGACTTGAGAGCTACACTGTCCATGTTTTGATGCTATATAGACTATGTAGCCTGGACTTGTTCTAAATGGCAGACTATCCCCACCCCCCTCCTCTATTAAGGAGATGTGGCAGAGGGTAGACAAACACACAGGTGCAAGCTCCAGTGAGGACTATGTCATTTTTTAAATGATCCAACACAAACATGCCTTTGAGATTGCTACCAAAGCTGGATAGTCTTCATAGCTCTGTATCAAGCATAGCAGGCTGGGCCCATGCCTTGAAGATCTGAGATTAGATTAGATTAGAAAGCTCACCTTGCTGCAGCAATGAATCAGATGAAATTATAAGAAAACTAGAATTGTTTTTATTTTTCCTACCTTTATTCCACATCACTCTACTCTCAGGGAGAGAATTTCTAGAGCCAGGATACTAATGATGCTGATGAAGTGCATTAGATGGCTTGGAACTATTCTAGACTCTTAGTCTTCCAGCCTACAAAGGGTGGTAGCAGATGGCACAGGACCCATTCTGTTTTCAAACGTTGCATTTGTGAGTAGAAACAGGAACTTTGGACAGCTTCCAGTTGGTAGATTCAATGAAGAATAACATAAGCCTCAGATTCCGCATTGGTAAAACAAAGGAGGTTGGGTGAGATATTCTCTAAAGTCCCTTCCAGCTCTAATATTTTATGATTCTCAGTGGTAAGAATGCAAGGATTTGGAATGACCAGTCTCATTTCTCCCATTAAACTCTGGGTGAATTAAGGGCCAGTACTACATTGCATCATCTCATGTACAGTAATATGTGAATGACATTACACAATGCCCGCTTTTATTAATGGGAACACTCTTCCAGCAATAAGGCAATACTCTTGAGCTCATTCTGGACTTCTTTGTTAGTATCCAAACCAGTTGCATTGTCAGGAGCTACAAGAACATGACATAGATGTTGGAAGCAGGAGAAGTTGAAGAGGGCAGGCACATCAGGGAATGACACCAACTAACAGCCCATAGTTTGTGGTGACTAAGAGTGAGTAATGTAGAAACACTAGTGGACTTGTTAACTGCCTAGAGTCAACACCTTTGTACTTTGCTATTTTCCTGGGGCTGAGTCTCAGTGTGGGTAGAAGGGAGGGAATTCAGTTTGGGGAGTACTTTTAGACTTCCCATATGTTGGGAACTCTCATTTATTGGTGTTCCATCTCCTAATTATATGGGGTGGATTCTCTTTCATTAAGCAGATAGAACCCCATTCCTAAAAGGCATGGTACAGGCAGAATTTGAGTCAAATCTACACACTTGATTCTTAACTTGGGCTACTATCCTAAGTCTCTGTTGGTTCTCTAACACATGAGACATTAGAATGAAAAATAGTTCCTCAAGTGTCTCATCACGTCTCTTTCTTGGATGGGACTAAGTAGCTCTTCTTGCTTTCTTCCCTTGGAAGACCCTGGCCCCATGAAGCTCTCTGTGGACAATACCCCTGGGAAAGGGCACCAACTTTTAGCTCTGAAATCAAAGGAGAAGTCAACAGGCTTAGACAGTCTAATCTTCTGTTTTTTACAAATGTCTCACCTGACTGACCCTGACCTTCATAAGGGGTTGAGCTCAGCATTGTCCTTCAATAGCCCCATTACACCATTCATCCTTGGAAAACATGGGTAAGCAACACCTATCCTATGAATGATACTTTTCTCAAAGAAAGATGGATCCTTTCTAGACCCATTTTTCACAAACTCCTTCTTTGAGTTATTTTATTGGAATTGACTCACAATTATTTCCTGAGACCATTCATTCTCTCTCCTTTGGTTCCTGAATGCCAGGAAACAGGATGAGGTTAAGAACTAGTCCAGGGCTGTGGGACAAAACAAAACAATTGGCCCTGTAGAAACTATGAGGAGAAAGAAACGTTGATAATAAGCTTACTTGCTATACAGAATTAGAAGAATGTTAGACTAGGCTAAGTTTTCAGTCCATTTTGCCCCACTGTCTCTCCAAATCATACCACTTTCATATTGTCAGAAGAAGAGCTAGTTAACATTTATAAAGTGTGACACTCAGCACAGCTCCTTTCTCTGAGGTTCTGACTGATTTCTCTGTGCTGGATTTCCCTTTGTGGATGTTCTGCTCCTGTCAACTTCTATTTCACTGTTTTCCCTTTAAGCATGCTGAACAGATTGATACCCTTCATGCTGTAAAGGTGTGGGGTGCATTTGGCCTTGGACAAGCTTGGAGGACTTTTCCTTTCTAGGCAACTTGAAGTTGACACCTTCCATCGAGCCAACCATTTGTTCCCGGGAACATTTCACATCATTTGCAATTGAAAAGCAGTTAACACTGAAGTCTCTGCTTAGAAGTCCTTACGGATCGCCTCATAAGAGATATTTGAATTTTTCCATGGCTAGATATTTGAGTAATTTCCAAGAAGTAGAAATATAAAACCTAGAATGGCCACTTGTGTGATGAGGCTGAGGTGAAGGCATGAGATAAAATTTCTATAATTTTACAATTTGCACAAATTCTTAGAAACTCCACAGAAGTGTGTGAAGAAATGGACCTCAGTGGGT
The DNA here is from genome assembly GCF_036321535.1 of Camelus dromedarius. Taxonomy (NCBI): domain Eukaryota; kingdom Metazoa; phylum Chordata; class Mammalia; order Artiodactyla; family Camelidae; genus Camelus; species Camelus dromedarius. Next base: position 38,895,435 of record NC_087443.1, on the reverse strand, counting down.
CCTATAATTAATATCTAAGGCATATGTTATGATTGTCTTTCAGAGACCGGGTCTTGAGGAGAGAGCTGGGTTGGTGCTACTGGTAATCTCCAGAAGGTTTGGGGCCTTGTCACTGTCTTTGGACATTTGGTCTGTTTTGCCCCCAGATAGTTTTTAGAATCATCGCCAGGAAATGTCCAATGTGCATCTAAGGCTGTGCATATAAGGTCATCCAGGCTCCAAGATGTGACTTTGAGGCCAGATGACAGGATCTGACCATGATATGGGGAAGGTGGTCCAGCCAGCTTATGCTTAAAGACATGTGACATATCTGGCAGAGCGTTTTTGGCTTTTGGATTAAAGGATTCTTCATTTTAACATGATTACAAAACAAACCATTAACCTTTCTGCTATTTCTTTTTACCAAGGAAGATGAACCACACACAGCTCCTTAGCCCATCCCTCAGGCACATCCTTTCCCTGAGCCTTACCCCATTATTGTGGCTCACATCCTTCCTCTATCTGTAGGTGAGTCTTGAGTGTGGTGAGACTAAGTGATGGAGCGGAACCAGTGATAGTGTGTAACTTGAGGATAAGGAGATGCTACTTATCTTATTTAGTAACAAAATATAGAGATGTCTGTTGAAAAAACAACATGCTAATAGAAAGTAGCATTTTTACATTTTTATTACAGCCAAATGGACAGCATTAAGGTGCTCTGCTTCTTGCAAAACATCTTGAAGTTAAACAAACGCAGTGTTCAGAATCTGCACTTTGTGAGACAACAAAAGCCAGTATTCAGGCAACATCCCCTCCCCCATACCACCTGCCTTTAGGTGTCTTAACAGGGCTATCAAAGACACCTCCCTCTTCTCTGCCCAAATTTGAATGAATGTAAATATAGACACTGAAATCTATCTGTTCTCATATGGAAAAATGCTCGTCTGGGGGTTGTGAATTAAATGTGCAGCCACATGGTTTTTAAATTTATGCCTGAGTGAATCAGACTCACCCACACAGGCACTGGTGGAGCTGGACAACCTCAGGCCTATCTCCAGGCAGACACAGGTGGCTCACCTCATGCAGAATAGGAAACAAGCTTGACCTAAGGACAGGCTGCTCTGAGAACATGAGGAAAAAGTTATACTACCCTAACACTATACAAAAGAAAGCTGGAGTGGCCATATTCATATCAGACAAAGCAAGTGTCAGGTTAAAGAATATTACCAGGGGTAAAGAAGGTCTTTTATAATTAGAAAGGGGTCAATTCATCAAGAGGATATAACAGTCCTAAACATTTATGCACCTTATAGAGTTTTAAATTAAATTTAAAAACTGATAGAACTGAAAGAAGAAATAGGCACATCTACAATTACAGTTGGGGATTACAACACTTTTCTCTCAATAATTGAGAGAACAAGTAGACTGAAAATCAGTAAGGATATAAAACAGGAGTCAGCACACTATGGCATTTGGCCAAGTCCAGATCATGGTGAGTCATATACAGCCACACTCATTTAAGTTTTGTCCTGATACAACTGCAGGTTCGAGTAGTTGTGACAGGGAATGTATGGTCCTCAAAACAAAATACAGTCTGACCTTTTACAGAAAAAATTTATAAACTCTAGACCTCTGATATAGAAGACTTGACAACATTATCAACCAATTTGTCATAACTGACGTTTTTAGAAAACTCCATAGTATAGAAACACACATTCTTTTCAAGTGTGCATGGAACATTGACCAAGATACACATTTGGGCCGTAAAACAAGTATCAATAATTTTTTTAGAAATTCAAGTATGCAAAATATATTCTCTGACCTTAATGGAAGTAAACTTGAGATCAGTAACAGAAGGATCTCTGGGAAATTCCCAAATAGTTGAAAACTGAAGAATTCACTTCAGATATCTCATGAATCAAAGAAGAAATTAAAAGGAAAATTACAATGTATTTTGAATTAAATTCATTCAAAAAACACACAAAATTATAGGCTGCTGCTGACATAGTACTTAGGAAACCATATACTGCACAAAATGCCTATCTTTATAGGAAATTAAATAATAGAAATTAAAATTTAGTAGAAATTTTAAAAGGTCTTAAATCAGTGACCTCAGCTTTCATAGTAAAGAGCTAGGGGAAAAAAAGCAACAAATCAAACCTAAATTAAGCAGAAAGAAATAAACAACAGAGCAGAAATAAAGTAGAAAATCAAAAAACAACCAAAAAAAACATTCAGTGAAAGCTTGTTATTTCAGAAGATCAATAGAATTGATGAACCTCTCACCCAATTTATAAGGAAAAAAAAAAAAGAGACAAATTACCCATGTTAGGAATGAGAGACATGACCTCACTACAGATTTTAATTAAGAGATAGTAAGGGAGTATTAGGAACAACTTTACACCTGTAAATTTGACAACTTAAATAAAATGCACAAATTCCTTGAAAGATACAAACTGCCACAACTTAAGAAAAATCTGAATATTCCTGAATCAATTAAAAATTAAATTTGTAGTTTAAACCTTTCCCACAAAGAAAATTTCAGGCCCAGGTGGCTTCACTAGTGAATTCTATCAAACATTTAAGGAAGAAATAATACCAGTTCTACATAAGGTCTTCCAGAAAACTGAAGAGGAGGGAATACTTCTTAACTCGTTCTACAACACGAGTCCTACACTGATACCAAAACCAGACAAAAATATTAAAAGGAAAAAAAGAACTATGGACTACTATCTTTCATGAACATAAATGCAAAAATTCCGAAGTTTAACAAATTAAATACAATGATATCTAAAAAAAATAATACATTTGACCAAGTGAAGTTTATCCCAAAAACTCAAGGTTGATTTAAGATTCAAAAATCAATCCATGTAAGTTGCCATATTGACAAACTAAAAAAGAAAATTATATGATCACCTCCATAGATGCAGAAAAAGCATTTGACAGAATTCAATATAAATTCCTATTTGAAAAATCTTAGCAGAATAGAAATAGAAGGGAATTTCCCCAACCTTATAAAAGGAAATTATGACAATTTACAGCTAACATCACACTGAATGGTAAAAGACTAAATGCTTCCTCACTGAAACCAGGAACAAATCAAAGATACCCACTTCACTTCTTTACAACACTATTGGAGGTTGTAGCCTGACCAGTAAGGAAAGAGAAGGAAGTAAAAAGCATCTAGATTGGAAGAGGATTAAAACTATTAATTCATGGATGATATGATCATATTTGTAGAAAATCTAACAGAATCTAGAGCTACTGAAACTAAGTTTTGCAAGGTTATGGGATACAAGATGAATATGTAAAAATCAATTATATTTCTATAAACTGGCAATGAACAACTATAAATTGTATTTAATGAACAATACTATTTACAACAGCATCAAAATATAAAATACTTAGGGTTAAGTCTGATAAAGATGTATGACTGTACATTAAAAACTGTATCACTGAGAGAAATTAAAGACAAATGAAGAAATACACCTTGTTCATAGGTCACAAGTCATAATATTGTTGAGGTAAATTTTTCTGCAATTGATCTGTAAATGAAATGCAAACATAATAAAATCCCCACCAGGCTTTTTTGGGTTTTCTTAGAAATTGACCAGCTGATTCTAATATCTGTATGGAAATGTGAAGAATCTAGAAGAGCTAAAACAATTTTGAAAAAGAACAAAGTTGGACAACTAACACTAGATGATTTCAAAACTTATTATAAAGATATAATAATCAAGAAAATGTAGTATCAACATAAAGATAGACATCTAGGTCAGTGCAATAGAGCTGGAAGTCTAGAAATAGATCCATAAATATATGGACAACTAATTTTTGACAAAGATGAAAAGACAATGGAGAAAGGATAGTGTTTTCAACAGGTTGTATTATTATTAAATATTATGTATCACATTTAATCCTCATAAAAAGTCTGTAAGGTAGGAGTTGTTACTTTTCCCATTTTCTGATGAGGAAACTGAGGTCAAGTTAACTTGCCCAGTCTTTCAAATAAGAAGTGATGGACGTGGGTTATGAACTCTGACTCTGGAATCCATGCTCTTAATCATTCCATTATATGTCATAATGTGCTCTCCAGGAAAAACAAAAAAACCAGATGCCCCCAGTTCTGAAAAATAACCCAGGAAACCATTCTCAAGACATCTAATTATTAAGTAAATTAACAGTTTTAAAATTATAAAGATGAAGATTTTAAATAACTTTTCCACACTCTGGAAGCACCCACATACTTCATTCATTCATTCACTAAGTATTTACTGAGTGTAAAGTACAAGACATGCTTCTTTACACATCAGTAACTGCTTACATACCAACAATTGATATGTGACCATCAGATCATAGAGATTCTCTATTAGAAACAGAACTTTTAAATTTGTTATAGGCTGTTTTCTGCACTTCAGAGTAATAAAATGGCATTTCTTTGTTTTAAAAAAAATTTATTTTCAACCTCAAATTGGCTTTCTCTCATTCTTTCAATTACTTCTGAGCTTTGACTATACAAGATCACATAAGATATATGCCTAATATAATAAAACATAATTCTAGCTAAGCCACAGGGAAGAATTCTTTATGTCCAACACACTGGCCATTATCACAGCTTTGTGCTTAGTTGAAAAAATATTAATATTGAATTTAGTACGTCAGAAACAGAGCTTGAGGTCTTGAAGGTGAGCATATTTCACAAAGTAAATAGTTACAACCCAGTATCTATTTAACTTTAACTTTCTAAAACCCTATTCTATGTATCTACAGAGTAAAATACAAGTTTTTTTAACCAACCTCTACTCCAACCAGCTCACCAGATTAACTAATGATCACTACAAAACACACTAATTGATGACTAAAGCATGCTTAGATACCTGCAAATAAAGACAACTCTGCAATATGCACTTCTGATTAAGTTGTCTGTACTGAAAATCAATTGTATTTTCCCCGGAATCTATTTATGTTGGTTCTATTGTTCCTTATTATGTAATTTAATCGTGTTACATAACCCATATAAGTACAAAAAGAGAATAGTTCAGTATTTGAATTTCCTTTGAATTGAGTAAGATGAGTATAAAATTTTAGAAGTTTTTCATAAAATTATGGATTCTGAAAGAATTCTATACTCATCAAACAGCTTTGCAGATGTCTTTAAATTCCTTAAAGAACTCACTTTAAGGATAATGAAGCTTGAAAAGTAGATGAAGAATTATAAGTGTGGTTTTGCAAGAAAGATGACAGGAAACCCCATAGGCAAAGACACATAGGCCAAGATGAGGCCATGACTGCATAAAAGATTAACCAAAGAGTGTGTGTTTATACATATTACATTGAAATAAAATAGTGAAAGCATATGCATGTATTAACTCCTCACTCTAACTTTTAAATTTCACGTACAAACTACTAGTTTTAAGCTCATAGAATAAGAACACTTCTACTTAATTGGTGCTCCCTGGGCCAATTCTAGATCAAATTGTAAATCAGGAGAATTTTTTCTTTCCCCTTAGAATCATGTTTCATTTGTCCAGCCTGCTTCACTCTCCAACTCTGCACCCTCAATCAGTACCTTTTTGGTCTAATTTGTGGTTTTAAAACTAGGTTAAGAATCAGAATTATCTGCGGAGCTTTAGAAATACAAATTTCTCCAGAAGCCAGTTTCCAAAGGTATGTTGTAGATGGAAGGTCAGGCCCAGAGATCTGCTATTTATAAAGCTTTCTAGATGATTCTCATTATCAGCCAGTTAGTTGCCCAGCTGCACTGAAAAATAAATGACAAAGAGTAGCTTTAAAAATTACTTGGTGGGACAAAATGACATAAGAGTTGTCGATGTACGCAGTTGACATTTCATCATAAAATGTTAGTGGTTTAAAAAAAAAACTGCATGGAGAAGGGGGGAAAGAGTCTGGAAAGAAAAAATAAGGCTCTTAGTCTCACATTTTAAGATGATGCTCAATAAAAAAGTGAATTTTCTTTAATACAAAAAATTGAAAGGACAATTTAAAAAAAAAAAAAAAAAGCTTTAAACAGCAATAGAACCCTCCCTTCTCATGGAATCTCATGTGAAAAGAAAATACGCAAAACAGAACAAAGAGCACTGCTATGGCTGGTGCTGGAGCGAGGGAGAGTCCTGTCCTTTGATATCCCCCTCTTCCCTGTTGGAGGCCCCTAAACAACTTCTTGGACTGCCTAGAGAATCACAGGCAACATTTTGAAAACCACTGACATAACTAAACCCCACAGAGAACTGCAGGTTCTCTCAGCATGAAAGGGTAGATCTCATCATCCTATAGAAACACCCTTGACCCAAAGGCAGCTCTCAGAGTGGTGCCATCAGAACAGCCACACCACCCCTTCTCAATGCTTGGTGTAAAGATTTGCTTCTCCTTCTTGCTACTGACTCCTCACTCCATAACAAGCTCATGGCTTCTGTTATTGAGGACTTCTGCTCAGGGGTTCTGTGCACTGCTTTTTCCTCTGTACCACCTCTACTATATCTCTTGGTGTCTCTCACACTCAGAACCCCAAAGAATCTGATGTGTGTTGCCCAGTAAGCATTCAGTATAGTGTGTCTTTGAGGGCAGAGCTCTTGTGTCAAGCTATCTTACATCTTATGATATAGCTTATAGATAACTGAGTATCTGAGTCAGTTGCCACTCCCTAGAATACTTTTTTAATGGTGCCAGGTTTATGAGGTCATATGGAACCACTTTAACCTGCCTTTTTTCAGAAGTGGGTTGTAAGTGGCAAGTCCTCAGATTATCATGACAGTACATTGGGGCATCAGAATCAATCAATAAATACAAATTTAAACCATAATATGTAACAAATAATTATAATAAATTTGCAAGTCTAAACTTAGCTTATATTAATAAAATGACCAAATTTGAGTGAAAGGGTAAAGATGGGAGGAAATGCATAAAAGTAAAATTGTGAGTTTTTGAATGGATAGAGATTTCCCCCATTTAAATCACCATTGCAATGTGAATAGCTTTTTAAATATGTATTCATTTAAAAAGAGGAATCCCTCTTCATTTATTTCTGCTCTTTGTTACATTAGTAAAATCCAACTATTTTTGAAATGAAAAAAAATTGCAAACATACATTATGAAATACGAAGAATCTTGGGACTAACTGACCACTTCAGTGATTATGAAGACTGTAAACTATTTTAAAAAGCAGATTTTTCACTATTCTTCATTAAGGTCTGATTACCTCTCCCATTAGCATTTGGCTCTTTTATTATTATGATTGTGAAATACTGTAGATGTTACCACTAATGGATAAAGAAAGTTGACATGGTTATCTTGATTAACTCATCAATAATCATTTGGAATAATTTTTCTTCATTCAGTGAATGGATCACTCACATGCCCTGTAATAATTGTGTACATTGAGGTGCAGGAAATTAGCATAAAAATTACCTACCTTGGAGAGCTAGTTTCCACTTCTAATACCACTAAAAGTTACTTCAGACTAACATTTGAAGGCTTTATCAAATGAGTGAGAAAAAGAAATAATTCCTTAGCTATTTTCCCCATAATGCCATTATTAATACAGCCTTTCACTTTGAGGGTTCCACACTTAAAAATTAAGGGCAAGATTAGAAATGAAACAGCACTTCTAAATACTCTGTCTTACTTTATTTTTGATAAGGGGAAAAGAAAATATCAAGCAGCTCTTATAAAATAGTATAATAAGTTTTCTCTATAAAGAGGAATCACACAAGGAAATTATTCCACCCTCTTCTTCCACTGATGAAGAAGAAAGAAAATGGTAGCTTTTCAATTCTAATTCTTAGAATGGAATTGAAATTTTAAGTAAATTTTACATAGTTTAGGCATCATGTCTGATATACTGCAAGAATAACTTAGAAATGCAAACCTTGGTTATAGAGGTTTCTTATAGATCATCTGATCTAGTACAGAACAAAAAACTGAGAAACTGTGATTTACCCAAAGTCATTTGTTCAGTAAATGGCAAGATGGGACCTCTCACTCAGATCTTCTGACTGAAGTCCAATAATTGCTTTTTTTAAATCACAAGACATCATTACCACCAAATACCTTGGATATGGCATGAATCCAGACATGAAGATAGTATGAAAAAGTGGCTAGGAGACATAGGGAGAGACTTCCAGATTATCTTTCCCTCCATGGCACTCTCTCCTTAGCTCAGGAATGTATTGTTTCTGGCTGGTCTCCGTTCTTTATCAAGAACTTAGACAATGACTTCAGCTATTGTTTTATCTCATCAAGGTGATGACACTATGAGTCCATTTGTTTTCAGGTGTAGTTGAGCATATCGATACTGACCGACATAATCTATAGGATTTGATTTCTGGTTATCCTGCCAGTCAGGGTTTACCTCAGCTGATTGAAGTAAATGATAACCAGTTCAAGGTCACTGATGCAGTTCCTCCACGGACAGGCAAAATTTTGTTCCATGACCACAAACTAGACCTTAAACTTCCACCAGGCATCTCACAAAAAGATTCCCTGGTTTATAAGATGGGGAGGATGTGAGCGGGTCAGTGACTTACAAGCAACTTGGTACTACATGGCAATTGGTACTGATCCAGGTGATGGATATATATCTATATACAACTAGATACTGATACCTATGGGATTTTCCACATTGCTGAGACTTTGGGACAGGTGATGATCAACAGAAATATAATGGGAGCGACACATGTAATTTTAAATTTGTTCGTTACTGCATAAAAAAAAGTAAAAGAAATAGATGAAATTAATTTTAACGATAAATTTTATTTAACCCATTATGTCCAAAGTATTATAATTTCAACATGTACACAACATAAAAATTATTAATGAGATATTTTACATTCATGTATTCATGCTAAGTCTTCAACATCTAGTATGGATTTTATATTTACAGAACAGCTCAGTGAATATATAAAATTTACAGTTAAAAATAGATTCCTGTACCTAAGTTGTTCCAAAGGCACTTAAAAGCTGTCCAACAATTTAATCAATTATCCAAAAATCATTTCCTTTAATATTTGTACCCACATTGATAAAACTGGTTCTTTTTTAAAGATTTGATTTGACTTTGAAGTATCACTTTCAAAACTACACCTGTCTGAGGCACTATGAAATGCCACATCTTTTTATTCTCAGTTGGGAAAAGGGTAATTTGTGAGCCTTGGGATGTTCCCTAACTAGGTTCATTTTTCTTTCTGATGTAGAAACTTTTGCCCTAGATGGGTTGGCAGGGGAGCTGGCAGTCAGAGATTCCCCACCTGCCTTGCCTGCAGTTAAGTTGCTACTCTAGTGTGAGGCACAGTGGACAAAAGGGAGCAGTGGGCAGACCCACCCCTGTGGACCTCTGTGCTGGGACCCACACGGTATTTGACTTGGTCACCTGATCTCACATAGTCAGGGATGTCATGACTTGGAAGGGCTTGGAAATGGTAGAAATAAATCAGTATGCCTGTTATGGAGGGAGTGAAATGGAAAAGGTGAAACAAAACCCAAGAAAAACCCTACATCTGTCCAAGTTTAAATAAATAACACTCTCTCCTGTGTCCACTCAGGATTATTAACATCAAATTCTAAAAAGCATTTAATAAACTGAAATACAACTTTAAATTTATCAATATCAACAAAGTGTACAAATTTTCTTTGTACTTCTGGCAGCCGATTTTCATGAAAATAATCATACTGATTCAGGTTATTTAAAATGTGTAAAATCATTATTAATTTGTATTATGAAAAGTTTTCATTTCAATATAAACTGTTCCAATCTGTCTAGCTAGGTCACAAATAAGTTTTCCTTATTCTTGGAGCTTCAAATTTAGCTCATTCATATACATTGTAATACCAGGGAGAAAATGTAAATCCCACTGTCATTTTTATCTCTGATTACTGAATACTTGGAAAGCATTCCTTTTTTCCCAAAACAATCAAGAGTTAATACAGTAGATCTATAAAACTCTTCCACAACTCAACCAATGATCATTGGCAAAGAACACAAGAGTCCTTAAAGTCATTGTCTTCTATTTCTTTCAATAGTTCCATAAACCTTTGGTGATCCATAGCATTTGCACATACATATTAAAGGATTTTAACAGCTATATCCATAACACTGTCATAGAGTCTACCTCAGCAAACTGAGCATGTGTATTTTCAATGTATATCACATATGTCATATAAGGAAAACATTAGTCACTTGCTTTAAAATTCCAGTAAATTTTAGTTTTTTACCTAATGCAGTTGGAATACCATCCACTATGATAAAGAGTAATTTTTTTTCCAAATCTACCTGAAACTCCTCTTTGACAGATGTAAAAGACTCAAAAAATATGTACATCATGCGTTTGATTTTAGGTCACAAATTGACTTTTTTTTTTTTTTTTTGAGAAAACCAAAACTGAAGAATTAATTTGGCAATGTCTCTTGAGTAGCATGGTATAAGGAAAAATATTTGCAATTTTTCAAATTTTGAATCAAATGATCTTATTGTTAGAAAGGTCATGTTTGGGTAATTGGTGCCTTAATTGTACTTCTTTCACTTCTTGTAAAATATCTTTTTTAGTCTTTTGCTTATAGTTTTCTGTCAAAACTCCCATAACTTAATAATTTCTTTTACCATCTCTCCCTTGTGTGTGTGTGTGTGTGTATGTGTATGTATGTTAGAATGTGTTCAAGAATCCAGCTTTAAGGCTGGCCAAAGTTAAAGCTCAGGTATGCTTAAAAATCAACTTAAAATAATCTATAGGACGTTAAATTCTAATATCAGGCGACTCGTCTCATCAAGTTTTTTGACTGTTAAGAGAAAACATCAAATTCACTACATTTTGCTGAAAGTATCTCTTAACGTTTTATTATTTTAAAAATAATTTTTACACAAACAACAGCTTTTTCACTTTGCTTTGTCATAGCAAATTGCAAATGTCATTCACTGTGAAATATGCACCATATTTCATTCAATCTCTTTTCCCTTGCTTCACTGTTGTACTACTTCTACATCTACATTCAATTCCCCACCAATACTATGCCTCGGTTTTAAATTTAAAATTCAGTCACACCTATTTTTACCTGGAAAATTTATTTAGTTATAATTAAAATAGTAAGCATTTCAATTTATGAGTATCACTGTAACTAGCTATCTGAGTATAATATTCAAATAAACATGTTACTATGTTGCATCAATGCATAGAAAAAAATAATTTGAACTGAATCAATCTGTTGACATCAGCTACTTAATTTGTTTATGTGTAACACTAGAAAGGACACAAGTGCCCAACACGTCTACTGTAACACAGTGTTTGACATGATGCAGCAGTTTAAGTGGAATGCAGTCCTATGAAAACCACAAAGTTATATTTTAGGAAAAGTATTTTACACTGCTTCATTTTTAAAATTAAAACTAATAAAAATTAAACAAACTTAAAAATTCACTTCCTCGGTCATCCTAGCCATATGTGGCTGGTGGCTGTCATATTGGACAGCACAATTGTAGAGCTTTGTGGACTGTATCCAGTTTGAGAACTTACCCATGTTTGTTGTTTGTATTCGTCTGAACAAATTCAAATTTCAAGTTAACTTTTAGAGGCTTTTTCCCATGGACTGCTGATGCTACCACTTGTTGAGGATTAGGAAGTAATTGAAATAATAGACATAACATTCAGGCTTTCACAGCAGAAGCAGAAAGGAATAACAAAACATTTATACTCTCGCCTGTGCTTTCAATTTTTAGAACATTCAGAATTGGTTATATCTTCTTTAAAATCTGTAGGGGAAAAAAACAGAAAAAAGATTTTGTTAAATGTAAGAATCTTTTCATTTGTTAAATTAGTACTAATCTTTTTATTTTTCTGTAGTTACCACTCCTAGCTATTTATAATTCACTTGTCCTTCCTTGTAGGAAGATAATTTAATAATCATTTTTATACTTGGGTCCGTCTAAGGAACTAAGCAGTCCCCATTCCTGGCATTTTAAAACCACCAGACAAACAAAACACAAGTCAAAAAATATTTAAGTAGGTTTGTCCACAGTGACATAACTGTTCTGTGTATATAATCAGATTTTGAATATTACAAGTATAACATGTCATTTCCCAATATTTGACCCCTTTTATGAGAATAACTGGGAAAGCCAAAGCAAAAAAGAATTGTTAAAAATGACTAAGTTCCCAAAGTTCCACGTGGGTTCCTGACCTCCTAGAAACACAGTGTGATCTCCACATTGAAGAAAATTCTCTCCGCTAGGAATCAACTCTTGTTGAGCACCTCAGTTCTGGGCCTCCTTGGTTTGCCTCCTTCTCTCTACTCCAGGAGAGGTCCTCTTCTTTTATCTTCACTCTCCTTCATACAGAAGAATAGATTAATATCTTCTGATATCTCATAGACTGATACTTATGTGAGCTTTATCTCATGACTGGAACAAGTTTCTTAGCCAAAGGACCCTGCTACCATTTTAATAAAGGCTTCAGAAATTAGTTACTGAGGACATAAGTAGATAATAAAGGGTGATAAAGATAACACATCATTTGACAACAGGATGCTAGCCCTCAAGGAAGTCGTGGACCAGTTAAAACAGAAGACACACTCTGACCTGTCTTAGGAAAACTTACCTATGAACAAGCACAAAATAGTGTGCAGAATGGACTGGATTTTCAGAATGCTGAGGGAGACAAATAAAGGTGGGATGGGATCAGTACAAAAAACTTCAACTGGGAAATCAAAGCCAGCCTTAGGAAACAGGTGATGTTAACTCCATGTCCATCTCCTCTGGATGCTGACTGCCCAACTTTGTCAGATGAATAATTCCCGAGTTGAAGCTCCAAATGCTGCTATTACATTGGAAATATTAGTAGATAAGGTAACATATTAAGTTGTTTTCAGCCTTTTATTACCACCAGTTTAATTATTTATTTTATTATTGGATTATTAGATTAGTTGGCCAGACATCGATCTGGTTCTGAGGAAATGGAACCCAAATGGAAGAATTTTGGCAGCAAGGAGAGTGAGGTAAGTACATGGGTCACTGGTCTACAGGGTGCTCAGACTGGAAGAGCAAAGAGGCAGAAAGACAGCTCAGAACTCAGAGCAGAGGGAGAAGCCAAAAGACCAAGAATGCTTGTTGAGGAGTCCTGGAAGGCGAGACCATCAATTGGTGGGTGAAGAAGGGCGGAACGGAAAAGCATGCCCCAGCCTGCTGGAGGCATTTGGAGTTCACAGGGCCGCTCATTCGCCACCCCAATTAAAGACTCTCTGCTCCCTGCTTGGCCTTGCTGTGGTTTTCCCAGACAGAAGTGGCTTTGTTATTGGGTGAACACCGGGTCCTGGAAGCAGCTGCGACTGTGTGGACTTCCTGGTTACAGCCTTTCTCCTCTGAATGCCTCTCTGGGACCTCTTGGTCCCAAGCCTTTTATCTCCCGTGTTTCATCTGATTCTCATTGAGTATATTCTGTAATTTGCTTTGTCAACTGCCGCTCCCAAGGAATCATTCCCTCTTGATCTTTCACTCTTCAATCCCTTTTTTTGTTCTAAAATGTAGTTCTTAATTTTTTTTAGCTTAAACATTTATCAAAGTTCAAAAGTCAAAGAATCTAAAGTGTTTATCACTAAAAAAAAGCAGTTCCTTTCCTTTCTCACCTCACCCACATGCAACTACATCTTTTAGCGATTTTTTTTCTCATTTATCCCAAATTGTTATGTAACATAAATGTGCAGTTACCTCTTAATTCATCAATTGTGGACATTATCTATTGACTTCTTATTATGGTAGAGGAAGATTTAGCTCTCTCCTGTATCCTTCGCCTCCCTCATCTTTCCAGGTAGTTACATCATAATGTTTGGGTTGATCCATTTTGAGTATTTTAGCTATTATGACTAGGCAAATACTGTTTGCTACTAAGCCACATATTATACTATGCTTATATTCTTGGTGTAACTTTTTGTCTTTCCTGGAGTTAATAATTACTTTCTTTTTTATTTCATTTGCTCGGTTAAACAATATGACTTGCTTGATGAATTTTGCATATCCTTCTTGGGCAAGGACCATACTGAGCTGCTTTTTCTCTTTTCAGTTGTGGTACACATGCTTCCAAGTAAGTGTTTTCATGTTGCTTTGAATCTTGATGACTATTTCACTTTAATTCAAAACCCCATAAAGCTATAGGTCCTATTTAATGATAAAAATTACCCCAGATCCCAGGACCAACACCAAGCCCTACACATAACTGATGCCCTATAAATAGTCCCAGTTTGGTGTGTTGTCCATGATTTTGTGCTGTATTCAACTCCTGCCAATACCTTTGCATATTCTGTAGTAAAACAAATTTCATTCACCAAGGTTGGACATAATGAGCCATGATTCACACACATCATGTGAAGTAGAACCAGCATTTTACACTGACTCTAAAACATATTTCTCAAGATACACTGTATCTCTAGCAACTGGAGATAAGGCCTATGGAAACCCCATCTTTCTGGAAGATAATTTTAAATTTAGAAATAAACAAGTGGTGTCTTAGAACCTTCAGGGGAAAAGAGCTTGTTATAAAGCCTGGGCCCTCACTCAGTGCTTGTTGGATCTTATTTGATTCACAATTCGAGGACACATGATTATTTCACAATCTTAAGCAACTTAGAAGTAGCAGCAAACTAAAAAGGTGTGTTAATAGAGGTAGACCCAAGAGCAACAGGAGAAGGAAAGTTAGCTTGACCTTAAGGCAAGAATAACAACTCAAAATCAGCACTGCATTTATCTGGTATCAAGATAGATATTTATAATTACGATTTTTGCCTCATTCAAAAGGCATTTTAGATATGTTCCTTTCTTAAATTTGATGTGCTGGTACTTGATAGAGTCAGCTAGTATTATCTAGAAAATTCACTCTTGATGATGCCATATAAACAAAATAAAGTTCCATTTGACCTTAACTCAGGCAATAGCAAACCTCTCTGGCCTGGGAAAGCCCTTATTTCTTTTCGGATATATTTCTCAAAAACATTACTTAAAGGCTCATAAAAAGTAAAGTTGAGTAAAATCACAGAGATTTGTTTTACTCCATGTCAACAAAACCTGCAATAAAAATTTTCAATAGTTTTATTTTCTCTTGAAGTTTCATGTAATGAATAAGAAAGTCTACAATTTTAGCAGTTTGTGAAATAATCAGAAGAGACCTCCAGTTAGGGAAAGCTGATGACTATAGTTTATATCCCTCTTCCTAACCCTAAAACCAGGAACCTGGGAGCTGAGAAGGCTCCATTGGAACCAGGCTGGAATTAGAGAGTCACAGCCTCATGGATTGGCCACTAAGATTGGGTTGGAAGTGCTCCACTTGAGAAATTTCATCTAGAATGAAATGCAGAGAAAAGCTTTGCTTTCCCTAAAGAACATACATTTTTTTCCGCTTCTAGTCTGAATTGAAAAATATGTACATGTGATTATTTAAATCGTATCTTTTTCTCCCTCTTTTCTGTGAGCTCCATGGTGCAGAAAATGTGTCTTCTTCTCTGTCCATTATAGCCTCAGAACCTAGCACAGTGCCTGGCATCTAATAGACATTTAATAAGCATCTATTGAATTAATGCTATTGAATGATACTCCTTTTTCATGTGGTCACCTGGAACCTCTGGGCTGAATTTATAACTTATCCACTACTGTGTTACTAGGTTGAATGGTGTTCAGATCTGTACTTTTTTCACCCTCCTTACTTCCTATTTTAATATTAATGTTCCCTGAAACATATTTTTATTTTTATTTGATTGTTTTATTGCATGTTTTCCTGCTGTGGGCCATCTTAAATCAATTGTTGAACAGAGTATAAAAATATTTAGGTTATAATGAAAAATGAGTTATCTGCTACTACCAATAAAAACATCTGATACATTTAATATTCACTTTACCTAATTTCTCCTAGATTAAAATACTGAGAAGGAAGTGAGATTTTCCTTGGAACTTGTACCCACTTATTCTAACAGTAACCAACATTTACTGAATATCAGTCTATTCCAGATACCTCACTTGCACTAACTCATTTAATCCTTACAACTGCCCTCAAATACTGATAATGTTTCTCAAAGGAGGAAAGATCGTAGGGATGAAGTGTTACTAAAATTGGGTCATTTTCTGATTTATCAATCAGGAATTTAGCAGTCCATAACACAGGATAGCAATAGTCCATTACAATAGTGGCTTGAATAAAAGTTTATCTTATGCAACAAAAATTCCACTGGAGGGCATTTCAGAGTTGGCAAAGAAATCCCACAGTGCCATTGGACTCCTCTCTTTCCATTCAGCCATCCTTTGTATCTCTTCATGCTGGTTGCTTCATGGTCCAAGATGACAGCACTATTTCTGTCATCACATTTGCAGTCCAGTAGGAAGAAAGGAAAAGGCAAAAGGCAAAAATGTTTGCTAGCCAAATGTGTCTCCTTTAACAAGAAAACAATAGGTTTTCCTAGATGCCTCACTTAGTGACTTTCACTTATATCTCACTGGCCAGAATGAGGTCACATGGCTATTCCTTTCACATATATGGGAAGCTGGGAAATGTAGTGTTTTCAGGCAAGGCGCATTGCTATCCCAAATGGAATTGAAGTCCTACGTGTAGGCCATCATCTGTGTCTGTAATGTTCTCAGTATATGAGTAAGCAATACTAACATATCATGGAAATTAAAAGAACATCAGACTTTATAGAAATAATAGAATTGGGCCTACTTTTATTCCAGTGTTATTTTAGCATAAAAAAATTTTTGACCTTCATTGTACTACATGTCTAAATTCAATTTCCCATATATGATCATATTTGTTATAATGATTTTTTTATGCACTAAAACATCACCAAATATTCTGTACTGACAATTCCTGACAGTGGTCTCGCAAATACCCTCATGCAGAAAGGTTTAAAATTCATTAGTGTATTTAAACTCTCACATACACACAAAGACCTCCCCACAAAAAAAAACAAAACAAACAAACAAACAAAAAACACCCAACGAAAAAAGTAGTGTTAAGCAGTCAAGAATCAAGTAAGTAAAGAATGTTTAGTGATAATCAGGATTAATTCTGAGGAAGATGATACTGTTGGGTTTTAGAAAGAATAAACAACTGACACAATGAAATATTTGCAGTATTTGTTTCAGTTTATGTGAAAGGAGTTGTTTTCCCAAAAAGATGTGATATCTGCTATTTAATATCAAATATAATTCTTATAATTACAGTGGGGGGGAAATCTTCTAACACTGTGGTTTAAATTAAGTGTATCTCCTTTATCCAAACCCCCTCTTTAGCTAGATAGGGGAGCTAAAACTCCTACAACTTCTAAAAGATTGGAATGTAAGAGTGGGTTTTGGAAGATGAAAGATGTTTTGGGGAGTATCTTCATGATGTGCAATAATATTCTCCACAGAATACAACTAAATAAAATTTACTGATATTAACAAATACTTTTTAAATGGTCAGAACTGGACAGCTGAAATTAAGGCAGTGGGTCTCTTAGAGGATGTTAATTACATTCTGCTTTTCATTTTAGCTTCTTTAGGTTTGGTTGGTTTTTACAAGAGTGTGGTTTGAGGGAGAACTCAAGGTATCTGTTTTCTGTGAGGAAGCACTACTGTGCTTTTACCACACCCCAGTTAGGATGCGTTCTCTCCCTTCTCTGCCCTGTTGGAAACCTGTCTTCTTCATGGCTGCACCTTCAAAGTCATCCCTGATGCCCTCTGTCCACCCCTCTCTCCTTTCCTGTAATCTGATTGAATTCATTGTATTATTTGTGTATATCATGACCTTATAATTTATCATGTAAATTAGGACTATTTCAAGAGTGAAAGAAGACACTACAAAATATTATGCCAGTTCAACAGAAGCCAATTGGGAATATCCCAGGCAATCCAGGTGCATGGTCACCGTACTTAATTGATCCAGGGGCCTCTGACATCTGTGAGGGAAACATTCCTGTAACTGTCAAGAGGTCAAAATCATGAAAGTAGGTTCAGATTCCTGGCTGTCTCCTAAATCCTAATTGTATTTAGACACATACCTGTCTGGACATCACGTACAGTGTAAGAAAACTGCCTTTTTGAGTTTTGTCTCTCATTTGAGGGCTATTTCTTCACTAAGAAACAGTGCCTTTAAAGACTTCCCACGACAGGAGATAGGGAAAGATGCTATGCTGTCTGCTGAGTTCACAAACCAGCTAAGTGGTGGTACCATCTCAGCAGCCTCAGCAGACATACAGTTAAAATTCCTACCTCAGCAAAGTGCCAAATTGATAAGCCATGATCCTCCTTGACATGTCTTACAAGTTAAAGCATGAACATTGATTATACAGTAATTATACATTGTCTGGACCTTCTTTAAAATTCAAGACTCCATGGTTTCAATGAAGTTCTTGTTCAAGTATTTGAGTTTCTGTGGAGCTGTATTTTAAGAAAAGCTGTAGACTAGTCTACAGGAATTCTAGTAGCCCATTTCCCCAGAGAGATGGAGTGGCTTTTTTCTATCTATACATTAATATTTAAGACTATTTATGCTTTTTTTTTTGGATTCCACACACAAGTTATAGCAATCTCGTGTTTTTATCATCTTTAATCACCTTCAGTCATTGGTATAGTGCCAGTCAAAATATCAGTTGAAGCAACTGACTTTGAAGTGGGTTAGCCAAAGACTTTAGGTAATCATTCTGGCTCTAGATTCTCAAGGCTCTCCTCCTGTACTAAATTAGATTATCAGAAAAGTATGTCTAACTTCCCTCAGAAGTAGTAAGAACAACAGTATAATACTGTGCCTTCATTTTGTTGTTGTTGTTACTATAAGAAATGGTCATTCCAAGACTGAATTTTCAATAAAATTCAGTTGAAGATGCTACTTGTTGTATGGTTCAGCGCTTTTCATAGAAGGATCTATGTGAGAATTCTGCTAATATAGTACTAGAAAGATTTTATCCTTTATAACGTACTTACATATGTCCTTTCATTAGTTAGTGAATGCTACATGACCCTTCACATTTCCTTCTGGCTGTCAAAAAGCTCAGAGATAAGTTTTATGCATCATAATCAGTAATGCCTTTTTTTTTTAAGCTCAAGGTAAATTCCATTCTTTAATCTTTGTCTCAGTCATTTTACTGGATCTATGCTATCTTCTGTTAGTAGTCTCAGATACTCTTATATTATCTAATAGTCTTTTAGATAGTATAAACGTTAAATAAATAAATATATAAGGTTTCTCATTTTTAATTATCTGCTTGTATGTATAAATATTTTCTTCCAGCAAGTCAGTTTCTTAGAGACAGGAACTCACCTTTTCTCACCTGCTACATCCTTTCTGTGGCTGTCACAGGGTCCTGTAGGCAGTCAGGGCTCAATAGTAGTTAGTGATTAATGGTATCAAATCTAATTAATTCAGCCAAAATAGAAGTTTTGTGATCTAACATTTTTTTAAAAAAACTACTTGTAAAGGTAAGCTACTATATTAATAAATCTTAAGACTGAAAACAAACACATGAAATTATGTTCAACCTCAAAACAATAAAAAAATACAAATCAAACTATTAAACTACTGTTCTTGAACAGTATCATTAGCAAAGATTCTTTTTAATGATAAGCTGCTGGCAAGCATCTTGACAAATAAATGGAATTCTAATCAGTAGAGGTGAGAATGAACAACCTTTCTAGAAGAAAATTTGGCAATAAGAGTGAAAAACTTCCAAGATGTTTATATCTTTGATACTGCAATTGTATTTATCCTATGAAACAAGAGATGTGCCAAAAAACAAATCATGTTTAAGGATCTTTTCATAGTATAACTTACAATAGTAACAAAATTATAAATAACTGTCAAACAATAGAAGAGTGAAAATTGGTACAAATGTGACAATTTGGCAACATTTACAGATAACCCTCTATCTAGCAATCCTTTTTCTAGGAATTTACCTAAAAACAATATGTGAAGTAGCATATATAAAAGGATATTTTGTCAGCATTATTAAAAATTTCAATTGTATGGAACTGGATAAGTGAAACTTAGAACCTTTATGTGGTGGAATACTAGGCAGCTAATAACTTGGTGTTGTAGAAGAAAATTTATTGACATAGAAAACAGTAACACAGTCAATCACTGAGATATAAATACAATTTACAAAACAGCATTTATGGGATGTAAGCACTTTTTAAAATAGAAACTGTTAACACTTAGGTATGCCAGTGTGCTTATATGTACTTTTCAAATTGTCTGCAGTGAACAAGTAGTACTTTTTTAAAATCAGAAAACCTAGCCAAGTCTGCATTTATGATTTTAATGTCTCAGCCTAGAAGCAGCAGCTGACAATAAAATGGCAGACCCTTCAGAGGAAAGCTGTTCTCTAGGTGTGAGTCAGGCACTTTACAGAGTCATCTGAATAATACCAGGAAGCTGGGGCTACTGAGACAGAAGGCTTCCATTATCCCAGGGCCTACACACCAATCAGAACCTGTTCTCCGTGTTTGCCAGCCCTAATCACTAGAGTTCGACACATCATTCATGGTGTATCCATCAGAGAGTCTCGTAAGCTAGCAAAAGGCTCTCTCCAGAAAAGAGCTCTAGGACGGAGGCAAGAGGATGCAGGAGAAAATGGCCTTATCATGTTCTCAGGGTGGGTGCTGCACCCCAGTAAGTGGGCCTCCACCTTACAAAAAAGGTATAAGACATAGTGTTTTGCTTTCTGGCTTATTTTGCAAATTAGATGCACAGAACAGTACTAAGAGGTCTGAAAAGAGCTAATGTTTCTGGCCAAGTCTCAAATCTAATCCCTTATTCAATTTAATGTTACTGAGCACTGTAACAGTGCAGGGACCTATGCTAAATGATGTGGAGTATACAGGAGGCATACTAACATGCAGGAAGCATCTGCTAGAAGTAGGCCAAGCTTGAACTTCTCATTCTTGATCTCACGCATCCTGCCAGTCACCCTGGGTGTTAACGTGATCCTCTTCTAACAGATGAAATAGAGGCACAGAGCAGAAGTAGAATTTGCCTAAGTCCAAATACTAACTGGGGAAGCTAAAATCTGAACTCAGATCAGCCTGATCCCAAAGTCCATGTTTTCACCACTATTTATCAATGTACCAGTATCTAACTTAGAGGTTTACAAGTCATGCATCCAAATATCTTTAAAAAGAAGAAGAAGAAAAAAAAAAGGAAATGTCCTGTAAGTTCAGTTCAAACCTCTAGTGGAAGGCAAAGGAAAGAGAACGCCTCTTCCAGAATTGCTGGAGGAAAGTCTTCACAAAAGGGAACAGCAGCACATAAACCAGACCGTGGAATTTCCTTAAGATTCCGACAGGATGGCAGCAAAGATGTACCAGTAGTTCCCAACAGCAAGAGCAAAGACACAGAAGTCGGACCCAGAGGCTGTGCCTGAGAAATGGTGATGGCCTGTGGGGTGCCTGGAGGCTGAGCCAAGCCTTAGAGAGGCCTGAATTTATCCTATGGAAATTTTTGAGTAGAGAACAGCACAATCACAACTATGCTTTAGAATGTTTACTTAGAAATATTTGGTCCAGTTGGTGTTCCCCCCACCCCTACCTTTTAAGTTCATAAGGAAATTTTGATCTTTGAAGAGCAAATAATGGCCATCTTGAAAGGTCAGGATTTGTGCGTGTGTGTGTGTGTGTGTGTGTGTGTGTTCTTTTTTAATTTGTAGTATGTAGATTTCCTTAGCTAGGTTCTTAACTACAATGTAAATTTGACCGTTTAAGAACTCACTGTCTGATCCTCATGTATTCGTCTTTCATTATAGGCCAATGTTATTTTCCCATTCGGCAAATTACTTCAGTACAGCAAATGTGGATTGGTTGCTAAGATACTGCAATCAGCTCAGCTTGGTTAATGAAGAATATGGATATTGATGAATGAGTGGGTCTATCAGTGTCCCCCTTAGGGGCTGTGTCATTGTAACCTCACCACTCATTGAAATCAGCTCAAGTAGATGTATGTTTTAGGGTGGGAAGCCAGCCTAACTGACCCAAACCAGCAGAGACTTAATTTGGAAACAGAAAAAACAATTCAACATGAACATAAAAAGCTAGAAAGGTGAATATGGCCTGCTTTCTTTTTTGTTGTAATTCTTCAGTGCTACTTGACAATCAGTTGAATTTAATATAACCCCCTGGGAAGCACATTTTCTTTCTAAGCAGGAAACAGTAAAATGTCAGAAGAACATAAAAGGCTGCTTACACCTGGAAGAGGAAAGACAGGTATGCTTCCAGAAAGAACACCTGAGTTGAACCCTGAGAATTAAGCAGTTGGCACTGCTTATCTGTTAACTTTTCTTTATTCCCAGCAAAGAACTGCAGCTTAGGAACATGTTGAAAAGTCCTCACTCAACTTTCCAAAGGAGATTATGAGCACCACTGCTAAAAATGAAAGTCAAGTAGCAATAGAAGGTGCAATGATCAGTTTTGATCAAGACCCAAGAAACAGGACAAGTGACTGTTTCCTCTCTGTCCCGTCTACCTCCCGCTGACCCACTCCCAAGCTGAGATCGCACCACCTCACACCTGAATCCCTTCACAGTCGCTGCTCATCCACCATTCCCAACTGTGATGGCTCCCTACTTCCCACTGCTCTGGATTTTCAAGCAGTGTCCCAAAGAGCACTTAAGTATGGTGAACAAGTCTCAAAGGTAGACCAGGGGTCATGCCATTGAGAGGTGTGTTCCACACCCACTCCTCCACTCAGAAGTCATCATATTCATCTATTTTGTTCACTGAGCTTCCACTTAAGATTTCTTTAAGAGAAAAGGCTTTCATCACCAAAAGAAGTTTGAGAACCATTGTTGTACATCACTGCAAGCCTGAGTTCACACGTTTCATCATCTGGCCCACTGGCTTCACCAGCCTCGTTTCCAAACCTCTTTCCTGCCCATTGTTTCTCAGTATATTCATTCTCTTCCACGCTGCCTCCAAGTCATAAAGAACTCTTAGGACATTTCTTTGACTCTTGGCCATGTCTTTCTTGCATCCATTTCTGATGTACTTTCATCTCTGTAAGTCTTATCTGCCCAGTGGACTAAAGGCTTGGGGTGAGGTGGGGACCCCACCTGCAGAGACATTCAGCACTCACTCACACATGGGATCCTCACTCATGGCTCCTTCCTACCTCCCTGCCGTTGGTGACACGTTCCTTCACCCAGTTCAGCTGCCCATTCAAGACACTGAGCCCTCTTTTTCTTTTTTTTATTTTTTTCTTTTGTGTGTGTGTGTGTGTGTGTGTGTGTGTGTGTGTGGTCTTTGGTGGGTTTTTTTTTTTTTTTTTTGAAGTATAGTTGATTTACAATACTGTGTTACTGTGTTAGTTTCTGGTGTACATCACAGTGATTCAGCTACACATATATATTCCTTTTCATATTCTTTTCATTATAGATTATTTAGATTATTACAAGGTATTGAATATAGTTCTCTGTGCTATTCAGTAGGACCTTGTTTAAAAATATGGCACGTTTCATAGATTTGCATGTCATCCTTGTGCAGGGGCCATGCTAATCTCTGTATAGTTGAAATTTTAGCATATGTGCTGCCGAAGCGAGCACTGAACCTGTCTTTCTTGAAGCTCACCTCCTGCCTCTCTCAATCATTTCTGAGGCTCCAGTCTGTTCTGACCTCCCCTCCTCAGGACTAATGCACATCTAGGCAGTACTCCATGATTTAGCTTGTAATCATAACCTGCCTTGAATTGTTCTCCAGTTGTTTCAGGTGTTATATTTGTCTCCTGCGACTGAGCTGCAAGCTCATTGAGGCAATGGACTGATCTTAGACTTTTCAGTAAAAGCAGATGTCATGTTTGCTTTTGGCAAACTACACTCAAAGGTCTTTGGATGAGTCAACTCCTCCTTAATTCCAACTGAAGATAATTTTGTCTGTCTGTTTTGAAAAGCCAACCCCACCTTCATGTTCAGTGCTGCAAATAACTGTTATAAAAGTCATGACCATGTATAAAACAGTATGTTTTAAAACAAGAGCCGCAGCACTCTTAACCCAATTTCCATCCTGATGAGGTTTTTGTAGTTGCAAATAACAGAAACATAGTTGCACCAGGCAAACACATAGCAGGGATGCTTGTGTGGATTCAGGGGAGCACACAGAATCCACAAACAGCGGATGAAGTGATGTTTGGTCCTTCCCAGAACCACAAGTGTGAAGTAGAAATTGACCACACTGCCTCACTCCCCAGAGATCGCAAAGTCGGCCTTTCAAGCCAGGGTAGTTCCAGTTCCTGGGGCCTCTCTGCACCCACCCTTCTCTGTTTCCTCATGACTTCTCAGCTCCCCTGTGACTTCAGAATGTGACATAGACACATGCCTCTTCCAACAGCCCCAAATGCTGCGCAACCTTTCAGTTAAGGACCAGCAACTCTCCATCCCAGGTCCCACAGTTCAGATTTTAAGAGAGAGAATCTGATTGGCTCAGCGCAGTACAGGGCTGGGATCCCCTTTTGTCAGGCGTCCAGTAGGGAAGAAGGAGGCATGTTGTTAAAACTGAAATTTAAGGGAAAGATTCTTATTAAATGGAGGTATGTCTGAGAGGCAAGAACTGGTCTCTCAGTGACATTTGTTATTACTTGCAACGCATTAAAGTGTGTCATTGGATCTCTCTGATTTTACTACTTCTGTTTTTCAAATATGCTATTTTCTCAAAAAGTGCTCCTAATTTCAAACTTCAGGGACAGAAGGAAATCAGTAACCTGGAACCCACCTGAGTTAAACTGAGTGTGTCTAGTCAGTCAAAATTGAAACCAATAGGGTCTCTCAAAAAGCCTCTGTATCAATCCTCTTAAAAATCCCCTAAATTATACAGATTCAAACTGCATCCAAATTGAGATACTCTCCTAAACTAAGGAGCTTGCATTCTATTATTTGTATTTAAGTCCATTAAAAATGCACAGGGAACTAGGTTCAATATCACAGGGAACTATGCTCAATATCTTATAATACCTTTAATGAAAAAAATATGAAAACGAATATAGTATGTATATGCATGACTGGGACATTTTGCTGTACACCAAAAATTGACACATCGTAACTGACGGTACTTCAATTAAAAAAAATTACACACACACACACACAAAATGCAGTTTCCTCTGGTTCTCTCAGAATAATTTCACTTATGTGTTCCATGAGCTTCCCCAGTGAATATCATTATATCATGGGGTTTGACTGCTGGACAATGCAGTGTTTGGTTTAATAAAGAATACTATAAGATATGAGATTAGTGTCTGAAAAATCAGCCCTTTTTTTTCAGGTGAAAATTTCCAGAAAGCAGATTTTTAAAAAATTCTGTCAGGCTTTGAGGTTGCCAACCTTATTTTCACCTAAAAAATAATAAGCTAAAAAAACTTGTTGTCATATCATAGCATTATTGGCCTATGGTACTTCATTCTGCAATTTTTAACATACAAATTTTCCCATAAGGCCAAAAATAAATGAGAATTCCCACCAGACCTCTAACAAAAACATAGTCCAGTTGTAAACTTCAGAAATAAGAAACTTAATTCTCCAGGAGAAAATTGTGGAGACAAAACTAGCATTTTATGGACGAAAAGTGTATAACACCAAAACCAAACTAAACATTTTTGAGGCTACCTTCAGTGATAACAAATTATTGAATTTTCTGCCAAAGGAAAGACTTATAGAACCTGCAAGACTCAGATTTAACAGAAAACAAATAAGTATTATTGGACATTAATGATTTTTGAGTCTTTGAGATGGATTTTATAGTCAAAGACAGTGATTCTGTCTTACTCACATTGAATCATGTAGAAAGGAGAAATTTTGAAATTGGCATTTCCCACACAATTTATTGCCTACAACTGAAGGCAAGCACTGGTCTCCCTTGGTATCTCAACTTCACCACTATTTCTACATAAGAGCAGAACTCCTTTAACAAGTTTTGTGTGTGAGATCAGAACTGTGCTGTAGGGAAGAAGCTCTTCAGATCCTTCCTGCTACCACTTTCTTCCTGATCCTGTAGATATGCTTTAATATGTACAGTATTGTCTTTGTTTATATTCACCCTAATAATCTACTTGATGTAATATACACATGACTGTATTGTTATTTTTAGCAGACAGGCAGAGGTTTTTTCTGACACTGAATATAGAGATAACACATTATCCAAGAATTAATTGCTCTCTCCTCTGTACTCCCATGGCCAAGGGTATTTCTGTTCCAACATAAGTAATATAAGTTGCCTTATATAGCTAATCAAACCACAAATGGCTCCCTAGATTATATTCCTTGAGGAAAGAGAGTGTCTCTATTGTCACTGTATCTCCCAAGGTCCTTGGTGTAGTACCTGGTAGTGCCAAGGGACAGCTTGTGAATGTTGCAGTGTCCCATTCTCAGCCATCCCAAATAAACACGTAATCCAAGGGACACTGCACTGAGCAAACACAGTTTCAGGACAAGTTCTCTAGCCTATTCCTCTTCACTCTCCAATCTGACTGCATAACCTAAGGGTCCTTCCTGAATAGAAATTGAGCTGCCTATCATTTAGGAGAAGGGAATAGGGAGGAGGAGAAGAGGGTCAGGAGAGAAAGACAGAGGAGAAAGAGAGATGGTTAACATTTTTTGAGCCCTGTATGCTTGGAATCACATTAAATACATGCTTTATCCCATTTAATCCTATCAACAGCCCTGAAAGGGAAATACTATTATTGTGCTATTTTTCAGCCTAGAAAGTTGAAAAGGATAAGCAACTGCCTAGAGTCAACAGTAAGAAGCAAACACTCAGAAATTATTAGAGGATTGAATAAATGAATCACTATAAATAAATATCACTAAACATCACCTTTCCTTGAAATTCCATGGAGCAGTTGAGAACAAGAGTAGGATAAAAGCAGTCCATCATTTGACTCCATAGCATTTCAGGCACACACACATACATCTGCCTATTAGATTGGAGTAAATGTTCAGTGTGCTTAGCCAAGGATTCAAAAGATTATTGGAAGTATGGCAGCTACACAAACAGGGGCAGATCCAGCATAGCTCAGTATAGCTTCTCATGGTTTCTTGGAACTGCTAAAGGAGGACACAGCCAGGTGTTGGAGACAGCAGAAAGTAAACTCTAACAGAACCTGGAAAACACAGTTTTTGCTACACTACAGTCTTCCCAGGATTCCAGACAAACTTCCCATTCCAGACAAACTTCAACTAACAAGCTGTGTGCCTACATTAAGGGAATGTTTACAAATGTTGAGTTCCTCTGGTTATTGAATCAAATTACACCTTAGCAAGGCCACATGCTCCTCCAGAAAGAGAAACCAATTAAAGAAACAAGAGAGAAACACAGTGCTCATGTGCCCCTAAACAATCTCTTGGCTCCAACTTCCCCAGCTAGGGTAGCTAGCTCCCTGCATAGTTAATAAACCTCAAAAAACAATTTTAGTCTAGTATTTCTGAAAGTGTGAGCCACCACCCCCTGTGTCGAAATTTCCTGGCACACTTGTTGGAAAAGCTTGTGCCTCACCCACCTGGGACCTATTGAATCAGAATATCAAGGATTGGAAAAGAAATCAGCATTGGTAACGAGCTCCCAGTGCTGCCCCTGCTCACTAACATTTTAGCATGGCAATGTAAGGGAAGGGTGCTCCCCGCTTGCAAGGCAAGTCTCATTTATGTGAGAATAATCTTCCATTTAAGACATTCAAAACCCTTTACTATTGCAAACTTTGCATTCCAGCGCCTGGCTTTGTAGAAGGAGCTGAGGACCTAAAGTTACAAGCTTTCTTTAAATTGTACTCATTAAACTGCATGCTAATCATGGATCAGGGATTGCACATTATACAGTCCATTAAGCTTTTGTATGTTCCTGGATGACTTTGTATTGTATAAAAATACAAATGATCCAGCGGATAAAATAATTGGCTATAAGGAAAAGCAAAATTAATTAGGAATGACCACGCTGCTTACCCAGTTGACCTAAGTCATTAGCAGATGTAAAGAACTGCATAAAAATAAGATGTATTTTGGCTTCTACAAAGTGCTCCACAAGCATCACTATAGTCCCAGGATCTCTTTGCCAGCCTGGAGAATATATAGAGGAGACTGTATATGTATGTGAGGCCAATGGTGGTCCTCTAGAGAAAGATTCACTGTGAATCCATGATAAGAACATAATCTATTATGAGAACCTGAATTTATCATAGAGCAGGAAGAAAACTGTTTACCATTTTCAGTTAAATTAACTCCTCTGTACCAAGACCACCAAAAAGTCTTCTGATTTAGCTAAGTAGTGACTTACTAAATGAGCATTTCCACCGGTGTGTTCCACAGAACACCAGCCCTAAGAGATTCTGGCAGGGAGGTGGAAAAAGGTGTGGAAATGGAGCTTCTGGAGCAATAATTTTGGAAAATGCCACATTCTTGAGCACCTTTTAGAGAATAACAATTGAAACTAGAATTTTAAGGTTGTGAGAGTCCAGCAGTAATGAAACCCAGTTCAGTTCTGCATTAGTCAGTGACCTTGGCTTCAGGCAGCAGGACAAACTTTGCCTACCCTAAGGAGAAAAGGGAGTCAGAGAGAGCATATGAAGTAGCTTCCAGAATAGATGAAAGGTTGGAAAACCAAGGATGTTAAGCACAGAAAAACACCGAAACAATCTGGCTTGGGCACTGCCACAGCCACCACAAGTCATCTCATTTATTCTTTTGACTTTGTGTCATCTCCCAGATGAACCATCTCAGGACAAAGCATTTGGACAGACAAGCCCAGATATGAAGACTGTTCTCTGACTAACAAGGGCAAAGAAAATTATTGTCTAACCTGTCAAATTCCTTACAGGGGATAATGAAGAGCCTCACTTCAGGACATGCACATAGATAGTTCCCTCCCCCGGACTCACATGCCCAGTGATAATTTCCTAGCTCAACTTTGCTTAACCTAGTTTTCCCCAAAATTATTCTGCCACCATTTCTTCGCCTATTAATAGTAGAACACACTTTTGGAAATAGGGTAAATAATAGTAAATGGGCATAAGTGGTTTAAATATCTATGGGGTATGTGATGAATATGTATCATATACAATTAGTACATCCCATCATTAGCATGGTTAATTTTAAACGTATGCTGAGCTGTCATTTATGTTTGCAATAGTATTCTGAACAGGTCACCCCGGGAAGGAATAGGTTCTGAGGCAAGTCTTCTAAATTTTCCTATTCCCCCAACTTTTTTCATCTACATGAATTTTGCTTAAAATAAATCCCAAGGGCAGTCTTGATGGGGAGAGGTGAATGAGAGGGCAACCTGCAGTCTCTGTGTGTGTTGAAGGGAATCAGTACCTCATGGTCTCAGTAAGAGTGGGGAAGAGGGTAATTTAGTTGATTTTCTCTCCATAAATACAATTGCAATAATCTATAGGGCACTTTATATTTCACAGCATGCTTCCACCCACCTTACCTCTTTGAAAATGAAATCTCTGGGCTAGTAGTTCTCATATGAGCCCAGGATTCTTTCAACTCCAGCCTGCAGACCAGCCTTCTCCTGGCTCAGCAGCAGGCTGCCTCCCTGAGTCACTACCTAGAAGTGTCACCACAACAAAATCATATTTTAGGTTTTACATGATGCTAACTGAGGGAAAGAGGTTTCTCTATGACCCGGTAGCATTGAGGCTTCTGTTGTTTGTGTCTCTAGTTTTCCCACACTTTGGAGTCCAGAGGATTCACAGTCAAATTAATCCCCAGGGAGTAAATGAGCTCAGTGCAGGGGAAATGAGGACCACTAGGGATGCAGCTGGCCCACACGTGACAGAGAGGAGCAAACCTGGGTCTCACAAGCCTGAATGTTAGAGTCATCCAACTGCTTACAACCCTGAGAGGAGCGAGATATCCAGCATATTTGTGCTGCCTTAACAGTGCCTAAAAGAGGCCTGGGCTAGGTCAACCCCTGCCTGCTTCTGTCTGTGCTCAGCCCACGTCAGGCACTAAAGGCCTGACCCTTGTAGCCCAGCTGTGCCCGCACAGTGAGTACCTGGTCAGGCAGCATGCTAGCTGCTCCTACTCATCAATGATCAGGGCCCAGATAGTCCACGTTCATTTACTGGCCTCAGCTCCAACATTGAACCTGACTAGTCAGTCAGGCAGGTGGTTGCCAGGAAGCTGCTGCTTCCACTCCAGTTTCCCAACCAGATGAGACATAAGTCCCATGCCCAAGTCTCTGGGGTTGACACATGTTTCCTGTCCTTCTCATTAACTCTAATGAACCTCTCTGTCAGATAGAATTAGACGTGGCTGCACCTAATAGAAAACCCAGAATAAAGTGGGTTAAAACCAGAAGCTTTGTTTCTTTAGGAAGAAGTCCAAAGGTAAGTGGTCCAACACTGGTAAACTGACTTCACAAAATCATTTGAGGAACCTTGGAAAAGACAGGAGAACTCTCTCTTTCTGCTCTTCAAAGACTCTCATGATCTAAAATAGCCCCTAGAGCTCCAGCCACCACATCCACATTTCAAGCAGCAGGAAAAGAGAAGGAGGGAAGACACAAGGGACTTTCTCTAGCTGCCAACTCTTCTCTCAATGAAAATTTCCAGAATTCCTTCATAATCTTGACTTTATTTCAACAATTAGACATATTGCCATAAACAGCTTTAAGGGAGGCTAGAAAACACAGTTTTATTGTTGAATACATTGTTACCCCCAAAACATAGGGGTTTTTTTAGTGTATCTGTGTATTAAGTTCACATTAATGTAGGTGGTTCAAGGCTGATTTGGTGGTTCCACAATTACTGAGGTCTCAGGTTCCTTTTACCTTTTGGTTGTACCATCCTCATCATGGGACTTCTACGTTGTGTTACTCAGTTTGGGCTGCCGTAACAGAATACCATGAACTGGGTGGCTTAAACAACAGATATTTATTTCTCAAAGTTCTGGAGGCTGGAAAGTCCAAGATCAATGTACTAGCAGATTCAGTTCTTGGTAGAGCCCTCTTCCTCGCTTGCAGATGGTCACCATCTTGTTGTATACTCACATGATCTCTTTGTGTGTGCACAGAGAAAGAGAATGAGCTCTGATATGTCTTCCTTTTCTTATAAGTACACCAGTCCCATGATGGGGGCTTCATCCTCATGACCTTATCTAAACCTAATAACTTCCCAAAGTCATGTCCTAATCCCATCACTGTGGGGGTTAGGGCTTCAAACTATGAATTTTAGGGAACACAAACGTTTAATCCATAACACACTTCAGAGTCTATAATGGCTGCTCCTATTCCAGCATTCACATCTATAATCCAACTAGGTAGAAAGAAAGGCTGGAGACTTTAAAAGTTCTTAAACTTCTTAAAAGTTTTGTTCATCACTGCTTAGATTGCATTAACTAGAACTTATTCACATGGTCACATCTAGCTGAAAATTAGACTGAGAAATACATTCTGGGTAGCCATGTACCAGCTAATTTTGGGAATTATAATTTTTTTTTTTTTTTTTTTTTTTTTTTTTTTTAGTATCCAAAATGTGTTTGGGATGGTTTCCCATTCATCTTTTTTTAAAAAACTGCAGTGTAGTCAGTTTGTGATGTGTCAATTCCCGGTGTGCAGCATAATGTTTCAGTCATACATACACCTATGTATATTTGTTTTCATATTCTTTTTCATTACAGGTTACTACAAGATATTGAATATAGTTCCCTGTGCTATACAGTAGAAACTTGTTTATTTTATATATAGTAGGTAATATTTGCAAATATTGAACTCCTAGTTTATCCCTTCCTACCCTCTCTCCCCCCTGGTAACCATAAGTTTGTTTTCTATGTCTGTGAGTCTGTTTCTGTTTTCCCATTCATCTTGATTCAGGGTGCTTTTAGTGCTGCTTCCAGCTTAAGGAGCATCCTTTTTTAAGTCTTGCTTTTCCTCCTGTAAGCTGGCAGATGACAGTGGAGCAAACAACAAACAAAACTACTGTTTGTGCATGGCTAAAGATGGTGGTGATTTTACAGCATCCTGGGCATTTCACATCCATGAAATAGGAACAGGGGCTCTGCACCAGATACTTTTCTTGTGTTTCCTCTTCTCCTCCTCTGGAGAGGGATGAATGAGATCTTTTGCAAGAGACTTGTTCTCATGGAGAAGTTGTCACTCCCAGAAAGTTGGAATTCTAATTCTTGATGGTGGGAAAAATGAATATTGGAGACATGTATCCATTTTTATCACCACTTGCAAGTAAGAAAGATAAAATAGATGTTGGATAAGCAAATAACAATACCCACTATAACCTCCCTAATTCCACTGGGGAGACCTACTAGATGCTGAGAGCTGCCTTGGCTGAGAAGCTCTGTCACAGCTCTGACCCCTGGTTTGGATCGCTTGGGTCTAATTCTTATTGGGTTGGACTAGATTTTGCTTCTTCCTCTTGGGTCTGAAATTATGGTGTCACCTTAAAGCTGACCAATCATTCCATCCTAACTGTCCCAGCTCCCCATCCCCCCATCCCCACCCCAAGTATGCTTATAGTATACAGGTTTGGCCAATTTTAGCAAAACAAAAACAAAGAATTGTTGGTTACTTAAATTCTTTTTTCCTACCCATTTCTCTCATAAAGGAGGTTTAATATCATGGGAGTGCCTCTTTTTAAATTGACTTTAACAGAACCAGATGGATTTGTCTTTGTAAACAGAAGCATGTGAATAAATGAGAGTGAATGAAGTGAGGTTTTGGCTTCAGCTCAACCACTGAGCATTTTATACGTGTCCTCTGCGTGATAATATAGGAAGAAATTCATCAGTTTTGACCAATAAAGATTTCAAGTTCAGCCCACCATCTTGAAATAAAAAATTAGCCATTTTCGAATAAGGCATACCAAGAGTAACAGTTCTTTGTCAAGTTCAGGGACATTTTATAGAAGTTTAGACATTATAAGCCTGTCTGTTGGTCCTGCATGGGATCAACAGATCTTAGCACATTAGACTCAGGAAAGGTTATGATACTATCATAATGGTACCTGAGTTCACACCATCCTGAATACATGTATTGAGAATATTGACTTCACAATGTACTGATGAGAATACTGTACACAGTGTGCTGATGAGAATACACACATGTACTGATGAGAGTACTGACTTCTCTAATAAAGATACCATCATTCAGTTGTTCAAAGATTAAGTGACCACTTATGATGAAGAAGCTAGCACTATGTTTGGCCCACAGAATACCATCAATAAATATCCTCTGAATCTGAATTTATATGGAGAAAAATTTTCAGTGCTATACTAATTAAATACAGTGCATGTCACTCTTTTTTAAAAATGAACTTAAATCTCATTCTGAATTTCCCATTTTAGAAAAACAAATATTTTTCAAATCTCTGTAACTAGTGTAGTATTTAGCACAATGAGCTAGTCAGTTATTTTTCATTAAAAAATATAAAAGCTTGTATTGAAAATTATATCCATAAAGTCCATTTAGTTTTACAACTTAATTATATGTAGTAAAACTTTACTGCCACATTTAACAGGTATTAACCTAATTCTTTTTAAGCAAAAGCAATATTTGACTGGAAGTGAACCCTAAGGTAAGGGGAAAAAAAGAACTCCCTTAAAATATTTCCTTAATATTTGTTTTTCAAGAAAGGTCAACTCAGCTAATGCATGAGTTTGCTTAATGTCTTATTTGTGTTATCTCAATATTTTTAGTAAAACAAATTTGTTACTATGGTGTTCAGTTTCAGCATTACCATGAAATAGGCCAATATCAGGAAGACAAAACCAATTGTGAGTTTTGCAATAACAAATTTTAGTCAATTGAGTTTATACTTTGGTTAAAACAATTTTTTAAAACTCAGTGAATAGCTGGGAAATATGAGTCTTTGAGATATCTCTTACTGTATTCTAGAGGACTTACCTATTTCTTTTATAATAAAGCCAAGCAAGAAAATGATTCTACCTGAGTGCTGAAAATACATTACTCTTAATCTTCATATACTTCAGAGTGAAATCTCACCAGAATTTCTACCTTTATTTAATGTGTTCCTGAATAAAATAAAATATTCTTTAAAGTTCTCAATAAAAATCCATGAGACACCATTAGATCCTTAAAATATGTTTCATATAGAATATTTACAACTCATAGCTTCAGAAGGTGCCAGCATACATATGCATGAGCAATAATATAGACTTCTTGAGTGATCATCTGAAATTCAATTTTACTTTACAACTATTTATTGACTAGTGTATAATCAGAGATAACAAGTTTATTTAATGAATGAAATCCACACTTCATATCAGCATCACCAACTATCATTGGTAGAGTTCCTCACTAGATATTCAACCATATATTAAGTTCTAGAGATACAAAAATATGTAAAGTACAGCTCCAAGAAGTTTGTATTATTGTTCTTGATGTTGATAATGCCAGCATATCACATTTGTATAGTGCTTTTAAAATTAAAAAATATACTTATATCCATTATTTCACTTAACACCCTCAATATCCTTCTAAAGTAGTTGTAGAACAGGTAAAACCATTTCCATTCTATAGATTAAGTGAGCCTCAGCAATTAGGCAACCTGCCCAGGGTCACAAGGCTAGACTGACAGCAGAAGTAAGATTAGAACTACATTTGTATCTAAGGATTTTGACACTTAATTAACTTCTTCAAAACATTTATTTAGGAAGTTTAGACATATTTATAAAACAAGACAGCATGGTAGATGCAGAGACCAAATGGCCAATATAAGACACACTAAGGAAGCTGTGGGAAGAGAACTTTAGATTTGGAGCCTCTCTTCACAGCCTTCAAGAAGAAGAAGGTTAATTTGAACTGGTTGTGAAGGCAGGTTAAGTTGCAGAAAAGCAGGAAAGAACTAGGAAGGCATTGCAGGCAGAGTATGCTTGATCCGGAATGCGCTGCTTGAAATACTGTCCTCCCTGGAACACAGTAAGCTAAAGGTAATTCATACTTTTAGCAACCCTAACTCCATAATGTCTAACACAGGCCCCCTGAGCATTTTAAATTGGCCACACCTCAGCCTCTTTCCATGACAGGCTCTCAATTAATTTTGGTGAATGGAGAAATAAATGAATGTAGGAATCAGACTAAATGAGTGGACAAACAAATATTCACTCAAGGATTGGAAAATCCCAAGGACTCAAGGATTTGGAAATCCATCACATCTCTGAATGACTCAATTAATTCATGCATTCCTTTATACATCAACTATATACATGAGTGGTTTGCAAACGGGAATGATTTTGCCCCCCAGGGGATATCTGGAGACATTTTTTTATTGTTGTTGTCACAGCTAGGAAAGTACTACTGGCATCTTTTGAGAATAGGCCAAGGATGAAGCTAAACATCCTACAATACACAGGAATGCACGGAAGAGCCCCCAGTAATAAAGAATTATCCCTTCCAAAATTTCACTAGTGCTGAGGTTGAGAAATCTTGCTTT
Organism: Camelus dromedarius; assembly: GCF_036321535.1. Lineage (NCBI taxonomy): Eukaryota > Metazoa > Chordata > Mammalia > Artiodactyla > Camelidae > Camelus > Camelus dromedarius. The sequence continues at coordinate 38,860,069 of NC_087443.1, read as the reverse complement.
ATAATAAGTGCTAGTGAAGATTTTAGTTTAGTGATGGAGACAGATGTTTCAAATATGTAAACAAATAGATAATTATGGATAATAAATAATAATTATAAAATGGTAAGTACTGTGGAAAAAACTGGGAAATATCATGGAAGAAATTATTGGGAAATTCTGGATACCTTTCCTGCTTGTGAGCAGGATAACTGGTCATTTCCAGAGGACAGCATTCTGGAAAATCTCGGCAGACCAATTAGAAACCCAAACACACCAGTAACCCAGGATAAATTAGGTACCCCTCTGGAAAAAATTCAGTGCCTAAGGCAGTTGTTCTGCTATTTTCCCTCTGAAAATGTGGCATCACCCCCAACAACACTGTCAGCATAAAGAAATTAAAAATAAATAGGATAGTATTTGAGACTCAATGAGAAATTCCCATTTTCTTTAAAATGCAAAGACAAATTTTTTAAAAATAGAAAACTATTTTGGTTTAAAAAGAGATCTAGTATCTGTCCAGGCCCCCTTTCTTGGGGGAGTCAGCTCTTCTCCACTCCTGATTCCGGGAGACTGATAATTGGGGGCCCTCTCATTTCTGCCACTGGTGGGGTCCACGTGGCCCAAGCTGGACCAGTCAAACTCTCTTCTGGGCACTCAGAAGGAAGGTCAATGAAGCAAACTCACTTGACATCTTACCCTGGAGAACTTGCATTCCTACCACCGTGAGTCCCAGAGCTAGTGTGACACTTGCTTTCCATAGGCCTTGATTCTTCCATCCTTGGCTCCTGGGAGAAACTCCAGCATTCTCCTGATAATTCCTTTTCTTCAGACCTTCTGGATTAAAACCCTAGCTTCACCACTTACAAGGTGAGCAGTCTTACAAAATCACTTAACATCTCTGTGCCTTAGTTTTCTCATTTGAAAAACAGGGATAATAAAAGAATCTATCTCTCAAAGTTGTGGGGAATAAATGAAATAGTATATGTAGAACTCTGAAAAAATTCCCTGGAACAGGGTAAATTGTCATCTTTGCTTGAACCAAAGAACCCCAGCTGATATAGTTTGATATTTTGTTTTAGGAATGGATAGTGACTCAAAGAGGGAAGTAGAAGAACCAGAGCCTTCTTTTTCCTAATTGCTCATCTATCCTTCCAACACCAGTGCTCATCGCAAGTGCTCCTAAAGCCTTCACTGATTGTTTCTATGTAGGGTCACCTCTTGATAGATACTGTTGCCTGAAATGACCAACATTTATTCAGTATGCATTGTCTTTGACTGCTAGTGTCTTTTCCTAGACTGTCAGGCCCTATGAAGGCAGAACCACACGTGGTATTTCTTTCTTTCACACTGACAAGTGAATACTCAGTTAGGAATTGTCAAATGAATAACTATGGAAGCCAATCTCCGAGATGCCCGCCAATTCTCACCTCTTGGTGATCATGCCCTTGTATAGTCCTCTCCCACAGTGAAGAGGCTGGCTTGTATATCTAATAAGGTATTGTGTAAATGAAGGTTTATGCCCTCTAAGGCCAAATACATATAAGATGTCTGAGTTCCTGCCTTACTCTCTCATAGAGCACTCTATTTAGGAGAAGCCAGCCACAGTGTCGAAAACACTCTAGTAGCCTTATAGGGAAGTCCGCATGGTAAGGAATTAAGTCTCTTACCTACAATCAGCACTTTTTTGCCACTTTGAGCCATCTTAGAATAGTATCCTCCAACCCTAGTCAAGGCTTCAGATGCTGGTACTCTAAGCAACATTTGATTGTAACCTCATGAGAAACCCTGAGCCAGAACCATCCAGGTGAGTCACTTTTGACCCATAGAAACTGTAAGATAATAAATGTTTATTGCTAACGTTGACCACTGTATGTAAAAACAGATTAAAAACAAATTTCTTCTGTATAGCACAGGGAACTGTATTCAATATCTTGTAAAAACCTTTAATGAAAAAGAATACAAAAATTAATATATGTATATATATGCATGACTGGGACATTATGCTGTACACCAGAAATTGACACATTGTGACTGACTATACTTCAGTTAAAAAAAAAAGAATTATCAACTGGAAAAAAAATATGCTGTACACTAGAAACTAACACATTATAAAATCAACTATATACTTCAATTTAAAAATAAAAAAATTAAAGTATAGATATAAATTTTAAGATAAATAAATGTTGCTGTTTTAAGCTACTAAGTTTTAGGGTAATTTAATACACAGCACAAGATAGCTAACACAATAATTGATTCCATCGTGGGAGAAACACAAACTCCATGTTTATTTGAGCTATTAAAGTGAAAGAAGGGGTGACAAATTTGTTTCCTTGAATAAACAATTCCTATAAACAAAGTCACTTTAATGTATGATGACTCAGTTCCCCTTAGAGGCTGAAGGCAGAAACAAAAACAACATGCATATTGTACCAATGGTAATTCTTAACGTGTCAAATACTTAATAATAAATACAATACCTTTGTAGATACTTCACTAATAAGAGATGAACAAGGTGGATTTCTCATAGAGAAAAGTCTTCTGAAATAAGTTGGAAAAAAAGATTTAAAAGTACGCTCACCATATTTTCTGAGCACCAAGTTAGAAAATATGGTTGACTTTTATGTAAACAGTGAACTAGAATGTCTGAAACCAGGATTGTCCTGAAAAATTCAAAAGATAATGGTCTCATTATCTAAGACTGAACTAGATGCTTAGATTATGCTAAAGACTGAACTTAAACTATGAAATTAAGGCTGCTAATATTAGAAGATTTATTTACAATGTTTTGATTTGTCTATGAGAAGATCAGCTTTAAAAAGACTTTGTACTGTCCTGAGAAGGCTAATTATGATTTTTTAGTAATACTAACTAGGAAAAAGCCTGCTAAGTAATGAAAAAACAAAATATGAGTCATATGCACTTAGAAAATCCAGGTACAATATTTCCTCTCAGAGTCATGATTTTAATAAACCAAGAAGACCTAAATGTTAAGTCTAAACGACTGTTTTCTTTTTTCTTTTTGACAGATAATAGAATACAAATTTGATTCTATCTAGCAAATTTCCTACAAATTAATCTTTATGTAGAGATCTTACAGGGTTCTAGCATATATATGCATGTATTATATTTATGTATACATGCATATATACGTGGTGTGTGTGTGTGTGTTTCCATAACTGTAATATTTCCATATGCATTGCATCTAGAATAAGATTCCAAGCTCTGGGCATGCCACAGTGCCTACCACTCACAGTTGTCTTGTGCACAGCCTGCCTCTCTCATTTACCTTATCTGCCTCAACGCTGTAGGCATTTCCGTTTGAGACTCCTAGTCTAAACAGTCACTAAGATCCCTTTTTGCTCTAAATGAGGTGAATCTGTATTTCTTCAGTGCTAAAAATCCCTTGAAATAATACCAAGGAGTCAGAATAACAATTGTTTCTATTAAATTCCACTGAAAACATTGAAACAGTGAACATATATGATGTACACAGCACTTGAGAAGAGGTAGGTGGATTGAGCTTCCAAAGCAACGTGACAGCCTTTATTCTGGATCTTTGTTACTTATCACCATGAGGTCCAGGGCCAGCACACGTGTTCAGGGGATGTAAAATGAAATGACTGAGTGGCACATCATTAGACCATGATGTTCAAGGCTCATTCTGTGAGCCTCTGCATTAATGGAGTGATATTCTGTTTGGCTTTATTCTATTAATATTTATAAAGTACTCATTACCATAGCAACTAAGTGCTTTCCACAGAGAACTGATCAAATTACTAAAGAGAAGAGAACAGAAGAGGGGAGGACCATTGCAGGAGTTGAAGCTTCTGATCTCCCTCTAAATAACCCTTTCCTTGACCTACATGACAAAGCATGTTTCTCATAGAGCATTTGTTTCATGCATACCCTCCCAGAATCCTAGCAATATCCAATCTTGGTTCCCTGGAACACTGCTGCATGACTTGTTGGGCTCATCTTTGGCAAAAATGGCAAAATAGAAGTAGTTTGTCTTCAACCCTAGCTTTCCTTCAACCCTAGCTTGCCTTTCTATGTCCCTTTTCCTCTTATAGGGAGGCAGTAGAGCATACTGTTCCAGAGCTAGGCTTTGAAATCAAATTGTGTAAGTTTGAATTCTAGCCCTTTCACTTACTAACTAGGTCTCCTTTGGCAAGTTACTTAGCCATTCTGCACTTCAGTTTTCTTGTGTATGAAATGGGGATACTAAGAATAACTTCATAGGGTTATGATGAGAATCAAGTAAGTTGATAAATACTAAGTGCATTAAAGAATATCTGGTACATAGTAAATGCTCAATAAATGTTAGCTTCACTTCAACATTATCCTCATCTTTTATTCCCAGTCACCAGAATACCCATGTTGTCCTGCTCTTCCTGGTTTTCAGTGAATGGACAAAACTTTTTTCCAAGATGAGGTCCCTCCTAGACACTGCACAGAGGAGTAAGGGAGGAAAGTGACCCATCTCTGGACAGATCAAAAATGCTTAAACTTCTACCATTAGAAACTAATTTCTCTGGGTCAAGCAATTCTTCTACAAATACATTCTCCTACTAGAGCATGCCTCAATCATTTGTCTCCAAGGGTAGAGCCAAAGTCACCACATCCTGCTCATACTCAGGTGTAATGAGTAATGTATTATCCTTCTCTGAAAATATGTACGTGTGTGCACAAAGAATTGTGACAAATCTATTAGTTCAGGCTCTGTGACAGGTGGAAGGGGCTAATAAAAGTGATTGAGGTGTGTTCCTCACCTTCATGAAAGTTAACTCCAGCAGGAGAAAATACTTATAAAGGAAACATCTTACCTAAAATAAATTAGTTTTCATGGTGGAGTTTTAGGCACAGACTCAGGAGGAAACTAGTAGGGTTTTCATGAGTTCCTAAACCACACTATGGAAAAGACCACCAACTCCGGCAGACGTGAGCCCATCCGACATGGAGTCAGATGGCATTCCTCTCCTTGGAGAGTTTCCTGCCTGGTGTGGTGTGGCAGTCTGATTAATGCTGCTGACTCATCTTTGCACAATCACAGAGACTATCTCAGACAAAGTCGGAAGCATCAACACCCAAACCCAGAAGTTAAGATTTCAGATAAGCACCCTTGAAACTTGGAAGAGAGAGTTTTAGGATGAATAAAGGGATGCATTCCTTTACCCTGTGGGTAGTAAATTCATTACCTCATCTGGAACTTGTTACTTCAAGAGCCTATATAAACCATAAAATCAGGTTCAAGAAGGTTGAGATAAATATATGAATGAAGAGTTACAAGCAGGCTCTTGAGATGAAGTTAAGGAGGTTTCAATTTATTAAGAATTTACCAAGGATCTGCTGCTGTGTACTGACCACTACTTTGGACACTCTCCTAACCTTCTGAAGGTCCACTCATTCTCTTTCATCAGATGTTCCTTGGTGCCATTCTTGAGGCAGAGGACTGGGGTGGAAACAGAGCTAGCTAACCACTGAGAAATTTCCTATATCCTAATGCTCTTTATTAGCATGATTTGCTTGCCAGGTCTTAATCAATACAAATCCCCTTTCTCCCTCACCGAAACCTTGGAGAATCATTCAGAAAGGGCAATGGTTCAAATTCAGGAGAATAATTAGAAAGCCTAATGTGAGCACTGGAAAAAACAAAAGGAAACCATATCTGCTCCAGTTTCAACAGTTTACTTGTCCAAAGTTGAAATACTCTTGCTAATTAAATGCTAAAGGCTATTTTCAGTCTTGCCTTCAGCACCCATGAGTGGGATGACTTTTGTTACAGGTAAAGTAGGTTGTCTCCTGGGAGAAGTGATAACGGGGGCTCGTGAGGCTCTGTTCTCCTTGTGCTCTTTTGCCTCAACTCACTGACAAATGTCCCAGATACCACTGTGTCATAGCTGGGTCACTGTAGGTCAGAGATTCTCAAAATTTATCATACATCAGAAACACCTGGAGGGCTTGTTAAACTAGATTGTCAGGTTCCACCTCCCAGAGTTTCTACTTCAGTAGGTTTGTGGTAGGGCCCAAAATTTGGATTTCTAACAATTTTCAAGTGATGCTAACTCTGTTGGTCTAGGGACCACACTTGGAAACATTGTTCTAGGTCATGATGTCCACTCAAAAGCAACCCTCACCTAGGAAGGATTACGCTCAGGCTGCCACCAGCCTCTTACACTTGAGGGTGGACAATGGCTCCAAGAACAGGGGGAGATTGGGGAAGAGGGGCTAGAGGGTCGGGAGGGGACACTGAGGCTTGTGTTCAGTGCTTTGCTGTTTTGCCAAGGAGAGGACTTTGGGCTGCTCCTCAAACCCATATCTGCCTATCATACATCCTGATTACTCTTTACCCACCTTCTGCAAGAGCCCTTCCTGCACCACAGAACTCCCACCCACCACCTCCCAAGCTGGCAACAGCTGCTTCCAGTACACACACACACACACACACACACACACACACACACACACACACACACACCCCAGCAGGATGCTTCCAGGGGCCAGAGTTTCCTCCACTCAGACAGGGGACCTTCAGAGATCACTCCTGGGCTCAAAATGCCAAGCTCAGCCCCAGACTAAAAGAGCAAAATCCAAGTGAAAATTTGAATCAACAGCAAAGTGTAGCAAAGAGGAGGGAGGGTGGGAAGGAGGAAATCATTTGCTACTCAAAGTAAGTACCAGTCACCAGGATTTGGTTCTGGAATCTTGACGTGTTCAGTCTCTTTTGATGTGTTCAGTCTCTTTTATCCACATATGTCAGTTAAGAAAAACTCCACACTAGGAAAGGATGAAAATAATGAATAAATCCACAGAGCAGAATCTGGGATCTCTGCATGATTTGCCCACCGAAATGAGACTGAAATGAGTAAGTCTTTCTGAGCCCACTCATCCATCTTCTCACATGGATCAGCTGAAAAGTGGAAAAAAAAAAAAAGATTCATGTACACTCAAACCCATACTCTTTCTCACTCTCCACAGAGGGACTTACTTTCCTTGTTCTGTAAATTCTGCCTGCTCACTGAGAAATCACATGCATGATAATTGGTGGAGACACTGACTGGTAGGGCTGGAAGCAGGCTGAATGACATTCCATGCTCCTCCCCACCCTCCCTGGTTCTCTTCCTTCCCTCCACCACCCAGAGATGCACTTACTTCCTTGCTGCACTTTGCCACCACAAACAAGGCACCCCCACTTTCTACAGAGCCTGAGCCTTTTTGGAAAATCTTGCAATATATCCCTCCTTCTCAACCCTTTTTTACAAAATGAAAGCAGTCATTTTTAAACTATATAACAAACCTTTGTTGTCAGAGATATTTTCTTTCTAAATAAATAATATAAAAATGTAGTACCACACCAAGTTAAATACCAACATTATCCATCTTTGTGGCTGTCAAAGGTAAAAGTGTTATATATATCACTTCAGTGAAAAGTGATTGTTGATAAACCATTAGATAGCTCATCTTCCATACAGTTATTTTTAGGCACTTAAGTTGGCATGAACGTGAATCTTAATGCCTTAAGTTAAAAATAATAATAATGGTAAAGATGTAAGCAAGTTGTGATTCTAAACGTGCTTTAACTGAAAACAGTGTCTCGGGAATACTTTTAAAAGACTCATTCTAATGTTCTTTGTGAGATTAAGTTTATTTCCCAGGTTTATACAATTCAATTGCATTTCTGCAAAAGAAAAGAATTCACCATCTTCCTCCCCTTATGACAAAGCCCCAGCAGCAAGTCATTATCACTTTTGACTAATCAGAGAGAAACCACCTGCAGGAATACTCCCCTTTCTGTCGGCTCCCAGCAGAACCTTCCAAATGATGATTAATCACTGAATAAACAGCAGAATTGACAACAGCATAATGACAAAGAGAAAGCAGAGAAGGGGCCTGAAGGGTGGGTGCATGTGGTCCAGCCCCAGTGGGTGGAAGGGCCAAGGAAGACGGATGACCCTGTAAGCTCTTGACACTTGAGTATCTTGTCTTTTACAAGGGGGTCACTTCTGCCAAATTCAGCAAATAAGGCAGCACGCATCAAGTGGACATGCTTCCTCTGGCTGTCAGAAGCAAGGAGGAACATCTTAAAAATTAAACTAATGAGCTTAAATTGACATCCTAAACTCAGATGATAACAGAAATAAGAGCTACTACAAATGACAGCCTAATCCATTATTGTGGAAGGCATTCAGAAGGTTTCACTGATTACAGCCTCAGATTACCCTAACCGTGTCCCTACTAATTTGAAAAATGATGAATCACTAAGTTCAAGCAGGGCTCAGAAGAGTCAATTATACTAAGCAGTGATATCAAAAGCTCATATTTTCTACACTAAGGAATAAAACATGTTATGCCTAATAACAAACAGAAATGAAGCCTATTACCCACTCTCAGTTGACCAAGTCATTAGCAATAAGAATGTTTCTCTAATTTTTCAATATTTCTTTTCAGGATATATACTCCCTGCCCCAAGGTATCCTACTTGCTGAAGTTTATTAACATGAAAAAGATTTGTAGTAAATGAAATATTGCTTTGCAGCCGGCTTAATGTCCTTCACGTGCCATCAGTTTAGAGGGCTTTCCTGCTCAAAAGAAAAGAGCATTTACTGGCCAGCTTATTATCTCCCAGCATCATCAATATTACCATTTTCTTCATCAGGATCATCTTCACCTTTATCAGTTCTTTTCTGTAAAACACAGAGAACTTCAAGTTCACAAAAGAATATCATGCACATCTTTCCATTGGTCCTAACTCCAACAGATACCTCCAGTCAGTGCCCCCTGCTACCTACCTGACATTCTTTGACACTTTCAATTCTGTCATGTCTCATGAACCACTTTCCATATTAATTCATGTCAACAAAAAATGTCTTGTGTGCCTGTCATATCATGTATCAGGATTTCTCTGTATTGCTAGGTGCACTTTTTTTCTGCATTATGGCTTATTCTCAACCATGTCTAGAACAATGTTTTGCACATTGTAGATGATCAGCAAATATCTGTTAAATGAATTTATTTTCTGCTTCCTTTTTTCCACACTCAACCAACACTAGATCCTATAGGTGAGATCTTTGACATTCTTCCCAAGGGCAGTTCTCAGGCATGTGTAAGTCACATTCAGACCTGAGTAAACTAGTCACCTTGAAAAATAACAGAATCTTGGAATAGATGATTATAGATGGACTTTGAAATAGTCAGTGAACAATCCCACTTCTCACTACTTATACTATGGCTGCATTGTGAATTGACTTTTCCCACCAAAGTTCAATCTCTGTCATCTTCCAATAGCTAGAGAGTTTAATCTCATATTCAAAATTTAGTTTTAGATTCAAACTCTTTGGTCTGGCTTTCAAGTTCCTACCTGAGCTGACCACACTGTCTACTTAGGCAACCTCCCTCTCCCCTCCCACCACTCCATTTGCCACACAAAACACACACACACACACACGCGCACGCGCCATGTCCCGTGCCTTCCCATTGCCTTCCCATGACAACAGGCCTGCTCCCCCTTTCCTCTCCTATTCAGACTTTCTCATCCTTCTTGCTCCCCACCACCCTTCTCTGGAGCTTTTCAGAATCTTACAGTCTTGCAGCAGATGCGTTGGAGGCTGTAAGCAGCACAGCCAGTGTGGGAAAGCACAGACTTTGAGGTCGTTCAGTCATTCCAAGTTCTCCACTTACTCACTACATGACTTAGGGCAGGTTGCTTAAACTTTCATTGACTATTCCTATTTTGTTGAAATGGGGGTGACAATATGTACCTTAAAGAGTTATTGAAAAAAAATTAAATGAAACTGTGTGAAGAACGCCTGGCCCAGATATAAAGATTGTCATTCATTTCTAGATCCTCAGGATAAAGCCTTGGGCCTGACATCATATATTAGTAAATTTTACTCAGTATCACATGGAAAGTGAGAGAGGGGTAAAATACACACACACATGATTCAAATTCTGTAAAGTGTGACAGCTTTGTTTTTCTTTTTATCTCTTTTATTTAAATTATTTTATCTCTCATTTAAAAACATCTTCTATTTCACATATCTACACAACAGACAAATCAAATATTAGACATCATTCACTAATGAGCAGCAGAAACTGAACATTTAAATTCTTATCCTAGTGTGGAGTTCCAATTCTCTTCCTCTATGTTACATCCTCCCACACCCCAAAGGGATACCTGAAGAAACCAGAGGGAGCCCCTGTGTACACAGGTGTGAATTTGCTGACGACAGGGAAGCACAAGGCTCCCCACACTGGGCTCTCTCTGTTGGGGAAATGGAAGGTCTGAAATCAACCAAGGACACAGAGGTCCCCCTGAAGGCAACTAAAGGCAGCAGGTACTTATGGTCAAATAGAAAGTAATGTATTGGGGGAAAACACCATAGAAATTACTAAGTCATTAGATAAGTAATACTTAAGTAGAGGAAAGCTAAATAAATGAAATGAAGGAAAATAAAAGAATAACATGAGGTAGCTTTAATTTGATAAATCTGAGGAATTTTGAGGGGTTTTTTTGTTTGTTGTTCATATGTATGTGTGTTTTTGTTGGTTTCACTTTCCTAACAATCGTATTTTTTACTCACAGCAATCTTTATTACAGTTAATTAGTAACCACAGAAAATAAATATATTCATAAATTAAGTTCTTAGAGTAAAATAGCAAAATAAATCAGAAAAAGATGCTTATTTCTTAAGACTTTCCTGGGAGAAGATCTTGGTCCCACATCTTTGTAGATTTTTCTTTAACATTTTTTATTGATTTATAATCATTTTCCAATGTTGTGTCAAATTCCAGTGTAGAGCACAATTTTTCAGTTATACATGAAAATATATATATTCATTGTCACATTTTTTGTAGATTTTTCACTTTCAGATTTCATGTCCAGGAATACACAAAACATGACCACTTTATAAGCAAACCAAATAGCACAAAATGTACCTTTTGTTCCTAAACCAAGTGAGTTGGAATTCATTAATGGTGCTTTTAACAAGTATAATATCAATAATATCAATAGCTATTTTCTATAATTCTTTAATTCTCTTCTCTCCCTGTCTTCCAAAAAGTAGATTTCTTTTCCCACCATGATTTTTTTTAATATAAAGTTCATATCTTGGGAGAAGGAGAAGGTTTGACATGTAAAGTTTTGCACCATTAATTATCTTTGCTTGTTAGATATTTGAATTTGGTCATGCATGTAGTATTGGCTCAATAAAATTTGCTTTAGTATACTTGAGTGAAAAAGAAAAAATTTTGTTCTTGACCTCTCACTATGGCATTTGGCTGTCCAACGATCTCCAGGCAAAGCAAAGCCCTAACTCCGGGTTGTCTGCACACAAATCTAGGAGCAGACTAGTCCTTCTCCCGGAGGGCCCACGCCTCCGGAATGTTCTTCCCTTCCTGATCAGACACAGGCCGAAATCTCTGAAGCTGTCTGCTCAGTCAGGCATTTTCCTGAAGCCTGTGGGTGGACTGGGATCAGAGATTAAAGTAGTGAAAATCTTTATTATGACTACAGGGTAGTCTATGCAAGCCATCCAGGGACGAGAGATGCTCTTGTAACTGCAAAGAACATCATTAGCATTCCCAACTACCTGTATGTGGTTGTTGTTGTGCCCACTGTGACCCAGTCAGGGCCCAGAAACAGTTTCCTGGCCTAGGGAATGAAATGTAAGGTGGCTTACCTCCCAGGCGAGGCTGGACACACTGAGACGGCATGGTCCAGTGACTTAAGCAATGGGCTGGAAATCCCAGACCAATTATGCCCTTTCCAGCATCAAATTGCTGTGTGATGCCAGGTGAAGCACCTACCTTCTCTGGACTTCAGCCTGGGCTCGTTTGCTACATGGTGGAAGTGGCTGCCATGAGACAGCATGCAACTGATAGCCTGCTGAGCCTTGGCTTCCTCATCTGTAAATCAGGAATGACTAGCTAGTGCCTGTGCTACCTCAAAGGGTCAGTGTAAGGTGAAAATGCATATAAAACTCCAGTAATTTGTACAGTGCTGAACAAATTGGTTCTTCCTAGTTCCATTACTTAGTAACAGGGCAAATCTGGGACTCAAATCAAGGGTTGCCATCTCCCATTCCAGAACTCAGCAAAATCTACACAGACTAAATCTTCTTTTCTTTCTGTGAACATCCAACAAATACTAGACTCAATGGACTCTGATTTCATGACACAAACATTCCTGATCTTTGTATTGGCTAAGTTCAGAAATTTTCTGAAGCCAGCACCACATAGGGGCATTGTAGTAGTTCTTAAAGCAAATGTTGAAGTAAGCCTTACTTCTCTTTTAAGTTCTCCAATGTATAGAAAGTTTCTGCTTGAGGATTAGACACAGAATAGCAGGGCTGCTTCCCTCCACGCTGAATCACGCTTGGCCTTCCCTCATTATATCCCTAGTTAATTCTTCAGTAATTGGGGAGTTATGGTCTTTGCAAATGTCACAGTTTTACCACAGTGTATTTACTTCTGGGCGGATTAGCATGAATGTGTCAATTGTCTTGGATTGCCAATTTTGTGGGAGTGATTTGAAAGCCTGCAGAATAAACTGTTATTTAACTTGGGGAAATTGGAAGGAAAAAAATGTCAGCATTTTATGTTTGCTCCCTTTGGTTCATATTTGCATTAAATCCTCATAACTAAAGGCAGCTGGAATCCTGAGTATAATGATAACATTGGTGGTGAGAGGTTTGGACCCGGCTGGAAGGTGGGGCTTGTGTAGGAGGCAATTTTTCCACGCAGATGTAAAGCATAAGAAATATTTATTCATAAGGATTACATATGAGGATTATAAAATATGGGCTTGTTTTTAAGAAAACTTGTTCACAGTGTAAGCTGAAAGTATTCAGCTAGCTTTGTCTCCATGTGGACAGTTCCCATCGTATCCACCTGCAAACATTCCCCATTCTGTAGAACATTTGCTTGTCACTCATTATCCAGAAGAAACTCTCGCTTGGGGTAGCAATGCAATTAAATTATTTATACAAATTTGTTAACTTCAAACTGACAAAAATAAGTCTCTCTTTTTTCTGAAATCACTAGATTTAAGGGCAGGACAGTTAATGAGGCCAATATAATGAGAGTGTTGAGTTTTCGCACACAGGCACTGCTAACTATAAACGATCATCCTGTGTGCTTACTGTCATCGGAGTAAGAAGCCAGGGGCATTGCTCTTCTCCTTGGTTCCCATGTATCCTTTTTGCCTTGCTTCTCTTCCCTCTTTAGTTTCTTGGACATACTACTAATGACCTCTATTATGATCACAAGGGTATTTTGTGTTAAAGATGTGCACTGCAGAGCAGAGACACACAGACACCAAAATGGTGGCCACCCCTACCATAGGTAACACAGGAGATGAATTTTGGCCACAGTCTTTGGTGAAGCCTGGATTCCAATAGATCGCCTATGAAGAGCAGGACATCACTGCTGGCTAAGCCATGAGGTTTAACCAGACTTGATTTAGAAGAATCTAAATAACAAGAATGGCCAATTATTGTTGTTTGGCCCCCCTTGCCTTTTTTTTTCCCAAAAAGAAAATAGAAAAACACAGTGAAAGTGTGCTGTAGTAAAAGAAGTATTGGGCTAAGAATCTAGAAATTTGGTCGATAGTTCCAAACTTCTAACAAATTCAGAAAGTTTGAGCAAGTCACTTATCTCTGTGGTCCTTGATTTTCCAATATGAAAATGAATGGATGGAACTAGAATCTATAAATTTGTTCAGCTTTCAACCTCAATGATTCTATTTTCACAATGTTCACTTTTTATCAACTGTTTTTCTCATTACATAAGCAATGTACGTTCGTTATGGAGTTATAACAAGTAAACAATAAAGAGCAAAAGTAAAATTATCTACTGTCATACTTCTCTGAGATAAAAGAGTTTGCAAATATATTATGTTTATATTTATTTGCAAATATATCAAAATGAATCTATAGCAAATATTGTGAAATATATTAAACATTGAAAATATATTAAAACAAGCTGATGCCATGCTTTTTCCCCCCAAAAGTTGACACTAAGTTTCTTTCTTATTCCCAGAACACATTGGATCCATTTTCTTTCATTTTCTCTATTACTGCAGGCCTGGATACGAACTAATGCTGGGAAGACGTTGTCCCTGGCTCTCAGAGAAAGCATAGAACTTCAAAAGAGCACTCAAAGGAACCATAAAAATTATTTGGAATTACTCTCATTTTACAGATGAGAAAGTTGAGGCCAAGAGAGCCTAAGTGATAGGCCAAACATCATAACATCCCTGGTTGGCAGAGGCAGGACTAGAACAATGGTCTCCTACCCTCTGTTCTAAAACTGTACTCTTTTATTACTTGTTCTCCAAGATTTTTTTTTTTAATTTAAACAGGAAGGTTGAAACCTTTTTTTTTTTTTTCCTGATTGAACTTCAGTTAATAACAAAACTTGATATAACCAACTTTTTCTAGTTAATGGAGATCTCACCTTACCACACTCTAACTTCACTGCTGGTCACTTAGCAGAAAAAGTATGTGAGCTCATGTCCCTACTACCCCTCCCAGTGATATGAGACAGGCAATAGAACTTTAATTTTCCTTTAATTTATTGAGTTTTCCTTGGACCAAATGAAGGGACATCCCTACATATATATACCTTTAAAAAAAAAAAAAAAGAATGCCAGGAAACAATGGTAGATACTTAATAAATATTTGTTGACTGATTAAGCTTGCTCCAATCAAAGGCACTGGTTTTCCTGGTGTTCTTGTTCTACAATGAGATGGGGAAATAGCACCCACCCACGCCTATCTCACGGAGAAGCAGAGAGAGAAAGGGAGAGAGAGAGAATGAGAAAAAATGAGAGAGAGAGAGAGAGAGAGAGAGAGAGATGGAGATCAGATCCTCGGAAGAAAAGCACTATGTTTACTCAGATCTCATTCATATTAACCATCAGGCCAAAGCACCTGGTCCCTGAGAGGCTTCTCCGTCGATGAGCCTGTAGGGCTTGGTCTATCAATGGCCTCCTTTCCCGGATCGCTCCCCCTAACCTTGAAAACTCTTTACAGGCAATTCTATTTGCTTTCTTAAGTCATACCTGATCCTGGTCAAAGTCACTTCAAAAGCTTCTAGTCCAGTTGTCTTTTGGTTTCTTGTTTTCTTTTTTTCCCTACCCCAGTGCAGTGGAAGGATACAAGACTTTCTCAAAGACAAGATGGGGGAGACGTTTTCTTGTTTTGAGTAAAGCCTTCTGGATAAGTCTGACATGCCCATCACCTCCTAATTCCTGGATGAGAATCCCTGATTTTGGTTCAGCAGAAGAAGACTGTGTTCTAGAGATTGGAGATAGTGTGGTCTGGGTTTCATCACTGGTTGGAGGAAGCGAACGGCAATCTCTTCCTTTCGCTAGGCTCCTATGTTGTCAGTCATAGTATTGTTTCATTTTATTTCAGAGTATATCTTGGTATCTTCCTACAGTATCAAGTGAAGTGATTTATATATAGTAGATTCTTGATAAATACATGAATTAATTAATCCCAAACTTACTTTTCTCTTGCTACTCTTCACTCAGTTTTTACTACTTAGCTGGACAAGAGTCTCTTCAGTGGGTGCCAACCTTAAGCATGCATCAGAATCACTTGGAGGGTTTATTAGACAGATGGCTGAGCCCCACACTTAGAGTCTTTCATTTAATAGGACTGGGATGGGACCTGATAATTTTCATTTCTAACAAGTTCCCAGGTGAGGCTGATGCTACTGGCGCAAGACCTGCACTTTGAGGACCAGTCATCTATCTTATTCAAGGGCTGTGTGGGGTCTTGCTTTTCCTAAAAAGGTTGATTTTCAACCACGTAAGTACTCTATGCATACTTACCTCTATGTTTGGGCATATTTTTAATCAGTGGTTTGATTTGCTTAGCAATTTTCTTAAGCAACACTATCTATGGTAATTTGCAACACTATTATTTGTGTGTGTATATACACACACATATTAATCTTTCTGTCAAGAATTTAGTCTAGATATTTTTTTCACTTATATTATTATTCTCGTCTATACGTAAAAATGATGCTAATTAGCATAGGCCCATGTTTTAGTCCTCACCTAAAAGAAATTAGCACCAACACTGTATTTAGACTAATAACTTTGAAGAATATTTATTGTAGAGAATCATCAAATTTATAACTGGAATAGGCCACAAATACAGCTACCAATCTACTTAATGGATGAAGAAACTGAAGCCCATAAAGTTGTGAGTTTTCCCAGATTTCACAGTTAAGTTGTAGCACAGCCAAGACTAGACTCCAGCTCTCCTTTCTCTATTTCTTTAATTTTTTTAATACTGCCATGATGCCTTTTTGGCATTATGTGTGAAGCTATAATTGTGTATGAGACTATTGAAATGCCTAATTCTTTTATTTTTTAAACCTATCTCCATTTATTGAAGTCTTCCAACAGTTAATAATAATTCCTCCAGTGATTAATTATCCAAAGATCTATATTTTTTTAAAAAAATACATTTACAAAAAAGATACTCTGTTACCAGAAATATCTCATTGTTCTCAGGTACTTTGCTAAGTACTTTATGTGAAGTAGTCCATTTAATCCTAGAATGAACTCTAGGGATGTGTATAATCCCAATATTCATATGTAAAACTTGAGATACAAGAGGTTACTTGGCCACACCACTGGGATTAGAATTTACTACTGCCATTTTCTTTTCTGAATCCTCACTAGGCAATGATATTCATGAGGGCAAGGACTGTATGTGTTTAATCACTATTTCCAACCCAGTGCATAGATCATAGAAGGAGCCCCAAAAAATGTAATAATAGAAGCTTATGGTTTTAGGCAGCAAAATCTATAACTTACTGTTACTGCCGTGAAATTTGTGTGCTACCAAAAATTTTCCAGCTATTTTAGCAGAATTGAGCCCCTGTGGAAGCCTTTACTTGCAAAAGGCTTTTTAGTTATTTACAATTAATTGTCCCAATGGTAAGTGTGACTTGTCATCTCCCCATTGCCATTCAGCAGAGGGAAACACATAACCAAATCACATCCAAGGTCAAAGGCAAGTGAATGGAAGAGTCAGGCATGAAACCAGTGACCCTGGCCCTGAATCCAGTTAGTTACGCCTCCGGCTCCTGGTGTCTTCCAGGATTTCTACATAGTTCCAGTCTCTCCTCACTTTGCCAGATGTTTACCACATCTTTCAAGTGGAAGCAAGTCCTGTCAATTAGGCTCATCAGGGGAAACCCACTCTACTTCTCTGAAAGAGGAATGGCAGAACCAGTTTGTCTAAAATAAGAACTGACGTGATTCTTTGTCTGAATTCTGAAGCTGTTCTGACAGCACTTTCTTGTTGGCTAAGGTCCCACCAGTAATGAACTGGAATATAGAAACAAAGGCTGTTCTCATGTCATTTCCCAACCAGGGGGCTTAGCATTGGGTGAACACTGAAATGTCTGCATGTTTATCTAACTCTTGATCTTCACTTTTTCCTACCTATACACTACATCAAGTTCCCACTAGGATGCACTCACACAAAAACTGTATTTCCATGTCTCTACAAAAGTCCCAGAAAAAAAAATTAACAATTTCACCCCCGATGTCTCCAGATTTTGTTTTCTCTTGAGGGAATAAGTGAGTGGCTGAAAATAAAATTGGTAAAAATTGCACTTAGAATTTAAATGCCATGGCTTGTCTTTAGTTCCAACTTCATAATCCACTTTCATGCCTATGCTAGCAGGTTAGTGGTGCCACATTTGTGTAGTTCCTTTGAAATTTTCATAATCTCATTAATTAAAGAATTGAAGAACATAAAAGGTGAGAGTATTAAGGTCAGGCAAGAACAAAAGCATAGCTCAAGACTTGGATATTTAATTAGATTTACCGTTAAGATATTCCTTCTGGAGTGAAAAATCACTCCAGATTAGCTACTGTGGATCTAATCTAAGAAGTAAGTAATAAAGTTCATTGCAACAGTCTTTCCAGATTTTCCCCATGCCCTTAGAATTTGAGACAGCAAACCTCAAACCCCAAAGTATTTCTCTGGAGAGATTTCCAGGTTGAGCTGGGAACCACAAATAATTAGAGCAAGCTGACTTGTAGACAGTAGCAGCTCTGGCAAATTCACCACAAGGGCATTCCTTGGCATACTTGGTGAGTTGGCTTCCAGGCAAGAGAGGCCAGAGGAAGAATCTCCACTCTCCACATCAGTGCCTTGCCTGCCTCCTCCCTACTTTCTCCCCCAACTCCTACCTACAAAATAGGGAAGAATGTCAAAATTCTAGCCCTAATTGCTTCAAACTGGTTAAGCAGTCACAATCAAATTGAACCTATGATGGATTGGGGTGAGGATTTGGGGTAATATTTTATACTTTGTGTTACTCTAGTTTAACTGGATTTTTTTTTTTCTTTACCACTTAAGTCAAGGATAGAGCTTAAGTCAGAACAAGGCTTGAAAACTCAGTTATTTGCAGGAGTGAGGCATATAATGTCAACACATAAAGCAGACTGGGTGTAAGAAGAACACATCCCACTCAGTCTAGCTTTATTTTCCCAGTTTAAATGAAAATACGGATGTAAAAAAATAGATTGTTCTTACTTCAACTCTACTACATTAAAAGAACATTCCAAGGAAAATGGTAAATGGCAACTGACACAGGCCTCAATGTTGGCAGCAGAGAATGGTGGGAACTGTGGAAAACAGGAACACAATAACCCTATGCAGAAGTGGTGGTCACTGCACACCTCCAGCAACTTGCTGACATGCTGGAATTCAGGACCCAGGGTTGCCAAACTGCTTGATGTTTCAAGAGGAACCAGGTATCTGGACTTTTTCCCTATTGGCAACTTAGTCTGTTTTCTGTTGTTGGCTGCTGTTGTTCTTTTAAGAAGCATTGTTCTAGGTAACACCATATGGGCCAAAACAAACAAAATAAAAATCTTGTGTGCAACCGTGCTTTTGGGTCTTCAAATCACAGTCAGTTGGTTCCATAGTTTTTACTTCCCCTATCTCTCCATTCACCCACTCAGTCTTCATCCTTCATACACAGTCCTCACTTTTGGCTAAATCTAAATTCAGTCTACAACTTTGGGATCAGCACAGACAGAATTTGTTTACCTTTGCTTCCTATATGAGGTTAATGGTTAATAGCACATGCATTTTGAGGCTTTTTTTTTCAGTTATGGCAATTGGTGGGCCCTTATCTATGTGCAGTCTATTGCCATGAATAGCACATTTGTAATTTTTTTTAATCTGTCTTTGTGAAGAGTCACATCCATGGACATGAAATGAAGCAATGCCAATAGGCCTGCATTGAGTGGAACACCAAAAACATAGGAACAAATCAACTAAACAGTGAGAGCAAAAAAATATTTCATGGCAGTAATACTGAAACTGTTAAAATCAAAAGATAATCCAACATTGGACTTGGAAATAAGTCCTTAGACATAAGTTCACTTCAGTCTACTCATTTTACTTCTGAAGGAACTGAGGGCCAAAGAAGAGTCAGTGTTTGAGGATGGGTAGAAACCTAGCTACTGGAAATTGGATCTAGGACCCACGACTCTGATTTCACATTGAGTGTGGTTTCTGTTACTAGCTATTAGCAATTTTAACAGTACTATCATACTAACTAATGTATATAAAATTGACAGACAGCAAGTTTATACTGCATAGCATAGGGAACTATATTCAATATCTCGTAAGTTATGGTGAAAAAGAATATGAAAACGAATATATGTATTTTTCTATATGACTGAAGCATTGTGCTGTATGCCAGAAATTGACACAACATTGTAAACTGACTATACTTCAATAAAAATATATAAAAAATAAATTCAAAAAACAATACTATCATGTGATTGGAAAACTTACTCACCAAACTGAAAATGGGCAAAAAGAAGCCTTCCCTTTGTCAGTCTACTTTTGGGATCTACTTTTGATGGCATGTCACATAGCTCCATAGCTCCAGAGAAAACAAACTATCCTATTATTCTTTTAAAATTTGTATTCATTTAGCAGTAAATCAAGACTTACTATTCAACAGCTTTAGTCTTTACTCTGTGATTAGCAGGGTCCACTGTGCTACACAGAAGAGCATTAAACAAATTAACTCAGCACCTCGTGTCTCAACTCTAAATATAGTTTAACCCTGAAATTACTCAATCAGAAGATGACAATACTTCACTCTCAGAAATACACACTTAAATATTTTCTGTAGGCAGTCTAAGGCTGGAGTGTTAGTAGTCACTGTTTCTAGCCCTCAGGATTCTGGGGTGTATTTGGCCCCAAGTATCTCAGCTTATAAAAAGAGTTTTTATGGCCAAATTCCAATAGCTTGACTGCACAGTGTTGTGGAAAAAGCGGTGGGCCCCCAGCAGTAAAGAATGGTGACAATGGATATGTCCAATCTGGAATTCAGTTTTCTCATCTGTGAAGTGACAGGTTAGAACAAAGTGATTCCACACATCTCCTTCAAGTTTCAACATCTACTTCTTGTACCACAGCTAGTAGAGACTGATTTGAGGTTCTGATGGAAACACTTACGTAAGCATATGCATAATCAACATCTTTAAAGTTACCATATTGTGTAGAGTTAATTGCTTACGTGGTCAAGAATACACGCCTTGTTAAATATTTGACTTTTTATTGCTGCTGCTGCTGCTGCTACTGCTACATGTTTAAATATTTTTTGATATTTTCTTTATATTCCAGGTAATTGTTTAAAAGTTTTGGAGTATCTGCCTTTACAGTTCGACAATTTGTTAAACATACACACACAAATCTAAAATTTTTGTTTAAACCTTAATCTTTTAGGAGACCCAGAAGTAAGAGGGAAGGAAACACTTACAATCTGTTGGCTTTTGTCTCAAGAGGGAAATTTTTTTTCATTTTTTTAAAGTCTCTGACTTTTTCCAACACAAGCATCACAGGAAAGAGACGAAATTGTAAAAGAGACACTAAAAAGTCCATACACTGCATTTCCACTCATCCTTTCAACATTTCTACATCTTGTGGTGCTTCTTAAACAATTAGTTGAAGATTGATGCTTTTCAGGATAATGAAGCATGGAAGTACCTTAAAGACATACAGTTCCTTTTCAGTTCCTTCTCTGCATGGGCCAGGATATTGGAGAAAATCAGCAGATTTCTGAGTGTTAATGTTCAACCAGGTACAGTACTGGGTATAAAGCACAGAGGGCAAGACAGATTCGTTTGACAGGTCCACCACTCCAGCCCATTGAAGTTGGCATGTACTAGCCTTGTATGTTGCCTTGTCTAATTAGCTGCTGAGCTGTGCCCTGGCTCCTGATGGAAACTTAGCGGGAAAACTCCTGTCACCAGGCATGATGAAGTGGTGCTTGATTGTGCTACAAGATGTCCTGTGGCTGCAGTCCAGACTGTTTTGACTAATCATCAACTTTGCAGATTCCAACACCAAGGCTTGTCTACCAGTGTAGGAGCTTTGCAAAAGTCAGCCTGAATGATCTCTAGCAGCAGAAAGAATATAAGGAATTGCTTTGTTTATGTATATTTTTAAAGGACTGACTACAATAGGCAGCATCATGATTGTGCCTGAGAAACAGGCGACCACTTTCAAGTTGACTCCTCACAGCATCATTAGAGAGAAGCAGAAACGTTAGTCCTCTGCATAGGGCCACATCTATCACCACCCTCAGGTTAAATTTCTAGTCATTTTATAACTATGTAACTATTCAGTTAACTCCTCACTTTCTTTCCTAGACTAGGAGTTTGCATCTCATTTGCATCACGAAGTTGCAACTCTGTGCCTTTGTACAAATCACTTATCCTCTCTGAGTCTCAATTTCCCCACCTGTAAACTATTTTATAGGTTGTTGAGAGTGATTTTTAAAGTACTTAGAACAATGCCTGACACATTGTAAGTGCTCATTAGTGTTAATACTTGTATCATTATTTTTATGGCATTTGAACCCATCATTCTAAAAGTAAATGTGGTAAAGGAACACCTGTTGATAAGCATCGTTTGTCCATTGTAAATCCTAAAATTAACCACAGGTGTCAAATGATAGTTGCAGGTCTAACTAGAATCATCTTTAGAAGGCTGTATTAACAAGTTGTAATAACAGGTCTTCCAGTGCCACTTTCCCAGCTGTTACAGGAGGAGCTGGCTGTCTGTTTCTCTCCTATTGGTGATCATTATCATACCCTGATGATGACAGAGGTCATCCCAAGTGGTGTTTTCAAGGACAGAGACATATGCCCACTATGGATGAAAATAGACTTGAATGTTCATACTTAACATTTTGGATGCCTGTCACTAACACACAATTATAACTGAGCCTAGAAGAATTACCCCCTGTCAAAATGCAGCTTTTAGCTCAGAAAACAGAAATAGAGGATGTAAGATTTGGACACAGACAGGTAAAATTTGGCCCAGTCCACCCCAGCCCCCATTTTCAAATAGGAAACCTGAAGTCCCGAAAAGTGACTTCCACGTTTTTGTCAGAGTCAGATTTCCCACTGTCACCTGCACTGAAGCAGGGGCCCACTTCCTCTCTAACCATGGGATGAATTCCCACTTTGGATATGGTCAGAAGGGGTCAACTCAAGTCAGCCATTTAACTCGCTGAGGTTCAAACTGAGGTTTCCCTTCAGTTTATCTGTGTCTGAAGAAGACTTCCTAAAATAGAGGCTAATATAAAGAGCAAACATTATTTCAGACTATGATATAGTAGTTAAAAATAGGCATGACCTACAAATGGCCAATAGGCACATGAAAAAATGCTCAATATCACTAATTATCAGAGAAATGTAAATCAGAACTACAAGGAGGTATCACCTCACACCAATCAGAATGGCCATCATTAAAAAGTCCACAAACAATAAATGTTGGAGAGGGTGTGGAGAAAAGGGAACCGTCCTACACTTTTGGTGTTAATGTAGTTTGGTGAGGCACTATGGAATACAGTATGAAGATTCCTTAAAAAAACAAAATAGACTTACCATATGATTTAGCAGCCCCGTTCCTGGGCATATATCCAGAGGGAATGCTAATTCAAAAAGATACATGCACCTCAATGTTCATAGCAGCACTATTTATAATAGCCAAAATATGGAAACAACCTTAATGTCCATTAACAGGTGACTGGATAAAGAAGCTGTGGTGTATATATATACATGTATATGTATGTGTGTGTGTGTGTATATATATCTCTGGTGTACACATTATGCTGTACACCAGAGACTGACACACTGTAAACTGACTATACTTCAATTTTTTAAAAATTCTTCAAAAAAAGAGCATGATCAATTTTTAAAAAGAAGAGTCTATATATATGCATATATGAAAAGATGCTCAAAACATATTTTAAGTGGAAAAAAAAGTTGCAGAGCATTCTATAGAACTGTCCATACACAATCCACAGAGATGTATGTATGTGTACATACTTGTACATAAATGCATGGGAAAAAGCCTGGAGACATACACACTAAATTGTTAGCAGCTGTCTGAGGAGGGGAGGACTGAGGAAACCAGAATAAGTAGAAGGTAGGAGGACTCTCTTATTTTTATTATACCTACTGCAGCATTGTTGAAATGTTATTACAGCCTTAATTTTTTTTTTACAGTAAGTGTAACTTGTGTAATTATAAACTTGTTTAATGTGTTTAAATATATTAGCCATGGTTTATCATCATCTAAAGCATCCCCAAAGCTTAAAGCTTTTGCAAAACCTATTAAAAGAAAGGGAAACATTTGGCATGAGGAGTTACTTAACTGGCTTCTATTCTCAAACCAAGGCACTCTAGTGAAAATGCATCTCTGCTTTGGTCCAGTAATAATATACAAATCTCAGTTTGGTTATTAGTGGTGCCAGTAATATAAATACCACCTCAGAATATTAATTAAGCTTCTAAAGCATTTTAGAGACTACATGAAAATAGAAATCCATTAGTATATTGGGGTTTTTTTTTAAGTTTGCACACAAATATACATACAATAATATCTCTCCTATTTGAGCAGATAAATTGTGTAATTTTAAGGATTAATCATAGAACCATGCTTTTCATTTAGGAAATTCCATCAGAAATGAATTTTAATTAATAATGACTTTATTACCCAAACCTCATGGTTAGTATAATCACCAGCAGCAAAATAAAAATCAAACTACATTAACCCCTCCTAGCAAAATTATCTTCTAATTGTAATTTTACTTTTCTCTAGGGAATGGTAGATTATTTCACATTTAGAAGTTTTTATTGGATAGCTGTTATATTTGAATGTCAGTTGAAATTTTTAAGTTCTTAAATTTTAGTTCAATTTTTCCCATAAAACAGTAATAAAAGATCCAAACTGTTTTGTTGCTTATGTAGGGAAATCATCAGAGAACACGACTGAACTTCTGCTTGCACCAATAATGACTAGGTAGCCATCATTTTTAAAAAACAGTGTCACAAAAGCTATTTCGATGCTGTCATGCTTAAGAATAATTAGTTTCCATCAAAGCAACAGATTATCCGTTCATGTTGTCCACTGGGTCATTACAATGAACAACCAATACAGATAAATGATATCTAATCTTTTCTGCTCTTCTGTTGGGCTGATGGATGGTTATAACATCTCCAATATTATAAGGCAGAAAAATTATGCTGACATTTAGAAGCAAAAGCACAGAAAGATAAAACTAAGTACAAAGCATGCCCAACACTATTGGGGAAAAAAAGAAATATCTAAAGATAGATAGAACTGAAAACAGAATGGCAATTAGGCCAGAGGAGAATTATGGCAGGGAATGACTATACCTTGTGGGTGGCAGGCAGCTCAATTAATTATATAACAAGAAGGGGGAACCCGGGCATTTCCGTAAGACACATTATTAAAAAGAATATTGACTTAAGCATCTTTTAAATTTTATGCCCTAAAAGAAGACAAAAGGGTTTCCCTAGTATTGATCTGCTCCTGAATCAGGTTGACTTTAAGGGATCATATAATGAGAAATGGTTGAGCAGCAAATGAGACTAAGAAGGAACTGCAATTACTTACAACTCACATTTACCAGGTTCAATAGATTACAGCTTTTCCATGTCACTTTGTGTTCATGTTGTATTTGTCAAGTAGAATTGGAGAAAACCTTTCAGCTTGCCCTAAATATGAAACAGCAATTTGGGACTGTACCTTTGGTTCACTCTATTAGCATTTATCATTTATAGAAAAGCTGAAATGAGGATGGCTTTGACTGAGAGTCAAGACAAAAACCATCTTTAGGCTATTATTTCAGAGATTTAGAAAATATGTACCGTTATAGCTGTTTTTGCCTTGGAAAATGTCAATCCCACTTTCTACTTTAAACAGAAATAAGGGAACTTTTTAGCTCAATGAGTGCTAATTTGGCTAATTTGGCTACTTAGAAAATTCTGCTCACTCTCATCATTGGAGAATCAGCTGTTTTCCAGGAATGCATCATATTCTTTCCATCAAAAACAAACAAAAAACCACACTCTCTCTAAATGTAATGAGTGATCCTGGATTGGACTTTGGAGCAGAAAAAAGGAGATTTGTGGGAAAACTGAGGAAATCCAAATAAAGTCTGTAGTTTAGTTAATACTAAACTGAGACCTTAGTTTTGATAAACATATGGCAATTATGTAAGATGTCAACATTAGAAGTTGAGAGGAATATATACAGGAACACTCTGTACTATCTTTGTGACTCTTCTGTAAATCTAAAATTATTTCAAAAGTAAAAGAAAACAAATATGCTTCCCAGGACTAATCCTCCTACCCCCATCTCACTTCAGAATTAATAGTAAACTGGCAAGTGAGTGGATGCTTGTTGGACTTACACACAATGACATCATTGTGGTCCACTGGCAAGACTTCATAGCAAGGTAGAAGAGTTAAAAAAAAAATCCTAAAGTTTCTGGATGTTCTTCCTTAACACACACACACACACACACACACACACACACACAGACACACACACACACACACACACACACAGGAAGAGAGAGAGAGAGAAATAAAAATAGCAGGTATGCTCTTTTCTCAACTGAGGGGTGCTTTGTGCTTCTCAACTGAGGGGTGATTTGTGCCCCCAGGGGACATTTGTCAACGTCTGGAGACATTTGCTGTTAGCATAACTGGGAGGTGCGAGGGATGATGCTAAATATCCGACAATGCATAGCAAAGCCCCCCATAACAAAGAATTATCCTGCCCAAAATGTCAGTAGTGCTAAGGCTGAGAAACACTGCTTTTAGCAACTGAAACTCAAAAGCAAAATGGATGAAAAGAAATCAGATTAAGGAAAAGCTGTATCCGATCCTCCTTTTAAAGGAATACAATAAAGGGTAGGAGAGATTCCAATAAGGAATGAGTGGCCAGAGTGGCCACACAAGTTTAAGTGTACCATACCACAACTCCTCCAAGCAGGACATCATGCTGGCAGTATCTGGCTTTCTGGAATGTCTACCCCTCTTTTGGGGGCTTATCCAAATCAGTTCTCCTTATTTAGCACCTTGGCTCAGGTCATACCTTTGGAGCCCTTTATACTCCACTGTTTTAAGATTCATTGATTTCTCCAGTGGTTTTTTTCCGTTTTCCAGATGCATAGAACTTTTCCTATGGATTACATTTAATAATGCTTATAACCCATTCCACCCTTTACCTGCTCTGTGGTAAATAATGTTTTAAATATTACATATTACTTCTATGATATTTCATTGAATCTGACACTGTCAGTTACAAGATGCACCATTATTTTACATACCACTAAAAATGAAAAGATATTGCTGATTATTAAATAAGTCATTACCAATTATTAGATGCATTCCAATAATATAGACATAAAATGTGAAAGAAATCTGTCTTACGAGAAATGATACATAGTTTTATTATGCCTTTAGTATTTATTTACTATGTATTTTTACTATTACTGCATGAAAACATATCTTATCACCCTAAGTAGCTGGAAATCCCCTTAAAAGCCCACTTCTCTTGTATTTATTTATTCATCCTCAGCACCAGGATCAAACCTGTAACACCAGAATCAGAACTGGAAAAATAGTAATGATAATAGGACTTTACATGCTATACACTCATGTTACATTACACATTCCTGTAAGCATTTCATTGTCCAAAGAACACTAAGAAGTAGGACTATGATTTTCTCCACTTAATAGATGAGGAAAGCAGGTGATGAATGTGCCCAAGGTCACCCAGCTGGTGTGTAGCAGAGCCTCAGATTATCCAGTTCTTTCCACTGCAAAGCCCAACTCCTATGCGGCTTTGCCGTCATGAACCTTACAAGTAGCTGTGAGCTACAAAGGGCAGGTTTAGCATGGGCGGGACAGACCATAATATGCTTTTTTGGTCACATTCCACATGAACAGTAATTTTATAATAAATATCATTATCTTCAAAAACAGAGACATTAGCAACAGTAACCAAAAATTAAATCAAAATTGTCTGATTCCAACTTTAAGCCACTAGAGGGCAAGAATTAATAACCCTCAGCTACAAGCCAAGAACATCTAACAAACTTGCTTTGAATGTGATAATCGCTTTATTCACCCTATGAGAAATAGTTTCTTTTCAAGTTTGCCCTAGAATGAAATTTTGTGGCACTCTTTATAATAAAGACCTATAACGCTTTAATTTTAATATCATTGACAAGATATCACATCAATATTAAGAAATATTTCAGTAAAAGGCTAGCACAATAAATTCCATCTCTTTAACCTCCTCCAAATTCTTATGTCATAGTTTTATTTCCATAGGCTTCTTCATTTTATATGCTTTTGTACATGGATCAATTCATATTGGTTTCTTTGTAAGATATATTATAAGCATCTTTCTATACCAACCCTCCCAATTAGCATATTTATGTCAGCATAATATTTCCACACACATTTGGTTATTAAAGCATTTCCGTCATTTAAAATATTTAGATAGTTTCCATTTTATGTGCTTATTTTAGTAGAGTTTCCACCAACTAACCTACTGAAAATAACACCATAATGACTGAATGGGTTGGGGAGCAGGGAGACTTTTTACTTCTGCAGAATTCTTTATGATTCATCCCTGAGTTTGGAATTACTGAGTCAAAGGATTTGAATCTCTTTATGACATGACTTCTTGATAGTTCAATGCTGTAAAACAGAGATACCCACATTGAACTGTTTCATTGTTCTGGAAAAAGGGGGGGAGTTAAAAAATAGAATAATGATAGCTAGCATTGACATAATACCTTATACCTTTCAAAGTGCATTCACAAATGAAATGCTCTCCAAGCTGTGAGGACTTGACTGTCTCAGGGACACAGTTACTGATGGAGCTCACCAATAATTGAAGTGAGTTCAAGAGAGAATATTACAAGATCAACCAATGTTTTTTACATTAAGAGATGAAATAAAGTCTGTCAGAGAGAAAAAGAGGTGCCTTTAGATTCTTCAACTGAAATATTGATCTGATTGATCACAGACATACTAAAGGCATAATTACATCTGTTATGTAAACCTCACAGTTCATAAAGTATTGAACAAGAGAAATAATTGTTTTCCTGTTAATGAGTCTGTACACTAGGCTTTCAGTGACTCGTTTATTATTTAGTTAATTTCCAAATGAAGGGTGGCTCATGAGCATTCAGTTAAATTGGATAGATTACCACCACTACCACCAACCTCCAAAGTCAGGCTCCCATCCAAAATATACAGTGGAGTGCTCACCAAAAACCAAAACCACACAATTCTTTGAGTCATAAGAAGTGCAAACTCTACTCAAACCCACCAGTTACTATTTCCCTTGACTTGAGTTTCATAACAAAACCATAACTTAAAGTCATCCTAATAGAAGCTTTTTAAGTAAGATTATAAAATTAACCAAATAAACTTGTGAATCATAAATAGGATGGTACTATATGGCAGGCAAGATCTATGAGGTGATTATAATGATGGAAGTGCCACCAGAGTAATAGGATCCACATTGTGGTTTGGGAATAATCCTCCAAATGAAGGATGTCTTCCTGTCACCGTCCATGCAACACTCGATATGCCACTTACAGGTTTCCAAGGCCTTGCTCACATCTCTTTGTGCCGTTACAAGTTCTCCTCTATCTACTTAAAATACCTATCATTGCCAAAACTTGGAATAACCAAGATGTCCTTCAATAGGTGAATGGATAAATAAACTGTGGCACATTCAGACAACGAAATATTATTGAGCACTAAAAAGAACTGAGTTATCAGGCTGTGAAAAGACATGGAGGAACCTTAAATGCATATTACTAAGTGAAAGAGACCAATCTGAAAAGGCTACATGCTGTATGATTCCAACTATATATGACATTCTGGAAAAGGCAAAACTATGGAGACAGTAAAAGGAACATTATTGCCAGGGGCTGAGGTGTGGGGAGAGAAGAAAGGGGTGACTAGGTGAAGAATGGGATTGTTTAGGGCAGTGAAAATACTTAGTATGAAACTATAATGTTGGTTACATGTTATTATACATTTGTCTAACCCTGCAGAATGTGCAACAGCAGCAGTGAACCATAATGTAAACTGTGGACTCTGGGTGATAATGATGTGTCAGTGTAGGTTTATAGATTGTAACAGATGCACCACTCTGATGGGAGATGTTGATCTTGGGGGAGGTTTATGTATCTGGGGGCAGGAGGCATGCAGGAAATCTCCATACCTTATGCTCAATTTTGCTTTGAACCTAAAACTGCTCTTAAAAAAAACAAACTATAAAAAAAAAAACAAACCCAAACCCTACCCACTCTTCTTCACCTAATACTACCTGTCTTTCAAGGTGCAGCTCAGGGGCCACCTGGGAACCGTATTGTATTTGACCACTTTCTCATGCCTCCCCTTGACTTCCAGCTGCTGGAAGGCAAGGACCTTATTTTATCTGTCTTTGCACAGCACACAGTAGATGCTCAGTAAATGTTGGTTGAATGAATGTGTAAGAGGAGAAGCCTTTTCCAACCAGCTCCAGTTTTGTGAGGAAAATATCTTGTTTGCCTTTTATAATTAGCCAACATACAAAGGTGCCTGGAAAAGAACAGAAAACCTGCCTCAGCTAAAAGACCACCCAGAAGTCCACCATCTTCCAGATGCGGGATACTTTCAGGCATAATCTTAAGTGTTAAAACGAAGCATCCTATAACAGCTTGGTTTGTTTTTTTTTTTTTAGCTCTATGAATCCTGCTTTCACTTCAAGCCCCATAATGATTAAGAGGAAGGGGAAATCAAAGCTCTTGTTTAAACCAGGTGAAAAGTGCATTCAAGAGCTCCCTCCGCCTGGTTTTCTGCCCACACAGTGCCGAAGTGTATCAAGTGCTGTATTGCTGAGAATGTCTCACTGTGGTTCCAGTCACAGAGAAAAAAGAAATTCCCTTGGTTCCGATTTACATAGTCACAAAACAAAACCCGACTTTACATACATAAAGGGCATATACATGAAGGAGAATAAGAGCCTGAGAGCCCAGCTGGCAAAGCGGCATCTGCCTAAATTGAAGTGAGTAATTTGTAGCGAGGAGGTAGGGCTCTCATGGAAGGCACCACCTACCTATAGCTTTCTTCGCGCTCCTACAGATAATTTTTTAAATGCCTCCAACTTGGGGTAGTCTAGCATACACAGAAGCAAACAATCAGTTCCTGAAAAAGAGCTTTCTGGGTGAGTCTGAATACCACACAGGTGAGGAGGGGAGTAGTTGTATGTAGACAAGCAACGGAGGATTCATTTCTTGTTACTCTCTTCCTCTGTTGTTTATCATCCTTTCTGTCCAAAATGTCCATCACCCCACCCCTTCTAAGGACATCATTGCTGAGAGGAGTTTGAAGCAGGATTAGTGGTCATCTTTCACTCTCTGGCAACAGTACCTTTTTGGAGGGTTGTTGTAAATGATTCAAAGTAATGTTGTAAAGTGTATGGCAGAGTGCCTGACACATAGAACACGTAACAGATGTGTAAGAAAGATGAAAACAAACCATTGAGGGTAGAGTAGGGTGGTAGCAGGAAGACCATGGGGCCCAGGCCTCACATTCACACCAGACCTCCAGTTTAACTTCTAAAGTTATCTCCAATGAGATTATACATATAATTACAAAAACAAATTGAGACGTATAATTACAAAAACAAATTGAGATGGAAAGACGTTTCATTAGTGATTTTCAAATTGTCTCCTGTAAGTAAACCACATCACATTTATTGCTTTCTTTTTTATATAAATCCTATAATTGGAAAATATAAAACCATTTATGTAACTCTACTTTTGGCATTTCCCATTTTTTAATTTACTAGGAAGTTCAAAAAAAAAGGAAATGGCTTAGGTTTCTTGTGATCTCGGAGATCCAGACTGGAGAATTGTAGATCTGGGGTCTTTCTTGGGAAGGATTAGCAAAATGCACAACCAGCAACTTGTCTAGTCAGTGCAGTCCCACAGAAATACAATGCAGGCCATAAATAGGAGCTACACATGCGATTTTAAATTTCCTTAGAGTCACGCTTTAAAAGGCAGAAGGAAAATTAATTTAATAATATATTTTGTTAACCCAATAGCATTAAGCTATCATTTCAATTAATATAAAAATCATTAATGAGATATTTTTACATTTTTTTTTCACTAAGTCTACCAAATCTGGTGTGTGCTTTATCCTTAAAGCCCATATTAATTTGGACTCACTTCATTTCAAGTGCTCAGCAGCCATGCATGGCTACTGACTAGTACATGAGATAGCACAGGTCAAGAAGGTACATCTTGCAGAGCTTTCCCTTCAGTTTTGGTTGAAAAGAGTGATAACTGGCACTTACCATTTTAATTGTTAACAGTGATATTTATAAGAGGCAGGTTAAAAAATATATGAGATTGCAAATGACACCTAGCAGACCTGAACTGAAAGTTTTTAACAAGAAAATCAAATACATAAGTAAGAATCCTTAACTTAATCAAACTTTAAGAGCTAGAAATCTTTTTAGCATTTCTGATAGTTTTGCCAGGCCATGTTTTCCTCCATGGACAATGCTTCATGAACATTTTTGCAGTAAGAAACCTACTTTGAAAAAGCATAGAGGTTCTGAACTGATTGTGACTTGGGGATACACGGAATAAATAAAATTCTGTGAGCAAATTACAGTGTCCTTTATCAGAAAGAACTTTGGACTTGGGCTCCTCACCCTGATTTCATGAGAGCAATCCATCTTTTTTTTTTTTTTAATTTAAAGCAATTCATTTTTATCTGTCTCAAACATTAAGTTTCTGCATGAAAGTTTTTTTGAGGGGGAAAATGTTCCTAGTGGAGGGGGAGAGAGACTGAAAACTACTGAACAAAATGATTGCTTGGCTAAATGAAAAAAGTCAGAATTAAAAGTTACATATTATATATTTGTATTTATAGGACATTTTGGAAAAGGCAAAACTATAGGGACAGAAATCAAAACAGTGGTCTCCAGAGGTTGGGGTTTCAGGCTAGGGGTGAGAGAGGGACTCGAGGGAAGTTTCTGGAGTGAAGGAAATACTTCATATATTGATTATGGTGCTCTACTGCTAAAAAAGGGTGAGTTTATTGTATGTAAGTTATACTAAATTACACCTGATCCCATAAAATACCTCTCTTAGGTCCCCTTTGTCTCTAACTGCTATAATTCAAGGGGTTGTTGGCAGAATGTGTGAAAAGTAACTTGGATATTCAAACTATCATTCCTTATTTTTTAAACTGTAGTGGGCACTTGTAGGTTTTTACTCCAAAGGACATATTCCTTCATCTCGGCAATAGCATTCCATTTCCTTTTGGGGAGCTACTTCTCCATGGACTCTTATTTTGGTGAGACTGTCGGGTAAGTTTTCTCCTACTCAAGAAATGGACATGTGATTTGATCTTTGCCAACTAGATACTCTTTTTCGCAGACTTCGAATCGTTATCATAAAAGGAAGAGTGATATCCTTAAAAGAAATGTGAATTGGTTTCTGCTTTCTAGACCTCCAAAGCAGCCCTGGCTTGACTTCTTCACTGTTTCCTAGCCCACCGTTTAATTTTTGTATCAGAATCCACATAATGGCTCATCCAATATCATCTCTAAGCCCTCTGCACACCTTCTTGTACTATAAAGACTAGAAATTGAAACTACATTTCCCAGATTCCTTTGTAGCTAGGGTTCGTATGTGACTTGGGTCCACCAAGCAGGGGTGCCTGAAAGATTTGGAAGACAGCTGTGAGCTATGTGAGTGAGGTATTGGCTTCACCCAGGAGGTAAAATCATCTGAAGCAACTTGAGTGGAAGTTCTTTTATTTGCAACCAAAGAATCCTACTCATACATCTAATATCTTATCATTCATTTACTGGGTATCTGCTATGTGCCAAATATTACATTAGACCCTGAGGATATAGAGATGACAGAAACTATTGTTGCCCAGCAAAATTTCACAGCCTGGCACAACCACTTTGGAAAATTATTTGTCAGTCTTTACTAAGGTACTAAAACTAACTATATGCTTATGCTATGACCTAACATGTCCTCTTCTATATATGTTCCTAAGAGAAATGAGAGAATACATTTACCCAAAGACATGTTCAAAAATATTGGTGGCAGCTATTTCATAATAGCAAAAAATAGAGCCGAAATATGCATTAACAGTAGACTGCATAAATAAATAACATATATTTGAGATATCATATAATGGAATGCTATACAACAATAACAGGGACAAATTATTTCTATATTCAACCACGTGGATGAATCTCAAAGATATTATGTTAAGGGAAAAAAGTCAGACACGAAAGAGTATATGCTATGTGATTCTGTTTACATGAAGTTCAAGAACTAGTCAAATAAATCTATTGTGATAGAAGAGTGGTTAACTCTGGGGATGGGATATTGACCAAGTAGGGGCCCAAAGGCACATGCTGGGGTGCTAGAAATGCTCTGTATCTTGATCTGGTGGAAATGTGAAAAATTATTAGGCTGCACAGTAAATATATGTGCATTTAAGGTATGTTATATATGAATAAAAGAGGGGAAAAAAGAATTTTAAGAAGCTTGCTGGACTATCAAGGGAGCAATGAGTTCTCCTTGGAGCAGGTATGGTGATGGCATTCAAGGAAGCTCAAGGGACTACATTGTGAATGGCCTTGAATACTAAGATAATAAAAATATCTTTAACAAAATTGTCACCTATTCTTCTTTTGAAACAGAAAGCTGATTTAAGGAAGAAAAATTAATTTTATTGTCACATTAGTTCTTCCCCAGGCTTTTACAGAATGCAATGCCCTTCTATAAATAACTGAAACTATCTTACATTTTTTATTGTAGTATAGTCAGTTTACAATGTTGTGTCAACTTCCAGTGTACAGTATAATGTTTCAGTCATACTGAAACATACATATATTCATTTTCATATTTTTTCATTATAGGTTACTACAAGATATTGAATATAGTTCCCTGTGCTATACAGAAGAAACTTTTTTTTATCTATTTTATATATAGTAGTTCGTATTTGCAAATTTCTAACTTACAATTTATCCCTTCCCACCTCATTCCCCCTCTGGTAACCATAAGTTTTTTTCTGTGTCTGATTCTGTTTCTGTTTTGTACACAAGTTCATTTCTGTCTTTTTCCTTTAGATTCTGCATATGAGTGATATCATGTGATATTTTTCTTTCTCTTTCTGGCTTACTTCACTTAGAATGACAATCTCTAGGTCCATCCATGTTACTGCGAAACTATCTTACATTTAAATTGCCAGTGAGAAAAATTAAATTTTAATTAAAAAATACAAATCCAATTACATATGGAATCTTTGGGATCTCTCAAGTATAAACCTCTTTTACTTGGTACTTTGTAATATGACCCTTAAACTATTTTTGCTTCTGGTTTTTCAAATTATGGTTTCCTTAAGGCAACCCTAAAGGCTGAGAACCAAAAGAAAATAAGGACTTTATTTACCATTATTGGAAATCTCCCAACCTTCCTACTCAGCTCTTAAGTGATTTTATGTAATCTGGAAACTCAGCTGAGTGACAGGTGAATCTGGCCATTAACCATTAAAAGGTTATAGTATAATTGTAAATAAAATTAGGATGCTCCCTGATGAGTGGCCAACTATCTTTTAGGCTTATTTTCATGTTTGTCATGTATTTTTGAGAAATTGTTTCTAAGTTTAGGGGATCCTCTCCTTTACTTCAATAGGTGTATATGCAGTATTTTAAAACAATCAACTGTTTAAAATCTGTTTTTAGCAAGATGGGATATAAGTAAATAAGCAGATTATCAAGGTGCTGTCTTTCCATTCACAGAAAAACCTGCAGCATTTTGATTGCATGTGTTTATCCAAGTTGCCTCACATCCTGGGAGTAATGGAAGGGATGCTTACCAACCTGATTCTGCAGAAATGACAGACTTTTGCAAAACCCAGTATGATAGTTAACAATGCTGTATTTATTGTATACTTGAACTTTGCTAAGAGTACATCTTAAATGTTCTCACCACACGCGTGTGTGCGCGCACACACACACATACATTAAAGTAACTGTGAGATGACAGATGTGTTAACTAATCTTTTGTGGTAATCATTTCATAATGTATATGTATATCAAATAATCACATTGTATACCTTAAGTTTACACAATGTTATTTGTTAATTATATCAATAAAACTAGGAGGGTGGGAAAGCAATACAGAAGGCTTCTCTACAACATAAACAAACATGTATAGCGTGTTTATAGGAAGGGTGGGGCTGGGAGGAGAAAGAAAATGTAATTTTGCAACCAGGTCTCTAAAAAGTATCAAAATTTCCAACAGTCTATGTGTATGCAACTATAGGTTTCTGAATTGCCACCTCGTTTTGGCATTTCTATCTATTATGGAATTGTGACACATAGATCAAATGCCATTTCCCAAATATAATAAATAGCAAATTTCAGTTATGCTTCACAGAGACAACTGGAAGACATCTTGCAAAAAGAAATAATTTAAACAACCCTTTGGAGCTTATTTAGCCATTCAACTCTTCATTCAGTGAATATCCATTTATGTAATTATCATACCAAACATTGTGCTAGGAACTGACACAATGAATAGAGTACAGTACTTCCTCTTGAGGATCTTACAGACAGTGAAGGAGAGAGACATAAATGAATAATAATAGTAATGAGTAAATAGCACCTCTGAGGAACACACAGGGTTCAAAGTGCAGTGCGGACCAAGGCCACTTGTGCTGGGGCATCATCAAAGGAGGTGATACTTGAGTTTACTCTTTAAAGATGGAGAGTACGAGTTAGGAGGGGAGACATGAGGGAAAAATGACAAGAGATGAAGTTGGGGAACTAGGCTGGAGCCAGATCCCAAAGGGCTTCATAGGCCTTTGGAGTTAGTTCTGTAGGCAATAGGGAGCCAATGAAAACTATTCAGATAGGGAGTTAAGTCAGACTGGTAGTTCCCTATTTGTGCACTAGCATGGTGGTGTAGGGTGAGACTGGAGGCCGGGAAACCAAGTAGGAAGTTGTAATGACTGTACTGACAAGAATCATGAGGATAATAACAGAAGGAATGGAGAAATGGGGACAGTTTTGAGAACTATTTGGAATTTATGGGAGTAAAGACATTGTGATAGGTTGACTATTTTGGAGAGAGGGAGGTCTCCAAAATGTCTTGTTACTTTTTAGCTTGACTGACTGAATGGATGATGATATCATTAATGGAAATAAAACTGTAAGGGGTAGGTTGTTTTGGAGAAAAGAAGGTATACTTAGTTTTGTAACTGAACGTTGAGCATAATTTGACTATGTGATACTCAGAGCTCAAATAGGCAGTTGAAAATATAGAACTGGAGTCAGATTGGCCTAATTATTTTGGTTCCCGTTCCTGCAAAGAAAACAAGAGCCCCTAGAAGCACAATCCTTGGTGTCTTTTAGAATAACTTCTTGATAAACTAATGTTCCCTTCTTCTTGGGACTTTGTTATCAAACTATGTAATTTGTTTAAAAGGGTGGAGATATTCAGTGCCTCTCAGAGCTGTCAGATCAAGGCCAAGTCTTCATAATTCCATACAAAATTATTCATATCTTCTCTAAAGGAAAGGCTATGAGAAATGAGATAATATATTAAAGGAAATCAAATAAATTTACAATAAAAGATCATTAAGAAATGAAATCTTGTCAGCCTAGATAAATGGGCTCGATTATTACATTTAAGTCAAACTAAATTACTGTCCATGTATCTATTAAAGCATTTATAAGTGTCGAAAATCTAGATGTTAGGATCTTAACTGTAGGTGTAAAATCAAAGTGATTTTGATAAGTTTAAACAATCTTTTATCATGAAGGAAAAGAGATTTAAAAATCAGAAAATAATATAAAAGTCACAGAAAGGTTTATAAAATTCCTTCTTTTAAACACTGCCAATGATTCGGGAGGTTAAAAATAAAAGACATTATCTGCACAATTAAGCATAACTGTCAAATGACTTCAGATTCAAATAAGTAATTACAAGATTATTTTTAAGTTGGGAAAATTTTATATTTCCTTCTTGAAGAACTAAGAGGATGCTGCTGAAATAAATTCAACTTGTACAGATGAAAGCAATTTGCTTCCTCACTGATGCTGTCTTTCTAGCAGAAAACTTAAATCATTATTGCTCTGATTTAAATGAAATCTCCCTTAACTAGATTCTGTCTAACCAGATACCTTAATTAAGCAGTTAATCTGATATTGTTTACTCCCTCCTGTGTAGGAGAAAGAGACAAAAGATAAAAACATTGTGTGTGTGTGTGTGTGTGTGTCTGTGTGTTGTTTTCGAATTGAATTGAATCCACTATGGAGGCTTTTCAAGGATGACTCTGACACCAGAGAAAGTCTTAGTTCTGGTGGCAAAAAGATACATTCACCTGTACCTGTTTACACACCTGGAAAGTTGGGAAAGGCACCCATGTCACTTGAACCACTCAAGTTTTCAGTTTTCTCTCATGCAAAAAAAGTAACTGGACTAGATAATACCCAAAGGACTAATTGCTAAACCTTAAGAAGTGTTTTTGTTTTTTTAATTTAATTTAATTATTTTATTGAAGTATAGTCAGTTTACAATGTTGTGTCAATTTCTGGTGTACGATATAATGTTTCAGTCATACATATTAATACATATATTCATTTTCATATTTTTCATTATAGGTTACTACAAAATATTGAATATAGTTCCCTGTGCTGTATGTACAGTAGAAACTTGTTCATCTATTTTATATATAGTAGTTAGTATCTGCAAATCTTGAACTTCCAATTTATCCTTTCCCACCCCTCTTCCCCCTGGTAACTGTAAGTTTGTTTTCTATGTCTGTGAGTCTATTTCTCTTTTGTAAATAAGTTCATTTGTGTCTTTTTTCATATGGTATTTTTCTTTCTCTTTCTGGCTTACTTCACTTAGAATGATGATCTGCAGATGCATCCATGTTGCAGCAAATGGCATTATTTTATTCTTTTTTATGGCTGAGTAGTAATATATATATATATATATATATATATATATATATATATATATATATATATACACACACCAAAAGTTCTTTATCCAGTCATCTGTTGCTGGACATTTAGGATGCTTCTATGTCTTGGCTATTATAAATAGTACTGCTGTGAACATTAGGGTGCATGTACCTTTTCGAATTAGCATTCCCTCTGGATATATGCCCAGGAGTGGGATTGCTGGATCATATGGTAAGTCTATTTTTAATTTCTTAAAGAATCTCCATACTGTTTTCCATAGAGGCTGCACTTAACTACCTTCCCACAAACAGTGTAGGAGGGTTCCCTTTTCTCCACAGCCTCTCCAGCAATTATTGTTTGTGGGCTTTTGAATGATGGCCATTCTGACGGTGTGAGGTGATACCTCATGGTAGTTTTGATTTGCATTTCTCTGATAATTAGCGATGTTGATCATTTTTAAGAAGTGTTTTTGAAACAAATTCCTAGGCCCTATACCAGATCTATAAATCAGAATATTTGGAGAGGAAGGAGGTTTGCTCAGTTTTCATTTATGTTTTTGTTTTTGTTTTTGTTTTTGTTTTTGTTTTTGTTGGGTTCACATGGGTGAACAGCCATGTTTGGGAATCACAGCACTAAGCTAACAGTTTTAAAGGCCTATGAAATTATGAATTAGACATATTAGGATTCTTAAAAGCAAGAATTCAACAAAGCAATATATTTGACTATCCGTTCAATTAAATGCAAATGTGGTGGCTATTGTAGTCAACTCCCCAGCACCTTTGCACTCATGATCATCCTGTTCCTCACACCCATGACCCAGTCCTGGCCACTGAGACATGGGGGCATTAAGAAAGGTTTCCTAACTAGAGCTATTCAAACATTCTGTCCAGATTCAAGAGAAGATTTTAGTTGGCCAGACTGGGATTCTCTGCTCTCATCCTTTGGCCAGAGTAGTGCAGGCAGCAGACCCACCAAGATCACAAACAATGAAGGAAAATTGAGGTCTTATTGGAATAAAGAGAAATCAAGGCACACAAAAATACCTTTATTCCACAGATAATTACAGATTAAGAAACCAAAACTTTAAAGATTGGATTACTTGCACAAGTGTCAGTCTGGACAAGGGGCAGAGCCAGGCCTACTCAGTCTTCTGAACTCCAGTCCTGGGTTCTTTTCTCTACACCTTGACCTTCTCTGGTATAGTCATAAACACTCTACAGTTCATTACTTGGGGACTTGCTGCTCTTACATAGTAGCTTTAAGAGCACTGTGTTGGCATCATCTTGACATTGCTTTGAACACCACAGGTGTACATTAGCATGCAATAGAAATAAATACACTTATTTAATCTTATATACTTTTTAAATGATGGTGACATACACTGATGGTTGTCTACTAATACTCATTCCTAACCTACATCTCCCTTTGGCAGAGCCCATTTCTGAGATAAATGTTAAAACACTGGATGTTTTCCCAGCCTTCCTTGCAGCTAGGGCATGAAAATGTGACTCAATCTTGGCCAGTGGGCTCTGGTAGGAAATTTGCTGAGGATGTCTATGAATGGTTGTCTTCTCTAATGAGACACAAGAGAGGGAAAATTCTTTCTCTTCTTGTTGATACTGCCATGTGAGGATGTGATGCCTAGATCTCCAAGGGCCAACTTCTAAACATGAAGGACAAGATAAGGAAAGTCAAAACACTGACTGACCATGGCACAATGGAAAGATGGAAAGTGCCTGGATTTTTTATGACATTCAGATCCATTCTGCCTCTGGACTTCTTGATATGCAAGCTAACAAATGTGCTTTTTGTTTGTTTAAACCAGTTTTAGGGTACTGAAGACATTCTAACTGACGAAATGACATACTAGGGATCTATACACCTGGAGAAAATTGAGCTAGTTTCTAAGACTACTGTGTACTCTATACAGTGCCTTACCAAATGCATATATATACTGATAAATACATCTGACAAAATAAACAAAAACATATCTTCCCCAAATAGTTAGCAATGGGTGAGGATTAGGGGACATTGGAATTACTTCTTCAGGGAAAAGTCTTTTAGGTGTAATAGATCTCTCATTAGAAAAGTTATTGATATGTAAATGAGCTGACTCTACCACTACTCCTAGAACCTTATGATAACCTCGCAATCACCCATTTTGCAACTGTAACCCAGATGAGCTCTCCTTGTTTGTCCTTTATCCTTATGAACGTACTTTTTCCTTAAATATTAAAAAAAAAACTCAATGGTTTTTGAAACTGAATGATGAGTAACAAAGATCTAA
Source organism: Camelus dromedarius (assembly GCF_036321535.1). Lineage (NCBI taxonomy): Eukaryota > Metazoa > Chordata > Mammalia > Artiodactyla > Camelidae > Camelus > Camelus dromedarius. Next base: position 38,819,389 of record NC_087443.1, on the reverse strand, counting down.
TTGCTGTTTTTTAGTGTTTCTCAAAATTTCATAATGAAGAAAAACGTTAAGTGTCCTGATCTTCCAATCTCATTCTGTGGGAAGCTTAGTGCCTTCACCAAGACTCATGTCTCATGGTCAACTCTCATTATAATTTCCTGCTCCCACTTGTTCTACTTGTTTCCTGTGTTTAACATCATCCCAAACATTGCACAAGGCCCTTTTTGCTTTAACTTCCAAAGATACCTCTAACTCGAGGTATCTATAGCCCACTTTTAATAAAGGCTTGGGGCTAAACACTTCAACAATTAATATTAGGCATCCTTGTTTTTAAATTCCCTTGACCATCCCTGTCATTAATCATCCTTTCTCCTTGGGCCATGACCTCCCAATAGGCTTCTGGGCCCTCTCTCTTAACAAACCACTTCACAGCTCCCCACTGAGTTCCTTTTCCAGGCACTTATGCCCCTCTTTTCCTGGGAAACTCAAGAATTCCTCTCACCTTTTGAGCAAAACACATCAGCACTCTTCGATTCACCTTCTTGCAGAACTGCCAGAATCACCTTTTCAAATAAAAGATGTCCCTCAGGTTATTTTCTTAAGTCGTTAAAAAATCCGTCTTCAAAAAAAAAAAATCCATCTTCACTGAGGTAACTATGGCATTCCCCTTGTAAGATAAAAAGAAGTAGCAGATGCAGTTAGTTTTTATAAATAGCAGTATTTTTCTTCTCACTGTGCCAGAATACAAACACTTTGTATTCAGTGCAATAAGATGTTAACATGGCACAATTTCTGCCTTGATTTTTGGAGAAGACCTGGTGGCCCGTAAGTGTCAAAGCTCATGGCATTCCAAATTCAATACTAGAGTATCAGGAAGGACTTGCCAAAGTGGTGACTGAAAACTGTTTGTGGACCTCTAGCCTATTACTCCATCTAAAGATATAAAATGTCTGAAGTTGTAAAGGAAAAAAGAGGATTTATTTGAAGAGTTATTGGTGTTCTATGCATTCTCTCTCTCCCCCAATGAGGGAAAGGTTGGAGGAGTCTGTGCCTCAGTTAAGCCAAGTGAGAAAAGGTGTTTGAAACGGACCATTCAAGAAGCCCAGTATCTCCTGGAGATTTGAGAGCAAAAGGACTGTGTGGACACACTGGAAGAAAACTGTACCTCTGTTACCAGCCAAAGTAGTGTCATCCGAGCCAATAGAAGGAGTCAGAGTTCCACTCAGAAGCAAAGGAAAGCTTTACTCTTAAATCAGAGAATGGAGGGGTGTGAGCTCAACTTGGAGAGAACATGCTGTCCGGGCAGGCTGTGGGCGGGGCTACAAAGGGCTCTCGCGTGGGGAGGGAGGGGCAGAGTTTTGCCAGTTGGGCGCAGGCGTGGTGTTGCTCACGGCTTCTGCACGGGGCTGGCGGGCTGAGCTGAGGCAGTCACCCGCCATTTTGCACGAGAAACTGGTCTGAAGAGTCGGGGGCAAGGCCTCTGTACACGGCACCCTATGAGCAAATGGAACTAGGCTAAGCACAAAGGAAAAGAGAGGTTAGACTTCATTTTATTACCCAGAGTCTATTTTTATTTCCTGAGAACTGTTAGTGGGCTTTGAGGACAGCAAATCCCTCCTGTCTTTCGTCCTGCTCCTGGTTCTGGAAGGGCGCTGAGGGGCGCAGGTCTGGCTCCTGTAACTGCTTCCTGCTGATTTGGCGTTGTCATCAGCGCGGGTAGAGGAACAGAGTGTCTCCCCAGCCGCCTTTAGACGTGTTGAGTTGTCACCAGGCCTCAGCCCTGACAGGTCTATCGTGGAGAGACCACCATTTCTCTAACTTTTGTGTAGATAAAGGACACCAGGCAATTTAAGATTCATCCCCCAAATATTAGCAACAGAATAATGGTCACATGTCAAATGTTTCATAAGAAATGAAGGTATCTCAGGTCTTTTGCCTGTAGGCAATAGTGTGCACTTTGAGGCTCACTGTCGTGGCCAGAATCTCCCCAGTCACACTTCTGTTGTTTTTTGGAAGAGAAGCTTTGGGTCAGAGAAAGGTTCACACCAGTAGTCAAGGGAGTCCGTTGCCCCAGGTTGTCTCTCTGGAGGTTGGAGCTTGGGAGCCCTCTTCACTTGAGTGTGATGTCCTCACAGAGTGATCCCTGTAACTTCAGGGCAGAATGGGTGGTCAGGATCAACAAGTGGGGTCCATTCCCCATAGGCGTCAGCTGATCTTGTGGGCTGCTGGTTTTCGAGGTTTTTGGGTTCACAGTCTCCTGACGGGAAGGGTGGAGGGCCAGGTTGGTGGGTGCAGGCAGCACCCAGTTACCATATGCCCTGAGAGCTTTCATGGCTTCTCCTACCTGGAGGACATGCTGAGCTGTTCCATTTCAAGGGGGTTAAAGTGTTCCTTCTCTCGGGCTTGGGGAATGGGTCTACCATACATGAATTCGAATGCGCTTAACTTTAACTTACCCCTTGGGGCTAACCGCATGTGTAGCAGGGTAATCCAACTTTGTTGAATTTCCTAATTTAACTTGGCTAAAGCCTGCTTCAAGGTCTGATTGGACCTCTCTGCTTTCCTGGGTGATTGAGGTCTCCAGGCTGAGTGCAAGGTCATACTACGCCTAGGGCACTTGTTATACCCCCTTGTCACTTGATACGTAAAGGCTGGACCTTTATTGCCTTGTAGGGATCCTGAGAGTTGAAACCTGGGGATTCTTTCTTTTAGTAATGCTTTAGCCACTTCAGCTGCTGTTTCAGTTGTAGCGGGGAGTGCTTCTATCTACCCAGAAAATTGTATCTGCTAGCACCGAAAGATACCTGAAATTGCCTGGCACTCGTGGCATGACAGTGAAATTAATCTGCCAGTCGACTCCAGGATATTTGCCTCTGGTCTGAATGGGCCTTGCCCAGGGGCCTCTGAGGGGTCTTATGTTGGGATTATTACTTTTCGTGGCAGGAGTTACCATGATGTCAACTAACCAGTTATATAGAGATTCCCTCCCGCAGTGAGTGCCTTGATGAGACTCCTTGATGGCTTGACAAGCTGCGGTTTGGGGAGAGAAGGATTGCCCGTGTTCATTAAACTGCCATCCGCAGCCTCCTAGATCTCTACCAAAGCCCCATTTTCGGAATTTGTCCAATTCTTCCTTCGTGTAGATTGTAGAATTTTTGGGTGGATCTGGCCTTCGAGGTATGAGGAGTAGTTGCCAGGTGACTAGACCTGCCCCTTCAGCAGTTGTGTCCCCCTTGTTGTTTCCCTTTATTACCTCTGCACCCCTTTTGGTGACCCCTGCAGTGGATCACTGCCACCTTTTTCTGAAACTTACTACTTCCTCAGAATGTACCACAGGAGGTTAGACAGGATGGCCTCTGGGCCACAGCAGCTTAGCCACATTGGTTCCTGACCAACTTGATCCACTAAGGAGTGGCACAGCTATCTGACATGGGGGTCTTTTTCCTCCTTTCAGCTGAAAAGGAGTTTTCAGACTTCCACAGGGTGAGAATTAAAAGCACAAAGGATTCCCATGGGGACCACACAGGCTCACTGGGGCAGCTGGTGTCTGTGCTGGTACCAGGAGGAGAGTCCATACAGCCTCAGTTGATTAAAAAAAAAAAATCACCCGAGATTTGCCTCACAAGCAGAGAAGGGAAGGAACTTGAAAGATTAGAAGGATGGGCTAGGGTGATAGTATTGGAAAAGAGATTAGAAGAGAGGTAGGTTGGTGGGTATTTTCTGTTCTTGCCAGCAGCTCATAGGGCTTCTTGATAATGGAGTTCCTGGTCTTGGAAGTGGCTCACAGGCTCCCCAGCCCACTTAAGAGAAACCAGTGCTGACCGGAAGAGGTCAAGTCATGGGTTGCATACACACCTTGGGGTCCTTTCCCACCTGGGCGTCCCTGGTGCCTTTTCCTGAACTCAGATCAAGGGTCCTCATTCCGTTTTGTCAGGCAGTCCTCATTACCTAGGCCTTTTCCCAGCTTGCCTCTTGCCTCACGGGACTGGCCACTTTCTTTTATCAACCTTCATCAACCCACAAGTTGAAAACTATGGAGAATATTACCGTTGACCCCAGGAAGCCAGCAAGGAAGGTGAAAGCCCTGGTGCAGCTGCTACTGACTCGTACAAGGGTCAGGAGGACAGCACTACTGACAAGACAGGGCAAGACTGCCACTGCGTGGCTCCTGCTCGTGTACCGGAACCTATTGGATAGGTGCAGATGAAAAGGCCATCTGTGTCCACAAAATTTTGTTCCGACCTTCCAAGTCAGGCTTGAAGAGGGTCCTCCTGCCTGGTGCTGTGTGACCAAGTATGGTTCAAAAGCAAAGGAAGGCTTTATTCTTTGATCAAAGAATGGAGAGATGTGAACATGGGCTCTGGAGTATACAATCTTAAAAACAAATAATGTATGCAGTCTTCCTGACAGGCTGTTGGTGAAGCTGCTTTATAGAGTTCTTGTCAGGGAGGCAGGGGATGGGGGTAGTTCTTGTGGGTAGGGCACAATGCGTTATGTGTTATCATAGCTATGCGTTATCATAGCTCCAGATCTGAGTGCTGGATGCAGCATCTCTACATGTGGCATGCCGTCATCATCTTGAATCGCAGTGTCCCGTGCACAGTGCTTCTGCACGTGGTCTTCCAAGCTAAAGTGAGAAGTGCAGCCATTTGGCACTAGGAAGTTTAGTCTAAAGCGCTAGGTGCAAGGTCTCTGCACATGGCACCCTATGAGCAAATGAAACTAGAGTAAGCGAAAAAGAGGTGAAAAAGATAGACTTTATTTTATTACCTGGATTCTATTTTTATTTTTTGGAAATTGTGATGGGCTTTGCAAGTGAAACCTCTACCTGTGGCAGAGAAAAAAAATGCATGAATGTTTCTTGTGGATCAGATTGAATCAGATGAGATGGATCCATCCCTGGGGCTGGGTTGAATTTTGCCCAAGTGGACTTCCTCAGGGAGTTAAGTGAGCCAGTGAAGGAGTGGGCCATGGAAAGTCCAGAGGCTGGGGAAGGAATTCTGAGTGACCAGCCGGAAAAGTGGACTTTCTCATGCCATGGAAACTGTAGACAGGGGTTCTCAGCATGGATATCTTGCAAGGAATCCATGAAAACATCAAATGAGAAGTGGAGAAAATCCCACTTTGGAAATATTACAGAGACCAGAAAGAGTAAAACGTTTTATGACAGGGGCTGTAAAACAAATCAAGGACATCCTTGCTAATTTCAAAAGCTGTCAGTTCTTTATTGGTGAAAACATATATCCAGATTGCATGGTGGCTTTGCCGGACTACTGTGAGGGTGGTGTGACTCCATATATGATTTTTATTAAGGGCAGTTTAGAAATGGAAAAATGTTAATAAATTTGGTTGTTACTTTGGATCAATCACCTGTTGTCATAACTGGCTAGTCATTGCTCTTCATCTACGCAACACCAGGACTTAGATAAATGGGACTGATGTCATCTTGAGCTCTTCATTTATTTTAATGTTGATTTATTTGGAGCAGAGGTATTGTTTTAGAGGAAAAAAAACTTGTCATATAGGTTGTCTAAAAATAAAATGCATTTTTTTTTTGCTTTTAAAAACATTTTTTAAATTTTATTTATTTATTTGTTTTTGTTGAAGTACAATCAATTACAGGCTGTCAGTTTCTGGTTTACAGCACGATGTCCCAGTCATGCATATACATACATATATTCGTTTTCATATTTTTTATCATTAAAGGTTATTATAAGATACTGAATATAGTGCCCTGTGCTATAGAGAAGAAACTTTTTTAAAAAATCTATTTTTACATATAGTGGCTAACATTTGTAAATCTCAAACTCCCAAATTTATCCCTTCCCACCCCCTTTCCTTAGTAACCATAAGATTGTTTACTATGTCTGCAAGTCTGTTACTGTTTTGTAGATGAGTTCATGGTGTCTTTTTTTTTTTTTTTTTTTAGATTCCACATATGAGTAATATCATAGGGTATTTTTCTTTCTCTTTCTGGCTTACTTCACTTAGAATGACAATCTCTAGGTCCATCCATGTTGCTGCAAATGGCATTATTTTATTCTTTTTTATGGCTGAGTAGTATTCCATTGTGTAAATATACCACAGCTTCTTCATCCAGTCATCTGTCAATGGACATTTAGGTTGCTTCCATGTCTTGGCTATTGTACATAGTACTGCTGTGAACATTGAGGTACACGTATCTTTTTGAATTAGAGTTCCCTCTGGATATATACCCAGAAGTGGGATTGTTGGATCATATGGTGAGTCTATTTTTCAGTTTTTTGAGCAATCTGCATACTGTTTTCCATAACGGCTGCGCCAAACTACATTCCCACCAGCAGTGTAGGGGAGTTCTCTTTTCTCCACACACTCTCCAGCATTTATTGGTTATGGACTTTGGAATGATGGCCACTCTGAGTGGTGTGAAGTGATACTTCATGGTGGTTTTGATTTGCATTTCTCTGATAATTAGTGATGCTGAGCATTTTTTCATGTTCCTGTTGGCCATTTGTATGTCTTCATTGGAGAATTATTTGTTTAGGTCCTTTGCTCATTTGGGGATTGGGTTTTTTTTTTATTATTATTAAGTTGTATGAGCTATTTATATATTCTGGAAATTAAGCCTTTGTCCATCTCATCATTTGCAAATATTTTCTCCCATTCTGTAGGTTGTCGTTTTTTTTTGCTTATGGTTTCCAGTGTTATGCAAAAGCTTATAAGTTTAATTAGGTCCCATTTGTTTATTTTTGCTCTTATTTCTATTCCCTGGGTAGACTGCCCTAGGAGAATATTGCTAAGATTTATGTCAGAGAATGTTTTGCCTATGTTTTCTTCTAGGAGTTTTGTCATGTGTTGTCTTACATTTAAATCTTTAAGCCATTTTTAGTTTATTAAAAATAAAATGCATTTGAACTCAAAAAGAAAATATAAATAAAATAAATACAAAATTTATCCTTAAATTTAATCTTACTAAAATTTGGTGTATTTTTTGTGTTTTATATGAATATGTATTTGATTTGATTTGATTTTGCATAGGATACATACTCTTAAATATTTTACTTGGCATCTTCCTTTTTGGTTTCACTGAACAGTATCATGAGCAGTCTTCCATGGCTACAAAATCTTTCATCACATGACTATAACATAACTTATTTAACCATTTATTGATAAACATTAGGTTTATCTTAACTGTTGGATGATATATATTGTTTGAGCCTCCATAACCCTGTGTGCTTCCTTGATTATTAAAACAGATTAAACTCCTAGAAGTGAAGTAACTAGGTCAAAGGGCATGAAAAGTATAAATCTGAAAAAAAAGTTTTAATTAAAAAAATTTTAACTATACTTCAATAAAATTTTTGTAATTTAAAAACTATACTTCAATAAAAAATAAATTAAAAAAAATTTTTAAAGTATAAATCTAGTATGTTACAAAATTTCCCTCCAGAAGAATAATAGTTATTTAAACTGCTAGCTGCATTTTCTGAGAGTGCTTACTTTATTGTAGCTTTGCCAACACTGAGTGTTAAATTTGTTCCATCATTCTCGTTAATTGCAAAATAATAATGTTCATTAATTAATTAGACAAATATTTATTAAGTATCTGTCTAGGTATACACTGGCAAGCAAAAATGGATCCAGTCTCTGGTTTCTTGAAGTGCATAATTTGGTATAAGAGATAGATATTTAACAAATAATTATGCAGATTGAAATATAAATACAAACAGATAAATGCACTGAAGGAAATGAATAGTACTATGAGAGCGGTTTGAGATAAGGGTCAAGAGATAACTGGGGAGCTTAGCATGGTGATGACATAATTGGATTTGACTTTTGAGAAGTACCTTCTTGCTAAAAACTAGAGAATGGATTATTGGACTATCAGAGTGGATCAGGGAAGATCAGGTAATCACTTATGGCTAGAAAGAGATAATGGTAGTTCCAACTAAAGTATTACAGTAGGAAGTTGAGAAGTTGAGGAATATATCATTGATATTTTAATCTGAATGTGTTTAGTAAGATTGAATAGTTTTATGTGTGTTTCATGTGTTTATTGACATTGTGCTTGTGTGTGAGAGCAAATGAAAGCAAGAGACAGAAAGACAAAGAGAGAGAGAGAGGACAAGAGAGAGAGCTAGAGAGGGAGTGCACAAGAGAAAGATTAATCTATTCTTGGTATTTTTTTTTGCTAATTTTCAGTTGAGGTTTTGAGCATTTCCTTGTTTGATTTGTAAATGTCCTTTATTGGTGACTGTATATCCATCGTAATGTTTTAAATAGCGAAAGATAACCTAGTGGCTGAAATTATAAGCACCCATTTCTCCTGAGTAGGCCTGTGGATCAGCTGGGGAAGCTCTGATTCAGGCTTCCATGGTACAGGTCTGTTCCACATCTCTCATTCTGCGACCAGTGTCATCTCAGAATATGCTTATGCCCAAGACAGGTGATAGAGCACAAGAGGCAAAACCAAACTATGCAAGCATATGACAAGCCTCTGTTTTTATCATATCTGCTAACTTTCCATTGTCCAAAGCAAGTCAGGTGGCCAATCCTTGTATCAATCCAGCCAGGAGATTTACCCTCTCTATTTTACTTGGAAGATCAGCCAAGTCACATGGGAAAGTGGATAATGTGTAATACTATTACAGAGAGGATGTAACTCAGAACAGAGCAGAGAGAGGAAGTAGAAACATTAACCTGATTCGCCAAAAGGACATTTGTCATTTGTTCTTTATATTTGTACCAATATTTTTTCACAGGATTTCATTTGTCATCATTTTTATGATATGCAAAAGTTTTAAATTGTTATGTAATCAAGTTATAGACGCTTCCTTTGCATTTTTCTGTATTACTTTTAGGTCTATGAAATCCTTGCTTATTCTAAGTTTAGATAAATATTTCCTTAAATATTTTTCTAATGATTTTTATCATTTCATTTCTACACATAGCTATTTAATTCACCTGAAATTTATTTGGGGTGTATGATGAGAGGTAAGTAACTAGTTAGTTTTTCCCAAGTCAATTGCCTAAAAATATTTTAATAAAAATTTCTGTGTACAATATGAAGAAAACAAATTTGTTCAAGCTATTAATGAAACAGTTTAAATAAATGAATAAATGTGGCATATTTCTGGATAAGAAGGTTAAATATTATGAAGTTGTCAATTCCTAAGTTAAATTTCTATGCAAATCCAACAAAAACCCAACAAGATATTTTTTTTTTACCTCACAGGAAAAATAGAAAATGTCTAAAAGAATAAACAGATAAGAATAAATCACAAAAAGAGGTAAACTAAATATTGATTACATATTATGGTTTAGATGTGAAGAATAGAAAGACTAGCAGGGAAAAATTGGTCAAAGTAAATAAAAACCAAATATATGACACAAGAGACAAATTAAATCAATAGGGGGAAAGGGACATTTATTTTTAATAAAATAAAATAGGAGAAAAGTTTCTTTAGGGAAATGATATGGTTAATAAATTTTGCTAGTTATCCAACTGGAATCAACAACAGCAATGAAATTACAGCCATACATCTTTCATACACCAAAATAAATTCCAAATTAACTGAAGTTATAAACACACACTCAATGTGTTTATAACTTCAAATTAAACAATGAAAATAGAAAAATATTAGGAGAATATTTGTATAAGTTCAGAGCTGGGAGTCACTCATAAAGAAAAGAGAAACCCACACAATAAACAACTGAGAAATGTAACAACATAAAATTTTAAAATATCTGTATGGCAAACACATAAACAACCTCAGGGGACAAGTAACACCTTGGTGAAAAAAATAACAGTATATATGGCAAAGAGTTAATATCCTTTGTACACAAAGAGCTTGTAAAACTTGATAAGAAAACAAAACAGTATAAAACAAAACAAAAAACTCAAATGGAATAAACGATTAAAGTCCTGAATTCAAGACATAACATTATAAAATTTCAAACATCATTAATAAAGAGAACATCTTATAAAGTTAAGGATCAGAAATCAGAATAGTATTAACAACAGCTCTGAAAGCCAAAAGATAATGGAGCAATTTTGAAGAAAAAAATAATTTCCAACCTAGAGTCTACATTGAGCTTAAACAATCAATAGAACCTGAGGACTCATTAAAGACATTTTAATCACTAAAACTATGAAGCTTCTCGAAGAAAATCAAATAAATCTTAATGATTTTCAATAGGCAAATATTTTCCTTATAGAACACAGAAAAAGCAAAAGCCATTTAAAACATGAAAATTGGATAGCATAGTCCTTTGGGGCCCCTGTAAGAAAACAGCACAGACTGGGTGGCTTATAAACAGCAGAAATTTATTTCTCATGGTTCTGGAGGCTGGGAAGTCCAAGATCAAGTCACCAGCAGATCCAGTAAGAGTCCATTTCCCAGTTGATATATGGCCATCTTCTCCTTACAATCTCATACAGCAGAAGGGATGAGAGATCTTTCTGGGGCCTGTGATAAGGGCACTAATTCCATTCATGAGAGTTCCACCCTCCTGGCCTAATCACTTTCCAAAGACTCCACCTCCAAATACCCATCACACTGAGGGTTAAGTTTCAACATAAAATTTTGATGGGGCACAAACTTTAAGTCTATAATTTTGGACTTCATCTAAATTTTAAATGTCTTCTCATAAATAGTTATTGTTAAAATTAACTAGCAGACCACATCTTTGGAGAAAATACTTGTAACACATGTACCTGGCAAAGAAATTGTATCCAAAATACATGAATAACCCCTACAACTCAATAAAAGCAACAACAACAACAACAACTCAGTAAAAGGTGGATGAAACACTTGAAGAAACACATGAACTAGTGCTCAACATGATTTCTCATCAGGGAAATACAAATTAAAACCACAATAAGAAACCATTACACATTTATTAAAATGGCTAAAATGAAAGAGATTGTTAACAACAAATATTGAAGAGGATTTGGAGCAACTAGAACTCGTATATTCCTGGTTGGAATGTAAAACAGTACAGGCACTTTGAAAAGTAGTTTGGTAGTTTCTTTAAAAGTTAAATATGTATCTATTTTATGACCTAGTAATTCCATTTCCAAGAATTTATCCAAAAGGAATAAATATACATATATCCACAAGGATGTTCATAGAGCTGAAAAAGACAGTAAACAAAATAAAAAGTACAACAGCAGAATAAAAGGGACAGAAGAAATAAATAAGAAAACTTGAGGAAAGAACAATAGAAATTGCCCAATCTAAACAACAGGGAGAAAATAGACTGAAAAAAAGGGGAGAGAGGGAGAGAGAGAGAGAACAGAGGCTCAGGGACCTGAGGGACAATCGAGAAAAATCTATTCTCAAGTCATCTGAGTCCCAGAGGAGAGGAGAAAACAGATGACGCTGAAAAAGTACCTTAAAAATTAATGGCTGAAACTTCCCAAATTTGGCAAGAGACATAAACCTACATATTCAAGTAGCTTTGCAAACCTCAAACAGAATAAACTGAAATAAATTTAATTCAAGAAACATAATTAAACTTCAGACAACTAAAGAGAGAGAGAAAAAAAATCTTGAAAGCAGCCAGAGGAAGAACAATGGGGGTGACAGTAGATTTCTTGTCAGAGACCATATGGACCAAAAAGAGGTGGCACAATATTTTTTAGGTACTGAAAGAAAAAAAAAATTGTGAACCCAGAATCCTATACCCAATTAAAATATCCTTCACTAATAAGGAAGAAATCAACACATTTCCAGATAAAGAAAAAAGAAGGAATTGTTATCAGTAGATCTACTCTAAAAAAATGGCTAAAGGAAGTTCTGTAGTCAGAAAAGCAACAATAGAAGAAGGAACCTTGGAATATCAGGAAACAAGACAGTACAATTAGCAATAATGTAGGTAAATACAAGACACTTTCCTTCTCTTGAGTTTTCTAAACTATGTTTGATGGCTAAAGCAAAAATCTCAGTGGTAGAGTGCATGGTCCTGGGTTCAATCCTCAGTACCTCCATTAAAAATAAATAACTAAAAACCTAATTACCCCCCAAAAAAAACTAATACATAAAGCAAAAATCATAATATGAAGTGATTTTAAACACATTTGGAGAAAATACTTAGAATTTTATTGTAAATGGGAGATGGAAAGGGACATAAGGGGAGAAAAGTTTTCCACATGTCATTCAAAATTATAATGTTGGAAAAAAAAATTAATGGTTTCCAGTATGGGGAGGGGCAAAAGGTAAGGGAATGTGTCTATAAAAGACAACATGAGAGATTCCTGTGGTGATAGATATGTTTTGTATCTTGACTAGATTTATGTCAATATCCTTGTTGTGATATTACACTACAGTTTTGCCAAATGTTATCCTTGAGGGAAACTGGGTAAAGTTTACACAAGATCACTTTGTATTATTTTTTATAACTGCCTGTGAATCTAAAATTATCTTAAAATAAAAAGCTTAATTTTTAAAATGTACATAATTATGATTCCACTTATATGAAGTTTTAGAGTACGCAAAATTAACCTGTGATATAAATCAGAACAGTGATTGCTTCTGGGTGGTAGTTGGGGAGGGGGAAGAGAGACGGGAATCTTTCTGATTTTCAGGAAAAACAACTGATTCTTGATAATCACAGTGAGCTTTGTGGTATGTTAACTTACCCTAAATCCACACCCCACTTCCCAGCTAAGCATTAGCTTTGAAAACAATAGCCCACATTCTCATTAACAGGAGTAAACAGTCCGCATTTATAAAGAATTGTCCTTATTTGATCTGTCTTGCAGCTCTCTGGAAGACCCACTCAAAAGGCTTGTCTTTATTTTGCCTGATTGGGAACTCAGTGCTAAATCTGCTACCCAAGGGGCGTTTGTCCAAAACGAGATTACAATGGCCACACTTGACAAAGAATACAAACTTTACAGACTTAGTTAAGTCACTAAACAAACAACTATAAGCAGCAGCAACAACAACAAATCTTGGGAGGGCAGTAGAAGCTGATTTCCCGAGTTGCCACATTGTATTATTCAAAGTTTCATTTTCAACAAGAACAACAAAAAAGAGACATTCAAAGAAACAAGAAATACGGCCCATAGACAGAAAAAAAAAGCACTGAGAAGTTTTCTCTGAGGAAACCCAAATTTTGAATGTACTAGACAAAGACTTTAAATCAATTATTTTAAATATATACAAAGGGCTAATGGAAACCATGTCCAAAGAACTAAAGGAAAGCTAGTTCTTTGGAATGAGAATGATACCTAACATAACAGAGAATATTAATAAAGAGGTAACAATTATTAAAAAGGAACCAAATAGAAATTCTGGAGTTGAAAATTACACTAACTGAAGATTCATTAAAGGGTATTCTCAAATATTGCATTGGGAACGTAAAATGCTTCAGCTACTGTGAAAAACAGTTTGACAGTTTCTCAAAAAGTTAAACAGAATTACCAAACAACCCAGCAATTCCACCTCTAGGTATATACCTGAGAGAATTGACATATATGTTCACAAAAAAGCATATGTTTATAGCAGAATTATTTATAAGAGCCAAAAAAGAGATGAATCCAAATCTCCAGCTGCTGCTGGGTATACCACATTTATCCATATAAGGAAACACTATTCATCTATAACTGGGGATGAAGTACTATTACCGCTACAACACGGATGAACCTTGAAAATATTATGCTACATGAAAGAAGCCAGACACAGAAGGACGAATATTGTATGATTCCATTGATACGAAATGTTCAGAATAAGCCAATCCACAGAGACAAAAAGGAGATTAGTGTTTTCCAGGGAATAGGGGAGAACAGGACTGGGAAGAGCTGCTAACAGGCATGGGGCTTCTTTTGAGATGATGGAAATGATCTGGAATTAGGTAATGGTGAGATTGCACAACCTTGTGAATATACCAAAATCTACTTTAAAATGTTGAATTTTATGTTAACTCTGTCTCAATAAAAAATTGCACATTGTAAACTGACTACAATAAAAACAAAAAAAAATTAAAAATTGCAAAGAAAGACTGAAACTAGATAGACATTTATTTTTCTCACGCTGAAAAATCATGAAGTATGAAGAGCTATGGGTCTGCTCTATAATTGTCCTCAGTGACCCTCCACTCTGGCATCCCTAGGCAGGTCTCATCCGCCTCGTTCAAATTGGAATTCTTATTTTAGGTAACAGAATAGAGGAAGTTTCAGAAAAAGGGACAAAGAACACATACAAATTGTTTCTTAAGTTCCTAAAATCTGTTACATAACACATCCACTTACATCTCATTGGCCGGAATGTAGCCATATGGTTTATTTCTATTATCAGCAGCCATGTCACCAGGTAAAAACTACTAATTTTGCTATTGTGAAAGAGGGGAAGAATGGATAATTAAAAGCAACTAGTAGTCTCTGTTGCACCAGGCAAAAGTATAAAGGAATCCAAGGGTGGTGCAGACAGGTCATAAGATAATAGCTGTAAGTAGGCCTAGGTAGCCAGTCCAGGTTAGATCAAATGTCAGAAGGGTCCAGGGAAGATGGTTTTAAGGGAAAAAAGGTGAAAATGAGAAGTTACATTATATGTTTGACTACACCCAAAGGTATTTCATGGATCTTGTGGAGAGTTTGGAAAAGGATTAGTGATAAATTCTTAGAAAACTAAATATATATTTGAAAGGCTATCATTCATTTCAGGATTAATAAAATAAGACTATTTTAAAAAGAATTGCAGTATTAGTACAGTACATGTACAATTTACATAGTTATAAAAATGCAGTACCAAATATGGATTTAACAAAAAGTCTTTTATATATTAGGAGAAGGAGTGTAGAAAGGGGGATGAGAAAGAATGCAAATTCCTCATTTTGCATAATTTGAAGTCAATAGGCAACTTCTAAATTTGAAAATCAAGAAATAACAGTATAAGATTAATATTTAGAAATATGAAGGAAAATGGCAAATGAAACACCTAACAAACTGAAAATCATTATTTTGAATGGGGAGGGATAGGGAACAGATGTTTTATGTTATAAGCCTTTGACTTTTAAGTATATATAAATATATATTTAAATGTATAAGTGTATGTACATATACAATGTATATAAACATTCTTTGATAATTTTAAAAACATTTTTAAAGGATTAGTAGTGGTTTTCATTCATAAATCTCCCACTTCCCTAGTCAACACTTGTAGACTTTAATATAAATAATAATAACGATGGAACATTATTACTATTATTACTATTATTAATAACAACATTAATAATAAAGCAATAATGCCATATGGCTTATATACCATACTGGATTTCCTTTAAAATTTTTCCTCCTCCAACTATTAAAATCTTTCAAAGTCTCAAGTAATGACCTTAGGTATAGAAGAAACTTGAAGGTTTGCATTTCTTTGGCTGTCTTAAAGTTACTACTCTATTTTTTTAGAGTGTCTTTCTTAACTATTGTTTAAACTTCAAATTTTCCTTTGAATCAAACTTTATGAATAATTTATAGTAGCTAAATAAATGGGATAAGTGCTTTAGCTTTCAGAGTCTACAAATCTTATCGTCAGGGAATATGTAGTTTTCCAAAGCCGGCCCTCCAGGAATAACAGTCCAACTTGGAGCCAGCAGGTTTTCTGATCCCATGATCCAGTAGTTTTAATACATGTAGGTCATGTCATCAAACAGGATGTCACCACTGTCATCATGTCGCTGGCTTCTTTTTCCACATCCCAGTGCTTGCCCTGTCATCTCTTAACCTGTAATTTTATTTTCGACAGCCACAGCTTAGAGTCTCAGATGCTTTGTAGAAACAGCTCATTATCAGTAGTGTTGTAACAGCAGTTAGAAACTGAATGACATTCAATTAAAATGATATTAGCAGCTCAGGAGTGATTTTGTTTAATTTACTCCTACTCAGATGTAAAAACATTAGCGACTTTTTTAATTGGACCTCATAATGTCTAACTCCTACTCAAATGCAATGAAATTAAAGACTTTGGTGCCTAAATACCGCTTAATTTACTCCTACCCATCTATAATGACATTAAGGATGCTTTAGGGTAGATATTGTTTCCACTCAATTTTATTCAAAAGAAATCTGAGCTCACAGGTACTATTATTAAGCATATAATAAAATCACGCAAGAAATATATCTTTACAAGTGGGGATAGGGTGCTTTCCAGTAATATTAAAAAGTAATCATGTTCATTTTAATGCAAGGATATTAAAAAGTAATATCTTAAATACAAGATTTTTATAAGTTTTCTGTTGTTTAAACAAATATGTGATTCAAAGCCTGTTAAAGAAATGTACTTTGTTATATATAAATTTGAAGTGAATTTTATTCAATTATGGCATGTGATTGGCTTATGCCTGAAATTTTGATTTCCAATGAAAGAAATTTGATTTCTTATAAAAGAAATTTTACCTTAAACATGGCTTAGAGAAAAGCATTTTTTCAATCTAATGCTAATAATTTAAAAAATCCTTTTCCTACCATCAGTTTTAAAAATTATTATCTTAAACCTTTGTTTCCCTGAAGGCTATTTGTAAGCACAGCAGGATTTTGAGTCCAAAATCCTATGACTGGGATAGGGTAGATTTTTCAATAAATAGTGTGGGGAGGTGGAATAAAGATTATTATCAGTAATAATAGCTAATATTTATAAAGTTCCTACTATGTGCCAGATATTGTTCTGAGCATTTTAAATGTATTAACTTATTAAGAATCAAGTAATAGTAAGTAATATTCTTAGTTTAGAATAAAAACAATAAAATGATGGATGTTGATGGTAAGATTCTTTGAGTTGCCTTTAGTTTGAGAAGCTCTGTAAGCACTTTAAAGTTCTTAGCCTATACTGTGAAATTCTCCCATAAAATTAAGAAAATTTAATGATAGAATTAGAATTGAGCAACAAGCACACAGACACCCACACATGTATACACACATACGCAGGATATTTCAGTGCAGGAGTATTTTCTTTTTATTTTTATTTCTTCCTTTTTTTTTCTGTCTTTTTTTTTTTGGTTGGGGGAGGTTATCAGGGGTTTTTTTTAATTATTATTTTAATGGCAGTAGCGGGAGTATAGTTTTCTTTACTTAGATATTTAGGAATAATTTCTCAAGATACTTTCTTTGGAAAAAAAATTTGATGATGTTTTGAAACATCTAACACTACTTGATGTGTCCTGGTCACAGCTTCTAATTGTGCTCACAGGTTCTTACAGTGTTAGTGGGTAGACATTTGAGTCTCTCTTATAGTTCTGCATTAGCTGAAATGCATGGCTCCTCCTAGGCAGGTAGGCAGGGCCTAAGATCAAGAAATGTTTTAATAATAGATGTCAGGGCAGTTGTGTAGCTGCCTGGGTTTGAATCCTTGCTAGGCTGCTTGTTGGTTGCTTGACCTTAGGCATGATACTTAATTCGCTAAGCCTCAGTTTTCTTATCTGTCAGTGAGAATAATAAGCTCTATTGTTTTTCCCCCAAATACTACTCTCCTCATATTTTTTATTTAGATAAATATCACACCAGGTATTTATAATTATTTAATCCAGACACTTGGGAGTCATCCTATATCAATTGCTCTCTCTCTCTCTTCCCACATTCAGTGAACCACCAAATCTATTTTATCTCCTGAATATCACTCACTCAGAGCACTTTAATTGCAATCAGACGCAATAGAATATACACGATAATAGAATATATAAGTGAACATTATTCACCCAACATTTATGTAACTCCAGCTTTTTGCTGGGAAGTGCTATGATGCTAGGGATGCAGCAGTAATAATCTTTGGATTCATTAAGCTTCCTGTCCAAGCGGAGAGATAAACAGTAAAGTCCCTGTTCCAATGTGGTATGATAAGGGCCTTAACAACACTACGGAAATATGATCATGCCCCAGTGCAGACAATCAATTAGAAATGCATCCGGCTGCGTGTAATCCAAGTACAGTGATTTCACTACATATGGGTTTGTGGAAACTGCAGTCACTTAAAGTTGAAGAGATAGTTTTGAGGGAATCAGTGTAATTTGGAATCTGGATAATAAACACTGATTTCCCTTTTTTTTTAAATGTCTGAATTCCAAGATCAGCCTGTCAGTGAAAATTTCCACACTTTTGGATGATGATCATTGTCTTTCATGTGATTTTACTTCCGAACAGCGTATCTCTTCCTCAGTCTGCAGAGGCATGAGTTCTAATTACTACTCAAACCACATCTACCAAGAGAATTTCATAGTCAAATCATATCAATGATACTCTCCAAATTTTATGGAAATCCAGCCAGCCATTTACACACAAACCAAAAAACAGAATGAAACAATGCTTTTTACATAGATAAAAATGTATGTTATACTAAAGATACAACATAAAGATATCCACTAAAAAAAAAAGGATAATTAGGGAAAATAAAGAATTAACTTTGGCTCTTTTAAGAGTAATGTTTTTATTATTTTTAAAAAGGCCATGATTAAGCATGTCAACCATGAAAGGACTAACTGAGTCTGGCATATGATTTCCAGTGGTGTATCTGATACAATTCTGCAAGTCAGTTTCTTACATGTTAACTTGGTTTTCATCTCTCTTATTTTTCACAGCTGTGGTTCAAGTTTAGTACTATTACTACAGCTACAGGGAATGAATTTCCTTGTGCCTAAAAAGAAAAAACAATAAAATGTTTGTAATAGTATTAGCTGTAGTTCTAGTAGTAGCATAGTACTAGCAGCCATTGTAGTGGCAGTAGTGCTGGTGGTAAGTCACCATAACAGCAGGAACAGCATTTCTCCAACTCTTAGCTCATTCCTGATTTTGGTACCACCAGCACTTCCTGGAAAGTTCACCCACAGTGATTTCTGGGAGTTCCGAAAAAGGATTTCACAAGCTCTTAGCTCTGAGGGTCACCTGTCATTTCCCTACTGTTATGAACTAAATGTTTATGTCCCCCCAAAATTTGTATGTTGAAGCTCCAATCCCCAGTGTGATGGTATTTGGAGATGGAGTCTTTGGGAAGTAATTAGGTTTTAGATGGTGTCATGAGGATCCCCCATGATGAAATTGATACCCTTATAAGAAAAGAAAGAGAGAACATATCTCTCCTTTTCTCTCTCCACCACGTGAAAACATAGTGAGAAGGTGGTCTGCAAGCCGGGAAGAGGGTCTGTGTCAGGAACTAAATCTGCCAGCACTGTGATCTCGGACTTCCAGCACTCTGAAAGATAAATGTCTGTTGTTTAAGCCCTCCAGACTATCGTATTTGCTGTAGCAGCCCCTCTCTCGCTTCAGCTCCCTGTGGCCATGGGTGAGGCTCCTGAAAGCCCCTAAGGCCCAGCAGAGAGCTGCTGTCTCTGCCATTGATGAGCACTAATGCCCCGAAGTCAGGGTCACACTCTGTCACATGAATCCTACAGCAAGGCTCCCGTAGGACCGTGGGGATACTTTTCAGACAATCGTAGTTACTTATGAATCATAGCCCCTTTCCCTAGGAATCAGGCACAGGTCCATACGGGCCAGGCCAAAGGACATTCTGTCTTGCCTCCAGTGTGCTCAGATAGAGTCTGGCATATCTTCTCTCTATTATGTCCTCAGAAATGTCCAAGCACCTGCCATATAGAAGGCCTTCAATACAGTAGGTATTTGTGGAATGAATGAACACACAAGCATTCATTTTGGAAGGGCCCTCCTTTCTTTCCTTGGAGATCCCTTGGTCCTCATGTAAATAGTCTCGTAGCAGGAAATTATCTGTGTGGTAGGAGAATGTGTATTATTATCCCCATTTCATGGATGGAGAAACTGAGGTGCAGAAAGTTTTAGTGACTTGTCTAGGCTCCTGTGTTTACTGAGAGTCTCACATAGTTTTTTGGGATTTTTTTTTTCCTTTTATGAGTGAAGCATCCCACTTTAAACAGCTTTTTAGCTCAGCATTTATTCAGGGAAACAGAGGGAGGCATGTAATTTATCCATTGGAAGAGGGTTAACAAATAAATTCATGGTGAATAAGCCCAACTTTTTAAAGTCTATGACCACACTTCTTCCAAAGAATACCCAAGGGCACTCAAGCTATTTACTTCTCCTTAGAATAAGGATAGAGTGTGAGCCTTGTAAAATTTCCCACACTGCCTGACCTGGCAAGCTTCTGCAAGGAGAAAGGAACTCTCTATTAGCTCCAGTCTGGTTTCTATGCTTCTGCTCTGAATGTTCAATTGTCAGGCAAGATTCTGAAGTGTATAAATATGTAATTATACTGAATAGCCAAAAACAAATAGGTTGGGGTTTTGGTGAAAAACTATTTTATTTTGATCCTCAGTTTCTAGTTAATTGGTTTGGACTTTGGATTTCTAATGCTTTGTGGAAATACAGATTTTACATTCCCACTGTAAATGTTTTCATTTGAAGTGTTTAAAAATAGGATAATTTAGGTATTTTACTTTACAGTTTTGTAAATGTATTTTCCTGTGTTGTGTAAACAACTACATTTTAGGATTAGCCTCAACATATATTTTAATGGGTCTATTTTTCTGTGAATAATAAAAACATTGTATAACTTGTATAAATACCAACCATTCAAGAATTCCACAATAAACTGGAAACCTCCTCACTGGTGAGGAGTTCTGCTTCCCTTCTATTACCAGACTTTCATATTTCACTGTCAAACATAGTCCTATATTGCACTGGGTTTAAGGAGAATGTTTTGGCCAGAGGGTTAACAAAACTTTGAGGTATATTATCCTCAGGAGTCATCACTTGCACAAAAAGAAACAAGAGGGATGGACAAGGAAGTTAACATCAGCCAGGCAATGGCACATATTAAGCCCAAAGTCAGCTTTCCTGACTCCTTGAACCAGGCTGAGGGACCAAACTTAGTTACTATTCTCATGAGCAAAGATATTATGTATGGGAAATGTAATATATATCATAGGTCTTCAGTAACTGAAAGACTCTGAAAGGTCTTATTTTCATAGTTGCCCCATTTGAAGTCGTCCTAGGTTGATGATCTTTGGCCTCCTCCTGTGGGTCTTCAGAATCCTCCCACACCCTCACTTCCCTTCTTTCCGTCCCCTTCCTTCCTGAAAGTCAAACTCCCCATCTTTGAAGACCAACACTGGCACTAGGCTACAGCGTACCTCCTATTTCCAAATGCAGCAGAGAGTCCAGTAGAGAGTTCCCAGATGACTGAAGACTGTGTCTTCACCGTGTACCAACTGCTCAAACCATCAGGAAGGCAACTGGGCAGATTATGTGTTGGGATCTTTGGTGTCCTGGAAATAAAGCAATCTGCAGAGTTCTCTCCCTCTTTCTCTTTTTTCTTTCCCAGTGGTCATCTTAGAAGGGATAAGGTACAAAGCAGAAGAAAAAAAGAAAAAAATAGCAACTGTATAGGCAGGGTTGGATTTTTCATTTTAAAAAATATGTAAAAAATCATAAAAAATAAATGCTAAGTTAAATAAGTCAGACAAAGACAAATACTATATGATCTTATATGTGGAAT
The DNA here is from genome assembly GCF_036321535.1 of Camelus dromedarius. Lineage (NCBI taxonomy): Eukaryota > Metazoa > Chordata > Mammalia > Artiodactyla > Camelidae > Camelus > Camelus dromedarius. The sequence continues at coordinate 38,797,976 of NC_087443.1, read as the reverse complement.
CTTAAAAAACAAAAAAAACAAGCAATTTGATACAGAGAACAGATTGGTGGTGGTAAGAGGCAGAAATGGGGCATGGAGGAGTTGGGAGTAGGGGTGGGAGAAATGGATGAACTTTTTTTTAGTTTAAATAAATTGAATAAAAAGCTTTTTAATAAGGTGAAATAAAAATACCAACAATAAAACTTCCAATGATCTGAAAGAACAGGTAAAGCACAGTGATGGGATTAATTGGAATCCCAAAATAATCTCATTGAAATGCAGATTCTGGTTTACAAGGTCTGGGGTGGGGCCTGAGATTCTTCATTTCTCACAAACTCTTAGATGATGCTCACTCTGGCCCAGGGGCCACACTTTGAGAAGCAAAGCCTTAGGCCACTAAGTACTTACTTCAGTGACCTTGCTTGCTGATTGGTGGTGTTCTGGGACTAACTGCAGGGCCAGGCAGCTCCCAATGAGGGTCATTTCCTAGTTCAATCCGTCAGGATTAGAGGCCCACAATCCCTCCATTCCCTTTGTCATTATGAAGTTATCAATCCAGACAGACACTGACAGAGAGAAAAAGAATCCAGAGACAAACCAAGGTTTAGAAAGTAAAAATACTGTGAATTGGAACACACAGGCAATAGAGAAACCAGAAAGCTGACGATGTCTAATGACAAAGCCAGGAAAACAAATAGATGCAAGTAGGTGACACAGGGTAATTCTGAAACAAAATCCTGCCTTCTTTAGATCTCCACTGAGGGGCGTTAATTTATGTGCAGTTTGTTTTATTTTTTTTGCTAATAGACAAGCTTGTATAAGGACTCAGCTGGGTTAGACAATAATGTAGAAGTAATCTGGGCAGTGCAAAATATTTGTATAGGTTCAATGAAATCATTGGGGCCAGAATTTAAGCTTTTTTGGATTTTATGCATGTACCATATGCTACATAACATCCCCCTCAAGTCCTGGGGGAAAAAAACACCCCCCAGTAAAACCCACTAATATTCTTCAGCAAAGCATATGAACATTCAATCACAATGAATGAGAAAAACAAGGTATCTAAACAGCCTCACATCCATTCTGGGCAGATTTTAGTGCCAAATAAATTATTTTTAAAATCTTATGGTTTAGAGACTTAAGAATTACAGTTCAAGAGAACATGGATATGTTTTCCAACCCCTCAGCCTCCCGTTAGAGGTATTCAACCTTCAGGCAAGCAGTGCTTACATACTTCATCTTCCCTTCTTCACATAAACTTTTTAGTCTCTTCTCAATTATACTAAGGTGTAAATGACCTCTAGCCAACTCAGGTATACCTGCATTTTGACAGGGATAACCACTACATTTTAAGGTAGACTTTCAAGCATTAACCAATAATTAATTTCATGTAAGAATTTAGCATCCAGAAGGTTCTAATTAGGGGGAAATGATCAAGTTCAATTGAACAAATTTTACCTAACCTAAAGTTGTATCCTGCCTTTGACATGATTAGCTTTAAGCTAACCTTTTTAAATTTACTGTACTGTACATTTGTGTAGAGCTCTACAGTTTTAAAATTGCTTTTATAATCATTGTCTCATTCCATGTGTATTAATCTCTATTTTTTTTTAATTGCGGAAACTGAGGTTCAAAAAAGCAACTTGTCCAAGGTCACAGAGTTGAGAAGTAGCTAGGAATCAGACCCAGAACTTCGACCAAACTAGATCACTTCTATAAAACACTGGTTAGAAAATAAGGTGGCAGTGTTAGTGTCCTCCCCTTTGGTGAAATACAAATGTGAACTTAAATGATGATGATTCACTCTAGAAGCAGTGAAAGACATAAGAGGAAAAAAATATGTATTCTTTACTAGAATGATTCCATTTTGTCTGATAATAGCTAATAGGCCAACTTTGAGCAAATGTTCAGCCTGATAAATGTATTATATTCCTTGAGGTGTTATTACCATCTTCATGATTTCTAATAGTCACCAGGTCCTGCACTCTTAATCCCCAGACTGAATCTGCTGGAGTCATATTTAATCATCTGACACAGGAGGTTTGAAGTGCCATGGAAGTGGCAAGAGATCAATTCCACAAACATTTATTGCACACGCTGCCTAGCTAACAATAGGCGCTCAATAAATGTGAAATGAGTGAATATGTCCCCTGTAATTACAAGATTCCCTCCTGTCATTTTGACTGAGTCAGTAAACCCCCTCCTTCTACTGCCTCAGTAGATACAACATCCCCTAAAACAAATGTCTGAATCAAAGCGTGGGAGGAAGGTTAATTTGCTTCAAAGAATGAATCTGAGAGTTGCTTTAAAAATAATGCCACTATCTCTGTGGGAAAGGCTTCAAGAGAAATATGGACTGTGTACACAGGCAAAATGGAAGCTTCAGCATACTGGCTATTAATCCTCCAGGAAATTTCTTACCCCTCATATTTCACTTTTTCGGGGAGAAGTGTTCCCTTGACTCCACCAGCTGCACTCCTCTTTCATGCCTCATGTGGCATACTGCAGTGAAATTTTGCCGGGCTGCATACCGCACTCTCAACAACGATACTCCTTTTTATGTTTCACTTAACAAAAGGTGTTCATGAATCAGCTCAAAATCTCAGTTCATATTTAGATGACACATTTTCTTCAACTGAACAACAGTCCACAGTTACAAATGCCAAACAGGAAGGGCACATCTGCAAAAAACAAGCCTCTTGATCTGGAAGAATGAATAATGATGTGTGGGTTGTGCTTTCTATACAGCAAACTCTGGGAAGACCTTTCTGTGAACAGCTATCTGATCACAGTTGGAGAGGCTTTGTCCTACACACCTCCCACACTCTTTGTATCAGCAGCTCCACAGGGGCAAAGGAGATTGGTGGTAAAGATTCCTCGGTCCTTAGAAACTCAGGTATCGATTCAGAATCTTGAAATCTTTTCCTCATCACTTGTAGCTCTCAGTACCGAGCAAATCCTAGAGATGTGTGTTTTCTTTAGGGATATGAAAGTTGTTTCCACTTTGAGTTTCAAATCCCCAGCAGAAGCATCTAGATAATGAACTAGATACTTAAATAGAATACTGGTTCAATTTAGGTTTAATTTAAATTTCTGCTTATGAAATAATTCCACTTTCACTGTAGGAATCATAATAAATATGGGGTTTCTTACTTTTATTCAGCATAAACCTCAGTCATTTTGGAAAATATGTAAATTTGCTTCTAGTGTGAATTGTCTGTGTGTCTGTGTCTGTGCATCTGTGTCTGTTAAACTTACTTTAACTAAGTAAGCTCATTGTTCAGTAAAATAATAAAATTTGAGTTTGGTCAAGGGGTCAAGAAATTCATGTATGCTTTGTTGCAGTTTTTGATTCACGGTAACATTTGTAACTAACTTTCTTTAATTTATAGATCCTTCTCTGTTACTGTCATAGAATTGCTATGATAATAAAACCCCTCCTTTCCATATGGAATTCCATTAACAGTTTGGCTGTTTCATCCATCATGAGAAGAGTTTGCTACTGAGGAAGACGCTAACAGTATTAACCCTGGAACCTCCCACCTCCTCCCCCCGTCCCCAAACTCAATTAAACCAGCATCACACCAAGACACACACACAAAAACTGCCGCCTATTTACATAACACAATGATCGAGTAATAAATCAACATTAATCATGAATGTTGCAACAAGTCACTGAAAATGATGTTTGACCTCACCATGGATTAGACTCATCCATCCACGAACAGCATTCATTTCCAGCTGGGAGCAACTTCCCACTCCCAAGGACAGGGTCAGGCATTTCGGACACACACACGACAGGCAGGTTTGATCTCTCCTTCCGGGGATCACTTTCCTTTTTTCCTAACTCTGTTACCTCCTTACTCTGAATCTGTCTTACTCTATAAATGATTCCACTTCCAATATCCCAACAGTCCAACTGTCCATTTTCTTGAAAGCCCTTCTTAGACTTCTACTTTCTTGTGTGCATTCTCTACTAAAGTAGAATTTAGCTACAACATATATCATAGTCCTAGACTCCCTGATTCCATCTGCGATTACTCTGAACATGTAAGGAAAAAATTTAATTTTTTGGTTAGTTTCTGGGCAGTGTTTCATGAATTACAATTCTTTAAGGCAAGGTCCTCGCATCTGTTACAGTGTACGGTGCATGCGTGTCACCTCTACCTGTTGTCCCATATCCCTCTCTTCCCCTGTAGGTCCCCAGTTATAAAACTGCTCCTGTCCAAGTTAGGTCAGAAAGCAGCAGCCTCACCCTAAGGCTTGGAATGAAGTCATAGCTCCGCATGCAGTGCCCTGAAGCCACTTTGGCAGCTCTATCACACCACACTTTTTAGTATATATTAACTAGTTAAAGGCAGGTTTGTGAATTTCTCTTCCTCCTGAAAATACTTTCTCATGTCTTAGAGCCTTTGCACATGCTATTCATGCTTTCTAGAACCCGCCCGTCCCCACCGCTCGCCCACATTCCCACCCTTGTTCATGTGTCTGGGAAACTTATGTACATCTCCAGTCTCCATTCAAGGCAGCTGCAGCTTGATACCCCAGGCTGACTCTAACACTCTGCTCCGTGTCCCACTGCACTTTCTTCAGACACTCCTGCTTGCATTTGGGTAAGCTTCAGCTCACCACATCTAGTTACCAGGTGAGCTACCAGGAACCAGGGACGGTATCATTTTAATTTTGTATCCCATAACGTAGCTCAGTGCCTGTCATGAGAAGTGTTCAATAAAAAATGTGATGAGTGAATGAGTGAATGGAGCACAATTCAACAGAATATTAAAGAGGTAACAACTTGGAGGCTAACTGTGCTTAAATAATCAACATTCCTCTGTTGAGTCAAGATTAAACTACCTTGCAGACAGGTCTTTATGTACCGACTGATCCGTCCTTAGTCGATTTAAATGGCAGTATTTTTTTTAAATGGCAGTACTAAAAGCAACAAGTTATGAGTAATTCAGTGTTTAATAGGAAAAAGAGAATTCTTTCACACAAAAAACAGCCTGTGTGAGACAGAAATTATGCATCATCATACTGATTACCAGGTATGGTCAGTGACGTGGAAGCTGAAAATGATAGAAATATGATTTACACAGCCAGAAGTTAAATATGTACCATTCCCCCTGGACAAACTGATTAAATAACTTAGATAATGTTTGAACACACATCATTATCTTAAAAAAATTTAGAATAAACTATGAATCATTCTGTCAGCTTGTGATTCAATGGAACAATGTGTATATTTCACAGTTATTAATATTTAGTGTCTTTAAGTAAATTAAAAAATCAAGCTTAACAAAGGTTAAAAATATCTCTGATGATACATAGATGATTGTAAAAGTAATATATATTAATGAAGCTTTGTATGACTGACACTTTTTCTTTTTTGGTTAATCACTCACAGAATTATGGTCAAACATATATCAAGACTTTGGCTCCTTTTTCATCCAACCTTCCGGCATTTCATTACGATAGTTACCTGATTAATGGATGCAATAATATATATGGCATGATATGATATGTTCACATTAAATTTTAATCAAATATTACTAAATTCAGAAAACATTAAGTAAATCATGACTGATGAGGCAATATTGCGGTACTGTCATATTGATGACTCTCAAACTTCACTACTGAGAGTAACAGATTAAACACAAGAAGTGAATTTTATGAGGAAATATAAGGATCTCAACTTCCACAGTTGTGTTTTGTTAATTGCTTTACAGCCACCAGAGGAGACGTTAGATCCATCAAGTCTACCAGTGTCACAGATCCTGTAATTCCCTTTTCAGTTTCAAAAATTGTATTTGCAGTGAAAGAGGTCCATTCATTATCCATGGGCATTTGTCTTCTAATCATGGTGTTTAACTAAAGTTGTTGTTGTTGTTCCACTTATATGAGGTATCTAATGCAATCAGTCAATAAAAACTGAAAGTAGACCGGTGATTTCCAGAGGCTGAGGCAATGGGGAACGAGGAGTTATTGTTTAGTGGGTATGGAGTGTCAGCTTTGCAAGACGAAAAAGTTCTGGAGATCTGTTGCACAATAATGTGAATATATATAACACTGTTGAGCTCTGCACTTGAAAATGATTAAGATGGTAATTTTAATATTATGTATTTTTATCACAGTTTTTTAAAAAGTCATAATTGTTGTTGTTGCACTTTAAATAGAACTTAGAACTGAATACTGGCGCCTTCAGTCTTGCCAAGGAAGGAAGAAAATGAGAGCTATCATTCATTGGGTGGCAGTTGTGAAACTGAAGGTGGCTCATAAGTTGGTTCCACTGAACGGTAGCTTGCTTAATAACATGACCTGCCTTCACTGATCAAGCTTGCTTTAATTATTTTTGCAAAAATTTGCATGTCCTCTAAGCATTACATAGTCCAGACACTAAGATGTTTCCCCAAGTTGTTTTTCAAGAACTGGAGTCAGCTGTGTCCAGTTTGAGCTCAAGTGGGTTGAGGCTGGTTGGGACCAGCAACCTTTCAAGTGAGCATGCACGAATGTCTGAGATTGGTGACCTTTTGACATCAGAGGGCCAAAAACTCCAGCCTAATGATGATACCCTCATCTTTTTATCTTCAATCACTGTTCCCCACAATCCCCAAGCCTCAGCTCTAGCCCATGAAATATCCTGAGCTCCTTGCCTTCTGGGAGATGGATTTGAGATTTTTTTCTCCCATCTCCTCAGTTGGCTGCCTTGTGAATAAGACATTCGCTGCTGCAGATCGCAGTGCCAGGTGCAGCATCTCTGCACAAGGTCCACCAGGCTGAAGTGTCAGGCACAGCAGTTGTACGCTGGGAACTCTAATCCAACATGCTGGGTGCAAGGCCTCTGCACACGGCCCCCTTTAGGCAAGTGAAACTAGACCAAGCACAAAAGAACAGGCTAGACCTTAACACCTACATTCCATCTTATTTTTCCTGAGGACCCCAGTGGCTTTGCTGGTGACAACACCCTGGGCACTTTATATATGATATCTAATCTCACAGCAAAGCCACAAAGTGGGCCTCCTCATGCTGGTGTTATGTATGAAGTAACACATAACTGGCAAGTGGCAAGACAGTCAATTCCAAAGGTGTGTTCTTCTAACTTACGGCAGAGATTTCCTACACTCATCCCATTCTCCTCATTTTCCTGGACTCGTGGAAGAAACACATCCCAGCCCCTCTTGCTGCTAGACGGGGCCATGTCACCCATGCAGGTCACTCTGGGGCTCTGGCAGCAAGATGCCCCTATGAGATGCTCCAGGTGCTCTTCCTCCACTGTGGCAACTCTGGCAACCATACACAGAGGTCGCAAAGCCACAAGATTGGACCTGAGTCACCCTTGGAAGGAAGATGCCTCAGAGAACCCACTTCACCTATAGCAGGCTTTTTGTGAGGGAGAAGTAAAGTAGTGTGTGTTTAGCTATCAGGATTTGAAGATTCATGTTACTTCAGGGTTGTCTAGCCTGGCCTGCCAGCTACACTACTATACACTTGAAATATGGTTGTTCAGGAGGAGTGCTACAAGCCCAAAGTGTTGGTCTCTATGATGATCAAAATTTTTTCCTTACCTTAGCCTCAACAATTGAAATCCATGTTTTACAACTACCTAGCCTCCTAATTACCAGACTTCTACTTCTCCTTTTCTTTCTTTTCTTCCTTCCCCCTCTCCCTCCCCTGCCTCTTCTTCTTGACTTGAAGAATGGGATCCTGAGTTTCATGTTAGAACAATCTGGAATCAACTCAATCTCAACCTCCTCACATTGACAAAAGATAATGTTTTCTTGACCAAGTATCCTATCCTTTAAGGCCAACATACCCTACTCCAGTTTTCCTAAAAGGTGGTACTCCAAATAATTTTAGGTGCTTCATGAATTAGCCCCTTTTATTTCGTTTTTATACTTAAAATTTTTTTTTGTTTCAGCAGTTACATATACTAAAAGTATGTTAGAAAACATCAAACCTGTGATTTCATGGATATCATTGCTTAAGACAAGGCTAAAGGCTATTTATGTTTCAGAAGTAGGTATATATTTTTAGAAATTAGTACAACAGGGCAGCCTGTGCACTGGTGTGCAGAAGTCATGAAACTGAGGACATGGTGCCAAGTTGTGCCCTGAGCCATGGTGGGACCCCTCCAAGTAGGATTAGTGCCAGCCATGCCGGGATGGCCAGTTATGGCTCCTCCCTACCAGACTCTGAACAGTATGATGAGAGGAACACACCTCATTTTTGTCTCCCAACATTGCTAGGCCTGGCAGGCACACTGGCCCTGCCCAAGGTTTTCCTCCCAGCATCTGTGAAAGTGCAGAGGCCACCAGGCAGAGCAATGAATAGTATTTAAGAGCTAATCTCAGTTTCCTTTTCTTATTGGAGCCCAGGGTCTCAGTATCAGAAGCTGACCTGATTGTTCAGTTGATCCCATCGGGGGCCCAGCTGCTTTTAGCTGATTGGGGGAGGAGGTAGAGGGGCAGATCCTGGGCAGGGGTGGGGCCTCTCTTGCTCAGACATTTCTGTCATGTTTAGCCTGGGCCCCTGCCAGGTTTTGGGGAGAGGGCAAGCCGTCCAACTGGGTACAGTCTGAGCACCTGGGTTCTCTGGTAAAGGTGGCGTAAAAATGCAGAGATAGGCAGGTTGATCCAGCCTCCCACATGCCTAGGTGTTCAGCATGAACTGAAATACATGAATAGCTTGTCCTGATCAGAACTCCCAAAACAGCTGCTATGCTATGCTGTATTTAGATAAAGGTGCCATCTTGCTTTTCTCCCAGCTCTTCCCACCCTTCTGCCTTTAGTTTGATCCAGGGGAATTCACAGTACCTTCTGGTTCTTATCTCCTGCGGAAAGAGGTGTAGTTTCCTCACCACCCTTGGGCATGTCACCTCCTCCCTGGGCAAGTGGTTTGTCACGTTAACGCCAGGCTATCTTGGCTCTATCTCCCTTTCTCTGGTTTACTGATAACAATTCCTCAACTTATTCTTTCTGTGGACTTAAATCAGTAATCAGGCCCAAAATGGAGAAGGAAGAACAGAATTATGGAAACAGAACATTGATTGCCTCTCATCTGATACCAGCCTGGTCCAGAGCATGGACAACACATCCAACTACCTGGGCCCCCAGGGTGGGATGCTGGAAAAGAGGTGAAGGTATCCTACACAGTCTTCACAAATTATCACTTTTTATTTTATTTTTATACTTCCATGTGTTTTATTTTGGCAGTTACGTATTAAAAATTATGTTGGAAAACATCAAATCTATGATTCCACAGATAGCATTGTTTAGGACAAGGCTAAAAGAGATATTCATGTTTCAAAAGCAAGTAGATGTTAAAAGATACATGCTACTATATATAAAATGGATAAACAACAGAATCCTACTGTACAGCACAGGGAACTGCATTCAGTGTGTTGTAATAGCCTATAACGGAAATAATCTGAAAAAGAACAGTATATATAACTGAATCACTTTGCTGTATACCTGAAACTAACACAACATTGTGAATCCATTATACTTCAATTTTTAAAAATTGTTAATATGGTAAAAAAAAAAATGAGGTAGATGGTTTTTAAAACTAATAAGTGAACAACAAGACAGCCTGTGCACTGGCCCACTGGGTATCTGCCATCACTTGTAAAAAGCATCTATGGACAGAAGGGTCCATCCAGGGGGAAAAAGAAGAAAGAAAAAAAGCAAGGGACACAGCAGGAATTAAGATATTTCGAAGGGATTTTCTAAGAATGGAAAAGAGCACACCACTAATTGGTGAGACTGCTTGGGAGGTACCTAAGCAAGGAAATTTTGAATTTGCAGGTGCGCTGGGTGTCAAGGTGAAGAATATATGGCCCAAAGTGGGCAAAAACAAATAGAGAAGTAAGATAAAGAGCTGGACAGCTGAACCAGTTTAGACAACTGATGGAAAGCCCCCTGGGATTGGTGTACCTTCTCCAGAGCTCGTGTTTGGGCGTGCCGGGGCTGCTGCAACTTCTGCCCAGGCCCTCGGGGACTCTCACCAGGCACCTTGCGCGGGTGGGTGGGAGCTGCTGTGGGACCTGGGTTGGGCCTCTTATTGTTGTCTCAGTCTGTGCACCGGAGCCTCCGTCGGGAGAGGGGAGCCCGAAGGACGTGGGCAGACACGCAGCAAGAGCGACGGCTTCCGCTTGGCATCTCACCCCCGTGACAACTGATTTAGTTGGCACCTGGACTTAGAGTTACAGGCGGCATTGTAGGATTGTTGTGGGACCAGAGTGGTCTCATCTAGATCACAGAGGCCCCAGAGGTCTGGTCTGATCAGGGGCTGTTCCATTCCCGGGTAGCCTCAGGAGAATTTGTTTGTTTTGATACTGATATGGTGGTTCAGGTCCCTTCTTAGTAGGAAGACATCGGCACTGCTGTTCTCCAGAGATGCAGATGTGCTGAGGGTTACTCAGTATGTAGAAAGCAGGCGTCAGACAGCCTCACTGCTGTTTCTTGCTTTGACTATGCAGTTCTGTCATGTTTCAGAGCATAAAATTTGACCTGTGGTGTATCTGAATTAACTAATAATAATCCACACACTAGCCAGAGCTATTATATTGTGTGCCGGTCTATTTTATTTCTAAAATACATTTAGTCTGTTTATAAATCTGTCCAATTGCATCTTTGCAACTTGAACTTTTAGATGAGTTGAAGCCAGAGCCTAGACATTCAAAACTTTTTCTTTTTTTAATTTGGCAACATATGTCCTAATAAGCACAAATGGATAGCCATCTATCTGTGAGTTCTGCCTGATATGGTGGGAAAGAAGGAATTGTCGGGCATACCAACACATTAGGGGAATCCCTTTTGTTTAAGAAATGCTTTTTCAAAGGAATCGGCATCCTTGCCTCCCTTTGAGGATGTCACTGTGTGGGAGGCTCTGTCGGTCTCCCTACAATGACAAAACTGAGAGGCTGTCTTGGGTTAGTGCTTCCCTCAAAATGCACAATCTGAGCAAAAAATACAGACACAAAGCATGTACAGAGAATAAGTCAGCACTGAGCAGAGTGTGGGCTGAAGAATCCTGCCTCCTAAGGAGGTGACAGTCAAATGACGCTGGCTCATCATGTGTGTCAAAGGCAGCATTCGACAGGTAAATAGCAATTAAGCATTTCCCACCCACTCCCAAATTCCATGCTGGAAACGCTGGTTTTGCAGGAGCCTCTTCCACTATTGGGTCCATTCATATCCAGGCTCTTTTTAAAGAAGGAAGCAAACAAACCTCTAATACATCAGGCACTATTTTGGAATGTTTTCAATAGTAACCACAGGAAATCTGTAACTTTTCCCTCTTATTGCCCTGGTGTTTAATCACTTACCCTTGCCTTGTTTTGTTTTCTGTAAAATGAGATGAAACTTCAACTGCCCAACAATAAGTACAGTATCAATGTGCAATGACTAAATATTTATTATAAGAAAACTTAATTGAGCAGGACCAGGATATGTGCAAGATACGTGTTCCCCTAAGCTTTGCATTATTATCTAACACACTTGTGTTCAGAAACACAGAATGAAAGCATTCTCATTTGGACAAAATATGAAACTATATAAAATCCTGTAAATAAATGGATTCTAGGAGGCAATATCAAATAAATTAAGTCTATATATCAAATTTAAGACAATTTATATCAAACAAAATATGACTATATATAATTAAAACTGTGATATATTTCAAATGCAAGAGAATTAAGGGAAGGCATGAGGAAACTGGAGTAGTCACAGACAACTTCGACAGTGAGGGAGTGGACAATTAGGAAAAGCTGACACAATACAATTTCTATATAGGTGTTGCCTTCCAACTTATCCTTAAAATGTAATATAAATAATACTTTCACTGAGTAAAGAATGTACTCAGGTTTGACAAATGGGTCATCAGCCCATGCTCCTTAAAGTGCCGCCTTTCAAATAGTCTGCTTTAGCTAACAGTGTCTGTATCTCTGTTACCCAGGTGTTACAGTCTGTGGAAGGTGTAGCCTGTGTGGGCTCCTGTGTTGGATACTGTTACTTCTTAGTGCAGTAAGACGAGGTAGTCAACAATTCTCTCCTGCTCTCCTAACTTCACAGGAAGTAGTAACTGCATTTTTGTGTAAGCCAGTTATGCTCTAGAGATCTGAACTACCTCACAGAGGGAGGAGGAAAGGAGGAACAGTGAAGACTGATGATACAATTAAATAAAACAAACTGTGGTTTGTTTGGGGTTTTGGTCTAAAACCTGCCAGGAAATGAGTGAAGGGAAAGTCATCAGCAGGTGCTGCATTTTGGAAGAAGGTTTTTTTTGCAGGCTGAGTACATTGGCACAGCACCAGCCTTATGTGTGGGAAGAAAGGCAACCACCTACGTGGCATAGTTTGAGGCATACAACAAGGCCCTGCTGGCAGTAAAATAACTCTTCCTCAAGCCTGCAACAGCCCAGTATTCTCCTCAACCAATCAGTATTAACCGATAAGCATAACACTTACAATATAGTAAATATTAACATTCATTCTGTGCCCAATGGTTGGTAAGTACAAAAGCAACTAGGAGATATTATCCCTGACTTTAAGACCTAACAATAGGTCAGAGAGACAAAAATAAAGTAGATGAGATAATATCAAATACACGAGGACAATATGTAATTAAAATTATGTGATAAACTTTTAAGTGCTGTAGAACTGAGAGAAGGAAGGAAGAACTAGAGCAGTCATGAATGAGTAAACACATGGAGGAATAGGATCTAGAACGACTGCCTGGGCTGGAAGCAAGTACAAGAGACCAAGAAGTGCACAGAGACAGAGGTAAAGGGGGCTTTCTTAGGAAAATGAGACACATCTGATTAGAAGAGTGCATTGAATAAAGAAATGATCCTAAAGGCAGCAAGAGAAAAACAAAGAGTGAGTTACAAGGGAACCCCCATAAGGCTCTCAGCTGATTTCTCTACACAAACACTACAGGCTAGAAGGGAGTGGCAAGGTATATTCAAAGTCCTGAATGAAAAAAAGATGCAGCCTAGGATACTCTATCCAGCAAGGCTAACCTTTAGAATAGAAGGAGAGATAAAGAATTTCACAAGCAAAAACTAAAAGAGTTTAGCAACACTAAGCCCATGCTAAAAGAAATATTGCCAGGTCTACTCTAAATAGAAAAGAAGCAGGATGCTACAAAACCGAGAAACTTATAACTGGAAAGGAGATAACTGCCATGAATTACAAAAAGAATAAACACAAAATTGTAAAAGAAGACATCTAAATCAGTAAGAGTGGGAGAGGGAAGCAAGGAAAGCCACTGTGGAAAACAGTATGGAGATTCCTCAAAAGACTAGGAATACACTTACCATATGACCCAGGAATCCCGCTCCTGGGCATATATCCAGAAGGAACCCTACTTCAAAATGACACCTGCACCCCAATGTTCATAGCAGCACTATTTACAATAGTCAAGACATGGAAGCAGCCTAGATGTCCATCAACAGATGACTGGATAAAGAAGATGTGGTATACTTATACAATGAAATACTATTCAGCCACAAAAACCGACAACATAACGCCATTTGCAGCAACATGGATGTTCCTGGAGGATGTCATTCAAAGTGAAGTAAGCCAGAAAGAGAAAGAAAAATACCATATGAGATCGCTTATATGAGGAATCTAAAAACAAACAAACAAGACATAAATACAAAACAGAAACAGACTCATAGACATAGAATACTAACTTGTGGTTGCCAAGGGGGTGGGGCGTGGGAAGGGAGAGACTGGGATTTTAAAATGCAGAATAGATAAACAAGATTATACTGTATAGCACACAGAAAAATATACAAGATATTGTGGTAGCTCATAGCGAGAAAAAAAGTGACAATGAATATATACATGTTCATGTATGATTGAAAAATTGTGCTCTACACTAGAATTTGAGACAAAATTGTAAAACAACTATTACTCAATAAAAAAAAGTTATAAATAAATAAATAGATAAAACAGGCAGCAGAGGGATCCGGTAAAAAAAAAAAAAAAAAGTGCATTCAAGGCAGTGCTGGAAAACAATCGAATAGACAGAGCAAGATTAGATGTTGGAGGCCCACCTTTCTGGTCTATAATTCCCACCTTTACTGCTTGTGTCCCTCTGTAAAGACTAAGAAATGAAGCCTCTATCCCAGTTATATTTTATATCTTCACCGTGCTTATTTTATTCTTAAGACTTATCACATACTTTTATTATCTTATTTTTAATTTTGCACTTACTTATTTACTACTTATTGTCCATCTTCTGTCTTGCATATAATATGTGCTCAATAAATGCTGAATGAATGAATGAAACCTATTTCTACAAGACACTTGGTGAAGCTGGGTGGGTGGTCTTTAGTTCTCACTCATTATCTCAAACTCACTAAAAGCAGGAGGAGCTTGGTCCTGAAGAATCCAAAAGAAAGTATTCTTCTGGAGGAGTCTGGGATGGGGATCTTTAGTATCAAGGCAAGCCCTGTGAAATTTAAGAGTGAGTGAATGCCACAGTGGGGAACACTGTTTGTCAGTCATGGTAGAAGCAAGCTGGTTCCTGGCACATGAGAGGAAGAAAAGGCATTAGAAAAACAGGAAAGAGTAGAATTCAGAAGAAAGAAGGGAAAAGGAGGTGGGTGCACAGAAAGGGAGTGAGCATCAAAAGAAGAGCATTTCTAAGACCTACTTTGTACTGAGTCTAGAACTGGTCAGATCAGAATAGCAGCAACTCCTCCCTGGTGTCTCACTGCAACACAGAAAGTAGCTAGGGAATCAGAAAGTAAATAAAACAGAAAGGTATAAAGACTTGAGTAGTTCAATACAGAAGTCTGGAGAGAATTCTCTATGAAGGGACCATCACTCCAGGGATGTCTGCACTTTAATTAGACAATTGCAAAACTAACTCAGTAATTGGTATCGTTATCTCTTCATTCATAGAAAGACGGAATCTTAAGGCCTGAAAGGACATAGGGGATAATTTTAATCAGCTATCAACCTTCAGAGAGGTTTTTCCCAAAGTATTCTAAACTAAAAAAACAATCTAGTCTCATTTTTAAAGTGCAGGGAGGTAAAACTACTGTAATTCACATTCAGTAATAAAGTAGCCTTTTCTTTTCAAGAAATTCTTTGTCCTGCTACCAAAAAATCCAGCTTAGACTGAAGTGTGTGCTTCTCTAGGTATAGTTCTAAAACTGATTTGTGGAGCCCACACCCAGTGGGGTCCATTTTGGGAGCCATTGTCTAGTACCAGTTCTTTCTCACTACAGACTTCTGGTTTTCTTCTTGGTTCATTCTCCCTTTGTCTTCTTCCTAATAGAAAACATGTTGAAGGACACCGAGTCACGCAGGACAGGGTATTTAAAATCCCACCCTGTGTTGTACAGTGCAGGGCAGCTGGCTCCTCGTCTTTATATGTGTCTCAAAGTGCTTGTCGCATTCAACCCACTTCCAATTTTTATGAAATCATATGAGAACTAGTGCTACAGATTTAGAAAGTCCTTTATGTTGAAAGAAAAAAAATACAGAATTTTGCATTTTTTACAGTTTTGTTCAAACTGTTTTCTGTGTGTGGGGCCATATGTGAAAGGTTGAAAAAAACTGCTTTGTAAATGAGTAAATGGGTTGATACTGTTGAGAATCATGGTTCTTATTGTGAAAGAAAGGACATATGTAAAAATGGGAGAAAGCCAGAAAAAAATCCCATAGAGCTGTAGTGGAATTGGAAATATTACTGTGAGCTATGATTTCTAAAATATGTATGTATATATGCAATCTGTGTGCATATGTATGTTATAACACATACATGTATATGTGTATGTATATATGTACACATACACATGTCAGTATTTCTTAGCTCTCTACACTAAAGGCCAAGAGGCAAAGATTCCCCCAGTTGCTACTGCCATCATACTTAGCATACCTAGATCTTGGTCTCTAATGCCATTCCCCACTAAGAGGAACCAGGGGTTCTCAGAGAAGTGTCTGATTCCAGGGACAGGACAGGATAGGTGCAAAAGAGCTTGGGGTATCTTGCTGTGCCAGAAAGTAAGAAGATGCTCAAAACAGTGATGAGGGCATGGACACAATGACCAGCTTGAATGGGCTGCTCTTGGCCAAATCTGGGACAATTTGAGCATCAGTGTCCCAGCATCAATCATGAATTTTAAACCACTAAATAAATAGGCATTAAAGTGTCCATTCCAAAGACACGAAGACAGATGATGGTGGGGATTATAATAATAATAATAGATAGATAGATATGAAAAGTGAGGTCTTTTGCTTACAGTAGTATGCAAAAGACCAAAAAGAAGATACAGAGGTGGTACTGGAGTTAGAAAAGTATCAGTTTACCACTACCTTGGTTAAAATCAAACTAAGAAAGAATTGTCAGTGAATGTTGTCTTGGAGGAAATTTTGATGAGATGTGGGATATTTGCATAGTCCTATCAGTTGCAAGAGAGAAAAAAACTCATTGTATAATGATACAATCAGGCAACACATTGTCCAGGGTATAAAAATTGGTATCACGAATAAGAGACAGATGGATATTGTGCGCTTTCAGATGCAATATCTCAGGAGGACACATCACCTGTGCAGTAATCTCTACATATTTTTTTTTGAAGTATAGTCAGTTTACAATGTTGTGTCAATTTCTGGTGTACAGCACAATGCTTCAGTCTTACATGAACATACATATATTCATTTTCATATTCTTTTCCACCATGAGTTACTGCAAGATATCGAATATAATTCCCTGCACTATACAACATGAACTTGTTGTTTATTCCTGTTCAGTAATCTGGTTGAAAATGCACAGCTTAAATCTAATCAAAAGGAAACATCAGACAAACACAAAATGAGAAATGCTATGTTTATTTACTTTTTATGTTTTTATTGAAGTATAGTCAGTTTATAATGTGTCAAATTCTGGTGTACAGCATAATGCTTCAGTCATACATGAACATACATATATTTGTTTTCATTGTAAGCTACTACAAGATATTGAATATAGTTCCCTGTGTTACACAGTATAAACTTGATGTTTATTTTTAAAAGGGGAGTGCAAATGTATATGTATTTTTAAATCAGTATCATAAAAGACAAAGAAGTGTTGTGGCATTTGTTCCAGATTAATGAAGGTTAGAGAGGCTTGACCTAACCCTAGACTAGATCTATAGAAAAGGAAAAAATACTATAAAATGACATTACTAGATTACAGATAAAATTTGAGTATGGAAATGTGAATTTAAGACATAAATGACTACATTTTAGTCTTTCTTAGGAAATACACACTGAAGAATTTAGATGTGAAGGGCCATGATGTTTGTAAGTTACCTTTAAACAGTTCAAGAAAAAGTCAGGGAGAGAGCAACAGAAAGATAGAACCAGAGATAGATATTAAGGACCACCAATGACAAAGCAAATGGCATAAACATTATACAGGTGAGTCTGGATAAAAGGTCTAGGAGTGTTCCTTTTTCCTCTTTACTTTTGCAACTTTTTGTAAGTTTGAAACTGTTTCCAAATAAAAAGCTTTAAAAAAAAAAAAAGGCTTTAATACAAAACAGAAACAGACTCATAGACATAGAATACAAACTTGTGGTTACCATGGGGAAGAGGGGTGGGAAGGGACAGACGGAGTTCGAAATTTGTAGATGCTGACGAAATTTGTAGATACTGACAGGCATATGCAGAATAGCTAAACAAGATTATACTGTATAGCACAGGGAAATATATACAAGATATTGTGGTAGCTCACAGTGGAAAAGAATGTGACAGTGAATATATGTATGTTCACGTATAACTGAAAAATTATGCTCTATACTGGAGGTTGACACAACATTGTAAACTGACTATAACTCAATTAAAAAAAAGGCTTTGCTAATCTGTAGTTCTAAGGACAAAGGCATAAGAGGAAATGATTCCATGGGACACTTTATTGTTATATTTAATTATCATTGCAGATTAACTGTCCTGCTTACTTACTTGAATGTAAAGATTTTTTTGAAAAATACTTGAAGAATACTTACTTGAAAGTGACATTTTTAGATGTTGCAAACCTCAGCTGGGCCCTCAGTATCTTAAACTAATCGGCATGGAGCCTTGCAGACAGAGTCAGTAGATCTTCTGGCTTGCAATGAAACCCCCCTAGCCTAACGTACATTGACCCCACCCACATTTATCAGTGTCAAATTCCAGATCACAGCTCCCTCTTCAAACTCCTTAGATTTGGAGAACACAACCTTCCCACTCAATATATTTTTAGAATTCTCCCCAAGCAGAAACCTGTGATAACAAAGGGAAAAATTGCCATTTGGGGCTCACAAATGTGACATCCTAAGCCCACTGCAGAGTTCACTTGGACTCTGTCTTTAGTTCCTACTCTAATTTCATAGCACCTATTAGATTCACATTTTTTAATAATTAGCCATTTTATCTCCTAGTCACCCTCTCCAAGAAATGTGCTTGCTTTAGCCACTGAGGTAGTTTTTTGTTTTGTTTTGTTTTATCTTTTTTTAACAACTTAAACAACTTACACTAGGAGAAAATTTCCTGAGTAGTCACATTATGGAAATACGAGATAAGTGTTTTACTTAAGATGAATACAAAAAAATTTTTTTAATGTTTAGAAAAGGTGAATTCAAAGGTTTTTAAGTGTGTAGAAGTATCTATTGCACAAAAGACAGATGTGGAATCCAAAATACAGTACTTCATTCTGGATAATCAAAATGCTGTAAAGAAGCAACTGAGAACTTGTTCTCTGCAAGCTGAGCTCATACAGCGCCAGCTGGCCCACTTCTGTGAAAATCTCGAATGCTGGTCACTGAAGACACCTAGAGGACATAAGCGTAAACTACATGGGAACAGGACACCAAGCAGGACAGCAAATACTCTGTTTAGGGAGTGTTTATTCAGGATGCCTGATGGGAGGAGGGGAGCAGGGTTGGGAATTGGGACTTTGGTACTGAGCTCTGGGAAATTAGATCCTCAGCATGTGGCAGCGTAATTTTTCATGATTCTTAATGTGCAACATTAGCTCCATAAGAGCATGTTAAGTTATACTCCTGATAAAATAGGTAAGAATAAGTGTCATTGGCTCAAAAAGAAAACCATCGAAAACCTCCATTGTGGCTGAAAGTGGTCAAAGAGGCCAGAAGAATCTTGGCTGCATTTGTTCTGATGCCTTATTGTGCTTTCCTGTTGCTTAACACTGCCTGTACCTATGGATTATATAAACTTTAAAAAGTTATTTTAAGGCCATTGAAAACTCCCCTTTGCTTACCAGAAGCCCCAGCTTTGTCTGCTCTGAGGTAGAAAGAAGAGATGGACCATCTTACTCTCTTTGGCCCATGGACGTCCCAGTGTTCTTTCCAATTTCCACCACCAGTGCTTTACTGCTTTAGGGAACTGGACTTGGACTGTCTGGATGGGTGACAATATGCAGCTATAGCAAATGTACTGATCTGTTAACACATAGCTGCAACTATAACAAGAACTACTATTTTTAACACAAAATTCCGTGGCCCAGAGAGAAGTTTAAATATTTCAAGCAATATTTATTACAACAAGAATGCAGGCTGTGTCTAACAATCCTTTATAATGGAATGTAACCGGGCCCCTTCCATGGAGGATGACACTATTTTAAGGGAAATTTTCCTTTTGTTTTGTTACAAAGGGATTAGACTACTTATTGATCAGGAGCATTACTTCAGGAACATCTACTTCATTGTTCCAATTATTGATTAAAAATACTTGAGGTTTCTGCCTAAATTTATTCTTCTCTTTTTTGGGGATAGGGATCAGGAGACAGGAAGAAGTTGCTTACCAGTGTCTGGAAGTACTTACCAGTAACAAACTTGAGTACGAGGCTGCATTTTTATGTCCAGACAGGGTGTGGTTGGACATAGACTTGGAACTGGGGAAAATGTGCATTTGGCAATTTTCAATTTCTTTTTCAAGGAGGAAAACAATGAATAGACTTGTTAATTCCACCAAGGTCAGGAGGAACATTTGTTAATACACATGAGGATGGCATTATTACTCGATCTTTAATGAGCACCTGCATAAAATGGACAGAATTAAATGATGTGAATGATTGTGGGGTCCATACATAAAGTGTTTCATTCTGGGGCTTGAATGATAATGATTCATTTAAATCCATGAAAAATAAGCACAATCAAATGTTTTTGGATGGTTGATTAAGTGCAGATGCTGTTAAGAGATTTTTTAATTACAGTGGAACCAAAACCAAGTGACCATTGCTGGAATATTTAATATGAAAACAGGAATCCACAAGACTCATAAAGGTAGAAGAAACAAAGCCTAATTTTAAAAGAAATAAACTAATCAAATTTTTTTCTGTCTTAGAAAGTATCCTGCACGCCTAGAGCATCTAGGATCTTGGATGCTATTTTTTTCCTTTTAAGTAGTCGAAAGGATTTTCTCAATTTTAATTTTATTCTTAAATGCATAATGGGTCCACATGAGTTCAAATTTGGGGGAGAAGAATAAGATACACTATAAAAAGTTTTCCTCCCACTCCTGTCTCTTAGCAACCAGTTTTCTGACTCAAGCAACCAACGTTATCAGTTTTTTATGTATCCTTTATTTTATGCATAAATATACACACACAGACACACAGGCATATCTTCTTTCCCTTGATTTTTGCATCTGCATCAGCAGTCTAAACATTGTATTCTGCACCTTGCTTTTTCCATTTAATGTATCTTTGAAAAGATGAAATACATAGCGCTCTCTCATTCTTTTGTAGCTGTGTAGTATTCCACTGTATGGATGTACCATAATTAATTCAATGAATCTCAATTAGTGGATATTCAAATTGTTTCCAAATCTTATTTCCAACTTTTACTATTACAAAAATGGTATGGTGAACAACCTTGTATACAAGGTTGATACTTGTGTACAAAAATAGGTATAGACCTATATATGTCAAATAAATTCCTTGAAGCAATATTCTGGGTTAAAGGACATGTGCACTTATTGTCTTGGTAGAACTGCCATAGTTCCCCCAAAGAGGTTATACCACTTATATTGAACTATCACTGTAGGGAAGTCTGTTTCCTCACCCTCCTCCACATTGACTTTTAAAAAATATTTACCTCCTTCCTCTCTGAGCCTTAACATGGTAGTTTGTATAATTTCCCTATTCTGGGTCTACTCTGCAAAAATCTCACTACATTTCAACATAGACCCTCTGCTACCATCTTTCACTATCTCCACTCCTCACCACAGCCCACAGAACTTGCATTTACCCCCACTTCTCTGCCTTGCTCATATCATTTCCTTTGCTGGAATATCTTTTCCCATCAATACTGCCCTTTCAATCTATCACCTTTCAAAGCCAAGTTCTACCTTCACTTCCTCCATGAAACCCTTCTCTGTTATCTGGCCCTTCCTGACCTCTTCTCTTCTAAGGACTTCCCAACAGGTAAGCCATAAAAAGGTTACAGGCAGACAGAACTATTGATCCCTCTCAGCTCTCAGGACAGGCTCTGAGGCAAGAATCCCCAGAATGGTCCTTCAGCCAGGTCTGCATTGTTAGTTTACCTGGGAGTTCGTACAAAATTGTCATTTTGTATTCAAGCCTCAACATGAAAAATGAAGGGAAGGTTTGTAGGCTTTTGATACTCTTACAGGGTTTTTTTCTTCATTTGTTCTGTCCTGGAATGGGAAAGTTGTCTCTCTCTAATACAGCAGTTGGGTTTTGCTCCATGATCCAATGGGAAAAATGTTTCTATTTAAATAGTATTGACCAAGACTTCCAATTATGTTAAATAGTAGTTGGTGAGATTTACAGATGGGGAAATTGAGACCTAGAGAAATTTGTAACTTGCACAAGGTCACACAGAGGAGCTAGAAGTCAAGCCCCAGCCTGGACCAAAGGTGAGAGTATGTCGTGAATCAAGGATTAGGATGAATTCTGTTCTGTGCACCCGAGGTGCAAAAGGACCAATTCCAGTCTGTCTAATTCCCAAGCCTATGTGTTTGACCATTTTGCCACACTGCTCCAGTGAAGGCTTGCTGACAGACGGGTGGAGGTCTGCTGAGCCAAGAACGTGACCTCATGCTTCAGTGACAAAATAGAAGCCCTTGGATACCAGGCATTGTTGCAGGGCCCTCAACTTCCCATCACTGGATCTCTAAACTTTCTAGTATCTGCGTTCATCCTTGCCTTGTTCCTTCCTGTTACAATTAGGGGTGTCAGGGGACCTCTCCTCTCCTAACCCAGTACCCAGACCCCAAGCTCTCCTTTCCCATGCATTATTTGTTTTCTCTTCTGTGTCTTCATCCTTTCCCTCCCTATTGAATCATTCCCAGAAGCAAACATAGTCCAGTACCTCCCATCTTTAAAAAAAAATTATTCTTTGACCCTCCTTCTACCAGCATCCTTTTCTCTGCCTTCCATTATTGCCATACACTCCAATTCAGCTGGATCATTCTCCACTCCCTAAACATTCCTGAGGCTTTATAAGCACCATTTCCACCACAGGCAATTCTCTGGGATGATCAGGAAGATTCACCAAACTCGCCATGGAGCATGGTGGGGCAGATTGGACGAGACTCTTAACAATATGGGCACACCGTGCAGCAGCAGAGATGGAAGACCCTGCCAGAGATGGCGCCCTTGTCACCAGCCTCAGCAGTCTCAGCTGTGGCTGAGCCTTGGCTGGGCTGGTGTCAGCTGTGTTGGGAGTCAAGCCTTGGAAGGCAAGGACACTGTGCATCACAGCCTTGCTATCCGAGGTCAGCTGCTGTGATAGGGATTGTGCTTGGAAGGTACTCCTTTTTGTAAATATCTCAAAAGTGAGGCAGTATAAGAAAGGGAGGACCTTAAGAGCTAACCCTTCTATAGGGTTTACTATATGTCAGGCATCACACTTTACATATATTAATTCCTTTTAAGTCTCACAACTCTAATAGGGGAGTACTATTGTTATCATTCCTATTTTCAGCAGGGGAAATTAAGGCAAAGAAAGATTAAATTACTTTCCCAAGGTCACACAACTAGAAAGTGGCAGAGCTGGAATTTGGACCCAGGTGGTCTGGTTCTGAAGTCAACTGGAAAAGCTCTACAACATACAAGTTCTCTTTTAGCATGTGCTGGTGGCATAGTTGCTACTTTGGCCTTGGCTGTGCCTTGAGACATCATTGCAGAGACCCCAAAGTGGAAAGGAGGAAACCCACAGAAGAATTACAGCAAGGATTCCACTAGTTTATACACATATTTCATCAAATAAAAAATGGCCTTTTAGGTGGTCCACAGTCCCAAGGTTCATAGTATTTGTGTGTCAATTAAGAAAAAGTACTTCTCCAGCCAGAAGAAGCCCCTCATAGTGTACAAGATTGACAAGTGAAGCAAGGACTAGATTTCAACTCTCACAGGATCACTCAACTGTGTGCCCTTGACATTCACAACTATGTAAGGTGGCTCTAAATTAAGGACAAAAGAAAGAGACAACACCAATATCATGTAGCTCAATACTGTCTCTTACATAACTATATTTACAGATTAGGTCAAAGATCTAGATGTTTTAAAGTGAGGTAATGTGTATATAATCTATACCTTGCTTGCCCCATCAGCCTGTAAATTCAAGAAGAGGTCAAAGTTAATTTTGGTGCCCAAATGGCCATGACTCTAAGCACACCCTTCCAGTCCCTACCTGCTCGAGCCAACACTACAACTTATCTGCTGACAATACAAGTAATTTCTGGAAAGTCCCAAAGGGGATCCTCACAAGTCACCACAACCTATGTGGTAGTTCTAGGTACCACATGGTGTTCCATCACCTCCTGCTCCAGCTCCAATTTGCCAACATCATTGGCTTCTCCTAAAACTACAGAAGTCTTGTGAAAGCTTTTTGGAAGTTCCCAAAGCCACCAGTCCTCAGAATGCCAAGGGGACACTGGGAGCGGTGCAGGGGGCAGAGTGAACGAAAATGGTCTCCCCCGTTCTGCACTGCATCTTCTTCCCTGAGCCCCCAAACAGCTCTGTCAGCATCCAGAATCTGCCAAAACCTCCCATAAAAGGTTTTTAGCCCATGCTTGGAATCTCATTTAGCCTTTCTTTCAGTTTCTGGTCATCATTTCTTAAACTAGAGAGACTCAAATTCAATCTGAGGGGCAGAACAGGAAACAGACCCTATCGTCATCCTCTCCATTCATTGATTTGTTCATTCATCTATGCATCCATCTATCCATCCATCCATTTGATTACCACTGATTGAGGCCAATCTCTCCCTGACCCTGTTCTAGGCACTGAGGCTAAAACATTAAATAAGACAGATAAGGTCACTACTCTCACAGGGCTTGCATTCTAGAGCAGGTAAGCAGAGAACAGTCAAACCAGTTAATTAGTTAACATGAAGCTGTTAGCTGGTGATAACTACTGTGATGAAAATTAAAAC
Source organism: Camelus dromedarius (assembly GCF_036321535.1). NCBI lineage: Eukaryota > Metazoa > Chordata > Mammalia > Artiodactyla > Camelidae > Camelus > Camelus dromedarius. The sequence goes on along the minus strand of NC_087443.1, from coordinate 38,773,598 downwards.
AAGGTGATGCAATAGGAAGAGGCTGGGAGCTACTTTGGATTAACTCAATATTTTTTAATTTTATCAAACTCAATACCCTCTGTTCATAGCATATAACAGCATTTATGATTCTAAGATTAAATTAATAGATTAGGTAGTCTAACTCACACATAATTTATATAGCACTATTGAGTTTGTTTTATTATTATTATTGATTTCTTTAAAAGTTTCTTTCACCTTCACATGTTATACTTCATAGTATCATGTGCATTTTTAGGACTGGTGTCACTTTTGGAAAACCTCTGTCAAGTTTGTTTCACAAACTGTAAGATATTAAGGCATTTTAAGTTTTCTTCTCCAGTAGCTACTTTAAGTTTTTTGAATTGACAACACTCATTAACCAGTTGTCATCAATGTCCTTGTCATATTGGAAGTTTTATGTTAGTCCTCTCAATATCAGTTTTTCATGTAAATTAACAAGAAGTTTAAATCTTTTCCCAGTGAGCTTATATGATTAACTTCTCTTTATTAGTGGGATTTCCAAATGATGTACAAGTTTATTCATTACTTCTAGTCAAAATGTATTTCTTCTTCCTAATGTGTTGTTACTGTTTTTAGTATGATCTACAAACTTTTTGTTACACTTTGCTTCTTGGTATCAGAATAGTTAATCCATCATTTTTGTTTCCTTTGTTTCATATTCCATCATATTTTCTTCTGAATTTCATCTCCATTATTTAATATATAAATAAATTTTAAATGACGTAAGAAGTATTCTTTATATAAGTCCAAGTCAGAAGTGTATAATTTCTCACTTGTTTTTCTGAAATACTCCAGAACACTTTTCCAAATTGCAATCAAAACAACATAGTCTAATGTCACTAACTTTTTGAATAAACTCTTCGCATCTGGTTGTGTTAGCGTTTCTGAGTCTTTGAAAAATATGTTTTGGAATCGTTGAAACATTGTTGTATCCATATTGCGAGGCTTAGAACAGCTTTATAATAGGCAGATCATCTCATTACACTTAGATTTCTTTAAGAAAAATCCAAGTTGGCATGTTTGTTTCAATGCTCCATATGTGAGAGGAACCCAAAAGGGAAATATAACTGTTGCAAAATACTAAAGTAGTCAATAGCTTCAGGTCCTAACAAGGCAGATTTTTCTCCACCAAAATTAAGAAAATTCAACATAATTAACATTTTAAAAAAATGCTTGTAGTCCTTTGCTCTCCCCTTTCCTAACAGTTACTTGATAACATAACTGACCATGAATACTGTTCAATGGAAGATTGCAATTGTTAAATAAAGTCACAAATAGATGGTTTTCAGTTAGAGAAAAGTTAAAAATTGTTCATGGGTATTTCTATTGTTAATGCAGACTACAACAATCACCATCTGATCAATGTTCATCACTCCGACATAGACTCTAACTAATGAAATGATATTGGACATCTGGGATTATTTCTTTGATGTGCTACTTAATTTTGTACACCTTTTCATTATTTTGATTAATCTTTAATATATTTTTAGATAAGTCACATTTGTTCTTTTATTTTGACATTCTTCCAAGTCCATAAGCAAAAACAGAATAGAATTAACAATTAGTTCAATGATTCCCACGAAATTGCCTTTGAAGAATTTTTTCGATTTTTTCACTATGGCCTCTAAAGCCATTTTTACTTTAAAATTTAATAGCTACTACTACACTTTATGGCATTTCAAGATAATTCAGAATGTTTTTCCTGTTTATTTTTAGCGAAATTGGTCCAGTGCATTTTTATTGGACTTCCATGTATTTAAAGTAAACATGGCCTTCTAGTGCTCTGTGGAATGTACTTGACTTTTGAAACTTCTTAATATATTTATCCAGTCCAAAAACCCATCTGATGTAATGTCTGTCTTGTTGAAAACAGTTTACAAACAAAATGATAAATGCAACCTTTAGTTTTAGAACAGACTATCCAGGTTCTCATAGCAGTTTGACCATCTTAAAATATTTTTTAACTGTATCTATTTGGGAAGTGTATGTTTTTCCATGATCTGTTCTGTTTAATTCTCTGTAAATATTGTTAAATCAAAATTTAGAAAAAAAGAACTCTTCTATTATTCAGTGTTGAATGAAATTATTGCTCCTTAAACAGACCACAATGAAAAATGATGGCAATCATCAAAATCAATGAATTCATCAAAATGAGGTACCCCCTAACCTTCTTGTGTGTTCTACTGAATCTTCAAAGTTTGTTTTTCTTTACTCTTACTTTCATCTTCCTTCTTCTATTTTCTGTTTTGTTTGTTTGCTTGTTTAGAAGTGTTTTGATTTTCACTATCATTTTTGTATCTTCTGTTCACTGTCAGGAATCTTTCCCTAATCTTCATGATTTTGATTACAAGAGCCTTTAGTTTCTGTTGTGATGTAATAAGAAATAGTTTTGCTATTTTAAAGCTTCTACCTGTCTTCTTTCTTTCAATTTACATTTTTGGCTTCCACAAGGATATCTCCTCATCATCAGAGTTAACCAGTGAAATGATCATTAGCACCCCAAAAAAAAGATCTGAAATCAGGAATCCACAAGAGCAACTCAGATGTGTTTTAAATTGCTGCTACGTTGTATAGAGCAATGTAATTGTGAAATCAAATGTCACAATTTGATTTCATTGATACATTAACTTACCGATGATTTGATTTCTTTAATACATGACTTATTGATTTATTTAATTTCATTGATTCATTGACTTATTGATGGAAGAGTGTAGGAGTTTTGTGTCTGGAATACCAGTTTCTTCAGACCTGCTTGACTCTCTTGGTGTCAGTTGTTGTTGCCATTTCGTCTGGAACCACTGGATTTTGAAGCACAAGATGTGGCAAGTACACTAAAATGCAATCCAATATTTCAGGATGCATAAAACACTCAACTTCACACATGTGTGTACTCACTGTTCAGGTTCCTGCCCTACAAAGACAGGAATTCTGATAAAGTCTATTTTTCACGATACCCTTTTTAAAAAGCATAGTGCATTTTTAATGTATATAATACATGATCAAGTATATTCCTGATTGAAGAGGAGACTTCTAATGTGATAAGCTGTCAGTGAGAATCTAAGTCCCTGCTTACAGATGTCTGAAGATTGGAAGGCTTTTTCAGATTCACTTCTGGCTCTGTATGTTTCAGACATTGATCCTACATACCTATAGAGCAGGGTGCCATAGGACACGTTGTTGTCATGATATGACCTCACGTCCTGCACTGTCATGTCACAGCTCTGGGTGAGATGGCATAGTGGGCTGAAGGAGTATTCCTGGAACTCCTTCCTAACTGGTACCACAGCTCTGGTATTGTTACTTGATAACAGAGTTTGCCTCTTGCCGGGTGTCAAGTGAAAAGGCACAATGAAACCAAAGAACGGGATAAGGAAGGATTTATTACTTCCAGCAAGTAAGGAGAACACCGGGGATCTTTCCCAAAGCAGTGTCTCTCTAACAGCAAAACTGGGGAGGTTTTCAGCTTAGGGTACACACATATTCATAAAGGGGTTTGGGCAGTGTATGCATATTCATGAAGGGGCGTGAACAGAAGAGAATTCAGCATAGAACTGGGGAAAAGATTGTCAGAGTCCAAGATTTAGTTGACTGAAATCATGAGAGTCAGAAGAACGTCAACATCATCATTCCTTAGGTTCCAACCAGTCCGAGGTCTTAGTATCTAGTTACCATCCTCCACATGGGTGGGAGTCTTAGTTCCTGCAGAACTCAGAGATGGGTATCAACTTATTATGTACATCTCCTGAGGAGGAACTAGGACTCTGTTTTATCACTGAACTGTTGTTTCTTGACTACTTTTCATTTGTTCCTGAATTCTGTTGTTTCCTTAAGTTCATTAATTACTGAGACCTGTTTGAAAGCAAGCATGTGGCCAGGCTTAGATCACAAAATGGCTTAGGCCTAAAATGACTTCTCTCATGTCAAGAAAGTCGTGCCTGGCTCTCTTTCTCCGGGGACCCCCTACTGTAACGGCTTACAGTATGACAAAATCCAAACTAAATGTGTTTGCAACTCAAGTACCCTGAGCTGGATCCCACAATGCAGGGAGAAATGTGATGAAGCGGAGATCAAAGTGAAAAGACACAGTGGTTTTGACCCATTGCAGTGAAAATATTTTGCAAATTTTACAAATTACGTGACCCTGTAGATACATGGCTAGAACTCCTTGCAGGCCCTTGGGAGTGGCAGGTACCAGTGAGGGGCCCTGTGGCCTAGCTTCATTGGCAAATTCTTCATTGCAGCAAAATCTCCTCTGCAAGGCAGTAAAGTACTTTAAGAGGGAGGGAGTGTTTGCTGTGTCAAATGCTGCCAAGAAGTGTAATAAGATGAGGACTGACATGCAACCTTTGGGTTTAGCAAGTGGAGATCTTTGGTGACCTTGAGGGTAGTCATTTCATTGGAAGGAGCAGAAGCCTACTAGGATTAAAGAAAGAATGGGAGATTATGTAAGTGAGATGAAAAACTAGCAAAAATTGTGGCTTTGATCTTTTTGTATTGATACAGAAAGATTTCCAGGCTATGCTGTTTAGTGAAGGGGAGAGAATAGTGTGTAGACCATGGCATTCTTGCTATGTGAGTCCATGTGTATATCTCTCCAAGTACATACAAGGTGCCTCCAGCAGGGAGTATCCCCCTTTGGAATTTTTGAAGCATGTGAACATACTATCTATTTAAAACATGAAATTTCTTTAAAGAAATTTGCTGTGATGGGAAGCAGTAAAGTGGCTGGAAGCTGGAAGGTTTAGGGAGGGGTACTTAAGGATGGACTCTGTTAGGGTAAATTTGTATTCTGACCCAGTAGAGAGAAAGAGAATAATGATGCAGAAAAGAAAGGCTAATTGTAGGAGCCAAGTGCCTGAGGGGAGAGGGAAGCCAAGAGCTGGCTGTCAATAAGAAAATTTTATTCTCACTGTGATAAGAGAGAGCACCACCTTCACAGCCTAAGTGCGTCAGCCTGGGGAAAGCAAAGTCAGAACACTTAGGAGGTTTTGCAGTCTGGTTTAAGGCAGGTCTTTCAACTTGGGATGGGGTAGGAGCTTGATTAGGGTTAGATAAGGGTCATGATATGGTAGTTTAGGATCTCTGGACACAGAAGAGGCAGGGGGAGGAGGAAGAGCTGCAGGAAGTGAGCAGATTTGATTAAAAAGATTTAAAGGAGTGGGGAGGGTATAGCTCAGTGGTAGTGCACATGCTTAGCATGTATGAGATCGTGGTCTCAACCCCTAGTACCTCTGTTAAATAATAAATAATAATAATAAAATATATGAGTATTTTTAAAAAGAGGTTTAAGGAATCATTTCCAAAAGACTCACCATTTTATTTTTCTGCTAGAGTTTGAAGCAAGGTCATAAATTAAGAGCAAGGGTAAGGTATGGTGTGCAGGAGGAGGTCTGAAGAGGGGAGAAAGGCAGAAACTACTACTTTGGAAAGAAAACAAGAGAAAGTACTTAGAGAAGGGTAGTAGGAACAAAGTTGGCTGACCTGGTGTCCTCCGACGGCTCAGCTAAAAGGAAGTCCCCACAAAGGTAACTAACTCACCCTTACCCCTAGAAAACAATTTAAAACCACTGTCACCCCCAAAGCAATTTTGCAGCCACAGAAGTGAAGTCCCTCAAAATGTCTCTGTGTCAATAGAGGTGGTTCACTTCTCATTTTAGGACTAACAAGCTGTTGGAAGGGTTATTCCAGATCAGGAGGTATTTGGCTACAGAAGTGAATTCAGGTTTCTACAGTTTCCAGCATAGATAATCACTCAACCAAAACTTTGAAATCACAGTGTCTTCTGGCTCCTGAAAAGGTTTCAGGCTTTGAAGACCGTAAGTTTTCATCAGTGTGTGATAAGCTTCCCCTCTCCTAGAGCTTCTACAAGGAGAGGGGAATGTCCGCTGCCATCATCAAGGTTGCCCTTTCCCTTGTGACTTGTGTAGCCCTGACACATAGCAAGCACTCAGTAAATAAGAGCTGCCATTTAATCCGTATAATTCCTTGTTCACTTTCCAGCATCTTAGCCCAAAGAGAAGATAAAAGGACTCAGTGCACTGGACACACATGAGCCACTTGGGAAAGAACTTGAGTTTCCTCGGAGATGAAGTTTAGAGAAATGCTGCTTTGGAAATATGATGTTGACCCTGGTTGTCACTCAAGGCAAGGCCAGTGAGATCCCAGGTATGTTCTATAAAGTGCTTAGTATGTTGTGTTCATCTAATGTGGAACAAAATGAGAAAACCAGCAGTTCTAAAGGGCTCCTTATGGATGAATGAGCGAGGCCCAAGCCTCATCATGTTAAATGATGAAGACACGCTAAAAACTGGCTTATAACTGGGGCATAGCTTAAATATTCACATCGGACAAATTGAACCATGTCCTTCAAAAGTTAATTAGGAGATGATAAAATAAACTAATTCATAGTGCACCATAAACATGGCATCCAGGTGGAAGATACACATTTCAAATTGTGTGATATATGCCTTCTGTTCTCAGTCTTGTCTGTATCTCTTGAGATGTTTGAGTAATTTCATTTGGAGGTAAAAGTCTGCCTTCGAGCCCTGAATGCTCTGGCCCTGTCTAGCCCTGTCCTGGGGGTGCCTTGATTATTGCTTGTTGCCAGGAACAAATCTCCTTTAGCTATTATTAAATGGGAAATAACTAAACAAAATGGCACAAAACAAAAGCAAAGTTGCTAGTTCTGCTAGTGTTACAAAACCAAATCTATTCAATTGTTTCTGAATATGTAAAGAACATTTTGAAGTGTGATATTGAATATTAATTTTATTGTGGTTTGTGTATAAGAGGTTGGAGCAAGTCAATTAGTTTTTTACAGTCTGAGGTTCAAGTAAAATAATGTTTTCAATGACTTATTCACAAGTAATACTGACAGTGCAGGACTATGAATGACGCAGTATTCCCCTGTTCTGGGGATCTTGGCGCACACCATGAGGAACCTCTGGGAGTGGATGTATTCTGATTTGAAACGTCTTAACATGAAAGTACATCTATACGCCATTAAATACACATCTTAGCTTTCATTTAACTGTTTAACATCATTCAGTTATATTAAAATTTATTCATTTGTCTAAGAATTTATGAGACTCCACTGCATACAGAGTATTAGGTGAGCTGAGCCACTAAAGGAGATAATAGAAGTAATTAAGATTGCATCTAGGATCAAAGATTTTGCACTTGAATCAAAATTATACTTGCCATCCAGTCACCACTATGCTCAGTCTTAAAATAAACAACTAAATCTATAGTTAGTTTCTGCTTAAAGTTAAAGGCAGTCTTCCCTTTCACACATTATGAAGTTGAAAATGGAAAAAGATTTGCATTTCCCCTTCAGGACAAAGAATGACCCCGCAGGAAGTTGAGTCTTCATAGCCAATAAAGTATTTCTAACATAATACAACTTTATCACAGTTGCCACCTGGCTGACGGTGATTGTAAGATCACCTGGTTTTAGAGATGGCAAAATGGGAAAAAATACAACAGTAATCACCCACATACCCAGCACTCTGCTTAGATACAGATCAGTGACCCACACTGTCACGTCTCCCTCCTTCCAACCCTAGAGAGAGCTCCTGCAAAACTTTGAGTTTATCATTCCTTTGTTTCCACTCTGGTTTTACCAAAAATTTACCCTAAACAACACATTGTTTGTTCTTGTTTATGACTTGGTCGATAAGTGAACTGTATTGCACATGTTCTTGTGTGACTTGCTTTTTACTCAAGCTCAGTTGAAATTCATGCCTGATAATGTGTATGGCTGCTATTTATTTTTGTCACTATTTAGTGTCTCACTGCCTATTTATTCCAATATTTATCAATTTTTCTTGAGTCCTGCTATGAGCCCGGCCATGACGAAAGCTAAGTTTGTTTCATTGAAGCTGTGGGGCTGGGGCTAATTTTAGCCAAAGCCAAATCATAAACATCATCATTTATATGATAATGAGTATCAATTAACAACAAAAATACAAGGGATTAGTTAGAATACTAAGAAAGTTTGAATTTTGAAGGTGAGGAATCCTGAATAGAAGAAAGCATCCTTGAGAAAAATTATAAAGTCAGGGTCTTTATGATTGATTCTTTTTTGGATTTTAGAAGTGAGGAAAAGGGAAGGTCAAAGATGAAAGAATGTCAGAGTCATGAACTGAAATAGGAAAGCCATGAGCTAGTACTGATCAACTGTATTGTATCTGCAGTACAGGTGGAATATCCAGATCAGGAACTAGTTTGAGGATAAAGGAGTAATTTCAAGTAGAACCTTCAAAAAGGTGATCATCAGTTTTTGAAACTGTTCACTGTGTAGCAAGAGTTGAAAGCAGATAGCTCAGGACAGTCTTGGGAAATGCCCACCTAACACATCACAGCTGCTCCTTCCCAGCAGAACAGAGCCCAGCTTTCTTTAAAGTTTCCCTCAAGTATTTCAGGGAGTTCTTGAGAACTTCCATTCCCCTCTTGCTTTGCTGGCACCACTGTCACTTCATCTCACTCAGGTTGTCTTGTCACATTTGTTGGGCAATGTGCTGTTTCTCTGGGTCATGTCCCTCATGTGGTGCTAAAACTGCCAACATTTGATCAGGATATGGAAGTGAATGCCAGCTCCCTGTTACAGACTGAACTGTATCCCCCTAAAAGTCATATATTGAAGTCCAAACCCTTAGTACTTCACAATGTTACTTCATTTGAATATAGGGTTTTTAAAGAGGTAATTAAGGTAAAATGAAGTCATATGGGTAGACCCTAATCCAATATGACTGGTGTCCTCATAAGAGGACAAAATTTGGATGTAGATATATACTGAAGGAATACCATGTGAAGTCAAGGAGCAAGGTCTCAGAAAAAAACAGTCCTGCCGAAACCTTGATCTTGGACTTATAGCCTCCAGAATTTAGAGAAAATAAATTTCTCTTGTTTAAGTCTCCCTTTCTGGAACTGGCCTGTCTTAGAACGGAACCAGGTCAGTAGGCTCTCCTAGCAACAACAGATGCCACAGTACACTTTAGGTCACTTCTCCCCACAGACCACCAACACTTGTTACTTCAAAGTCAAATGTGTCATGTCTAGATTCTCAGGAGACTACATAGCCCCTCGTGCCCAGAAATGGTGGGTCCGTCTATTGTTGTGGGACACAATGGGGGCCAGCGCCAAGTGTGATATGTGGGTTGGTAAGAATTTACCAGAGAATAAAGTATGAGAATAGAAAAGGAATTTATTAGGTTAAGCTGCCGTAGACAACAGTGGGCCACACAGACCAGAGGTGCCTGTGTGAGCACCATTTTGTTGGGGCTTTTTATAAGGTATGGTCACAAGGTGCCTGATTGGCTTGTACACAAGTCTCTGAATGGTTGTAGATAAGAGGTTTAGGGTCTGTGAAGGGTGGGGGGATTTATGATTCTAATAAGGTGGGCTGAAACAAGCCAACCTGAGCTATTGTGAGATTAGGCATTACCTAGGGCTATTAGTTTCTTAGGGCAAAGAGTAAAGAATGTACTTTATCTGTTGCAGGATCACAGGCAGACATCTGAGAGCCCAGAAATGGGGGTCGTTGGACTTTGAAGGATGTCAGTTGGCCCCACATCTATAAGATCTTCATGTGTGCCCATCTAAATTTAAATAGTAGTCTCAAACTGCAATTACATTTACCAGATGGGAAAAAGGAGTTTGTGATAGGAAGAAGCAATTAGAAACAGGAGAAATGAAAAGATATAATTCACACTTACTGAGTGTTAATATCTATTGTTAACCATGCAAGACCATTTACATGTTATCTATTTATTTATTCATTCAAAAATATTATATTAAGTGCCTACAATGGGCTAGCTACGGTATGAGGAGCTAGGGCTGCCATGGCGAACAAGAAAGACAAATCCCTGCTCTTGGGGTAGCTTCAGTCTAAAAGGAGACATTGGAGGATTAATAAAATAGCCACATTTAGGCTAACAGATTGCTTATTCTTAGGCTTGCCCTTAAAAACGTTAACTGACCTGACTGACCAGTTGTTACTCACAGTTCCAGGCCCATTGTTAAAACTAAAGCTATTGATCTGTTTTTACTTTATTCCAGTGATCAAAAGCTATAATCATGCTTGGTCTCTGAGTCTCTTGATCTTCAGGGAGGAGGTAACAGTACTGTAAGTTTACAAAGTAGGCTAAATACCAAGAAGACCACGCCTCCAGTGCTGTCCTCTATAGAATTGGTCCCCTGAAGGCATCATGTCACCATTCTGTCTTCTGATGAGAAAATTATTCTGTTGCTTGTTATCAATGCTTTATTGTTTGAGCTATGGCTATGTAACCATCCTACCCAATCCCCAAGGTGGGTTCACAGTTTTTTGAAGGCACTAGCCTGCTGTGAGCCTCCTTTGCCCAGCAAAGTAATAAAGCTGCCTCTTTTCTTCTAAGCTCCAAGACCCAGTCTCTGAGTTACTTGGCTCCTTAGGGATGGGGGCCAATATTTCAGTAACAACATGGAGAATAAAACAGAACACTACAATATCACGTGATGAAGATTCTAATGAAAGGATTATAGCATGATGTGAGAGGACAGAGGAAGGATTATGTATTAGTCTGCTAGGGCTGCTGTAACAAAATACCAGACCTTAACAACAGAAATTTATTAAACAACAGAAATACACTTGATCACAGTTCTGAGGCTGGAAGTCCAAGATCAAGTTTGGCAGAGTTAGTTTCTCCTAAGGCCCCTGTCTTTGGCTTACAAATGGCTGCCTTCTCACTGTCTCCTCATGTGGTCTTTTCTCTGTGTGTGCACCACTGGTGTCTCTTCCTCTTCTTATAAGGACACTAGTCCTATTGGATTAGGGGTCCTCCATTGTGAGGTCTCTCTCCTTGACTTATAGATGGCGACTTGTCCTTGTGTCTTCACATGGTCTTCCTTCTGTACGTATCTGTGTCCAAATTTCTTCTTGTAAGGACACCAGTCATATTGAGCCAGGTGTTACGGAAACGACAGGCCAGCCAAGAAACAAGCACCACTCGGAGGGTTGGAGTACTCACATGTATTACGCCGGCGGGCTCAGAGGGGCTTCTGCTCCAAAGCTCTGAGCACCTCCAAGACGTGCGCATGAGGTTTTATAGGGTAAAGTACAAGCTTGGGGTATTTGGCCAATAGGCATGGAACAGCTTTAGCAGCATCATTATCACGAAAGTGGAGGCAGGGAGGCAGCAAACCAACATTTCAAAGCCAGATATATCTCTTTGAAAATCCAGCTGGCTAGCAAAAAAACAAACAAACATGAACAGCAAACCAACACTAATTAACTTAGATTTACGAGTTAGTCCAGCAGAACTCAGATCAGTATTTCGATACTTAGATTTGTGACTTATCTTGTTAGCCCAGCCCAGCTTTTCCTTCACGTTCCCCCCCTTGATGTTTTCACAACCCTAGTTGGAGTAAGCATCATCACTTATCTGTTGCAGGGGCTCATAATTGGAGGCTAACATCTGAAGTTTTATAGCCTCTGTCTGCTCACTGACAAAGCGGGCCAGGAAGTTTAGGACACAGGGCCCAAATAGCAGAACTGTAAAAATCAGGAGCAAGGGACCTAAGAACAGTGCCAGCCAGGAGGTCCAGCCGCAGGGGCCTGTCCACAGGCTCTTATCTAAAATATGTTTTCTCTTTGCCACTCTGTCTTGTAACTCTTGAACCATCCCTCTGACAATTTCTGATTGATTGGCATAAAAACAGCACTCTTCATTTAGGAAGAGGCATAGTCCCCCCTCTTTGGCTGTGAGTAGGTCCAGACCCCTCCTGTTTTGTAAGACCACCTCGGCCAGAGAGTCAATTTGATTTTGCAGAGTTCCCAGGGTTTCTGCTATTCGTTGGAGATCGTGGCTGAATTCACCTGTAAGCTGAGAATAGTAATAAGAGGAAGAGACGATGCCACCAATTCCTGTGCCTACCCCTGTTGCTGTTCTGAGCCCCACTAGCAAGGGGATCAACTGTATAGCTCGTTTTACTCTCTGTGGATGCTGGTGAGTTATGACAGGGATAGGTAGACTTTGATTATTAGGCATAATGTCCATTCGGGGAGTGAGATAAGCCAAGGCACATAACCCTGCCCATCCAGCGGGGAGGCACCGGAAGGCAAATTCACCACACACAAAATAAGTCCCGTTATTAGAACACCATCCTTGTGTGGGTTGGCACCCTAGACCCATACAGTGAGAGGTTTTAATACATTGATTTATAGTTAGATTGCCCTCTAAAGGATTAGTTTCATTATTGAAATAACATTTTGGTGCCTTGTAGGCGAGTTGTACCCAGTTTAGCCTGGAATTCCTAGTGGTAGAGACAGCATCGCTATTAGTCGTGGTGAAAGTCTTAGTGAGGTTTATCAGAGGTAAAGCCAGGTGCTGGATGGGGCCGGGACACAAGCATAGCCAGCCGTCTTTAGCCAGATCTGGATTGGAATGATTGAGAATCCCATGGACTGCAGCTAGGACGCAAGCATAGCCAGCAATCTTTAGCCAGGTCTGGATTGGAATGATTGAGAATCCCATGGACTGCGGCTGGGACGCAAGCATAGCCAGCAATCTTTAGCCAGGTCTGGATTGGAATGATTGAGAATCCCATGGACTGCGGCTAACAGCCCATTTATTTGTGGATCCAGATCCCGAGGCTTGGCTAAAGATGGAAGCTTTATTGGCTTCTGGGTAGGTAATAACTTTTGGTGTTGTCTCTGGACTGCTTGCTGGCGTGCCTGATCCTGTACCCCTCATTCATTATTTAGCCCATAATGTGTTTGGTTCGTCCAGCACACTAGCTTGCCGGGTGTGCCATAGCACTTGATGCCAGATACATAATAAGCCTTAACTGTGCCAATCCAGTAGGATTTGCCCTGATATGTGCACTCTGAAGCGGAGTCATAGCATCAACTCGGCTGATAAGTATAAGCTGAAAATACAGGTCGGTACATGGACCACCTGTCACCCAGTTCCTTGCAGGTGCATTGTACAGCAAAGGAGAGTGAGGGCATTAGCATCAGTAACATCAGCCTTATGATTATCTTAGGCATGATGCTGCAGTGATGACACTAATTATGACAAGGTATAAAATAGCTATCAGAATTCTGTGGCCTATGTTCCAGTCAGGTGGGGCGGCGCTAGCTAGCCCCACTGCTAATACACAGACTAGTATAGCAAACAAGGAAAGAGGCAAGGGAGCACAAAAGAAATACATTTAACAGCTTTGTTGAGCTTTCCTCAAGCTTCGGCCGTGCGTTGACTAACCAGCTTCCGGGTGTGGCTAGAGCAGGACTTGTCGATCCTTTTATGGTCCCTCTTGATCTTGATCTTGATCTTGATCTTAAGCAGGTCTCCCGGGACACACTCAATTTTCTAGGGACCCTCTGTGTGAGGTGAAGTCGCTCTCTTAACCCTGGAGTGGTGGATCCAAGGGATGACTCCTGCAACTTTAACGGCTGTAGAGGTAGTTAATGGCACTAAATATGGTCCCTTCCATGTTGGTTTGAGAGGTTCCTTTTTCCAATCCTTTACCCATACTTGGTCACCTGGTTTATGGAGATGCACTTGGACCCCTAATGAAATAGGGGTTCTCTCTATTACCGAACCCCAAACTTCTCGTAGTACTTGTCCTAGACCCAACAGTTGTTGGTGGAGCCCTAAATTTCCTATTTCTGGGGTGGGATTTCCCATCCTGACTAAAGGTGCCGGTCACCCATAGAGGATTTCAAAGGGAGAGTACCCAATATTAGATCTTGGGGTGCGTCTTATTCTCAACAGAGCCAGGGGTAAAATGTCCACCCAGGGGAGCTGGGTTTCTTGGCTGATTTTAGCTATCATTTGTTTTAGAGTTCTGTTCATTCGTTCTACCTTCCCTGAGCTTTGAGGCCAGTATGCTGTGTGCAGATTCCAGTGGATGCTCAGTGCTTTTGCCACTTGCTGTACAATTTCTGCCACAAAGGCGGGTCCATTGTCAGACCCAATGGAGGTAGGCATTTCAAATCTAGGGATAACATCCCTGGGGAGAGCCTTTGTCAATTCCCTTGGTTTCTCTGTCCTGGTGGGATAGGCCTCTACCCACCCTGTGAAGGTGCAGACAAAAACCAGCAGGTACTTATATCCCTTACTGGGCCCAACTTCAGTAAAGTCCACTTCTAAATCTTTGAAGGGAGCAGTCTGCATCGTGGTATTCCCATTGGCCCAGTGAGCCCTTGTTTTGGATTGTTTTATGCACAGAGCAAGCAGCGTTGGGAGACTGATGCACACAGAGTAGGGAGACGAGAAATTAGGAAATATCACTTTAAGAGGGCCTCCAAAGCCGTTTTCCCCATATGTGTGGCTTCGTGTTGTTGTTGGACTATACGATAAGCTAGTTGTTCTGGGATGAAAACCTTCCCATCCGTCATGATCCACTATCCGTCGTTTCCTTTCTTTCCTTGTTCGGCCTGTGCCCACTTGTTTTCATTGTGGCTATATTCTGGGGCAGTGGGTAGCTCTGGGGCTGCCATAACTTTAATTACTGAGTGTTCCCAGGCGGCTGCTTCTCTTGCCGTTTGATCAGCCAGCCTGTTCCCCTGGTTCACAGGGTCATTTCCTTTTTGGTGTCCCTTACAGTGAATAACGGCCACTTCCTTTGGATCCCATACTGCCTCCAGTAACTGTAAAATTTCTTTGTTTTTGATTTCCTTTCCCCAGCAGTCAAAAGCCCTCTCTCCTTATAGATGGCTCCATGTACATGCAAGGTTGCAAATGCATATTTGGAATCAGTGTATATATTGACTTGTTTTCCTTTCCCTTCCCTCAGTGCCTGGACCAGTGCCCAGATCTCTGCTCGCTGAGCAGACCATCCTGGGGAAAGGGACTCTGCCTTTATTATCTCTCGGGTTGTTGTTACAGCATAACCTGCTCGCCGTTGTCCATCCTGCATGTAACTGCTGCCGTCTGTGAAAAGTTCCAGGTCTGGGTTTTGCAGGGGCTTGTCGGTTAGATCAGGCCTGCTTGCATACACCTCTTCGATGATTTTTTCGCAGTCGTGGTCAGGCTGCCCTTCCCCCTCAGGCAAATATGTGGCTGGGTTTAAGGTTCGCACAGTCTCTAGACGGACTCTTGGATTTTCACATAGAAGCCCCTGGTAGTGGGTCATCCTTGTGTTAGTTATCCATTTGTAACCTGGGCCGTTCATCAGGGCCACCACAGAATGGGGCACTTTTACATTTAAAGTCTGTCCCAGTGTGAGTTTGTCTGCCTTGTTGACCAGGAGGGCTGTGGCAGCAAGGGCCCGTAAATAGGGTGGCCATCCTGATGCTACAGGGCCCAGTCTTTTAGATAAATAGGCTACAGGGCACTGCCGTGGCCCCACATTCTGAGTCAGGACTCCAAGAGTGGTTTGGTCTCTTTCATGTACAAACAGGTTAAACTTTCATGTTACATCTGGTAAGCCTAGTGCTGGGGCTTGGGTTAGTAGTTCCTTTAATTGCCTAAAGGCATTTTCTTGTTCAGTTTCCCATTTGAGGGTTTCCTTTCCTGATCCAGCAGTTGCTTTGTAGAGGGGCTTGGCTATTCTTGAAAACCTGGGGATCCAGGTCCGGCAAAACCCAGCTGCGCCCAGGAACTCTCGCAGTTTTCTTTTTGTTTCCGGTCTGGGTATGGCGCAAATAACTTGTTTTCGTTCTGGTCCTAGGGCTTGGTGTCCCTCTGAGATAATAAATCCCAGGTATTTGACTGTCTTTTTGCAGATCTGGGTCTTTTTCCACGAGACCTTGTACCCAGTTGTTTGGAGTAACGCTAGGAGGGCTCGAGTTCCTCTCCAACAGTCCTCTTCACTGGGGCTGGTTAACAGCAAGTCATCCACATACTGGAGCAGAGTACAGTTCAATGTTCCCCAGGGAATTTTACAAGGTCTGTGGCTAGTGCCTCTCTGAACAAGATGGGCAAGTTTTTTAAAGCCTTGGGGGAGACGTGTCCATGTCGGTTGAGTTTTTCCTCCTGTCTGGGGATCCTCCCATTCAAATGCGAATATGGGCTGGCTCACAGGTGAGAGTCGAAGACCGAAGAAAGCGTCTTTAAGGTCTAGGCATGTAAACCATTTGGGAGCTTCCAGAACGAGGCCTAGAAGAGTGTATGGATTTGGCACTGCTGGATGTATTGTAGTGACTACTTCATTCACTTTTCGTAAGTTCTGCACTGGCCTATGGTCTGTTCCTTCTGCTTTCTTCACCGGGAGCAACAGTGTGTTCCAAGGAGATCTGCACTCAGTTAGGATTTCCTCTTGTCGGAGGCGCTGTATATGCTTCTGGATTCCTAGGTGGGCCTCTCGAGGCGTGGGATATTGCTTCTGTCTGACCGGGCTGGCTTCAGGTTTGAGGTCAGTCTCCAGTGGTGCCTGATTATGTGCCAAGCCTGGTGGACCATTTTCAGCCCAGACTAACGGAAACTCTTCCAGGCGTTTGCTAGGATTTTCCTGGAGTTCTCTGCTCTCATACAGATGCCACTCTTCTTTTTGGGGAACTGAGATGGCTAGAATCATAGACTCTCCCTGTAGGGTCAGATGTGCCTGTTTCCCAGGGATGAAGGTAATTTGTGCCCCCAACTTAGATAGAAGGTCTCTTCCGAACAATGGTATCGGGCATTCAGGCAAATATAAAAATTTATGTGTCACTAGATGGCCCCCTACTTGACAGGATCGTGGTTGGCAGAAATGGCGGGCAGTTGAGTCCCCAGTAGCCCCTATAATAGTCGCCTTTTTCTTGGTCAAGGGGGCTACAGGTTGGGTCACCACAGAATACTCTGCTCCTGTGTCTACCATAAAAGTCATTAGTTGGCCCCCTATAAACATCTTGACCTTGGGCTCCCAGGGGCTCAAGGGCAGGGAGCCCCGTCTCTCCTATTCTGAGTCGACCCCAGCCAGTCTGGTGTGATTACTGGCTGGTGGCTTCAGCTGATAAGTAGGCCTTTTGAGGGGTGCCCTCTTTCCATCCTTTCTGTTTGGGCACTCGTTCTTCCAGTGTCCTGTCTCCCAGCAGTATGCGCACTGGTCTAGGCCCAGGGTCATCCATGGTTGGGGTCCCCTCTTCTGGGGTGGTGCAGGATTCTGGCTGAAGCTTGTTTTCCCCAGGGTTGCTGCAAGGAGTGTGGCTTTCTGCTTCATTCGCTGGTCTGCCTCCCATTGGGCTTCCTGTTCTCGGTTTACAAAACTTTGTTTGCTACTTCCAGCAGCTGTGTAGCATTCATCCCTGCGAGTCCATCCAGTCTTTGGAGTTTCTGGTGTATATCTGGGTATGATTGGGCTACGAAGGCAGCGTGGATCATCCGCTGGTTTTCTTGGGCCTCAGGATCAAAAGGAGTGTAGACTGGGAATGCTTCACATAGTCTCTCATAGAAGTCAGTGGGGGTTTCGTCTGGCCTCTGGGTCACCGTGGTCGTTTTAGACATGTTAGTTGGCTTCTTGGCTCCCGCTCTTAGCCCTTGTAGGATGGCCTCCCGGTACATCACGCAGTGCATCTCTTCCTTTTTGGGTGTTAAAGTCCCAATCTGGTCTGGTGTCAGGGGCATGTGTCATGGCCCACACCTCAACATCCATTGTGTCCCCAGGGGCTCTGCCCTGCAGCCATTTTTGTGCTTTAGTGAGAATGCGTCTCCTCTCCTCCATATTGAAAAGAGTCAGAAGCAGCTGGTGGACATCTTCCCAGGTGGGCCTGTGAGAATGGAAGATAGGCTCTACGAGGTCAGTCATAGCCTGCGGCTTTTCAGAGTAGGAATGAGTATGATGGCGCCAATTGAGAAGATCTGTGGTGCTAAAGGGTTGGTAGTAGAGTACGGGGTACTCGGGCTGAACAGTCCTGTCTTCCCCAACTTGCTGCAGCCCTTGTGTCTCCCACAGCGACATTTGGAGGGCCAGTGGTGCTGGCTTCCCGGCTTGTGCTGACCAGAGTCTCCTTCCTACTGGCTCAGGCTGGGGGCTGGGCTCTGCCTCTGGGTCCTCAGGTTGGGGAGGTGGTGACACAGAGGGTGGTGGTGTCTCCAGTGGGACTGGAGGTGTCTGTGCCCCGGGGGCATATGGAGGGGGTAGGCACATCTCGTCTTCTGCGTCTCCCTGGAAAATAGGCTTTTTTCTGTCTGTCTTTTTGGCCTGGACTGGATGAGCTGCTAATATCTTGCATTGTCCAGGTCCATTTGAGCAGAACCGAATCCATGGGAGTTGAGTCTGGGTGACATTCAGCCAGGAGTCAATGTAAGGGAATTGATCTGGGTGGCCTGGGGTTCCAGTGATTATTTGCTAGACTGCTCACACTGTTGCTAGGTCCAGAGTTCCTCCACCCGACTCCAAAGGCCGGCCATTCAAGCTCACACAAATTGCGAAGCCTGCCAGGGGTCATTCGAACTCCATAGTTTTCTGAGAACCCCTCTTTGAAATTCTTAATCATGCAGTCTAGAGTGGTGGGTTTTGACTTAGAGCCTCCCATTCTTTTTAGATGTTTAAGGATAATAGATCTGTTGCTTTAGATGTTTGGGAAGGTAGCCTTTATATCTTTTCCTTCTTCACTCTTCAAAACACCGGAGTTCCCAGAGAGACTGCTCTCTTGCTGGGTCTGAGTTGTCTGAAGGCTAATTTGGTCAGGGAGTCTGGGTTCCAGTCACAGCTGATGTCTCTGGAGCTCAAGGCCTCAAGCAGTTCCAGGGACTTTCTTCATTAAATCCTCTCTATATCCTGAACTAACGTATCAAGAGCGTGGGACTGACAGCGGATGGTAAAACAAATGGACTAGAAAAGTGACCTCCAAGGCCGGGTGAGCCCGGTCCTGAAGGAATTCGTCTTCTAAACTTGAGTCCTGGGGGTCTGGGGCTAGGCAAAAGGGGCACTACTTGGGTCAGTTCAGTAGGGGAACAATAAGTCTTGGGTGTTCTGTGACAGAATCAGGTAGGAGACTTTCTCAAAGAAATAGCATCCTAGCCTCCGAGGGCACAGGGGCGTTGACTCATTGGCTGTCTATGTCCTTTTCCCTCCCAGTGTAGCCACTCTTTGCCCGTGTCGCAGACAAGACAAAGGAGGGTTTTCGTTGCGTCCACCTGGCCGCTCCCCTGGCAGGGACGAAGGTGCCTCTTAGCTTTGGCGGGTCAGTATAAGCCGCTGACTCCGATTGGGACCCTGAGGGACCGATACCACCCTGAGCCGTATGAGGTCACCATGGAACCACAGGTTGGGACTCACTCGAACTCCGTAGCAGAATGCCGTGAAGCTACAAACTCGGGCCTGATCGCATGCTTCACGGGCCGCTCATTCACTCACATACACACACACACACTCACACACACACACACACACACACACACACACACACACACACACACACACACACACACACACGTTAACAACAATACTCCCACCAGTACCAATATCCTGTTTCCTGTAGGTGGGGATCAGCCTCCTCTTCTGTCCACTGGGACAGGACCTGATTCCTCCCGGGGGATCCTACCTTGTCCAGACGGCCACCTGGTGAGTCTGTCCGTCCCTCCATGGAGTCTGGCTCTGGTTGTAGCCCAGCCACCTGTGGGGCCGAGTTGCTGTCACAAAGGAGAACCCGGAATACCGTTGGGCGGCGCCACCTCGTTCGCTGCCGGAGTCCCGTCCCCTGGTCGGCTGGAGCTACCAGTCCAGTGGCTCAAGGGGCTGGCGTGGTTGTATCTCGCTGGGGCCTCCAGAAATGTTACAGAAACAACAGGCCAGCCAAGAAACAAGCACCACTCGGAGGGTTGGAGTACTCACATGTATTACGCCAGTGGGCTCAGAGGGGCTTCTGCTCCGAAGCTCTGAGCACCTCCAAGACGTGCGCATGAGGTTTTATAGGGTAAAGTACAAGCTTGGGGTATTTGGCCAATAGGTATGGAACAGCTTTAGCAGCATCATTATCACAAAAGTGGAGGCAGGGAGGCAGCAAACCAACATTCCAAAGTCAGATATATCTCTTTGAAAATCCAGCTGGCTAACAAAACAAACAAAAAAACATGAACAGCAAACCAACACTAATTAACTTAGATTTACGAGTTAGTCCAGCAGAACTCAGATCAGTATTCCGATACTTAGATTTGTGAGTTGTCTTGTCAGCCCAGCCCAGCTTTTCCTTCACACAGGGTTTACCCATATGACTTCATTTTACCTTAATATTACTTCCCAATTAATGACTTCATTTTACCTTAATTACTTTATCTCCAAGTAGTCACATTGAGGGTTAGGGCTCCAATATATGAATTTTGGAAGAACACAATTCTGACCAAAACAGATTAGCTTTTCAGAAAGCAGTCTCATTCAAAGTAAGATCTGAAGCTTGCATAGAAATAGCCAGTAAAGAGTTCGGTAGATGTGTGCCTCAGAATGCAGGCAAACCATAGTCCAAACCGAGGCAGGATGAAAGTGGGCGAGGCACAGCCATCCAGAGAATGCTGCAGCAGTTAACATCAAAATGGTGAAGGGTCTGTCAACGGAAGTAAATGCTCAGCCTAGAAGTTAAGAGTTATGTTTTGTTTGGCAGGAGGACTCGAGCCAGGATGACAGCCTCTCAGATCACTCTGAGGGACTGCTCCAAAGAGGTAGGGGAGGAGCTAGATATATAGGAGCTTTACAACAAAGACTAGGTAGTTGGAACAGTAAAAGATTACTTGTTATCTAAAGAAAAGCAGGCATCTCAAGTTGAAGAATTTAGTGCTTTTCTGTGTCTGGGAGGAAGCAAACATTTGGGCTCATTGAATTCATTCCTTTGACAAGCACCTAGCTATCTAGGGCCAGTATCCTGTCCTTTCTTATTCTGAGTCCCCTCAGAGTGCACCATTGTGAGTGGCTGCAGAGGCTGGGCTGCAGGCCCGACCCCACTGGGGGGTGGCAGCAGCCGCTGATGACTTGGTTTCAGCATTCTTTGTTTACCAATATGGTTGCAGTATTTTCACTCACATTGCAGTATTTTCGTTCACAGATTCAACCCCCAGTAGGCCTTGAGGCTCAGGATGATGAGAGATTTAACCTCTAGTAGATCTTGAGCTTTATTATACGCTCATTGTAATATATTAACATGGTAAATAACATGCCCACAGGCACCATGCCAGTCCCAAGGCTAACCACAAAAGGTCAAAGAGTGGGAAATGGCCAACTTCCTGAGAATCCCAGCCCCTTCCCCAGGCTACTTAGACTGGTCCTTCCACTTACTAGTATATGAAGCCACCAAGCCCATAAAAACTAGCAACACAGTGCCTCATGGCTGCCTCTCTCACCCTCTTTGGAGATGGCCCACATTCTGTCTATGGAATGTGTACCTGCGTTTAACCTGAGCACCCAACCCCCATACCTCATGGCCTTTCTCTTGCCTTTCAATGTATCTCTCTGAATAAATCTACCTTTACTCAACGATGGCTTGCGCTTGAATTCTTTCCTGCCTGAAGCCTAGGACCCAGACTTGGCGGGGCATATCCCAGGGGCTCAACTGAAACCTGGGACATGGCCCTTCTCACGCCCCACATCTGTTTTCTTGCATCAAAACCAGGGTATAAGGGAGAATGTGGCGAATTATGCAGTTTCCAGATGGGTCTAGAGGGTAAGTAGATAACCTTGGAAGGCCTTGGAATCATGATAGAATTAGGTCTTTATCTTAGGGCAATAGGAAGCTGTTGACTGAAATAAATGAGCAGCCTAAAAGTTAAGAGTTATGTTTTGTTTGGCAGGAGGACTCGAGCCAGATGACAGCCTCTCAGATCACTCTGAAGGACTGCTCCCAAGAGGAAGAGGAGGAGCTAGGATATATAGGAGCTTTACATCAAAGACTAGGTAGTTGGAACAATAAAAGATTACTTGTTATCTAAAGAAAAGCAGGCATCTCAAGTTGAAGAATTTAGTGCTTTTCTGTGTCTGGGAGGAAGCAAACATTTGGGCTCATTGAATTCATTCCTTTGACAAGCACCTAGCTATCTAGGGCCAGTATCTTGTCCTTTCTTATTCTGAGTTCCTTCAGAGTGCACCATTGTGAGTGGCTGCAGAGGCTGGGCTGCAGGCTTGTCTTTACTGGGGGGTGGCGGTAGCCGCCCATGACTTGATGGTTTCAGCATTCTTTGTTTACTGATATGGTTTACAGTATTTTTTGTTCACAAAGCCAATGGAATGCTGTAAGCAAAAGAGTGACATAATCAAAATCACATTACTTTGGCCATAGTATGGAGAGTGAACTGAAAAGTGGCAACACTGGAGGTAGGAAGACAAGTTGGGGGCTGTTGCAATCAAATAGGCAAGATGGTAGTGGGAATGGAGAGTGTACAGAATGGAGAAATTCTCAGGACACAGAATTGACTAAAGGACTGGGAAACGAGGAATAAGCTGTGGCTGCGGCTTAGGTTCCTGAGTTGAGCAAATGGATGGGAAGTTGGTGCCACACTCCGAGATAGGAAACAAAGAAGCAGATGGTGGGGGATGGGAAGATGATGAGCTCAATTTTCAATGCATTGTGTTTTAGATGTGTGAGTCATACTGATGCAGGAAAAGCAGATGTGGGGCATGAGGAGGTCAATGTCCCAGGTCTCAGTTGAGCTCCTGGGACGTGCCCCACCAAGTGTGGATCCTTGGCTTCACACAGGAAGGAATTCAAGTGCAAGCCACAGTTGAGTAAAGGTAGATTTATTTAGAGAGATAGTGCATAGAGTGTAAGGCAAGAGAAAGGCAAGGAAAGAAGTGTGGGAATTGGGTGCTCAGGTTAAAGTAAAGTAGGTACACACTGGCTAGGCATGGTGTTACCAGTTTTTATGGGCTCAGTAGCTTTACATGCCTACAGGTGGGGCCATTCCAACTACCCTGGCTGGGATTCCCAGGAATCTGGCCACTACCCATTCTTTGGCCTTTTGTGGTTAGCCTTGGAACTGTCATGGCGCCTGCAGGCATGTCATTTATCACGCTGTTACAATGAGCATATAATGAAGCTCAAGGTCCACTAGAAGTCAAACCTCCCACCAACTTAATCCTCAATCCTCTTCCACCATTTTGGTGTTAAATTGCTGTCATTCCTTGAATGTATGTGCCCTGCCCTCTCTCCTCTTGTCTCAATACAAGTAAAGATGTTTACAGCCTTATCATCTAGCTATTTCAATCCCTGTTTTACAGATGAGATTGAAAAAAAAAAATCCCTGAAATTTCAAGATGTTGGGTAAATTGGGATTTACACCCAGGTTTATCTGACTCCAAGGGCTATGCTTTTTCTACTATAGCCCACAAAATTTTACCCAAAACTCTAGGAGTTAGATATATTTCAGGATTTGGAATTTTCTGGACTTTAGAAAGCTAATAGGTGCTTATACTTTGTATTACCAAAAAAAAAAAAAAAAGACTGGGCCAGTATCTTACAGTAAATATACACATTAATAAATCTTCAGTGAATTTTGTGAATATAACACTAAGTGAGATAAAGGACTATGAATAGTGTCCTGATAGTTCAGGATAGGTTTTGCCACCAAATAGGTAATATAAAAACTTCCTGTTTTCAGGGTACACTGGACTTTGGAATTGTGGATAAAGATGTACCTTCTAGGATAATGCAATAGCATGGAAGTCAAAGAAATAGAGTTTCAAGAGGAAAGTGGTGGTCAGTGGTGTCAGATGTTACTGAGAGATGAAGGGCAAAGATTAAAGAAAAGCCACTAGATTTGATGATCAGGAAGTTAAGACAGTGCTTGCTTCGGCAGCACATATACTGAAACTGGAATGATACAAAGAAGATTAGCATGACCCCTGTGCAAGGATGACATGCAAATTTGTGAAGTGTTCCATATTAAAAAAAAAAAAAAAAAGGAAGTTAAGAGAGACATCTTCAGAAGCATATCCTTTACTAGTACAAAGTAATGGGAGCACAAGGCAACTTTTAAGGAGTTATAGAGTAAGACAAACTACGTATCAATAGAATGGTTAAAATTAAAAAGAAAAAAATTGAAAGACAAAAAACTCTAAGTATTGACAACAATTTATAGCAAGTGGCATTTTCATTCACTGCTGGTGGTAGTATAAATTAGCTTAAGCATTTTGGAATACTGACAGTATCTACTAAAGCTGAAGATTTGCATAACACATGACCCAGCAATTCTAGTTCTAGAATATGCTCAGCAGAAATGAATGCATATGTGCTCTGAAACACACATGCAAGAATGTTTATATTAGCTTTGTTCTGCACTAGTGGTAGATTCATGGGCATTCATTATATTGTAAATAAATTAGTTACAAATACATAAAGACTGCCATTCATGGACTACTGATGGTACTTGGACATGAACCAAGGACTATAATTAATTCAAATCTATGCACTGGGGTCCGTAAGGAAAGGGAAGAGGTGTAAGTTGTTAATGATAATTGTCCTTACGGATGTACTACTCCCTCCAAGTATGCTAATGATAAAAGCAAAGGAAGAGGTAGAGAGGTAACTTGATGGCAACCTTGAGTCTGCCATGCCAGGCCTGGACTGCCCTTGTTGGGCTGTACCCGCAGGTGGTGGTGCATGTAATAGGGCGATGCTCCAGGAATCTTGTACTCAGCCTGAAGTTGCCATCCTCCACTGGGGTCGAGGCCTTAGTTCCTACAGAAGAACTAAAAGATATTGTTATGTATTTTCCTTGTGGAGGAACCAGGACCCTGCCCCAAGGCTGCACTATTGTTTCTTGACTGTTCCTCCCTGTCTCTACATCCCCTCCCATCGCTGATCAGCTACTGTTTGAATCTGCCCTTTGGAACTCAGGGAAGGTAAAAGAGGCTGAATGAAGCCTATTTCCTACAAACAAGAAATGGGAGACAGAGAGGATTTGTACCAGGGAGGACTCCACAGAGTCCTGCTCTGTTACACCCTTGCTTCCCACATGGTTTCCTCGGATTGTCAATCAGAGGTCTCCTGTGCTTGTTTGTGGTGCTTAGGTGGAATGGCAGCAGGGAGTATGGAATACAGAGGGACTGAGTAGATTAACAATGGACTTGAGAATCTTGGCAATGGTGGAAAATATATTTTAAAAGGAAGCTGGAGGCAAATCTCTCCTAGAAAACTTAAGGAATAACAGTCATTGAACTTCTGTCCTATGACTTCAATCATTTCTTCCCTACCATTGTTCCTAAGCTTCCTCTTACCTACATTTGTTTAAAAGTAATCAAACTCCACTTCTATCTCATGATTCCTTTGATCCTCTCCCAATATGTGACTACTCTGTTTGAAATAAAGCCCAAGTGGACCAACATTTTGCATCAAAGGGTCGGAGCAAGAGGTAGAGCTGTAAGTTTAAGGTCTGTGTAATTGGAGATGGTGAATATAATAGCTGAAGGGATTTGATTAGCGATGCCTGAGTGTTCTGACATGTCTGAAAAGAAAATATAGGTTCAAATTATTTCCCTCAAGTCTGTCCAGCACAGATCAACAGTTGAATTATTATTTTCTATAGATGGAATCAAGGCAGCCCTGCTGATGTAGCAGCAGATATATAGTTTTAGGACATTTGGCATTCTGGAGAGCTCACTTCTGCTCCCTCTTTTGAGAAAAAAGTTGGTTGAATCATTGCTTTTCTGTCTTTATTTGACCGATTTTTGCCAGGTGTCAGCTTACTGGATAAGAACCCTGCCCTGAAATTCTACTTTCCTTGGCCTCCCCTCTGTTGAACTTCATTGAATAGAATGTGTGACTCCTGCCTAACTTGGCTCTCTTCATCCTAGCTCATGCTGAAGCAACTGGACAGCTTGGCTCAGAGTCCAAGGAATTAGAGACTGCGACCTCGTGGCTACACACCCCCCTTCCTCACATGGCCTGTTCCTGCCCAGTATGGTTTGTGAATAGCTCTTGGCCATTACCCCAGAGGAGAATAGAGCTACCAACAATAGCAACTCCTTTTTTAGCTTGGATCTCTTGGTACTCAGGACTGTGGACTTAGGAAAACCCAAAATAACCTATGTAATTACAGTGGGTTACCCTAACAGTTTATTTCTGCTATTACCAACCTTAGATGCCACTCCAATAGATATTTAGCTGCTTGTAGTGGAAAGAGTACTGGGCTTACAGCCAGATAGACCTAGATTCAAGACCTAGCTTGGCTATTTACTAATTTTATGACATTGGGCAAGCCACTAATTTGAACCTGTTGGAATTGAATGAGTGCCTGCCTGTACATGTAAGTGCCTGGAATGCTGCAAAGTGTTATACAAAGTTAAACCATTGCTGATGGGAAATGGGGGATCAGAAAGTTCCAGAAAAAGAAGAAATTTAAATCTACAAAAAGCAATTGAATCAACTTGAGGTAGGATGCTGCTTACCTTCTGTTCCACACCATGCTCAGTCTTAAAGACAAACAACTAAAACTGTAGTTTCCATTTAAAGTTAAAGGCAGTTTTCCCCCTTTGTTCATGGTTAAGTTGGAAATGGAGATGAATTTGGAGGTTCCTTTCATACCAAGGAATGATGAAGTAGGAAGATGAGTCTATTCCTGGTTAGTACTTCCCCTGACATGCTAACCATGTCAGCAAACTGGTTTTCTCTGAAGTTAAGCCATTGTTTTTGTCACTTGAATTTTTATTTTATATTTAGTTAAAGAGATTGGTTCTTCAGACTTAGACATAGTTTTGCTGTTTATCACTCTTGTGCATACGTGAAAAGGTAAACATAAGTGAAAGAAATTGACTAAAGGTTTTCTAAGGCAATACAACTTCATCATAACTGCAACCTTGCTGACCGTGATTGTAAGATCACCTGATCTCAGAGATGGTAAAATAGGGGAAGTTACAACAGTAAGCACCCACATACCTGCCACCCTGCCAAGACACAGAACAATTCCCCATACCCCACACTGTTGTGACCCTTCATGCATAGCCCCCCATCACGCCTGGAAGTTACCCCCAAGGATGTAAGTGAAGCGCATACCACAACCACTTTAACACTCACTGAGGACATGCTGGTGGTTCTGCCATGACTGTGCTGGCTCTTCATCCTCCTGGGCATTTGCTGGCCACTACTGACATTGCTGTGTTGATCTGTCTTGGGCCCACACACTTGGCTGCTGCCATGCGCCCAGCACTGACGTAGCTGCTCCTGCTGCTACTCCTGTTATTGTCCCTTTTGCAGGCCCTGTAGCTTTGGGCACTATAGAAGACTGTGCTTGGGGTGGATTCACTGGGTGGTCCGTAAACACAGAAGGCATGGGACGCACACTGGACTCCCTTTCCCACAGCATAGTTAAGAGAGGGGCCCCGAACACCTCAAAGACCATGTTACGGTTCCTGGTGCAGACCTTATCCTAATCCCCTTCTCCATGGAGCTCCTGTGCTAGGGGGAGAGAAGCAATAGAGCAGAGAAGACAGAACAGGGGACTGGAAGGGTCTGCTCCCACCTCTTCCTGTAACTGAGTACATTGAACACTTAAATCCAGGCCAATTTTTGAGGTCATCAATCCAAGCTCTCACTTGATGTGGGAATCCCTTCTACAGCACCTCTATCAAAGGATATTTCTAGTTTTGTTTGAACTGTTCTGGAACTAGGAAGAGCACTATTAGAATAACCCCAGTGAACATCCTCACATACCTTTATTTTCTTTCTTGTGCTAGTATTTCTATAGGGGTTGCTGAGTCAAGGGAATTTTTACATGCAGATAGTGAGGAAGAGATTGTACATATAGTTCATACACCCCCATTATAGTGATTTATACAAATGCAGGGCATGGCAGCCATAGGAAGACAGATTACAGTTCAAACAAAAAACTCTCTAAAAAAAAAAAAAGGATCACAGGAGATCATAGTGCTTTGATTGTGGTAGTAAGGGTACAAGAAGAAATTGGACTATTATCGTAGATCAGTATGAGATTAGAGGCAATAATACCTAAAGAATGTCTGAAATTGGGCCTTGGGGTATACTCTGGAGAATCACATGAAACTCTCCAGTGGGGCAAGTCCTTCAGCGGGGGTTCATTTAGGATTGGATTCTGTTACATGGAATTTATTTCCCAGGTAAGCCACAGAGAGTCTAAAATCTTTGCAGCTTTTGATTGTTCTCCCACAGCCCCCTGGCCCCGTCTTGCTGAGTTGCAGCAGAGACTTACTGCTTGGGTTTTCTCATCTCTGATTCAATAATGGGCATGTCCACTGTGTCCCCAGCTGGGATGGCCTAGTGATTTCTGTAACCCTCCACTGATTGTCTCAGGAGATAAATGGGCTTTTCCTAATAAGCAAAGGAGTCTTCCATGTGTCTGAAGGAATACAAACCTGCAAGTAAGAAAAAATAGTGGCAGGCTACTGCTCCTCAAACTTCAAGGGAAGCACACTGGATGACTCCAAAGGCTTTGGTAGGCCTGCGACCTCTTCCTTTGATGACCTGGCCATGAACAGCATGCTCTTCATAGCCTGTGGCTGGTCAGGCCAACAGCATGACAGCAAGTGGCAGAGAATAGGGCTGGCAGGTTCAGTCTCCTTGTCACCATTTGACATGGTTGTGTATGTCTATGATGTCTCATCTTTTGTTGATATGGATGAAGTTGCTCTCAAAAACATACTCCCCTTCCTTGTCAGCTGTTTCTGAAGTTCCCTTTAGTGGTATCAAATTTGCCCACTATACAACCAGCCACTGTGGGTGTAGTGCGGTGACATGGAGTCACTGCTCATGGTTGTGAATGAATATTGCCAGCCATATCAGTAAACAAAATGCCTTGGCCATCAATTCATCAGGTACTACTGCTATTCTCATCAGTGAGCAGAGGGAACTTAACGATGCAGACAAGCATATAGCCTGGCCTCTGCTGCCACCCTCAACCATGTGCCCTGAGGGAATTCAGGATGGGAAAGAACAGGATACTGGCCCTAGATAGCTAGGTGCATATCAAAGGAATGATTTCAGTGAACCTGGGTCTTCACACCTTCCCATACATACAAGGGCTAAATTCCTTAACTTGAGATAGCTAGTTTTCTTTAATTAATAGTCATTTTTTGATGTACCAACTACCTGGTCTTTGTTCCCAAAACTCATAATATACTGGCTTCTACCTTGCCACTTTGGAACGGCCTCTTAGAGTAATCTGAGATGTTGCCCTGGGCTGAGTCATCAGAAAGTCCGCCGAATAAAACGTAAGTCTCAACTTTTAGGTTGTGCATTTTATTTCAGACAACATGGTTATAGTTTATCAAGAAAGTAACGCATCTGGATTTTACCCTGATGAAGGGGTCTTAATAGTTTTCTTTGCCACGTAATAAACAACCACAAACTTAATGGCTTATAGCAACACACATTTTATTATCTCACAACTTCCATTCGTCAGGAATTGGGGCAAGGCTTTGAAGCGTCCTCTGTTCAGCTTCTCACAAGGCTGCAATCAAGGTATAAGCCAGGGCTGGGGTCTCACCTGAAGCTTGGGGTCCTTTTCCAACTTCACAAGACTTGAAAAAATTTAAGTTGCAGAACTCATGGTGCCTCTTTCGTAGCTGTCTGTTCCCTTTGCAGCGTAAATCAGTTTCTTAAAAAATCCTTACAGTGGTCTAGCATCTCATTCTTAAATGAACCAAATATTAAATATGGTTAATTTCGGCCCATATTATTTTCTTCATTAGTTTGTTAGCAACTTGAGGGTAGAGCCCTGAATCATTCATGTTTGTCTCCCTCCAGCGGGTTCTAGTCCAGTCCATTGTTTGGCATAGCTCAAATCTCATTTTTGAAAAAAAAAAAAATCAGGTGCAAGAATAAGGTGAAAACGTGAGAGAAAGAGTGTGGAAAAAGCAGAGGGAATTTGGGAAAAGTTAGGGTGGAAGGAAGTGGGAGACACCAGCGGAACTCAGCCACTTTTATTTAAATTACAAAGTTGCACCACCTAATGCGACGCCAGGGAACTCTTTAAGATAAGCCTCTCGCGAGAGGAAAGCCGGCCCACGAGGAAGTGTACGTCCGTCCTTGCCCCGCCTTCCCTGAGCCCCACCTCCCTGTCCTCACTCCCGCCTTGAGCTGGCGGCGTGTGACGTCGTGACGCGTGCGTGGCGGCGGCGTGGGGGGCGGGCCCACGGCGCCGGAGGAGGAAGTGGTGTGGTTGTTGCTCTGTTTGCGCTAGCCGCTGCCTCTTGGGCGCGGAGAGAGGTAGCAGTGGCCGCCGCTCCGTCGCGCTTTTCTTCTGTTCTCCTCCATGTCCCCGGGCTCCGTCGCACCTCTTCCTCAGGCCGCCGCTTACCCCGGGGTCTATGGAAGTAATGGAAGGACCCCTCAACTTGGTGAGTGGCCCACAGAGGGTTGCGTCCACCCTGGGGCGCCTTTGCCTAAAGAGTCTCGTCCCATCCCCGCACGCCGCTAACCCTGGAGGCTGGGAGGCGGGTTTGGCGCGGGTGGTCTTAAAGGCTGGGGAGCGCAGGCAGGCGTGGCGCTACGGCGGCTCTGGCCACACTATGGCAGACGGCCCTTTGCGGGGGTCCCCGGGAAGGTCCCATCGCCTCCGGACGCCCCAGGGCCCTGGGCGAGGGGCTCCCGCAGGACGGGGCTGCCACCTCTCCAGGCCGGAGGAAATGTCTCCAAGCGCCACGTAACCACCTCTCTGCAGCAGAGGTACTGAAGCTGGCCAAGGCAGAAATGGTGTGCAGTGCTGGTTCCAACTTATAATACGGAGAGCTGAAGTCTTAGCCTCCCCACTGTGGAGAAATGGAGCATACCCTCTTTCATCCCTGTTTCCCTTCACCCATATCTCACCTGCCTTTAGAGGCATAAACTTAGAGTCTCCCTTCTCAAGTAAGTTGGAGACACCTGGGAAAAAAGACAGGGCCGTCCTTGTTCTTAGCTTCATCACTAGGCATCAGGAAAATATGGTAGATGTTTACCTTTCTCAGAAAAAGTTGCTAGCTCATTTTCTTACTAAGTTTTTAGGCATCTCAGGTATTAAATCAAGGAGGAACATGAGTTGTTTTCTGACTGGCCACTGCATCTTTTGTAGGGAAGCTACCTATTTTGGATAAATTTTTTTTTTAACTTCAGGTTTCAGACAGGAAGAACTTTTAAGAGCCACAGGTTTGCAATTCACCTGCGATGGTGGGATTGGGAAAAGGGACGTATGGAAAATAATTAAGTTTCTCAGGTTGGAACTCTGAGACTTCTAATGTGGTGGAAGAGGCACACCTGGATTTAAACCACCTTGTAGAGAAGCAATAGAGCCTGGTTGATTTAAGAGTATAGATTCTGGACCTGTTTGGATTTGAATTCTGGCTTTGTAGCTTAATAGTTGTGTGACCTTGGGCAAATTAGTTGACCTCACTGTGGTTTGTTGTGAGGATTAAAGGAGTAAATAAGTGTAAAAGGCTTAGAACAGTATCTCGTTCATAGTAAAGTGTAAGAATTAGCTATTATGATACAGACCAAAACCCTTAATTTAAAATCTCACTTGTGAAATAAGGTTTGGATTTGGTGATCTTAAAAAGTTTAAGATTCTAGAACTTAAAGCTGTGGTTCCCAAATGACTGGTGCCAGGTTAGCTGCTATGAGAAGCACCTCCCAGTTTTATTAAGTTGAGCCCTAACCCCCTTTGGTAAGAGTTGTTTATACTTAAAAAGAATTGGACTAGATTTATGATTTTTTTTTTAAATCAGGGAAATATCTTGCACTTTTCTTGTTTTTAAGGTGACATGTAGTTGGCAGTGAAATATATTGAATGGCTAAATACCGAAACTTAACAGGAATATTATTAGAAATAACCAGCAGTTTACAAAGTGCTTCAAAGTTCAAGTGTCCTTGCAAAGTGACCATTGGTTCAGTTCCAGCTAACTTCACTTTATTTGTCTGCTTGCTGCAGCATAACTCCAGCCAACTGCCCCACTAGTGTGTGGTAGCTTAGGAAAGGACTCGAACTAAGTGACAGTTGTAGATGGAGCAGCAGAATCACCAATTTAGGAAAAATTAAATGTTGGCAATAGTATTATCTTTTTATAGAGTAGAATTTTGAATAATCTTGTTAAGGAGGCTAGCATAATTCCATAATCCAGCCATAAAATTTATGTGGACAAGAATTCTTAAACCATTTGAGATTTCAAAGATCTGAGTTCTAGCTTAGATGTTTTTTGAATGATAACAAAAGAACAGAGATTAACATTTACTTGAATCATTTTTACTGTGCTGCTAAGTACCAGTGACATGCCTCTGAATATTGTCACTCAGTTTAGAAGACTGGGTTGATTCCCCCCTGTGCTCCACAATGTATTCTTGTAGCTCATTTAATACATAGTAGTTTGTACCTCTGAGTCCCCTACCCCTGTTTTGTCCCTTGCACTTCCCTCTCCCAATTGGTAACCACTAGTTTGTTCTCTGTTTGTGAGGTTGTTTTTTTTGTTATGCTCACTAGTTTATTTTTTAGATTTTTTATATAAGTGATGTCATACAGTATTTGTCTTTGTCTGACTTAGTTCACTTAGCATAAAACTCTCCAAGCCCATCCATGTTGTTGCAAATGACAAAATTTCATTCTTTTTTATGATTGAGTAGTATTGCATTGTGTATATATATATATACAACATATTTATCCATTCATATATTGATGGACACTTAGGTTGCTTTCAGATTTTGGCAATTGTAAATAATGCTGGTATGAACATTGGGGCACTTGTATCTTTTCAAATTAGTGTTTTCGTTAGAAGATTGAATTTTTTGAAGACTGTCACATTCTTTTATGTCAGGAGATACCTGATGTGGTATCCAGTTGACTCAACATGAGAAATACTTCTCAGTGCTGATTTTGAGTGCCTTTGAAAATTCTGTTAGTGTATACAAGCTTTTTCTAATGACATCATAGTCCAAATTGATTGCATAAAGACTTATTACAGTACCTAGATTAATAATCACATATCCTCAGAGCATCCTTGGAATTTAGTAAGAACTAAAGTGCTTCCCAGTTTTACAGATAAATAAGCCTAGATTGAGAGAAATTAAGTAATAAGATCAAATTTATTATGGATCACACCTTATTTTGATTCATGACCTCTTTCTAGCAGTGCTTCTATATTAATATATTTATTTTCATTTCAATATGGTCTTTATATTGAACTGTAGACTCTGTGTCAGTATTTAGTGTTTCAGCTCTAGTTTTTTTTTTTTTTTTTTTTTTTTTGAATTAGTTGGGGGAGGTAATTAGGTTTACTTATTTATTTTTAGGGGAGGCACTGGGGATTGAACCCAGGACCTTTTGTATGCTAAGCATGTGCTCTACCACTTGAGCTATACCCTTCCCTCTTCTAGTATTTCTTTATGTTAGGTTTGCAGTAAGGGCTGTAGGTTTATTTCCCACAGTGAATTTTTAAGATACAAAAGAGATCAGTTTGAAGTATTTTAATATATAGTACAAATACTGTGTTCTAGTTTTCTGGTTTTTGAAGTTGGTCAGAAGAAAAATAGGATAAATTGTATTTCTGTGGGGTTGGGGGAATAGTTATCCTTTGGACTCTGAATCAAAGTTTTGTTTCATCAGTTTTCTTTTTGTCAAATTTTAATATGGAAAAATTTTAACTTATAGAATTACTTAGTGTATGTTTAGGCATTTCTTTCCATACATTTAATTTTGACAATGTGAGTGCTGCTAACAAATGTCAAAACTTGAGTGAGATAATTTCTAGTTGTTTGGTTTGTTTGCAGCCTATTTGGGAAGTGATGTCAGACCTTAAATTACACATGACTGTTGCTCATGCTTTGCTTACCTACTCTGCAAACTCTAAGAACAGGACCCATGTGACCACAGTTGTGTTCTATACCTTTGGCTCTTCTAAGGGTGCTGAGTGTTTGTTGAGAAACAGCTTCCCTTTGGAGTGGCCAGTTCTCATATAAGAAAAGGAATCAGATATGGTTCAAAGAATGGTTTTGTACATACTGGGGTCTTTGTAACTATTCCATGTTAATTATATTGACAACAAAATCTTTAAGATTTGGGGAAAAAACACTGAACAACACCGTCTTGTTGCCCTGAAAAATTTCAAGGAATATTCATCCTGTCACAAGCTAGTCTAGGCTTAATTGAAGCACTCTGGGGGAAGGCAGTAGAGCACTCAGGCTTATCCAATAATTACTAAGTGCTGGGGTTGGCGTCAGGCACTTTGCATCTGTTATTTTGTTTGTTTTCTTGGTAGCTATTTGAGATATTCCCCCATTTTACCGATGAAAACTTTGAACGACAGTGTAAGTGGTGATAGTGGGATTTGAAAGCAGGATTCTAAATAAAACATTCATCTTTCTATTAGATCAGTCCCCCTCTCTGCCTTTTTTTTAGTGGAGGTACTAGGGATTGAACCCAGGATCTTGTGCACGCTAAAGACCCACTCTACCACTGAGCTGTACCCTTCCTCCTTGCCCATTTGTTTTGACTGTGATCCACAATGAGAAATTTTTACATAATGACCAGTACACATCTGCTACATTATGGATGTGCCTCCTGGAATTGTGTAAAATGTAGGGACCCACATAAATTTCACCCAAAACAAAACAGAAGGTAAAAAACAAACTTTATAATGATGTGTGTGTGTGTAGGTGTAGTGCTATATATGATGCAGTCTAATATTTACTATTAGATTTTTTAAAATGCTGGTTGTGACCCATTAGATTGATTTCAGGATTCACTACTGGGTTGCATCCTGCAATTTTTCTTCAGTGGCAGCTTTGAAAAAAAAAACAAACTAACCTGGAAACTTGGGGAAGGAAAAAAGATGCAGTTAAGCCTTTCTGCCTTTGGGAGAAATTGGCTTAACATCAAAAATGTCTTTGTGGACCTAACACTTGGGCAGTTATCCTAAATACAATTGCATTACATTACTTGTCAGTTCAGTATTTACTGTTAGGAGATACTATTTTCCTATAGAAGACTCACAGTAAAATTCAGAAATGGGGAGTGAATGACGATTCTCCTTTGCTCTCCATTGAAGGCACTACCACAAGGTTTAGGAGTATGTTACATTTTCCTGCCACCTTCCTAGTATTGTGTTTGATATGGTGTTCCTTTTCTTTTCATCTTTACATACAGCTTTCCTCAGGGACACAGCAATAAGTAAATAGAAAGTAATAGACGGTAATACTGTTTATTTTGGGAAAGGAGATTATAGTTAACCTGTAGTTTTAAGGCAGCATGTAGTTCTTGGTGAGGGCAGTCACTTGATTATCTGGTTGTAATTAGGATTTTTGTTTGTTGCAAGTGATAGAAACCCACTTCAGATTAGCTTAAACCAAAAGGGATAATTTACTGGAATCAAAAGAAAGGGCAGACGGGGGAGGGTATAGCTTAGTGTTAGAGTGTATGCTTGGCATGCACGAGGTCCTGGGTTCAATCCCCAGTACCTCCATTGAAAAAAAAAAAGTAAATTTAAAAAATACCTAATCCCCCCAAAAATTAAAAAGAAGAAAAAAGGGGAAAAAAAGGGAGCAGGACTACAGTGTAGGTGGGTCTAAGAACATATGGGACTTGGGGCTCAAAATTAATTAGACTCTCCCGTTCTGCCTCTTCAGACTCGATTGCCTTACTCCTGTCTCTCCAGATTAACATTTTCCACCTGGCTAACTCCAAAATATCACATTAGTTATAACCACTTAAAACTTTCTTGACATACTGTCTGGTCCTAAGTTTGAAAATCTGGTGGAAGAGATTCATTAGGTGTCTTGGGGACATAGTAATATAAAAATACGGCATCTTCCACAGGGATTATATTGATTATTGAGGAAGAAGAGCAGTTCACAGAGAGGGGTGGGATATGTGGATAGTGTTAGCTGTTTCTGAGAACTTAGCAAGGGAGTAATTTGTACAGGACACACAGAGTAAGATTACTAAATCTGAAGTTGTTTTAGAACATTTTGTTGTATTATGCTTTCATTTTGCTGGTTAAAATGTCCTTAAGATTGGATGGATGAAATAGTGAATGAAGTAAATGTACCAATCTGTATAGATGTATATACATATGTATAGTTACTAATTATAGGTTTTGATGCAGAGTTTTATTCTGATATTTTCTCTGAAATCCAGTAATGTTCTGTTGGCATTTAACAATCTTTGGTTTTGTTACCAACACTCAGCTTAGGTTCCATCCTTCCATCCAACTAACCATTAATTGATCCATCCAACTAACCAACAGACATTGAGTAATAACTATCAGGTACTGTTCTGGACCTTTAAGGGTTCAGTGTTGAATAGGAGAAAGTTCCTATTCTTACATAACTTTTACCCTGTTCTCTTGTTTTCTTTTCATCAACTGTGTCCTCTTTCTTTTTCTTTAACGTCTTAAGCATAGTTATTTTGAGTTCCTTGCTATTAATTCCAATATCTGGATAATCTCTGGGTCTGTTTCTGTTGTCTTTTTCTCTTTATTATCAGTGACTTTTCTCTCCTTGATATACCTAGTAACTTTATTATATATCACACATTGTGGATAATATGTTGTAGAGATTCTAAATTTGTTATCTTACTCCAAAGAATGTTAAGTTCTGGCTCGCAGTTAAAATACTAGCAGATCACCTTGATCCAGTCTACACTTGATTTAAACTTTATTAGGGTGGGTCTATTTTAGTTTTATCCATAATGCCTAGAATGTCCTTACTTCCAGGCCCAGACTTTGAGGTCTCTACTCAAAGCCAAGTGTTCACCAAAGTTGTTACACACTCTGTAGGTGCACACTGCAACCTGTTTCCCCCAAAGCTTTGTGGCTTCTGAGTTCACTGTGCAGAGCTTCTGCTAGGCTTCCTGGAATTGTGCCCTGTTCCTATGGAGCTTAGAAGTTAGCCAAGGACCTGAGAGGATGTTTTTGATGAGTAATTTTAGGGTGTCTTCACTACATTTCCTTCCAATCCTAGACTCTCCTCAAATTCCAGCCTTTTGGCTCCAGTCTCTTATCTCCTTTACCCAGTGAGATACTTTCTTCTGCTTGGGCTTTATTTTCCTGCACTCCATTTTGGAAAATACACTCAGAAAGAAAGCCAGATGAATGCAGGTCTCACCTTATGTGTTTTCCTTTTCTTGAAAATGTAGCTTTCTGTTACTTTTTGTTCCCTATCTGTAAACTATTGTTTTCATATATTTTGCTCAGCTTTGTAGTGTTTATAGTTGGAGGTTAAGGCAATCCCCGCTACTTCATCCTACGTGGATTAGAAATACAAATTCCATGAGCATTTCCAAGGGGTTCTCAAAATCAGTTTACACCCTAAATGCTAGAAAGTACCTTAATGTGAGATTGTGGTATCGCAAAATCTAATACTGCCAATACTCACTGTTAGGTATCACAGCCCTTCAGGGATTGACCAATCACTGCTTTCCCTGTTTAAACATCTATTTCCAAATAGAATTTGAGGCAGCTTGCAATAAAAGACATATGCCATCCTGTTAAAATGTTATCTATTGAGATAAATTATTCCAAAATTTAGCAGGTTAAAACACACTTTTTTTCTTGTGTGTAAGCAATAAGGGCATTATAATATAATTGAGTTCTTTGCTTACAGATCTCTCACAAGGGTACAGTCAAGGTGGAGGTCATCTGGGGGTGCTCCACTGGCTTCTAAAAGCTCACTCACAGGGTTGATGGCAGGATTCAGTTCCTAGAGGGCTTTTGAATTGAGGACTTCAGTTCCCTGCTGGCTGTTGGCAGGGCAGGCCACTTTTTTCTTCCATGTGACCCTTTCCTTGGGACAGCTGACAACATGACTGTTGGCTTCATTGAAGTAAGCAAGGAAGAGAGAGTGCTACCTAGATGAAAGTGACAATCTTTTGTAACCTAATCAAGGACGTGACACCCCCATCACATTGGCTGTATTCTTTTCCTTAGATGCAAGTCACTAGGTCTAGCCCACATTTGAGGAGGGGAGGTTTCATAAGGATGTGAATACCAGGACTTGCAGGGGTCATTGGAAGCCATATCAGAAGCTGCTTATAACAATTGTTGATAGACAAGCAAAGAAAATAAGAACTGAAACAACAAAGAATATCAAGAAAATATAGTCCTCTGGGGTTACATCAAACTAAAAAGCTTACTCACAGCAGAGGAGATCATTAACAAAATGAAAAAGCAGCCTACTAAATGGGAGAAAATATTTGTAAATCATATATCCCATAAGGGATTAATATCCAAAATAACGTAAATAACTTATACAACTAAATAGCAAAAAGGAAAAAATCTGATTAAACAGGGAGAGGATCTGAATAGACTTTTCCAAAGAGGACATATAGATGGCTAACAGGTATGTGAAAAGATGCTTAACATCACCAATCAGGGAAATGCAGATAAATATATGACCTCACACCTGTTAGAATGGCTTTTGTTAAAAAGACAAGAAATACCAAGTGTTGGAATGGTTGTGGAGAAAAGGCAACCCATATGCACAGTATGGAGGTTCCTCAAAAAATTAAAAAGAGAGCTACCATACAATCCAGCAATTCCATTTCTGGGTATTTTTCTGAAGGGAATAATAATTTAAAAAAACACTCAAAGATATATACACCTGCATGTTCACTGCAGCATTCTTTACAATGGAGACAACCTAAGTGTCCATTGATGGATGAATAGATAGAGAAACATGGTATTATAATATATATGATAATGTATTATAAAATATATAATGGTATATTATTCAGACATGAAAAAGAATGCAGTCTTGCTATTTGTAACAACATGGATGAACCTTGAATGTATTATGCTAAGTGAAATAAGTCAGAAAGAAAATACTATATGATCTCACTTATATATGTAGAATATTTACAAAAAACAAGCTCATACATAATGGATCAAGGGAATCAAAGGTATAGACTTGCAGTTATAAGATAAATGAGTTATGAGAATGTAGTATACAGCATGATGTCTGTGGTTAACAGTGCTTTGTTGTGTATTTGAAGATTGTTGAGAACTTCAACTCCACTGACCCGTTCTCATCTCCCTAGGTGGTATATAAATGAGCACAATCTTTTTGTCTGTTTTAACCTTCTGGATTTCTTAAAAAATTGTATAAATCTGACCTTCATAAAAATCAGTGGCCTTTTTTCTGCCTTAATTATATTTTCTTTTCTATATATGTCAGTTTACTAATCATTAGTGATTACTTTCCTAATGATTGTATTTTCCTTTTTTTTTTAAATTGAGGTATAATTGACATGCAACATTAGTTTCAGATTATAGCGTAATTTGGTATTTTTATATATTGCAAATAACCATTATTTCTTGTCCTTTTGATAATTGCCATTGTAACAGATGTGAGGTGGTATCTCATTGTGATTTTGATTTATTTGCATTTCCCTGATTAGTGATGTTGAGCATCTTTTCATGTACTTATTGGCTATCTATGAATTATTTATGTTGTTTTGGACATTGACCCCTTATAGGATAGATGATTTGCAAATATTTTCTCCGATTTGCTAGATTGCTTTTTCATTTTGTTGATGATTTTCTCTGCTGTGTGTAAGCTTTTCAGTTTGATGTAGTCTCATTTGTTTCTTTTTGCTTTCGTCACTTTTGCTTTTGGTGTCAGTTAAAAAATTATCGCCAAGACCTGTGTCAAGGAGTTTTTTACCTATGTTTTCTTTGAGGAGTTATATGGTTTCAAGTCTTATGTTCAGTTCTTTAGTCCATTTTGAGTTAATTTTTGCATTGTATAAGATAGTGGTCCAGTTAAATTCTTTTGTTGTCCTGTTTTCTCAACATCATTTACTGAAGAGACTGTTCTTGTTCTGTTGTATATTCTTGACTCCTTTGTCATCAGTTAATTGAACATTTATGCATGGGTTTATTTCTGGGCTCTCTTCAGTTGATCTTTGTGTTTCGTTTTATGCTGATATCATACTATTTGATTACTGTAGCTTTGTAAGATAGTTTGAAATCAAAAAGCATGATGCCTCCCTCCAGCTTTGTTCTTTCTCCTGATTGCCTTGGCTATTTGGGGTTCTTTTGTGTTTCTGTACACATTTTAGGGTTGTTCTATTTCTGTGAAAAATGCCACTGGAATTTTGATGGAGATTGCATTGAATGTCTATACTGCTTTGGGTAGTATGGACATTTTAACTATTCTTCCAGTCCATTTCATCAGTGTCTTAGTTTTTGTCTACAGGTCTTTAACTTCTTTGGTTAAATTTATTTGTAAGTATTTTATTCGTTTTGATACAATTGTAAATGGGATTTTTTTAAACAAAATTTCTCTTTCTGATAACTTATTGGTGAATAGAAATGCAATAGATTTCTTTATATTGATTTTGCAACTTTGTTGAATGTTTTTAATCATGAGTGGAAGTTGAATTTTGTCAAATGCCTTTTCTCCTTTTCTTAAGATGCTCATGTAATTTTTATTCATTTTGTTACTGTGTCATCACATTGATTTTGGGATCAGTGTGATTTGTTGAACTGTCCCTGCATCCCTGGAATAAATCCCACTTGACCATGTTATATGATCCTTTCAATGTGTTGTTGAATTCATTTGCTAATATTTTGCAGAGGATTTTTGTATCTTGTGTTTATCAGGGATATTAGCTTCCCCCCTTCCCTCTTGTGTCCTTGTCTGATTTGGTATCAGAGTGATGCTGTCCTTGTAATATGAAGTGTGCTCTACTCTTACGTTTTTGGGAAGAGTTTGAGGAAAATTGGTATTAATTCTTCGAATTTTTGGTGGAAATTACCAGTGAAGCAGCCTGGTCCTTGGACTTCTGTTGTGAGGTTTGCAATTACTGATTCAGTCTCCTTACTAGTACTGGCATATCTCCTTTTACTGTGCTTTTGCTTTATCGAGCTTTGCAGATGTTGCATTTTTAACAAATTGAAGGTTTCTGACTATCTTGTGACTTATTAACACCATTTTTCCAATAGCATTATTTTTAAATTAAGAAATGTACATTTTTTTAGACATAATGCTGTTGCACACCTAATAAACTACAGTATAGTGTAAACAACTTTTTAAACATTTTTTATTGATTTATAATCATTTTACAATGTTGTGTCAAATTCCAGTGTTCAGCACAATTTTTCAGTCATTCATGGACATATACACACTCATTGTCACATTTTTTTCTCTGTGAAGTTATCATAACATTTTGTGTATATTTCCCTGTGCTATACAGTGTAGTCTATTCTACAATTTTGAAATCCCTGTAAACAACTTTTTTATGCATTGGGAAACAAAAAAAATTGTGTGACACCTTTTATTTTGATACTTGTTTTATTGTGCTGGTCTGGAACTGAACTTGCCATATCTCTGATAAATGCCTGTGATTGGTCTGTTCACATTTTCTATTTCATGATTTGGTCTAGAAAGTTTTGTGTTTCTAGGAATTTATCCATTTCTTCTAAGTTGCCAAATTTGTTGGTGTATAATTGTTCATAATATGTTTTATGGTCCTTTATATTTCTGTGTTACCAGTTCTGACATCTCTTTCTTATTTTTTGGTCAAACTTTAAATTCAAATGGTGTTTTTTTCTGTAGGTTTACATACATATCCTCTCAATCAAAGAATTAAGACTGATGGCCATTTACACCCTACAAAAATACAGCCTTTCTATTAGTGAAAAATACTATATGACCTGCTACAAATTAATTACGTAACAGTGGTACACAAATACTTCAAAGAATAAAATGTTTTATTTTTCAGTTTTATTGAGTAAAATTAATACAGTTTGACTGTATATATACAATATATTGCATGCAAATACATATATTCAATATACTGCACATTTAAAAAAATTTACATGTATGTACTGTTCACTGGTTTGTAAGAACAGTTTAGAGCTTTAGCTTTTTAAACTTATATAGTTACTAAAGAAATAAAGCCAACCATAAAATAAGAATCAACACACTGTGGTAATCCAGTCATAAAGGACAGTCAAATATGCTTACCCATAAATTCAAGAAATCAGTCATCTAAGTTATAAATAATAAGTAGTTCTTTTGTGTCCTTTTATTTAAGATTCCACATGTAAGTGATATCATATGGCATTTTTCTTTCTCTTTCTGGCTTACTTCACTTAGAATGACGATCTGCAGGTCTATCCATGTTGCTGCAAATGGCATCATCATCATCATCATTATTACTAATATTTATGGCTGGGTAGTATTCCATTGTGTGTGTATGTATGTGTGTATGTATGTGTGTGTATGTATATGTATATATATATATATATATATAC
Organism: Camelus dromedarius; assembly: GCF_036321535.1. Taxonomy (NCBI): domain Eukaryota; kingdom Metazoa; phylum Chordata; class Mammalia; order Artiodactyla; family Camelidae; genus Camelus; species Camelus dromedarius. The sequence goes on along the minus strand of NC_087443.1, from coordinate 38,731,505 downwards.
CACACACCAGTCATCTGTTGATGGATATTTGGGTTGTTTCCATGTCTTGGCTATTGTAAATAGTGCTCCTGTCATTATTTGGGTGGATGTGTCTTTTTGAATTATATTTTTGTCCATGTAGATGCCCAGGAGTGGGGTTGCTGGATCGTATGGTAAATCTATTTTTAGTTTTTTAAGGAACCTCCATACTATCCTCCCTAGTGGCTGCACCAATTTACATTCCAACCAGCAGTATAGGAGGGTTCCCTTTTCTCCACACCCTCTCCGGCATTGATTGTAGACTTTTTAATGATGGCCATTCTGGTTGGTGTGAAGTGATACCTCATTGTAGTTTTGATTTGCATTTCTCTAACAGTTAGTGATGTTGAGCATCTTTTGTGTGCTTGTTGGCCATCTGTCTTCTTTGGAGAGATGTCTGTTTAGTTCTTCTGCCCATTTTTTGATTGGGTTGGGTTTTTTTTTTTTTAATGTTAAGGTTTATGAGATGTTTGTATACTTTGGAAATTAGTCCCTTGTCAGTTGCATCATTTGCAAATATTTTCTCCCATTCTGTAGGTTGTCTTTTTGTTTTGTTGATGGTATCCTTAGCTGTGCAAAAGCTTTTAAGTTTAGTTAGATCCCATTTGTTTATTTTTGCTTTTATTTTCATTACTCCTGGAGCTGGTTCAAAAAATATATTGCTATGATTTATGTCCAAGAATATTCTACCTATGTTTTCCTCTAGGAGTTTGAATAGTATCTGATCTTACCTTTAAGTCTTTAATCCATTTTGAGTTTATTTTTGTACATGGTTAGAGGATGTTCTAATTTCCATCTTTTATGGGTAGCTGTCCAGTTTTCCCAGCACCACTTATTAAAGAGACTGTCTTTTCTCCATTATATATTCTTGCTTCCTTTGTCATAGATTGATTATAAGTGTGTGGATTTATTTCTGGACTTTCTATCCTGTTCCATTGATCTGTGTGATACTCTTATGATTACTGTAACATTGTAGTATAGTCTGGAGTCATTGAGCGTGATTCTCCCAGCTCCATTCTTCTTTTTTAAGATTGTTTTGGCTATTCAGGTTTTTTGTGTTTCCATACAAATTTTAACATTTTTTGTTTCAGCTCTGTGAAAAATGTCACTGGTAATTTGATAGGGACTGCATTGAATCTATATATTGCCTTGGGTAGGATGGCCCTTTTAACAATATTGATTCTTCCAACCCAAGAACATGGTGTATCTTTCCATTTGTTAATGTTATCTTCAGTCTCTTTCATCAGTGTCCTATAGTTTTCGGAGTACAGGTCTTTTGCCTCCTTGGGTAGGTTTACTTCTAGGTTTTTTATTCTTTTTGGTGCAATGGTAAAGGGTATTGCTTCCTTCATTTCTTTTTCTGCTATTTTGTTGTTAGTATATAGAAATGCAACTGATTTCTGTATATTAATTTTGTATCCTGCAACTTTACCACGTTCATTGGTGACTTATAGTAGTTTTTTGGTTGCTTCTTTAGGGTTTTCTATGTATAATATCATGTTGTCTGTAAACAGTGACAGTTTTACTTCTTCATTTCCAATTTGAATTCCTTTTATTTTTCTTTGATTGCTATGCCTAGGACTTCCAAAACTATGTTGAATATAAGTGGCAAGAGTGGGCATCTTTGTCTTGTTCCTGATCTTAGAGGAAATGCTTTCAGCTTTCCACCATTGAGTATGATGTTAGCTGTGGGTTTGTCATATATGGCCTTCATTATGTTGAGGTATGTTCTGTCTACGCCCACTTTCTGGACAGTTTTTATCATAAATGGATGTTGAATTTTATCAAAAGTTTTTTCTGCAAGTGTTGAGATAATCAAATGGTTTTTATTCTTCAGTTTGTTAATGTGGTGTATCACATTGATTTGCCAATATTGGAAAATCCTTGCATCCCTGGGATAAATCCTGCTTGATCATGGTATATTATGCTTTTAATACATTGTTGGAGTTGATTTGCGAGTATTTTGTTGAGGATTTTTGCATCTATATTCATAAGTGTTACTGGCCTGTAATTTCCTTCCTTCCTTCCTTCCTTCCTTCCTTCCTTCCTTCCTTCCTTCCTTCCTTCCTTCCTTCCTTCCTTCCCTTTGTCTGGTTTTGGTATCAGGGTGATGGTGACCTCATAGAATGAGTTTGGAAGTGTTCCCTCGTCTGCAGTTTTTTGGAGTAGTTTCAGAAGGATAGGTGTTAACTCTTCTCTAAATGTTTGGTAGAATTCACCTGTGAAGCCATCTGATCCTGGACTTTTGTTTTCTGGAAATTTTTAAATTACTGATTCAATTTTAGTACTGTTAATTGGTCTGTCATGGTGTCTGTTTCTTCCTGGTTGTCTTAGCAAATTGTACCTTTCTAAGAAATTGTCTATTTCTTCTATGTTGTCCTTTTTGTTGGTGTATGGTTGCTCCTAGTAGCCGCTTATGAGCCCTTGCATTTCTGTGTTGTTGTTGTAACTTCTTTTTCATTTCTGATTGTATTCATTTGGGCCCTCTCCCTTTTTTTCTTGGTGAATCTTACTAAAGGTTTATCAATTTTGTTTATCTCTTCCAAGAACCAGCTTTTAGTTTCATTGATCTTTGCTTTTTTTTTTTTATAATAAGTCTATTTCATTTGTTTCTGCTCTGATCTTTATGGTTTCTTTTTGTTTTCTTGTTATTTTGCTATTTTTTTAGTTTTTTTTTTTTTCCTTCTTTATGGTTTCTTTTCTTCTAACTTTGGGGTTGGTTTGCTGTTCTTCTTCTAGCTGTTTTAGATGTAAGTTTAGGTTGTTTACTTGAGATTTTGCTTGTTTCCTGAGGTAGGCTTGTATCACTTGTAAACTTGCCTGTGAGAACTGCTTTTGCTGTGTCCCAGAGGTTTTGGATCATTGTGTTTTCATTCTCATTTTTCTCAAAGTACTTTTTGATTTCCTCATTGATTTCTTCAGTGATCCATTGTTTGTTTAGTAGCATATTGTTTAACCTCCGCATGTTGATTTCAGTTTTCTTAAATTTGCTGAAGCTAGTTTTGTGGGCCAGTATGTGGTCGATTCTGGAGAATGTTCCATGTGCACTTGCGAAGAGTGTGTATTCTGTTGCTTTTGGATGGAATGCTCTATAGATAACAATTGAGTCCGTCTGGTCTAATGTGTTATATAGGGCCTGTATTTCCTTATTGATTTTCTGTCTGGATGATCTATTCCTTGATGTAAGTGGGGTGTTAAACTCCCCCCCCCATTATTTTGTTATCGCCGATTTCTTTGATGTCTGTTAACAATTGCCTTATATATTGAGGTGCTCCTAATGTTGGGTGCATATATATTTATAATTGTTACATCCTCTTCTTGGATTGATCCCTTAAGCATTGTGTAGTGTCCTTCTTTGGCTCTTGTAACACTCTTTATTTTAAAATCTATTTTGTCTGAAAAAAGTATTGCTCCTCCAGCTTTCTTTTGGTTTCCGTTTGCATGGAATATCTCTTTCTATCCTCTTACTTTTCAATCTGCATGTGTCTCTAGCCCTGAAGTGGATCTCTTGTAGACAGCATATATATGGGTCTTGTTTTTGTGTCCATTCAGCCAGTCTATGTCTTTTGGTTGGTGCGTTTAATGTATTTACATTTAAGATAATTATTGATATGTATGTTCTTATTGCCATTTAGTTAATTGTTTTGGGTTTATTTTTGTAGTTCTTTTTTGTTGTTGTGGTTTGATGACTAGAGAAGTTCCATTAACATTTGTTGTAAAGCTGGTTTGATGGTGAATTCTTTTAGCTTTTATTTGTCTGTGGAGCTTTTGATTCCTCCATCAACTATAACCAGAGCCTTGCTGGATAAAATATTCTTGGTTATAAGTTTTTCCCTTTCATCACTTTAAATATATTGTGTCACTCCCTTCTGGCCTGAAGAGTTTCTGCTGAAAAACCAGCTGATAACCTTATGGGGATTCTCTTGAATACTATTTGTTGCTTTTCTCTTGCTCATTTTAATATTCACCCCTTATCCTTAATTTTTGTCAATTTGATGACTGTGTGCCTTGGTGCGGCCCTCTTTGGGTTGATCCTGTGTGGAACTCTCTGCTTCCTGGACTTGGATGACAGTTTCCTTTCCCAAGTTAGGGAAGTTTTTGGTTATTATCTCTTCAAAAATTTTCTCAGTTCCTTTCTCCTCTTTCTGGGACCTCTATAATGTGAATACTAGTGCACTTCATGTTGTCCCAGAGTTCTCTTAAAGTATCCTCATTTCTTTTCATTTTTCTTTTTCTTCTCTGGAGTAGTGATTTCCACTAATCTGTCTTCTAGCTCACTGATCCGTTCTTCTGCCTCATTTAGTCTATTCTTGATTCCTTCTAGTGTGTTATTCATTTCAGTGATTTCATTCTTCAACTCTGGGTATTCTTTATGTTTTCCAACTCTTTGCTAAAAACTTGGCTCTGTGCATCTATATTCCTCTTGAGTTCTCTGAATATCTTTGCCATCATTACTCTAAACTCTTTCTCAGATAAATTGCCTGTCTCCTCATCACTATTTCTTTTTCTGTGATTTTATCTTGTGCTTTGGCCTGGAAGGTATTCCTCTGCCACTTCATATTGTTTTTCTTTCTATTTGTATTTTTAGGTAGGTAAGTTACATTTCTTGACCTTGGAGAGGTGACCTTCTTTGGAAGGCATCCTCTGGGTCCCAGCAGTACAATCTTCTCTTGTCACCCAAGGGTTAGAGTCCAGCCGGTCCCAGTGTAGAGTCTGGCCTGTTTGTGGATTCCTTCCATAAGTTTTGGGATTGTTGTTTCCTTATTTCTAGTATCTGCCCCCTGGTGGATGAGGCTGGATTAGAGACTTATGCAGGTTTCCTGACAGGAGGAGTTTGTGCCTTCCCAGTGCTGGGTGAAGCTTGGTCCTGGACCTCTGGTGGCTAGGGCCATGTCTAGGGGCATCTCTGGAGGTGTTTGTGGCTCAGGAAGTCTGCTGATGGGTGGGGCTGTGTTCCCACCCAGTATATTGTTTGGCTTGAGGCTTCCCAGCCCTTAAGCCTACAGGCTGTTTGGTGGGGCTGCGTCCTAGTGATCTAGTCAAGATGTCAGCCTCCAGGAAAGATCATGCAGATGAACACTCCCAGAATGTCTGCCACCAGCTTTTATATCCCCTGGGTGAGCTGCAGCAGTCCTCTGCCTCCCCAGGAGACCCTCCAAAACCAGTAAAATCACTGCCTCTGCCCTTGGACCTGGCACATGCAAGATTCTGTGTACACTTCCCAAGAGAATGAAGTCTCTATCTCCCCCAGTTCTGTGGGTTTCCTGAAGTTAAGCCCCACTGGTTTTCAAAACCAGATGTGCTGGGGTTTCCTCCTCCCAGAGCTGGAACCCTGGGCTGGGGAGCCTGATGTGGGTCTCAGAGCTCTCACTGCTGTGGGAGGGCCTCTGTGACTTAATTATTCTTCAGCTTATGGGTCGCCCACCCAGGGGATACAAGGCTGTATTATATTGTGAGCACTCCCCTCCTAACGTCCCGCTGTGTAGTTCCCTTTCAGTTGAAGATCTTTTTTGCTAATTTCTAGTCTTTTTTTTTTTTGATGGTGCTTTAGCAGTCAGTTGGGGTTTTGTTGTAGTCGTGAGGAGAGGCAAGCTCGTGGTCTCCACCATCCTAACACCTTTAATTTCTGATTTTATTTTGAGTCTTTTTTTCTTGGTGAGTGTATCTATTGGTTTGTCAATTTTGTTAGTCTTTTCAAAGAAGTAGCTCTTAGTTTAATCTTTTCTTTTGTCTCTTGTCTCTATTTTTTCTTTGATCTTTGTTATTTCCTTTCTTCTGTCTTTGAACTTCATTTTTCTTTTTCTAGTTCATTGAGGTGTAAAGTTAGACTGTTTGAGGTTTTTCTTGTTCTGTGAGGTAGGCATTTATCCCTATGAACTTCCCTTTCAGAAATGCTTTTGCTGCTGCTTACACATTTTGGTGTATGTTTTGTTTCCATTTTCATTTGTCTCAAGGCATTTAAAAGTTTTTCCCTTGGTTTCTTTCACCTGTTGTTCGGTAGCATGTGTTTACTCTTGACATATTTATGGCTTTTCCAGTTCTCTTATAACTGATTTCCAGTTTCATACCATTGTTTCTGGAAAAGGTGCTTTGATGTGATTTCAGTCTTCTTAAATTTGTTAAGATTTATTTTGTGGTCTGACATATGATCTGTCCTGGAGAATATTCCTTGAGCATTTGAAAAATGTGTATTCTGTTGCTTTTGGATGGAATGTTCAGTATATATTTCCATATTGTCTAATATGTCATTTAAGGCCTATGTTTCCTCATTTTTTTGTTTGGATGATCTATTATTGATGTAAGTGGGGTATTAAAGTCCCCTATTATTACACTGCTGTCTATTTCTTCTTTTAGTTCTGTTAATATTTGCCTTACATATGTTGGTGCTCCTGGAGTTGAAATTCTTGAAGTGTTACCTTTTCTATCTAAAGTTTCCTGATAAATATTGATATTTTATATTTAAGAGGAAAATAAATAAAATTCAAGCTCAGTTTTGGTTAGTACCCAAAATAGATACATTCTTGGCTTAAACATTATTTGAATTGTTAGTGAAATTACTCATAAAGACCTGCAGTAGCTTATCATTTTTGAATGAATACAAAGTATTGAGATAGAGCCTTCCCCATAAAATTTTAGTGCATCTTGAAATACTTGGCCAAAGAGAAACATGGTTTCAGTAATTACAGAACCTACTGCCCAGATGACTTTTAGAATCCCTAGCCAATGGTCATTCCCATTTCAGTTGCTTCTTGTTCTTGTTTTATTTTGAATCACCAAAGAAACATATTTATAGATTTAATACTTTTAATGCTGTGATTATACCAAGAACAGTATTTAAAGGGAGATCAACTTTACTATTAAGAGAGATCATTAAAGATTGTTTTTAAAATAAGAATTACTATAAAAATGAGATCCCTAGAGTATCTTTAATTGGAAAAAAAAAGCAGTTTAGTCTAGTCTCCCCAACCACATTGTAAACTTTATGATGGTAGGTACCTCCAGTGCTTTTATTATCTTTTAACTGGTTTAATTTTCACAACATTCTCATTTTGAAGATGAGAAAACTGAGGCAGGAAGTTAAGAAAGCCAAGTTCAGGTGTGTCAAATAAGTGTTCACCTAGACAGTCAAGCTGTATCCAGAGTCTGCGTTTGCTGGGTGTCTAACAAGACCTGTATTTTTTACTAGGGAATTCGATTGCTGTGGTTTGATTACCAAATAACCTAGAGTAGATGTGTGCTTTAAAATGAGATGTAACTCCTGAATTGGCAGAGTGATCAGAGATTGGATTTTACGTGGGGGAGGTTTAAGGGCAGTTAGAGGAGCCATGAGGTCCTGTCCTCTCCACTTTTTGTTCATTTGGTGTTCAAGAAACAATTCTGTTACCACAGAGCTTGAAGTTTAACTAGGTAAATGTATTTAACTCATAAATATAGTACAAGGTAGAATGTGATTAATCAAGAGACAGGATAGAGACATAGTGTTAGAGCGAGATAACCTCAAGAGAGCATCTCATCCCTGCTTTTCAAAGTGTGCCCAGGAGCCAGAAGCTTCAGCCTCACCAGGGTAGAATCTCAGGCCCTGCTGAATCAGAGTCTGCAGTTTAACCAGATCCTCAGGTGATCTGGAATCCATAAATTAAAACTTGAGCATCACAGTTCTGGTCTGACTCCATCATTTTACAGGTGAGGAAACAGGCCCTGAAGGATGAGACAACTTGGCTGGTTTAGTGGGAGAATGAGGACTTGAGCCCAGTGCCCCAGGTTTTGGTAGGGCTGGGTCTGCACTGTGCCACCCTAGTTAGGAAGTACTTTGAGATTTCAGAGAACATTTGTCTCTTATCAGGCTTCTGTCAAAGCTTAGAAAGGTAAAGGTATGTGTAAATTCACTCCTTTCATTCCCCCCCTCCCCTGTACCTAGAATCTTATTGATTGAGGACCACTTGCTTTAGCTATCCTCTCAGAACACATTTCTTAGAGAAATCATGTTGATCATAACAGCTTTCTTCCTCAAGTACATTCTCTCCCCAAAAAGATCTGTAACATTTCTGGGTACTGGATAATACTCCTATGCTCAATCCGAGACTCCATGGTTAAAATTATTTTAAGCTCTTAATCACTTCTTGTTACTCATTATTATTTTCAGGAATAAATTGAGACCTAGAGAAAAAGTTCAATTACTATTTGAAGAATAAAAAGCCTCTGAAACAATTGAAAGGGACAACCTTGCTTTTTAAGAGTGTTGCTTGTTTCTTCCTTACAAAGGCAGAAATGAAAGAATGCAAACAGCATGCATTGCTGGAAGTACTGTTCCCCACTGTTGCCTTTACCGCTGTTTTACACTGAGCATGATTTATAAACATGCCCAGAATATTTCTAATCTGAGTTGCAAAAGTGATTCTCTGATGTATTTTTTTGAGAAATCAATGGCACAGGGGAGGGTATAGTTCGAGTGGTAGAGCGCATGCTTAGTGTGCAAGAGGTCCTGGGTGCAATCCCCAGGATGGCCTATAAATAAATAAATAAACCTAATTACCTCCCCCTCCAAAAAAAGACATCGATGGCACATTTTTGGAAAAGCTTCAAGATAAGTCATTTTACACCTGACAGATTTGCTTTTTTGCGTTTTTAAAAAACTGAGGTAAAGTACACATAAAATTTGTCCTCTATCATTTTTAAGTGTATACTTCAGTAGTGTTAAGAATATACACATTGCTGTGCAACAAATGTCCAGAACTTTTTCATCTTACAAAACTACATCCATTGAACAACAGCGCCTCACTTTTCTCACCCCCTAGCCTCTGGCAACCAGCAGTTTACTTTCTGTTTCTATGAGTTTGAGCACTTCAGATACCTCCTGTGAGATCATAGAGTATTTGTCCTTTTGTAACTGGCTCATTTTATGTTTCATTATTAGCTTAAAACCTCAAACATTTATCTATGTTGAAAAGAAAAAAAAATTATCCATGTTGTAGCATGTGTCAGAATTTCCTTTTTCAGGCTGAATAATTGTACTTTGTGTATATGTATCACGTTTTGTTTATTCATTCATCTATTGATGGATGCTTGGGTTGCTTGCACCTTTTGACTGGTGTGAATAATGCTGCTGTGAACATGAGTGTACAGTGCTTTTCGCTTTAAGAAGCTTTGCTAAATTATCTGTGAATTTGTTAGTTAGGAACATTACACTAGTTCGAAACTGATCATTTTTGTCTTTCTCCTTGCCTGGTAACTATAACCTTATGTAAGGTACTTGACCACTATGAGTCTGTTGTACCTCCTTATGTAAGAGATGAAACACATTCACAAAACTGTAATATTAAATATAACACAAATAGAAGGAGGCCAGTGACTGATCATTTAATCCATTTGCTTTCAGTACTTCTGAATTTTTTGTTTTGATGAGTTGGATCTGAAAACATCTCCACCATAATATTAAATATCAGTATCATTAATTCCTCAACTGTATAATGTAAAAATTTTTTTGTCTTAAAAACAAATAGTAGCTATAATGTTGAAAAGGAAGAGTGAGTTGATACAAGAGAAATTTGAACATTACTATGTGGTAAGTAATTTTCTGGTTGTAGGTTGTAAACTACTAACTGGTGGTTTCTACAAAATAACACTTGTTTTGAAAGGAGCTTGTTAAAAACCAAGAAGATACACATTTTGAGTAACAATCTGATTATAACTCTTGATTAATCTCTGAAGAATGTGGGTCAGTAAAGGAGTTAGTGCCTGGTGTTAACCCTGATTGCTTATTGGTAGAGCTGAGAGACATTGTCAGTCCTCTCAGATGCTACCCTAATGGATTCCCCAGCTTTAGGTATAGCTGTCATGGTTTGATGTGTGGCAAGAAACTATTTTCTTAAAAGTGGTGTTTTTTTTTTTTTTTTTAAGTCAGAGGAACTCAGAAATGTTTGTCTTCTAGGCTCATCAGCAGAGCAGACGAGCAGATCGTTTATTAGCTGCAGGGAAATACGAAGAGGCTATTTCCTGTCACAAAAAGGCTGCAGGTGAGTACTCTTTTTAAGATGTACTGAGTAAAACTGCAGGGCAGTTTCTTTCCTCCAGTATCTTCCAACGTTTTATTTAGAATGAAAGTCACAGCAGTAGTGATGTGTTGTTGCCCTGCATATACCAGGTGGACACTGCTGACTCCTAGAACACCAGCCTGGATTATTTTTCAAGTGTGTTTGATTTCCCAGCTCCTCCTAACCCAGTCTTTCTAAGCCGTGAAGGTTTGCATATACCATATTGGTAACTGGGTCCTGAACACAGCTTGCTGAGCCTGACTGTCCCCAAAGACAGAAGTAATTGCAATTCAAATCTGCCAATTCATCTTAGTTATTACAGAGGAGTCTGGGTTTCAAATAGCCATTTCGGGTTCTGAAAGTAATAGCTAATTTAATTCCAGCCAATTTATTTTCACTGATTTTTTGTTTTCTAAGATGCTGATAATGCAGAACCCATTGAAACTCTTTCCTGTGGTCTTTCTTTAGCTTCCCTTCATGTTTCACCTGAAAATTCCTGCGTATAGTATCATGCTGCTGATAGCTTTCTTTTAGGTATGAAATTTAGAATAATCTGATTCTTATCAAACACCTAATTTTATCCCAGTCATACAGGCTAGCATATGTTGAACTCAGAAGTAGGTCTTGATACAGACTGGGTTCTGTTGGCTGAGTAACAAACCTAAAGGCTTTGGGATGGTGTTGCTGCATCCTAAACTGGCGTGGCCGCCTTTCTTAGAGTACGCCCTGTAGTCTTTCTGCTAGAGGAAGGCACTCCTTTCCCTGTAGGCCAATATGATGATCAGAGCCTTGTTTTTAGCCCAGGCAGAGTCTGCCCCTCCTGTGTTGCCTTACTGCTGAAATAGAGACAAAACAGTGGACACTCGTTTGGATAAGTCCTCTCATGTCATTGATTTTTGCCTACAATTCAGTAATTTGCAGAGACAATTTCAAGTCTCATTTTTGAAAAATTAGTTTAGCCACTGAAGTGGATACCCTTCAGTTGTAGGGCTGAGTGCATTGTATGTACCCCGTAAACCTGTGGATTTTTGTGGTGAGTTTTATGGGAGCTTTAGACAATGTTAAATGGCAGCTAGTGCTCTTTAAATCTTTCTGAAACTATATTTTGTTATGAGTCAAAATGTTAAATTTGTAGTCACTATAAAGAAAAGAGAATATATTACACTATTTAAGAAAACCATGTTGTGGACGAATAGTGAAATAATTTTTAAATGACCACTTGTTACATGTATGTAACACACGTTAAAATGGAATGATCAGCATATGCTGTGCGTGGATTAGTAGGATATTCTGAATATGTAAAAGTGGGAAACTTTCATTCCTAACCTACATCCCCTAGACTTAGTTTTAAGTCTTCAAATAAAGACTTGGGCTTTAACCGCCTCTCCACCCTTCTCTGTATCTAAATTCTGTGACTTTCTCTGGAGTAGAAAAGATAAAGGCAGCCTATTGGATCCCATTAGTCCTAATTATGGAGATAGGACTTAAGTGTGATTAGTTAGTCCCACTCAGCTGATTTGATTTGTAGTTTAGACTTCATTAAAAATAGCCTTGTGTTTCAGAGTGGAATTGTGAATTTAATGCTAGTTTGAAAATTAATGTGATTGGAATGAGCTAGATGTTTTCTAAGTTGACTTACATCCAGGGCTTGTAACAGGTGTTTTGGGGAGGTATGGATATAAATGTATTCTGAGGGGAAGGAACTTAGTATTTGCAAATCATTTTAGAGATATGGCCAGTAAGGTCATCATTTGAGAAAGACTGGTAGGAAGAAGGAAAGCCTGAAATGAGAGAATTTAAAGGCCAAAGAAGGGGCCTCTGTCAAAGACCAGAGGAGATTCTGAGACTCAGTTTACCCTGAGATTACACAGCTGAGGACTCAAAGCCTTTATACTTTGTAGTATCCGATAGTTTTATAAATGTGTGGAAACAGAGGTTATTTGATAAGCTGAGATACAAAACCCAGCAGGAAAAAGTCGCCTAAATTTGCAGGAGGTGGGGACGAGGAGATGTATACATTTTTACCACCCTATATTGAAAAAAAAAGCCTCAAGAAGCTACAAAATACCAAGGATTCAGCATTGTCAGAAAAATCTGTTGCTTTAAACCCTTGATTAGCAGCGGTAACTAGGTTGCTCAAATTCTCCCTTACCAGTCTTACGCAGTCCAGTTCTCTAAGCGGACTTTTCTTTCACAGACAGCAAAAAGAGCAAAAGCTTAACTAGGAAGTTAATAGTAGCCATTAAAAATGCTTAGAACTCAAAAGTGAACACTTCAGAAGATGAGCAGACCTCAGTATTACATGTTTGAAAACAAATCTTGTCCTGGACCTTCCTAAGAGACTGGTGTCATGAAAATGGTTCAGAATAGATCGGTCTTTGTCATTCAGAGGCAGCATTTTGCTGTGTGTGTGCAGGTAGGGTATACAGTTTATACATTGGTAGCAGTTCAACAGGTTCATGATAAGAGTAGTAGTAGATGTTATTTTTAAGAAGAAACGGATTCTTCAGATTTTAATTCCTTTTCCTTATCATTTCCTTAATATTTACTTTAAATATTAACCTGTATCATAATTGAAGGAAGCAGTTTAACCAGATTATTAGGTTTTTTTCTGAGGTAAGCATTCCTTACCTAAATTTCTGTCTTGGTGGGCATTTTTTCCTGTTATGGCTCTGGAGCAAATCCATGACCATGCAATCAGATTAAATTTTTTTTTTCTTTTAAAATAATTAGAAATTTTTCTTTTCTTTTAAGGCCCAGATTTTAAGTTAAAATGTGGGAACTATTTTAAATGACAGTGTGACTCTTGCTAAATTCTCTGTGCTTTGGGAACTCTGTGTCTTTGGGTATCTTCTGTCATGTTACAGTTTCAAGTTTCTACAAAGGGAGGCAGTCCAGTTGGGTTAAGCTTGGTTTTGCAAAACTGTTCCATTTGTTAAGAAAGGGGATTTAAAGCAAACTGTAGTCCAGACAGGGGTACAAGTGTATGCAGACATAAAGGGAGGGATGTCTCAGGAATTAATCCACAGTAAGAGACAGACTGCCTCAGCAGACTTAAACATGAACGAAAGGGAAAGAAATAGTCAGTATGCAGCTATACAGATTTAATATAGGAATAAAAGACAAAATGTTGAGTGAAAAAAATGTGAGTATGGCTCGAGCAAAGGCTATGTAATCAACCCTGTATTTTCTGTTAGGGAGGGAACATCTAATTAACCTGTCTTAAAGACTGTGGTAGGACCTGGCAGGCAACAGTTCTGAGTCATGAACTCAGAAAATCATTAAAATATTTGGATTGACTAGACAGAAAACAGTGCCTTATAGTATCTGGGAAAAGGCAATAAAGTACTTAAGTGTATGAGAGATGCCAAAAAGTTTATAGTGAGCAAGAGATAAAAAAAAAGATTAATTGTGCATGATCTATTATTAATACTTGTTATTTATACCCCATTTTGTTCCAGAGAAGATATAAAAGGGCTTACAGAGGAATACAAAAAATATAAAATGTAATCCATAGAAAGATAGAATGGGGAAGGACTGGAACTAGAGTTCACAAAATGTATCATGAGTTCTTGCATATTTGATAGAAGGGGAACACGGCCTTAAGCTTTCTAGCAGTCAGCTCAGAGAGGAAAATACGGAGTTTTACAGTGACAGTTTAAATTCAAACAAATTAAGTCACCTAGGAACTGATCGTAAGATCAGAGAGGAGAGAGGTTAAGTTATTGACCATTTGTCATGTTCATAAATGTCATAATATTGCCCTCAACTACCGGCCTGTAGATGTCAGTAAGTTCTTAGGGCTTTAAGTACTGAATTCACAGTAGGCTGATGGCATGCCTCAGAAACAGTTTAATAAAAGTTCTACGGGAGGGTATAGCTCACTGAGTAGAGTGAGTGCTTAGCATGTTCGAGGTCCTAGGTTGAGTCCCCAGTACTGCCATTAAACAAACAAACAAACAAACCAAATTGCCATCCCCCTCAAAAAAAAAAAAAAAGAATTAGAAGAAAAAAGTTCTAGAGGAGGCCACAATGATAGTCCAGGTATTCACTGCTAGTTACTCGCTTGGTATTTTTGTGAGCATGATGAGTAACAGGGTTTTGAGAGGTTCTTTGATAGGCTGAATTTTAACTCTCCTTGTTTTTCTGATTATGCCATTTTTAATTCCTTAATTGTGAAATCTACAGGGATTTTAAAGAATAGACCCCTCCAAGATGAAGTATAGAATATCTACATTTGATTAACATTGATACCTTTTTTCGAGAAGTTAAGAATCTTTTCTTTCTCTCTTTTTTTTAATTAAATATTCACCTTGTTTCTTTTCAAGAACAGAATAGCTATGTATCAGAATTCCTTCTAAGACCAGTTCACTTCGTTTGTAAGGAGTATTAAAACTCTTTGACCTATAAATTACAAAAGTGACAGCACTCATATTTTAATGTGCCTTTTTTTTTTTTTTTAAACTAGGTTATCTTTCTGAAGCCATGAAGCTGACACAGTCTGAGCAGGTGAGACACTTCAACATTTTCAGCAAGGGTCTGAAGGGTTTTCTTGTGGGGACTTGAATTGTGTGTAAAATAAAGCATTGTGCCCCACCCAAAGCACTGCAGTCAGAACTACATAAAATGGGCAAGAGACGAGTGCTTCAGGAAGAAAACTGAATAAACTGCTGTTGATGTAGCAGACTTGGCACGTGGAAACTGCTGTCCTTTTTTCCGGGGGTTACTCATAGATCTTAGATTGCCAAATGTGTCCTTTAGAGACCCTCTTAGGGCCTTTCCTGATCATTAGCTCAGTGTCAGTAAGCAGGCTTGGCCAGAGGGAAAATCAGTTTGCCTTACCTTTGCTTTTCAAAGATACTTTAAATTTGGACTTGTGTTTTCCTGATTTTCTAAGCAGTTCTGGCTTTAAATTGTCTTCTGTGTTTGGGGAGGGCCTGCCTAGGTTTCTAAGGTGATTCCTGATTATGAAAGTGGCAGGTACATAGGAGGTACTTGGTAAATGTTTGTGTAATTGAATTAAGAAGATCTGAGGGGATATCAGTGGCAGGGAAAAAACCCCAGCTCCTTAGACAGACCGAAGAGAATCTAGGTGTTTGTTCCATTCTGTACACTTCCCCTTTGCCTGCTGTGTTAGCCCTGAAATACAGATGTGCATCACACCTGCTGAACACCCTTCTTGAAGCACTTTAGTTGTAGAATTAAAGTCTAGCACTGCAGAGGGGTAAGGTGCATTCACAGAAGGTCTGATTGACTGTGTTCCTTTGGAATTGGAATAGGACTCTGGACTTCTGAGTGAATGTTGTTGTGTTTATGAATAAAGATGTTCGCTTACCTAAAAAGACTTAGTTGTTCTGAAAAATGTTTGAGGTTCTACTGAATTGCAAACATAGTGTATAGAACAAATTTTAAGTGTTCAACTGAAATAGTTATTTACTGGACATTTCTAAAGAGACTTAAAATGTTACATTGTACCTTTCCCCCTGCGTGATAGGCTCATTTATCACTGGAACTGCAAAGGGACAGCCACATGAAACAGCTCCTCCTCATCCAGGAGAGGTGGAAGAGGGCCAAGCGGGAGGAAAGATTGAAAGCCCAGCAGAGCACAGACAGGGATGCAGCTGCCCAGCTCCAGGCATCTCACAAACCCCCTGCTGACGATGCAGAGGGCCACAGTCCCCTCCTTTCTCAGAAGTATAGCCCTTCCACAGAGAAACATTTGCCTGAGGTTCAGGGGGTCTTTGACAGGGATCCAGACACACTACTATTTTTACTTCAGCAGAAGAGTGAGCCAACAGAGCTGTGCATTGGAAGCAAAGCCCCAAAAGATGATAAAACAATAATAGAGGAGCAGGCAACTAAAATTGCAGATTTGAAGAGGCATGTGGAATTCCTCGTGGCTGAGAATGAAAGATTAAGGAAAGAAAATAAACAACTAAAGGCTGAAAAGGCCAGACTTCTAAAAGGCCCAATAGAAAAGGAGCTTGATGTAGATGCTGATTTTGTAGAGAAGTCAGAGTTGTGGAGCTTGCCGCCACATTCAGAAACTGCTGCAGCCTCTTCAACCTGGCAGAAGTTTGCATCAAATACTGGGAAAGCCAAGGATATTCCAATACCCAATCTTCCTCCCTTGGATTTTCCATCTTCAGAACTTCCCCTTATGGAGCTCTCTGAGGATATTCTCAAAGGACTTATGAATAACTAAAATGGAAGGCCGTGGAAGAGGCGAGAAGAGGAAATAATACAGTTAATCCAGCAAAAATAAAAAAAGGGAAAACCACATGCAAGGTAATCCCGGAGATGCTTCATCATCTGGCAAACCCTGGAGAAGAGGCATCGCAGGACTTGGAAACAGTCACTGTGAAACGTGTCGTGCATCTGACTCACCGACTCGAGTTAAATGATTCCAGACACTAAGCTCTCGGAGGTTCACTTTCTCCTGATACAAACCAAATGGCTACCTGGAATAATTTTTTCAAGCAACAATTATTTTTCTTATCTTCAGGGTTAAAATGTATAAAAGTATGTTATGTGTAATTAATCTATAATGCCATAAATGATAATACAGAACCTAAATGATATGGTGGCCTGAGGGCCTGCCTTGTATTTGAAATATGCTTTCTATCATGCATTGACTGTATGCATCTTGTTATGCACATTTCGTTGGTTTGAGGTGTGTAAGACACACCTTTCTAGAAGAAACTGTGCCACACTTTGCACTACTCGTAACATAATGATAACCTCAAGACTATCAGGAGAAATATTTAAATTTCCATTTTATGAAGAAAGGAACCAAATTATTAGTTACGCTTTTTAAAAAGATTACCAGTTTACATAATTAATCAGGGTGCGTTTTAAGTTCTAACTTTTTTTGTTTATTGTGTAATGCATCATTTGAAAATTCCAAGGAAATGTCCTTATGTTTTTAATGATGCATGAGTGGAAGTAATGCTGGTTGGCAGTATTTGATTGTAAGAAATCAATAAAGTAATTGTATTTTATACCTTCGTTGAATGTGGTTGGTAGATAAAAAGCACATTTTGTATGGCTTCTGTGTTGGAAATTTTCAGTATGAATTTGAAAAGATTCTGTCAAATGATTGCTTTGGTATGTTGAAACTTTTTCTTCAGTATTTTGTAGTCAGTAACCCCTACAAGCAGGGTGGAAGAGAACAAGGGAGTTCCTGAGGTTTAAATGTATTCCCAACCTTCCTGTGCCAGCACCTGCTCTCCCAGTCAGAGCACAATGGTTGCAAAGCACTACATAGACATTATCCTCTCTGCGGAGTCCAGTGATGTTCCAGGAGTGGTAAGGGGAAGAGGAGGATGTAAGTGAAACACTTGGGTATAAACCACTGGGTATGTTTAAAGCATAAACTCAGTTTATTGTGGGGGAATTTTGGGAGGGACGGAAATACGGACTAGCACCATGCTGCCTCTCCTGAGGGAACTGGGAAGAATTGGGTTGAAGGGGTAGGGTTGGGCTCCCATGTTTAGTGTTGACTAGCAGTACAGTGAGATGAAGTGACCATGTAGAAGTCACTTTTCCTGTCTCATCTTGCTGCAGATGAAGCCAAAAATAAACTAGCTTCTTAAAATATCTTAAGACTTCTTTTCTCTGTAATGTTCATCATGCATCTCAGTGTTGTAGTATCCTTGACTCTGAGGGTATTTTGCTTGCTTACCCTTCCTTTAAAAATGGGATTGTTATGTTCTGACATGAACATTTTGTAAATCACCCTCCCATTCTACCTCTACCATCTCCCCTCCTCCCTGACTCTTCCCTCCCATGGGGAGTTTGTGACATGTGTTTTACAGGGGTCTTACTAACATACATATTCAGTGGACTCATTTTACTTTTCCATTGCTTTTGAAGCTTTTATTCACACTTTTTAGTACTCTTGTTTGATCTGGTTTTAAGTTTTGTATTTGAGTCTGTTGATGGGATGTATGTGCCCTTTGACCAGGTGACTTGGTACCTGTGTTTCTCTGTGGAGTAGGTCCTTAACACAAGAACGCTTAGGCCCTGGAAGAGCTTGCTTCCACTGAATGAAAATGCATGATGTGTGTTCTGGAAGTTTAGTAAAGGAAAGCTCTTGTCCTTCCTTACTCAATGGTGGCTTCTTTGAGCCCAGATAACTATCTGGGCATTAGAAAGCCTAGCCCTAAGTCCTTATTTTCAGCTTTTCACAGAATCTCAATAAAACAAACATTTATTTCAGAAAGTAGGTAGTAACAGTCTTAGCTATATTGCCATAGTAACTGCAGGTAAATCCGTACTTCAGAAACCATGCTTAAGAGAAGGGAGTAAGAAGATATTTTCAGAACAGTTCTTCAGAGCCATTGTCTATCTCTAGTGTTTTATTACAAGGTTATTAAAAAAAAGAGAAGTTTGTAAGTAAGTCAATTAAAATGTTTAAATATATTATCTTTTTGCTTTTAACACTTTCCAAGCACTTTGTTTTGTTGTTGTTTTTAAATTGAAGTATAGTTGATTTGCAGTATTACTTTGAGGTGTACAACATAGTGATTTGGTATTTTTATACATTATACTGCATTAAAAGTTATAAAATATTGGCGGTATTCCCTGTGCTGTAGAATAGATCCTTGTAGCTTATTTATTTTATTGATAGTGGTTTGTACCTCTTAACCCCTGCCCTATTTTGCCCCTCTTCATTTCCCTCTGCCCACTGGTAACCAGTAGTTTTGTTCTGTCTGTGAGTCTCTTTCTGTTTTGTTACATTCATTTATTTTTTGAATTTTTTCTTTTTTCTCCTAATTTATTTTTTATGGAAGTGTAGTTGATTTACAATGTTAGTTTCAGGTGTACAGTACAGCAGAGCAATTCAGTTATACATACATATATACACATTTTCAGATTTGTTTTTAAGTGATACTGTACAGTATTTGTCTTTCTCTGATGTATTTCACTAAGTATAATACCCTCTGGTCCATCCACGTTATTGCAAATGGCAGAATTTTCATTCTTTTTTCTGGCTGAATAATACTGTATTGTGTGTGTGTGTGTGTGTTGTATATATGTGTGTGTTTGTGTATACACACATACGCATATCACACCTGTTGATGGGCACTTAGGTTGCTTCCATATCTTGGCTATTATTTAAAAAAGCTGCTGTGAACATTGGGGTGCATGTATCTTTTGGAATCAGTATTTTCGTTTTCTTTGTATACATATACCCAGGAATGGAATTGCTGGATCATACTGTAGTAGTTGCTGCACCAATTTACATTCCCACCAGTGTTCTAGGGCTCCCTTTTCTTCACATCCTCGTCAGTATTTGTTGTTTGTGGTCTTTTTGATGACAGCAGTTCTGACAGGTGTGAGGTGATAATTCACTGTGGTTTTGATTTGCATTTCTTTGATTAGTGATGTTGAATATCTTTTCATGTGCCTATTGGTCATCTGTCTTTGGAAAAATGTCTACTCAGGTCTTCAGTCCATTTTCTTTGTTTTGGGGGTAAGTAAGTAGATTCACTCATTTATTTATTTAAATAGAGGTACTGGGGATTGAACCCAGGACCTTGTGCATGCTAAGCACACACTCTACCACTGAGCTATACCCTCCATCATCCTTTAAAAATTTTTTTTTGAAAAAAATTGAGCCGTTTATATATTTCAGATATTAACCCCCTATTGGTCATATCATTTGCAAGTACTTTCTCCCATTTACTAGGTTGTCTTTTTGTTGGGTCATTGTTGCTGTGCAAATGCTTTTAAGTTTAATTAGGTCTTGCTTATTTTTGCTTTTGTTCCTTTTGCCTGAGGTGACACCAAAAAAAGTTGCTGTGTCTTACTTCAAAAAGTGTTCTGCCTGTGTTTTCTTCTAGAAGTTTTATGATTTCTGGTCTTATATTTAGGTCTGTACTCCCTTTTGAGTTGATTTTTGTTACAGTATGAGAAAATGTTCTAATTTCATTCTTTTATATGTAGGTGTCCACTTTTCCCAGCACCACTTGGTGAAGAAACTGTCTTTTCTCTATTGTATATTCTTGCCTTTGTCATAGATTAATTGACCATATGTGTATGGGTTGATTTCTGGGCTATCTTGTTGCAATGATCTGTGTGTTTTTGTGCCAGTACCATACTGTTTGATAACTGTAGCTCTGTAGTATGGTCTGAAGTCAGGGAAACACGATACCTCCAGCTTTGTTCTTGTTTTTGTCACGGTTGCTTTGGTACTTTACTTCGGATGTCTTAATTTTTAGGGCCTCTTAAGACCTATTCTTTATTTAAAAAAAAAAAAAAGTTGACGTCCAGAAGGTTAGTAGTTAGGTGACATTTTATGCCAGATTGGGAGCAGGGAAGAAAGATGTCCAACTAGCAGTTTTATGCGGTTTTTTTCTGGGTCACGTTATAGGCCTGCACCTCAGCTACTCTGCTTCCCAAGAAGAAGTTAAAGTTCGGAAGTTAAACTGACGGAAGTTCAGTTTGTCCTTACAATCAGTTGCAAAAACCCTAATGTCCATTCTCTGTGGCATCCCTTTTCATCTGTGAGGAGTTGTGATTAATGTTTTGTTTTAAAAGATAAAAGATTTGAATACTAGTGTGAAGCAGTCTCCTATATGGTGTTTGTTTATAACCTATTTGAAGAGTCAAGATATGAACTATAATAGCTATTATTTATTGAATCTTTCTAGACCAGTAGGCAATATATGTGAAGATCACAAGTGACCTTTATCATATTTTGTCGTAATCCCACTGTATCCTAATTGGAGCCCCTCTGCCTGAGCAAGCGGCATGGCTGTTCACAAAGATTTGTCTGTTGTTCCAGCTGGAAGCCTGTCCTAAGAGTCACTGCTGACCAACAGTGCCATCTACTGGACCGTGAGAAACTTTCTTGTTCTTGTTGGTTTAAAGCGGTTTGTGGTGGGCGGCAGAGGTAAACAAAAAAATTCCTTAGTTGGTCACTAGTAAATACCTCGTATTTAAACACTCTAGTATTTAGTAAATAATTCTCATTTCAAGAGTGGTAATACATACATGTATAGGCAAAGAAATTCAAATCATTTGTAATGTGAATACAGGCCTCACATATTTAATGAACACCATCTTCTGCTACTAAAACTATAAAATACGCAGCCAGTGTAGCCTTCATAGAGTAAGTAATGGGGAAATGGCTTCCTAGGTAAAGAACAAAGGCACGGAGTCAGAAATGGGGAGGAGGAACTGCAGGCTTGGTCAGAATCAGATGCTCATGGATTGTCCTTTTGTTTGCTAAAAGTGAGGGGGCCAGGGTCAGGTCCTGGTCTTGAGGAATGGGAAATACCTGGAATGTTCTCAGTGTTAGGACTGATTGCTGAGTAGCTAAAAGAGTCCTGGTGAAGCTTGGCCAGATTTTGTGACTCTTAGTTTCTCTCTGGTAGACGTTAAACTGGAAAAAAGTAGGGGCAGTGATTTCTCGGTACGATGGAAGGAAAAGAGATGAAGGAATCAAGGATACAAGTGAGAATACCTTTAAGGTTACCAGAGTCCAGGAAGACAACGAATACAAGGCAGTTTAGATAATTGAGGAATAGGGTAGGATTTGAGGGACTAATGCCTCATCAGGGGTTCCCAAAGGTAAAAAAAAAAGTTCCTAGAAAGAGGTAAGAAAGGAAGGTTGTGGTCTGACAAAGGGTTTTTTCCCCCCCTCACTTAATTTTTTTAATTTATTATTATTTTTTAAAATTGAAGTATAGTCAGAATGTTTTGTCAATTTCTGGTGTACAGCATAATGTTCAGTCGTACGTATACATACATGTATTTGTTTCCATGTTCTTTTTCATTATAGGTTGCTACAAGATAATATAGTTTCCTGAGCTATACAGTAGAAATTTTAAAATCTATTTTACATATACAGTTGTTAGCATTGGGATTCTTGATTTAAGGAATCAGATGACCTTTAGGCCTATGTTCCCTGGAAGTCTTCTCTCCCACGAAGTCTTGCTACTGAGGGTTAAGAAGTCGCAGGGCCTCTGTTGCCACCATTAGATCTTCATTGGCTTTATTTGTGTGTGTGTGTGTGTGTGTGTGTGTGTGTGTGTGTGTATAAAATTGAAGTATAGTCAGTTTACAATGTTGTGTCAATTTCTGGTGTACAGCATAATGCTTCGGTCATACATGAGCATACATATATTCATTTTCATATTTTTTCACCATTTTAAGTTACTACAAGATATTGAATACTGTTCCCTGCACTATACGGTATGAACTTGTTTATTTTTTATTGGCTTTAGATTAGATTATTTGCCTGTTCTTAAAGGGAAATGGCTGTTTAGGGAGGGGCTCAGGTATCTGAAACAGATGTTAACTGCTGCCACAGAAATTCTTTAGTTTCAGAGTAAAACTGAAGTTCTGTGGAGGCAGGAGGGTCTTGGACCCATTTTATTCAAATACCTAACATTTGTGTATTGTGGTAAATTCTAGAAGGACTTTTGGCCTTTAAGGTTGGTTGAATATAGTACTTGAGGAATTTGAATGTTTGAAACATACTCATTTATTGCAAAACTGGCAAAAGAATGGGATAGCAACTCAAGATAGGGATTTGGACTTTGGCTCAGTTTTTCAGCCTAGCTGAAAATTAGCATTGCCTTTCCATGGTTATGTGGTAGTAAATCTATTTGTGGTTTATAAAGCCGTTAGAAATACTTAAATATTAGGGTGACATAATGTTAGCTGAAAAAAACAGCATACTAATTTGTATATAATACATTATCTCTGTTCTGTGAAGAGGAAAAATACCTAAAAAAAATTTGGGGAGCTAACAGATGAGCAATTTTTAAAACTCCCAGGGTTTTAAAAATCAGACAGTTCAGGATGACTTAGTGATCGTCTCTGTCTACCTTTAAACAAACTCTTCTCCCCAAAGTTCAGGGTAGTAGTGGTTCCTAGTTCACTGAGCACCAGAGAAAATGTATTGAACACCAGGCCCAGTAACGGTAGATGACCATATGAGGAGTAAGTATCTGACGTGAAAAATTCAACAAACTGCTAATGATGGGAAAGATATGAATGGAATGCTTAGACCAAAGTGTGGATTCCCTAAATCAGTGTATGTGAACATAGGCTATGGCAGACCAATACGTAGTCTATGGAGTCATCCACTAACCAGGGATGAACGCTGAATAGAGTTTCTGGGGCTTGAAAATTTTGAAATTTCAGAACGTAACAGCCATTTCTCACAAGGCTCAATCTAATTACTACTTTCATTTCTGGGAGAGTGAGAGGATGACCAAGTCACATGACAACCAGTTAAACAGATGTGCCAACTTTTTAAGATTAGTCCTAGAATTTGTTTCTGAAATCCTATGGCTTCGGTGGCTTTAAGTTTTGATTTGAATAATCTTTTGTTGTACGGTCAGTTCAGCTGTTTTGAAAATGCAGATTTGTCACAGCATGATTGATGTATAGGGAACAATCTGAACAAACTGGTGTTTGCCTAAGGGGCAGTTTTGTCTCCAAGAAAAACTTGGACTGAAGAAAAGTGTGCCACCTGAATCTTCAGGGTGTTATTGAGCCACACCCACCCAACCCAGTGTTACAACTTTCCCTCTAATTTCAGATAATCCTCCCTCCACCACTTCAGAGTCTCAGTCACAAGCTGCAGCCCTTCTGATGCCCACTTCCCGTCTGTCTTCAAGGTAAAGTGCCGTACTTGTAGTGTTAATCTATCTCTTAAACATTTAACCTACCGTAAAACGGGTACTGTCTTTTAAAAATGTATTTCTGATAAAGTTTTTGAATGTTATGCTCAAATCCCATCCCCCCCCACCCCCTTTAAGTCCTGTGGGTTTTATTGGACTTTTTGCACAGTGCTGTGATTTTTAGGAACTGACTGTAATGGGACTCAGTCTCCTTTCTTAAAAGGTTACAGGCTGGCTTTTTCTTTTATCTGGAAAAAGCCTAACAATATTTTTATTAAGTTTCATTCAACATAATTTGTTTCTGCAAAAGTATAGTTATTAGAAAATTTGCTGAAGAGTGCTTACATATACCACATAAGAATACTCATTTCCAAAGGAACTAGAGGACATAATATTACTAGATTGGCTAAATATTTCAGTTAAGAAAAGCACCTCAAGCCATCAGCATCTCTAGGTGTTTGATGTGAAAATAACTTGTACTCTACACAGTATGGGGGAGATGAGGCGACACTGCCTTGCCCATGCCATACCCAGCAGAAGGTGTCTTGACTTGTCTTCCTGACATTCACCTCTTACAGTGGCAGTCTCAGAAGCAGCTCCTACCCCTCTGCTTCTCTAGCACAAGAGTTGAAGACTTTGTAAGTCACTTTTGAAAGTATGTTCGAAGTCTCACATAGCTAATATGTCTATGGAAAAAGGCTGGAAGGCAAATTAAGTATGTCCACAAGATTTGCTCTGTCCCTTGTAAGACTGTACAAGTACTGCCACCTCTGAAGCCTTCCGTAACCCAGCAGTGCATATTACACCTTTTCCATGTGCTTTGTATCTTAGCTGACCCTTGAACAAGGGTTTTAACTCTCTGGGTCCACTTATATGTGTTTTTTTTCCTATAAATACTATAGTACTACGTACGTAACCCATGTTGGTTGAATCCCTGATGTAAAAACTGGATGTAAAGGGCCGACTATAAAGTTATATGTGGATTTTCAATTGTACGGGGGGGTCGGTGCCCCTAATCCCATATTGTTCAAAGGCACACTGTTCTTGTTACCTAGTGTTTAGCATTGATGGCACAATCCTGAGGTTCCTAAGGGAATATCTGATCATATTACCAGTGCTAAACATATAGCAGATACTGAATAAATTATAAAAATTCTATCTGACAGTATCCCCACATACTGTAAGTCTCATGATTCCGAAGGCAGGGGCAATGAGTCCTGCATGTCTTCACCACGAACTCCTTCCACTTACTAAGCCTGTGTGGCCTATGTTGATCCTGTGCTTTTTCTGTCCTGCATTCTGTAAGAGCTTGATAGGACCTGTGAGTCAGTTACCATCCTCACTATGCTGGCAGAGGACTAAGGCTCTCCTTCGGGAAGTAGTCAGTTCTCATCTAACTTTGCACTTCTTCAATTCCATTTGTTCAGACCCAGCTATCCAGATCTTTTACTTGTCAAATCTGGAGTCAAGGACTAGGGGCAGGAAAGCAGTGCTGAACTCCTAATGTGCCCTCAGAGTGTACCCTCTTTCAAAATGGGAGCCCAGCTCTGACCCACACATGTAATACATATCCTTGGTATACCCTCCATTGACCCCAGCCAGGGCTGAGGTCTTTTTCATATACAAAACACAGAAAAGACAGGCAGTCCTCCAGTCTTAGCTGCAGCTGGTTGGCTCATTTACAGACAACTGGCTGAACAGCTGAAGTCAGCTGTGAAAATCTCCCTAGTCCTGAAAGGAAAGTCACTTTGTATGCAGCCCGTGACCCAGAGCTTACTAACATTTTTTTTGGTTTGTTTAAAAGTCACTTTGCTTTCAGTGAAAGAGCCAGATTAATTACTGTGAGAACCAAAGTACTTTATACACTACTCAGTTCCTGAACCTTCCATGTGGTTTCAAGGCATAAGTATCAGGGTTGATCTAATTATTGTGTAACCAGGGATGTCATAAATTTTATGGTTGGGAAAGGTTTGAGTCTGAATCTTGTTGACAGACTTGGTGGCATATAGCTTTGTATCCTGGCCACGTGCTACACACCCCAATTCATACTGCACAGTACACCAAATAGCTGTACGATTTTAATTCAGTCTTTTCCCTCTTCTTGGCTGACAGTCCTGATCTGGTCTGGGCTTTGATAAGCTGGCATTTAGAAGCAGAACATGCTGAACCATCTGAGCCAACCAAAAGAACAGAGGAAACAGGTAAATGGTCAGAGGAATTGCTCCATCAGGTAATAACTCCTCAGCCTTCTAGAAAGATCAGTGAATGTCTCTAATGATAAAAGCATTATGGTTCTGTCTCCACTCCCAACCCTACCCTCCTCACCAACAATTAGATCAATAGCATAGAATTCAGACTATGGATAGAATACTCAGATCAGACGACTGCTTTGAAAGAAGTCACACTGCCAGCCTTGATCTGCCTTAGCTTCAGCTATTCTGTAGGGGTTGTAGGATGGTTTAAAGGTGGCTCAAGCAATAGTAAGAGAAGCAAAAACCTTTTGGAAGAAAATCACCAAAGATTTTGGGCTCCTAGCAGACTTTAGGGGACCAGCAGGAGGTAGTGTATTCCAGAATTAGTATTATGGGCTTGAAATTAATTTCACATCAATTAAATCTGACGGAATATATGAAAGTGTTAAGCAAAAGATACTATTTAATGAGCTGAGGCACATTTTGGAAAGTGGTATTAAAGAGTAAAAAACTTAGGGAGGACAGGTATAGCTCAGCAGAAGAGTGTACGCCTAGCATGCACAAGGTCCTGGGTTCAATCCCCAGTACCTCCATCAAAATAAATAAATAAAAACCTAATCCCCTCCCCCAAATAAAATTTTTTTAAAGTGAGAAACTTAAAAAAGATTCACATAATCATTTGAACTCAGACTTAAAAAAAAAAAAAACTATTGGACAAGTAATCATCCATCCCATTAACCCTTATTCCAGGTGGGGCATTGATGTGACATGTAACTGCTCACATTCCTGGCTGAACCTTGCCTGGAATAGAAGGTAGTCTACATGGAACTAACAGATGGTGAACATAAGCAACAGGATAAAAACTAAGCAACTTACAAGGTCACAATTTAGGCCACCGCTTTTTTCTTTTTAAGCTATAAGCTTTCCGATAAGAAAAGGCCATCCCTTCAGGATCCTGCAGGTGTCAGTGGAGGACTATATAATGGTAAGGATTATGAGAGCCTCAAGCAACCAACTAATAATAATACTCAGCTATTAAAGCCAAGACTCCAAATTAAAGCAGCTTACCAAGGTCAGACAGTAACAGAACTCATATTCAACCCAGGCTGACTGACTGACTGCAGGCTTTTTCCCTGCCACTGGTCTCCCCTGTCCCCCTCCCGCCCACCCCAACAGTAGATAAGCAGCTACCTCTGCCGTGAGAAACACTTGTTTGAAGTTGTTTGCTCACACACATAATCATGGTTACCTGTATTCTTTAGTTGGGCCACAGGACAAATAAGCTGAGGCACGCACTACTTGTGGTGCCTGTAGTAAAGTGTGAAGAAAGTGAAAAAACGCTTACAAGAGTAAAAGACGAGGAGATGTCCCAGGAGAGAACATGGTTATCACAACAGCATGCTGGTAGTCACCTCGATGATGAAGCCTCCAGCAGTGAGTGCAGGCCAAAAGAGGGAGAACTCTTAGACTAGCCAATTTTTGATAAAGTCCTTTTAATGGAAAATGTAAAACCCCTCTCAACTTTACAAAGCCATATGTAACACTTGCACTTTAACAAATAGAAGCAAGCCAATGTTTTAAAAAAATACATCATTAAATGTATATATGTATATATTTACATAGCATATTAAGTTTAATATTTAGCTTTAAAAGTTCACATAAATTTTACCAAAATGAGACAATTTTAAATAAATTACACCTTTTGAAAATGTTTAATTGTACAGTCAATAGCTTCAACAAAATATTGAAGTGTCTGCATTTAGTATCTACTTTATATACTTTATATTTTACAAGTTTTACAATTATTTGGCAGTAATTTTCTGATTACGACATGTATGCTGTGCGATTCAGCAGTTTCCCAAATGCAGGCAATAGCTGGTGTTTGTGTCCTATTCTCACAGTAACTGTCTCAATGTAGTGAAAAATATCAGTTATTTTAGTAAACTGTACAAGGTCACATTTACACTTGATCAACAATATAGCATAGAATTTTGTATTTTTTTTTCCAAAAATAAATACATCATTTTAAATCTGGCATTTTCACAAACATCATATACACTATAATACAAAAACAGCTATGAACTGCTGCTTTTAAAATTTAGCTTGTTTTTAATAACTAACATTGAGTCACAGGAGCTGTGACTTATGCTATACTGCCATGGTGTCAGTAACAAGTAATTACTACAAAGAGAATTTCTTGGCACTGATGGTTTTATGAAGCTTAAGTCAGTGTGCATACGTATCACTACTCAAGAGTAACTAATTCCAGTTCAATGGCTATAAACATCAAACTGGACCACACTTAATTTTCTTCCATATCCTCTACTTCATCTTCATGTATCTTCAAAGCTCTTACCATTTCCTTCACTGCATGATATAAGATATTTTTAACCTGAAAGAGATGTTGATATTTCTAATCACTTCAGCAGGAGATAAGTTAACAAATGAAAACTGTGCCAGAGTTTTTTTTTTTTTTTTTTAAAGAGGAAAAGTTGTTAAACCAAAAGTTAAAACGAAGGCTACTAAAAGTCATACAGTAAAATGCATACTGGTGTTAATCTTTGGTTGTTATCCTAATGTGACAAAAACTAGGCAATGATGGCCTAATGTTATGCATATATCATAATTTAGAATATAAAAAGCCTGCAGAACAGAAGCTAATTAGAAAACTTATCTCTTACCTGTAGTTTATCATCATAATTGATTTCTTCCTTCAAAAGTCGCAGTTCCTGTGTTAAATGAAATGACTGTACAAGATGTTCTGGAGACACAAAGTCTTCAGTCACCTGAATACAGCTGTGAAAATTCTGTACCTATCCCCAAAACAAAATCAGTAAAGTATAAATTTTAGGAGGTGGGAATAAAGAGAAGCAAAGTTGTCTGTTAACGGTAAACACAAGAGACAATTCACCAGAGAACTTACTTCTAAACATCAAACACATTTCAAAGCAAACACCACACTATGAGAAAGTTGTATGTGTAAATGTAAAGTGATTTCATGTAAATGGAATGTTTTTAAATAATGAACTTTTCTAGGAATCATTCAGATAGGCTGATGATTAGATCCTAATTGGGTATTTTGTCAAAGTGTATTTTTAGGTGTTACTTTTAAAAACAAACAAAAAAAACCCTGGAAGGTATTTGTTTTAACAAGTCAGTGCAATCAATGTGGATGTCTGCTGTGCTCCTCTGACTTTCAGCATTTGGTCATTTCACTGTTAATTTTTATACCCGAGAGTAGATTTAAGGAAATGAAACTGAGTTTGATTATTTGTGAGGAACTGGGATGAAAACGTAGTTCCAGACAGACCTATCGACCATAATAGTTTTAGAATTCTTCTAGGATTTTGTGCCCTTTCTTTCAAATAAATTAACCAATTAATGCTACCCTTCAATTTCCTGTTACAACTGTGTTTTTCTTTTGGACAGTTGTCTCTTAACTAAATGGTTTTCACAAGAAGCCAGTAAATATCCGTTACTTGTTTAGGATATACAGACCTACTCTGCACTTTACTATTTCTTAGAACTGCTTTGTGTCAATGCTCAGGATGACAGAAAAAGGACCAAGCTGATCCGATCAGGATTTTGTGATTTTTCTATGTTGTCTTCTAGTGATATTAAAAATCCTGGGAAAGGAGAAATAATTCTAATTTTTTTGAAGTGTGAAATTGGGAGGAATGAGAATAGGGAGACAGTAAGTGGGGAATAGAGACTGAGGAGAAAAAAATCTAACAGCAGAATGATGAAATTCTAAAGGGGCTGGAATTCCTCCTCTGGGCATAATGACCACCTGAACAGATGCAAAGTCTGTGAGCTCTTTATTCTTTAACTCAAGCACTATGCCTCTACTGATAACTCGGTAGCATACATATATATTAAACATTTTCTTCCTTTAATCATTAGGTTGGCTCCTCTGGAGGATGAACATAGTGGCTGCCTCACATTCTTGGTACTGCTGTACAGTCTCACTGGATCTTCATTATGTGTCTGTAGAACAGAGGCTATTTCACAGAGCGGAAAACTACAGGTAAGATGTTCAGACCCTGTTCTAAGATAAATCAGCTAATGAATGGCAAGTCAACAGGAACCCAGCTCCTGTATTTTGTCTAATAGATACTTTACAGGCCTACAATAACTCAGTCATACCAGCATGGTCTCCAAATGCCCTGTCTTGTCTTAAACTTATCTGAACATGTATGGGCATCAAGTCCTTCTAAAGTGCTAGCATGTTACCTTTTAGCATGTGTACCTTTATTTTTTTTAAAAAACTTCTCAACTGATACTCTAATTTTGTTCATACATCGTTTGCCTGGTTTTCTTTAATTCTTTGTCCATAGTTTCATTTAGCTCTTTGAGCATATTTAAGATAACTGGCTTAAAGTTTATGTCTGATGTCTGAGCTTACTCACGGATAGTCTTATTTTTTCCCTATGAATGGTCCATACTTTCCTGTTTCTGTGCATGCCTTGTGACTTTTTTGAAAACTGGACGTCTGAACCTTATAATGTGGTAACTGGAAATTAGATGTTCCCCCTGCCAGCAGGGTTTGCTGCTGTTGACTGATGTAGGCTGAAGCAAGCCATCTGTTTTGTGACTTTGCAAAGACTATACTCCTTGTTGGGTGTGATCACTGAAGTCTCTTGTTCCACTGTCTCAGTGGTCAGCTGGTGACTTGCCAGAGACGTCCTTAAATACAAAATATTAGATGCCCTTTCCTTCATTAAGCAGTGCCCTGGTCGATGTGAGTTTTGAATTAGACTCCAGAGCTCTGAAAAAGTTGATTGTCAGTCTTTGCCAGTTCATGGTTGTCAGTTTTAGAAGTGACTTTTATTAGTGGTTACAAGGTACTATTATGTTTCCTAATGACCTCAGCCTGATGTATTTTGCTTAAAGACTTAACGGTTAGTGTGAAGAGGCAAGGTTCAGTTTTAAAGAGGAACATATTTGCACTTCCCATTCCACTTACCCCTTTTTGGGCCGTCTTTGAGTCATTCACATCTCACTTCTTTGGCAGACTGTATTATTCATACTTGCTTTAAAAGATCAGTTGTGATAATAAATACAGCTAATGTTAAGAAAATGTAATTATTCTGTGTTCATAGTAGGAAGGTAATTATCTTGACACCGTGACTGCCATATACACAGTGACTTGTGAGAACTTGTGAGTGCAAAGATTTTGCCTGTCTTTCTAGTCACATGAATGTAGGAGAATTTACAACGTAGAAATATAATATAAAATAAACTCACTATGAGTGACCTAACACAGTTAAGCTAAGTAGTTAAGGACAAAATTATCAGTAAAGAAAGTGTTGCTGTTGAAAACTAAAAGCTACTCTAAACTCCAGAATACTAGAGCTGAGACAAAGTAAATCCTGGAGGTCAGGATCCTCCTGCTCTGTCTAAGGACACATACGGGGATTTCACAGACTCAGTCATAAGTCTGCAATTCTAAACTAGTTTTTAGAATATATAAAAAGGGCTGTGGGTAGAATGCCTTCCCTCCCCAGCTCAGCTTCTTAAAAGTGCCCACTGCTGACAAATCAGGTGTATCGATTCTTTCCTACCGCTGCTGGCCCATCATGTCATGCAGTGTCATTTTCTTGAAACTTCATTGATAGATGCTTGGGTTTGCAAGGGTTTCCTATTTGTGTAGTTCTTAAAGCATGGTTCCTGGACAGTAACATCAGCATCACCTGGGAACTTGTCAGACATGTAAAATTTCAGGTCCCTCCTCAGACACACTGAGTCAGAAACTCAATAGTTTCTGGGCATGGGGTCTAGCAATCTGTGTTGTAGCAAGCCCTCCAGGAAATTCTGGTATATGCTAAAGTGTGAGAAGCACTGACTTAGAATTTGGGATTATTTTAAGGGCTATCTGTAGTCTATTCAAAGTGTTGAAGCCATAAATGAAAACTTTTCAGGACCTCTATGGACTAAGTAAGTTGTAAATAGTAACGCATCTTAAATCCAAGTTAACATTGTGAATAGAGTTCTTACTTCCTTTTAATTCTCTCTCAAAACCATATCACCACCACTTATGAGTCATGGACAACACCTTTTCAATAGAGTACAAATAACTGTGCTGTCATTATCATACCACATACTGGAAGGAAGGTAGAAATTCTTGTTCTTATAGCTGGCAATTCTTTGCCAAAATATGTAGCAGAGAAGTTTTGTCTTGGACCCCCTTCAGCAATTTAGTGGCAGAGCTCAGAAAAGCATTTGCCAGTCTAGGTCATACCATGCTGCCTCAGTCTATTTAAGTAGAGCATCTTGAGAGAGAGAGAGTTTGTGTGTACAGGATACAGGTACATATTGTTTAGCACCTTCTGAGGCTTTGGGCAGTGATTTGTGAACTAAGCTTTTTAACAGGATCACTTTGCCCACTATTTTGGGAAAACAAGGATATTCTCTTCTCTCTCTCTAAAGCAGTAGAGACACATTTACATGCATGGATTCTGTCAGTGTCAACAGTGACTGCCTCTGGAGGAGAGAAACTGAAGGCAAAGGTAAGCAAAAGACTGAATTTTCACTGTGAAACCTTGTGTACTGTTTGAACTTTCAAAAATCATGAATGTATTACATTTTCAGAAAAATATTTAAAAAGTTTTTTCAACAAACAGTACTGAAATGTCAATATGTAAAAAAACTGACCCTCCATCCACACTTTGCACCATATACAAAAACTAACAAAAATGAATGACAGACCTAAATGTAAGACTAACAACTATAAAGCTTCTAGAAGAGAAAAAGTTTGATCTTGGGGCCAGGCAAAAATTTTGCAGATACAACAATAAAAGTATAATACATATAAAAACTGATCAACTGAACTCCATCAAAATGAAAAACTTCTGTTCTTTGGAAGATACCATTAAGAAAATGAAAGGACAATCCACAAACTGGGAGAATATATGTGCAAAAGCACGTATCAGATAAAGACACTCAAAACTCAGTAAGAAAAGAACCCTATTTCATTAAATACGTATTTGTCCATTTTTGATCACAAATACTTCTCCCACTCTTTGGATTACGTTTTCATTCTCTTAATAGTGACTTAATGAATGGAACTTATTTATTTTAATATATTCCAATCTATCAGTTTTGAATAAAAGGACAAATATTTGAACACACATTTACCAAAATAAATTAACAGATGGCAGATAAGCACATGAAAAGATGTTTAACATATTTAGTTATTAAGAAAATGTAAATTAAAGGTACGATGAGATAACAATGCTTACTTATTCAAATACTTAAAAACAAAACTGACAGGCGAGGAAATGGAACTCACATTCACATACACTAGTTTGAGAAATGGGAAATGGTACAGCCACAAGCCTGGCAGTGTCTTATAATCATACATTTATCACGTGACCAGGTGATCCCACTTGTTGGTATTTATCTACCCAACTGAAATGAAAACCTCTGTTGAGAGAAAAACCTGTAGCTGAATGTCTGTAGTGGCTTTAACTGCTGAATGGGTTTTAAAAAAGGGATACACGTACACAGTGAAAAACCACACAGAAATAAAAAGAATCAACTACTGATATACACAACAACGTGGATGAAACTCAAATGCATTATACTGAATAAGAAAAGCCAGACTCAAAGGCTCCATACTGCATGAATCCAATCATATGCATTCTTATAAAAGATGAGCGATTATATGAATGTCAGGAGGAGAAGTTGACAAAAAAAGTGGGGGTAGGAGGGAGTTTTTTGGAATGATGGAAATGTTCTGTAATTTGTCAAAACTTACAGAACTGTATGTACACTAAAAAGAATACATTTACTGTATGCAAATTACACCTCACAAACTCACTGTCGTTTAAGAAAATGGATATTGGATAAACTGTGTAAGGATTTTCCTATTTACAAAAAGATTTACTATTCTCAAACATGCTGCTCCTTTGAGAGCATTTTACATTTGGATACAGATTACCTACTTTCTGATAAGAGGTGAGAAGGCCAAAAAAGGTATGTGAAGTGAATCTTAACTATGAATCATAAATGATACACCTCTGAAATGGTCATATAAGTCCATGGGAAAATAAAGTAACATTAATAATACATTCATTAATACATTTAATATATTTTTTTCTCCAGAAAGTTACTGTAGAGAAAAGGTGTATTTATTATAATGATGTTTATTTGAGATGTCATTTGAGATCTAAGAATGATAAATCTAACCCTGAACTTAACATCTTAAAAACTAAGCACCTATTATCACTTAAGGAGTATTTGTGGCTATTATAAAAGTGTCACAAATGTTATACAGGCAGTAATTGCATATAGTTATATAAAATGTAGGAAACTTTCTTTGGTAAAAGTACACACATCAGATATATCTCTATAACCAGGTAGTGGCAAAGGTGGGGAATCTAAGGCAAAGTAGCTTTTTGGCTTGTTGAGTTTCTTTTACACTTTGTTATTACTATGAGGGCTAAGCTGGGCTGTGGTAGCTTCAGTCTACTTATAGAAATCCATTGTATGCCTTTAATCCAAAGCTGTCCTCCATACGGACCACCTAGCCTATGCCATTCTTCTAGCTGCTACACAGTCCAGCCACAAAAAACAGAGATTGGGTATTTAAATTGTGGATCAAGAGCTATAAAAATTTACACACTGTCTTATTTTAGACATGCGATTGCTATGCTGAGCAAACTAAAGAGAGGCAGGAAATACAATGAAAGCCTGAATTAGTCTAGCCAATAATTCATTCTAGTCATCACTTGGTACCTTAGAAAATGTATCATCTCTTAGTCTTGATACTCACCCCTTCTACTGTAAAGTCTTAACTATTGAGAACTCAGTATATATAGTATCTTTTTTCCCCTCAAAGTCTTTTTTAAAATTGAAGTATCAGTGATTTACAGTGTTGTGTTAGTTTCTGGTGTACCCCTCAAAAAGTCTTTAAAATTAGATTTCAATCCACTAAATCAGAGACAATACAAAAATGGAAATCTGCCTCATGTTAACAGAATGTAAGCTCTCAAAGCATTTAATTATGTCAGATCTCATCAAGTACTGGAAAGCTGTTTTAGTGATTTCTTAATGAAAGCATACTTGTGCAGGTCATTCCCTTATGTCTTCATTTATCTATACTCAGAATAATTTCTTTTTCAAAACTGGTTCTTTCAGTAAAAGGTGTGTTAGAAATAACTTTTTAAATACCTGATGAAGTGCTCCTGCTGGCAAGACAATGGCATCACCAAGGAACTGAATAAGAGTGCAGGTTCTGACTCCATATTCCTCAAGCAATCTTTGGCGAAGCTTTCTGTTTACATACCAGCTTTGGTCACGTATTGGATCATGTTCTGGTAGAACTTCAAGGCCTTGTTCTTTTGAAATCTGAAATATGGATTAAAATTAAAATATATACCCCAATTTAAGCAAAGGAAATGGTAAATTCTGTTCAGTTAAATTTCAACTTTCTTTACAATAAGTCTTTCTCAATTTTCTGGAATGCTGATTGTGCTGAAGTTAAAAAAAAATATTCTACAATTGTAAAAGCCAAAGGATATTAAAAAAAATACCCTGATATGCTATAAATAAGGTAAATTATACTCTCCTCTCACCTCCTCCTTCCACTATGAAGCTTTCATCCATCTGGTTCCTTATAACTATTGCATAGCACAAAGATGAGGAAAAGCTTAATTTAGTAGCTTTTCCCCAAAAGCCAAACCATTTATATGTATGGACTTCATAAACATTTCTTGATCCTGCTCTTATTAAAAGGTAGGTACAAAGATAAAATACCCTAACTATTGCTTACCTTTTAAACCCTTGACAAATCAATTTCAGGGGCCCCTTTGACTAACCAGTGAAATCTTCTGCTTTAAAAACCATAATTTATAATATTTTAAATTAAAAGACTGATAGGTGTTCTGGGATAAGACAGTAGGTACAGGGCCACAGCTCCTTCACTTCACACTGACCAAAGACAAACCGTAAGTCCATCCAGAAAGAAGATGAAGTAGTATAAGAAAAGCAGCAATTATGGTCCCTTAAAAGAAATCCCTATAATTACAAAATACAGAAAATATCTGAGTCAAGGGTTTCAATCAATTTCAGATTAATGTGTCACTTTTTTTTTTAACAAGTAAAGGTATGATTACACTCAAAATAAGTGTCACAGAGTAATCAGATTGGACAGTAGAATTATTGCCTAGGTTGACAGCCAAAATATAAACAAAACAGGAAAAAAAAAAAAAAGAATCCTACCTTTAGTTTTTATATTCTGTAATTCCAATCACTACTTTTCACCAAGGGTAACATCTGACTCATGAACAGATTAGCTCTTTAAGGGAATGGGGGAACGCTAGCAACTGAGAAGAAATTGTCATTCAAAATCCTCAACATAAGCTTTAAAAAGAACAAGAGAAAGGAGCTTTTGACTTTCAACAACAAAAAATTCTATCCTCCTAAGTACAAGTTATTTCATCATCTTATACTGCAAAATGCCAATGAAGTTACATTAAAAATTAAGTCTTAGCTTAAAGTGAAAAGATAAAACTGTAACCGAAATCTTACTTTGTGAAGAAATTCCCTTATCTTGTCCATGTCTTTCCCAGCATAAATATGCCACAGAGCACCAGGTATCTCACTTGAGTCCTTCAGTCGTTTTCTTAAAATGTCATCCAAATCTTCTTCCTCAAACTTCTTGAGTATTCCTAACACAGAGAGTATTTTCAAACTGGTCAGTAAAGACCACCAGAAAGCCCAGTCTCCTAAAACTGACCTATCAGAGCAGCATAGTGCCTGACTGGACTGGGACTCTTAAAGAGGAGATAAACCCAGTTACACATCAAAACTGTTAGAACTACAAGAGCAGAGAACATTTACCCTGGGGTAACTAGGGACAGAATCAACAGTGACTTTCCCAGATCATCTGTTTTTTGTAAACCAGGGAATGGGAGATTCAAACAAACAAACAAAACAAGGGCTTTTACTTAAATTTAACCAACTTTCTTCCTATCCCAAGGGGGTGGACATAACAGTGATTTGTACTCATAAAGCATTTCATAATTTAGAAAGAACTTCCACTACCACTATTACAGTAGGCAAGGATAATAACCTCTATTTTAGAACTGAACAAAAAGTTCAGTGAGGAGAAGGAATTTGTTCATTACCATGACTAATGAATGGCAGAGCAAAATGTCTTCCAACTAATTCCTGGGAAATCTCATTTATTATTATTGGTTAATCTGTAATCAAATGCAAATGCTTTTAGGTGCTGTGGTTTGAGGAAGCATCAGGCCATTCTTCTAAAATGTTGACCAAAGTAAAACATGTATGTGCAGGAAAAAAACGTTAACTGTGGTTATCTCTGAAGTATAGGAAGATCATCTTTTTCAAATTCCTGATTTCACTACAATAAAATGTTCAGAAATCTTTATCTTTAATGAAGCTGTTTCTTTAGTCTAGGGGGAGATGACAATCTGAGCTACATTTTGGGGGATGAATACAGGAATGTACCAGGGAGACAAGTAGGAAGGAGAGCCACTGAAGGTGGAGGAAAAGGAATGTGCTTTAAGTAGGTGAGTATTTTTGATGCATTTAAAGCATTATTATAACTCTGTAACATGCCTTTTTTTGTGACCACTTATAAAAATTGGCAAAAACTTTGAAGGAAATCCAGAGTTAAGATGCTAATGACTTTTTCTCAAAAGACCAAATATGCTACGAATGAGGGGTGGGAGGTGCAGGAACAAAGGTAAGTAAGAAGGTTCTAGCACTTACAGACATGAAAGAAAAGTAGGGGAGAAAAGCAGGTGTAACCTCTATATTGTAGATTAAGTGCTACAGGAGATGATCTGAACAAAGTACACCGAGATACAAAAGAGATACTTCAGTATCTGCATAGGACTGGTCCCAGGACCCTCCACCCCCAACAAATACCAAACTCCACAGATGTTCAAGTCCCTTACATAAAACGGTGTAGTGTTTGCATATAATCTACACCTACCTCCCCTGGCCCCACCAACCCCATACACTTTTAGATCACTTATAATACCTAATACAGTTTAAATGCTATGTAAATAATTGTAAATACAACGTGAATGCTATGTAAACAGTTGCTGGCCACAGCAAATTTGTTTTGCTTTTTGAAAACCAGCACATGGCAAATTCAAATTTTTCTTTTTGAAACTTACTGGAATTTTCTTTTTCCTGAATATTTTCTAACCTTGGTTGGTTGACTCTGCAGATGCAGAAGCCACAGATAAGGAGGGCCAACTATAACTCTGTGACACCACAGGCTTTGACAGGATACGTAATCGGAACCGAAGATCACACGTTTCTGTGTTACAGTTAAGACTACAGCTCAAGTGTGTCTGAGTCTCAAATCCTTGGGAATGAGGGGGCAAGAGTTTTTTCAATCAATTATAATCAATGGAGAGTCAGTTAAGAAAGCTGAGAAATTATGAATTTCTATAGTTTTGAGGGGAACTTAGAGTATGTATTATAGAAACTGTAGAATATATACAAAAATTACTTAAAATGAACCCCCAGGTCCTAAGCACCTAGCCACTAAGCTGCAGATACATTCTGAGCTCCAGATACAGAATTGGTGAGCTAAGTGCTGGCTGAAAATCATGCGTAAGTTTCATAAGAAGGGCATATAAACTGGGAAAGGTAGAGAAAAAGATCTTAGCTTTAGAAAAGTCTGTAACTCCATCAAATGTGACAAATCAAGGGAGCAGTGTTACTGAAGCCAAGGCCAGTATTTGAAGAAGTAGTGATTAACTGTTGTTATAGAGGGTACAAATAATAAAAGTACTAGAAAGAAACCATTGTACTGAACTGTCACCGACAGCCATAGCAATAGCAACATTAATTTCAGTGGGGGCAGGTATAGAGGCCAACCTGCACTGACAGGTTTCAACTGAGTTGAAATATGAAACAGAGGTGACAGACACAGCAAAGAATGTGTTATGCAGGTAGAAGCAATAGGATTGTCGCAAGGAAGACCAAGTTTGAAGAAGGCTTTTGGAGAAAGAAGGAATAGTAGATGGAACAAGGTTTTAGAAATAAACTGGAGAAGACAGAATCTAAAACCTATGCAGTGGATAGAAAGGCTATTTCTACTTAGGCGAAAAGGCCCCCTCTCTCCGGTACTACAGCGGAAAAATGAATGCTTGAGAACAAACATGTCTTAATCATCTTCAGATCTCCAGGACCTAGTTTCTATTCTTCACCAAATGTTTTTAAGTGAGCTTACCAGTTCATTTTCATAAACACAATATTTAATAATAGGAAAGGAACAAATAAAAAAATACTCATTTTTAAATTAAAATTTCATGTTAAGAAAAAGACCGTGTAAATTAATCATGTTTCAAGCAATAAATATTAGAATGTCCCCATTTTGATGGGAGGGGGAATCTTTGATGTTAACCCAGAGGCTGACATTCTGGATAATACTACTGCATATGGTTAGTCAACTGTTATTACGAAGACCACTTATTCTTTAAGTTTCTTTACCTGCTTTTGAAAGAATGCCATTTCCTTTTGCTATGCCAACATAGACTAGAATATTTACAACATCAGAAACTTCAACATGTAGATTTGTTGTTCCTATATCATGATCTTTAGTAGCAGCTACACCTGTGTATAAAATAAAATTTTACTTAAGAGAATACTTTACATATCCTAAATATTCCCCACAAAATCAGTTTTAGGAGGATAATCTATTAAAGTTTTAGTTTCTAAAACCTGCCCTCAAAAAACCACAATCCATGAAATGTCCCATAAAAATCAAATAGAAAATGTAAATCTTTTACAAGGAATTAACAGGTACTTAGCTATATATATTGGCTATTAATTCCCAATATACACTGCTTGATTTAGAATATTCCATTTATTCCAAGCTGATAGAAATGCAAATATATACCTACCATAAGCACTGCACAACCTGGGTCCTAGGTCAGGGCGTACAAAAAATCCTGGCAAATGAGAGGCCAAATTGAATTTTCCTTCTGGATTACAATATTCTGGCAATGGTAGGCTTTTTAAAAGCTCTTCATACCTGAAGAGTAACAATAGTGACGTCTTTTGAATAAAGATTTACATTCTTAAGTGCTTTCAAATATATAACGTTCCAGTTGTTGACAACACAAGGAAAAGTTGTCTTAAGGCCTTTGACAGGTACACTTTCCTGTTTAAAGGAATGCATACACACACGGATAACTAGAACAGAAGTGATACTGACTGAAACTGCAATTCTGCTTCCCTAATTACAACAAACTGAAAGCAACAAAAGGAGAGAGGTCCCAAACGGGGCCTCCTGTTCTTTGACAGAAGTATTCTCTCCTTTATTGTCCTAATAGACTTAGCCCTGCTCAGACTATGGAGATTGTTTTTAAATTATTTTTAAGTGAGGAAGAAAATGCCTAAAAACCTCACATTTGTAGTTTCTTATCCCACTTCTGGGGATAATCTCAGCTCAACCTCAAAAAACCAAGAGTCAAAGTAACAAATTTAAAACGATATACCTTGTTGGCATCATAGTTTTGAAGTCTTCTCCTGAAGGGCAGTCTTTCAATTTTAAAACAACTGTTTCTCCACTTTTTGTTTTTTGCCGTTCTGTAAGAATGCAATTGATTATTAAAAAGGTAATCTGTCTTTTTATTTTTGTTAATGTTTGGAGAAGGAAGAGATATAAAATGAATTAATTCGATTGTTGTACAGTAGGTACTTAATGAATGCTTGCTTATGAACTTTTATTTCTTATGTACTTATGTAGCATGAAGATGTTTGTTCCTTATGTATACAGATATATTGTAATATAAAAATTCTTTAAAAATCTCTTCACATTTATTACTAAAACTAGGCTTAAATTTTTAATTTTTCGAAGTGTTTTACATAAAGTACATAATTTAAGTTTCAAATACTTATGAGATTACCAAAAATATTTCCCATGATATAAGGGAACAGTATAAATGACTTTGTTTATGGTCAAAGGAAAAGAGGGATGGAGCCAGGAATAGGACCCAGTCTCTTACTTCCAACTACTTGTGTCTTTTGTTTCAAAGATTAAAAATCTGTAAGTTGTATTTCCAATTTATCATTGGGGCAGGGATATGTTTAAGGAAACAGTAAAACAATCAAAAAACAACATACTTGAAACTTCTTCAAAACCATTCCAGAATTCCTTAACATTGGCATTTGAAATAATGCTGTCTTTGCAGTTCAGGAGATCAGCTTGATGGTCTCCAAAATCAA
Source organism: Camelus dromedarius (assembly GCF_036321535.1). NCBI lineage: Eukaryota > Metazoa > Chordata > Mammalia > Artiodactyla > Camelidae > Camelus > Camelus dromedarius. Next base: position 38,690,399 of record NC_087443.1, on the reverse strand, counting down.
GACTAATTGAGTCTGCCTTCCACAAGCTAATGTTCATTTTCTTATGCACACCAGAAATCACTGCAGGCTTATAAAGAAATAAACAGAGAAGTAAAAGTTAGAAGTATATGGACATTTCCAAAATTTCATTTTACACACATATAGTAAATGGATAACATATTGAGTTTCAGGACTAATGACAAATTGTGAGAATAAAATAAGCTTTTAAATATGTATATGCATGACTGGGACATTGTGCTATACACCAGAAATGGACACGTTGTAACTGACGGTACTTCAATTAAAAAAAAAGTCCCTGACCTGGAAAGATGTTCATAATATATTTTCAAAGACAAAAGGGTGAGAGAATGCCATTTACATGGCAGAGTACACTGCCATGTTTGAAAAGAAAAAGTAAAATATTAAATATTAATATAAAGTATTTTTCAGAAAAGAACTCTGAAAGGCTATACTAAAAACTTTCATTTCTAGGCAGTATAAATGTTTTTACAGACTGTTACAGACAGAACACAACCTACTTATGTATTTGTATGTATGTAATATTTATAAGATTTTAATAATCCTTGAGATTAAAACAAAATTTCTATACATTCTTCTTTTATATCACTTAAAACACATATATACATACATTCTTTACCTCCACAAGGATCATGACAAATTAAAATATTAACCAGAAAAATAAATTTCAAATCTAATGAATGATTTCCTGAAAGTGAATTTCTCCTCTGAAATCACATGAATTCAAATTTCAAGGCTCTCTAACCCCAAAACCAACAACTGAAGATTTATAGCTTCTGAAACTCCAATGTTGATGTGATTTAAAAAAAAACACACCTCTAAGGCAACTTCATTTGTTATTTTCAGATTTCTTTCTTTTTTAAATTTATTATAAATGAAGTAAAAGAGAACACAGAGAAATTATGACTTCAGTAGTAGAGTGCATGCCTAGCATGCATAAGGTCCTGGGTTCAATCCCCAGTATCTCCATTAAAAAAAATTAATAAAAGTAAATAAACCTAATTATCCTCCCCTCAAACAAAACAAAACCAAAAAGAGTTTCTTGTAAACGATGTCATTTGTAAAGTAATCTTTAAACTCTCAAGATAATCAATCAAATTTGGGGAACCGTAAGTGCAGAATTACCTCTAGCTAGGGTTGTTACCACAAAGTATCTCAGAAGAAAAGAAAAAAATAAAACAACAGCAATAACCACCCTAAGAAGTTTGGTTAACTGCTCCACTACATTTTCTTTCAATGGGATGATAATATATTCAACTATTAAAACAGATTCAGCTATTAGATAATCAACTTTTGTTGACAATTCATGTATTAATTCCCAGCCCCTATTAGACCTATCCAATAATACTCCCATCCAGCCCTGTGCTACTCTATTATAGTAACCAGCAGCTTGGGGAAAGTAAGATTTTAAAAATGAGAGAGGCAAGTTAATTAATATATTACACTATTCTAAAGCAGAATTCTTAGACTACTATCATCATTATCATCTTCCGAATACTGAAACACCTTTCTAATTAGACTCTTTGCATCTGATCTTATTCCCCTTCTAATCCAACTTCCAACCTGCTTTGTTGTCAATTATTTTTTGTTGTTGTTGTGAGTTATTTTAAAATGTCAATCTGTACAACACAGGGAAGACAGCCAATATTTCATAATAACTATAAATGGAGGTATAACCTTTAAAAACTGAATCAACTATATAATTCAGTTTAAAAAAGTCAATCTGATTACTTTGATTCTTCAATCGAAACTGTCATCTATAGGATGAAGTTCAAACTCTTTAGCATATCATAAAAGCCCTTCAATAATAATAACCCCAACCACCTCATTTCCCCATCATTACCCCACAGGATTCTTATTAATGTCAGGTAAACAAAGCTACTTAACAGTTCTTCAGACACCTTATCCATTTTATTTCTAACCTCTTGTCCATCTAGAAAAACTTCACTTAACCCCTGAGATAATCAATTCAGACTAGCATTTTTGAAATAATACTTGAGCTTAGTCATTCACTCTTACAGGTTTCCACAGTACCTTAAACAAAATACTTAGAATATTTAACATATTTATAAAAGTATTTATTTATATGACTGTTTAAACCCACACAAATCTAAGTTGTTTAAATGCCACCTCAGCAATGGCATCAAGGCTTCAGGGAGAGCCAACCAAAAAATATACACATGTACTAAATATACAGTATATGCAATGCATGAGTGTGTATCTTTTTCTGGGGTGAGGAACCAAGCTGTCATCTGATTTTGAAAAGGACTGGTAACCTAAAAAGATAAAGAACCACTGTATTGAAATGATTCTTACTCATTTTTACATCCTTAATGGCCAGCACAGAGACTGGATTTACTAGGTGCTCAATAACTATGTTGAATGAAAAAAGTGAAGTAAAATACCAATGATGTCCAGAATGCAAGGAAAAAAAAATGAACATAATACAAAGTCATGCAAATTCATAATGTGTGTGCATTAATGTAGTAAACTGCCACCTGGAATGGCACTATATCAAAACTTGTCAAACAAAACCATTTATATCTGAACAGAATTAAATGAGTATGTTGTTCAAGATTTAATCAACTAACTTATAAATATATAAATGTTCCATGGATGAACATTAAAGGCAAAAACATCTACACTTTTCATCAGTTCAACAAAAATACTTCTGGTATTAACATTTTAATAGCAGATATGAATCTGTTAACTAGACTAAAATACAAATTTTAAAAAGGTGGTACCAAACTTTGTAAACATACAGCTTTATTAAAAGTCTGTTGACCAACAGATCAAAATTATAACATCAAATAATCAGCTTCCCTGGCCAAAAAATATGAATTCAGAAACAATCATTCTGGGGTGGGAAGGGACAGACTGGGATTTCAAAATTTGTAGATACTGACAGGCATATTCAGAATAGATAAACAAGATTATACTGTATAGCACAGGGAAAAATATATACAAGATCTTGTGGTAGCTCACAGCGGAAAAAAAAAATGTGACAATGAATATATGTATGTTCATGTATAACTGAAAAATTGTACTCTATGCTGGAATTCGACACAACATTGTAAAATGACTATAACTCAATAAAAAAAAGTAAAAAAAAAAAATAGTCATTCTGGTAACTTGTTGTTTTTGGTATCTTCTAACCCAAATGTGTCAAGTATTACCTTTCCCCTCTCTCTGTATTCTTAAGAGAACTCTTTTTCCTATTCAACCAGTGTCAGCACCACTAAGAGCATATTAAATCAGCTTAAAATACTCACTTGTCCATGTTTCCAACACTCTTTGAAAAGCTTCCAATTATTGACATTTTTATAATCCTTAAGCCACAGAATATGCTTCTCACAGATCCAGGAATGCGGTATATCACTGTACAACTTATTGTTTTCATCTATGGCAGATTTTCTGCTTTCTTTAGGCTCTTCTTTAAGCTCTGGTTTTACATTTATCTTAGAGGCTTTATTTGGTGGAATTTTGTTTTCAACAACCGAAGCAATTATGTCATCAAGAATGTTTGGCATAGTCCTTCCACTTTTACCACTCTAATAGGGAAAAAATTATATTTACAAGGAAAATGTTTACATTTTGAAATTTTTGCTTTGATTTACTAGTAACATAGCAAACAACCAACACAAAAAATATGCCTGGCTTCATGAATCATGTCAGTGGACGTGGGTCTCTAGTCCCCACACTGTTCCTGACAGGTGGGAAGCAGAACTTCAGTGGTCTGCAGGGTATGCAGAAACTAGTGAAGTGTGGCGTTCCGACCTTTCATATTTTAGGAACAGGGCAGAGGGACAAATAGGCAAACTCTCCCATACACTTTTAGAAGCCACTAAACATGTGTGCCTACCTATGCAATTTAGTCTGTTTTTATTTTTTCTGGTAAATAACTAAAGCAAAAATTTGATTTCTAAATATTTTAAGTAATAAAACATTCACATCCACATGTTCTTTCCCCCTTACTAGATACATGTTTTCAAATTATGAAGGACTATCTTAGGGCTCTTCTGGAATCAAAACGCCTCTCCCCGAACCCTTTTCACCTGGAAAAAGAACAAAGTCTCCAGCTTCTAAGTATTATAAGAGTTATAATGCAAACAGGAACATGCCTAGTAATCTGGTACATCTGATTACATCTGTATCTATTTACTGTGGAGTTTATAGCCAAGTCTCCAAATCTAAGTTTAAGGCCCATATAGAACCCAAAAATCTGGCATCTCACTCACTGGGGTTCCCATCGAATACACTGGTGCAAAGGCAATGCCTGCATCTGTAGAACCCACACGTAGCTTGCCCGCTGTTGTGGTCAGCAAATCACGTAATGTTGAGCCTTGTTCATTATTCTGGGACACAGGAGGTGATGTCCTGCTATTTGGAGAATCAGGGTTGTCTTGTTCTCTTTCTTCTTTAAGTTGCTTCTCAAGGGCAAATTCTTTGTTTTCTGAAATAAAACGTTTTACAAAATTCAAATAAAATTACGCATCTTATTGAAGTACAGACAAAATTGGCAACCCTATATTTAATAGTGAGAGGTGAAAACTGTAGCACTAGTGATTTATTCACTTCAACACACACTGGAGGATTGGTTAGATCCCTCAGGAGTCAAATGGTTTGAATAGGAAAATGCCTTCCTCAATATCTTAGACATGAGTTTGTACCTGTCACAAATGAAAAATGGTATACTAAGACAGAAAGTATAGGTAAGTCACAAATCTACTGCCCTGGTGGCTTTATTGATATGCTCGTTGACAGATGTTCTGTGACTATTTTTGATGCAATCACAGGAAGGCCAGTTCCTAGTAAGAGAAGACAGATGGTTTTCCTGAACCTAAGCCATAATGCAAGCAAATGACAAAATTGTTCCGCATGAATAGTACCTTAATGGATAATAGTACTTTGTTGATTACAGTTCTCCATTATATCCTTAAATAATAAAGTAGATTTACCTTTTTTTTCCTCTCTAGCCTTTTGCTCTGCAAGATCTGCTAACCAGTGCAGTGGTGACTGGGATTCTGGAGGAGTTAGCTTGCTGTCTGTGCTTACATCACTCCCTGGGCTGCTGTTGCCATTACTCTCAGACTTCTGAGGGGTATTCTGCTGCTGAGACTCAGGCATGCACAGAGAAATTTTGTTACTGTGATTAAGAACATTCTGTAAAACCTATAAAGGTAGAATAGTTGAATTTTTAAAATACTCTCTCTTCAATTATTCAGTTAAAAGTAGAGGTTACATTTATTTACACAGTAACATAGGAAACAGAATTTATAAAACACAAGTCCTACACTGGATTTCAAATATCAAACTGATTAATGTAACCATGGATTTTATTTGAACAGAGATTTCTACTCACTTGAGACACACCATTCATAGCAGAAAAATTTCCAACTTGTATATTCTCTGTGTTAGTACAATGACAATGGGATTTAATACCATATTTTTCTCTAAGAGTATGCATCGCATCTAGAAGATCTGTCAAAACTACAAAATACAATAATGGTTAATGAAAAGATTATTACTAGTTGTTAAGATTACTCAAAATTTCTTATTTTTCTTAGAGATTTTCTTATGCCTTTTCACTTTTCTTCCATTTTTTTCTTCATCCCTTCCATCTGTTTCAGGTTTGATCACTGAACCAAATTCATGTTGTTCTCTATTCTTTTCTCTTTTATCTATAATTAAAAATCAGTATGCTTAAAAGAAAAAAAGTAGAATAATTTAATAAATCTAATATGCCTTTCCATTACACTATAGTTTTCCCCTTCTGAAATGGTTCCTCTATGGCTTTCTTCATCACTGGGCCAGGACTTATCTTGCTAGCTTTATCACACAGAGGATTACAAGAACAATTCAAGACTACATAAACCTTACCTCTCCATTCTATTATACTCCTAAATAATCTGAAACAATAAAGAACTATTATACTACTACTGAGTCAATAATGTGTATTTATGCTTACCAGAACCGGGTATAATTTGAGTTGGCATTAAATGTTTGTGATCATGAGGCTGTCCCTTCACACACTTCATCCAAGCATATAGTTCTTTATCTGTAAGATTGTAACATATGTACTTATTAGTCATGTTTACAATGATAAAATTGATGGCTTGTATATAAAGAGTTTAACAATTATATAAAATGTCAGTGGTAGGTTTCAGATGTTTTCTTCTTAAAGAAATGTAAGATAGTTCCACCATTCTGAGAACTCTATAAAATAGGATACAAAACTGTTAGGTTAGTCTTTTCTTAAATGACCATTCTTTATTCTCATGAATGTATTAGGCACTGCAGTCTTCCCTGGAGCTAATTTTTTTAATCTTAGCTATTTGTGCCAAATAGAGCCTTTGCCTAATCTTAGTACATTAGACTCATGTAAAAGTTTGAGGTTTTTGGCAACTCATTTTTCTTGTATGCTTCAAAGATGTGTAGAGGAACTGTCATGAGACATGTGAAAAAGCCTCAACTTGATAGAAAGTTTAACTGCTATTACTGCAACAAGGCTCCATACCTGGAGGAGTAAACATATTAAGGCATAGCATGAAGTACATTATACACAGGAAAAAATATTCAATACCTTGATCTCAAGGAGATCTTTCTCTATAAAATTAATGATATAGGTACTATTTATGATGTGGCTATGAGTTTCAATAAATATCAAAAAACTCATTAAATTCAGCATAAAAAATCTATTAATTATTTCATGAAAAGTTTCCAAGGAAATAAAATTCAAATCCAGGCTAAAACTGGTTTCCTTTATAAAGCTTTCTGACTTTCCCTCTGAAGCCTAGATAGTAATTTGTAAATGTTTTCTAACTGCTTACATTTTAGGCATTATATAAAGCTATAACCTAGTCAACGTAAGCTCACTATAGTACTGAACTGTGAAATAAGGAAATATATACATAACACAGAACACAACTCAAGGCATATAGGTTACATTCAAAAAAAATAATACAGTGACTCAGACTATACTTTCAAAACAAATGGTACTGTAACTAACAGCAACACAATTATTAAATTTATTTTAAAAGATTTATGCTTATATGTGCATACAACAATACATTAAACTTAATTTCTTTTTAATTTGGCAAAAGGAAAACAAGTAATTTGGAACCAGGAAAGATGATTAACTGCCTAAAATACATTCCTTTTTATGGTTTTACATTTTACTCATGTATCTTTTGCATATCACAGAAACAATTAGCTACAGATGCTTTCCTACTTAGTTCTCTTTGGTAAGTGCTGGGTGTATAAGAAGAAGGGTTAGAAAGGGTGAGGCTTTAGTAATCCTATCAGTAGAAAAGACACTGATGGCTAAATTATAATTCACCTACCTGACATACTACTTTGAAAAAGGGCTGCATGGAATGAAAATGATACTGTTTTTAGACAATGAATAGTCTAACTAGGGGGAGTAAATGGTGCTAGTGGTAGCATATTCTTGAATATTTTGATTTGAACTTTATGGACCAATATTTAGAAAAATCAACTCACACTAGTAAGTATTCAATTTTGATTTATGTGCATGACTATAATTAACAGGTTCTAGAAGAGACTTCAGGCTCTGACACATCAGAATCTGAAGGCAGCAAAACCTAACCTAAATTTGGGCTGTATTAAGGAAGTATCTGCTTGAAATGAGACTGTGCATCTACTAATCAGGCTAAAAAGATGTAGATGCAGTTTTATACTAGAAAATCTGGTTATTTTAATAAACTGTGGTTAACTCTTCCTTTTAAAAACAAACTTCACAAAAATTCCTTAATGTAATATATTCATAATCAAGGAAGGTAGGAAAAACAACTCATCTAATGTTCCAGATGAATGACCCTAAAAAAATTAGAAATTTCAATTTATATAAAGCTATAAACCAACCTCTAGAACTCTTCCTTTCTTTTCCTTTGTAACAATCTAAGCAGACCACAAATCCACATTTTTGGCAGACCCAATGAATGTTAAATAATGTTGCTTCACATGCATCACACATCTCCCGGACTCCTCTCACTGCTCTTTTCCAGGCAATTTTGACTGAAATACAGAGAAAGAAAAACTTAAGGCAAACATGCTCTTTTTCCATACAATTTTCGCTAAAATGCACAAAAACAAAAATCTCAAGGCAAACCAAGATTTTTGAGGGATATATTAATTAATGATCAATAGAAGATTTCTTGAAGTAATTAATAATTCTCTTCAGAAGATTTACATCTAATGCAACATTTCTCAATCTTGGCAATTTTGACATTTGGACTGAGTAATTCTTTTTTCCTAGGGGACTATCCTGTGTAGGATGTTTAGTGGCATCTGTGGCTTCCACCTATTAGATGCTAGTACCCTACACACTTCAGGTATACAACCAAAAATGTCTCCAGTCATTGCCAAAGGTCCCTGGGGGGGACAAACCACTGATTTAAGAGACAAGAAAGAAAAGAAACTAACATTTAGAGCACCTAGTATGTAAGTTGCTTTAAACAGAACAGTACTTTATAAACCAATCTATAAAGTAGTTATTATTTCCATTTCACAGTTATATAGGTAAACAAGGAGTAAAGTTGAGATTCAAATATAAATCTAACTCCAAAGACTGATGAACCACACTAGATTAAAAATTTAAATAACTGGGATGGATTATGTCTTTATATGTATGGCAAATGCTGAAATTTCTTGAGTATCAGATACAAAGTGCCCTTATTGTACTAAAGTATGTCACGGTGGCAGAAATACCAAAATGCTGCTGTAATTCCACAAACTGCTAATCCATTCAATTCAACCTCAACTGGAAAATAGCTGTTACTTTAATTACATATAGGTGCAAGTGTATGTAATAAAGTGGCATCAAAAGTAAAAGTAAACAAGCCTTAGGGGGAGGGTGTAGCTCAGTGGTAGAGTACCTGCTTAGCATGCATGAGGTCCTGGGTTCAATCTCCCATACATCTATTAAAATAAATAAACCTAATTACCCCCTACCTCACCAAAAAATAAAAATTAAAAAAAAAACAGTAAACAAGACTAGGTAAGACTATACCCACAGATGAAACATATTCCAAAGAGAAATTTTTTAAATGAAACATGTATAGTTGCATGTTCTAAGTATTTAACTTCCTTACCATCCTTTTTCACCCAGGACAAAGCTGTTTTTTCAGACGTTACCAACTGACAGAACTTATCACCTATTATATCCAAGATGTATTTTGAAGTTTCTATGTCTAGTTCATCATCTTCATAATTTTCATGTGTCCATAAACTCATAGCTTCATCATCATATTGGTCAGGAGAAGAGAAGCCATCTATTCTAACCACTCCATTTTTACTAAATGATAATCTGAAACATTAAAACATAAAAGCATTAGATACCAAGACAGAAGTCCAGGTTCTATTACATTATTTTATATTTACAATTAAAAGCATGAAAATAAGGTAGTCCTTTATGTACATAAACTTTATTGATAAAATTTAACCAACTTTTGACTTCCATAGTGCTACACAAATGGCAATGATAAGCAGCACCAATTTTAAAACTTCAAGAAATACGATTTTCCCTATCACTTCCCTACTTAACTCCAATCAAATGAAAACTGCCCAAGTGTTTCATGAGGACAAGAGTTTAAAATGTTGGCCAAATGCTGTCTTAAGCAATGCAGTTATTTTCTACACAATCTAAATTAGCAACCTCTAAAGTTGAAAATGCCGTGTATCATCTTAAGACTTTCGGGGGAGGATACAGCTCAAGTGGTAGAGTGCATGCCTAGCGTGCACAAGGTCCTGGATGCACAAGGTCCTGGGTTCGATCCCTAGTAGCTCCTCTAAAAATAAATAAACCTAATTACCTCTCTCCCCCACCTCCCTGCCAAAAGACCAAAACAAAACAAACAAAAAACCCCCCAAGACTTTCACAGGGAGTATTAAGAAAAATACAAAGTACATATACATTTTCTTCCTTAATTAAAATGACACATCTATGGCCTTTGGTTGGTAACAATGTGCCCATGTTGGTTCATCGATTGTACCAAATATGCCACAGTGATAAGGGATGTTGAGGGTAGGGGAGTAAATATGTGCGGGTGGAGAGGGCTATGTGGGAACTCTATTATCTGCTCAATTCTGTTGTGAACCTGAAACTGCTCTAAAAGAATAAAATCTATTAAAAAAATGACACTTTACTAACGGGCTTTGGAGAAATAAGACTGAAACTCTTAATAGTATATCAGGAACCGAATTAGTGTACTTACTTCCTTCTCTTAGCTTCTGACATCCAATTTATGTAACTACTCAATTCAGAGAAATTAAGGGTAAATGGAAAGCAAAACTCCCATTTTCTTACTGACTGGTGGTTATTCCTCAATTATCTTTGTACTTACTCAAAGAGGGGATACTCTATAAGCCATTCTGTATTTTCCAAAAGGACGACGCCAACAACATTCCTTTTACTTCCTTTTTCTTATACCTTTACCACCTTATCCTTTTCCTTTTTTTAAAAAAAACTTTCTCTTTTCATTACAACCCTTCATCTTATTTTAGCTTTGTGTTACCTCTTTCTTTCCTTCAAACTTTCCCAAAGGTTTTCTTATCTCTTCAAACCTACCTTCCTTTTGATTCCTTTTCTATCTTTTCTGTACCTCCATGTATACTACCTTCTGTAACTATTCTTTGAAGTTGTCTGTCCTTTGAGGGCTGTTGGCTAGAAAAACCATGAAGTAAAGAAATGTTCCTACCACTACATATTTTTGGGGTCTCTACTAGGCCAACAGCACACAGTATTTGTATTTCCTGGAGCAAAGTGTCTCCTAACTTAAGAAGAAAATGATGATGATTAGGAAAATAACTGCAGGTAACATCATCAGAGCATTTCGTTGTGCCTGGTACTATACTAAGGACTTTGTGTTACTTTTTTTCACTCAATCTTCATGAAACCTCTCTGAGGTAGGTACCACTATCATTACATTATGCAGATGAGATGGGTTTAGCTATAGTTCTACTACAGTTAATTAACTGTACAGTTAACTAGTTTCCATTGGCTGGACCCAGCTATTCTTTAGTTGAACTCTTGCAAGTCTTTAAGTTTTTAGTACTGAAGTATTATTTATTGATATTAACATTATAGTACTATGTAAGTTTAATAACAACTTTATGTTTTTATATTCTCTACAAAAACTGTGAAATGTGAACTGGTACTAATATATCTTTCTTGTCATTTTACAACTCATATTTTTATAGCTACATATGTTGAACAAAAGTATGCGTATCTCTAATGTAACATACAGACTTTAATGCCTAGATTTTATAGACTCTTAGTCACTGTAGCTAATGCACAGATATAAACGTGACATTGTTCTAGCGAAAAAATATAAATTAAAAAAAAACTTAAATCAAACTGTTTCCTTCCATTTTCTAGAAAAAATATGAATATTTTCTCATTAAGGAAGAGTAATAAATCTCTCAGAAGAGAAAGGCCATATGAACACAAATATCTGTGAATATGAATTTCCTCCAATAATTAGCTATTATTAAATTCAGCACACACAGAGTTTAATATTCTTTTATAATGCTTCAGAAACACAGAGGCTCAAAGCCTCATTCTCACCTGTATAAGGCTCCTGGAATGAGAGTATAATTTCCAATATCCTATAAACATGTTTTCCCTGAATTATTTATTTTCAACTTACCGTCTAAAGTAGTAAAATCTACAAAATACTGGTGAATGAGCTGGTTCTTCTCCCTTTTTACTCCGAATAAGTCTACATTCTCGGCACTTCTGCAAATTAGGCCCTATCTCACAGCAAGAGTCATCCTGTAAAAAGGATTCCCCAGTTTGCTTCAGCTTCTTGACTTTACGCCAATCTTTTAATACTGAACGAGGGATGCCAGCTGTAAAACCAGTAGGAAAATATTAGCAAGATTATACCTTTTTAGAAAGGTAAACTCCTTGAGACAAAATTCAAGTCAATTATACAATTGTGACCGCATATTAAGATTGTAAAAAAGATGAAAGATGATAGTTCTAGGCACTCATTAATAACTGGAAGTCCATAGCAGCATTTCTATTTACTATTCTACTAACTAAATGAACTCAATGTCAGTATCCTGGAAATGTGGAGCTAAGTAAATCTAGCTGGTTGAAATCTTCACATATACAATACTCACATTTCTATAGTAGCAAACATAAGAAACATTTAATTTCTATGCAAATCTATTGCTATAACTATAGCCCTTTACACAGGAAAAACCTAAAGACCAAAACTTACTACTTTTAGAAACTGCAACAGGCTAGTTTCAAACATTGTTTAGAAAAACTCTGATTCTCTAAGGTAAGTGTGGATCAAGACAAGTAAGTTTTGATTTTTATCATACTATATTTGGAAGAAGGGCTAAGACTTGTTTCCTAATATATCTCTCCCTTATTATAATGCCCTCCATCTGATATCATCTTTTAGAAAAATAAAAGGGTTTGAAGGAAATAAAAGAAAAAGCCTAATATTAACCTGTCTTTATTGATAGCAGAAAGAAAAAAGGCATCAGAGAAGTCTGAAGAAAAACAAAACTCAAATATACTACACAATTGCATGAAAAATTAGTTTATTTACTATACTCTGCATCACTGCTCCACCTTGTTCATTAACTTGAACATAACTATTGTAATAACAGTGGCCTAAGTAATCAGTTACCTATAGAGCAGGAAGAACTCAAAACATTACATATAAAATAAATGTACCTATTAAATTTTTAAAAATATATTCATTTAAAAGCAACCTATGTTGGGATGAGCAAATATTTGTTGACTCTTAAAAGCAAACTTACTCTGCCCGTATTAATATAGCTATATATCAGGCTTGAGATTTACAGTTTGCTATTTCTGTCATGTTGAAAGAATAAATTGTATTTCCGACCCTTGTGTTTACTAATCATGCCCATTGTGTGGATCAGAAGCATTTGAAGTGTTCTGACGTTATATACTTCTTGCAGAAGCAAGCAGCAGAACTCTTGTCCTTAGTGCACACTATCACTTGCCTGTTGACAGTGTACGTAGTACAATTACAGCAAGATCATACACATCTTAACATAGGAAGTGTTGTGTTCAAACTTCAGGGTGGCCCATGTGAAACTGGCTCCAGTTATTAAGCACTTCTATGATTGCTGCCTGGTTCTTTACAATTACATGTTCTCCCCTCTTCCGTCTCGTAACTTAGGGCAAGGAGTCATTTTGGCTTAGAGAAAAATATACGGGCATACAAACCGCTTATGAAATAAAAACATTTCCAGAAGACTTCTGTAAAAGGTTTGTTATTTCCTTCACTGTGTATAAGACAGATTTCCCCTATGGACTGTATAAAAAATTCAGAGCTTTCAGAAGTCAGAATGAACAGAGTGGTACACTGCTGATAAATTTTTATTTGTTACACTACTTCCAATCACTGCTTTACTTTATTACACTAGAATAAAATAAATGAAATCTTTCTATTTTTGACTAGAAAACAACCACTAACCCATATGCTTTTTATTCCAGACAAGGGAACAGTTTGAAGAGTATGGATAACCATACCACTGTGAACAATTTAAACATAAATCGTATTATAATGAAGAACTAGACATTTTGAAGCAACTCTCAATTCTGTAACACAAAATAGACACTTAAAGCTTTTTTTTTTTTTTTAAATGAATGAATTACAAAGACATGAGAGCCCAGGTCATATGGTCAGTTTGTAATATTATAATTATTGCTTTTAGACTAGGCCACACATGACTATGGCTAACTCTTTTTATGAATTTTACTCTAACAGTATTTGTACAAAAAATAAAATAAACTTCATCTTTCAATTCTATATATCTAATTTACTGGTGATATCTAAATCTAAAAGTTTGAGACAAAGACACATAATCAACAAAAAATATCTAACTCAACGGATATTTTTACTTTCTTTATACTATAAGAATCTTTTCAACCTTAGTTCTTTACTAATCAGCAAATCCTCAAAACAGCTGCTCTAGCAACAGAAAACTAGGGAGGAAGAAAATAAGAGACAAATATATGCTAATCTTTAATCTCTGTTATGCCATCACCTTAAAAAATATTTTCGGACATAGAAATGAACTCTGATTATAGGTAGACCACTACCTGTATCATAGGTCTTATATTTAAATTTGATGGGCAATTTTAGTACATAAAATTATGTAAAAAATTAGCCATGGAAAAGCAGCCAACTTTAAATTATCAGTAACAAAAAGCAGCAGGCATGAAGACATTCCAAATCAGCAGATAAAGCAAATTCCATTGTACCTGGCTTTAGACTACTAAAAAACCATGCTATTTATTATATGTGTATTGGTATATATAATTATACAAGTGTAATAGTGTATGCAATCATATTACCTGCTCTAAGTGCAGACTTAACTCACTCTTTTTGATTGACTGATGGCAACCTCAACGAAAATTAAAAGATAAAGGTCATATATAATCCATGAGGTAGATAATCCACTCAGATTTAGAATTTACGTACTCCCAATTTAGAGAACGTTACTAAATAGCCCAGGACAAAAGCAAGTCAACTCTACCTATAATTAACAGATGGCATTAAATGGTCACTTAGTATTATTTTGGACTTGAGGATAAGTGGGACTTAAACAGCCTGTCTCACGTTGAATGTCAGTTACTAGCTGGGGAGGGATCTGACTAAGCATTACAACCTGGGGGAAAAAACCGCTGATTCCAGTCTTTGTCTTAAAACTTACTTGGGAATATGTACATTCGTAATCTCAAAACAAAAAGAGAACATGTAATTCAGTAAGAGTTAACTTTACAAACTTAACTTCACAAGAGTTTTCTAAGTGTTAAAAGCTGGAAGATTCCTCTCTCTGTTTTCTGTAACTTTAACCTGAATATTTGATTACTCAACACCAAAAGAAATGTTTGGTCAAAAAGAAGAGAAAGAATTACTGACCACACTAAGCCTCTTGAATTCACTGAGGAAGTTAAGTAGAGCACAGGAGAAAGGAAAAGCAACATGGTATACAATCCAATACTCAAAACAAATGGCACGTTGCCTACAGCCTGTATCCTTGGTTGTCAATCTCCCTCTTTCTTTCTTCTGACTATATTTGCATTTCAGTCTGTCAGCCTGTCTCTTGTCTTCTTTCATTCTTTCACTTTCTGACTGTTCTTTTCTATGATTCCATCCTCCTGCTTTCTCTCCGTCACTTTGCCTCTGGTTTCCACACAGGCATGTGGGAAAACCTCATTCACTGAAAAGGCCCCAAAAAGAGGCTTCAAACATCCAAATGCTTGTGAAGATACTTCTTGAATGTCCACATTGCACAGATATTTCATATATTGTATGTGAATGAATACACTGATATAGTGAAACTATTAACTGCTTTCTGCATTGTGCAACATACCTAAAAAGAAATAAGCAAACAGAAAAACTACTTCTAGAGTAAAAACATATAGAAATGCTTTATAGTGAATATTACTGTTAAGTATCACTTATTTTCCCCTGTTGTAGTCACAAACAAAATATAGTCAATTTTGGAACTTTTACTTATTTTGGAAGTTCTTCTTGAATAAAGAAATAAACACACAAAACCATCCCCCGCCCCCTCCCCGCTTTTATTTAACTTTTACTCGTTGTTAAGGGCTTGAATGAGTAGCATTATTAGTTAAATAGAAGGTAATTTTGTTAAGTTTTCAATTTCATCTTGAGATGAGAGAAGGGTGAAATATGGGCCCCATTCATACTACTTTGAAGTAGTTCTCTTCTGAAAATGTGACTTAAAGGAAGTTTTTGTGAAGAGGATTTCTTTCTCAACTGTATCTAGTTATAGGTAAATACCCAATATAGGCATACGTTGGAGATAGTGCAGATTCAGTTTCAGACCACCACAATAAAGCAAATATTGCAATAAAGTGAAGTCACACAAATTTTTTGGTTTCCTGATGCAGGTAAAAGTTATGTCTACACTATAGTGCAGTCTATTAAGTGTGCAACAGCATCATGTTTAAAAAAACAATGCACATAATTTAAAAATACTTTACTGCTAAAAAACACTAACCATCATCTGAACCTTCAGTGAGTCACAATCTTTTTGCAATAGTAACATCAAAGATCACTGATTACAGATCACCATAACAAATAATTAATGCAGAAGTTTGAAATATTTTAAGAACTACCAAAACACAAGAGAGACATGAAGTGAGCAAGTGTTATTGGAAAAATGGTTCCAACAGACTTTCTTGACACAGGGCTGCCATAAACCTTCATTTTGTTTAAAAAAAAAAAAAAAAGATAGTATCTGCAAAGTACAATAAAACAAGGTATGCCTGTATCAGAAATCCACTTTTGGTGTGACAGCTATAATTGCATTTTGACAGTCTTTAGAAATAGTCAAAAATCTGAGTAACTACTAAAGTACATGTGGGTTTTTGCCAACACAAATGCTATGCGAAAACATATTTCTACAAGTTCCTTAAAAATGGATGTCTTCTCTCATTTCCTCTTACAGGCAACTCGTGAAATGTAAAAATGAGGTCACATATATTACACCAGGGCATACAAATAAAGTCAAAGATGCCCTTAAACTCACTAATTTTTAGAGAACCACATCTTTACTGCAAGAACATACAGCCCATTTTACTTGAGATAAAAAAGTAAATAATTTACTTACCACTACTACTGCTGCTCTGCAACTTCAATTTACTTTTTTCCTTGGCACTCCTGCTGAGAACACCATTGGGCTTTAAATCTTCTTCTATTTCACCTTTTCTCTTCTGAAGATCATTTTGCTTCTTTTTGTAAGTTGGCTTAGGCTGCCTTTTAGTCCTTTGCTCTGATTTGCTTTCACTTTCATCTGAATCTCCACTTTCAGAGCCAGATTCATAAGTTCTTTTGGCTTTTCTCCTATTGACTTTATCATCTTTTACATACTTATCAACTATGATCTTACTATCTACACTACTTTGTATATCATTAGATGTAGAGGCTATTAAATTGACAGAACATGGCTTAATAATTTCTGATACAGAATTCCCTGAATTTTCCATTTTATTAATATTTTTATCTTCTTCTGAATGTCTTGTAAGCCAGGCCTTTTTCAGTTTAGTATGGTAGTTTGGTTGACTTGTCTGGGATGCTTGCCCACTTCCTACAGAGTTTGCTTTGTTTATTGTACTACAGACCACAGTGCCATCCAAGAGAGGGGAGGCTGAAGATGTCTGATTTTTCGCAGCATTAGGCTCGGTCTCACTGACATTACTACTTTTATATTGAGCTGCAGCCAATGCTGCCTTGTGCTTTTTCAAATGGATAAAATCAGTTGTGCCTGAGAACCCAGAGCTGGTCTGAACAGCATTTCCTGTCTTACTACTGGCTGGTGTAACTGGAGCTGTGGTGCTGACCCTGCATTCTTGTGTTTGAGTCACTGAATGACTGACACTTTTTGTAGAGGTACATTCTAAGGATTTAGAGGCCAAAATGGTATTGGATAAAGGGTAAATTATTTCTGAACCACCCCAGCTGGAAACACTGGTGGTAGTGGCAGCAGATGTGAATATATCCGTTTTGGTATTACACATTGTGTTTACAGAAGACATGACTGTACTGGGAACACTGCCCTGTGAGACAGCCTGAAAGTTTTTTTCAGATTTTATGTGAGCACTGTCTGAATTCACACTTGGCAGAATCATTCTTCCAGTCTCTCCAGCTTCTGCTGGTTTTAGGCAATCTGTTTGATTTGCCCCAGTTGAAGATCTTTCACTAACTCGATCTTTGGAAGCTAACTGCATTGCTGGCGTGCTATCAATTTTTGTACTAGAAGGTGGACGTACAATGACAGATGCCATAGCAGCCTGTGACTTTCCACTGCTTTTCTCCACATGCCATTCAGCTTTCTCTTTGCTGAGGTTATTATTAGATTTCCACATTTCTGTCAAACTCTGTTCAGAAGAACTCTTAAAATTTGCCTGAGTGTCTTTTGGTTCGGGAATCAGAGTTGGAGGCTTTTGTGATTCTTGAACTTTCCCACCAGCATTTACAGGCATCACAGGAGTTAAAGTTGGAGGGGAAAGGCTACTATAGCTGCTTTCTTTTCTTTCCAGGCTATGATGGATTGGTGGGTGAAATACCGGTGCTCTATGTAAAGCAGGCATACTCCGGAGTGTATTCGTAGAAGAAACTGTCAAATGAGTAGGACTCCTACAATCACTTCTGAAAGTTGTTACTGAGTGAGAAGCAATTTGATGAGAAAGATGCTCTGGTATTTTGCTTACTAAACCTTCACTTTCTGGCTGGTGTTTAATCAAAGGGGGAGGCTTTGAAAGAGATGATATAAATGAAGTCAGAGTTTGAGGATTAGCTGCTGCTCCAAGGGTATTACTCTGTTTTTCAGTGTAAATATTTGAAACCTCTTTGGATGGATATGACCTTGGTGGTTCGTTGACTACACTATTAGACAATGTAGTGAAATAGTTACTTTGGGGTAAACTCTGAGGCACTGAGTGCTTCATTTTATAAAGATCAGATACTGAGCATTCTACATCTTTGTCTTGTTTGATGACATGGCTTTTAGGGCTAGAAGACGATGATGCTACTCTAGAATAATTCTCTCTCTCACCCTCAAGCCCCTTGATTTTAGTTGTAAAGGGAGCAACATCAATACTTTCTTGAAGAATTCGACGGTGTTCCTCCTTATATTTGTTTAATCTCTCTCCAGTCTCCTGGGGTGGTCTTTGTAATTGATTCAATACAGGATCCACAAAATGCCTATGCAAGTGACCATCTTTTCCAGTCTGTGACCTATTTAGATCCAGGTCATTTTTTGCTGATGTGGATGCAATAGAACGTAATGGTTCAATAAAAGCTTTTCTCTCCAATTCTCTGTAAAAAAAAAAAAATACACAAAGGTTTCTGTAAACACTTTTCCTTGTATGATACAAATATAGCTTCTATACATTATTATTCTATCATGAAAGTAAAACACGAATTTGCGTGTGTTATAACATTGAATTAGTAGGGATATTTAAACAGAATAGTACTCATTAAGCCTAGTTTTAAGACATTTGTTAAGATTACCTGTTTATAAACTGAATTAAAATCTATCAAAGTTTTAAGCATTGGTGAACTTACTCTTTATGATGATCTACTAAACTTTTTGTCAATGGTGGACTGGAATGTGCTGTAATTTTAAGAGGCCGATGAGGCTCTGCACTAGAAGGTCTGACAGGAATGTGACTAAGTAATCCGATACCATCTGTTGAGGTCACAGGTGTAGGCTGATGTAACCAAGGACTGGGAGAATTCTATTTTTAAAAAGAATTAGACTTCAGTTACTATAAAAGGCTAAACACAGTATCACAGTAGGACTTTAATAGCAGTATATTTATGAAGTATGTGACTTTTACTAAATGCATTTTATTAGAAATATTCAAATAAGTAGCCAACATAGTCATAGGGATTTTTCCGTATCATGAAGAAAATTAATGAGCATTAAAATTGTTATTTCCCGAAATTTATTGTTATTTACTTTACTGATTGCAGGTCTTGAAATCATTGCCTTTAACTCACAAATGATTACAGAGAACCTAGCTTTTAAGATTTCCTAAGATTGTAACATCAAAAGACTATCTGTTGATAATAGAAAAAAAAAATGTTGCTAAAATACATTTCACCAGATTCCATCAAGTTCATTTGCCATTTTTTGGTGTAAAAAATAATGAATCTTTTCAATATAACAATTTACTTAGATTTGGCAGAAAGTTACATTTTCAAGGCTTATTTGTATTCCATTTCACTATAAGCCATACACTGTTGGACCATTAAACTTGGAGGTACAGAGGTAAAACAAAATTAATTTTGTATCACCATGCTGCCCATCTCATACTAAATATGTGGTGACACTGATTCCTGCATTGAGACTTACAACCAACTACATGCTTAAGATTGCTTCTATACTCTGACTCACTGCCATTCTTCCAGAACATGCCTTGTCGAGTTATACTTTGTTGAGTCAGATACTGGGAAAATACAATACACTTTGGTTTTAATAAAGGGAATAAATTTTATATCTCAAAATGATAATGTGAAGTCATATGACACCACACTGAAGACAACACTGTTATAAAATTTTTTAGCCTAAATATATATATTATAAACCATAAACCTTAATAGAGATGTATGCATATGCACATAAGGATCATTCAAATATGTTTAAAAGGTCTACAGTTCTACAAGATCCAGAAATCCGAAGTTGCAATCAGTTATTCAAATAGCAGGGGATACCTGTATATACACACAACAGAATATTAAAAAGCTTAAAAAAAAAAAAAAAAAAGGAAATCCTGTCACATGCTACATCAATGAACTCTGATGACATTACGCTACATGAAATAAGCCACAAAAGGACAAATACTATGAGTCCACTCAAATGAAGTATCTAAAGCAGACAATCACAGAAACTGAAAGTAGAAAGGTGGTTGCCAAAAACTGGGCGGAAAGAAGAGGAAAATTAACATTTCATAGGCAGAATTTTAGTCTGCAAGATGAAAAAGTTCTGGGGATCTGCTGCACAACAATGTAAATATATTTAAAATTACTCAACTGTACTCTTAAAAATGGTTAAGTAAATTTAATGTGCTTTTCAACCACAATATAAACAAACAAATAAATAAATAAAATGTGTTTCAAAAGATTTAGGGAACACCTGAAGAGCCTCCTGGTCTGCACCAAGGATTAAGCTGTCTCCTAGAATTTAACAGTGACACTCATTCTCCCATTTTTTATGTGGGGACTGGTCATTCCCTTAACAACAATTTATTATTACGAAAATTAACTTGGCTAGAAAAACTACATAGCCCATGAAGAAGTAAGAGCTCCATACCACCATCTTCAGCAATACTGTCAGGCAGAGAAAATCTCAGCCCCAACTTCACTCCCCAGTATCAGGAATCCCCAACCATGGTGTCCTTAAGAGAACAAGGGGCTTAGAGAGTCACAGCTTGTAGTATACATCAATATAGTATATCGTGCTGGGGAATGTAACAATTTGTCTTTGAAGAATAACTTGATAATAGATATCTAAAGCCTTGTAATTTTATATAAATTTAATATCCCGAAGTTTCACTTCTAGGAATTTACCTGAGGAAAATAATTACAGATATGTACAATAATTAGTTATGAAGATATTCATTCTTCATAAGTTACATTAGAAGCAAGTTAACAATTTTACTTCTTTAAGTTATTTTTTATAAGGAAATCGGCTTTGCTGAGATTTTAGCTCTACAGACCTCAAATTACTAAGCATCAAAAGTTTCATTTTAATTTGAAAAATAACTTTGAAAAATTACAACATTTTATAATAAGAAATCTAAAAAGTTAATGGGATATTTAAAAAGGTACTTGTGTATATGTTGATTAATAAATAAATGACATGTGGTAAAGCTTACCCTCCTTAATGAAGATTCAGCATTAACTGCATTTTCTGGGTGAACCCACTTAGAAGGTGGCAGACCAAGTCCTGAGTACGCATGTGTTCCATTTGGATATTGCCAAATAATTGGATAAAGTCCAAGCTGATTATATGAAGCGGAAGGATGGGCTTGTCCAAGAAGATGAGGTGATGGGTGCTGTAATAATTGTTGCTGTTGCTGGTGGGCTAGTGCTAAGTGGCTCAAGCTGCTGGCATGCGCAGTCTCCAGTCGTGGGTGGCCGCCAAGTAAGGAGGCAGTAGGCACTCCAGGTAACACAGTAGGAAGTAAATGAGGATGATGAACAGAATGGTGTGGACCACTAGTCAGAGGGTGAGTATTAATGGTAGGTAGTGGAGTTTGACTGGATGATCCAGCCAGTAAATGGGGTGCAGGAGTTAAGGCAGGGTGATGGGTACCTGGATTTAAACACGTTCTATGGGATGAAGAATGAAGAGGAAAGGGATGCTGGCTTAAGAAAGGTGAAATGTGATTAGCTCCTGTTTCTGATCCAATAAGTGCAGGATCTCTGTAAACTGTGAAATGCTCATTTTTATCAATGATCAGAGGGCTCTTTGTAGTTTCTAATGTACTGCCTCGAGTAGGAACTGGATGAAAACTGCATCTTGATATCTCATGATCTATCTTATTTGCCAGTCTTCTTTCACCAGCAGTTTGGCTGTTCACATAAGTGGCCTTAGGCTTTACAGAATCAGGAGAATGGTTAATTTTAGGTTTAACAACTTCAGGTGAGGGATTGGATTTTGTCTTGTGAGCATCTAATGAAGTATTAAGTTTAGATTTTATAGTTTCTGGGGGTGGACTTCGCTTATGCAGCTTATCTTCTGTGACAGAAACCGTACTCAGAGAAGATACGTAAGAGACATATTGACTTTTCTCTTTTTCCATATTCAGGTTATCACTTCCTGAAGAAGCATTCCTAATATTTGATTGTGTTAAATCTACTCTAACCACATCACTGACCCAGCTCTGGTCAGAATTTTGTTTTGCTGTTTCCAAGTATTTTGCATTTGCAATTGAATGTTTTGAATCACTAACATTAGGATCCATTTTCTGAAGTGTCTGAGAGCCAAAGGTACTTGAGTTTTCCTGAGCCACCTTTCCAGTATTAGAGTCATTCGTAATATCAATAACACATTTTGGTGTGGGTGGTCTGGATACAAAGTTCTCCTTTGGTAATAATTCCACTGTGTGTATTTTTTCCTTATTGCATTCCTGAAGAAGCAAATCATTAGAATCATGGTCAGAAAGTGTGGCCTGTTCTGATGAACGGATAATCATTTCTTCTTGAAGATGAGAGTCAACAGACTTCTGCTTCTCTGTTTCTTCATGTTTTTTATCTTCCTGTATTGGATCCCAGCAAGGCTGGCAATCTATTAGTGTCTCTTCTCCTGCCTTCTCATTATTCTGGGATTTTCCTTCTTCTCCATTTATCTTTGAAGGATTTTTATTTTTCAACTCATTTTCTGGCTTCTGCTCTGAGGAATTATTTATCATTTTCTTATTTGAATTTTCTGAGTCACTGCTCTCAGAAAAGTCTGAAACATTGTCGGTTCGTAGTTTTTTCATATTTAGTTTCTTTTCATCCTCCTCAGGTTTCCTTCTTTTGTTCATCACCTGTTTGTTTTTACCTTTAGGATTTTCTGTAAGATTAAAAAAAAGAACAGTTTCATTTTTCATTTCAATATTAAGTAAGTATATTTTAAATGTATCTTTGTGTTTTTTATTATTCCCTTTAAAAAAGTGAGTCCTACCTCCTCGTGCTATATAATCATATTTTTCCTCCTTCATTTTCTCTTCATCTGGTATACTGCTATCTGAGCCCTTCCTCTTATTTGGACGAATATTTCTTTGTTGCTGGTGTGAATTCTGTTTTGGTACAGCAGCTTGGGAGTTCATTGCTGGTCTGGGACTATTTGCTTGGGCACGTGTATAATGACCCTAAAAATAACCAAATAACAATGACTGTTGACACTTCATCCTAAGTAATTTAAGGGACAACATTTTACAATAATCCATCACTAACAGCATACATACGTGAACAGTGTTGCTATTTTGAGTGGCACGAGACCTTCGCCGTGACGTAATGCCAATATTTTCACCTTTTAACAAAGAGTGAACAACATCATCTAGAAAGGTCATTTGAACCATAGAAGGATCGACATTCTGTGGTTCTAGTACCTAATCCATGATACAAAACAAGAACAAAAATTAAATCCAATCAGCTAGCCAATGTGATTTTAGGTACAGAAATGTTTAGAATTCAGTTTGGGATCTTTAATTTGCAGGACACCGCTAGGTTTACAATAAATGAACTTTAACCAGTAAAATAAAATTATCTTCTTAACTTTCTGAAGGCTACTGTTATATCTGCTAACCAAACATTAAAAAGCAAATTTATCTATTGCAAGTATACCTTGAAAAACAGGGATGAGAGTTATTCAAAAGTATAATGCCAAATCATAAAATGTATTTAAAAAATATGAATTTTCAAAAGACAGCTGTAAAATAAAGTAAAAAGGCAGAAAACACAGGAAGTAGAAAAGGACAAAAACTATATAAATGAATAATAATAATAATTTTTAAAAGACAGGTTAAAAGAATAATTTTAAAAACAAAAGGCAATTTTACTGAGAGGTAAAGGTTTGTTAACTTCTTAGGTAAAAACATAAATACAATTAAATTATATAATTTATTTAGTATTTTGACTAAAAAATTTAACCAAGCCATTTGTATTGTTTATAGAAGGGCTCTCATTTATTCAGACACCGCTGAGACAGGAAGGTGAAAAAATCTATTTGGGTGGGGGCGGTAAATAAACTACAGCTTTAAAAGATTTGAAATTAAGACTTTCAGATTCTTATTTAAAACTCTGTATGAAATTGATATTCTTAATATTCACCATACTCACCATAAAACTTAAGGAAGCATACCAGTTCTGAAATTTGATGTAAGAAGAACTCAGTGTGCATTAAGGTTTTCACTCACGAAAAGATACCATATGGGAAATATTTTTATTACTGGAGAGACAGAAAAGCTGAGACTTTAAGAAAGTTTTAGCCGACCTAAAGATAAAAAAAAGACTAAACAATTGAGTCTGATGCCTCCATTTCAAGGACTAATTTTATTGGTTTTGAAATAAATTTGGCATCACTAGGTCCTTGTGATGTAAAGTGATCACACTAATGTAGTATCAGATACATTTGAACTTCGTAGGATTAATGACTCCAAAATAAAACCTAGAAATGAAAATTTAGTGTCAATCTGTTGATCCATTTTTGGGGGGGAGGGGTAGGGATAGATTATGTGAATTGTAACCATCTCTTCAAAAATACTAGTTGGACTACTTACCTGATCATTCATAACGACCATGGTGCGAGTGAGGAGATCATGATGAGTAATTATGCCAGTAAACCACTGGGTGGCAGAATCTTGTCTATATACTCTCACTCTGTATCCATTCAAGGAATAAGGACCTTAAAAAACAAACAAACAAAAAACAACACATACACACTACTTCACAGATGAAATGGAAAGGTAATCTGGAACTTGACGTCTGAGTCTTCCAGTTGCCAAAACTTTAACATAAGCAACTACAAATTTTGATTCCTCTGTGACAGCTGGGAAAAGCTGCCCAAGTCTTAAAACATGTAAAGACTGCTAACTGAATTTATAAATATGTCACTAAAATGCTTTTTTTCAATAAAGACATATGGTGTACTTTTAAACTCACTTTCTAAAGGATATCTGTAAAGGACAGATATCCTTTAGAAAACAGGGAAGGATTAAGTAATAAAAGATGAATATCTGTATATGTTTAAATATTTTAAAAGAGAAAATAGAAATAAAAATGTTTTCAATTTATAGGTACCAAAATATCAAACACTGAAAGTTTAATAAGAACTGCATGGGGTAAAGGTAGGGGGGTTATGTACCTTAATGACAGTATTATACATTAACAATTTATAAGATAATTTCAAAATTTGTAAATGGTTATTTAATCTTCTCAAACTCTTAGGTATCGTTTTCCTGTTTATAACATTAAGAAAGTGAGGTTGATAGGTTAAATAAACTTTCAAGTGAAAGAGCTAGGACTGAATTTATTTTTCTGGTTCCTAGGTTGATGTCTTTTCTTCCACATTTCTAAGACATTTAACATACCAACTAATGGTTTAATCTTTATTTGCCAGTTTTAAAAATCTATGCAATATCAGCCTAAAATATAAATCAATTAACACATCTGTAGAAAGTATTCCATATCACCTGTAAATTAAACATTCATAGCTGTAATCAATTATATAAATTCTAGCCTTAGAATTTCCAACTATGGCAGAAAAACTCTAAATTACTTTTTCTGAATATAATGTAGCAAAAGCTTATAGAGTAACTCCAAATATGACCAATTTTCAATTCTCATCAGCATACCATCTTAACTGCCTCGTTCCTACCACCAAACACGATTTGGAGTCAGCCTCACATAATTCTGCTTAGGATGGAAAGGGACGACTGCCTTAATCTTTTCACCTCTAAGAATATGACAAGGAAACCAAAAGTTACTTTAAAAGTAACAGCCTGGTTTCGTCAATAAATAAATAAATTGAAAGGGAAGGAAAGGAAAAAAGAGACAGGTAATATCAACCAATTTGTGGATACTTTTTGGATCTTGGATCAAAAATAAATAAAATAAAAATCAATATTGTGAAAAATCACTGAAGCCACTTATGAGACAAATGGTAATCTGAACCTGACTATTCAGTGTCTGGCATTAAGAAACTTAATTTTTCAGCATAATAATGGTGAAATAATGGTATGGTGGCTTTGTCTAAAAATAGAACATAGCAATGTCTGATAACTGATGGAAGTAAATGGGAGTATGGGTGAGGCAGAATCCACCAAGTTCTACAGTTGTTGGAATTGGGAGACAGGCACGTGGAAGTTAACTGATAGGTTCTATTTCTGTGTATGTTTCAAATTCTCCATTTTATAAGTTTAAAACATATTTAGCCTAAGAAGAATTTAATAAGTAGATGATTAGCTGCTGTAAAAACCCACACAAAGCGAAACAGTCACAACTTTGAGATTATCTCAATTAATGCTTGAATTAAATGGCATGGAAGTTGAGCCTGAGATAAACATGGGAATTTAACAGTAAAATTCCTTTTAAAAAACATTCAACAAAATATTGATACTTCATGTTATATTGTTCCAGTTTCAGTTCAATTTCACAAAATGCTTACATTTACAATATATGATTTTACTGACAGGAAAAGAAATCACTAAAAATCATAAAATCTCACTGGTTTGAAGACAAACTTGTAACTTACTAAAAAATGGAAACAAAACTAAGACTAGCATTATGGTCACTGCTGAGGAAGGCAAATCGAAACAGGCCACTTTTATCAGATACCAACAGCATTCTTCAAAGGAAATCAACTGTGGCTTTGGGCAACTCTCCACAGCAAACAATGCTTCCTTCTTCAGGAAGGACACACCTAAAGCATTCTGTAATATGGAAAGTTTCCTATCAACAAAACACCTGTGTGGTTATAATCTCACTGCAGGCATTTAGTTCAAATTAGTAAACTGGAGAAGTTACCAACTTCCTATCAAAATTATTCTGATTTTGCTATTATTTTCCCTGGACTGTATGTAACTCAAAATACTAGACTGGGTCTTCTATTTATATTGCGTATAATTGAACAACCAAAACCAAACATGAGAAATTGCCCAGTTTCAAAAAAAAGTTAATGCATAACTTCAAAACAGTTACCTTGCATAAAAATCTCCTGAACTTTTTGTTCCTTTACCCAGACTTTCACTTCTTCCTGAAGTTGCGCGTTGTCCCTGAGAACTGGGTTTAGGCTGTCTATGTCGTCCTAGAATTACAGATTAAAAGAAAGGTCCATGTTATGCTGTCCTAACATTAATGATACCAACTTTCTCTCCTATATGTTCTAATGACTGAAGAAAATTTCTTGATCTAAATGTATGCAAAAACGCAAATTGTAAGTTATAGTTCATTATCAATAACCTAACAACAGAGCCTAAGAAATTAATCCATAAAATTTGATCTTTGACAACAATGTCTTAAGACAAAAATTGAAATTTACTGTGTTTTCTAACTGTAAGACTTACATAAATCATCTATTTAAGGATTTCACTGTTAGAAGCAATACACAAACCAAATAGCTTCAGGTCATATAACGTTGGTAGCAAACAAATGGAACTGAATATTTTACTCATAACACACATATACATAGATGAGTTACCCTCTCCCCATAATGCCTAAAACATTAGTTTTAATCTGTTAAGTCATTATCCACTGTCTTGATTTAAATGCCATCAAATTCAGTTCTACTCAAACTCATCTGACCAGTAACTTCACTGCTAAAAGTTTTATTTTTTCAAGCCAGTGTCAAAGCATCCAGGCAATTAAAATTACATTATTGATGGTATTATCCTCATAACAGGGTGGATCTAGACACAGAAACAACCGGTTCTCTCTCCTTGGAGATGTGAATCACACAGTCACATGGTTTCCCACAATCTGTTGGTCCCCCGCTGGACTCTTTGACATTCTGTTCTCTTTCTCTCAAAGCACCTCTGCTGCTCCTGCATTTGAGATCAGCGGCAGGAGCCCTAGAGTAGAGCTGGGAAGAACAACAAAGCAGCACTGTCAATTTGGCGGCCCTTTTAAAAGTGGACTAGCAGATCATGGAAACCAGTGAATAGAAAGGAGCTAAATGAAGGGAATTTTATCTGGTGAATAAAAATAATCTGGCAATTTGGGAAAGCCAAAAAGTGACTGAAGAGTACAAAGAAGATCCCCAATCAAGCAGATCAGACTTCACTCTTCTGCTCCAGAGTTTATCCAAGTAAAGTGCTTTTCTTTTCATCTCATCACTGCTTTAAGCAAGAGACTATTCTGTATTTTTGAAATAATACCGTGGTAAATACTTTTGTTTATATCTAGTGAATACCAACAAACCAAAGTGAAGGCCTTTAAAGTTAGCAATCTTGTTTCTTGGAAAATTTACAGAAAATGCCACTTTAGAAGAAATAGTAGAGTGGAAAAGTGTTACACAAAAAGTAGGTAAAATTTGTCTTTTTTTGGGGGGAAAAAAAGGCTATGACATGTCTTTCTTTTTGTAAAGAAACTTCCAAGCAATCCTTTTTCTCCACTCCACTTTAATACACTGCACACTTAGTTAATCTCATTATTTTAGGAACAGACAGTACCATGGGGAATTCAGACTCTAACCCTCTTGATGCACACCGGTTAACAGTCTAGTCTATGAAAGACAAAACACAGGATACTTTCCATTTCCCAAGGAAAACCATTACCATTTCCAGACAATTCTGACAGACATCAACTTCTTTTAAAATCTTTCTCACTTTGACTTCCACACACAGATTGAAGCTTAATTCCTTGGAGTCAAACACAAGTCTAGTCACTTTCCTACCTGATAGTCCTTCAAACATTTTAATTCTGGTTTTGTTTCCAGAGCCCTGAATCTTCTCTAGTTTAAACACCTACCTTTATTACAATTGTTCTTTTCACTTTTTTTCTAGATATTTAACTGGCACAAAGAAGATGGGTACTTGTCTAGAAAATCACACAATCACAGGGTGTCACAGCTGAATTATA
This sequence comes from Camelus dromedarius, assembly GCF_036321535.1. NCBI lineage: Eukaryota > Metazoa > Chordata > Mammalia > Artiodactyla > Camelidae > Camelus > Camelus dromedarius. The sequence goes on along the minus strand of NC_087443.1, from coordinate 38,661,261 downwards.
CAATGTTTACTATGGTCTCTTGCTCCCAAGCAATAATTGTAAGTTGGGGGGGGGGGAATATAAACTGCTTTTAAAGCAGCACTGCCAGCACTGTGTAGACAGTGTTGTGTAGACAGTAAGTACAGGTGTGATCTGTAAAACCAGTTCCCTGTAGTGAAATTTTATAACTAAAACTATTGAGATATAAAATTTATGTGCTTAAAATTTATGACAGGTTAAAATAATGATTTACATTTCTAAGATCATTAGACAACAAGAATCTTGTCAACAATGACCCATTCATTCCGAGGGGAAAAAAGCATACCATTAAAAATGAGTAATTTCAGCCTATATACTAAAATGATTTAATATAAGTTCAAATTTCTATGTATCAATTTCCCCATCTATAAAGCAGGGTTCCTAATATCTCTTATATTTGTGAGTATGTTTTTATATTAATATTTTAAAAAATTAAGAAACTAGTTTTCTTAACACATTCAATTCTGAATTAACCCTGGTATTGGAGGACATGCATCACAAAATTAATTAAAACCCATAAAAATTATCCGAATACATTGCCTGATTATGATAGTCATATTGTTGCTGAAGCCTTTCTCTATGTATATAGTACTTTGTAAATTACAGGTATTTCTGCTGAGTTGTAGTCATCGTTTCCATTTTAAAGAGGCTCACAAAAGGATAAATGACCAAAGCTCTTATGAGTAGCTAGCAGGTAGCCTGTATTCATTGATCTGAACAATGCTGTGAAAGTGCTAAAAATCAGATAAAGGCTATAATGCAGATTTACAGAGAAAAGCATCTGTCATTAAAAACTGATTATGAATGTTCACTATCTTTCACAGAATGCAGCTGACTAACAAAGAACCTCAGCTGTGCCTTGAGCTTGAGATTAAAAAACAATTCACCTGCACAGTACTTCATCATTCATTAACTATAGCAGTTACCCCACACACAATTTTCATATTGTATAACTAAAATATGTATTCTTTAATTCCAACACAGTGAAGCAATAGTACCCTCTGTGAAACTTCTTTTCTCCATTAACTATCCAATGTATTACACTGCTAGTTATAACTTTCAGCAAATGATTAACTGGGGAAAAAAAAATCACTTCAGCAAGACTTGCTTTACTAGAAATTTACACAGAAAACATGGAAAAGTTCTTAACAATGTCTCAAGTGAGGTTGTGGACTGTATTTATTGTTCACTTCTGTGCTGTGCTTTTCCTCCTTTTGCAAAGACAGAAGTCAGGTTTAACTGAACATTAGTTGGGCACCTTAATGCAAATAATAATAGAAAAATAGCTAACATGACTGCGCATATACTATGGCAGATACCACGCTGGGTGCTTTCCATACTTACCAATTTTTCTAACAATTCTGTAAAACTGAGATTACATCCCTTTCACACGTTATACCCAGAGAGGTCCATAGTTATAATTTTGAATCTAGTTCTGTGACTCTAGAGCTCAGGCTCTTTTCATCTACTCTCTTTCTCTCTCTGTCTTTTTCCTTTTCAGGCCTGAGAAAGGACTGAATTAGTACAATGAAAAGGACTGCTTACTGTCACTGCCTTTCAAAATTTAACAGATTTGTTTATATTATATGGAAGAAATGAAATGTTAGATTATCTTAAGTCAGAATGGGTCAAAAAGCAAAGAACTAAAGAACATTAGGTGGAAGTTATCTTTGTGTGAATATCTCACATTGGTTATGTGAAATTCTGCCTATAGCAATAGCCTAATACTCATCAAAGAGAACAGAATTAGAATGTTAAACTCATGCAATTCTATGATCAGAAAGCTTAAAAGAAAAGACAATCGTTTTGGCAATATAACTCAGTCATGACCTACAAACTCCCAAATGCTGAATTTCTAGGTAAACACCTCCCTGAATTACTATTTGAGATGATCAAAACGCAGACTTCTTCCCCTGTGTACAGAAGAATATGATAACTTTTTTTTTTTTAAAAAGCAGTCCTCAAAAGATAAAAATTAAAGTCAGGTTAAAATCTGTACTGTGACAGTAAGGTTACTGTACTAACCTAATTTTCAAGCAATTCTCTATTTCATTCAAGTTCAAAGGAAAATAATAACAATTACAATAGTATAAAAAAATTAGATCACGGCACTAACATATTCAGATATGCCTGACTAGATTTAATAGCAATATTATGACACTGCTCAAAATATATGTAACATTTTCTAAGATAATAAAGAATCCATTTGTTTTACCATAACAAAGTGCTTACTAGTTCACCAAATATTTTCTTTATGTTACACATATTCTGGATTTAACTACTGACCCAAGAGCCAGCAGAGGCATGAATTAAGTTATAGTATACCAGTTGTTAAGTTTCTATCTGGATGACTAAATTGACTGGCTTAATAATTTTAAGAGATTTGCTCTAAAGTCTTTACCTGATGTCTAGAATAGCACTTTCATTTTAGGACTGAAGAAATATAAAACTGGAACAATTTCTCTCCCTTTGAACAATTGCTGAAAGAAATGACCTAATGCCTGCTTTCAACCTGATACTGAGTGTGGCTTAGTAACAGAAGTTTTTTCTCCTGCAATAAAGTCCTTGACCTTTGTGATGACATCTTAAATCCCATTATATTACATACATTCTCCTATAAAACTCATACTTGATTGTATTTTATAAGAGTTATCATATAAGTAACTATTTGTATTCTGAATGTCAGGTTAGGTGATTGAACATGCTTTGCCATACCACTCTGCCACAGTCATAATTTAAATTCATGCTTCGGCAAAACTACAAATGACTGCTTGTCCTTACAGCCCTGGGGTTGCTAGCCAACAGTTAAGAACATGAATGTTAAGTCCACACAGATCAAGAGTGACACCACTTGCTACCATATCAATTCTTGTGTAACTCATAAAAGAACCCACTTTGTTACTAAGGACTTACTGGACAGAGTTACTACAGAGGTCTTCAAAAAGCACAGTTGTCTAAACCATCTGCAGTTTAATTAAATGCAGCCATCATTGAGGGCGTCCATGTATTTTCATGATTTAAAACAAGACCTGGCAAACTTTTCCTTGAAAGGGAGTAAATATATTAGGGTTTGAGAATCACACTATCTCCATCATTATGACTCAGCTCTGCTACTTTAACATCAAAACCAGCCAAACAGTATCATAAACAATATATAAATGAATGGGTATAGCTGTGTTCCAATAAACTTTATCTATTGGCATTATACGAAATCTGAATTTCACAGATTGTTCAGGTGTCATGACATATTATTCTTGAGTTTTTTTCAACTGTTAAAAAATGTAAAAGGCCTTATAAAAACCAGGAGGCAGGTATGATTTGGCCTGTGGTCACAGTTGCCTATCCATGATTTAAAACAACAAATAAATTGGTATAAAGGAAGACCAAAAACTTCCAATCAATGCAATGCAAAGCAACTTGATGGCAAATTGACTGTGACTCCAAACTCTATTTCCATAAATTGCTGCATATTCATGAGCACAGGAAAATGAATCAATAACCAAATCCTTTTCATTATTAAAGAAAAAAAAATTTAAGATAAATCATCTTTTAAGGTTTTCTCAAGTAAATGACTTTCTCTCATACACTCCTGTAACACGTTTAGTTTTCCAAATATAATGATGTATTTGATTTTATTGGAAAAAAATTATCCACTTTGAAAGATAAGATTTACTCCTTTTGGTCAGTGAAAATTATATTCATTATATACAGAGTTTGGTACCATCCACTTCTCTGAACTCCGCAGAAGGGTAAAAACAGGTACACTAATTGGAAAAGAAGAAATTTTCCAAAGACAGTGTTCCAACGTTAATCGTATGTTTCATATATCTGATTTATTAAGAACATCAGAGATTAATTTTTAAACTTCTCTGTACAATCTTTTAAAGACAAACATATTAAAATATTTTACTTAATTAAAAGCAATATATTATTAAATTGTGTATATAAAATTTCATAATTCCCGGTTAATTTGGGGTAATTCAGAAGCCTAGAATCCAGACTATGATTTAAACAAAAGCAGTAGAATTTCTATCTTTCAGAAACAAAATTATAGATTCAAAAGGCAGGAAGGGGTGGAGGGTATAGCTCAGTGGTAGAGCAAGTGCTTAGCATGCATGAGGTCCTGGGTTCTATCCCAGTACTTCCATTAATATTAAAAAAAAAAAAAAAAAAAAAAAAGGCAGGAAGAGGAAACAGGCTTAATGTTTTATATTGCTGATAAATTATTCTTTCTTCTTTTACATAATCAAGGAAACAATAAATGCTCATTCCTTCTAAATTATTCATATTTTGAAATCACATGAGAAAAATCTAATTTCTTAATAGAAATTATGTAAATAGTAGTCAGTATAATGAAATTCTATTTTCACTTAATACTACTAATGGGAATAATTCTAGAAATGGGAGTGATGTTCCGAAAATTTGAATGATGTTTAGGATTTTTTATTGGTTAAAAATGATTCAGTTGTACAAGGAAAAAAGGAAACTCCAATATTTTAATCTTTTGTAATTCTTAAATATATGCTTTCAAATAATATTCTTAGCATTAGAGTCTTCTTTCTACTTAGAAACAAAAATAGAAAACTAAAGTGATGAACTGTAAATACAATTGGAGTTTTGAGTTGTATTTGCAATGGTGGTTCATAGGATTATAAACATGAGGTACACATTTATATAAAATCTCTGGTTAAAGACTGAAACACTGTGTTTTCTCCATGAAAAGGAGAAAAGACTGAAACACTGTTTTCTCCATGAAAAGGTAATTTAACAATCTCATTTATATTGTCTCCTAAGGTACACAGATATGCACTAAAACACACACACACACACACCCCCCCACGTGAGGGGAGGATCCAAACATGGAGACAAATAAGAGTAATTCTTTGCTTCTCTACTTCCTCCAAGGGCTGACCTTGTGACACTCTGAAAAACAAACCGATTAGGCTTGAAGAGGAGGAAAACGTACCATCACATTCTGCCACAAAATTGTCTCCAAATACTACCAGGAGAAATGAACAATATTTTTCAAATATTTTATGTTATATTCTCTACCATATAATGCTATGCTGTTTCTAAAATGTCCCTAATATAATTCTGAATCTTGTGTTGTCAATTTTGGTAACTTGATCCTTCATAATACATTATGATAAAACCTAAAAATCTCCACATTTACCATCATTGCTAAAAATTTGAGTTTTAGACAGAATTTTGAATCATTATAATTATTCAGGATCTACGTGATACCCTGTATAGAAACCAAACATCAATATTTTATATTCAAGAGTATTGGAGCCTTTATTTATCCACATTAAAACAAACAAACACTTGGCGGAGGCGGGGGGGGGGTGAGTTCTATCTTACCATTATTCAAGAACCATAGAATTTAAATATGTTCCAGTCCTTCTGCTGATCAGACTGACTGGAAAAGTTAAAAAATGTATGACACTGTCTGTGGGAGAGAAAAAAACCTTTTCAGAAAGGTAGTTTTGACTACATATCCTATTCCGAAACACTGGGTGTTTCTGCAACTCGTTTTAGCTCACAAGGACGTGGAGAGAATAGGTGAATAATGTCACTGTAACACAGAATACTGGTCCATATACCATTTATTTTATTTATTTTTGCGCTTCTTAGTATGAGTAGCTGAATACCAAATATAGAAATAAAGCTGAACACAGTACCAGACATAACAGCCATCCATCCCACTTTATTCTTAATGTAACTGCACGCTGACTGACAAGTTCATATTGACTAGACTGCCCCAATCTTCTTTTTGCTTTTAACCCCATAATTCAAGAATCTCAACTCTTCATTACACATTCCTAATATCAAGCAACCTTTCCCTTTTTCTTAAAAATATGGTTCTATGTTTACCTAACTTTATTTATTAGAAATATAACATGTCTTTTAAGTCTAGTATTTTTACAGGATTACTATTTTTTATGCTAGTACTCTTGTGAAAAATCTGCATAAGCTTTGAACAATCTACTCCAAAACTATTTTTCTCAAAATTCTTGTCATTTTAGTTTGAGATCTTGTAAATAGGAGATTTTTCATAATTTCTATATCTTAAAATACATATTCTTCCACCCAACATTTAACTTTTGAGGAGTCTAATAAATAACAAAACACATTAATGCATGTATAAGAACAGACTCTCTGTATGTTTTAAAATAGAAAAACGTTTTTAGTCTAACGTTTTTAGTCTATCATACACCCATACAATAGTCAAGAAAAATGATTATGTAGACATAAACTTACAGACATAGAAAGAAGCTAATGACACAGACAAAAAAAAATAGATTACAGAATAAGAACAGAGTGATGTGTTTCATTACTATTAAAAAGACTATAAGGAAATACAGGACAGAAATAGACTCACAGACAGAGAATACAGACTTGTGGTTGCCGGGGGGGGGGGGGGGGGTGGAGGGTGGGAAGGGATAGACTGGGATTTCAAACTTGTAGAATAGATAAACAAGATTACACTGTATAGCACAGGGAAATATACACAAAATGTTATGATAACTCAGAGAAAAAAATGTGACAATGTGTATATGTCCATGAATGACTGAAAAATTGTGCTGAACACTGGAATTTGACACAACATTGTAAAATGATTATAAATCAATAAAAAATGTTAAAAAAAAGACTATAAGGGTGTGTATGTATGTTATATTGTGTATATGTATATGTATAAAATCAAGATAGATATGCAAAATATATACTAAGTATTAACTTTGGTTTCTTTAGCTAACTGTATTATAATTTTATGTCTTCTGAAAGTTTTTATTTTGCAATGAGCAAGTTTCATTTATAAAGAGAAAAAGATATTAAACTATTTTTGAAATGCAAAAGAATGCCGACAATTTGTTCATATTAATACCGATTTCCTTGGTTATAAATTAGAGTTCCATCTGAAGAAACTCCATTTGAATAAGAAAAGACTACAGTATAACTTGATGGTTAAGTAGGGAGTATACTCCATAGAAATTTAGCTGGTTTGGGAATTTTGTTGATATCAACAAACTTGAAAATATTCTCTTAACATTCTGATTTTATAAAAATCACTAAAAATAAAAAACCTTTTGACATGTTGCTACTCAAATTTTTACTTACTAAAAATAGAGTTAAAAGCCTACAAAAAGAATGGGTTATTTAATATATTGCTATTAATATGTCATCAATTATACCAAGTATGACTCAACTAATGTCTTTAAAAACTATGCTACTTATTTAAAAAAAACCCTTTTAATTGTATTAATACATATTTGATAAATATTAGATCATAAAATCCAAATTTCACTTGAGCTAGAGGAAAAACATTTTCCCCCTACTAATTGAGAGATTGTTGTACATAGACATTTTACCACACATTTGATGGTGAACTTTCAAAGAAAAAAGCAAACAAGAACACACACATGCAAGTAACTAACTATTGTAAAAAGGTAACTTAGCACCATGTAAAACAGATCATATTTTCTATTTCTTGTGGCATTTCAGATACTAATGGATGATTAAATGCCTGTTTTAATAAGCATTTCACCAATATAACTTAAGAAAAATGACGAAATAAACACGGAACCAAACTTTATTGGCTTCCAACTATTCATGGAAAGATTCCTTATTTTATGTATCGTGGGCCACCTGTCCCTTTACTCTTCAAAGCTTATGTCTATATTGACACCTTTGAAAAAAAGCACCTTCAACACTCAGGTTGTGCAACTCAACTCCAAATTAACTAAAATGAAGCTAATATGATGAAGTAAGTCATAAGCCAGTAAGTCTTATTTGCTTATTCCTTAAAACATTACAAAGCCAGTATTTAAAGACTCTGGATTGGTGGCATTAATTACGACTCTTCAATTATCCTAGATTAGCAGTATCCTTTGGCTGCAATATAGCTTAAATACAACCTAAATTGACTATGTATGATTAATGGAACAAATCTATTTTCAGCCTTTAAAAAATATCTATTTAAGAGTACGCATATTCACTTAGTGTAAATGATAAAAAATTAAAAAATATAACTGACAGAAGAGAAGCACTTTCACAAATGCTAACCTCATCTAATCCTAACAACCCGTTTGCTAGTTTGATATTATCCTCTTCATTTTACAGACAGTGAAACATATTCAGAGATTAGGTAATTCATCCCAAATCACTCGACTGGAAGACAAATAAGCAAGGGTCTGCATAATGTCAAAGCCGTTTCCACAAAACCTTTTTCCAATCCATATACTGGCAGAATTAAAAATTTGAACCTCTTTTGCTTGGTTTTCAGTATTTTACTTATGGTATTAGTAACACGATCACAGTAAGTGAAAGGAAACCCAATTAACCAAATTACTTTACTGTTAAATATAGAAAATAGTGTCTGTTTAAAATCAGTTCACAAGAATATGTTATTACAAAATTTGGAATGTATATCATCAACAACAAACACAATAATTTATTAGATATAATAAATTTATTAAATTCCAAATAGGGTTTTGGAATGAAATATACTATATTAATATACATGTCCTACTACAACAATTGATAAAAAATGACTACTTATCTCGCTTTATTTTTATTTGTTCAGTTATAAAGGTTTAATAAAAAGGTAAATATTCTTACCATATTAATTAAAAACAACATCATTTGGGTTTCTCTTCTAGTGTCCTAACTGAATGAAACTGACTTTTCAAAAATATTCTCTTAAATAAACTTTATGCAGACCTGTAATATTTCTGCATTTTTAAATACAACTTGCTAATAAGTGTCCTCTCAGAATTACCACAGAGCAAAAAATCAGAACAATTAAATAAAACTTTTAAAACCACTTGAAGGAAAATGTGTTTCCTTCTAAAGCCGCATGTTAATATTCTCTGTGGTACCTTTAATAATAGTTTTGAACTTTTTACGGCAGTTCAAAAGTCTGGAAGGCAATTATTCTTTCAAGCTATTTATCAGTATGGTTTTTACACAGTTGAGTCATCATGAGTTCAACTTATTGAGTCACCTGCTTACAGCATCTGCCAACCACAATTTACTAACGGCAGTTTCCTCAAACTTACAACTGAACAAACTCAGGAAGGCCTGGGAACTGTTTAATGTTTTCCAAAGTAGCAACTGAAAATATTCTTTCAGAATAGCACAATTTAAGAAAATAAAACAAAAAAACCCCAATTTCCTTGTCATGGATGAGCACTCCACTAATGGCAATCTCATCCTCCCTTGCGAAGAGGGAGAAAGGGAGCTCAACCTAAGAAGGAAATAAAATTATGTATGACTGCATAATATTTTTTGTAAAGTATTCTACTAAAATAATTTCTAGGTACAAACTAATAATAATAAACTGAGGTGGAGTATACACACAATTGTGTCAAAAACTGTTCTGATCACAGAGTGAAGTCATTTTAAAAATATAAAATGTAGTGGGGGAGGGTATAGCTTAGTGGTAGAGTGCATGCCTAGCACACACAAGGTCCTTGTTTCAAACCCCAGTATCTCCACTAAAAAAAATAATAAAAACCTAATTACCTCTCCCCACCCCCAGATTTTTAAAAATACATATATGTAAAATGCAAAAATCCAATCCCAAACTTAAAACCGCACCAACTATATATAAAAAGATAAAAAAACAAATTTCTTCTGTATAGCACACTGAGCTATATTCAATAGCTTATAATAACCTTTAATGAAAAAGAATATGAAAATGAATATATCTGTGTGTATGTGTATATATATACATACATATATATATATGTATATATATACATGCATGACAGAGACATTAGCTGTGCACCAGAAATTGACACATTTTTAACTGACTATACTGCAATTAAAAACAAAAGCAAAAGCCCACACTACACACTTTCTGGAGCTGATTTTCACAATCTCCAATACACTGCTATGGAAATGATAAACCTATAAACTTGAGAACTATTACACCATACTTCTCTTTTCTCAGAAAAAATTAATACAGTCTAGTCACAATTGAAATAATCAACAAGTCCTATAACCTGTCAGACTTGCATCTGCCAAGTGACTTAGATTTTATCATATGACCCCCAATTTAAGCCCATCTGTTCCCCTCACTGAGTCTATGTAGAGTATATGCAAATACATGAGAAATGTGTTAGGCTATTTAGAAAAAAGGAAGGAGCTAAAACTTTAACCCCAAAGTATCATAATATAAGAACATCTTAATTATCTATTAGCATTAAGGAAGGTAGTATGCATACTGTACTTCACAATGATTTCCGATAATTGTTTTGCAATTCCTGAAAGGTTAAGTTTAATTTCCCTAAAAAATCTAATTAGAAAAAAAGAAAGAGAACATAAACTGAATGAGACATGTTAACCGCTTAGTTTCTGTAACTAAAAAATGGGAGTTTTTAAAGATAACTTACAGGAATAGGAAAATTTATCAAAAACCTACTGATTATGAAAATAGTTCTAGAGTTCTTTCATTAAATAACATACTAAACACAATTTAAGCTTTTCATCAACACTCGTGGTTATCATCATTATTGATTATTATGAGTCGTAATTATCGACTGACAGTGTTTTCCCTCTATATTAAACTATCCCAGAAACACAAAAATTGAGCTGTAAATATGCTTTAGGTTCTTTTGTAACCTCTTGTGCTATCAACCTACCAATCTACCATCATCACACTTTTTACAACTATTGGTTTGACTTTCCATATGCTATAGGAGAAGAAACCATATTAGACAATTTGTTGGAATTATGTTTGAAACAGCCTCTGAATATGGGACTAAGAGCTCCTCTTTTGAGTAAAACATATTACAATGTATTTCATTCAACAAAATTTTTTAATACCAGGTATAAATTACTATGCTAAGAGACTGGCATGTAAGAATTTCTTCCCTTGAGGCTCTTACAGCCTGTAGGACAGAGACTAACAAATCACGTTAATACAGATTAAACAGAGTTTTACATAGGGCACAGAGGTGAGATAAAGATGGTGGGGAAAGGTAATCTAGTTTTGTGTATCAGAAAAGGTATATCAGGAAAGGAGATATATGAGTTGGGACTTGAGAAAAGCATGGTTACCTAAATTTTTAAGCTGAAATTTCAAAAATGCAAGGGCACCTATTAGGCTATGGTTTAGCAGAAAAGAAGGGCTTTCAAGACACTGAAATGCATGTGCAGGCATAGACAGATGAAACAATATGGCCTATGTGGAGAACCCTAAGTATAATGGTATGGATTGAATGATGACAGGGGAGTAGGTGAGCAGAAAGACCTCAGGATCCTATTTGGATAGCTCTGTAATAGTCCAGCTAGGTGAAAATGGAAGCCTTACAATGGAGATGAGAAGACGGGATGGACATATGTAATGTTAAGGCAGCAAAATCAGCAATTTTTGGAGGCAAATAAATAAGAGCAAGAGAGGAACCTAAAACATTCCCAGATGTTGATTTGAGTGACAAAATGGGATAGATATGGGTATGCTGTTAGGCAAGATACAGAATGATTAGGAAGAAAGACAAGGTTTGAGTGCTGAAAGTCAGCATGGGAGGTGGTAGAAAATAAGGTTTCACCTTCTCAATGACATCCACTGTGACCACCTTATTTAATGTAACACTTTAACCTGCCTCTCCCCTCTCCATTCCAAACTGCTCTTATCTTGCTTTACTTTTTCCTTTTGTCTTAGCAGTAAACTGTCTATCATACTGTGCATTTACTTACTATTATATATTTATTACCTACTGTGCCTCTTCTACAACTTAAGCTCCAAGGGGAAAGGAATGTTTTTACTTGAACAGTGCCTGGCACATCTGCTAAATAAACAGATATTAAATAAATGATAATGTAGCAAGGAGGTTTGGACTAGAGTTACATAGATTCAGAAGACAGGGTTTTTAAATGATAGTGAAAGCACTGGAAATATGACACTGCTTTGAGCTGAAAAGAGAAGACCCCAAAAAGGAAGACCGGGAAATCACCCATCATTAAAATTACAGAAAGAAATAACCAGAAGGAGGACTGATAAAGAGAAGGGAAACCTGAAAAAAAGATGTTACAGAATCAGTAAGAATAAAAGAATTTCCAAGATAGTGGCCCACAGTGTTAAGTGCAATGGTTCAGCAGGACAGGAATGGGGACTGGAATAATCTATTTGATATTTAAGAGATTATTAGTGATCTTAACATTAGTTTTGTAGAGGTGGAAGTAGAAGCTGGGCTGCAATAACTGGAGATTCTACCGGGAGGTTAGAAAATATAGGTATAAAAAGTCAAACTATATTTACAAGTCTGTCTATAAAGCTAAGGAGGTAAGACAGAATAGGTGGGATTAGAGACCCTTTCTATTTTTTATTAGAATGCAGGTAATTTGAGTTCATTTATATAATGAAGGAAAAGAAAAACAACAAAGAGGAACAGGTTTAAGATGCAGTAAATGGAACACAATGTATCTGTGAAGATGGAATTTCAGAGCACTAGGACAGGGATTTGTCTTTTATACTGCAAGGCCCAAAGAGGAACAATTTCAAGACTAACACACACAAAAAAACTGAATGAGTGTATCTTTAGCGGCATATATACCAAAGATAAAAAGAACTGTAACAAAAAATTTAGACTGTTTTCAATAATTATACTGTTGGTGGCAACGTTACTGTTGTAAGCCTGGTAGTTGCATAATGCACAACAAAGCAAATTAGTCAACATGTGATATTCTATCATTCCTGATGTTGCTGAGAACTTGTAACTTTTTAGAACATAACTACTATGAATAATTAGAACTGACTACATAGACACTGAAATTTATGCATGTATATACAAACATAAAGAGAAACATTTGGTGATGAAATATTAATATGTGGGATCTATTTTTAAAAATAATACATGAGGGGCAATAAGATGAAAAATACTGGCCAAGAATTGGTAATTGTTAAACCTGGATGACAGATACATGGAAATCCATTTTACTACTCTACGCCTGAGTTTTAAATTATTTGAGGTAAAAGAAGTTTTATCACATCACTCCTCTGCTCAAAACTCTCCAAAGGTTTCCACTCCAATCTCAACCAAAACAAAAAAATAAAAGTCTTTATAACAGCCTACAAAGTCCTACTTAAATCTATCTTCATTATCTTTCTTACTTCATTTCCTACTAATCTCTGTATAGCTGTCTCCTTGATGTTCTTTGAATGCTTTCACTTTAGTGCCTTTCCATTTTTCTGTTCTAGCTAACACTTCCTACCAGGTTTTATATTTCTCCATAATACTTACATCTTCTAATATACTAAAATGGTTACTTTATTTGCTGTCTGTCTTTTCTCACTAGAAGGTAAGCTCCATGACAGCAGGGAATTTTTATTTTTCTGTTTTGTGCATGGCTGTACCTTAAGTAACTAAGAATGTGTCTGGGACACAGGAGATACCCAATAAACATTTGTAAAACTGAACTAGTCATAGAAAAAAGGGACACATCTCTCAGACAAGAGAAAAGGAGATAAGGAGAGGTGCATAAATGGGGGTAAGGAGAGGAAGTTAAGCTTCTTGTAACAGCAATTTCCTCTTTGCTGCAGGAGAAAGGCCATCTACTAAGGGAAAAAGGAATAAGTTGAGTAGAGTGGTGATAATTTAAAATAACTGCTTTAGGAAATGGAAGCCCAAATGGATCACAGAAAAGCACGTCAACTGATACTACAGGTTCAGCTGAGATTGGAGACAATACAATGGCATCAAAATACATGGGTATAATATTCTCCTGCCATGTTAAACATTTAGGGAAAGGCTTTCTAAAAGAATTTTCTGCATGATGGAAATGTTATATATCTGCACTGTCCCGCATATGCGTGTTTGAGATCTTGAAATTTGACTGGTATGACTCAGGAACTGAATTTTTAGATTTACTTTTGCTTAATTTAAATTTACAAAGCCACGTGTGACTAGTGGCTACAAATAAAGGGCAGCGCATTTTTAGGGTGGAAAAGTGGAGAAAATAAATAGGACTGTTCTAAGATAAGAAATTAAAAGGTAGATGTAACATGAAGACAAAGGCATAAGGGAGTTAAGGTGGTGGTTAAGAGTGGCAAAAATAATATACAACAGGAGAGAAATCTTGACTGGGAACAAAGTGAAGGAAAAAACTAGGAGGATGCAGGAAATCCACCAATTATGTGACCACTGGTGAGGTGGTAGGGTCTGTGAATGATATCAATTTTGTGCTCAGGGTTTAAAAAACAACTACTTTACTATTGAAACTACACGTATCACAAACTGAGATTAGCCCAGCCAGACCTACTTACTTTCTGAACTTCTACCATATTTATTCTCCTTATCAGAAAAATTTTATAGAGTACGAAGTTTTTTCCTATACATTATCTCACAGATAATAGCAACACTATCATGAAACAGGTATTACATACCTAATTTTATAGACGAAAAGTAGAAAATTGTTAAGTGGTTATATGCCTTGCCTAGTGTTTCAGACAGTAAGCGGCAGAGATGGGATCTGAGTCCAAGCTGGCTTGTTCTACTACCAAATTCTGGTATCTTACTTAATGGATGTACACTTTGCCTTCCTCCAAAGAGCCAGAATTCCCTGAGAAGATAAATTTTACACATGCGTACTTACGTATATGATTAGGTATCTTAAAATCGAATCTCAGTAAATTTGGCAACTTATTCTTTTAACTGTTGTGTACTGATTTTTGTTCTCTCTATATTTTTATATTTGATAAATTTGTCAATTATTTTTTATTTTAATAATATTTGCCCTAAATCAGACACTCTAACAAAAGGCAGAGCTACCAAGTTGCGCCATCATCTAAATTGAACTCATACAAAATTTAAGTACAAATATGTGTATTTATACCTGTTTGTAGAGTAAGACATTCTGGGAAACAGATATCTTGGAGCAATCAAGACCAATAAAAACAAATCAGTAGTTTAGCCTGCTCCTTTACCAGTGCTGGTAGGGAACATCATTAATTAACTATACACCCTTGGCTGGAGTAGAGCCTCATAAACCTTTACAGCACTAACAACATGCCAGTCAGATGCTTTCAACTGATGTTAAGTTTGCCTGACTATTTTAGCATGTTTGCAATAAACATTAGGAAAAATTCTCTGCACTGAGCTTCATTAAGCACTGGACGGAATTGTTAGTATGTGACAGAACTTAATTCCTTGAAAACAGGAGTGGATGTGGGAGAAACAAGATAAAATACCATCCTTTTAAGGTGCTTCGGATATTATACTTTGGAAGTCCACATACTGGATAATGTCTTAAAGGCCTTTAAGCTTGAAGATTATACGTAAGGAAGCCTTATATAATCCAGGCCTTCTCATCTATATTAATACAGAATTTTCTATTTCCAAAAATGGCTATTCCATAAATGGGAGAGGGGAGAAGGGGTATTAACGGGAAATAATAACATGTCATTTCCATACAGAGTACCTGACTCCCAAAGAACATACAGAAAAGCCTTGCATATATCTATTTTAAAATCCCTTATTATTTTACATACTTATAGATTTGAGATATATAGGTATCCTTATTTAAGTACAAATATGATGAAAAATATTAATCATTTATAATTAATAAGTTTATCAAATAACTAGGTCTAAAGATCTCAAAGAATGTGTGAGTGATATAAGAATTTGGTCAGGAATTAGACTGAATTGGTAGGTGATAATGGATAGCCAGGAGAAAACACCACAGCATCAAGAGTCAAGAGGAGGCAGAGCTATGGTAACAGAGAAAGGAATGATACTTTCTCGCATTTAGGGAGCTAGGACTGGACCATCTGGTAGGCCACTGTCTGCTGACCACTTCTAAGTTGACTTGAGGAGATTGCTTTTCAAGTTTTCACTTTTGTAGTTGTCTTAATCTACAGTCTAATAGTTCTAAATAAAGGAGGGGAGGGCAATGGAAATGTGTGGGGATTTTTTTCCATTAACATAACAACTGGGAAGAGGTGCTAACTTAAATACCTTTGGAAAGGCTTTTGAAAAGCCCAAGGTATCTATCATTCTACAACTTACTATAAAGCAAAGAATCAAATATCAATAGTACCTGTAATTGTTAATTTTATTGTATCAATTTAGCTAGGCTATATGGTGTCCAGTTGTTTGGTCAAACACTAGTTTAGATGTTTCCGTGAAGGTATTTTTCAGATGCAGTTAACATTTCTATCAGTAGACTTTGAGTAAAGCAGATTATCCTCTATATGTCCTCATTCTACCAGTTGAAGGCCTTAAGAAAAAAAGAATTAGGTCCTCCAAAGAGGAAAGAAAGACTGCCTTTAGACTTAGCATCAACTGTTGCCAGAATTTCCAGACTGCTGGTATGTCCTGTGGATTTCAGAGTTCCCAGCCCCAACAAATGCATGAGTCAATTCCTTAAAACTTCCTCCCCTACCCTCTTACTCTCTACATACATGCATGTAAACATACACACCAGGGTTTTGTTCATCTGGAGAATCCTACCCTATTGTGAAACACTAGCTTGCTTTATCTCTTTCCCATCTTCTAAACTCTTGCCTTCCAAGAAAAAGTAAAATCCCCCCCAAAAGGGCATATAGCTGGTATTAATGTATCATTTGCTTCCACAATACAGAACATTATGAATATACCTCTACTTTAGAACTTCTAGGTTGTTGCCGTAATTTTATTTAAGTCTCTCCCCCTGGTCTGAAAGAGAACCAAGTATTTTATCTGTCTTTAAGTCCCTAGTATCTAGCAAAGTAACTGGCACACAGCAATAAATGAATATGTTCTCTAAAAGGCAAGCCTATGCCTAATAATTTAATGAAAAGAGTTATGCTCCAAACATTAATCAGTGCTTCAGAAAATGACAACTGTTAAGCGGAACACTATACTTCAATATGATTTATCTTTAAGGTTAAAAATCATTTGGACAAATTATGCAGTTGTAGAAAAGTGAGGGGGAAAAAAGATATCTCAAGTAATCAAAACAGACAATATACTAAAAGAATAGAATAAAGAGCCCAGAAATAAATTCTAGAATGAATGATCAACTACTTTCTAACAGCAGTGACAAGACTCTTCAATGGGGAAAGGACAAACAGTGCTGGGAACTTGGATATCTGCATGCAAAAGAATTACACTGGATTCCTGTCTTACACCATATAACAAATTAATTTAAAAAAACTATCCAAAAAGAAAAGAAAATCCAAAGAATAGGGGAAAATACTTACAAAGCATGTATCTGTTAATGGATTGATAAAACTCCTAAGTTCAACAAGAAAACCAAAGAACTAAATTAAAAAAACGGACAAAGAACCTCACACCCATTAGGGTAACTATTATCAAGAAAGTAAAAAATAACAAGTCTTCTCACAGATATGGAGAATCCAGAACCCTGTTGGTGGGAATGAAAAAATGTACAGAGGCTGTGGAAAACAGCTTGCTGTTCCTTAAAAAAACAAAACGTAAATTTTCATATGCTCTAGCAATACAATTCTTAGGTATACGCCCATAAGATGTGAAAGGAGGAACTCGAGCAAATACCAGTGCTCACAACAATATTACTCACAATAGTCAAGAGGCGGAAACAACTCAAATGTCCATCAACATATGAATAGTTAAATAAAATGTGGTATATACATACAATGGACTATTACTCACTCTTAAAAAGGAACAAAACTCTGACACATGCTACATGGGTGAATCTTAAAGACATTATATTAAGTGAAATAATCCAGTAACAAAAAGGACAAATATTGCTAACATTCTGTTTATATGAGGTATCTAGAACAGGCAAAGAAAGTATACACCAAGAAAACAGAACCGGGGATACCAGGAGTTACGAAGAGTAGGGTACTGGGAGAAATGAGGAGTTACTGTTGAACGAATGCAGTTTGTGTGAGATGATGAAAAAGTCCTGAAAATGGATAGTTATGATGGTTGTACAATACTGTGAATGCACTCAATGTCACTGAATCATAAATGATTAAAATGACATGTTTTATTATTTGCTTCTTTTAAACAAATGCCCATTATTCCTCTGTTCCAAGAAGGCAATGAGGTTGAAGTCAGTCAGGTGGCTGACCCAACTATAAAATGGTTAAAAATACTCCTTTTAGTCACCATTTCATCTCACAGGAAAGGTGTGGTTAGAGTTTATGGAAGTAGACCATTCAACACATTCTGCTTATTCACTGGATTTCAGGTACTTAACCAGCCTCACTGTCTCAGTGGCTCAGCTAATTTATGTTCATCCTGAGACAACTTAGGGTTCATTTATTCTAAGAATAAGGGCATCCTCTCTATATTTCTCCCACAACCAGGGAAGACTCCTTACATATCCCTGGTAAATATACTTACATTTATATTTTTGTTTGTTTGTTTCCACCATTAGATTATAAGCTCTATGAAAGTTTATTTGTATTCCTGAATACAGCACGGCAGGCCCTCAAACATGAATAAACAGCCTCCAATCATTATTTATTGACTAAGGGCCAGTGCTATTTTGTCTATAGTCTGAAGCCTAAGAAGACTTCGATTTTAGAGATAATCTTAAAAGGGCTTTGTTTTAAAGTATTGCTTTTCAATTTTAACTCTGAACAAATCTTTGAGCAAAACAGAAAAAACCTAGCAGCTCAGAAAATTGGGAGAGGGCAAAATATCTTAATCTGTTTGGATTCTTAGCCTAGGGAACAAATGAGTCAGAAAATGATGCACAGATTTAGGGTACAGCTTGATGCCAGTATTTAAAAAGTCTAGGGAAATTGTACAGGCAATAAAGTTACGGGAAAATTTAATATTACATTTAGGAAAGATGTGAAATCTAAGAAAAATAACAAGACCCCAACAACTGGCCCTTGGTGCTCAAATGGGCAGCTCTCGTCTGTGTGGCCCGTTGTTGTCTATGGCAGCTCATAAAGGCAGGGTGGAACAGTAGAAATAACATCTTGGAATCTAAAGTTTTGATTCAAGTTCTATTTGGGCTACCACTAGCTGAGTGACCTAGATGCCAAGTCACAACTTCCTTAAACCTCACTTTGTTTGCTTATTAAAATTGCTATCATATATTCTCTCCCTTTGTCATGTTTCTTCCTTCTTATCCTTTCAGCCTTTCATTTTCCTACACTCTTACCTCTAATTTTACTAAGAAAGACAAATATTAGATTTTAAAGGTCCTGCAAAAGAGGGAGAATGGGTGGGCAAATCAATGCTGACACATAAAAGTCACGTGAAACTACTATTATGAGAAGCAAAACTTATGAGTAAGCAGAAGAAACCTGTCTGCAGAAAGGAGACTGAGGAAGGGGGGGAAGAAGGAATATGTGACTTGAGTTCCTGACTGTCTAGTTCCTAATTCCATCCCATATAAGGTTCAGCTGTGCTTTCCTGCAGTGCAGGTCCATGACACTGTCCGTTGTATCTTTTAAATACCCCCATCTCGTTTTTAAAAATTAAATCTAGTTTACATAAATTTCCATTTCTGCTACCTAGTGCATTTTAAGTTAGACTTCTCAAAGACTTGTATGGATTAAATAGATTAATATATGTTCCGTGAAAGCATTACACAAAATTAAGATAATAATACAATCTATTTTCCTCATAGGGTTAACATAAGAATTAACTAAAACAATGCAAATGGAAATATTTTGGAACTTGATGAACCTTACAAATGTAAATTAACAACACACTAAAAATTAACATTTTACGTTTGGGATTTTAAATAAAATGGCTGTGCTTTAGTAAGAATTTGCAGTTGGGTAAAAGGAATAAATAGTATCAACCTATTTTGATTGGCAGAAAGAAACTAGAAAATCTCAATGGCAACTAAGTGATGGCCTAGAATCTTTGAAATCTGATGTCTAGAAGCATAATTTCACATACTTTAAATTCATAACAGCAGCCACAAAAAAATTAAAAAGAGACTGGCAGATTTTTCAGCATATGATCATAGCAGATTTGGGACCAGAAGAGAACTATTGCAGACTGTGGCTTATAAATGTTTTTAATCTGAATATTGCAGAACAGCTCATACTTGAGCCAAATTTCAGTCACAATAACATGTTCCTGGACTCCATGAACACATTTTCAACACACCAAGTTTTGCAACCAAATTTTTTACAAACGAAATTCCCATTTTAATGGCAGCAGATAATATAAAATCAGCATACCTGATTAATAAGCATGTTTCACAACTATTTTTGAAATTATGGCAATATAAAATCAGGCAGGGTGGGAGATAAAAAGAGTACTTAAACCAAATGCAGAGAAAAATTAATAAATATTAAAACATGATGTACCAATTTAAAATTTTAAAAGAGCCTACTTAAATAAGGAAGTACAACAATTCTGTTTTAGCTTCTGGTTCCCCTTTCTTGTAGTCCATCCTTCTTTCTAGGCTTCAGCTTGGCCCCACTATTGCAAGCTGTCACTTTTGACTAGAAATGGAATAAAGCCAAGTACTACACAATAGTAGCTTCCTGCTCTGGCCTCATCTCCTAGACCACCCCCAGGCCAATGCTCCTGTCCACAGATGCTGATCCTACCAAGCCAATAATCCACCAGCAGTCAGTTCACAATTATGGCTATGATCCTGTATTTTTTATATTCTTGGTACAGTGTATATATCCTACAATCTCACAGTTCTCTTTTACTGACATTATGGCAACAAGGCATCTTTAAATTTCAATCAAATGCTAATATGAAGGCAAACTGAAATGGAAAAAGGAAATGCATATAAAAACTCAAGGACTAATTGAGAATGTGCTCAACTTCTGTCAAAACATAATTCAGAAACAGATACAGAAAAACAGATTAGAAAGCTCTCAGTAAGTACTATTAATTCAAACAATCCTATTATTCTAATTTTGCATAATTTTGATTTGCACCTGACACTGCCTGGCTCCACAGTTCTCTCTTTTGAGATAAAACTCGATTTAGATTGAATGTCTCTTATCCCTGGAACTCAAATCATTAGTCAGGGATTAATTTGATTAGGTCAATGTTGGTCAGAAATGGTTGTTTTTCCACGTTAAGCAAGTTCACAGAATTATGGCTCTAAATGTTGGGAAAGAACTTCAAAGGTCATTTAGTCCAACTCTTATTCAATGCTTAGAGGACTTCCAAATTGTACTACTATATCCTCATGGCCTTTCTCCAGAGCCAGACAAAAACAATTCTGTAACCTGCTGAGTATCACTTATTACTTTATGAGATCAAAATAACTATCAGCAGCAATTGGAACTTACGATATTTTGGGAGAAAAGGTAAGGATGTGTTGTGATGAGTAATATAATAGGCTTCTGCATCTTTTCTAGTATCATTTTGCTAAAATAATAGTTTAAGAAGTCACCATGAAATCTTATCTAAAGGCACTTTTTATAAAGGGGGAGAAGGAAGAAGAAATACTACTACAAAGTCACATTGTGTTACATACTGACTATGAGTTGTATCTACACCAAAAAAGTTTATCTAGCACCAGCTGCAGAAAGAATGGTGAGAGTTCCAGAGAAGACAAATAAGACAGATTGTTAAAAGAGGCACAGATGGTGGCAGAGAAATGTCCAATGGCCGCATATGGTAAGAAGAGAAAGGAGTTTCAAGTATCTATGAGAAAGGCTTAAGATACCATCTACAAAAAGGGAAATTTAGAGCATGTCCAAATAGCAACCTTCTATTGAGTGGTTTCTATGTAGTAACAAGCTGAGTATCATTAATTTAATCTTTCAACAACTCCGAGGTAGATAGTATCTATCTTATAAATAAGGAAACCAATTGTTTAGAATGACTTACATTTCCCCAACGTCACATAGCTAGTAAATGGCAAAGCTAGGATATGAAACTATATCTGCATGAACTGACTCCAAAATTCATAGCTAGACCAATTCTCTAAGACAAGACTCTAGTGACTATCCAGTCAGTTAGCTGTTTCTGATATATTACAATAACCAGATAGACGACCTGTTACATAGAAAATTTTGTGTTTGTTACTCTCTTGCTTCAAAGTATCCAATCATTCATATGGCCTGCAAGGTAAAAGTCATTCAGTAACTGTACTTAACAATCCTATTCCTCTTTTATCTGATCCCACAATACTTACTCCTCTAGTATGATGTCTACTATTCAAAACTAAACTCTTTTTTCTCTAGCTAGACTGATTCTAAATCTACCTCATCATCATGCTGTCCTTTCTGCCAAATGTTGGCCTTACTCTCCTTATCTTTCACTTCCATTTCCATTCAAATGAACCCCATTCAAGTTTTAACTTCTTCATGAGACTTCTTTAAATCATTTTAATCTCTGCTGACTTTTCCTTTCTCCTTTCTCTGTATTCCTAAAGTCTTTACTATGTATTTTTGGCTCCTTAAATCACATCAATTTCAAGGAAATTGTTTCCTTTTAATCTAAGTTCTTATCATAGATTATAAACTCCTTGAAAAATATAGGGTCTATGACTTATACTTTTATCAACTTTTAAAAACCATTAAGCACTTAAGAATGCTAAGAATAGGGAAACCGCATAATTTAAATAACTGCTAAACGAATGAAGACAGTTGGGAATGTTTCTAAGGCCGGACATTAAAAAATTTTAAGGGTAAGTTAAAGCGAAGTAGAGTCTAAGCATAAAGTTTCCATTTAATGACTTCTTTCTGGGAAAAAAATCAAGTGAGTTAACAGTAAATGGAACACGAAGAGCTTTAGGCCCCCTCTCTTCTGTTCTGGACCTCTTTCTCCCCATCTCAACTCAAGATCTAATGCTCTCATTCTTGGTGGTAGGGGTGTGGGTGTATTCTACTCCCATATCCTACTAGATGTGTTTCTTATAAATTCTTGTCTGTCAATGCCAAGGTCAGTCATCATTGCAAAAAAAACCACAAAAAACTAATTTCCATCATAAAAATAAAAAAGTTTGCTGGGTAGTTTCTGAAAGTCTATTTATTTTCCCTTAGAAAAATTAAAGATAGTTACCAGAAAGAACAAATCCGAGAGGAATTCTGTGACAGAAACATTTACATAACTACATATGTTCTATACCAGGTCAAATTACTATTTCCTCTAGGAATGGTAAAGTTTAAAAATGCTCTTAAGTAATGTATCTATACCACAAATTGAAATGAGAGTAAAGAAAAGTTTGAAAAAGTTGTCTTTTCTCTACTTACCAAAGCAATACTAACAATGAAATTCTGTTTTACCTCCTTTTCTAAATTATTAGCAATATCATCACAGTACCCTGGGGAATAAATCTACTTATAAGCCAAATTATCACCAGTAAGATTTTCAAACGTTTGTCAGTGGCTCACTTACGTTAAATACTTAATTCAACAAAGTATAACATTTGGCTGATAATAACCAAGCAACCAGGTAACTGTTCACCTAGGCTGACTAGAGGCTAAATTTTATCTCACTCAAGTTCACCTAATACAGGTTGTGAAGCAATTCCAAATGCCAATTACAAACATGTAGAAGGAAAAAATAAATGT
Organism: Camelus dromedarius; assembly: GCF_036321535.1. Lineage (NCBI taxonomy): Eukaryota > Metazoa > Chordata > Mammalia > Artiodactyla > Camelidae > Camelus > Camelus dromedarius. Next base: position 38,637,812 of record NC_087443.1, on the reverse strand, counting down.
CTTTGCTACTTTCTACTCCTCAAACTACTGAAAACTTATCCTGGGCAATCATTCAACCTATTTTTAGCAAACCATGTGTTTAGCAATAACTAACTTAGGTATATTCTGAAACTGCAGATAATAAATTTATCTAATCAATGATGGAAAAGTTGTGGGTCAAAACGGACTTCAACTGGAAAAACAACTTTCTCACTGAAGGACTAGAGAAATGATAAACAGATCAGACACAGTTCAGACACTTTCATTAACTAAATAATGGAAGCCTTTTCTCTGTTCAAGGCTTTAATTAATGTTTAGTCTAGGTACTAAGAAAATACTCAGATGTGCTCCACCCATTCCCTTCAACCAGCAATTTACAGCACAACAGTACTATCTCCAGTATTTTGGAAAGTAGTTTGTCTCTATTTCGCAATGAAAGAAACTGAAGTATTAATAGTCTTGGTCTCTAAACTTTAAGCAGATTACAATGAAACCAGAACATTCAACAGAATCATTCCTTCAGGTCTAGGATGATTCTACCTTATTCTAGGAGAAGTATCTTATTACTGTGATGAATTTTAGCATACAATAAGATAAACACAGGGTATAATTTTGAACAAGCACATTCTGCTTCAAGTCTCTAATGGTTTTTATACTAGTGCCCTTTATATTATTCCTTTATTACATTTAAAAGCAAAGAGGATTGGATCCCTAGAAAATACTAGACAAACAAGCCAGACCAACCCAGATTAACTGATATGAGTCATATACAATTTTCAGGTAAGAAATAATCTCTTCTATATCCACTATGAAGCAACCAACCTGAAAACTGCAGGTGTGTGCATGGTCAGAAGCCAAAATCCAGGACAAGATGATTTCAAAATCATGGTAAAAGTTCAATGTTCCTATTTCATTATCAAACTTTACATGAATTTGATCAAAAGTTCAAATTTTAGTGCAAAGCTTTTAAAAAGCTTCTGTAATCATCCTCCAAGGTAACCACACCACAGAAATCATAGTAATTAAAAAAACCCTAAAACTATAAAAATCACCTTTAAGAACTAATAATTTGTTTTTTCCTCTTCTTCCCAGCCAGCTGAAAGACTAGTAGAATCTGCAAGGTTTCCTCCTACTTCCTCTCTTTTTCCCTTCCCCCTTTACTTCAAAGAAAGTTAACTGCAGCTAGGCATGATCAGGAAATCTAAAAGGAGGAAGCAGAAACTCATTTGTGTGCACAAGGAAGGAAAAAACAGAATTAACAATACCATGATATGCTGCTTCAGCAATGTATAATTAATAAGTATTCATTATATTGTCTATAAGACGTTGATTCTGTCTCTCCTCAAACAACTTTCTTTCCAAAATACTGAAAACTATAATTATAATCTATGTGGTTGTACCTTGATCCACCAATACATGTCACCTAAAAATGATCAAATCAACTAATGTAATACATGCCACCTGATATTCAATACACTGAAATCATTCAGAAAGATAAGCGTAGGATTCAAACCAGTGACCTAAAAGTGAAAGGATTTGTATTAATTCTGAGTCATCTGTTTCCTAACCATTACTTTACAATTTGTTATTCTGATACATTAAAAAAATAGGGTTGTACTGCTTAACTACAAGTTAACTAAAGAGAGCATAATTAGAGTCAAAGCAAAGCATCATTTGTGGGATCTTTTTAAAATTTTTTTTTCATTTTTCAGTTTTATTAGGTAGAATTTTTACAAACTGACTGCACATATACAATATATTGCATGTAAATACATATGCACAATATACTGCACCTATTTTTTTTACTGTACATATATGTACTGTTCATTGTTTCTAGGAACATTTAGAGCTTTAGCTTTTTAAACATACATGGTTACCAAAGGAATAAAGCCAACCACAAAATAAGAATTAATTCAAAAAGATACATATACCCTGCTATTAACGGCAACATTATTTATAGTCACCAAGATATGGAAGCATCCTAAGTGCATTTGTGGCACTTTTTAAAACAAATGTGTACTCATCACTCTACACGCAACGGCAATTTCCAAAAGATATGTTTCCCATCACACTCAAGAAGTCTACAAAGGATAATTAACAACCAGATTCAGAAGAAAATGCATCATGAAATTTAAAGAAGTGAGAAAAAAAAATAGGGAGACCATTTAAAAACCTTGTTCAATTTTCCCCAAACTCCCTTTGACTTCCATAAGGTTACCCTAAGGTTAAGACATGTCAAGGCACTATTTACAAAATCTATGCCAGGAACAGCTGCCATGTTTAACATGCCAAGGAATTTAATGTACTGTTTGGACAACTGGTTAGGGAAAAGCACCCTGGGATAAAGACTACTCTAATTCTGTGAACTCTAAAATTACTTCCTTTTCCTAGACTATGTCCATATTTCACAAATTCATTTAAATAAATAAATTTGAAAATCTAGACTGAGCCGAGCCATCTTCGATCTCTGGAGTAAATTTTCATTTAAAATGTTACAGTAGGTGCCTGTCATTTACATACTGGAGAAAATATTTTTGTATTTTTTAACCTGGTTAAAAAAACACTAAACATAAAAATGAAAACACATGCTAAAATTCTATTGTATACCATTTATTACTTCTAAAATTCATAAGAAATTCTAAAATTAAGATATGCTGGATCCTAAATGAAGTGCTCATAGCGCAATTCCTTCTGATTTCTTAGAAGTGAGAATTCACATTATTTGTGAAACACAAATGGTTAAAATGTCAAATGAATCATGTCACCTCTGGAAGATACAGTATCCTTCTAGGCCAGAGATCAACTTACCTATACTAGAAGGGGAAATATAAATAGCTAACAAAGATAATCACAGGGTTCACCAAATCAAATTAGACTTTAGCTCTTGTGCCTTTATTTTTAACAAAATAATAGAATCAGCAGAATCTACAAGTTTATAAATGTGTAAAAAAAAAAACCTATAAAATGTCAGCACAATCTTTCAATCAAAATAATTTTAATAAACATGTTGTAGAGTTTTAGGCCACCTGGCGAGAGTCTATTTTTAAAAGTAATTTCTATATAACAATTTCAGTTCTCTAAATCAAATCCAAGCTGTAACTTCCACAGTGTTAATCAGCAACCACAGAATTAAAATACTGAGTTGGAAGGTTTCTTTAATTTTACCTAGACTCACCTAGTCTAATTTCCACTAAAAGACTGTTAGAAATGAAACAAATTATAAGGCCTACAGTAAACTAAATGGCATTCACAATTAAAGACAAAACCAAATCAAACCCATGGGAAAAGCTCTAATATCTCCAATATTAAACTGGAACTTGCTATGAATTTTTAGCTGTAAACATTGCAATCAAAAAGTAAAACCTAGCAAGACAAAAATGAAGCCATTTAAAGACCTATAAAAAATAATGTGAAAAAACAAAAGCCTATTTACGTAGACTTCAAAACAGAAAATAACATTAAACCGAGGGAACTATCATCTCATTTTGGAGATCTAATAGAAGAGGCAGACAACTAACTCCCTAAGTATAACTTCAAACAACAAACAAGTGCTTATTAACTCAAGCTTTTGTTCTATCCATGGAAACGATGCCTCTACATCTTACTTTTGAAAAACAGTAACTATTATGAAATGAAATGGGAATAGCGACTTTCAGCTCTATTAAAAAAAAAGTCAAACTAGTTCACTTGTCCTTTCTTTGTGTGCTTACTGTATTATCTTAATTATTTAAGTAAAATGAAACCTATGAAATATATTGATTTAGTTCAATCTAGAATTCAAATATACAAAGAAAACAAACTTCAGTTGCGTTTTCAGCACTATCTTAAAAAAATTAACTTATGGAGCTTAGAGATTTTAAAAAACATTCAGCTTACTATATATATATTTTTAGCTTACATTTTGTATATGAGTTTCTTCACATGATTTAAATTTAAAAGTCTACTAGAAAATGTTTTTCCAATTAAGTGTATTTGTAATTAAATGCAACTGGGAACTAAAATTTAGGAACTGAACAATTCAATTAATGACAATCAAAGAAAATTTCCAATTAAAAAGAAAATAAAGTACTATTATGCTAAGCTGGTATGTATGTATATAGTAAACACTAATCTCATTTAATTACATTACTTGACCCAATTCTTAACCTTCAGAGCTGGAGACAAAGATAATTTATACTAATGTCTAGCCAGTTATTTTCTAACAATGGACATTATTTAGAATGGAAGAGACTTTTATTTTGCTCACTTGTGCATTCCCAACAATAGGACACTGCCTGGATCATGTAAGTTCACAGTATTTATTTGTTAACTGGATAGATAAATGAATCATTTATCCAGTAACCAAAATTTATCAAATGCACTGGGTTCCTCATACATACATCTTCTTGTTAGCTAGACTTGAATATTCAAAAGAATATCTGAATATCAGTGAAGTCCAATGAATAATTACTTTTTAAAAGCAATCTAAAAAGTCTTACCTGGTACAGCTGAAAGGCACTATCTTCAGTTAAAAAATCCAGTTGTTTATCTACAAGGAATTCTACTGCAGTGATTGAACTGGGTACACTTTTTTCAACCAAAGGTTTGAAAATCTGGTAAAAGAAAAATGAAAAATTTTAATGGTTATTTTCTGGCTTTTATCCTCAAAATGTGAAGAAGGATATGTAAATATAATGCATTAAAGTCATTATCATGAAAGTTTCAGGATACCAATCAATATTAGTTTTCATATTGTGATCTAAGGTGATGTTTTTATCCATACAATAGAATATTTTCTATTTATTTAAAAGGAATGAAGTAGATTTTAAGGAATAATATGAAAAAATTCCAGTTATATTATTTTTAAAGTTCCAGTTATTTATTTTTAAAAAGGGATATAATCAAATATATATACATACAAAAATTTCTGCTAATAAAAGAGAAACTGTTTCTGAAAAAATAACCTAGGTAGGAGAGCATATTACTCCAACTGTTTAAAAAATTATAAATACAATTCTTTTTTTTTTTTACTTTATTATTCTTTATAAAAGAGTAGTTATGATTTACACGTAATTTTTTCCATAGCTTATTCACATCAAGAAGGATTTTAAATGCATCTGGTCTTTTAACTCCACCCTGTGTACTGCTCACCCCCACCCCCTACCCTGCCCCTGCCCCAGGCACAAATAAAAAATCCAGCTGCTTCAGTAAGAGCAGCATGGGGGAAGGGTGCAGGAAAAGAAGAGGGATGTAAGAAGTATTACACAAAACCCACGTTTTGGTAAAGATCTTTCTCCAGATTTTCATTATTAAAAAGCAAAAAAAGAAGGGAGGGGGAAACACAGGGGGTGGGGTTGGGGGGAAAGTCAAATCCATGGTCATTTGATTATTTTAAAGAAGACTCATCTTTTACATAAAGGAATTTACCCATATCTTGGGGTGGGAGTGAGGGAGGCAGGAGAGGAAGAGGAAGGAAGGAAATAAAGGTACTATGAATGCACTTTTTAAAATGACTATCACAGTTTTGAAGTAGAAGCAGCTTGAATAAAAACCAAGTATGTTATATTCATGATACTGTTTTAAAACTTAAAAATGAAAATTCCACTATCCTAAAAACATACAGTGGCTTTACAAATAAAGAATCTAAGTTTGGAAAATGGGATAAACAAGCAACTCAGTTTCTAAATCACCTATACCACATGGGAAAATCTACTTGCTACAGGAAACTTATGTGACCATTTGGATGCAAACCAAAGCTTTTGGCACAGACAGTAAAAATCCCCAGGAGATCCAAAGCCATTTTATTTCCCCCTTCTCTTATTTATGTCTTAAAGAAATCTAACATCTTACTAATCACAATTAATAAACACTCTGGGGGAAAACTTTTCAAGATCTTTAGCACAGAGAGGCTCTTAAAGAGTTAATTTCTGTATTTAAGAAGTCGTCTTTAAAGCTTTCAGTTCGATTCATTGAGGACTTTGTAAGTGTTGTGAAAAAGCTAAAACATGAGAGTAAGTAAGCATTTTAAACATGCCTTATTTCCACACTACCCACAGCATGAACTTATAAATGTTATCTTCTTTCGTAAATTAACATGAAAAAATTCTCTTACACTTCCACTTATTTTCAATATTTATGATTAGAAAACCTAATCACAGCAAGATCCTACCTCCCATGTGCTAGGGCTAATCTTTTAAGTACTATGTATTTTATCAAAAGTATTTTTATTTGGCTGAGATACTATATTTTAAAAAAAGACATTCTTCCATTATTTAGCTATCTCCTGCTACTGTTGCCATCTAACATTTCCACTTACCAAGACTAAATTGCTAAAATTATCATTTCATAAAATCCTATTCACTTTACCTAACAATTGAATAAAGCCTGTATGAAATCCAAGAGCATTTATTTCATTTAGGCTTTAAAATGTCTACTAGTATATGTGTTATGTGAAATATGTAACATTTGTCATATTGTATCTTTATTTAGTTTTTAATAAACTAGAAAACACTGGCCCCTTCTCAAGAGAAATTTTAATCATGGAGTTTTATCAAATGCTCTATTTCTTTTTAAACAGTACCAAGTCAGGTCAACTAGTGAAGGTTAACAAAAAGGTCCACAAAAGGCATTATCTAAGTGGCTAGATACAATTCAATTAAGCAGGATTTGAAAAAGAAGTAACTTCTCTAGTCTGAGTGCCTCTTTCTTACGCAAATAATACAGGTGGTTTGCATTTCCTATGAGACCTAGTCATTTTATAATATGAAAAACATTCTTCTGAAGAGAACCTCTCAGAACTCTGCTTTTTAAGGTAGGTCAGAGTTCTAAGGGTAAATTTCAACAGGCCAACTTCTACTTTAAATTACTAACTTAAGGAGGAAAAAAGGGTTTAGTTTCTAGGCTAAAATACAAACAAATTTCTCATTTTAAGACCGAAAAGCCACCGGTAGAACTTAGTTACCAGAAATGTCAAAAGACTAGTTTAAATGGCCTATTTCTGATAGATAAATGTACAAATGGAGGTCAAAAGTATACCATGCTTCTTAAATAGCAAACAGAGCCACGACTTGCAAATTTGAAAATTTGCGATTATATTTAAAGTACAAATATGTTCCCACAAAGTGCTGATACTTTTATAGCACTTGTTAAAGAAATGTTTCAATATGTATTTAACAAGCAACCCTAAAATTGTGCAACTGTTCCTACTTTATGGAAAAATTAAAGACAAACAACATATAAAACTAACAGTTAAAATACATCCTGATTTTTAAAGTGGCAAATCAATGATGTAACTATTATTAATTTTCGTATCCAAGTAAAACACATCCATTTCAAAGAAATACTATTAGGTTAAAATAAAAACAAAAATATTTAAATAAAGGTGAATGGCTCCTACAGCTTTTATGATGAATCTGTAGTAAATATTTCACGGGTCTAGGTGTACTGGAATGTAAAGAAACTAGAACTCATGCATAGCTAAGCAATTCAAGACTAAAGATATACCATGCTATGAGGAACTTCCACAGCCTAAGGGGAAGCAATGAGCTACCATCTGATCAAAGTCACAGTAGAATATGGCCCTAATCACAAAAAGACTATTATTCCAATCTTGAAAAAAGCCTTTGAAAATCCAAATTAAATTACTAATTAAAAACTGAACATTCATAAATGAAACAAAACATTTTTTCAATTTTATTAATGGACTGAGAGTTCTTTTAAGGTCCTTTGTCTGTGTTAACTGTACTTTAAAAATAGTATAAAGCCAAAATAAATACTTAGTTGAGAGCCTGCATTTCTAGTAGGGCCTACCACGCTATAGGAAGAATGCTCAGAACAACTGTATCCTGTTTGGGGCTCCATGCTGCACCACATTCCATTCACATGAGGAAGAGGCGAACAGATGAGCCCTCCTCGAAAAAACATTTTTAAAATAAATCAGCTACAGTTCTCAAACACAACTCAGCTGCTCAAACCAACCATGTTAAAGCTCACCATTTAACATTTAACTGGAAATTCATGGAGTTTATGTCTGCAGTCTGAGTTTTTAATAATCTCCGGTTAACATTTAACAATTCCTTTTCCAAGTTAAAAAAAAAATTCAAGCTCATTAAAAAAAATCTGATATAAATCTCACTAAAGGAAAATACTAAAGCAGAAAACAATGTAGGATATATTTCAGAAGTCAAGGTTTAAGGTTTAGTTGAAAAAAAAAAAAAAAAGACTGGAGTGACTTGAAAGAACAAAGTCCAAATTCCCACCCAAGCAGGTCTATTGAAAAACACTGTTAGAAAACAAGCTGGGGGTGGGGACAGGAATACACCACACACACACAAACACACACACACACACAAACCCTCAGAAAATAAATATTTCTACTTCCCTTAAAACACTATATTCTAAATCCTAATCTAAAGCATTTCTGCTATAATACTTTAAATTAAAAATCTAGAGCTCTGTTGTTTAATCTTTACAGTGTTATGAAATTACTACAAACACAGTAAATATTTCTAAACAAATGAAATAGTTAAAAATTCTTAAAATTAGACCACTAAGACTAGATCTATAAAAGACAGTGACCTTATTTCCTAAGGCTGAGAAGCAAAACCAAATGTAAATTAAGACAAAAGAAAAAGGAAGCAGAGAAATACAAACCGTACTTTGTTCTTGAGAATTTTAAACTATCTTTAAATCTCAGATATTCACAAGACGGCTTTAAAGGTCAAGAAGTATAGCTGACATTTCCATTTTGTTCTTGAGCAGTGTTTTTTTAATCTAGCCTAAATACTTCTTAAGTCTTCAAAAATCACAGGCAAATGGCTCTCAAACCAAGCATTTCTGAGCTCACTTGCAGCGTCGTCATTGTATAGTACGAAAAGCCAAGACCACAGAACGAAGCAGAGGCTGTAACCTAACAAGTCTCCGAAGAGCAAATGACGATTTTCTGTCTGCTCTGGCTCAGTCCTGGCAGCGATGAGGATTACAACTCGCTCTTTGTCATCAGCACTGTGGTGTTAACGACTAAGAAATCCTGCAGCTGAAGCACTACTGCATCCTCCGATCTGGGTCAGGATAATTTCTCCCGAGGTCGCTTACATAACCAGTAAGATACTCCAAATAGAGAGAACAGCCATCCATCAGCTAGAGAAAGCCTTTTCCCACTGTACTCCGCGTGGAAACACACTGCAGTAGCTTCCAACAGTGCAGACACCCAAATGAGAACGACTACTTGGCTCAGGGCACACTGAGAGAAGGGAAGAGGCGGTGCTCTGTAAACTGTAACTAATCCTCCGTCACAGGTGCTGATGGAGTCACTTCCAGCACGAGTCACATTACTGGTGATTACTCATTTGGCTGCGCCAAAGAGACTGGCTCATAATTTTAACAACAGACAAAGACAGACTAGTGGCGAGACTGAGAGCTCAAGTTTACTGTCTCCTTCATAAAGCAAATGCAAATAACAAAGTTTTTGCTTTCCAGATTTACCAAGGTGAGAAAGTGCAGAAAACAAATAATATTTAAATCTCTCTCAAATTGGCAAGAATGAAGCATAACGTTAAACCATCAAAAATACTTTGTGTGTTTTCAAGTAAAGGATTTATTTTTAGTTTAACTGTTTCTCCTTAAAGAAATATATTGATATTAAAAAAAAACACAGGAAAATAAACAGTTTAAAACATTTTTGCAATAACAATCTTAAGTGAAATCAAATGACATATCCAACAGTCTCACTGACACTTTACTCAAAGGAAAAACTGGTAATATTTATTTTGGTAGACTAAAAAATATTCCTGAGACATTTTCACTCTTTATAAAAATATTTAAATAGTTCACAATTATAAAAACCTGTAATAGCCACACATGGACTACTGAGCACTGAAATGTGATTAGTCTGAATTGAGATGTGTGCTGTATGTATAGTATACACACTGAATATGGAAAAAGAATGTCAGATACCTGCCAGTGCAAGAAAACAGTCATCTATTTTAAAATTATGTTTGTGAATGGTCTTTTATTATAAATTTGTCCCAATGTAGATATCTCAGTTTCAATAAATCTTAAAATTAACACTGATTTTTTTTATACTACATACACAATCATCAAATTATTAAGAGAAAAACTTTCAGCCACCAGCCAATGCCCTGTTCCTTCGTATCTACTCCAGGTGTATCAGTTTCATTTCATAGAAAACATCAGGTTAACCACTGAAAAGAAGACATTTTAAATTTAGTCTATTATGGACTTGCACTTACAAAAACCTCAATCAATCCTTTTTTAAGGATAAATGAGAAGGGTAGTGATTATACCAAGAATGTTGGTAAAACATAGCTTTAGAACACTGATAGTACTAAAATATAACTTTAAAACAAACTATTTTTAAATAATGAGTCAAGTGACTATTAAAACACAGCATCCCAATAATTCATTCATAATTACTTAAGACATGAACATAAAACATATACGGAATTAAAAGAATTTAATGTAGTATAAGTTACAAAAAAAAACCCCCCAAAACCCAGGCTAAATATGGCAGCCTTATTCTGAGCCTCAAACAACAAAGAAACATCAAATGCTTAATTCAGGTTATTACACTATAAACCATCAAATTTTAAATACATATCATACTGTATTTCTACAGTTTATTTGTACATTAGAGAATGAGTTGAATATTTCGTAAGATTCATCTTAAAAATCTCACATAAATTCAGGTTTGACTATAAATATTAACTTAAAAACAGCTGTCTTTGTTCCTCAAGTACTATCAGTCCCCTACAGAATCAAACAGCATGAAGTTACATTTAGCTAACAATGTAACTGCCATAACATTAATATTGTTAGTGACAGAGTGCAATGATTTTTGTAAAACCAAAATAACTAACATCAGTACTGAAAAACCACTCTTTTATATTGCATACTACATTAGGGTTGAATTAAAGTTAGATGCCTCTCCATCACTATAAAGAAATACTATATAGTCAATTCTTAACGCAAATGAAGGGTTTACAGAGGTACAGTTAGTTGAAAACCAAAAATATCTTTTTAATACTTAAATTGGGCTTGAGAAATATTTTTATAAATATATGAATGGGAGTCTGGTCTGAAACGCTGGTAAATTTCTAACACAAACAAAAACAGTGAAGTAACAATATAGAAAACCCACATGGTAGCAAGCATAAGTTGCTCAGCTTTCTACATCAAGTCTCCTTAATTCTCTCCTGATCTTACAACTCAATGAGGGATGGATGGTACTACTTACTACCTTTCAGACCACAAAAAGCACCAATTTGAGGAGAGCAGCATTTTAGTCCTTAAAATTGGTTGTTCTTATGGCTGATACCTTCCTTAATGAAATAAGGAAGTTGAAGAGTTACTTCTAATTTTTTTTCTTTTTTTTCCCTTTTTTTTTCTTTTTGGTTGAGGTCGGGGGTGGGGTAAAAAGTCTTTTCTTGGTAGCTAAACCAGGCTAGAGGAAGAGGAAACTACTTCAGTTACTGCCCAGAAATACACATCTCTGACTTCCTTCCTTTTCAGCTGGTTTCTAGGTTACAAGCTGAATAAATCAACAGAGGTGAGAAAGTAAACAGAGGTTAAAAAGAAAGCACCATACTGACTGTATGGTGGCTATCTGAAGAAAAATTGTTCCTCCCAATAATTGTAGAACCTTCATACATGCAATTAAGAGTTAAAATAAACCAGCATTTTGATTCCATTTATCCTGGGCCGTGAAAGAAATAAATTCCTCATCTTTATGGATATGTAAGCTTAAATAAACAAGTGGATTTCTCCAAGTATACAGCCTTTATAAAAAAACATAAAAACCTCTAAGTTCAGTGGTTAAGTATTTTAAGTGTCTTTCTAGACTTAAGGATAGGAAAGGAAGAGGAACAACAGTAGTTAAAAAGAGGATTTGAATTTGATATGGCCTTTAATAAAGGCTGACTAGATTCAGGAAAATATTTTTTAATATGCTCTATTGACCTATAAATCTATGAAAATACACAATCAAATATGTAACTCCTGCATCATGGTAACGCCCAAATGATTAACATCCTTACATTAATGATTTCATGTAGATCTCCCAGGCACTGTAAAGATTTAGCAATTTCATATCTTCAATAGATCATGAAGTTCCATAAGAATTTCCAGATGATGTGAACCTAATCTTGATTTTTAAACTCTCTTCCCTCTCCTAAGCATGCAGGAGATTCATTCAACCAGTATGTATGGGATGTCTTGAATTACTACACTTTTCCCTGCTTTCTTCACTATATCCTTGATAACTGCCCTAGTCATAAGGGGAAAGGAATGCAAAAAAAGAATGTGTGTCCATTTTTTAACTTTGCAGATGTCATGTCAGTTTTTATGACATATAGTTGGCTTAAGAAAAATCACTGCTGAGAACATAAAAACACTATGCCAAAAGTCTCTGTTTTTCAGTAAGCATATGGCTGCATTCAGTGCCCTTTAATTTTTTCCTTCTAGTCTGAGTACTAATAAAACATACTGTAATCTAGAATAGTTTTATCAGTTTACTGTATTTATGACTTCACTTTTAGATTCCCTCTTAACAGTCCTTCCTCCTCCCAATATTATGAGGTTTCACTTACAGTAGTCATCCCTCAATATCTGCAGGGGATTGGTTCCAGGGCCCAGGAACGTAACAAACAAAATCTGTGAAGGCTCAAGTCCCTTATAAAATAGCATAGTTGTTTGCATATAACCTTTGCATATCCTCTCATATACTTTAAATCATCTCTAGATTACTTATAATTCCTAATACAATTCAAATACTATGGAAATAATTGCTAGGTACAAGGCAAATTCAAGTTTTGCTTTGGGGAATTTTCTGGAATGTTTTTTCTGAAAATTTTCATCCATGGTTGATTGAATCCTTAGATGCAGAAGCCACAAATAGGGAGAACTGACTGTACTTTTCTTTCTCTATAACTTCACAGGTCTTTCTATATAACTTCAATGTGCCATTGAGACAACCAATTTTTCTTTCCATAAACAAATAAATTATTCCAAACTATATTTTTAGACCTATATTTTCATCTTATTCTAACCTGTATTTTATACTGTTACTAGGACATAGTTATATTTATATCTTGAAACCACATAAAGCCAAATATGATAGGAATTAAATGCTTAACTTTCTTTGGTAAGTTATTAAGATTTCTTTCAAAACCACTAGAAACATCACTACAACAGCAGAAGTAATTACCTTAAAATTCATTAATATAGTGACCATGCTTCATGATTTACTTTGGTTCCCTTGCTCATATATGTAATATTCTGAATACTTGATTTTTTCCTTTAAACCTCTGTGAATAATATACAATTTTTCTATATATTATTCTGTAACTTTAAAATGATTGATAAAAATATCAGTAAGATTCTGGAACTAGACAAACCAAATTTATAGAAAAGCAAATATAATTATAAGAGTTCTAGAAAGAGAAAAGAGAAAAAATCAAGGATAGGGAACTAGCCCTAATAGATTCAACATAATTGAATTAATAAAACAGTATGAAACTGGAGTATAAATAAATAGTAATCAATAGATAGTTTAAAAAGTCCCAAAACAGCTTAAGAATGGGAGTTTAGTGTAAAATAAACGTGGATTGCCAAATCAGATGGATGAGAATGAGAAAATTTAATGAAAGAAAGGGCTGTTAGAGATAGTAATGGAATTTTAGAGATTAACAATCACATTTTTACAGATGAAGAAATGGACAGAGAAATTAACTTTTCTTGTCAAAATACTGTTTTGCAGGAGCCTTGGGACTAGAAACTGGACTTCCTAATTCATAGATGAATAAATGATTTCTATAATGTTAAGATGATATGAAAGCAACATTGTTTTCATGCTTGTTGACATGAGGTGACAGATAGCAAAGTGTTTTGCTATTGGCTGAATAAAACTTTAAACTATGACCTGAAAATGGAGGAAAATGAAACTTGTCTAGAAGAAACTGCAGAATCATATACTACCAAGGAAAAGAGGTAGAACATAACAAACATATATTTTAATATGCTTCATTGACACTTATGTCACCTATCAGAAAGAAGAAACAAGCAGTATTAGGAAAACAATTCAACATAAAGGAATTTTTAAAGCTACGTTCTGAAAAACACCACTTGAGAAGATGATAAAACACCAATAGTTAAAAGAAAAGGAAAATTTAATTTCTATTTTGTTACTGTTTCTTCTGTCAAGAAAAATATTTTTAATGTGGAAAGTGTCAACTAAAGATTAAAAATAAACTAAACCATAAAGGATAGGTAGATGTTCTTTTTTGTTTTGTTTCAAGAAACAATTAGTTTTCCTTATTAATAACATAATTAATTAGAGATAATTTGGAAAACAAAAGAAGTGGGTGAAAAGGATCCCATAGTTCTAACCATGAACTCAGCCTCTTAACCATGAAACTGTATTTTTGGCTTTTTTTTTCCCCCACAAGTATGTGTATCTGTTACCAAGTTTTAAGGTACATACAATTTGTAAGTTGCTCATTTTACTCAGTATTCTTTTCATGTTATAACACTGCCATAATTTAAAATAGCTACCTAATACATACTTAATCAAGCACATGAGTATTAAGTTTTACTATGTATTTTCTCAGTGTTGCATATTTAGGCCTTCTTCACTTTTCTACTACTACAAAAATAAAAGGAAAATTTTCGTGCTTTTATTAAACAACCAAAATTCCAAGTTTAGATGGGTTCAAATAAATTACATGTTAGAATATTAAATTGACAGATATAAACTCAGAGCGATTACTGGCAATTTTTGAAAAAATCATGACATCATGATATTAGAAAGAAATATCTATTAATATTTATAAAGGAAGACAGAGGCAATTTTAGGAAGAAAACTACATGTTAGTAAACTTAAGCTTCAGCAAAACTCCAAGATGGATAATTAGAATCATGAAGAAAACACACATATTGATTACTAAGAGCCAAATATATTCATTGAGTGTAATCTGTCTTTTAATAAAAACAAAGGTTACTTTCATCAAGAAAATCTGAAATAGGTAAGTCAATAAAATATGGGCTAGATAACAGTCCTTGGTGCATTTGTAGCTGGTTAAAGAGTACTGAACAACAGTACTGTTTTTCAACCTATAACATACTATCACTTCATCTTTGGTCTTACACACTATCACTTGAAGGCTATCGTTATTTGCAAATTAACAAATAACAGAATGACTGAAAAATACACCTTATAAAAAATACAATGAAGACCTAGACTTTATGTCCATCAACAGATAACTAGATAAAGAAGTTGTGGTATATTTATACAATGGAATACTACTAAGTCACAAAAAAGAATAAAATAATGCCATTTGCAGGAGCATGGACAGACCTAGAGGTTATCATTTTAAATGAAGTAAGCCAGAAAAAGAAAGAAAAATACTATATGATATCATTCATATGTGGAATCTAAAAAATAGAAAAAAAGAGGACACTAATGAACTCATCTACGAAACAGAAACAGACTTGCAGACATAGTTAACAATCTTAGTTACTAGGGGAAAGGGGGTGGGGAAGGGATAAATTTGGGAGTCTGAGATTTGCAACTGTTAGCGACTCTAGATCAAAAAAAAATCCAAACTTCTTCCGTATAGCACAAGGAACTATATTCAATATCTTGTAATAACCTTTAATGAAAAAATATGAAAACGAATATATGGATGTATACGTATGACTGGGACACTCTGCTGTACACCAGAAATGGACACATTGTAATTGATTGTACTTCAATTAAAAAAATTTTTTTTAAAGACCTAGATTTTAAAATGATCAAGAAAAGCTGAAATAATTAGCTCCCAAATTTAATAATGAAAAGGTTAAGTCCTATTTATAGGTTTAAAAAGTCAAGTACATAAGTAGAATGTGAGGGAAATCTAGCTTCTAATTAATTTATGTGGAAGAATCCTGGAGGTTTTCAAGATATTAAGCCAATGTAAGTTATGTAGTTTTAAAAAAGAGGGGACGGAAGGGTGGCAAATCAAATTTTGACACAAAGTACCCAGAACAAGGGAGGTAACAGTCCCTTTAGATTTTGCATTTGTTATACCATCCCTGAGTATCTTTTTCTATTTGGGACATCATAACAGAAGAGGGACAATTACAAACTGAGATGTATCAAAGACACTTATAAATCATGGATTATTAGGATCATTTGAAGGAATGAAACATGTCTTGCCCAAAGAAGTGGAGAACAAAAAATAATTAATTATGTCCAATTGTTTAAAGGGTTGTGTAATTTGAAAAGGAAAAAGCTTATAAGTAAAATTTCCAGAAAGGCCAATTCTAGCTCAGCACAAAGAATGTACAAATTTAAAAAAATTAAACACTATCAAACCAAAGCAGACTTATTCATGGAGTAGTGAGCTTCTAATAACCAGAAGCAATCAAGAATCTAGATGAAAACTAAGTTGACAGATCTGTCACTGAAGGATCCCATTTCTAGCTCTGGCAAGGGGTTGTTCATAAAATATTAAAGATTCTTTCCAAGATTCAAATACTTTATGCCTTAAGCAACTTAATATTTAAGATAAGCAAGATTAAGCCAAACTTTTCATAAACATAGCTACTACTTTTGCATAAATGAAAGCAAAAAAGAGTACTGCTGAATGAATGTTCACGTATCAATCACAAAAGATGGCAGCATCAAAAGTAAAAAGTAGTATCTCCCATTTCAGAGTGAATTAAGTTAACCAAGGCTTGTTCTGCTTGGCAGAAATAAAACCACATGGGAGACTTCTGTGGCACAGAATTTCTGTAATCCATAGATCTTTTAACTCTTATAGTGAAAAAGTAAATGTAATTTTGTGAGAATAAGAAATACTACAAAATTAAATCAACCTAACCATAAACACAAAGCATTCTAATACTTGGAAAAATACGTAAGAAATTCAAAGTTAAGCTAAATAAAGTATCTTAAAACATTTTTTCCAATTTTTCTTAATCATTTCATTGCTTGCGCTCTTGAAAACTTGAATAAGGTATCTATTCAATTCTATTTCTTTAACTTTTTAATTTTCATTTCTGTCTGGCAAACATCTGTTTCTTGTGTAGCACAGGTCAACAAGGTTCTCCAATTATTTCCCCATTATCTCCTTGTTTGTCAAAAACTCAACAACATGGAAGCTGAATTTTTCAACTAACAAGGGGTATTCACAATTTCCATTAAGTATAATATAATAGCTATTTTGGTTATTTTAAAAATTAACATATTTTAGGTGATAATCACATACACTAGGTAATAGTCAGATTCAAAATATGGAAAGGCAATACCAAAGTTATCAAAGTTTCATATTTTTTTAAGTACTGATAACTTATGCCAACATTTTGAGAACCCTGAAATATCAAAGTACTAACTACAATGCCAAGTACACTACAATGGAAGAGAGAACTCTACATAAAGACTTTGGCACTAAAGTGTTTTCTTTGAATTACTAACAAATTATGATTCATTTAAAATGAATTTTCCTTCCTTTTTAATATATTATAGGAGAATTTGAAATTATTTTGCAAAAAAGGACAGAGAAAACGAATACTCATAACCTAATTTCAGGTTAATAACCACTCATATAATTTTGTTACACTTCCTTTAAATAAAGTCCCTCTCCTCTAAAGCTGTCTTTTTTTTTTTTGAATTTTGGTTGATTTGCAATGTTGTGTTAGTTTCAGGTGTATGGCAAAGTGATTTGGAGATATATATATATATAATTATACATATATAATTTTTCAGATTCTTTTCCATTATAGATTGCAAGATATTGAATACAGTTCCCTGTACTATACAGTAGACTCTTGTTGTTTATTTTACAAACAGTAGTGTGTATCTGTTAATCCCAAACTCCTAATTTATCGCTCTCTCTACTAAAGCTCTATTTTCTTAACTCAGGTGAGTTCCTGTTTCACTGAGGACTTCTCCCTCTAAACGGATGAAGCAATGAAAGTCCCAAGGCTAAGTGGGAAAGGAAAACACTAAGGCACATTAGTGATGTCCAGAAGCTTTGCTTAAGTTTATCTCTGTAGACAGAGGAACACTTAACTAATTAGACTCTTCATGGATAATAAAGATTCCTTCCAGGACCTTAGTTTCCTTCAAAGTTTCAGACAGCCTGTAAGCTCTATGGGCAAATAAACTTCTCTGGGACTCCTGTGGATTTAGTAGTGTTTTATAGCTTTTGAAACATTCTTTTTCCTTAGAGATCTGAAAGCTTCCCTGACTACCTATTTTTAGGAGCTTTTTAAAGCAGAACCAGTTTTCCTCATTTAAGGAATCCTTAGGATCATCTTTCCTGCTTCTCATCACATTTAGGTCAAATTATATTTTATATTTTAACTTTGAGTAGTATTCTACTTGGCTTTGGATAATATGAGCTTATTTGAAAAATTACATTATTTACCTAAAAAAAAAAACATTTGAATGGTCATGGAATCATGCATGTTTCTACTGTGATGGGAAGAAATGCTACATAAAGAAGAAATTGCTAGCTAAAATACAACAAATTAATGAATATAATAAAGAAGTGAACTCACAGATATAGAGAACAAACTAGTGGTTACCAGCAGGAAGAGGGAAGGAGGGAGGAGCAGTATAAGGGTGGGGAATGGGAGGCACAAACTACTGGGTGTAAGATAGGTTCAAGGATGTACTGTACCACACGGGGAACACAGCCAACATTTTATAGTAACTATAAATGGAGTATATAACCTTTAAAAATTGTGAATCACTAAATTGTATACCTGTAACATATAATATGTATCAACTGTACTTCAACAAAAAAAAAATTTTAAAGGAAGCCAATTGCTTATGAAACAGATTTATCAATGAGTGAACTCTCCATTACCACTTGCTTTGCTAGAAAGGAGGGAATTTTCTCACCGTTCTCTTACAGTAGTGAAATAGATGGAGCTTATTAGGCTTCATTATGTTTATTACTATATTAATTGGTGAAGAATCCTGAAAGGTATACTTTACTTCCAGAGCTTGAAGTTGAAGGCATAGAATGGTGTTAGCCAAGTCTTAAAACTGTGGTTCTCAAGGGTAGTCCCTGTCCAGCTGCATCAACAATATAAAGGAACTATTTTAAAATGCAAATTCTCAGGCTCCACCCCTACTTGAATCAGAATTTCTAAGGGTGGGTGGGCAGCTAGCAAGAGTATTTTACCAAGTCCTTGGATAATTCTGAAGCACCTTGAAGTTTGAAAACCGATGGCTTATAGCAAGTGTTCTTAACCTCTTTGGGGTCAAAGTAATCTCGGGGTCTGATGCAAGCTGTAGCTCCCCAGAAACATAAAAGATAAAAATTTGCACCACAATTTCAGGGGTTTCCAAGATCATTTGGAGATCCTTTTAAGAATATACATTTCTAAGCCTTCACCCTGGTCATCTACTGAATCAAAAACTCTGAGGATGGGGCACTTTATTGTAAATATTTTTAAAACTTCATAGTTTAAAATCTTTCCCCCACTGTATCAACATCTCCACAAACAGGCTGTAAGTAACCTGTCCAGGTGACCATGTGCACCAAGTTGATAAGACTGACCTCTGCCACAAGTTCCCTTTCCTGTCTTCCCCTGACCATGACTTAGGAACATTCAAATGCATCTATGAAATCCTTTTGGCTCCTTTTCTTATGCAATCCAACATGAATCCCCTAAGAAAGGCTCTAGGATATAGGCCCTTCTGCTCTCTTGGCTCCTCACCTGTTTGGTCGAGTGTACTCCCTTGTGGCATACAGTGACTTTATCTTTTTAGGGCCTCTGAATCTATAATAAACTTTGTTTTCATGTGCCTTTCCTGTGCCTGCATCATAAAATAAAAGAACACAGAACAGGCCCAGGAATTCCTAGTTTTAAAATGCTATCTGAGTTAAATCTGAGGTTGAGTCAGCTTTGGGAACCACTGCTTCAGGGATCCATGCATCTTGTTTGAGAACACCTGACTTAAATACATCTCAGGATAGAGTGCCATAGTCAGTCTCCTTGTCACTTTGCTATCTCAACCTCCTACTCTCTCAGAAGCACAGGGTCTTTAAACAGCTCACCAGTAGCTTACATTGGAAAGTTGCTCAGTCTCAATACGGAGATATGAGAACCATGTAGATATCAACTTCACAAACCAGGTCTTCAAATTCAGGTAACTTAGGGGTAGTGGAGGATAAGCTTTTTGGTTTATGCAGAGACACACCCATTTAAAGATGCCTTTGATTCCTAAAAATATCAAGTAGTGAAAGCAGCAGGTTCATGAAGAAGCAATGCTGCTTCCCTAAATTAAATGAAAAGGAGAACATAGTCCAGAGAGTAAGCAATATAACCACAAAGGTAGTTTCCTCTTGATGCTTAAAAAAGATGAGGATTCCAATCATTGCTGTTCCCTACTTTCTTTTACTCAGTAGGAGGAACAAAGAGGGAGTTCCTCAAGAGAAGATATAAACAAGCAGAAGTGTAGTTAATCATTCAACAAAAGATTACCAAGCTGATTAAAACTGCCTATGAAGCAGCCAAAAAAAAAAATTCCCAGGTCACATGGAGTATGAACCACGAATGAGTTGGCTTAAGATAATGTTCCAAGGAGGTGAAGGCCCAAAATTATATTATAGACTTCTATCACATATGATCATTTGTACCAATTTGGGGAGGGAGAAGATAGGGGACACTAAGGTTAAGCGTCCTATCCTGGTATCTAGAAAGTACACATGAAGTTATAATTTAAGGTGCTCATCTTTAGAAAAATATATTAAAGGTACTCATTTGCAAATATAAAGCATAAAACATCCACTAATAGTGAATCAAGCTCTCAAATTACATGCTTTGATTATTACAAAATCATAATCATTAATTATTCATTTAGTTAGCAAACATTTGTGAAACACCTATAATGTGCAACCTATTCAACTGTGCATACTATATACAGAAAGTAAGAATTATCAGTATTTTATTTTCCTTGGCATCTTACCTCGATAATAAAAGAACTGCTCTTGTACAATGAAATTTAACAAGAGTAAATGTTAAATCTCCAGTTTAGTTTCCAAAAAACTACTACTTAAGTATGGTGCAACACACACTCCCAACTCATTCCTCACAGGCATACATTAGTATAATATGTGGTAAAACTTGCTTGGCAGCTTGTGATGCAAAAAAGGACTAAGGAGTTTTATTCATTTTACAAATATTCCCTGAAATACCTACAATGTGTTAAGCACTGTCCCAGAAATTTTGGATGATGCAAAGATGAAGCTAAACAGAAACCCTGTATGAGGCAAGAACGTACTGTGATGTGAAAGCTAAAACTGCTGTTGTAAGTGTTCCAAATATGTGAATAACAGTCCCAAAGACTGAGATGATTCAAATGAAAATTAAAGGCATCTCATTCAGAAAGATACATATATTAAAATATAAACAAAAATAGATGACTTGGATAGCAAAGGTCTGTTTAAATTGGGTCATATTAGGACTGTTAAAGGAATTAGAAATGCTAAGCCTAAGGTCTTTATTATACTTTAATATATACGAAAAACTTGACATATCTTGTTCAGGAGCAGAGGATCTCGACCTGGGTTCAAAAAAGAAAAAAAAAAGCCTTCAAGGGGTCTAGAAAGTCTTTGAAATTATTTGTTAAAAATTTATGAATATGAGCATTGTTTTTTCCTGGGAAAAGGGTTATTGATAGTTTCTATCAGATTTTCAAAGGACTCCCTGACCCAAAAGATTTAAGAAACAGTGCCTAGAAGATAAACTAGGTTCAATGTATGGAAGTTGTGTATAGCCAGATTTTGGCTCAATGTTAGGAAAAGCTTTACGACAACTTGAGCTATGCAGTAATGGGATGAGCTACCTTACGAAGTAGTAATATCTCAGAAAGAAAGCACTCATTCATGCAGAGGATATTCATTTACATAGGATACTATGATGTCAGAAGCCGTGGATATACTTCCAAACCTGTCAGAGTAATGATTCCAAAAGATATTTGTTTTGAAATTTTAAATCATATTTAAGAACAAGAGTTTTCAATGTTTATCAAAAGAATATTACAGGCTAAAATTATTCTTACCTAAGAATTTTATTTATGGGTAGGAGGTATATGGCATAGTAAATTGCTGTAAATGTGTTGGTGACACCCATTATGGCCTTATGTGTTCTCTGTCAAAAATATAAAAGATGAAAGGTGCAGATGCTCAGCAAGTCTTTGGTGGATTATACTTGGTGCCAGGCTTAGTTACTCCTGCAAAAGTAGACATGTATTGAGTCCACCCAGCCCCATCCCTCCACTGAGTTCCTTAGCTCACATACTACTCTGGTCCTTAAAGTTATGTTATTTGCAAGGAAGGCTGTTTGGCACCAGACAGACAAAAGAACTTGTAAAACTCAGAAGTGAGTGCTATGGTCCTTCCTCCCAGTGTGTTAGCCAACCTCGTATCTTTCCCCTTCTTTATTCTTTTTTATTCATTTTTAAAATTTTTATTTCATTGAAATGTAGCTGATTTATAGTATTACTTTCAGGTGTACAACAAAGCAATTCCTATAGTTACACATATTCTTTTCAGATTCTTTTCTATTATATGCTATTACAAGAAACTGAATATAGTTCCTGCGCTATAGAGTAGGTCCTTGTTGTTTATCTACTTTATATATCATAATGTGCATCTGTTAATCCCAAACTCCTTATTTATCTCTTCCCCCCATCTCCCCTTTGGTAACCACAGTTTATTTTCTACGTCCACGAGTCTATTTCTGATTTGTCCCTTTCTTTATTTTTAAATAGACTTTATTTCTTAAAGGAGTTGTAGGTTCACAGTGAAATTTTGAATGAAAAATTCAGAGTTCTCATACAGCCCCCTACTCCCACACATGCACAACCTCCCTTATTATGAGCATTCTGAAACAGTGATACATTTGTTTTAATCAATGAATGTACACTGACACATTATCATCACCAAAGTCCAGGTTTACATTAAAATTCACTCTTGTTGCTGCACATTCTATGGGTTTGGACAAATGTATGACACATAACCATCATTAGAGTATAACACAGAACAGTTTCACTGCCCTAAAAATTCTTCATGCTCTGCATATTCATCCCTCCCACCCCCAACACCACTGATCTTTTCACCATCTCCATAGTTTTACCTAAACTAGAACAGTTGGAATCATACAGCATGTAGCTTTTTCAGACTGGCTTCTTTCACTTAATAATACTCATTTCAAATTCCACCATGTCTTTTCATGGCTCATAATTCATTTCTTTACAGTGATGATATATTTATATATTCCATTGTCTGGATATGCCACTTTATTTATCCATTCACCCACTGAAGGACATTTGGTTGCTTCCAAGTTTTGGTTACTACAAATAAAGCTGCTATACATCCATGTACAGGTTTTTGTATGAAAATAAGTTTTCAACTCATTTGTAAAACACCAAGGAGCATGATTTGTTGGATCATATTATAAGAGTATGTTCAGTTTTGTAAGAAACCGGTAAAATGTATTCCATAGTGGCTGTATCATTGTGTATTCCTACCAGCAATGAATGAGTTCCTCTTGCTCCATATCCTTGTCAGCATTTGGCGCTGTCAGAATTTTGGATTTTTTTCCCATTCTAGCAGGTGTGTAGTGGTACCTCCTTGTATAAATTTGTAATTCTCTACTGACATCTAATGTTGAACATCTTTTCACATGCATATTTGCCATCTGTAAATCTTTGGTGAGCTATCAATTGCCCAATTTCTTAACTGGTTGTTTGTTTTCTTACTGTTGAGTTTTAAGAGAGTTCTTTGTATATCCTGGACAACAGCTACGACTGAGTCCCCCTAAAACCAAGTTCTCCTGCCAAGTTTGTGATTAACCTTGTTCTCTATCCAACACTTTGTTGCCTATGCTGTCCCTTACCTGTTCACCACAGGATTGAAGAGTATCAAAGGAAAGGGCAAACTGAAACCAAGCAAGATCCTGTGAAAACCTTGCGGGGCACAGGAGTTTTTCTGCTCTCTCCATTTGTCTGTAGAAAAAAGGCTTTAGTCTCCTAGGCCTGCCTGAGTTTCAAAGAACTGACACAAGGAGTTAGTAATTAGGGAAGTGAGGGAATGCAGAAACAAAAAGAAAAGCAGTCAAGAAACAATAGTATCATCAATAAAACAGTCCTAATTCCTCCTGAAGGGATATACATAACAATTGGATGCATATCTTTGAGTTGTTCTGCAGGAACTAATAAGATTCCCGCCCAGATAGAAGATGGTGACTACATGTTGACAGCAAGCACGTAGACCCCAATCTGGCTGGAACAAGAAGGCTGATGGTTAAGATTCCTGAAATAGCACAAAGTTACCTCACCACCAATGAATCAGAAGAAAGTCATGCACCCTGGAGCCCTCACCCCAAATGTTGCCTTTAAAAACTCTTCCCTGAAAGCCATCAGGGAGTTCGGGTGCTTTGACCATGAGCAGACTGTTCTTGCTTGGCCCTGCAATAAACCTTTCTCCCCTCCAAACTGTTTGACCTCACTGTTCTGTTTGGCACACAAACGTGGGTTCAACAACACAGTCTTTAATTAGATATGCCTTTTGTAAATACTTTTCTCCTAGTGCATGGCCTGTCTTCTCATTCTCTTAATCTCCTTACTTGTTGCTATACGTATTTAACTGACACAATAACTCTGTAATTCTGGTATTTTAATATAATCTGTGCGTCTTTCTTTTGCACAGACTCTGGGAGACTTTAGTCTTCCAATTAGTGCACATGGAAGGTACCACTGTATCAAGAGTAATTTCTTACACAGTACTAGTAAACTTCAGCTCAGCTATCAAAAATTCAGAACTAGGGAAGTTTAAATCATTGTACTCCTCAGTTAATTCTTCTGCAGTCATGTGAAGAAGTTTTCTTATGGTTTATTCATATAAGAATTTCATAAGAGAAAATAAAACTTTTCTCTCTTGGAAAACTAATAATTTACTTTCTAATTATTCATTTTGCTAGGCACATAATAAAAATCATTTATGATTTGAAGTAAAGAAAAAAACTGATGCAAATTCATGGCTGGAAATGTTAATTAAAACAAAAAATGAGTGAGAGATAGTAAAAACCATTGAGAGTATTCCTTTTCTCTTTTTAGGAATGGCAGGAGTGATCTGTAGTCTTATAAATTAAGGCAATGAGACTTCTAAAAGTAGTTCAGACAAGATAATATAGTTTCTGCCCGCTCTTTCTCTGTTTCTTTGTCTCTGTCTCTTTCATTGTCTCTCTTTTTCGAAGTCATCACCCTTGGAACCCATCCTCCACGCTATGAGGAAGCTTAGAAGCCACATGGAAAGGTCACATACCTAGATCTTAGAAGACACTTAATAAATATCAGTTGAATAAAAGAAAAAGAATAAAAAGATTTCCAGTCAAGATGGCAGAGTGGTAGGACGACTAGCTCACCTCTTCCTGCATCTACAATGAAACCACAACTGAATGCTAAACAATCATGGAAAAAAAGACTGGGAACTTAGCAAAAAGATCTTCTGCAACTGGAAACATAAAGAGGGAACCACAATAGGATGGTAGGAGGGAAGTGATCACAATATAATTGGGCCCCATACCCTCCAGGTGGGCGACCCACAGGCTGAAGAACAGTGAAGCCACAGAGGCCCTCCCACAGGAGTGAGAGTTCTAAGCCCCATGTCAGGCTCCCCAGCCCAGGGTTCCAGCATTGGGAGCAGACCTCAGGACATCTGGTTTTGAAGGCCAGCGGGGCTTGGCTCCAGGAGCCCCATGAGACTGGGGGAAATGGGAAGCACACAAGGAAATTCATGTGTGCCAGGTCCAAGGGCACAGGCTGTGATAGCACGGGAACCTGGGCCAGGCCTACCTGCTGGTTTTGGAGGGTCTCCTGGAGATGTAGGGGATGGCTGTGGCTCACCCAGGGGACACGAAAGCTGGTGGCAGACATTCTGGGAGTGTTCATCTATATGAGCTTTCCTGGACGCTGTCATTTTGATTGTATCATTAGCAACAAGACCTAGGCCCACCCAACAGCCTGTAGGGAAGCCTCAGACCAAACAACATACAGGGTGGGAACACAGCCCCACTTATCAGCAGACTTCCTGAGCCACAAAGGCCTCTAGGCACAGACTACCCACCAGAGGTCCAGGACAAGCTTCACCCAGCAATAGGCAGGCACCAGCTTCTCCTGCCAGGAAACCTGCATAAACCTCTAGTCCAGCCTCATCCACGAAGGGCCAGATACTAGAAATAAGAGAACAACAATCCCAAAGCCTGTGGAAGGAATCGACAAACACAGGCCAGACTCTACACTGGGACTGGCTGGACCCTGATCCTTGGATGACAAGAGAGGAGTGTACTGCTAGGATGCATAGGATATCTCCCACAGAGGGCCACATCTCCAAGGTCAAGAAATATAACTAACTTATCTAAAAATAAAAACAGAAAGATAGACAATATGAGGTGGCAAAGGAATATCTTCCAGGCCAAGGCACAAGATAAAATCCCAGAGAAGAAATAAATGAGGAGGAGATAGGTAATTTATCTGAGAAAGAGTTTTAAGTAATGATGGCCAAGATGTTCAGAGAACTCAAGAGGAGTATAGATGCAAAGAGCAAAGTTTTCAGCAAAGAGATGGAAAATACAAAGAACACCCAAACAGAATTGAAGAATAAAATCACTGAAATGAGTAACACACTAGAAGGAACCAAGAACAGACTAAATGAGGCAGAAGAATGGATCAGAGAGCTAGAAGACAGATTAGTGGAAATCACTAATACAGAACAAAAAAGAATGGAAAGAAATGAAGATAATTTAAGAGAACTATGGGACAACAATAAACACACTAATATTCGCATTATAGGGGTCCCAGAAAGAGGATAGAGAGAGAAAGGACCTGAAAAAATTGTTGGAGAGATAATCACCGAAAACTTCCCCAACTTGGGAAAGGAAACAGTCACCCAAGTGCAGGAAGTGCAGAGAGTGCCACACAGGATGAACCCAAAGAGGAACCCAAGGAGGCACATAGTCATCAAATTGACAGAAATTAAGGATAAAGAGGAATATTAAAATTAGCAGGAGAAAAGCAACAAATAACATACAAGGAAACTCCCATAAGGTTATCAACTGATGTTTCAGCAGGAACTCTACAGGCCAGAAGGAGTGGCAAAACATATTTAAAGTGATAGAAGGGGAAAACTTACAACCAAGAATACTCTATCCAGCAAGGCTCTCATTCAGATTTGAGGGAGAAACCAAAAGCTTCACAGATACACAAAAGCTAAAAGATTTCAGCACCATCAAACCAGCTTTATAACAAATGGTAAAGGAACTTCTCTAGTCATCAAACCATAAGAAAAGAGAAAAGAAGAAAGAGAAGAAGAAGGAAAAAAAAAAAAAAAGACGAACAAAAGATTGCTTTGGCTGTTCGAGGTCTTTTGTGGCTCCTTATAAATTTTGGAATTGTTTGTTCTAGTTCTATGAGGAATGTCTTGAGTATTTTGATGGGGGCTGCATTGGATCTGTGCATTGCTTTGGGTAGTGTGGCCATTTTGATAGTGTTGAATCCAAGAGCACAAGAAATCTTTCTATTTCTTTGTGTCATTTCGGTCTTTGGAGCATAGGTAACCTCCTTCGTTAAGTTTATTTCTAGGCATTTTGTTGTTTTTGATGCAATGCAAATGTTTATGCCAGTTATAAAATACTGGTTTTTGAATTGAAAAAAAAAGTGAATGAAGGGCCACAAATGGAAAATATGCCATTGTCTTTTGGGTGAGTTGTATTCCAGTACATATATATATGTTGCATCTTCTTTATCCATTCAACTATTGATGTGCACTTTTCTTGGCAATTGTAAATTATGTTGCTGTTAATAGCGGGGTGTATGTATCTTTTTGAATTAATTCTTATTTTGTGGTTGGCTTTATTCCTTTGATAACTATGTAAGTTTAAAAAGCTAAAGCTCTAAATGTTCTTAGAAACAATGAACAGTACATATATGTAAATTAAAAAATATATGTGCAGTAAAAAAAAAAAAAAAAGAAAGAAATGAGCTACCAAGCCATGAAAGACATGGAAGAAACTTAAAAGACATATTACTAAATGAAGGAAGCCAGTCTGAAAAGGCTACAAACTGTATGATTCCAACCAAATGACATTCTGGAAAAGGCAAAGCTACAGAAACCATAAAAAGATGGTGGTTTCCAGGGGTTTGGGGAGAGGGAGGGACGGAGGGATGAATAGATGGAGCACAAAGGATTTTTAGGGCAAGGAACGTATTCTGTATGATACTGTAGTGGTGGCTACATGCCATTATGCATTTGTCAAAACCCATAGAATATACAACATCAAGAGTGAACCCTAATATAAACTATGGGCATCGGTTGATAATAATGGGTCCATGATGGCTCATGGATTGTACCAAATATTCCACACTAATGAAGGATGTTCAGGGTAAGAGAGTATATATGTGTGGGTGGGGAGGGCTATGTACAAATTCTCTATTTTCTGTTCAATTCTGCTGTGAATCTGAAATTGCTCTAAAAAAAAGACTATTAATATAATTAATTAATTAATTAAGATAATGAGCAATGACTTGTTTTCATGAATAGTGACTGGTGCTACCTGATAGATGATATTTAGATTTGTTTATAGTTTAAAAGTATTTGTAAGTTAAATCTTGTTGCGATAAAGCTCCAAAAAATGGTTAAAAAAATTTCCTTAATTCTAAAGTAAATATTACTGCAGCTGATACTAAAGTTAGTGGGTACTGGTGTAATCTCAAAAAAAAATTTTTTTAATATAGCCTTCAATACAATAGTATTTATTATAATAAGATATTACATGAATATAAAGTCACAGATGTCACAATTATTTTTAAATTATGGCATTTTTAGACATGTCATTCATTATTCAAAACCCTGATTACAGAGTAAAAATTCTAAGATGACTGTCTCTATCGCTTACAAAATTTAACAAATTATAATAAATGCATTAAAATCACAGAATATATAAAATGAAAGATTAATGACAGATGTACAAAATTAAATATGTACCTTTTTCACATACAGAGATAGTAAACAGGATAATACTTTGAATATATATAAATTACATGAATGTTCTAAGTAGCAGTAAAAGCAACTTTAGGCCAAGGGGAAAATACTCATAAAGAAAGGGCTACAGGCACAAATTAGACTGCCAGGGAACTCTAAAAATTTATTAAAATTTCTGAAATTTCTGGAAATTACACTGGAAAAAATGTAAAACTGGTTGAGAAAAAGCTCTTGGGGTTGTACTATAGGGCAAGCAAGACTCCATACCGGCAAGATAGAAACAAGATCTAATAGGACTTGCCCATCTCTAATGTGTATGATTCCCTTGAGATGTTTATGGGAAGAATAACATATACAATGTTACAAAATGCTTGCAATTTTGTTGTTAACATAAAATCATTTATATTCAGGGTTGGAATTCATTTTGCAATAAAAAGACCAAAATGAATAAATGACTGGCTACAAAAATTTAATTAATGAGCCCATGAAAACAGTACTAGCAAGGTAAAGAATCAATAAGAAGTTTTCTTTTTATTAGAGATAATTAATCTTGCGGAAGAACACTAAATATATTAGCTACTAATTTGTGGGATCATTTCCAAATACTATTAGTCATTTAGTAAGAAAAATCTGATCAAAATGATAACTTTTGCAGTATTTTTAAACTGAGCGGAACCCTATGGGGTCCCCACAATTACAAAGGCTCCACTATGTCCTCTGCCTCTTGTATATAGAAAAGCTGAAATCTCCTAGACATCCCTGAGTCACAAAAAGAGCAGGCTCAAGCAGTTAAAAATTAGGACAATGGCGTCACAGAATCTTTCACTGTCACATTCCTAAGTTCTTTTATAAATACTATAACTGCCGCCAGAGGGAAAAAGCTAACTGCATGGTGACCAGACTGTAGCCATGACATAAGCTGCTCCATCTTGAGCAATACTGAATCTATATTCACCACAATTCCAAGAACTAGACTCAAGAGAAAAGGATTAACACTCTTGCTCATAACAGTCTATATCTTTGTGGGCATCAAAATAACTGCAGCTTTTTCTGCCCATATGTGTAAGCAGGCAACTAAAACTGTAGGCAAAGAGATGCTACAGACCCACATTGACATCTTCCACTCTGAAACTACGGTGCCCTACATCAGCATAAAGAAGTAACAGGAGACAGACCTTCACATATAATTCCACAGAAATGGAATGGTGCTCTGACACTAGGGATTTGTAAGCAGCTTTTATGGCAGAAAAGAGCTCTTTGCAGTAAAGAGTTCTCTACAGGAGGCCCCTTTAACCTTGTCACTTTAGCAAAGCCATATTGTAATTAATCTTAAACCAGGCATCCCCCATGTTCTACTGATCTCTGGCTCAAGCACACACACCTTTCAACTCTTTTGATCACACAATACCTTGCCTAACCTCTTGGCTCTTTCCTTAGATCAAAGGAATAGAAATGAAGAATAAGTAATTAACAGATGACCAGATCTCTTCCCAAGCTTCCCTCTTCAGTAATCTCTTGAACAAACTGTTTGAATGAGATAGCGTCTAAAGAAAGGTCTCAAAGGATTTGACAAGTCTGCATGCAGAGATGGTGATGAATCTGACCCCCTATTTTAATGATTAACTGAGATTAATTCCCTTTTTCCGTTTAAAAAGTTTCATGGCAAAGCAGAATCATGCGAGTTGATTCTGGTACACAAGTCCACCTTCTCCCTAGATTGCTGTCTTTCTGATTAAAGTAACTTTCTGTTTCTACTGGCACGTGCTTCTAGGTACTGACTTTCAAGCGACAAGCAATACTCTGGTTTCTCTTCCGATGGTATAAATCTTTTGCCTTTTTTCAAGCAGCAAGCAGTCAGACTGAGTTCAGTAACATTGTTGCCCCTTTCTCTATAATAAAGCCTACTTGAAAGACTAATCTTTTAATGTTTCTCTTTTTCTTTCCTCTTTCTATCTTTGTGGGGGAAGGGGAGAGTGGGATAGAAGGGAAATACACACAGACATAAAATATTTGTATTTCCATTCTATATGTTAATTCCCACAGGTCTGTTTTAAAGAATTGTCATCCTAGTCATTCCCACAGACTAACTGACCACTAGGATCTATTTAAGTTTATGGGATAATTCACACAGGACAAATATCACATCATACTAATCTTCTATAAACACTAATATAATAATATATTACGCCAAATCCACTTCATAGTCCATCATTTATTAACACGATATAAGACCACCTACCATTCTTAAACCCTTCCTCAGAGCCAAAGTCCACCTCTAATCTAGCCAAGTATTTTTTTCCAGCATAATCAAACTCTCCAATCCTCCTAATCAAGAATAATCACTTCCACTATTGTTATTTTAGAACTAATCCCCCAAAATAAATTACTTCCTTGACTTTTTACTGTAATGGTGTCCTTGTCACCAAATCTTAACTAAAATAGAACCTGGCCACACTATATTCATTTATCTAGCCATCAAATCCACCAACAAATATCTGAGGATAAGCAGAGTGTAGAACCAAACATCTCCTGTTCTCACAGAGCTTTCAATCCAGTGGGGTGGATAAACAATAATTACTACTTTCCTAGCCATATTCTGAAGTGAAGACCTCTCTTGTTTCTTTTAGTTACCACTTATGGTCATGCTACCACACTCTCTCAGGTGCTACAACACAGATGAAAACACTTAACATTTGTTTTTCCTGCTTTATGGAAAAACACGTAATATAGTCAATGCATTCCTTGTCATTAAAATACGACCTCATGATAAAAATCTTCAAGTCATCCTAGTTTTACAATCCAGCATGATCTACCTTTTCATTTCTGCATACCCTTGAAACTATTCTCTTAAGGTAACGGCTCACTTACTGCTAAATTCTAGTCTCTTTTCAGTCCTCAACCCTACTTAACTCAAAAGCATTTCATAGTAAAGTTTTAGAAACTTACTCCTCCCTTGACTCTGAAAATGTCGTATTCTGAGCCTTTTCTCCTACCTCTCTGATATCATTTCAGTCTTTTCCAGCTGGCTCCACTCCTTCCCCCTTAAACATGGATGTGGCTCAAGATTAAATCTATCACTTAAGTCTGAGCATCTCATGGCTTTAAATATTATCTACACGCAGAAAACTGCCACATGTATGTCTCTTGTTTATGACCTTTCTCACTGTACCAGTTTAGTTCTTTTCAATTTCTTAATTGGCCTCTGGCATTTAATCTGTCTCTTCCACAATGATCCTAAAACAAATCTAAGTCATTCCCTTGCTCAGATCACTTTGGTACTGCATATAGAGAGGTGGCTAATCTTCACCTTACAGATGCACTCCCTCTTCTGCCTCATTTTCCACTACTTCCTTTCCCTAGTTATGCATATCTTATATCCTTAAGCAATCTGTGTTCTTTCTCATTTATTCTCCTCTGAATTAGCTCAAGCTATTTCCCCACGTTCATCTGTTAAAACCCTTTCAAGACATAGTTCAAGAAGATTTTTCTATGATTATTCAGATATCAGCAGTCAAAATTAATGTTTTCCTGCCTCATATACCCATTGATATTTATATAGACTTCTATTGTAACACAATAAAGTAGCTTTAACTGATTATTTATTTATCTCCACAAAATCTTGAGCTCTAGGTCAGATGTCTTCATATTCATTTCTGTATTTCCCATAGTATCTAACAAAATATTTGCACAACAAAGACTATCATTAAATATTTGTTTTAAAAAAGTTCTAAAATTGAGGGTCTTTCGGGAAAACACATTCAAACAGCTCTTAGGAAATTTGTTTTTAAGAGGTGCTACTGTAACAAGTTTATACTGTATAGCACAGGGAACTACATTCAGTATCTTGTAGTAACTTATGGTGAAAAAGAATATGAAAATGAATATATGTATGTTCATGTATGACTGAAGCATTATGCTGTACACCAGAAACTGACACATTATAAACTGACTTCAATAAAAAAAAAATACAAAAAACAAAACAAATAAAAAAGATGTGTTATTGAAAATGTAGAACTAATCTGTTAAAGCCAACATGCAGTTTTATGTAAGGTTACTGTTTAAGATAGTGCCACATCCATCTTGAAGTCACCAAGTTCAAAAGGGTAATAAGCTGTTAGAGATTCTTCCTGGAACAGTAAGAAATCTCCAAAAATTAGTGTAGTATTTAGAAAAATTCTGAGGGCAGCCTTAAGTATTACAAACTGAAAACTTGAATAATAAATTAAGTGCTTCAAGCTCATGAGCTCTTCCTTCATGGGTTTCTTTCTTGCTCAGATTCCATACAGGCTCACTAGTTAGCCTACTGATCCAAGAAAGAAGTAGCTTTCATAAAATAAAAATTTAAATTTCAGTTAAATTTCATGAGAAAGCTTCCTTATATGCAAAAACCCTACAATTTACTTCCAATGTGTCAAAGGACAATTTTTAAATGTTTAAGTCAGTAAGTAAATTTGGTTAGCAGACCTGATTGTTATTTGCAGTAGTTATGTTCTATACAGTCACCACAAACCTGAACTACTAAATACTGAGCCACTGGCTCCTAGTAGAAATACAGAAGTAGGATCCTGGAGCCTTTGGTCACAACATTTTCATCAACCTATCAACATACAACCTTTTCTTACGTGTGTTCTTGCTTCAAGACACCTTATTTAATATATACTGTTAATTTCATTAACACTGAAATCAAAGGCAGTCACACTGTAACTCCAGCTTGAAAGAAGCCTACCCAGCTTTATCATTTATGAAATGATTTGCTTCTGATATAAAAATTTAACATTATTGTTTTTTTTAATTCTCCTGAATTTAGTGGGAAAAATAGACTGGCTGGACTACTGCTTCAGCTATGAATATGGCACAAAGTTATCCCCTAGGAAAGTTAAAGCCGTATTAGTAATTTTGAAAAAACTTGTATATACTATGAGAAAAAAGTAAACTTTCAAACATAAGAAATAATGGCAACTTTTAAGGCATCTGTTTCTTCATTCCCATTTTCATTTTCAAAAGTCCAGGGGAAAAGATAAAATGAACTATGAGAACTGAGCCAGATCATTTCAGAAAATGAGAGCATGTCTAAAAGGAAGAGATCAGACAGTTAAAATTTTCTCGTATCTTTAAAATAAAAGTTGGACAAAATGACTTTTAAAAAAGTCCATTAAACTGCTCTAAAACTATAGGAGACTTTTTTCCCATGGACCATTAGGGCCATGATGGCAAGCTCTGCTGTATCTCTGGTGAATAATTCTGTGTTTCATCATGCCCATGTATTACAGACTTGACATTCTGAAGGATAAAGGGTTTAGTTTATAAAGCTAATACGTAAGTCTCACTGAAAGGACTTCTAATATAACCTCAGCAGAGAAGAGAATGAGATTGTAGGGAGAAATAGGCAAAGGAATAAGGAAACAGGAAAAGGCGAGAAAACAAACAAAAAAGGTCAAAATGAGACATTAAATTGCAATATATGATGTAAATTACAAAACCATGAACTATTTTAAATTTCTATTTTATAAATTTCCTATGGCTGCTATAATGAAATGGCTTTAAGCAACAGGAATTTATTGTCTATTCTGGAAGCGAGAAGTCTGAAATGAAGGTGTTTACAAGTCATGCTACCTCTGAAACGTGTATGGGAATATTTCCTTGCCTTTTTCTAGTTACTGGTAGTTTGCCAGCAATCTGTGTTCCTTACAGGTGCATCACTCCAATCTCTGCCTCTATTATCTTTGTATTTGTATCTACTTTCTCTCTTATAAGAACACTAGTCTTATTGGATTAGGGTCCACCCTAATAACTTCATCTTAACTTGATCACATCTACACAGACACTATTTCCAACCAGGTCACATTCACAGGTATCATGTGTCAGGGCTTCAAAATGTCTTTTTGGGGAACACATTTTAACACAAAAACATATTAGTTCCAAATATTTATATACCTGAAGTGTTCTTGTCACATCACTAAAAGACAGAATGCCATATTTGTTATAATAATCTTTTTAAATCATTAATCAATAATCTATATATTAAGTAAACATACTCTGTAATGTCAAGAACCATTCTAGAAATTATGCAATATGAAAAATGTTTAGAAATCAACATGACATCTGAATTATTATATCTTTAAACACTAAAACTGGATTTCCTATTATAGTGTCCATTTTAAAATGGATACTTCACAACAGAACAGAGCTCATCTCTGTTTCAAATGCCCTATAAATATATATCCACTGTATTATTGCTGCCTATAGTTTTTTTAATAAAATAAGACTAATTTACAATCTTCCCTTCAGCAAACATATAAAAATAAAAAAAAAAACAATTACAGATAATCAAATAATGTCAATTTCTGAGAATTCCAAAAAGCTCTACATGAATGCCAATAACCTGCACTCATAATTCAAAAATGTCAGCAAAATCGTCTCCACAAGAAATAGAAAGAAAGCTTCTCAAGAAACCCAGTCTTCTTGAATTTTCAGTTTTCTGTAGATAATTAAGTCTTCAAATTATATCACTAATAATAATGATTCTGGTCCTTTATTTAAGTTATGTCTTAACAAAGACATGTAGACTGTGGGATAAATTCCTAGAAGTGACTGTCTGAATTAATAGGTATGCATTAGAATTGCTGATAATATGCATTTCCTAAAGAAACAAAGAAGTATACAGTACATTAAACAAATGTACTACTGAAATGTCTACTCCACTGGACAGTCATTACACTTCAGTGAATAAAAAACATCCAACCAAATATCTAAGGTAATATGTTAATTCAGTCTGGTCAGAGAGCTCTGTAATTTATTCTACTCATGAGGCCAAGGTAGCTTTGTATGTTTGGTTTCACAGCCACAAACTACCCTCTAAAATAGTCAGCATAGTCATCAAAAGCACACTAAAACTACTGATGATGTATCTGTACCAAAGGAAAAGGAAGGCTATCTTTGTCTGTACATAAAAAGAATTTTGCACATCTTTCAAATTTGCTACTTTAGAAAATGATATTAAAGTTTGGAGAACTTGAAAAAAAATGTTCTGTCAAATGGAGGATACTTTTATAAAACCATCTTTTTCACATAAACAAATAACTTTGCTAACTATTTTCTTCTCTGAATCTTAAATGAAGATCATCTAAATAGCATTAACATTGCTTTCAGGATGAAATTTGAGACCTAAGAGAAAAATCATTAAGAAAGAACCATCTATGAACATTGCAAGTTCAGTTTAAAGGCCTCAGAACATTTCCTCCATACCTACCAAAGCATATACTACAGGAAAGGCAATAAAGTAAAATGCTTGAGAATCACTGTCTCTCAGAAACACAAGGTACAAACTTAAAATATATGCAGGGAAACACCTGTTACCCTTTTATTCCAGGAAGGATATCTGATTTCTTAGCCCAGAGGCAGTAAGTTGTAACAAATTCTTATGTTTTTCCCCCAAGATTCTTCATGCATATTCAAGCATGCAGGTATGTACACATAATATACAGACCACATACATAACAATTGTTTTTTTTTCTTTAATTCCATATACTCTGTTGTGCACTTTAAAATTTTTTGCTATATTCTGGAGCCAATTCATTCCCCATCAGTATATACAGAGCTATATCATACTTTTTAATTGCTGGATACATTCTATTCCACTGGATGGATATCATAACCAACTTAATATTTA
The DNA here is from genome assembly GCF_036321535.1 of Camelus dromedarius. Lineage (NCBI taxonomy): Eukaryota > Metazoa > Chordata > Mammalia > Artiodactyla > Camelidae > Camelus > Camelus dromedarius. The sequence goes on along the minus strand of NC_087443.1, from coordinate 38,601,128 downwards.
TGCTGTTTCCATACTATTATACATAAGAAGCCCTGTACTTAAGTGATTTCCCACTAATGCATGTAGACTGCAAGATAAATTTCTAGATGAAAAAATGTGTGAGTTGAGTATGTAATCAGGACTGTACTCCATAATGTTTATATTTAAACATACTCATACCAGCAATGAATGTGGCCATTTCCCCACACACTTTTCAAAACAATGTTATCAAAAATTTTGCTCTTTGTCCAAAAACGATAAATGCTGGAGAGGGTGGAGAAAAAGTAACCCTCCTACACTGTTGGTGGGAATCAAACTGGTGCAGCCACTATGGAGCAAAGTGTGGAGATTTCTCAAAAAACTAAAAACAGACTTACCATATGATCCAGCAATCCCACTCCTGGGCATATATCTGGAGGAAAATACAATTCGAAAAGACACATGTACCCCAATGTTCACAGCAGCACGACTTACAATAGCCAAGACAGGAAAACAACCCAAAGGTCCATCAACAGAAGATTAGATAAAGAAAATGTATATATACAATGGAATACTACCCAGCCATAAAAAGAATAAAACAATGCCATTTGCAGCAAAATGGCTGGACCTGGATATTGTCATTTCTAAGTGAAGTAAGTCAGAAAGAGAAAGAAAAATACCATATGATAATGCTTATATGTGGAATCTTTTAAAAAAAAGGACACAAGTGAACTTATTTACAAAACAGAAACAGACTCACAGACATAGAAAACAAACTCATGGTTACTAGTGGGTAAGAGTGGGAAGGGATAAATTGGGAGTTTGAGATTTGCAGATACTAACTACTATATATAAAATAGATAAGCAACAAAGTTATATTGTATAGCACAGGGAATAATTTTCACTATCTTGTAATAACTTATAATGAAAAAGAATACAAAAATGAATTTATGTATGTATATGTATGACTGAACTACTATGCTTTACTCCAGAAACTGACAACATTGTAAACTAACTATACTTCAATTAAAAAATATATATATAACTGATACACTAAAGATAGTGCTCTGCCTTTACATTTAGAATATTTTTTGGATCTTCTGTAGTTTAGATCCTCAAACTTGTACAGGAACTAGCTGTATGTGAGATGAAACTAGAATACTCTGAAAATGTAAACCCTGACTGACTTTAAGTATCCCAACCACGAAGCCTGCAGAAGAATTTTAACCATCTATAACCTATTCATAATATTGGATATACTGCTGAGATAACAAAGACATTTTTCTGTTTCCCAAACATTCAAGTAAACACCACAATAAACAGATAAATTCTGTGAGTGATTTTAATAATTTAACTAAAATATATCTTCCTGATGCTTCTTCTTAGTACTTACACCTGAAAGGAAGTTATTAAGCACAACATTTCTTTATTTCAATATTTTATAATGGTTGTCATTCACAGTAAATGATTTGGCAGATTCATTTGAATGTTCCTAACATATCCTTTCTTCTAGTTCCTACTCCAGAAGAGAAGCATGAATGCTGATATTCACAAAAATAGTTAATATTTTTTGCTCAATAATTTATTTTTAAAAAGAATGTATGAAAAAATATGTATGTATATGCGTAACTGAATCATTTTGCTATACACTTGAAACTAACGTTGTGAATCAACTACACTTCAATAAAAAAATAAAGAAAACTGAAAAATCTAAAAAGCAGCATGTTTGGAACACCTAGATATTACCTATTTTAGGGTATTTCAATGCTTCATCATAAATACCAAACATATTAAAAATAAGTAGGACAATTAAAAAATAGGTTTAGGTTTCTGGGTTAAGATAGCAAGTTACATACATGCATTTTATTTTAGACCCCCCCCCGAAGTAATACTGAAAACTGAATCTGAGAAATTAGTTTAAAACAGGAAAATTAAGTGACTGTACACATACTAATATCTAAAGGCAGAGACTTCAGCCTTCTTCCCTGCACTTGGTAACCAGATTCCTTACTATGGAGACTGATGATGTCTTCTACCATGCAGAAAGTAACCAATCTGAGTAATGACAACTCAAAATCCTAGTACTGTTTTCATCTACTGACCACAAGTAATCTTCCCAGATCATCATCCCCAAAATTTCAAAACAGACAAATCTCATCCATGCACTTGGAACTTCCAATCAGCACTTTAGTTTTCTTCTCTATTATGAGCATCCAGTGAGTGATTATTTGGTATTTGTGGAAAACCTCTAGCTTAAAAGACAGACTCTATGAATAAAAAGACAAAAGGAAAAAGACTAACATGTAGGAAAAAGAAGCTATGAAAAGATACCAAAACATTAACCACCAAAATTCATATTCTCAAAATAAGACATTTCATACAGGAAATATAAACAAGAAGCTATTTAAAAAATCTGGAAAAATCTTAAAAGAAAAGTTGAGGCAATTTACTTTCTACAAAATTAGAAACTGAAAGTAGAACAAAAACACGGAGAAACAGAAAACAGGAGAGAAAATTAGAGAACCAGAAGAAAAATGAAAAATCAGTTATCTATTTTATGACAGAATAGAAAAAACGGAGGGAAAATTATCAAATGGGGAAAAACGAAACAAACAAATAAAACTAAGAAAATCTCTCAGGGCTGAGGAAGTAGTAAGCTGCCAGATTGAAGGGATCTAAACCCAATGGATGAAAATAAGACTCATATATAGAAACATTACAGTAAAATTTCAGAACCTTTGGAAATAAACAGAAGATTCCACAAGGTTCCAGGAAAAAAAAGTGACATACAGTGGATCCAGGACACAGAATGTCCTCAAGGCTTCTCAACAGCTAACTTGGAAGCTTTTAAACATAATGGTACATCTTCAAAACAGTAAAGAAAATTTACTTCTAAGCTAGAATTAAATGCCCAGAAAAATTTTTATCAAGGAAGATCAAAAAGATGTATCTTTCAAGCATCCTATCTCAAGGAACTATTCAGGATGTGCTCTACCAAAATGACAAATTAAATAAGAAAAAGACAGACAAGGATACAGAAAACAAATGAGCCAAAACATAACCGAGAAGAAGGCAACCTCTATGAGTACAGTAAAGGAAGAGTCCAGGATCACAGCTGTGTAACAGACCTAAAGGGTAACCAGTCCACAACAGAACATTGTGACTCAAGAAATAGGTACATGAGGTCTATTATCAACAAACAAGCTCCTCTCTGCCTCTGTAACTTCTGTAACTCAAGGACAGAACTCTTGGGTTTAAGTCTAAGTAAGTGGATTATCCTGATCATGTGGTAATGAAGCTCATGCTCTCTGCTCTATGTTGTGCTGTGTGTGTGTGTGTGTGTGTGTGTATATATACACACCGAGGAAATGAATTTCATGCTCCAGAACTGTTCTACTTTGACTTACTCCTGAGAATTAGAGGTAAACCACACTGAGTTCAGAATTAAAAAGAAAACAGTAGCCCATCCCCTCCTATTATACTCTGGTGGGGCATTCTGTATCTATTCTATAATAAAGGCCTGCTAGATGCCTCAATGACAGTATAGAGGATTCATCATATCTTATCACTCACTATTCACTTTGTGAGTGAATCTTTATGATCTCCTCCAAAAGAAACTGTGAAGCCACACAATGAACCAGAAACTTCTACTTATATTTTCTACTGGAAGCCTTCATCCAATGGCGGCAATAATACACTCTCCAAACAGAGTTAAGTTTGTGTTTGTTACTCAGTTTTTGAAAAGTAAATAGTAACTGTTTATGGTGACATACCTGGGTTATAACACTATAAATAAAAACAAAGGAATGATAAAAGTCATGACACTAGTAATCTGTTTTGGAGTAGGGAAGGAGGAGTAAAGGCAACTGGGAAGGGGAACACTAAGGAACACTGATAATGTTCTACTTCTAAAAGTGGGTGGCAGATAAAGTTATTTTACCATGTAAATTTATGTAAACTAAATCATATTAACCTATTTTATATGATTTATTTTTACAGTGCACCTCATAATTCAAAAAATAGGTTTATATTTCCTGAAATAGCAACATTATGAGTTAGGTAAGTAAAAATTTCCACTTCTCACCCCACACTACTTTTTCTCACATCAACCTTTACTATCTCATAACATTTCAGAATGACTTACAGACCTAAAAACCTAACAACTTTGACTGCAAAAAAGAAAGCCAAAAATACTTTCTTCTAAAATGAGCATAATAAAAATGACGAATGTCTTCTAAGTGCTTTTAAATCTATTTCCCTCTTTTTCTATCAGCCTAAACATGCTCTTATATTAGTTTGGTAAGCCACAATGAGTACAAATAAACTTCTGGTGCTAAAACTGAGGTGGTGTTTGAATAGCCCTGTTGCTACTTGTTGGATATATGACAAAGAGAAAAGTTATCTAAGGCATCTGAGCACACCACACTTAAAAAGAAAAAAAAAAAAAAAGAAACATAACAATTTTATAGAGATAAAGAAAAAAGGAATATAAAATTCTTTAGGGCCATGGGGTTGGGGAGTGTGTGTGGGGTTGGGTTTGTTTCTGGAAATGTGCTCTTTTGACAATATGAAAAAACAAAACTCAGATTTTTGGTAATGTGTCTTATCTCTGGCTCATAAAGTACTATAAATGTTAAATGTTATTTTATTTTTAATGTAACAAACAAGAGAACTCTATCACAAAAGTTAAATGAACAGTGAATTTTAGAAGATAATACCAAACTATTTTATACACTTGTTCTACCATTTCATATGCCCACCAGTAAAGTTAAAGAGATTCCAAGGATTTGCACTCTTTCAAACACCCAGTATTGCCACATTTTAAAATTTGTGCCAAAAATGTCTTGTAAAATAGCTTCTTTCTTAATGTACATCTTCCTGATGACTAAAATGATAAATACCTCTTAATGTGATTATTAGCTAAGCAGTATTTCCATTTTTATTCAATGTTCATTTATCTCCCCTCTTACTATATCACTACTAGTCTTTCTGTGCATTATTTATTAATTTATAGAAGTTATTTAATATACTCAATTATTTAAAGGTATTTTTAGATAAAGAAAAATTAACCATAGAACAGTCAGGTTTATCAATCTTAATTAAACAAGAAATTCTAAGTCTTGTTTTAAAAAACATTCCCTACTTCATAGCCTAAATGTTCACCTCTGTATTTGCAGAGTTTTAAATTTCTGTTTTTGAAACTGAAAATGTGTACTCATTAGGTCCTTGTGAACCCATCCAACTACTGTATGTATTTGGGAAAGGTTGAATTTCATCTTTTTCCATATACATAGAAAAATTCCTTCTTTTCCAATTGATCTAATGTTTTACTTCTGTCATAAATTAAAATTCCACAGCTTGGTCAGTCCTGTTTTGGGGAAGATAGATATTTTAGTGCACTGGTCAAATTGTCATTTCCTGTGTTAAATGCCACATTGTTTTAATTACTCAAGCTTTACAGATGTCCTCTTAACGCAGTAGGGAAAATGACCATCTACACCTGGATCGTCTTCCAAAAAGTATCATTATTTTTAGTTTGTATGTTTCCAAGTAAAATTTTGAGTTGCTTTATTAACTTTCAGTGGAAAAAAAAAAACCCACTAGGTTTTTGACCAAATCTGCATTATATTTGTAAACAAATTTGGTGCAGAACTGACATTATATTAAATGTTCCTGGAAACACAGTATAAAAGTTTTGAGTTTTATAATTTCTTCTAAGGAGGTCCTGCACAATTTTTGTTAAATATGTTCCAAACTATTTAATTGTCTCTGATTATCTACAATATTATAAATGGTATCGCCTATTTAATTACACTTTCTAGCTGATTAGAATTTGAATATTTTTTGTTTTGAGAGGGGAATATATGTATGTATGAATGTATGTATATTATAACGGAGGTATTGGGGATTGAATTCAGGACCTCGTGCACGCTAAGCACGTACTCTACCATTTAGCTATACCCTACCCCCAAAATGAGAGTGAATTTGGATACTAATATAGTATAATATGGTCTGTGATTTCCTCTTACAATGTAGTTGTTTTTTGTATCCAGGTAATGCTGGACTTGGAATTAGTTCAAAGAGTTCTCTCCTACTCTATTTTCAAAAAGTATTTGTACTGTAGTCTTGGTATTATTTCTTCCTTAAATATGTCTGATAGAATTCAGCGAGACCATACACTGAAAACATTTTATTTAGGGCTATAGTTTTCTTTGTAGGAAAGCTGCTCATTACATATTAAATTTCTTTAATACACATAGGGTGAATACAAGTAATCTCTTTCTTCCTGAGTGAGCTTTGGAGTTTGTGTTCAAGGAATCTGCCCACTTAAAGAAGATAAGCAAATTTTTTAGCATTAATTTCTTCATTTATTCTTTTTACCCTTCTAATGATACAGATCGCTATGTCTTTTTTTCCCCCATTCCTTATATGTAGTAATGTGTATCTTCTACCTTCTTAATTAGGCTTGAGGTTTATCAATTCTACTGATCTTTTCAAAGAACCAGCTTTGATTTCATTGACAGTCTCTATTACTATTTTTTTATTTCATTGATTTCCTGTGGCTTTATTTCCTTTCCTACTATAGATTTAATTTGCTCTACTTTTTTTGGATTCTCAAGGTCTAGTAGCCTTTTAGATCATTGACTTTGGTCCTCCCTTTCTTTCTTATGTAAGCATTTCAAGCTATAAACTTCCTGCTAAGCACTTTTTTGGGTGCATTTCACAAATTTTACTGTTTCCATTTTCACTCAGTTCAAAATACTTCCTCAATTTCCTTGTGACTTTGCTTTTTGACTCATTGATTTATAAGTATGTTTAATCTCCATATGTTAGCAGATTATTCAGGCATCTGTTATTGACCCCTAATTTCCAGCTAGAAAGTTTTTTAGTCTGTAGCCTACCTATTCCTTGTTCTAAAGTGCACTTTCCCTGATATTAACATATGCACTCCATTTTTGTTTTAATTGGTGCCTGTAGAGCCCTTCTTTTTTCATACTTTTACTTCTTAACCTATGAGTGTCTTTTATATTTAATGTGGTTTGCTCCTACATGGTATAGCTGGGATTTGCTTTAGCTCCAGTTTAATAGTTTTTGAAATTTAACTGGGGTGTTTGGACAGCTCCTATTTTTTTCAAAACGTTGATCTGTTTAGGTTTAAATCTACCATCTGACTGTTTGATCTGCATATGTCCATTTGTTCTCTTTTTTCTCCTTCTTGGGATTATTTCCTTTAGTGTTTTTATTTTCATTAATGACTTACTACATCTCCTCACTATTTCCAGTGGTTGCTCCAAGGTTTACAATAACCATCATTAACTTATTATAGCCTACCTTTAAATAATATAACACTTCACCTATTATGCAGAATCAAGAGTATACTTCCATTCTTCCCTCCTGTCCTTTGTACTGTATAATACACCTTAATCTTACCTATTAGTAAAAACAAAAGATTTTTGCTTTAAACAATGACCTTTTAAAGAAACTAAAAAACAAAACAAAAATCAACCCACCCCCCCAAAAAAACTGCAGAGCTTTTTTAAAAAAAAAATCTATGTTTTCCAACAAATTAATCATTTACGGTAGGCTTCGTTCCTTTTGTATAGATTCAAATTTTCACACGGTATCTTTTTTCTTAGGCCAAAATATCCTTAAGACTTCTTGTAGTTCATGTCTGCTCGTGATGAATCTGAGGATACTCAGCTTCTGTTTGTTTAGAAAAGTCTTTTTATTTCTTTTTACTTTGAAGTTTATGCTTTCTGAATAGATAATTCTAGGTTGAGTCTTTTTTCAGTACTTTAAAGATGTCATTCTATTGCCTTTTGGACTGAAAATTGGCAAGAAGTCTGCAGTCAATCTTATATCTGCTCCCATGAAGGTAATGTGTCTTTATTCACTTGCTACTTTAAGCATTTTCACTTTAAGTATTTTCTCTTTATCACTTGTTTTCATGGATCTCATTATGACATATCTGATAGGTGAGTTTCTGTTTATTTGTTTTTTTTTTGGTGTGTTTATCTAGTTTGTGATTCTTTGAGCTTCCTGAATCTGCCAGTTTATAATATACTTTCAAATATGGAAAGTTTTTGGACATCATTTCATCATATATTTTTGCTGATTGCTTCTCTGTTGGAACTACAATTTACGCATTTGTTAGAAAGTCAGATATAATTCCAAAGGTCACTAACACTCTATTGGGTCCCTCTTCCCCAGTCTTTTCTTTGAGTCTCATTTTGCATACTTGCTATTGTTACATTATGGTCACTGATCTTCTTTTACTGTGTCTAATATGCTAAGCCCATTCAGTGAATTTTTCATTTCTGTTACTAAATTTTTCATCTCTAAATGTTCACACTCCTCCTATGTTCCTGTTTCCCATATACATTGAGTACATTTATAATACTGTTTTAATGTCTTTGGTCTGCCATTTCCTTCATTTCTGCCATTATTGCACAATGTTTCTATCAACAGTTTGCCTTTCTGAAGTGTCTGTTACTTGTCTACAAAGGAACTGACAATATATGTCTAAAAATTTATACCAATTTGACATTGCTGGGACATCAATGTTTATGATTATTTTTTAAATGTATAAAACTTAAGTCTGAAACATTGGAAATTTTTTTTGAAAGTTTCTCTAAAATAGTTTGAAAAATATTGACCTAGATTTTATTTCTGCATTAGTATGAACAAATTTTCTCTATTATTTGGTCTTAGCTACATTTTTATAAGAAAGGAAAAAAACCCAACTTTACCGAAGTATTTTATTATCTTTACTTTTTATCTTTCTCAATTTAAAAAACTTTGTCTGCCCATTTAAGTGCTTCACCTAAAGCTGTATTTCATGAGAGAATTTATATAGCAGACCTGAGACTAACTGCATACTAACATTTTTAAATATGCCTTTACATTTGAATGAGTTTAATTAGCTAGATGAAAAATTCAAGTTCTTTTTCTTCAAACTTTTGAAAACATGAATGCACTTTGTACTTGTTGAAAAAGTGTGACATAATCTAACTCTTCTTCATTTACTGGGACTTCTTTCTGTCCCATCTCTGGAAACTTTACGATTTTTTTCCTCTTTGTTAGTTTCACATTTAATTTTAATGTGTGTTGTGGGTTTTTCCTTATTGCTCCCTTGATTCTTTTGTGGGTCTTTTTAATCTAAAAATACTAACTGCTCCCTTCTTCCCTTTCTCCCCATCTCTAATTCTGGAAAATCTATCCTCTTTATTCCTTCAGATATTTTCTCCTCCATTTTTTTCCTTTCCTGAGATTCCCTTCATCTGAATGCTAGTATATTAGTATCCTCAATATCTTTCAACTTTTATATATTGTTTTCTTATCCTTTTTTTCTCTGAGATAATTTTACTCTAATCTTTCTTAATTAACTACTTCGTTCTTTCAATAGATTCATTCTGTTATTTATCTTATTTTTCCATTCATTTCAGCTATTATATTTTTATATTGAATTGATTTTCTATTTTCTTGTTCCATATTGTTAGTATCTTTCATTCCTGAAATTTTTAAGCTTATGTATTAGAATAATTTAACATTCTTCGTCTATTTTTGTATTTATATTACAAACGGAATCTATAACTATTACATTATTTTTCTTTCCTTTGGAATGTCTTATTATTTTGGCCTGAGTGTTCATTTTCCTCTAGAAAAACTCACTGAAGCCATGTATATGAAAGAATGCCAGACCACAGTCTCTGTCAGCCCCAGTGAGCTCAGAATGTTGAGGTAGAAAATACCTAAGGTGAAGAGTTCCAGGCAGCAGAAAACTACATTCAACCTATGTTCTTTTCTTAAACAATAATTTCTTAGGAAGGGAGCTTCATTCTTTGTCCACAGGGTAAAATATCACAAAAGGGAGATTCTTAGACTATAATTTATCAGTACTAGGAATCTAGTGGGAATGAGATCAGGAAGCAAGAGTCCTTATTTCCTATGAGGTAAAGGGCATAATCCTGATTTGAGTTTCTAAGGATACCAGGATCAGAGTTCTGAAACACTGAAGCTATGGAGAAATTAGGCAACTTTGGTTCAAAGGAGGGAGAAGCAAGAGCAAAACTCCAATAGTTCTCTTCCTGTTTTTTCCCTCCTATAGCTAAAGCAGGATGTCTCCAGCCTCCAAATAAAGCTTCCATCCCACACACTAATTCAAAATTGTTCCTCTTTCACTATCTAAGGAGTTTCTCTCTATATGTTCTGATCCTTTAATTTTCAATTATAACTCTACTGAAGCAGATCTTGGGTGAGGGAGCCATTAATCATGCTATCTGAACATCTTTTTTGGGAATCTGAACCAGTACATTCTTTGAATGATGAAATATTTTCTTATCTCTGAGTATATTAGAGGATTTTTCTCCCTTAACTTTTTAAAACTGTTCCTTGCAATTTCTGGGTGTAATTTTTTCCTATATGATCTTTCTCTCTCATGTTGGGAGGCTCTCCTCAAATGCTGAGCACTCCTTGGCTATTAATTTATATAAAAGAGGAATGAAAAATCTGATTCAAACATGAATGGATGTCAGCTTCACTGAAGGATGATTAGGTTAAGTGTTGACTGTTTTAGTGAAGGACTCAAACTTTGGAGTATTTTTTTTCCTGGAAAATTCAAATTTCTACAAAAATGAATCTCACTCCAATCTCTTACTTATGAGGAATATGTCAACTTGCAGAATTCTGGAAGCATGACAGGGAAAATAATATAAGGGGAGGTGACTATGACTACTTAGTATGAAGATTTTAAAGTTGCTAGATTCTAAACTACAAACCACATGAATTTAAAGTCATAATAGATTAGTGTTTCCTAATCTTTTACATTTATTGAACTGTTAAAAAGGTCTAAGTTTGTCATAGCACAGCTCAGAGAAAAGACTACATTAAATGTTTCCATAACTAGTCATACGTACTGGTATGAGATTTCTATTGGAGAAGATTTCTGAAAAGTATATGTATGAAAAATTCACACATATATGAAAATTAGATAATACTGAGCAAAGAACAGAAAGAAAAGAATAGGATAGAAATGACTACTTGGGCAAGACCCAAGCAGAGCTGGGATAAAAGAGTAAGTAGGAGAGGAAAGTCAAGAAATTTCATTCATAGTCATGAAGGGTAGGTGCCTAACCCAAAACAAAGGGAAAGCCTGATAGCTGTAACAAACTGACTAAGCTTAGAGACAACCCTGGTGTTTCTCAAAGAATGAGTTGGTAAACAATGATATTCAATCAGAAAACAAAAATTACACTGATAAGAGCACCATAAGAAAGGTTAGTAAGAGAAAACTAACGACCTCTCATATACGTATGGTATACTTAGATGTGGTATAAAAACAAATGACAGGTACAGAGACCTGGGGTTTTTTTTTTTTTCCCTTTTTGAAAATTATTATACGTAACAGAAACAAATCAAGAGAAGTTAATCAATACTTTCATCAGCTAAATAATGACAATGGCTAACCTTTATTAAGCTTACCAAGGACCATGATATGCAATCTCTCAATTTTCATATAACCTATCTTGTACATTCTCAAATAACACCATCTAGTTTATAGTGTTTATAACAATGCCATGTTAGCATATGATAGATGGAGAAATCAAGTTTCAGAGAAGTTAACTAACTTCACAAAACTAAGTAAATGGCTGAGTCCAAACTCAACCTGATGTCCTATCTGAATCAAGAGCATACTAAGACTCTATGGTGGAGGCAGAAGTACAAAATAGGGCCTCCACTTGATGGAGCTTCCAGTGGGGATGAAGACCAGGTTTATACACATCAAACACTACAAAGTTAAATTATTTTATATTGACTACAAGATATAGAGAACCACACTGGAAAGGAAAATTCAGATTTAGACAAATTCATACATTCAGCAAATGTTTCTGGAGAGACTGATATGTGCCAGGCACTGGTATTAGCAAAAGAGATACAGTAGTATATTAACAAAATCCCTGCCTAGGGAGCTCACAGTCCTACTATGTATGGGTTTATGAGTGAAGAGGAAATAGCAATACACAAACACATAAACAAAAAGGTATATCAGATAATGATTAAGTGGTAGAGAGAAAAATGAAGCACTTTAGGGAGAAAAGAGATTTTCAGGATAGTATTTTATATTGGGTAATCAGTGCATATAAATCTAATCAGATAAAGTTTAATAAAAGGGATAGAACTTGAACTAGGCCTTGAGATAAACTTCCGAGTTCGACTGTATCGTCAGAGTCATAAAATCCTTGGACTGCTTTAGTATAAACCAAACGCTAACCTTTATCAGTTACTGCCTTTTAGTTATCTACCTAAAGTCATCATGAGTGGCCTTTGTCCTGGTAAAATGACCAAGATGCATAGTCTAATTCTCATTGTTACATTCAGAAATCTGTTTCTGTAAGTACACTGAGATGACATCGTCCTCTCAGGGACAGACTTAGTAATCAAGCTCATTGATAATACTACATAATATAGAATATAAATTTATTATTTAAAAATGATCAGTATTAGCTGTCAATTAGCGTAGAATTCATGGATTACTAGTAGTACAATCTTTCCCTTTGGAAAGTCACTTGAGAAATCACACTATAATCAAAATACTAGTTAGTAAACATGAGATATATGATACAGAAATAATCAGTCACAAGAGTGGAATAGCACATCATCCTCTACAGCAGACAGGGCTTGGATGAACAATGTCAACTTTTGGCTCTTTGTATTTCCTGTTTCCATATCTATGGCCTACATTGAATCTGTTTTTTTCTCTTTCAATCTCTAAATAGGAACAAATACAACTGATTAGATAGATATCTACTTACTAAACCCAATTACATCTTAGTCCATCTCCCAAATCCCCAAAGTATCTATTTGACAGGTAATTTTTTCATTTGTTACAGAGACAGCTAAGCATAATCCTTGTCAGAATGAACTTTATTAGTTTACATCTCAGAAAAGTATCGTATTTCCAAGTTTTTAGGGGCCATCTATCATAGTTGTCCCCCCATATCACTCCAATTCATCGTAATGCACCTATCCTATGCAGATCAACACTTATGTTTATCCCACGCAGCTTACACATATTAACTGCTAAATTTGTCACAGCACAGTTGTATATTAAATTATGAAAAAAAGTATTTTAAATGATGACAGCAATATATATAAAGGCAAAGATGCGAGTATGTGCGTTGTATGTTCTGGTGCAATTAACACAGCATTGTTTCATATAGTAAAGGATCCATATGGAAAAACAATAGGCAACATGAATAGGTGACAACCAGGAAAAGACATTTTTAAGTGACAGGGAAGGGAACTAGATAGAAATCTGAGTATTTCTACGAAGTGTAAAGCACAATGAAAGTTATGTTTAAAGAAAATTAGACATGATAGCAATTTATTATCTAGGAATCAATACTGTTATGAGGTCATTTCTGCAAATCCTGAGATGGAGATTAAAAAGAGGGAACTAGAGAACTGGAGAATGAGCACATTCCATTAAAAATACCAGGGAGCCTTCAACTCGAAAAGGGACACATTTTGTAATACAGTAATACCTAGAGGCAAGATACATTTTTACAGAAAGAAGTATCCTCATTCCACCATTATACTTCATTATTTAAATAAGCCTACACAACTATAGTTTCATGTGATATAACTCACTTTCTAAAAGGATGGAACAGGGAGGAGGTTATAGCTCATGGTAGAGCGCACACCTAGCATGCATGAAGTCCTGGGTTCAATCCCCAGTACCTCTATTTAAATAAATACATACATACACCTAATTATCTTCCCCTCCACCAAAAAAAATAAAATAGAATAAAAGGTTAGAACAAATGGAAAGCTACTTCACTGCCGTAAGACAGATATAAATATATACATATGTATATATTTTTCCCCAAGTACATAGGACTTTAGGTGTTTTGGAGGAATGAATTCTGTGCTAGATATATGCAAGTCAGTTATAAATAAGGAAGAAGCTCACAAAAGGTAAATGACTTGGCCTGAATCACAAAGTAAGTTATGGGAAGACCTAGTGGAAGAATCCAAGTTTCAGATTTTCATTCCGCCATCAATGTTCTTTACCAAGCTGGTTTTTAAAAAGGATTTTGAAGGTTTTAAGGAAATAATGAAAATGCTGAGATATCTAAGCAAACACCAATAAATAAAGATTTGAGGATACTGGGAAAAAACTAGCAGTAACATTGGTAACTCTTGATTTTATGTATATTTGAAATTTTTTATAATAAAAAGACAAAATACTTTTAGGAAAAAAAAATCTGACCCAAATTTATTGCAAATAGATACACAGACATTTTCTACATGACTTAAATATTGTATCCGTGGACATGTGTACTTTTGGCCTTATTTCCAAAGTTAATTTATTGATGAGGGCTCAATATCAAAGCTGCTTAATATTAGGTATAATTTTTTTGGTTTACAAAATTAAAATTCAACAAACATATATATGCATAAATATGGGGAAATTTTTCAGCTAAAACTGTTTTCAATCTTAGACTGCATATTTCTTGAGAGCATTGATGCATATTTTTGCATCTTTCTATTCAAAGTACATAGCATACTTATTAGCCTATGACAATCTAATAAATGTTTAATAAAAGGATTCATATCAAAATGTCTAATACAGTTAAAGCTATACTTCAACTTTGCTAAAGGGAGGGTTATTTTAATTTAATTAATTTGAGGCACTGATTTTGGTTATATTTAAGAAATTTAAATAGACAATATGTAGAAACACATTTTTATTACATTTTACAAGATTTAGGATTGTTACCATTTTCTATCTCGAGATGATAAAAAACTATAGTTTTTTAAAAGGTGATATAAATTTTTTAAAATAATGAATCATTTTTTAAAGGTAAGACACAGTTATCCCCATTCCCTTTCTTGCATATGAGGATGGCAAAATACTGCTACCAGAAATTTCTTCCAAAGGAAAAAATCTGAATAAAAATGCTACTACCATCCTGTGGTGAGCTGACTGACTGCTCTGCAAAACTTCCCCATCTAGTTACAATCAACTGACAATTATGAGGCAGAAACCTAAAAACACTAACCACACAATTGTCCTGCTACAAAAATGATGAAATGCCTTTTAACCATCTCTTCATTTGAGCACCTGCTATTCTGTCTTGAGATTTTCAGTCCTTGCAAATGAAACAAAAGGATCACTTCACCTTGATGTCATTTCTCAGTTAAATTTTGGATATTTAAATACTTAAACTTTTTTCAGCAAAATTAACTTATAAGGATAGACACAGTCTTCTAAAGCAAAATGCCAAAATGAAATCACAAAGCTGTTTCTCAAGACAACTAAAGAAATAAAATGTATTAAAATCAGAGACTATTATGTGTATTGATAAAAAGCTAAGAAGTGATTTACAGCAACTTTAAATAACCTTCAGAGACTGTACTGATACACGACTACTGTCATAGAATACATTAAATGCTGACCCAAGAAGAGTAATAGACATATTCCATTATTCTTTGGCATGCACCACTTTTTCAGTACTATTAAATCTGATTTATTGGCATCAAAAGTTGTGATCAATAAAGAAGAAACACAATGTGGTCTCTGCTATTCCTTCCAAATATAAATTTGTATTCAAAAAAGTCTTTAAAAAAGACTGAGACTTCACTCTTTTTAGATTTAGGAAAATACAGCTAACTTGGCCTTTACGTAAGTAAATCAAATTGTATCAATTTTATGTTCTTTGTACTAAAACAGTAATGAACATAGGTTAATATAATCTATAATTACATATGGTAAGAGTACATTCAGGAGGTTTTATTTTAAACTGTGATTTCTTTTGTTTTCAAATCTTATTCCCTAGCTTAGGAGTTCTAGTCCTTCACAAAAAGAATTAACCCAGAAAAATGGAGACACTACCTCACAGGGGATAAGATTAGACACAGCAGTCTGACAAAGTATCTCTGAATGCTGCCATCAAAAACTGTTATTCAAGGCAGCTTCGACCTTGATAATAAAAATCTATTAAGAAAACCAACCAACATGGATACAGAACCCAAAACTGGTCATGATCTAAGAGTGGGAACAATGCAATACAAAAAAGATCTTTGTACTATATACTAAACATTCCACTTAAGTTAAAAGGAAACTGGATTCCAAATATACTTCCTCTTAAAAGCTGGCATGTTTATTGTGATACGCAATTTGAACTATTACACTTGTTTTTAAAAGCATCCCATTAGAAACATGAAAAACCATCTTAACATCTCTATTAACCACAGAAAAGTGAAATAAAATCTAGGCATCTGGGTTTATGTAACTGTATTTACCAAGTTACAGGCTGCTATGTTATGTCTTTCAACTTCATTTTTAAGATGTACTAAGACACTATGGTATTGCACATAAGCCTCTAAAATATTTAAATCTCAGTAATGTTTATTAAATTTGGGTATATTTGAAACCTTGCCTAGGAATTTAAGAGTACTGAGTCACTGTACCTCCTAGACAAGAAATCTGGAGGAAAGGAGAAAAAATCTGGAGGAAAGGGTAAGTTTCCTGGCGGGAGGGAAGAGTAGAAGGCAAGTTAGGAAGACATCTGAAAGAGTAAGCTTTGGAATAATGCACCTCTGAAACTAGGAAATCAGTCTGAAGAGAGCTGGAAAGAATGCCCAAGGTTTTGTAATGTGTGATAAAACAAAGTAAAGCAATGTTATTCTCAAAATTACATACCCAGGTTTTGATTCTAACCATACATTACTTAATTTTCCATTGATTTCCACATCTCCACCCCTAGAACTATTTCCTGAGATAACTCTGATAAAATCTAAGGCACAAATAAAGAAAAAGGATGAAAAATTCAATCTGAATGATAATGTTTTATATACAAAGGACAACTATCATAAAGGTTCTCAGCACTCACTATGTGTTTCAATACCATCCTCAAGGTGTTATCATGGCCCCTTGGTTTCACACAAATTGTGTTTTAGAAGAACTTGAGAACCCCACCCAAGAAGAACATAGTAATAGAAGAATGTAAATAAAGAGGATCTCGGCCAAAGCTAATTCCTAATTAGCATCCACGGGAGTAGACCCTAACCCTCTCAATTTCCAAATCCTTCACAGTAAGATGTTTTGTAAAGTCAGAAAATACACCATAGTTCTTTATAGTAATCCCTTTACATTGGCAATACTGTTCCCTCAGGTGTCCTCATGTGGATTTCCTCACTTCGTCACAGCCACAGAACAGCAACCAGATGGGCCAAGTGCTTGTGCCTTGTTCTCCCAAAGGAATTATACTTAGTGTCATTCTGCAGGTCTTATTACTACAGTAAGGAAACACTTCACAAAGTATCTGATAAAATGAAAAAAAGAAAAAAGCCCTCCATATTCATTATCTGACTTAATCATAACAACTTGGAGATGAAATGGGGACAAGTAAAACAGAAAGGTTTATAAACTCATAAGAAGTTTATAAAAGAGAGCTTGAGGCTAAAATCCATGTTAGCTGACAATGAATGTTCTTTGTATAGGGCAAAAATTGAAGACCGAAAAAAAAATTAACAGGATTAAGAATTCTAAACAGCTTACCTGTAGTTCTTCAGACTAGATCTGAACATGTTCTGGATTTCAGGCTATTTTTTAAAAAGGTTATTTAAATAAAATTTAAACATGTACCACCTAGACCCAGATGTAGTGACACCATTTTAGTGAAGCTTAATGGATGACTACACAAGCTACATGAACTGCATAAACTTTAAAAATCTGAACAAATATCTTTCGACTTTTTCAGCTTTTTACTAAGCTTAATTCTTTATCTTTTGAAGTAGTTATTTTTTACATAATGAAGATCTGAAATTGGGCAAATATATTTCCTTCATCCCAATGGAGTCTCCTTGCTTACAGGAAAAATGTAAAAAAACAAAACAAAACAAAACAAAAAACTAGCCTCTACTTCCATTATTATTCTCTGAGCAGTATACAATCACTTTAATAACCGCCTAATAAATCTAGCCAATCCAACAGGAATAGGATGGTACTGTATATACTAAAGGAAAGGAGCAAAATGGGAGATTCACTAAAACATAGTACACTCAGAATACGTTATTCTTTTGACTGCCCAGCTTATTAAACTCTTGTGTTTGGGGAAATGCCTAACTTCCAGGTAGTCTCTTCACTGCAAAATGGAAAATGCAGATATATTTCTAGACTCCTTAGCAATTGAGTGGTATCAATCAGACAAATCTACCTCAGAATTTGAATTTGAAGCCAGGGGGAAGAAGAAAGAGACAAGTGAACCTGATGCTGACGAGGGTGCTGGAAATAGAAGCATCTTTATCTGCTTTCCAGAGGCAGTGATGTTCCAACATTAGAAGGGTGCCCATGTAATTTAATTGTTGAAATTAGGATACCTCTGAGAGTAAAATGAACTACTAATAATTACCAAGGAAAACCAGCTATACGACTACCATAAGCATCAATGGTATTGCTATAATGGCTTTGTCCAACAAAGAACTACTCTTGATTTTGCATGCTACACTGGTTCCTGCATATCCTCCAAGCATGTTTCTGAGGTCTTGCTGGGAATCCTCTGTGCCTAAATTCTTTATTTAACTGCCTTTTCTGCTTAAAACTGCCCTAGTTGGTCTTAGCTGGTTTCATTATTGTAACAAAGAACCCTGGTAAGAAGATCCACAATGAACAAACTATTTAGTACAGAAGAGAAAATTAAATTTAGTTGCCTAAAGTTCTGATTCCTATTTAAAAACACCAAAGTAAACACATTATAAAATGTATCCACCATATTTTCCAGTTCTTTCATATTTAAAGAAAATGAACAATTTTCTCTACAATGTTTCTATTTACTTTTTTTAAAAACATTTTCTATTGAGTTATAGTCATTTTACAATGTTGTGTCAAATTCCAGTGTAGAGCACAATTTTTCAGTTATACATGAACATACATACATTCATTGTCACATTCTCTTTCGCTGTGAGCCACCACAAGATCCTGTATATATTTCCCTGTGCTACACAGTACAATTACGTTTCTATTTGAACAAAGAATACCATTAGTCTCAGTTTGTCTAAGAATATAGTTGTATTTATAGTTAAAAGATATAATGGTTAAGTTAAAAGATTTCTCTTTTTTGCAACAAGCTGGAATAAGGGGAAAGGTCAGCTAATAAGCTCTCATTCTTTGCTACCACTGATACTTCTATCCTCTACTTCTTCCTGTTGAAAGGTGAGCCAAGAATCCTACAATATGCTTTAAAGCCTATCTGAATAGTACACCAAGAAAGCAGTGCTGTTGATTCCACTGTAACTAATTTACTCTTCTTAATCAGGCTCTTTACTTTCATAGTATCACCTCTCCTGTTATTCTGATTTATCTCTCTGGGGAGGAAAAAAAAGAAAAAACTTCTATACTTTCTGGAGGCACCTTGGTGGGAACACACTTCAGCCCCCAAACACCCAAAAAAAGAAAAAAGGAACGAAAAAGTCATATAAATCTAACATGCATATGTCCTAATTTGTACAGGAACTTTAAATGAGTAGTTCTTAAAATTAATGGGGCAAGAGAAGCTAGTAAGAGAATCTCCCACCCTAATGTTCCTAAGAGAAACATGCCTTTTGGTTGTATTTCACTAATGTGATTTTGGTACCTTCTTTGCCTCATGTGAGAAAAATAACAAAGCAGAAGAGTGCACAGGAAATATAATAGGAGGTAAGTTTCCTCATGTCCCTAACAAGGCAGTTGAATTTAAACTTTTTCAGGACCCTTTTAGCACAAGTATTATATAACTCTATGTTAAGTCATTTCACATTACAAGAAAGTAAATTTTATAATTTAAAAATGCTTGTAGTCTCTGCAATATAATAAAACAAAGTTCACTTATGAATATGCATAACGGTATCTTTAAAAATTCAAATATATAAAATGTAAAGTTCTAATTTTATTAATAAGTTGTTTTCTATTAATACTCATAAATATACCAGTACTTGCTATACTACACAATATCAATCCACTTTATGTAACAGCAGACTTAAAACTCACATAAATGAGTTAGAAAACCCTGGTTTTATCTCTAACTGTGCTACTCATATAAGCATTGTAACTTCAAACATACCAATTACATAACCTCTAATAGCCTGCAGAATAAGAAAAAAAAAATTCTGAAACTAAATGATGATCACTAGACATTCCTATCTTGTTCCCCAAAGTCAGTGAAAAAGCACTCAATATTTCACTATTAAATATGTTAGCAGCTGAAGGTTTTGTATACACACTCTATCAGAATAAGAAAGTCTCCTTTATTCCTAAATTGCTGGATGTTTTTTTAAAAAAATCATAAACAGGTATGGAATTTTAAGTATCAATTACATAACTTTTCTCCATTCTTCTGTTAATAAATTACACTAGTTTTTCAAATGTTCAACCAGCTTTGAATTCCTGAAATAAACCCACCTGTTCACGTTGCATTAGATTTTTTTCTGTATCACTGGATTCTATTCACTAACGTCCTTTTCATAGTTTCTGCAACCATGTGCATGTCATGTATCAGTCTGCAAGTTTCCTTTCCTATAATTCCCTACACAGGTTCTATTATCAATGTGATATTGGCTCATAAAATGAGTTGGAAAGAATTTTTCCTATTTTTCTATTCTCTGGAAAGGTTTGTGGCATTCTTCTTAAATATGTAGGAAAATTCACCTATACAGCCAGCTGGGTCTAGAATTATCAAACGGAAAGTTCTGTGGGATAAATTTCTTCATAGATTAAGGAGTATTATTCAAAGTTTCTATTTTTACTTTGTATATATTTTATTAATATCTGATTTTAAAGAATTTTTATTCACTTCATTTAAATTTTCAAATACATTGGCATTAAACTGAACATGTAAGAGGACTGCTGGTGTCTTTTTAATATCTGTAATGTCTATAGGAACAACCAATTTGGGGCCTTCAGATTTTTTACTTTTGTATATTTATTTCCTATTTTATTTGCTTCTATTTTGATTATATCCTTCATTCTAAATACATTGGGTTTTTTAATTTGTTGTTTTCAAGCATCTTGAAATAGAAACTGGTTTTCAGCTTTCTTTCCCAATATATTCATTAAGAGGTATAAATTTCCATCTAAGCACTGTTTTAATGGCCTACAACAAGCTGTGAAATATATTTTCATTGCATTCACTTTGAAGTATTTTCTATGGTTAATTGTGATTTATTCTCTGAAGCACAGATTACTATTAATTGTGTTGCTTAATTTCAAAATATTTGGGGCATTTTCTGATAATCTCCTTCACCAATTTCTAGTTTAACTTTACTGTGACCACAGAACTTACTCTGTATGAATTCAATTCTTTAAAATCTGTGAGGTAAGTTCTGAGATCTGCTTTATGACCCAGCATATGAATTACTTTCTTAAATGGTAATAATGTATATTCTACATTTTCAGGGGTAGGGTGGAAAATGTATATATGTTACATAGGTCAAGTTGATTAATAATGTTCTTCAATTATTACATTTTCTTCTTTTTTGTCCCCTTATACCATCAGTTTATAGAAGAGATGTTACAGTGACTATCATTTTCTATCTATACCCTTTCAAATTTTTCAATTTCTGCATTAACTGCTTTCAAGCTAACCTTAATGAATGCATACAAATTTAGTGGTTATATCTTATTAAACTGACAACTTTATCATTATAAAATATTTCTCTAAATCTCTAGTAATAATTCTCAAGTATTGTAGAATAGCCATAAAGCTAAATCAATGACCTTTAGTGAAGTCTTTTCATAGTTTATCTTTTTCCACCCTATTACTTTCAGCTTCTTTTTATTTAAATAATGCCTCTTAGAAACAGCATATAATTGGGTTTTGTTTTTTATTTAGTTTGCCTATCACTTTAATTGGATTGCTTAGTCCATTTCAACTTGAAGCAAAAATGACTGGTAGATAGATAGACGGGTTTAGGTCTACCATCTGAGTGTCATATTTATCACATCTGTTTTGTTTCTTTTTTTTTTAATGCATTGAATTAATCAAATGTTTAATTATTCCATTTCTCTATCTCCGATCATCTTAATCCAGTGACTGAAATTATTCCAAACGGGGCTTCAATCCCTATAAAGTCTGGTCTATTCCAGTATACCATTCAGTCTTTCTTAAATGGGGCAATTTTGCTCACCAGGGGACACTTGGTAATATATGGAAACATTTTCAGTCACAGTGAGGATGTGGGTAGAAGTTGGTACAGGCATCTGTTGAATATAGGACAGAGATGCAGCTAAACATCCTTCACGCAAAGGACAGCCTCCCACAACAAAGAATTATCTAGTCCAAAGTGTCAATAGTCCTGAAATTGAGAAACACTGATTTAGAGTATAGCCCCTAGAGGTTTCAACATAAAACCAAAGAGGTTTAGCAAAGAGCTCTCTCCTTGAAAGTCCTAAAATTAAACTTTTATCTCCCTAGTCCAGTAAGTATGACAAAACAAAGGCTTTTCAGCCTTTTGGTGGCTTTTTCTGGAATCTGTACCCCATTAAGGAGAAAGAAAGCCCAAATGTCAATCGCAATATACTGGCTTTCTTTTTTTTGCCAGAGTTTTGGCCCTGTAATTCTTCACAGCTTTGGAGACTGTCTGATGTCTTAAATATTATTTATTTATTTTAATTTTGATTCAGCTTTTCCTGTGGTTCTCAATAGTAGGGTTGGTTCAAATTATCTTCTCCACCTGGCAAGATTCTAAATATTTATGGGAGAACAAAAAGACAAGCAGCAGCATTATACGTTTGAGGAACAACAAGATGTCAGCTTGTGCCACCAGGTAACAAGTCACAGTATCAAATCACTGTAACAAAACACATGAGGGGAAAAAAGGAAAAAAAAAAGGAACAACAACAACAAAAAAAAACCCCAAAGAACAACAGCAGTAACAAAACATCTCACATAAATAAAGCCATACTTACTACACTATGTGATACCAGAATAAGAACACTTAAAAAAAAAGATAAAGAGAAACCCTCCAATAAGGTAAACATATACGGAAACAAATGACAAAAGCAGGCATTAAAGACTGGCAGAGAAAGGACCAATTCCTTCCTGCTGAGACAACTGATTACTCAAAGAAAATGACATTTTAGTACTACCTTACAGCAAATAGAATTGGTATGGAATAATGAAATATTCCACATGAATTCCATATTCCAAATGAAATACTGGGAAAAATATATGGCAGTTAAAAACAAAAAACAAACAATCCCCCCGCCACATCACCAAACACAATCCAATTGCAAAGTGGACCCAAGTCATGGTCAGACATTTTACTGAAGAGGATCTACAGACAGCAAAAAAGCATGTGAAAAGTTCAACCTCATTAGCCATTAAAGAAATATAAATTAAAACCACAATAAGGTATTATTTTACACACACCAGAATGTCTACTACAAAAAAGTGGTACTATCAAGTGCTGGCAAGGACATAGAGTAACTGGATCACTCATACATTACTGGTGAAAAATGTAAACTTGTATACCTGCTCTGGAAAAGAGAATGACAGTTTCCTATAAAACTAAATATCTAAACATGTGCTTGACATACAACCCAACAAAATAAACTTTCAGGCAGCTATCTCAGAAAAAACATAACTAATGTTCATACAAAACCCTATTGATGAATGTTCACAGCAGCTTTATTCACAATAGCAATAACCAAAATGTCTTTCAATAGGTGAATGATTAAACGAACTGTGGTATATCCATGCCTTGGAAATGTTACTCAGGAATAAACAGGAACAAATAGTTGATGCCCAAAAAACTTGAAAGAAACTTCAGGAAATTATGCTAAGTGAAAAAGCCCATCCCTTTGAAATGGATATAGTGTGATTCTATTTAGACAATATTCTTGGAATGAAAAATTACAGAGATGTAAAACAGTGGTGGCCAGGGAGATAGGTGGCCATGGCTATAACAGGGTAGCAAGAGGGATCTTTATGATGGAATTGTTCTGTATCTTGACTGTGGTGGGAGTCACATAAATCTAAATAGTGATGAAACTGCATATAACAAACACACACACACACACACACACACACACACACACACACACACACACACACACAGAATACATGTAAAAATGGTGAAATATGAATAAAGTCACCAACTATATTTCCTGGCTATGATACTGTACTATGACTAAAAAATGTTTTATAGTACTAGGGGAAACTAGGTGTCTTGCATGTTTCCCTGGGCCAGTCCCTTTCTCTTTCTAGGCCTCAGGCTCCTCATCTGTAGGTGGATTCTGCTTCCTCTGATTTCTTCCAGCCCTGCACCCAGAGGTGTTCTTCTACAGAAAACAAAGAAAACTCTTCTTAGAATGCAGATGCACTGCAAGGATTCCACTGAAAACAAAGGGAGAAATAGAACAATTTCTGGAGAACCAGTCTCTGTCCCCAAATCTCTGCCACACTGCTCAGGAAAAGAGGAGCAATCATGTTGCCCCAGAGGTCACTCATTTGTGAGCACAGACGAAAATTAAAATCACTGTTGAAGCAAAATTAGCAAATATTTGTAATATTTATATAAAGTTCAAAACATGCAGAACAAAACATTATTTAAGGATACATCAGATGTGGCAAAATATGCTCATCATTGAAGGAAAGAATGGGAGCTGCAATTGGAAAGGGGTATACTCGTACTGATAATGCTATATTTCATAAAGTAGACAATGGAGACTGGAGTGTTCTTATTTTTAAAACCAAAAATAAACTACTCTTAACTTTCATTTAGGCAGGATGTAGTTAATACAGAGAACAGGGGGACCATTAAATAGAAATGAGTTAGGCTAGTGAAATAATAACGTAACAAAAAAGGAGAAAGCCAACGTATGTAATGTTATTGAGTAGTATAAAAGGTACACACTACTGCTTCAAATCAAGGCATTTACTATTAATGGAACCAAACTCAGAATCAAAGAATAAAGCAACACATATATATCAAGTGATTATCAACAGAGACGCCACAGAAATTCAATGGAAAAGTAAGTCTTCTCAACAAATGGTGTTGGTACAATTGGACACTTATATGCCAAGAACAAAAGAATTTCTACCTTCCCCTTGTACCATATACAAGAATCACCTTGTAATGTAGACCTAAATAAAAATAAAAAACTATAAAACTTTTAAAAGAAAACATAGATGACTTTAGGTTTGGCAGAAGATTCTGACAACACCAAAAGGACAAACCATGAAAGAAATTTAAAAATCAAAAAATACATAAATTGGACTTCTTCAAAACTAAAACCATATGATCTTTGAAAGAAATTACGAAAATGAAAAGATACAGGCTATATAAATATTTCAAAATACATATTTGATGAAAGACGTGTACCTAGAGTACACAAAGATCTTTTTCAACTCAATATGACAACTCGACATAAAATGTGTAAAACCAAAATACAAGACTGTCAGAGTCATGAAAAACGATGTAACACTGTCTTAGTGTCTTAGTCTATGCAGGCTGCTATAACAAAAATACCCTAACTTGACAGCTTTTAAAAAACATAAATTTATTTCTCATAGTTCAGGAGGTTGGGGAGTCCAATTTCAAGATGTGAGCAGACTTAGTGTCTGGTGAGGGCCTGTTTCCTGGTTCACAAATGTTTTCTCACTATGTCCTCATGTGGGGAAAGGGAAAAGGAGCTTTCTAGGACTGCTTTTATAAGGGCACTAATTCACTCACGATGGCAGAGCCTAACCTAACTACCCCCAAAGGCCCCACCTCCTATCATCACACTGCAGATTAGGATTTCAAAATACGAATTTTGGGGAACACAAACAGTCCACAGCACTGAGAAAAGTCACAAACACCACAGGAGTCTAGGGAAATTTGACAAGTAAATGCAGTGTGGTAGCCTGGACTGATCCTAAAACAGCAGGAGAATTCCATGTAAAAACTGGTGAAATCTAAATAAAGTCTGGAGTTAGCAATAATGTGTCAATGTCATTGCTTGGTTTTGACAAATATATCATGGTCATGTTATATGTTAACAATGAGGAAAACTGAGTGACGGGTATCAGGTAAAACTCTGTACTAACTTGCAATTTTTCTGTGATGCTAAATTATTCAAAAATCAGTTTATTTTAAAAAACAGGCAAAGATTTGATTAGGCATTTTACAAAAAGGATATATGAAAAGCAAATATACACATGAAAATAAAATATGCTCATCATCAACCACCAGTTTTTGGCAATATGGGCATTCTTTATAACATTAAACATGCACTCCTTCAATCCAGTAATGCTACTGATAAGTATCTATCCAAGATAGATGAAAACATATCCACGTACCAGACTTGTACAAGAATGTTCACAGCCAGGGGGGTAGAGGGTGGGAAGGGATAGACTAGGATTTCAAAATTGTAGAATAGATAAACAAGATTACATTGTATAGCACAGGGAAATACACACAAAATGTTATGATAACTCACAGAGAAAAAAATGTGACAATGAGTGTGTATATGTCCATGAATGACTGAAAAATTGTGCTGAACACTGGAATTTGACACAACATTGTAAAATGATTATAAATCAATAAAAAATGTTAAAAAAAAAGAATGTTCACAGCAACTTTATAATCCAAACAAATGAAATATGTCCATTATTTCATGAATATATTAAACAAACTGTGGTGCATCCACACACTGGAATGCTTTTTAACAATATAAAAGAATGGATACATATAACATGAATGAATTTCAAAATCATTGTGCTAAATGGAAGAAGTCAGACACAAAAGATTCCATATATACATATGAAAATATTTATATTTAGAAAAGGCAAAAGAATTGGGATAGAAATCAGATCAGTGGTTGCTAGAATCGGGGGTAAGTAGACTGACAACAAGGTTCAAGAGAGAACTTTTTGAGGTGATGAAAACATTTTATGCCAAAATTTATTCAATTGTACAATTAAATGGAATGAATTTCACTGAATGTGAATTATATATCTGTTAAGAATAAAAATAAAAAATACCAAAACAAGTAACAGATATTTACTGAGTATCTACCAAATGCCAAACCCTATGCTAGGCTCACAGGATAATAAAGATGACGTGTATTTGCAAAGACTGATAAAATGAGAAAAAAGTTAATACCAAGTGTTCCCCAGCATCTAACCTCTACACCTCTCACCCGTTTCCTCACAATTGGGCCTCATCATCTATTTCTGTCTTTCCTGGACCACCTACATAAAAGACAGCATCATTTTTAGTGAAAACGGCAGAGTGAATACAGAGGCAAAGAAGAGAATACATGAAGGACAGGAGGCTGAAGGAGAACATGGAAGACTGTTATAGGGATTAGTTTGAGAATATTTATAAAAGATAGGAGTTTTACAAAACAGTGTCCAGGCACAGAAAGCAAACCTGCAAGTATAAGATATGGGAAAGGGGTTTTGTTTTAGAAAAAAGCTTACTGTGCATTACATATGCAATCTACTTATGGTTATTTTCTAAAGAGGCTACAGAAAAAATTAAAATTTCCATATCCTGAGACAGTACAGTAATAAAGAGATGCCAAGAGTGCCTTTGGGTACAAAGTAAGGAGACCTGACCTGACCTAACCTAACCTGGATAGAAGTTAACTCTGATCTGAGTCTTGAAGAACTGGGCTAGTCTCCAAATCATTCAACTCTCTCTTGATCTTTTGAACACAAAGGACTATAATCATTCACCTTCATTTTGAAGTATTGTGATTTTTTTGCATATTGATTCAAATATTTTAGGAATCAGTTTGTTTCTTCTGGCTAGTCACTTGGGGAATGGAATGCGTCTATATAGTAGAAATGATTATAATACCATGTTTTGAAACGTAAACAATACAGAGTACGTTTGATTACAAATAACAGAAAAACAGCTTGAGAATAAAAGAATTATAAGATTACACAGATATCTCTGAATCCAAAAAGCAAATAAAGATTAGGGTCTCACAAGGCTATACCTATACCTAGAAAGTTAAGAACTGTAACGATTCTTGTCATCTCTCATTGCTGTTTTTCTATGTCTGAGGCTTCGTTCTAGAGAAAAACTAAAACTTATGTATGTATCTACTCAGAGGGCCACTCACATTACTCCAAATTTACGTGTTATTCAGGTGTACATCCTTGATTTGATCATGAAAACTCGGGGAAAGAATGATATAGGATGCTGCAACACAAAAGTTAGCCATCAGGATTCTTCGAAACTGAAAGTGGAAGGAGGCAGTTCTCAGAAAAAAGTGTGTTATCTTCAGCAAATAAGATAATTTTCAGCATCATTTAAAAATAATATAAAAGCATGTGGCATTGTAGGGTCTGCCATATATTTTACAGCCAGATTATCAAATGCAATTAGTGTTCTTATATATTAAATGAAATATATATTAGAATTTTTAAAGGAAAAATATTACCTTTTCTGTTTGCTTGTATTCCATGGAATACCAACTAAATAGTTCAAGGAATATAGTATTTTCTCATCTTCCCAGATATCTTCTATGACATTATATTTAAAGTCACTATCATGTCTGAAATCAATTTTTTGCTTTGGTCTGATAGAACAGGGATGGTCTGACACAATAATGCAATTGTCCACTGTTAGGTGGCTCTTATAAAAACCTGCTGTAATTTCGTGTTTTCTTGAAAAAGAAGACAAGACTTAAGGCACAGAAAGAAACTGGCCGGTTTGCCAATCAGACTAAAAGTAAAGACATAGAGCTTTTAAATTTATATCGAATTTCTCCCAAAGATCCATTTGGTTTATCTGTATTTGATCAAACAGAAATGATAAAATATTTCTATCACTTTTAGGTTCTCAATGTTTCCGTTTAACTTAATTCCGTATCATAGTTTCTTTTAAATAAGTGGTACTCAAACCTAACTGCACATTAGAATCACCTGGATAGCTTTTAACCTGATGTTCAGTTCTCATTTGAGATCACTTACTTCAAAACCTTTAGAGGTTGGACACAGATACCAATGTTGAAGGATTGTTTTTACAAACAAAGTTTTATTGTAACGCAATTATTTTCATTCCTTTACATGTTGCCTATAGTTGTGACAGAGATCACGGGGCCAGCAAAGCCTAAAAAACTTATTATCTGGCACTGTAATGAAAAAG
The DNA here is from genome assembly GCF_036321535.1 of Camelus dromedarius. Lineage (NCBI taxonomy): Eukaryota > Metazoa > Chordata > Mammalia > Artiodactyla > Camelidae > Camelus > Camelus dromedarius. The sequence goes on along the minus strand of NC_087443.1, from coordinate 38,572,043 downwards.
TTTGCCAACCCCTGTTGTATTTTTATTATATATATAAACACACATATATAATATATATACATTATATATATACATAGTATATATAACTACATATATGGTGAAGCACGTCAACTGCACTAAAGTACAGGAAATCCATGCTGTAAGCAAAATTATATACCACCTTTATCCTTATACTTTTCTCTAAATCTTTCCTCATTCTTAGACATAAGATTAATAAAAGTGAGAGTGATTAGAAAATATGACAACTTGATTAGAAATGACAACAGTGATGACAACAGTAATTAGAAATTAGACTTGCATATACATACGATGAGAAGGTAGTAGAAGAATGAAGAAAACACATTCTAGGCTGATTTCATGATTAGAGTAGAGACAACAAATATATATTTACAAATCACAAATTTTAACTTACACATAAAGTATAAGCATAGAGATTTTGTGAATACAGACACATACATACACATACACATACATACACAACATTACATTTCTGCTCTACTCCAATCAGTCTCATCTTGAATGGAAAAAAAATCTAAAACTGTAAAATATTTAAAAGAAAACAAAGGAAAAAATTTTGTGACCATTGGTTAAGCAAGAGTTCTTAGGCATGACATCAAAATCTGATCAATTAAACAAACAAACAAAAAACCTGATAAACTGGACTTCACAAAAATTAAAAACTGTTGCTGTATCACAGACATAGAAAACAAACTTATGGTTACCAAAGGGGAGGAAGGGGAAGGGATAAATTAGGAATATGGAACTAAGAGATACAAACCAATATAAATAAAATAGATAAGCAACAAAGATTTGCTGTATAGCACAAGAAACTATATTTAGTATCTTGCAATAATGGAAAATAATTTGAAAAAATACATATATAACTGAGTCACTTTGCTGTGAACCTGAAACTAAAACAATATTGTAAATAAACTATATTTCAAATTTTAAAATGTGCTATAGACTTGGAAAAAATATTTTCAAGTTACATTATCTAAAAAAGGACTTACATTCAAAATTCTAAAAAAAGTTCCCAAACTTCAAAGATTAAAAACAGGCAAATGATTTGAACAGCAACTTTTCTAATGAAAATATACAGTATATAAGGTCAAGAATAAAGCTCAACATCCACTACTATATGGGAAAAACAAAATAAACCACAATGATGTACCATTACACACTTAATGGGATGTCTAAAATAAACCAAAGCTCAACTCTGACAATATGAAGTGAAAATCAAGAGAACCTGGAACTCTCAAACATCTCTGGTGAGATTTCAACATGGGACAGCTACCCTAGACAACAGTTTGGCAGTTATTTATGAAATCAAACATCATCTTACCATACTGACCCAGCAATCTTCCTCTTAGATATTTGCCAAAGTGAAATAAAAGTTTATATTCACACAAAAACATGTAGATGAATGTTTTTAGGAGAATTATTCACAATTACCCAAAACTAGAAACAACCGAATTTATCTTTCAAAGAGTAAATGCATAAACAATGATTCATCTATATAGTGGAATATTCCTCACTAACAAAAGCAACAAGCTATTGATACATGAAATAGCATAGATGAATCTCAAAAGCATTATGCTAAATCAAAAAGGCCAGCCTTAAAAGGTTGTATACTGTGTGATTATACATAAGATATTCTGAAAAATGCAAAAGCTATAAACAAAGAACATTTCAATAGTTTCCAGAGGTCAGGAGTACAAGGCGACAGCACAAAGAAATTTTTGAGAGTGAGGGAACCATCCTGTATCCTGACCGTGGTGGTGGCTACATGAGTCAATAAATTTGCCAAAACTCACAGAACTATATGTGAAAAAAAAATGAATGTTACTGCATATAAGTTTTTTAAACACTAATTTTTTTCAGAAATTGTACTTAAGTACTTATAAAAGTTAAAGCTTTTTACTTTTACATAAAGGAGATAGAAAAAAAGTGCATATAGCCTAAAAGAAAATGGATCCAACTCTTAACAGCAGTTATTTTTGGCCAAATATTAAGGATGACTTCTGTATTTTACCCCTTACAATTTTCTCTGTCTGTCAAAAATCCTAGAATGGATATTTATTACTTTTATAATCAGGAAATAAAAGCCATTTTTTGAAAGTAGGATTAGATAGCACTTATAAAATGTCTGAGTACCTTAAAAAAAAAAACTAAAATAAGGCCATGGAAGAGGAAAAATTAAAGATAAATGAAAAGCTGATACATAGCCTGTGATAAACAACAGTCTGTATTTCCTCCTACTGTGTTACTATTTTTAATTACCTTAGCGTATCACTCAGTGTCACAGTATATTATTCTTTCTACATACTATAATTTAGCTCAATTAAAATACCATTTTAAAAACTAGTTTAAAACTCATTGGCTAATGAGAATTTCAGTTTTGAGGAAAAGAGATTGTCTCAAACTTTCTGGATTCAGGTACTCCTACATGATACGGCATACCAACTGTATTTTCACACCAGAAGTAAACCTAGCCCCTAAAAGGATGACATTTTCAATCAACTTTTACTATTCCACAGTAAGGAATAAAGATAAAAATAAAAATCAAAATTTTACACAAATAAATATCTTTTTAATCTAATCTCCAGTTTAAGCTGTTTTTCATATATGACCATTCAATCAGAAACAAAGGAAACAATGGGTTTCCTTAACTGTAGCTATGAAAAGACACAGAGGTCAATGAGTAAACAAATATTTGAAAAAAAAAATTAATAGACCACACATTCCAACGGTTCTCAAAATACATAAAATATGCAGAGAAAATTCTATCCCCTTTCGCCTCCTTTCCTGTATCTATCCTCCAAACAAATATCCCCATCTGAAACATACACATGAAGGTAACTAGGATTACTGATTTCTTAATGCATCCTTGCAGAATTCCTTTAAGTGTATGTAAGTAGATACAAACGTTATGTACTGATTTTTCTCACTTATCTCACACTAACTTAAAAAAAAAAGTAGAAAACTATATGTAGAATGCTACATCTTGTTTTCACTTAATATGAGATAGTATTAAATTATATTTATTATTACCTTTAAAGTACTAAGAACAAAGACTAAACGCCAAATATAAGGCTATATAAAAGTACTACATTAAAATGTTATACACATACTCACAAATTTAGGTTCCAAGGCTGTCAGCAGTGCTGATGTGAAACATATTAAGAAAATATTAATGATTTATACAACTGTAAATGAGAAATGAGACTTACTGGGATTTAGCTAAAGTTACTTGCCTATGTCCAGTAAAACATTAACCTCAGTGAGTTCCCAAATGACCTCTTTAAAGTATGGCAACTGCAAGGCTTAAATTTAACCTGTCTATAATTAATATACAAAAGAACAAGTGACCTAATTTAAATCAAGGACCTCCATTTTCAGCATAGCAGCTATTTAGGTGGAGTGGCTAAAAACATGCAACTGAATAGAGAAAATATATTCCAAAGGTGGAAAATACCATAACGATTCTCACCTCCTCATGGCATAAAGCAGCAAAAGAAAGTACTAGGAATATTTTAAAACCCAGAAGCTGTGCCATGCAATTTTTCTCCTGCTTATAAATTAAAACAGAGAATGGAAACAGAAAATATTTTATTCACTAAGCTACAATGAAGCCTGGATTCCTGTCACCTTCAACGTTATGTCTTCTTGCTTAAAAAAAAAAAAAAAAAAACCAAAAAACTTTCAAAAGGAAACTGTATTTGTTAGTGTCTAAAGCAGTTATCCTAAAATCAGTATACTAAAAACAAGTATTTAAAAGTTTATCAAAAGGAAAATTAAGACCTAAAGCCTAATAATTATTATCCATTTTTAAAGCAAAGCAACCCAAAGAATGCTCACCAATGACAGTGTTAAGAAAATATTCAAGTATCATCAAAGTACCAAAAAAAAAAAAAAAAGTCTTATTTCACCAAGAGACATACGCTAAAACAGGTCACTGGGTCAGCCATAAGAATTTTAGAGTCATCTCCTCAGACCACAAGAGACTATGGCTATTTACTAGGAGGTTGAAGACTAATCTAGTGTTTTTAAAACATGGTCAAACAAGAAGCTTTATATACTCCATAGGTAAAATTGATTTCTACAAATATTTTACTAGGTTAAACAGAAGGAACTTTGGTCAGGATAGCCTACACTTTAATCCCAGGTCTGCCACTCACAAACTGTAGATCCATAGGCAAGTTCCTTAACACATAAGCTTCATCTGCACATTACTTCATCTGCAAAATGTACACAACAAGAATGTTGTTGTAAAGATTCAATTAAATGATACTCAAACAAGTGCCTGGTATGGAACAAAAAGTTACCAATAATGTTTTACTAGAGATATTAATGCTCTAGTATCTTGGGGACAGAGAGACCCTCAATAGAATTTCATGAGGCAAGAGAAATAAGAAATATAAATAAAACATGATAAATTCTTCTCAAAGTGTTTAAAGAAAAATAGGGAAGGCAAGTATATATAGCAATAACTGTAACTCAGGGACTCCCAGAAATGTTAAATGTTTTTATAAAAAGTCTTACATGTACTTACAAAGAGGATTCTCTGAATGGCACTCTTGAAATGAAGGAGGTATATGAGTTACCCTGGATTTGTAGGAATTTAACAAGCAGCAGTGGGTGAAAGACTTTATAGATGAGAATAAAGCATGAACAAAAGAACAGAGATGTTATAATATATAGTATTTTTGGAAGTGCTAAGCATAAGTACTTAGGTATAGATAGAATACAGCATTGTGGGAGGTACAAGGGAAAGGCAATAAATTTAGTAACATCCTAAATTCACTAAGAGAATAATTCACAGATTTCAGGCAGTAAGAAATTATGGTTAAGTAAAGGTTCTCTAAATAGACATACTATTTATAAGTTTAGAATTTTAAAAACCCTTAATATTTTGTTCCCCAAAAGTAGAAAAAAAAAAAGCAATCTGGCTTATAACAGGAAAGCCCAATTACTTTTACAACATAAGCATCCTATATATCATAAAAATTTCTACCTATAAATTTATGCAAAAGAAATAAAAGTATTTTATTTATTATTTATCTGAAAAGGTCTCTCCACTTATTTCAATGGAATTTCACAAATGAATACTTACAAATGATTTTAAAACTTACAACCAATTATAATCTACATGTAAATAATCTGAAAACATGGATTAAATCAGTACAACACTAATTTTAGGTCTGCAATTACTAGAAAATATTACTTTCACTTACTTTTAAATCCTCATATTAAAAAATAGGAACTGTATATAAACTCTTACTCTGAGAGTATCTGCTGAATGGGAGCACACTTGAGCTGAAGTTTATAGAAATTTTGAGGGAACAATAATAGGACACAAAAGCCATAGTCTGCTCAAAGTGAGAAGGCTAGCAATAGACTCAGCCTCAGAAACCTGGATCCTCAAAGGGCTAACTATTCACACCCTAAGATAAGAGTAAACCTACCTCACTCTTTTCATTTCCATGGGTCTACAAAGAAAGCTGGGTTGGTACTGAGCAAATGTAACTTTAAAAAAATTCCTTTGAAGTTGTAACCACAAATCAGCCTTCAAATGGATTCATTCACATCACCTTAGTGATACAAAGAAATTTAAGCTTTGAATTCAAAGCAGTCTAAGACCATCATAATGGTGCCACCCTGGATATATGGCATTCAACAACAGCAAATCAATAGCAAATCCTCTCTGGAGAAATCTACCCTCATTTTTGGCCTTAACATATTCTCACAAAACTCCCCCAACCATTTCAAACTGGGAAAGGGCGGGTGGAGAGGAAAAATTAATTAAACACAAGGTAACATGACTAAGAAAAGGTACAGACAGCAAAGAGAAAAAACTTCAGTACATGAGAAAGAACAGACACAGATTAACACAGTGTAATTATAAGTAGTATATGTTTGAAGAAATACAAGGTTAGAAGTATGTGTAGAAAACAAATTTTTTTATTTTTTTATAAAAAGGGCAACCAGAATTGGAAAAGAATCAAGTAGAACTAGGTATAAGAAAACAGACTGAAAAAATTTGAGAAAACAATGGATGGATAAGAGCTAATTAGATACCACTAAAAATAACTAAATTAGAAGTCAGGTTAGATGAAATATAGCACAAAGCAATAAAACAGTGAAAAAAAATACAAATGAGGAGAAGAGTGTGATGAAGTCTGTCTTAAGTTTAACTCAGCATTTCACTAACAAAGGGGAGGACTGCACTACTGAACAACCACCACCATGCCCCTGTCTCCAAGTGATATGCAATCTAGTAGCAAAGGCTGACATTCATCGAATGTCAAATAAAATATGTAAAATTATACTTATGATAAATGAAATTAGGAAAACTTACTAAGTACCTTCCTCAATTTATGGGTTTAGAGAGCCCTTCCATGAACACATGAAGTAATATCTGAGGTATAAATCAAGCTAACTACAAAAGTGTTCTAAGCTGAGAGAACACTATGTGCAAAGGCAGGAGAAAATATGCTATTTTTCAAGAATTTAAAGAAAATTACAGGGGCGGGCTACAAAGAACTATGAAGCAGTAGGGAATGGTGATGTGTGGATGGTTCATAAGGCTGGAAGGGCAAGATCATGTAAAGCCTTATAAATGCATAAGTTTGGTCTTTTTCTTAAGGTGAGAAGACACTGAAGAATTCTAAGCAAAGCAGGTGAAAATGAGATTTTCATCTAGAAAACATATTTATAACAATTGACTGCCTCCAAAATAACACAGGGAATTCTTTTTAAAACTACTACCAAATTAACATTTTTATAGTAATCAGGCAGTAACTATAAATGTTAACTATAGTAAGTTAACCACAACTACAACAAATGACTGAAAGAATGTCATTATGAATCTATTGCTCCAGCAGTGGAGGACCTCCCTAATATTCTAAGTGAGAGATAACAGAAAGGCAGTCACCGGGTATCTTTTTATTTTTACACCAATGAAATTTTACATTTTCAATTTCCTTGACCTCAAATTGTTTATGTTTTTCATTGTTTTGACATCTTTTCTCTATTTAATTTTTAAATTTCTGGTTGTGTTGTATTATTTACTGTGTCTAACTAGTTGGCTCTTATTAAATTAACCAATTGTTCATTTTAACTATTTTTAAGTTTTATATCTTTTTTAGATCTTTAAAATTTATAATGTTATGTTTTTATTTATTACAAAAGGGATGAGCATGCTTAACAATGAAATTTATATAAACTTGTATATTTCATTTCCCCTCTAGTTTTAAAAATTACTTTACTGTTTTAGTTAACTTTTACATTTACTTTCTTTTACCTTTATTGTTCACAGTACTTTCTATGTGAGTTGTCAACTTCTTTAGCTTATTCAACAATTTTTATCATTTCCTAATCTTTTAGCTATTTGTTTTAATCAATAATCTTTTTATTTACTTTTAAAATTTTAATCTACTTAAAAAAATGCCTCAGAGCATTTTGAGAAAAATGTTGATTGTTTAAAAATAAAAAGTAAAAAAGCTGTTTCTCTAATTTCTCTCAGATGTGTTGTGATCTACTTTTTTTCCCTTTTTATTTTAAAATAATTATAGATTCATAGGAAGTCGCAAAAAAAAAATCACCTAGTTTCTTCTAACAGTAACATCTTATACAACTATAGCACAATGTCAAAATCAGGAAACTCATACTGGTACAAACTACAAATCTCATTTCACCAGTTTTACAGGCACTCACATTTGTGTGTTTCTATATGTATGTGTGTGCATGCATGCAATCAATTTTATCATATGTGCAAATTCATGTAGCCACCACCACAACCATGATACAGAATTGTTCTATCACCATAAAGATCCCTAGTGCCCTCGCACCACTTAAAACCTTGAAACAGTGCCTAAATTTATTTACATAAAAAAGGACAGAGAGCTTCTTTTTGGAAGAGAAAGATTCAGTTAGTTTGTGGAAGAGGAAAGAGATCAAAGGTTGAAGAGTAGGCAAAAAAGATTTCTTGAGGAACAGCTGTATGAGAGTAGCTCTTGGTTGGGGAGAAGGAGATGCAAATTTTATAGTTTTGTTCTGTGTTCTGTGATATCTCCTCTAGTTACTTATTCAAAAAAGATAGTGCATGCTCAGGTGAGATAATACATAATAATAATAAGAGGGGTACAAGTTAAGAAGCAAGCAGACCCAGCTTTATTTGGACTACATAATGATGAAATCTCAAGACAGGCTGATTTAAAGCCCAATAACACCATAATTTAACTGAAATAGCAGACTACATGCGTCACTGTTTCTCTAAAATAAAATTCATCTGGTGTTCTAAAATTACTCATATATTCTTCAGATATGCTATATTTAAATGGACTCCTTGTACTCCAATGAGAGGAAAAACTAAGCTTAAATAACATTTAAACTTAAAATTATACCAGTATTAGGATGACACAATCTGTATATCAGCACACAGCAGGGCTGCATCATAGTAACAAAACATTGCAAAAAATCTCATCCAAACCCATACATACCATTACTACATATATACAACTGATCACTACTTCATAGATTACAAAAGACAAACTTTGTCTGTAAACACATATGTCAGAATACCAGAGAGTTCCTGGCATTACTCAATTTAAAAAAAGTAGGAGACAGAGAAGTTCAAAATGATAAAAATATTTATAAATCTATAATTATTTCTTTATGAGAAAAAGGTCTAACCTTTTTATTCACTGTGAAAGTGAATTACATTGATGTGCCTTACCTTCAAACCCTCCTTTGAAATATAGAAAAGACCTTGGGAAATCATTCTTCTATTCTTTGAAATCCCTAGAGGAGCCCCAAAATAACACAATCATCTTTGGGTTTACCTAGTTTAGAAGATATTACAATGGTTTGAATAGGTATCTTTCATGCTTCATATATCCACTTCAACTTTACAACCTTAAGATATCAAAATCATATTTAATTCACAAAGCAGTACATGTATAGTGGTAAGTTCTTTACATAGTTTTAAAACAAGATTTTGGGGGAATATTTACATATTTTCCAAGAAGGGAGGAAGAAAAGTTGGGCAGTAAATTCTAAAAGGACATATAACAATCTGTTAACTAAGGATACATACGGGAAATACATGAAAGACAATAGAAAAGATTATCACTTTATCATTACATAATTCACATTTAAACTTTTCAATACAGTTGCTTCTATCCTCAGTTAACTTAGTTAACTATATGATGTGTCAGTTTAGTTTACTTATCTGTAAAACAGGAATAATAATATCTATGTCAAATGAATGATGCAAAACACTGACAAACGTGTGGAACTTGGTGAGTCTCAAAAATCAGAATATATTACCTTACTTATACTATTACATGTAAAAAAGTAATAAAAACTTAACATATCACATTTCTTCAAACAATAAGTAAAAATATGCTGTAACAGTATCAAGAGAGATCTGTATTTTCATAGAACTCTTCACAATTGCATTTAAATAACTGTGTCAGAAAGAAAGGGCTATACTGCTGGATTCACAGTACTTACATAATGCTTATTAGGACACAGAAAATGTTAAGTATTTATTGAATGAATGAAATTTTCATGCAACATATATAATGCTGCTTCATTTACAGTCATTTGTAACCATTTATAAATTAAAACAAATAAGTATACGTACAGTGAAAGAGAAGCTGCTTATGTAAAGAGGCAAGCATCTTCACCTCAACACTAAAGCAGACATTTTCCCCACAAGAGCTGAAAATAATTTCTCAAATGAGAACACGTGGTAGACATGGCAACCACATTTCTGGACAGGAAGAAAACGGATCAACACTCTCCATTATTTTACATGGCTAGCTGCTTGTGGCTGCTTTGAATTATAAACCGTAATAAAATAAAAATCCCTACGAATCCCAAGTATAACAAAAAAGACAAACAGATATGGGAAACATGTGCAATGGAAAGGTCAAATAATCAAGAAAACAATTCCAAAATAATTATAGAACATAAAGACTTTTCATAAATCATATCCAAAGAATAATTGACTGTGACTTATGACAGGGCTTTGAGCCACACAGTATCTGTTGTAACCTTCAAAAGAAGTGATAACTGAAGGTGTTAGTTTACCCTCTGGGTGGGGCCAGAGACTAAGAGTCAGCCATATGAACAGTTTGTGATCAAGCCCCAATAAAAACAATGAAAACCAAAGGCTTGACTGAGTTTTCCTGATTGACAATAATCTATGCATATTGTCATACACTGTGGCCAGAAAGAGATAATGCTGTTCATGACTCCACAGAGAGATGGTCATGAGCTTCACATCTGGACTCCTACCGGACTCCGTACCTTTGACTGATTTTTAATTTGTATCCCTTTTCTGTGACAAACTATGGGCACAACTGTAACAGTTTTCAGTGAATTCTGTGAGTCCCTCCAGCAGAACCTAAGGGTGGTTTTCAAAATCCTTGAACTTGCAATGGTGTCAGAAGGGCAGTCTTGTGGAGACTGTTCACTCAAACTGTAACAGCTGGCTGAACTTACTGCAGTTGGTGTCAGAAGTGGGATTTGAGTGACAGGTGCTAACTAGCTGAACTATGTAGTTTGGGAAGAAAAAGAATGAAAGGGTGGGGGAAGACAAACATTTCAATTCATGAGTGGCCCTTTGGAACCACAGCTGTACAATGATCAGTTAGTCAGTAGAGGTAAAAGTTAGCAATGGAATTTAAAAATGATGCATCCAACCCCCAGAGAATTGGCTCACTAGATACATACAGAAATGCAAAATTTTAAAAATGAACTAATCATATAGTCTCTTGATTGTTGTTATCTGTAAAAGCTCAAGAGAAAGTGAGGGAGATACTGCAACGGATCCTGATGCTAAGCCAAGCTTGAGTTTAGACCAGATCTAGCTATATCCACCAGCCACAGATCTACTTCTACAGGGAAAAGTTACACTGAAATAAAAGATGATAAAAATTGGTAAGAGAATAGGAAAAGAGAAAGGGTAGAGTCAAGAGACTCGTCCCAGCTGGGTGGAAATCTTTAAATGGTTAAAATAAATGGGAAAATGAAGTGGACATTGGTAGTGTCAAAACAAAAGTCTTATTGTAGCACTCTCAGAGGATGGGTAACTGATGAGAGGCCCTCCTGCTGGTCTCTCGCATTAAAGGGCCCTAAACAAATATGCTTTACTCACTCTAGTTTGGGAAGACCTTAAAAAACAGAAGGAAAGATGACTGTAAAACACCTAACCTCAAACTGCCTGAGCTGATGTTTCCACAGTCTAATCAAGATAAGGTCTGATAAGAAGGCCTGGGTACCTTGGTTAAGTCACAGCTGGGGTCTGAAGATCATAAGCAGATAAACGGGTAAAATAGGATAGAAAAAGATGTCTGCGACTCTTTGCTGAGGGAGTTGAATTTGCTTCTCTTAATGAGAAGCAAAATTTAGAAGAAATAGACTTACTAAATAACTAGAATAACCAAGTTAGAGGGAGTTCTCTTCCAGGAGGAAAGCGGGATGAGAATCAGTCTATGAAGATAATGAGGTTTTAGTGAAATGGGTCAGGCAGACTCAACAAATATTGCTAGGAACGAGCAAAGGGAAAGGGCTTGTACTCTGACCCAAAGGGCCTCTTGACAGACTGAAGTCAAAATACCCTCAGGAAAATGACCCTCAATCTTAGCCGTTAAGGCTCAAGGAGTACACTTATGGGGAAACTTATGGACCTCTAAACCTATGGAAGTTCTTCTGAGGCATTTGTAATTTATACTGATGCACTATGACTGCCCTTGTCCCTATGTCTGATCAAAATAAGACATACCCTATAATATAATTAGCAGAAATAGGAACTATCTCAATACTCTTTGTGTGCTCCCTGTAGGAGAGAAGTGGGCTTTTCTATCTAACAGCACACAACAGAAAACAGTCTAAGTACAAGTTTGTGACCTAAAACAGGGTGATTGGCTCTGATCCAAACTGACTTAGAATCCAGAAAAAAACGAGCAAGGGCCAACTATAAATAAGCCTGTCCATAATAACATCTGCTATATGGACAGAAGTCAATTTTGTTAGGATAATAGCAAATTCCTCTGCAATTTTAATTGCTGTTTAATGAAGCTGAATTGTCTCATGACCACACTGAAATACGATTTAACACTGCCACTGTAAGACTCAATTACCTTATGTAAATAAGTCTTATAACAATCCTAATAATTAATTGTATCAGGAGACTGAGTTAAAGCTGTCTCAGGATTTAGTAGTGATATAAAAATAATGGTATGAGGAAGAAACAGATTTAGCCAACTATCAGCTAATTTCTATACAAAACAGTTCTGTACAAGTTCATCATAAGGTACAAATAATGATAGATCATGGGAGGAAATAAATAAATTGTATAAGAATATGAAAATGTATTTAGTGGCTTTATAAATTAGATTGGCAGTTTCTTTAAATTCATCCCTAATCCACAGTGGCTTGTCCAAATGTAGACTATTTTCATACTATCACCATTACTGTGACTGTCATATAAATGCTGTACTAAATGTAGATGTCAAGACAAATATGATTGTTTGGCTGTGAAAGCATATGCTGAAGGCCAAAAGGGGTGGCTGGTACAGTGAAGAAGCAACTCTACCTATCCAAAGAGAGGTCTGGCCTAGACTTCAGCTACTTGGAAGTGATCTCTATGTCCCTGTGACAAGACTGTCTTTGTTTGCCTTGGAGCTTTGGCCATTGGACAGTCCAACAATGTAATTTATGATGGGGACTTTGGACATTTCAATATCAGTTTGTTTCCATCTCCACAGGAAGTGATAACTGAAGGTATTAGTCTGATCTCCAGGAAGAAATAGAGACTAAATCTCAGACATGAAGATAGTATGTGCTTCAGCTCCAGTAAAAACGATGGACAGCAAAGGCTTCCCTGGACAGTGAGCTTCTCTGGTTGGCAATACTCTGCATACTGTCACACACTGTGGCTGCAAGGACATAATGCTATGAATTTCATGGTCCATGTGTAGACCCTTCTTGTACGCTGTGCCTTATGCATCTCTTCCCTTGGCTGATTTTAATTTGCATTCTTTCATTTCAATAAATCACAGGCACGAGTATCACAGTTTTCTGTAAGTCCTTGTAGTGAATTATCAAACCAGAAAATGGGTTTGGTAAATCCTCAAACTTGTGATTCGTCTAAGAGAGGCAGTCTTGTGAGTATTACCTCAAAAACTGTACAGCTGGATAAACTCATTGCTGTGCTATACTGAGATTTTTACTCATCTATTTATTTTGTTGCATAATCTTTACAACTCTGTATGATAGGTATTACTATTATGAAGACAGTGAGACAGAGGAAGAATAAATACTTTAAATTCATCCCGATATTAAGAGTAAAGGGCAGAGTACAGATCTGAACCAGGAAATCCAACATCAAGGCTTATATTCTTAATATATTACATTGCCTTCCTAGATGACTACTAAGCTTTTGTTCTCTTTTTCAGCAATTACATTCTCTGAATCTCTGACTAGAATATCTCTAAGGTCGTATCAAGCCATGTAAATCCATGAGCAAACAGTAATACAGATAGAGTTAAAAATAAACCTTAAATAATCTTTATTATATTTTGCTTTGTCATTGATTCAACTGTCATTAAAGTCTTAATTTTCTGTACTATTAATAACAGATATTTAAAATGTTATATTAACATAAAAGTTAGATGTTCAAATACATCAGCAGAAGCCTTAAATAAACTATTAAGCTAGTTCATTTGAAGAAAACTATTTCAAAAAAAAAAAAAAAACCTACAAGACAAACCAATCACACTAGTATTTCCAATTTCTTGGGAAATAATAGTTGTTTTTACTGGAAAGAAAATTTATAGTCAGAAAAATGATTTTTAATTACTTTATAATTTTTCTAAGTAAATAATTTTAACATCACTATAATCAAGATCTGCTCAGTTGAATTTTGTTTCTCTGAAGTATTCATAATTATCATTTTAAAAGATATATAATATCTCAGATTAATTTAACAACACTCACAAATTGTTGGACACCAAAGTTGTTTATTTTTTTCTTCTTTAGTAGGACTTACTGAACATCCTCCTGCATGTAACATTACTATACCTTTCATTTTTCTATCTGCAGTACTGTCTAGTTCGCATTAGGTGCCTGATAAACACTGGCTGAACTGAATGTAACTTTTACCTTTAAGAACTGTTTTGTAAGAATAATTTCCTAAGAGCAGAATGAACAAATCAAAGAGTATAAGCTTCTTTATGGTATTTAAAATATAATTCCCCCCAATAATGTCATCTTATGACCCACAACAAATGAAAGATATGCTCATTCATTGCAATCTTTCCCAGTATTAGACTTCATCATTTAAAAAGTTTAATACTTTAACTATATATAATTTGATCTCATAAAGTATTTTACCTTGCTGACAAATAATAATCCTGAAGGTATACTGTCTTTACTACCATATTTCATTATTTATCAAGGTACAAAGGACTGCAAAACTAATAATTCTAATTCTGAAAACTCAATCATCAATATGTAAAAACTCTTTAATGAATTTATGTCAAAGCTTAATTCATAGCTAGAGTGTGGCATATCTTCCCAATTCACTAAAATCTGAAGTCATAATCTAATCAAGTTTTTCCATGTAACAGCCAGACATAAATGTAATTTTCTCCCAGAGAGCAGTGAATTCTATTCACTTTGAGAGGGTTTCTTTCAGAACAGAGAGCAACTAAAAATTACTTTCCCTAGGCAAATAATCTAAGAAATATACTGATGAAGGTCTGCATTTTATAATCCAATCACAATTCTTGGTCAAACCAGAATAAATTATCTAGTGAAGGAAAAGTTGCACTGGGAAGGAGAAGTCAAAGCTTCCTAAAATTCACTCTAAAAACTCAGACAAATTATTGCAAATTAGCATATTTAGTTGACAAAGAAAATATAAGTTCACTTCCCCCCATGACAACTTAAGGAATCGTATTTGTATATGATTAGAATGAGAGCATCTATTACAAACATTTTTTACTGTGTGTTTTTCACTGCTTTCCATGTTTAAAATATGTAACTTACATATTTTTACCACAACTAGCTAATTATGTTTACCTGTCCTTTGATATTAGCATAAAGTTAGCCAGGAAACTTGCTATAACTTCCAGTAGGATTCTTTTTCACTAGCAGGGGTAGAGTAAATTCATCACTTTAAAATAAGCATTTACTTACTGTCTAACATAGGTAAGGCACTGTACTAGACTCCTAGGAATGATACAAAGATGACTAAGACATAATTCCTGTCCTCAAAGAACTTACAATCTATTAGAGAAAGACAGACATGCAAACAAATAGTTATAATACAAAGCAGAATGTGCCAGTTGTTAAAACAAAGGTACAAAATCAAAGTTCTAGGGAGCACAGGATGATGAGATTAATTCTGGTTGGGGTGATCTGGAAGGCTGGGCCAGCAGAAAAGGAGTAGAAAACTCAGCCCCTTAGAAAATGCAGCAGTGTTACAGCCCAACTGGGTTAGGGTCAAAGCCCCACTCCCCACAGAAGGTTTTCCTAAAGGAGATGGAGCCAGGGCCCTAACCCAGTTAGGTAGGTGATTCGTTGATTTCAATTATAAATGCAATACTCTCTTTCCCTGGTGCAGATAAATGTGATTTCTTAAGTATTTTACTTAATTTAAAAAATAAATAAAATTTAACAACTTATTAAGTAACTTGCATAAAAATGTGAGTTACTTTGGCCTCCATCATCAGAATGGCCTCAGGTGGTACACTGATCATACAGGACCAAGCCAAGGTTGGGGGTGAAGGGTGGAGAAAAAGAAAAAGAACACCACTTCAGCATGTTACATATGTGGTGCTCCAATACATATTTTGCTACTGATGTCTTGAGAATAAAAATAAATAGACAATTCCAGAGAAGTAACCTGGGTGTTACAACTATCCCACATTTTGTTGAAGTTTTATTTATCTTTAAATTTTTAAAGTAAACTTTAGAATAGGTTAATGAGATAAGAGGATTTTTTTTTTCCTGTTGTGATTAAGAACCAGCAGGTATACTGCTGGTACCTACTGATTTCTTAGACTAAGAAGTAGATTAGAAAATATAACCAATATGTAGTATATAACAGGTACCACACAAGGTGTGAAACAACTGGAAGATAATAAATACAAACACATGTTTAAGTACAAAAGAGTAGGAAAGCACTACCATGTACACAGAATTAGAAACATTAAATCTGTAAAAATTTAAAGACAGGATTATTAGTTTCCACTGTGTTTCATTTATTATCACTTCATATATATCCCTAAAATTTCTGAAATTTGAATATATAGTATTTTATTCTGCTACATGAACTTAAAAATTCTGAATTTCATAACTGCTGCTTATAGATCTCCTTAGATAACAGAATCTTAGTCATATGTATTATACATAAATGAATGTTCACAAAGTCTTACGAAACTTAAAATGATTATTTTCTAGAGTATAACAAGCATTCTGATTTCAATTATTTGTTCTATTAATTTTTATAATCTCCTAAAACAAAGAAAACAGGAAGAAAGGAAGTCACTTCCTGTCTGAATTAAGAAAGATATCACACTATACAGACTTTCTTTAAATATAAACATACAATTCAAAAACACTTTCTATTATAAAATTAGCTGAGTAAGCCATGAAACAAATGACAAAGAATTTTAGTATCTATTATAATATAAAGAAAGTTTATAGTAACAGAAAAACATAAAACCCTAGTAATTGAAAAAAACAATTTCAAAAAATACAAGTTGCTAACAAATAAGAAAAAAATTCATATCGTTAAAGAAATGCAAATTGAAGCAATAAAACAGCATTTTAAAATATCAAGTTAGCAGATATAAAAATGTTAAAATTCAATTCGTACTTCTTAAATTGTAAAAATTTCCCCTTTTAAAATCTTTGATGTTCTGAAAATAAGTAATCAGTGCTTACAGGAGAAGTGCAGGGGAGTTGGCGGGTTAGGGTCAAGGTCTGCTAAAAATACACAGTGAGGACAATGGTAGTAAGTAAAACTTTTAAATAACTTGTGGACAGTATCAGGAGATTTTTAGATTTCTGATGTGTTCAAGTTCATACCCTTTGATCAGTAATTCTACTATTGTCAATCTAAATACTAAAAATAATCAGAGATTCAGACAAAGATTTTGTATTCATC
Organism: Camelus dromedarius; assembly: GCF_036321535.1. Lineage (NCBI taxonomy): Eukaryota > Metazoa > Chordata > Mammalia > Artiodactyla > Camelidae > Camelus > Camelus dromedarius. The sequence goes on along the minus strand of NC_087443.1, from coordinate 38,554,855 downwards.
ACAGTTACTTATGACCACAAAAAGTTAGGAACAAGTATAACACCAAACATTAGGGAAAAGGATCATTATAAGATCAAATATTATGAAGTCATTAAAAATTGAGGAGAAATGTATAGGATAAAACATGCAGTAAAGACAGTAGGATCTACAATTTTAATGCAGTCTTAGCTAAAACTACAATTAAAAGAGAGCAGTATCCTACTTGTATCCTGCTCCTTTGCTGAATTCATTTATTAGTTTTAATACTGGTGTGTGTGCTTGTGTGCTCTTTAGGGTTTTCTATACATAAGGTTTTATCATCTGCAAACTAATAATTTTACTTGTTTTTAAAAACAATTAATATGCTTTTCTTCCCCTTGTCTAAGTGTCATACTTGTCTTGTTCTGGAAGAGCTTCCAGTCTTTCACAATTCTGATGTTAGTTAAAGAAGGATATAAAATCAGCACATAAAAGTCAACTGTATTTTTATACTCTAATAATGAACAATCTGAAAATAAAATTAACAAAACAATTCCATTTACAAAGCATTGAGAAGAATGAGTTACTTAATCAAGGAGGTGAAAACACTTGTACAGTGTAAACTACAAAACATTGCTAACAGAATTTTGAAAGGATAGAAAAATGGACAGACATTCTTTGTTAACAGATTGGAGAGCTTACTATCGTTAAGATATCAGTACTATCCAAAGTCATTTACAGATTCATTGCAATCCCTATCACAATCCTCATGTTTCCTGCAGAAATAAAAAAAAAATCCTGAAACTCATATGGAATATCAAGGGAAAGGAAACAGCCAAAACAATCTTGAAAATAAAGTTAGGGGACTTACATTTCCTGGTTTCAAAACTTACTAAAAAGCTACAGATATCAAAACAGTGTGGTGCTGGCATAAAGACACACATAATGACCAATGGAACAGAACAGAGGACCTAAAAATAAAACTTTTCATATATGGTAAAAGGACTTCTGACAATTTTATCATGAACATTCAATGGAGAAAGGACAGTCTTTTTAACAAATGGTGCTGGGGAACTAGATATTCACATAGAGAAGAATGGAATTGATCCTTATCTAACACCATATACAAAAATTAACTCAAGATGGATCAACAGCTTATATGTAAGACCTAAAACAATAAAACTCTTTGAAGAAAACATATGATAAAAACTTCATAACACTGGATTTGCAATGATTTCTTGGATATAACACCAAAGGCATGGGTAAAGAAGAAAAAAAAAGACAAATCTAACTTAACAAAAATTTAAAAATTTTGTGCATGAAAAATGAAAAGACACTACTAACAGAGTAAAAAGGCAACCACAGAATGACAGAAAATGTTTGCAGATCACATTTGATAAGGGATTAATATCCTGAATACTACAGAGAACTCCCAAAATTCAACAACAAAAAGCAACCAATCCAATTAAAAAATGGGCAAAGAATGTGAAGAACCATTTTTCCAAATAAGATATACAGATGGCCAATAAGCACATGAAAAGATGCTCAACAGTACCAATAATTAGGGAAATGCAAATCAAAACTACAAGGAGAGACCATCTCATACCCTTTAGGATGACTATTATCAAAGAACTGAAAAAAAAAATGTTGGTTAGAATGTAAAATAGTATGGCTGCTCTGAAAACAGTGTGATGGTTCCTCAAAAAAATTAAAAAATAGAAATACCATATAATCCTGCAATTGTACTTCTGGATATTTACCCAAGAGAATTGAAAGCACAGTCTCAAAGAGATGTATGTACTCCTAAGAGCACAGCAGCATTTTTCACAATAGCCAAAACGTGGAAACAAAACAGCTGTCCACAAATGAATAACCATAATGTCATACATACATACAATGGAATATTATTCAGCCTCATAATATAAAGGAAAGAAATTCTAACACAGGCTACAACATAGATGAGCCTTGCAGACATTGCGATAGGTGAAATAAGCCAGTCACAAAAAGATAAATACTGTATGATTTTACTTACATAAGGTATTTAGAGTAGTCAAAATCATAGAGACAGAAAGTAAAATGGTGGGTGCTAGGTATTGGGAAAAGGGGGTAAAGGGGAGTTGATGTTTAATGAGTACAGAGTTTCAGTTTTGCAAGATGGAATAATTTCTGTAGGTGGATTGTTGTACAACAATATGAATGTACTTAAATGTGACTGAACTTTACATTTAAAAATAGTTAAAATGGAAAATTTCATGATAAGCATATTATACCACAATCTAAATTTTTAAAAAATTCTTTGCTTAAAAAAAAAAAAGAAAGCAGAGAAATATATTTTATAAGAAAACATGTCAAAGAAGTAAGCTGGATATTCCTTGGAGGTGAAAGTAGAATGAATATGATTTTCTATTCTATACCATTTAGCACTCCCCAATTTAATAATGTGTACTTGTTTTTATAAAAAAAAAGTAAGTTGAATTTTAAAAAGTTTTAAGTAGTTATGTGAGGTTAACAGATTTTCAACAAAAACAAATTTCTAATACTGTGACAAAAATTATTATCAAACAGTATTTCCTAATAGAAATTTTCTCCAAAATCAGCCATTTGTGAATATACATTAGGAATTCACCTTGATTTTAACTGTCTCTAAGAAAGGGAAAAGATTTTTCTAAAGTTTTATTTATTCTTTAACTATGACACTGAAGCATACATTTTGGTATTATTGATGTTACTACTTCCCGTTTCTGAGATTTTTCACAGAAAATTCACATATATGTCATAATTACTCACAGATTTTAGCCAACTTTTGAGTTAAAGTTTATAAAATCAAAAAGCATGCTGGTCATGGTTTTGGAAAACTTCGTATTAACAATCCAACATACTCAATGAACAAATATTTTTAAATCTATCATAGATAAAAATTATCTTTTCAATTTTGCTTAAGTATTCAGTATCAAAACTATGGCTAATGCATATTATTTATCTTTCAGTATTATATTTTCTTTTTAAAATACAATTAATTCAACTCATTTCACTCCCTCTCTCTCCTTCCCTTTTTGTCTTTTCTTTTTAACCTCTTATCTCCTCAGACTTTTAAAGAGTTAACTAAGTAAAACAGAAAAATTTGTAAGCACTACAATTATCAGCAAAAAGTCTGACCTACCTACTACCCTGGTAATACATATACTAAATACCTGAAATAATGTTTCAATGGCTTTAAAATATTTCTTTGATATTAATCTAAGAAAATTATTTCATTTAAACAAACTGACTACATGTTAAATGCTGAATACTATGCCACAAAACAGGGAAAACAATGATGAAAGAGATGCAGCTTTTTCCCTAGTAGAATTAATGATACTGTTCAGTTAGTATACTTCTTTTATAAAACTCTAAACTGAGAATTTATTGAAATCGACTATGTCTTCTTAACATCCACAGCTGACCTTTGAACAACATGAGGGTTATGACTCCCACCCTCCAGGAAGTTGAAAATACGTGTATAACTTTATAATCAGCCCTCCATATCTGTGGTTCCCCACCTGTGGATTCAACCAACCATAAACAGTATAGTAATAAAGTATGCATTTATTGAAAAAAAAAAACCCACATATAAGTGGACTTACATAGTTCAAATCCACACTGTTCAAGGGTCAACTGTAATTTAACATTAAATATCTGCTATTATCCACAATGATTCATTCAATTCTGGCTAAATTTAACAAACCAAGGAAAATTACATGCTATTGAATGATTTATAAAGTATTCTCATCATTCACCTATGAAGTCTCATCCAGCAAAGTTGTTTCACACTGCACACAGTCAACTATCACTTAGCAGCCGTCAATCCAATTTATGTTTCTCCTAACTGAACGGAGTAAACTACGTGTGGACTAAATATCCTGAAAGAGTACTTACAGAAAGACACATAAAATTGTTTAGCAAAATAAAAGCAGTATTTTGCAATTTCCACCAGATACTTTGGAGTCTCATCAGGAATACTACTCTATAATCACTAAGATAAATCTAAATTCATATTTAATTCTTATTCTTTTAAAACAAACAATTGAAAATGCTGAATGAAACATGAATATAGATCTTACCAATGCAGGCCACTGAATCTGTTTGCTCTTTGATCCCTGAGTCTGTCTAGGGTCGTTCCTTCTGGCCCAGATTAAGTGGTATTCCACCAGGAAGGTTGAAAAATCTTCATAAACTTTAACCCACTCTCGTTTATCCCATTCAAGATCGTCAAATTCCACGTACACCTACAGAAAAGAAAACATAAAACTCCATAAGCAACAGAGTGTGGTATTTTATAATATAAGCCATAAAGTTGAACTACAAAAGACATTAACATATTCATTATACAAATTAGCACTTCTCTTAAAATCATTATTTATCTAACTTTTCCTCATCTAAATTATAATTATCTGACAAGAAGATAAACTGTAAGTATACTGAGAAAAGCAATTTACACAATACTGGTCAGTTCAGATGGGCAAATATCTACTAAAGACACACTAAAGAACAATGTTGATAATGATGATTCCAGAAGCAGAAGTTAGGAAATATTTTCTGTAAAGGACAAAACAGATATTTTAGGCTTAACAATCCATATAGTTTCTGTCATAACTACTTATCTGTGACTTTGTAGGTTTAAAATAGCCACAGACAGTAGGTAAACAAATGAGCTTGGCTTTGTTCCAACTGAACTTTAATTACAAAGACAGGAGAAAGTGCAAGGATGGCTCAACAAATGAAAATCAATCAATGTAACACACTGTATTAACAGAAAGTAGTAAGAAAACTACATGAGCATCTTCATCCACACAGAAAAAGCATCTGACAAACTCAAAACCGTGTCATTATAAAAATACTCAAACTAGGAACAGAAGGAAACTACCTCAAAATAATTAAGGTCATACTGAAAAACCTACAGCTGAATCATACTCAATGATGAAAGTCTGAAAGCTTTTCCTCCGAAACAGAAGCAAAACAAGGATGTTGTATTTGTAAAACTGAAGCTGACTATTATAACTAAGTAATTCAATCATTCAACTTTTCTTTCCCCACTTTCATTCTTTTCCATTCATAAAGCTCTCCTCACAGAGCTGTCTTCCCTACTCTTCATAGAGCTCTCTTTTCTACTAGATTATGAGTTATGTCGGAGGCAGTTTGTTTTACGTTTTTCTTCCACCTATCGTTTGCTCCCTTACACCTGAAGTGTTTCAGTTTCAACTTATTTAAATCCTCTTTGTTCTTCTGGCCATGCTCAAGTTCTTTCAGGATGTTCATAATCCCCACTTTGATTCAAACTTAACTTTAAACATCTACAATCAGTTATTCTTCATATAGTTTACATTAGTATAAAATCAAATAATGGGCATAAACTCACTAAGGGTAGAGCTGTTTTAGTGTCCAGTACAGTGCTGCATATATACTAAGTGCTTAATAAATATTACACATCTTTTGACTCTTGCAACCATGAACTTTCAAACATGGAGGCAAACTGGTAAAAGATATGTATGATTTCGAGATCTCTGTGCTGCTGCCCTTTAGAAAGCTAGATAGAAGTGCTTACATATTAGAATTGGGAAAGAGAGTAATACACTGTGCAAGGAGTCAACCTTTGTTCATAGTTATCACTGCTCAAGGAGTTAACCTCCGTTCATAGTCATCCACACAAAGTCAGAGCAGAAGCCTTGCTTGACTCTATAAAAATGTATCCTTAGGGGTTGAGTTGAGGTCCATTTGGTATTATGCATAGTAAGACAGACGGAAGGACCTTACAGAGGTGAATGAGAAGGAAATTAACAAAGTAATGTATAATTTAGGAAAAGTATTTACAGCTCTTTTGGGTAGGTTTATAGATTGATGGAAAGAAACTATACCTCCCAAAACCTCATCCCATAGTAACACTTTCTCCACTACTTGAAATCTTTTTAGATTCTCATATTTAGTGACTCAATAATGGTATATACAGATTTTTGGAAACTCCAAGAAACTGCAGCTGAGGCAATGCTCAGGAAAAGCTTAATACAATCTTTGCTTTCCCCTCATGAACAATAATATATGGTCTTGTATACAAAATATTTTAGACAAGAAACTAAAGACCCAAGGTCTGTAAACGTTTCCTTATCCTGAAAGACATATATTTGATGTAAATTCTTCCAAATGCAAAGCCTTCGATATAAAATTAAAAGTTTTCAGCTTGAAGAGAACTTTCTAAACTGATTGCTTATCTTCCCTGGACAGTGTCACTGGCAGTTTTAGGAATCTGCTAGGACCCTGGGGAGAAAAGGACACTAAAATTAGACATTCTGCTTCTTCTTTGCTGTGCAGCCAATTTACCTTCAGAATATCAAGAACAGTGAACGGTTTGAGATTCGACTGTAGATAGGTAGGTAGATAAGTAGGTAAGTAGGTAGGTAAACAGGTAGAAAGAGATATAAATGCTAATAAGCTAGCCTGTTACTGTTTTATGGATTCTGGCAAAAGACGCATGACTGCTAGGACTTTACTACTTAGAATAAAAACTGCTTATTACTTAAAGCAGAGTATCAGCACACTGCTTACACTGGCTCCTCATGCCTCCCTAGTCCCATGGGAAGGACGCAAAGGGCTTAGGATGAACGCCTGTGTACACAGAGAGAGCATCAACCTTGGGGTGAATTCTCACTTTTATATTAAATGGAAGCAAGCCTGCTCTTTGGGAAAAGTCATTATCTCACTGCTGCTCACTGCAAACACAACCCTGAGCGATGGTCCGGATGAAGACTGATCAGAGTTTTGCATTCTTGGCATATCTAGCAATAACATGTAGGGAGACTCAGTGCCAATGTTGGATTGCCTACACCAACACAGATAAAATTTTGTATCTTGGCTAACTGAATCGGTAACTAACTTAGACTTACAGTTATATGGGTATGTAAATGGGATAAGGTTTGGGGAGGCAGTTTCTTTCCATCAGTTTGTAAAACTACCTAAAACACTGTGAAAACTTTTGTTTAATTATACACTACTTTATATTAACTCCCTCCTCATTCACCTCTGTTAGGTCCTTCTATCTGCTAAGTTCCCTGTCTTACTAATTAAAATACAAGATTCTTAAGGGCAAGGATCAGTATGCCTTCAACTTTTTTGCTTTTCTAGTATCTTGCACAGTACCTAACAAACTAAGGTTTTTCTTAAATTTGTTTCTGAATACTCAAGACCATGGGAAACTCATCACAAATACAAATACATGACAAATTTGCAAAGAAGAAGAAGAAAGTACTAAATTCAACATGAATACAGTTGCTCTACTTATTAATTAATCACTGGCTTCATAATGTAAAAAAAAAGAAAAAGAGGAAGACTGCACTCAATAAACACTTCTGATTTCATATTAGAACCAATGAACACTGGGAATTCAGAAATAAGATATACACAAGAGTTAACAGCCATGGATGTTGCAGTGATTACGACAGAGTGAAATGATATGAGAAAAAGGCTAAACAAAATAATCATTAAAAATGATTACTATTTTGTAGTAATAAACATGTGGTTAGTATTTTTTTAGCCCAAGATATTAGAACAGTGACTCCTAAGAACTGGTCGCTGGGTAATTAAAAGACTTGTTTTTCTTTTAATACATGTCTTGTACAACAGATGTCAACAAGCACAAATTCTCAGTTTTATATATATACGTAATAGCAAGCACTGAAAGAAAAGCTGTCAAACCGGCAGAGGAACCACTGGCAAGAAGAAAAACAGTACAAGCAGCAGTCATGAAATTCAGTTTCTGCTACTCTGCCTTTGAACTCTTCAAACACAGTCATTGGTTAATAGAGAATGTCTCTTTTTCTACAAGGTTTGATTGCTTCAAAGTAGTAAATGGATTCTGCATACTTGGTTCTGAGACCTGTATTCAACTTACATATATAAAAATAATGAGATTTTATTATTTTAGTCTGAATTGCCACTTCATCTCTTTCACTTTATTATTTTATTTTATTGAGTTATAGTCTTTCACTTTATTTTAAAATCTCTAAGTAAGCTACAATCTTTACCTGCAATGTTATACTTTTAATTTGAGGGGGAAAATGCGGGAACAGTAAAAATAGTAACTAAATAAAAACCTAATATGCAAATTCAAAAAGAATTTAAGATTAGTATGATGGAGCACACTTTCTAGAGTTAAAATTCATCAATAATTATCACACAATTTTTGTTAAGATTCTATGAGAATCTCTTATTTTTCTAGAACTGCAAAATAAAACAATGACCTGTAATTAAGAAAGCCCCTATTCTTTCACAACATCCTATATTCAGTGACATTTATAAAGACAATTGAGATACAAAACTGTTTCTACTGCAAAAGGATCAAGTGATACAGGATACATTTAGTTATTTTTACCATGGTTTCAAGTAATAGTAGTAGTGGTGGTGGTAGTAGTAGTAGTGGTGGTGGTGGTGGTGGTGGTGGTAGTGGTAGTGGTAGTAATGGTAGTAGTTATATCAACACCAAGTGCAATACAGACCTCATCTTTTTATTTTACTCCAAAGTAAGGGTGGAGATTCACATAATGTCATGTGACAACTATGAAGAGTTCTCATAATTATTTCTGCCAAAACCAACCAGCAACCACAGGTAAAAACTACTAAAGACTCTCAAAATCTTTTACGTTAAAAATAAAAGTATTAGACTACACTAACATTTCTCAAAATAAAGTGTATATTATAGAATCATCATTTCCTTGTATATAAATAAGTGTTAGGGAAGCCAAAAAAGTCATGAACAAAGTTCACCAACTAGTAATAAATTAAAGTAACAAATGTCTAACTTTACCAGAGGTCTCCTCAAGGCTTTTAACATATCAGCGTTCACTGTGCAACATTAGTAAGTTTATACCATGAGATTTTTCCCATTTGGCCATAAAATCTTCTATTCTGGGATACCTAACAAAATACTGTTCTATAAAATAGTCACATGGAGGGGAAGGACTAGTTTTTCCACAAGAGTTACCGATCTACAAATCAATATAAATAATTTGGTAGTAAGAAATCAAGGTGGGGGGTGGCAAAATCTGTCATTTATGCCCAAATACTCAAGGAGGTAGACAGTAAATTAATGGGGTTTAAAGTATAATACAGTAAATTCTTTACTGAAGACAAAAATATTGCCCTATGCCTTTATAAAATTAAAAATATTTAACCATGGCTTATAGTTCATGTATGTTAAAAATCAGATCACCACATTAAGTATGTAATTATGACAGATTAAGTTAGTTTACCTTTCTCCCTAAAGAATAAAACACATTTATTTCAAAAGATATTTTGTAAGATTTTTTTTTTCCCTTAACAAAGGTACTGGGGATTGAACTGAGGACCTCATACATGCTAAGCATGAGCTCTACCACTGAGCTATACCCACCACTCATTTAAGCAGATACTTTATATGAAAGTAATCAAATAGATAAATATAATAAATCAAAACAGTAATGTTTTTATCAAACCAGCTAATAATGTCTTGAATAGTGTCTACTATGTGCCAGGTACATCTATTATGCCATCTGATCATCAGAAATAGTCTGTAAGTAGGCACTATTATGATCAACTTTTTCAAATGTGGAAACAGATACAGAGAAACTAGTGGCCCAAGGTCAAGCAGCTAATAAATGATGGAGTCAATGAAAACAACAAAATAGCTTGTAAGATTCCTAACAGTCATATAGCAGTATAGTCTCTATAAGCTGGCAGACAGGGCATGTGGTAAATCACTGAAAAGAGTGGGGATGTCTGGGTAACTGATTCCTTTGCGGTGTAAAGGTAGAAAACAACACACTTAATACAGCCTTAAGATTTTCCATATTGAGTCGGCAAGTTTGATCTCTAGGGGGCAAAACAAGAAAAACGGTCCAACAAAGTTAGCAAATAGTAAAATAAAAAGACCAAACTTGCTTTCAATATCTATATTGCTTACTCCTCTATGAATTGCTTACCTAATAATTTTATTTTTTTAAGACTAGTGAACAACTAGATTTATCAAGAACTGCAAACTATTCAAAGATGCTTAAGTTTCAATTACCTTTTAATGAAAAACAACTATACTCCTACCATGTCACCTAATTTCATTATATTATAAAATTCAGCATATATACTACTTCCTTGTTGATAAATTATGTACAGCATTTAATGTAATGTCATTAATGAGGATGACTATCTTAGTCTGCTTGTGCTGCCTTAACAAAATACCACGGATTATGTGGCTTAAACAACAAATTTTCTCACAGTTATAGAGGCTGCAAGATTGTCTAGAGGAAAGTCTGCTTATGGTGAGGACTCTCCTTGGTGGCAGATAAGCTGCCTTCTCACTGTGTACTCACATGACCTCTTCTTTGTGGGAGCAAACAGAGAAAGTTCTCTGGTCTCTTCTTAACAGGGCCTTAATCCAATTATGAGGGTCCCAGACTCATGACTTCATCTAACCCTAATTATCTCCCAAAGATCCCATTTCCAAATACCATCACATTAGGGGTTAGGCCATATTAATCTGGGGGGACGCAAATATTAAGTCCATAACATTAGTAATGATAATAGCAACTAAAATTTGTGTGCAAAACTAAGGAATAGCAAAGTTAAGCATCTCACAGCTTTTAGAGATTTAAATGGTACCCAACTGTAAATGACTAAGTTTAGAGTTCTCTGTTTTTTCAGTAACACCACTGAAAAAGCTAAATAAATGCTGAACAGCTAAAAGAGGAAAATCATCAATTCAGTACTTCTGTAGCATAAGGAGGCATTAAGGAGACCACAGTAATTTCTAGACAGTATTAAAGATCAGGAAGAAAGAGACGGAGCCTGACCAAGCAAGGAGGAAAAAGCCTTCTAGGAACACAAATTCTGAGAATGCGTTTAAAGCATGTTAATGAATCAATGAAGAGAGTTTCTATAGGTTAACAGAGAAGGGATTCCTGGGAGTAGTTTACAAAACTGAAGGCACGAGGATGTAACTAAAGAGTTTAAAGGAGAAGGACAGCAACAAAATGTAACGAAGAAAAACCCAAGTTAAATATCAAGTCCTAAATATTACAACTGTTTGTTAATAAATCCTGAACATAACTTACTTAGAAAAAGCCTCAAATTCTGCTTTTGGTCTTTTGAGGCATGACGAAATTTTATTAAGTATATTATTTTCATAGAAAAGAGGTCAAATGCAGAAGCTCCTATATTATTCCAATTCTAGAGGTATTTTAAAAAGTAAGTTGGAACTCTTACAAGACAACATGAATAACATTCATCTTGTAAGTGTGTATTAGCGCTTTTTTGGTTTTTTTTTTAATTGATGTATAGTCAGTTTACAATGTTGTATCAATTTCTGGTGTATAGCGTAATGTTTCAGTCATACATGTAAATACATATATTCCTTTTCATATTCTTTTTCATTATAGATTACTACAAGATATTCAATGTAGTTCCCTGTGCTATACAGTAAAAACTTGTTTATTTTACGTATAGTAGTTAGTATCTGCAAATCTCAAACTCCCAATTTATCTCTTCCCACCCTCTTTCCCCTATGTTAGCTTTTGATTTTTTTCGCTTTAATACTTGATTATTAGTCTCTTGAACTCCATTCTTGAGCTCCATCCTTGAGCGCCACAGTTTTGAAAATTTATGCTGACAGTCTTCTATTTTCAATCACCCAACTGGCAAGTCATTCTCAAAGCTTTCCTGCCACCATTACTGCTACCAACTCCAAATACAGTGACTCCTTTCATATCTTTCTGTTTCCAGCTACAAGATAGTCTTTTCCTTCCTTCTTTTAAAAAAATTTCATTAAAAACTGAGTCTTTCCTTCCATTGTCTATAACAGAGACTATACTGTGTTCTTGTCTAGAGCCATGTGGTCTTTCATTAACTGAGCCCACAAGATACTGTAACAGGTAATTAATACATCAGGTAGCTAGGGCAACTCAAAATTATCACTGATATTCTTGTTTACTAATTTGGTTTTCCAGTTAAATAACTCTTCAAAGAGTTGGCCACAGGTAAAATTTATTTCTTTGATACATTACATGAAAAATCAAGTACTGTTATTCCTTATTTTCACACTATTGAAAGTTACTTTTCTTTTATCTACTGCAAAAAAAAGAATATGAGATTCCAAGTCTTTTTTTTTTCCCAGTTGAAAATTAGGACCTGCTATCTCTGAACATTTTAGATAAAGAATTACTCTAGGCACAGAATGACCTAATTATGTTTCATCCCTATCATATACTTGGCTGACACCCATATTAAAGGGTAGCAGGTGTGACTGCAAAGGGCTATTACTGCAAAATGATTATTAGGTGTCTCACCCATATATGCTGTATTCCAAGACACACTCACTCATCACCACAGATCCCTGGCACTTAGCTTGGGGAGATCATCTGGACTTCCTTAGGCCTTAGTTCCTTTGATCTTAATTAAGTTAAGACTAAAACTATTTAAATTTCCTGGGCTGACAAGTTATCTTGCACATGTTTTTTTGAGAATGCAGAGATCTGTGTGTGTTTTCTGTAAACATAAAGAGGATAACCTACCAAGCAGACATCAAAATTTGGAACATACTTTTGCTTACCTCCAGGGAGCTAGTTTTAGGCCATCTACCTAATAGGGCTAGATTAATCTATTAATGGATCTATATTAAAATGTAAACAGAATTTGTTGTACTTTTAGAGCCCCTCAAATTAGTTTTTTAGCTTCAAGAGCCAAGCAGTAGACGGCCCTACCCACCAGAGGTCCAGGATAAAGTTTCACCCAGCAGTGGGCAGGCACCAATTCCTCCTGCCAGGAAACCTGCATAAGCCTCTAGTCCAGCCTCAACCACCAGGGGGCTGATACTAGAAATAAGAAAACAATAATCCCAAAGCCTATGGAAGGAATCCACAAACACAGGCCCGACTCTACGCTGGGACCTGCTGGACCCTGGCCCTTCCTTGGATGACAAGAGAGGAGTGTACTGCTGGGACACACAGGATGTCTCCCACAGAGGGCCACCTCTTCAAGGTCAAGAATCATAACTAACCAACCTAAATATACAAATAGAAAGATAGGCAATATGAGGCAACAGAGGAATATCTTTCAGGCCAAGGCACAAGATAAAATCCCAGAACAAATAAGTGATCAGGAGACAGGCAATTTATCTGACAAAGAGTTTAAGTAATAATGGCAAAGATGTTCAGAGAACTCAAGAGGAGTACAGATGCACAGAGTGAAGTTTTTAGCAAAGAGTTGGAAAACATAATGAATACCCAAACAGTTGAAGAATAAAGTGACTGAAATGAATAATACATTAGAAGGAACTAAGAATAGACTAAATGAGGCAGAAGAATGGATCAGAGAGCTAGAAGACAGATTAGTGGAAATCACTACTGCAGAATAGAAAAAAGAATGAAAAGAAATGAGGATAGTTTAAGAGAATTCTGGGACAACATGAAGTGCACTAATATTCACATTACAGGGGTCCCAGAAAGAGAAAAGAGAAAGGATCTGAGAAAAGATTTTGAAAAGATAATAACCAAAAATTTACCCAACTTGGGAAAGGAAACAGTCACCCAAGTCCTGAAGTGTAGAGAGTTCCACACAGGGTTAACCCAAAGAGGAACACACCAAGGCACATAGTCATCAAATTGACAAACATTAAGGATAAGGAGAAAATACTAAAATTAGCAAGAGAAGAGCAACAAATAACATACAAGGGAACTCCCATAAGGTTATCAGATGATTTTTCAGCAGAAACTCTATAGGCCAAAAGAGAATGGCATGATATTTTAAAGGTGTTGGAAAGGAAAAACTTACAACCAAGAATACTCTTTCCAGCAAGGCTCTCGTTCAGATTTGATAGAGAAATCCAAAGCTTCACAAATAAACAAAAGCTAGAAGAATTCAGCATCACCAAACCAGTTTTACAACAAATGTTAAAGGAACTTCTCCAGTCATCAAACCATAAGAAAAGAGAACAAAAAGAAGAAAGAGGAGAAAAAAAAAACCTACAAAAGATTGCTTTGGCAATTTGGGGTCCATATATATTTTGGAATTGTTTCTTCTAGTTCCATGAAAAATGATCTGAGTATTTTGACCGGGGTTGGGTTGGCTCTACAGATTGCTTTGGGTAGTACAGCCATTTTGATAATGTTGATTCTTCCAATCCAAGAGCACTAGAGATCTTTCCATTTCTTTGTATCATCTTCAATTTCCTTCATCAGTGTTTTACAGTTTTCAGAGTTCATGTAGGTAACCTCCTTGGTTAAATTTATTTCTAGGTATTTTGTTATTTTTGATGCAATAGAAATGTTTATGCCAGTTATAAAATTCTGGTTTTTGAAGTGAAAAAAAAGTGAATGAAGGGCCTCAAATTGCAAAATAGCCTTCTTTTTTTATGGGTGAACTGTATTCCATTACATACATATGCTACATCTTCTTTATCTATTCATGTATTGATGTGCACTTAGGATGCTTCCATATCTTGGCAATTATAAATAATGTTGCTGTTAACAGTGGGGTGTACATATTTTTGAATTAATATTTTTGTTTTTCTCATATATATATGCCCAGGAGTGGAACTGCTGGGCCATATGGTGGTTCTATTTCTAGGTTTCTGAGATATCTCCATAATGTTTTCCATAGTGCCTGCACCAATTTACATTCCCACCAACAGTGTATAAGGGCTCCCTTTTCTCCATATCCTTACCAACATTTGTTATTTGTGTTCTTTTTGATGATGGCCATGCTGACAGGTGTGAGATGATACCTCATTGAATTTGATTTACATTTCCCATATTAGTGATGTTGAGCAACTTTTCATGTTCCTGTTGACCATCTGCATTTCCTCTTTTGGAAAAATGTCTGGTCAGTTCTTCTGCCCATATTTTAAACGTGTTGTTTGCTTTTTAATTGATGTGCAGTTGATATAAAATGTTGTATTAGTTTCTGGTGTAGAGCACAGATGGACTTGGAAGGCATTATGCTAAGTGAAATACGTTAGACAAAGACAAATACTGTTAAGATAATCACTTACATGTGGAATCCAAAAAATACAACAAACTAGTGACTATAACAAAAAAGAAACAGACTCACAGATGTAGAGAAGGAACTAGTGGTTACTAGTAGGGGGAGGGGAAGATGGAGGTGGGAGGATTAAGAGGTACAAACTATCACATATAAAATAAGCTACAAGGATGTACTATACAACATCGGAAACAGAGCCAATATTTTATATTAACTATAAATGGAGTATAACCTTTAAAACTTTGTGAATCACTATATTGTATACTTGTAATATGTAATATTGTACATCAACTATACTTCAAATTAAAAACATAATACTGTAAAATACATACATAAAAAATGTTTAAAAAAACAGAACCAAGCAGTAAATTTAAAATTATACTTTTCTTTCCCTCTCAAGGATGCTGTGACTTTTAATAAGTTTTATTATTAATTTGTTGAGTAATGTCAGAAAAAGGACATAGTTACCATTAAGACTTGACCCTGATTCAACTATAAAGGATAGTTCCCTCTTGCAGGTAAAAGAATTTTAAAATTTATGAGAAAAATATACATGAGGAATATCCCTTCTCTCAAAAAACAAAAAATCTGCACCTTTGAGACTATATGTGCATTCTGAATATATATATCTATACCCCTAATGGAAGTCAATAATAAATAAATAAAGGACTCTATTATGGTGGGACAGTGATGGATCACTGACTGTGACTGAAGTTGAGATTAAGTACCAGAGACCAGAAAACTAAGAGAGGTACCTTGGTTTCTGGAGTCTTGAGTGGGAAAAGTCTATATAACACTGCATACTCCTGATCTGAGTCAAAGCAATTAGTAGTATTTTAACATAATAAAAAGATAATAATAAAAGAACAAATTTATCAAAATAAGTTTAGGATGTGTATGAGAAAACTAAAAAACAGATTTAAAAACTGAAGGTCTAAATACATGGTGGGGACACTGTGTTCATGATCTGAAACACTTGATATTCTTCAGAAGTAAATTCTCCCCCAAACACACATAAAATCTAGAACTTTTTGAAGAAAACAAAGTCTTTGTGGCAAAGAACTCTTAGAAATTACTTCAACAGCACAACATAAAACATAAAAGGAAAAGAAGTAATAAATTAGATGTCATCAAAATAAAAAATTTCTTGCTCTGTGAAAGACAATGTTAAGAAAATGAAACGATAAGCCAAACAGGACAAAAACATCTATAAATTGTGTATCTGACAAAAGACTTATATTCAGAATATATGAAGAATTTCCAAAATTCAACAAAAAGAAGACAAAGCAATAAAAAAATATAGGAAAAGATTTGAACAGATACTTCACCAAAGAGGATATACTGATGGCAAATAAGCACATGAAAAGATACTCAAAATCATTAGTCAGTAGAGAAATATGCAAATAAAAACCACAATTACCTGCTTAACAATATGGCTAAAATTTCAGGCCTGTAAAACAGAACTTATATTTATACAAAAACCTGTATAAAAATATTTCGAGCAGTTTTGTTTTTAATAGACAAAAGATAGAAGCAACACAAATAGGAAATGAATAAACAAACTATGGTATATCCATATAATGAAATATTTCTCAGCAATAAAGAGGAAGAAACTACTTATACATAAAACAATATGGATGAATCTCAAATGCTTTAAGATAATTGAAAAGAAGCCTGACTCAAAAGGCTACATATTGTATGTTTCTATTCATTTAACATTCATGAAAAGACAAAACAAGCACTGAGAATTGATTAACAGTTGCCTAGGGTTAAAGGGGGTGGGGGATTTTAAGGTTTGACTATAAAAGAGTGGTAACAAAAGGAAATTCTGTGGGAGAGTGCCTCTGTCCTAACTCACAGAACTTTACACCAAAGAAAGTAAATTTTACTCTAATTAAAAAACAGCAGTCATAAGTAGAAAATTTATCTGAAAAGGCCAAGAACAAATAAGCATGATGAAAACTTATGCACTCCCTTCTCCCAAAGGAATGATGTAATAGTATTATACTTACTGGTATTATACTATGAAGTCTCATATGCCTTTTAGGATAAAGAATAAAAGAATGAGATAGTAATCTCAAACATAGGCTATATACATGTTGATGGGCCAGAAGTTTCTGTAATTATACATATCATGGCACAGGTTGACCCCAGGATCCATTTTCCTTCAGAAAGAGAAAGGAAGAACCCTGAGTACTGACTTACCCACCTCCACTCTTCCCTTCTCTGTTTTGAAAAAGCAAATGTGTAAGTAGAGGTGAGGATGAGGAAAGAGCTACAGAAACATTGACAACCTGAAATTAAAATCACACGCATTCCTCAAATGACATTTAACTGGTAATGTAGCAACTTCTGTAGAAAGAGAAAGTATTTAACAGAAGAGAATGCCCTAAACTGAAAGAGTAATTCCGGGTCCCAGAAAGTTTAAGATACAGAAAATTATTTATAAACTTGCAGAAGCTCTCAGAAGAGAAATTAATGATACCTTTTCATGATAGGCACAAGGGGGCAGTGGAGCACAGAATATTAGGTATGTTTTGTGATACATGTAAGGATTTTCACTATGTTCAATATCCACCACCTCCCTCGCCGCTTTCCAAAAAAGAAAACAGTTGGTACACATACAACATTTCAAGTTTCATAGAAATTTCTATTTTCAGTTGAAAGAAGACTTTAGAAGACTGGATTTAAATGTATGCATTTTTCTACACTCAAACTTGTGGAATATATTCAATTTTTCCTTCTACCAAACCCTATTAACAAAAATTGTTTGATTTCTTAATTATAATTAGGTCAATATAACACTTGAATAATAACCACAGAGCCCTTCAAATCACTATTATTTAACTGATCTCATCTTTTAATCTATGGTCCTTCACCACAAGAGAGTGAAAGACACAAATACTTAAAATAATAAATAATTCTTCAACTATTTACTATGCTAGATTACTGACTCAGATTTTGGATACCAGAAAAGATATTTTGAAAAATCTAATTGTTCATTTTTATTTTTAACTTTTCATTATATACAGAAATAACAATGGATTCCCATGTACCAATCAACCAGCTTCAACAATTTTCATATCATGGCTAATCTTTCCACTAAAAAAACTGTTAATTCTGCAACATTATTCATTATCAGTCAGCATTCAAGTCTCCCAAGATGTGCTTTTTTTCTTTCAGCTTGTTCAAATTAAAACCAAAGTTCCACAAAAACTGGCTGTCATGATTCTTGTATCTCTTTTTATCTATACGGTCTTCCTTCTCTTTCCCTCCTACAACTTTCTTGTTAGAGAAATCAAGTCATTCGTTCCATATAGTCTTTAGTTATCTGTATTTTGCTGATTATACTTCTATAGCATTTTAAAACATGTTCCTCTGTCCCTGTATTTCCTATAATTGTTGAATTGAGAGTCCTAAATTCTGAATTGATAGAGCAGATGTCACACATAGTATATTGTGTTCTTCACTGAGGTATATATGCATTACCTTTTATCTTTCTGTGAGAATAGCAGCCAATGATAAATATTGCCTAAATTCAGTACCTTCACTGAGAGTTGCAAAACAGTGATATTCAAATTTTGTCATTCCTTCATTTACTATCTGATGAATATGTCTATTAAGTTCAAATTCCCCTCATTGAATCTTTGGTATCCAAGAGGCAGTTTGTTTAGAAAATGAAAAATAAATGCTAGACTTTTATGAGTTTTTGAAATAGTTACCCCTTGGTATCTGCTGTGGATTGGTTCCAGGACCACCCCTCGCCCACCACCACGACTCACACTAGTGAATACCAAAATCCAGGATGCTCAAGTCCATTGTATAAATTGGCATAGTACTGACATATAACCTATGCACACACCCTCCCTTATACTTTAAATCATTTCTTGACTACTTACAACACCTAAAAGAATGTAAATATTATGTAAATACAATGCAAATGATATGTAAATAGTACCAGTATTGGGCAAATTCAAGTTTCACTTTTTGGAACTTTCTGGGATTTTTTTTTTCCCCTTGAGTATTTTCAATCCATGGGTGGTTGAATCCATAGATACAAAACTTGTGGATATAGAAGGCTACAGAAAACAGACTAATGAGTTAGTATTCTAACCTCCCCAAAAGGTAAAACAGGAGTTTGTTTTTTAGGGGAGGGATCATTATTAACAACTCTTGGATTTAAATAAAAGTACTAATGCTTCAAATGACTGCAGCTGTTACTCCTACCACTTTCAAATGTTCCAATCTTTGCCCAGTCAGAGCCTCTACAAGTAATTTCTGAGTCTTTGAGACCTTAGTAATCTTTGATAGTTTGCTTTTGGTGTGACAAAATATTCCAGGGTCATCTTACCCAACTCCTGTCCCAGACCTGAAATCAACCATATACCCAAGGAACCCTAATACCTTTCAATAGGAAACAGCATTCAGAGACATTAATCTGGGTTCTAGAAGTGCTCATTATTCCTCAGTTGGTCACTTTATCTAGGACTTTAATACTGGTCAGAGTTAGTATGCCTTAATACCGATGCTTCCAAATAAAATTCTATGGGTTTTTTTTTTTTTTTAAACTGCATCAACCTATATTCCTACCTCATTTCTCCCAAACTGAAAATCCTGTTATACAATGACACCAACATAAATTCATTTGCTTTGCTGCACAATACATATACAACCATCTAGGAATAAAAAAAAAAAAAATGCCACCATTATGATTAATGAAAACTTTTTAAGGTTTTTATACCACTCTTTTGTCTTCAGGGTACAATATACTAAGCATATGTGGGCACGTGCAATCAAATGACTATGTTTTAAAGTCACTTAAAAAGTTCCTTCCTATGGTTATGTCACTTAGACTTCTTTGTTTCATTTTGTTTTCACTTTTAGGGTCTTTATTTTTTAATGATTCAAACATGTTTTAGAACTATACAAAACATTTACTTGATTCAAAGTCATACCTAGAAAACTATATTCACAGAACTTTAGCAATTCCTTCTGTCCTTGTTCCCTATGGTAGATTAGTTTTTGGTTAATTTCAAGATTAAAAAAAGTAGAAATGCACATACACACAATATATATAGTTAGATATTAAGAATTTTTCTGTATCTTATTATTTTTATTTCATAATATGTATACTGGCCATCATGACATAGAAGATAACTGCTTATTTACTTGTATACCCATATACTACTCCACTGGGTGGATTGATATTTTTATTCAATAACAACCCTATTGATGGGTATCTGGGTTCTTTCAGTCTTCTGCTATTATAAATTGGGGCTGCTGTGACTGTAGCCTTGTGCAGATGTCATTTTATACTTATGCCAATCCATGTTTGAGATATATTCCTTGGAGTGAGATTTACTAGATCAAAGAATAAATTAATATGAATTTAGTTAGAAATTGCTAAATTCAGGGGTAGGGTATAGCTCAAGTGGCAGAGCGCATGCTTAGCATACATGAAGTCCTGGGTTCAATCCCCAGTACCTCTTCCTAAGAATAAACAAACAAACCTAATAACCTCCCAAAAATCTCACCAAAAAAGAAAAGAAAAAAGAAATTGCTAAATTCCCCACTACTGAAGGTTGATCCATTTTGTATTTCAATAGAAAATATTTGAGAGTGCCTATTCTTCCACAAGCTCAACAAACGGGTATGCTATAAATATGGGAAGAGAGGGGTATGAGGGACAATCTGATAGGTAAAAATCCTCAGTGTAGATTTATTCACTTTTCCCCTTTTATTTTCTATTTCATGATCTACTTTTAGTTTTATTTCTTGCCTTGTTCTTAGTTTGGGTTTTATTTGTTCTTCTTTTTCTTTCTTAATGTAGAACCTTAGGTCACCAATTTTATTTTCCTTCTTTTCTAAAGTGAGCATTTAAAGTTATAAATTTCTCTCAAAACCCTGAAAATGCAACACCATTCTGAAGTGATATATTTTCATTATCACTCAGTTCAAAATGACTTCTAATTTCCTTTGCAATTTCTTCTTTGACCTGCAAATTATCTAAAAGTGTACTGTTTAATATCCAAACATTTGGGATTCTTTTCCATAGATACCAGACTGTTACTGATTTTTAATTCAATTTCACTGAATATACTCTTGTATTATTTCCATCATTTTAAATTTATTAAGAATTATTTTCATGGCCAAGCATGATAAACATACCATGTGCACTTGAAAAGAATGTTATGCAGCATGGAATGTAGGTCTTCCATAAGTATCAGTTAAATCAAGGTGACAGACAGATAGTTTTTCAGATCTTCAATGGCTTCACTAGTTTTTTATGTAGTTGTTCTACCAAATGCCAAGAGTGTTAAAATCTCCAACTATGTGAAATTTTCTCTATGTAGCTTCTGTTAATTCTGTAAATACTCTTTCTTGAAGAGTACTTTTGCCACATCAGTTCTAATATCCCTACTCTATGCATGGTTTATCTTTTTCTATTCATTAGTATCAACCTATCTGTGCCTTCATCTAAAGTGAATTTTCTTGTGGACAACATATAAGTATACTTATCTTCTCATGGGACTAGAATAAACACTTACTTATGCTAGTTGAGAAAACCCTAAAGACCTGACTTCTGCACTCTTCTCAACCTATCACTACTACTAGTCCCTTACTCTATGAATTGGTACTCTGATTTTCTTCCCGTTTCTAAAACATACCATGCTCATTCTAGTCTCACGGTAGAAGAGAAGCATAAGATAAAACTTTACTACAATGATGAAAAATAGGAATGAACTATGATGTTTGAAACCTAAAGAAATGTTAAGAGAAAGAGAGATGGCCAGACTAATCTCTGGAGCTCTGCTTTAAATCTTTAAAGAAAAAAGGTCAATGTCAGTGAACTGGAAATATAAGTTTCACCAGGAAACGCAACAAACGTGCATTGCCTATCCAAACTGTATAAATATTTTAAAACTTCAGAAATATGCATGCAAAGTTTATTCCAGATAAGTATAATTTAGCAAGAATTACAATGAATAGACTACTGAAAATTACTACTTATAATCTAAGAAAGACATCAAAGGTATTAAGTTCAGATGATGAAATTACATAGGTGATTTCATGGAAGATATGGACTGGTGTTCAATGTTCTGCATCATTATCTTCCAGGCCATGTATTACAGTGCAAAGACATATTCTTTGGAGTCAAGAACACTGAGACTTTAAATGATAAAATATTTCTGAGCCTCAGTTTTCAAATTAGCGAAACAGAGGTAATAATTAATAATACAGAGGGTCATGGCAAGGATTAAACATGATAATGTAAGAAAAGAACTCAACAATGTAACTGACACATGTTGGCTTCCCCCTCCCTCTGTCTTTCTCTGGAATGTTTTTATTTTTAGTAATGTCAATGAGAGGCCCAGCAGTCTTTTATTTTTCCCCCCTGACCTTAAAGTATGATGTACTTCACAAAGACTAAAGAGAAACTGTTTGGCTACAGATCTGTCACCATGATGAAGACTGCATTGTACTGAAATGCTAGGAAGAGAAAGGACATATAAAATGAAGTTCTTCAGAAAAACAGTGAATTTAATTTTTAAAAGACTCATCAGAGAAACTGGCCAATCTCATTCAAAAACAAGAGAGTGTGAAGGGCAAGGGGGAGGAGACAGACACTAATATTTTTAACTTTGGCTTTTTATAATCCAATGGCTAAACCACATTAACTTTCAACTAATATGTTTAAAATATTAAGTATATTTAATATATTAACATAAAGAGATAAAAGTGATCCCTTCATATTAAAAAAAGGAATTTGTTATTGGAATATAGCAATATGTCTGTATAATTTATCTTTCAATAACAGATAAAGAAGAATTATTACTGAGTAGCAGAGATGCAAGACATTCAGAAATCCTTTAACCCAGGGGTGTTAACATGGCAATTTGGGAAGGAGAATAATCAGAAGCAGTAATACTTATAAATAACAGAAATTGGCCATATGGAGAATGTTTTCTTAACATTAAATTTTAAAGTGACAAGAGGCAGTACATACGAGTGAAAAGAACCAACAAATTCAGGAAATTTAAGTCAAAACTATGAATCATTACTATTTATCAGCTGCAATGGATAAAGATCAATACAACATAGTTCTTGCTCCCAAGGAGATTTACAATCGTATTCCAAAAGTATTGCAATAAATATTTAGACAGCAATCCTTATAAAAATAATACCATCATGAAGTTCTTTAAATTTAAGAAGTTTATATATGTATGTATATTCTCTCAATTTTTAACATCTAAATTCTCTCAATTCAACCCTATAAAGTAGTATTAGGTACATTTTATAACTAAGAACCCTTAAGACCCAGAAAGATTCAGTGAGTTATCCAACATTATATAGCCATGATACAGCCAGAACTCAAACCTGAGTCTACTATTATAATACCACATAGCTCCAAAAAGAAATACTATTCAACAATGTGGATGGGAGACTAAAGTGCAAAAGTTAGTTTTTAATTATCTAGATGTGAATAATTCTAATGAGAAATGGGAGGAGATATTCCCTATGAAAACATAAACTCTACTAGTAGAAGGAGTATCTTACCAGTATTTTATTTCCCAGGGTCTGATACACTTTTGGAACTTAAAAAATGTCAGTGGATTGAATTAATGAAGGTAATGAGTGAGTGAAACAATATGGCTACATAGAATTTTCTGATGTCAGGTTTTAAAAGGACATATATAAATAATGGAAGGAGGGAAACATAACTAAGAATGCTTACAAATTAATACTATAAACCTTATAACTATTAAGAATATAAGTCAGAATAAACTAAATTTTATAAATAATACAAAGGAAAACCAAACAGGTCCACTGGCTGCATAAAAGAGGATGAACTAGGAAGAAACAAGAATATTGCATGGAAAAGATGATGTAATGTTAACAGATGCAGAGAGAATAAAGAACTACTCACACCTTCTCTTTTGCATCCATCTTCTCCACCAAGGAGAATTGAGTAGAAAACTGGAAAAGGTAGAAGAAACATAGTTAAAAAGTAAATGAAGTTGAAATGAGTAAAGAAGACAGTAAGAGAATACCTAGCCACTTTTTAAATTAGTTTCTGTCTACAGAGCCTGAATTAGGCATGCATCTCTAATGTGTACAATCTATAAAACATTGAACAAAAACAATTTCTAAAATGTACTGCTTTTGAAAATGAAGAAAAAATTTTAAGAAACTATGTTTAAAAACATACCCTTTGAGTTTAAAAGGCTTTTGACAATCCATTAATGTCAATCTATAACCAAAGTAGAAAAACTATTATTTGAAGACAGCTTGTAAGCACAAAAAAAAAAAAAAAAAAAAAGAAGTTACCCCTGAAACACAATTTATTTCATTACAAGTGATCCTAAACTTTTCCTTTATCAGTAACTTTCTTCTTTTTAGGTAGGCTAGTGTAACACTGATTAAAACATTGTAGGAAAATATTCTGAAAATATATTTAGGAATAAAATTTTAAAATATAAGGTCACTAATAATACAGCACAATGAGGTACTCATAGCCAGATAAACAATCATAATTTATAGTATTAACCAAGAACTAAAGCAAAACTGAATGTCTTCAGAAAGTAATCCGTAAGACTTTAACTTCATACTTTAATCAAGATATTCAGATGACTCAACAGGATTCAAAGTAAAGAAGAATAATTAACATGTTGGATGATAACATGAAGTTTCAAAAAAAATTCAACAGATTGGAAAAATGAGCAGAATCAACTAATATTAAAACAACAGCAACAGCAGTGGTAGCTGACCTGATGAAATGAAAGAGGTGTAAGCTAAAGCCAGAATTTGGGAAAGTGGATAAACACTCAAATTCATAGCAGAGCAGCTTTGTTTAAAAGGTTCAAAACCTGGCTAAAGGTAAAATAGGACTAGTAGGAAGAATTATACTAGTCTAAGCAACAACCAGACTCACAGATCTCTCCCTGGCTCTAGCCTTGCAACTGCCTCCTCTCACATGTTGGCAGAAAAAGTTTTTTTCCCCTAGAAAAAGGTTATCAGAGGGTCTCTGGATCAGGGAGCATATTACTGAGATCATCACAGGATGATTAAGTAGAAGTTTACATAATGAAGTATGTTGAGAATCAACCCCCTTCCCCAACTCCCACTCTTTTTACCTCAAAGGGTGTAACTTTTGAGAGCCAGGGAAGAGACTGGTATATTTCTCTGGGAAACCTGACCAGTCTAAGTTAAGACATCCAAATACACAGATACAGGGTGTTCCCGAAGGACACAGCCTGATCTCCAAAAGATAAGACTACAGTCAACAAACCCTGCCCGCATGTTAAGAGCTCCCAAAGTGCTTTTTTGAGTGTTATGCTATTAAGTATGAATAATCAGAAAGAATCATCAGATTTTTTTTTTGGAGGGCAATGGTAATTAGGTATACTTACTTACTTATTTATAGAGGAGGTACTGGGGATTGAACCCAGGACCTTGTGTATGTTAGGCATGCGCTCTAGCACTCGGGCTATACCCTTCCCTCTCATCAGATATTTCATGTGGAGAAAACATCAAATATAAAGCCCAGGGACTAAATTACACAAAGAAGAAAAAGTGATTAGAAGAAAACAAGACTCAAAACAGACAAACAACCAGAAACTACACAAAAGCTAGTATTAATATTCTCAAAAAGATAGCAGAAACAACATAATCAAAACAAAGAAACAGGACACTATTAAAAAACTATTTGGAGAAAAAAAAGTTTTAGGAAATTAAATTAAGATAGCAAAAATGAAAAACACAATAAAAAGTTTAAAATATAAAGTCAAAAACTCTCCCTACTTTTATTTATTTATTTAATTGAAGTATCATCAGTTACAATGTGTCAATTTCTGGTGTACAGCACAATGTCCTAGTCATATATACATATATACATACACATATATACACATATATACACACACATATTCATTTTCATATTTTTCATTAAAGATTATTACAAGATATGAAATTTTTTCCTACTAACTAGAACAACAAGTAGTAGAGAAAACGTAAGGTAAAAAGAGGACCAGACTAGTACAGCCCCATATCCCAATACAAAAATTTCAGAAAAGAGAAAAAGAATTCAGAAAAAAGAGAAGTAAAAAAACAATGCAAGAAAACTTCCCAGAACTAAAACTCAAAGTTCCCAGACTGAAAACAAACTCCTGAAGAGCTATGCACACAGATGAAAAGAGAAGTATATGTGAAGTGTTAATGTGAAATTTCCAAGCACAAACAAAGGAAAAGATCCCACAAGCTTCTTTCTTACAAAAGACCAAAAAACAGAATGGTATGATTTTTCAAAAGTGATATCAAAATCTGGAAGACATTATATCAATGCTTTCAAAACTCTAAGGAAAAACTTCCTGTCTCTAATCTAGGATTTTATATCCAGTCAAATATGAATCAACTTTGGAGATAGAATACAGATACTATCAGATGAACAAGCCATCAGAAAATGTCCAAACAGGCAGTCCTTTTTAAAGAAATTACTGGAGAATATATTCACCAATAAGGAGAATAAGCCAAAATACAGAATCCAGGAACATAATCTGATTTAAAAAAAAAAAAAGGAGAGGCAAAGAAAGCACCAGCATGATGGCAAAATAAGATCACAAAGGATCTGGAGAGTCCAGATATAAAGTCCTGATAGAAAGAAGATGAAATTGACAGGATACCAAATATATACAACTGCAGGTACTGAAAAAAATTTGACATAACTCGGGTAAGTATCTGACTAAATCAGTGACAAAACAACAACAACAACAACAACAACAAAGAGAGGAAATGCAAGACAATTATTAACTCCAAGGAAAATAATAAACATTTTCCAAGAAATTAAGATCAACATATACTAAGTAGGCAACCAAAAATAGTGTTTTTATACTCATAAACATATGATAATAAAAACATCAGGAATTCATCTAACTAAAACCATAACTACATTCTGTAAGTATGGTGGGATGTAAGTTTATTTAGTTTTTACATTTTTACCCACTTTTGATATTTCTGAATCACAATTTTTTAAGCATTTATTTTTATGTTCTCTTTCTCCTTCTATGCATGTTAGTTCCAGAAATCCCTAAGTTTAATAAGAAGTATTATTAGCATTTCAAAAGTATGTTTATTGAGGAACCATTTGTAACTGAACCTTGCTATATACAAAAGCACCATGGACAGAAAGCTCTAAGAGAGATGGAAACCATGTCTGGGATGCTTAGCAACATAGTACCTAGCACACAGTAGGTCATCAAAAAGTACTGTTTGAATAAATGAAGAGAACAGATCACATAAGGAACTGTCTTATCCTCTGTAAATATTAAAAGATCTATCTGAGAAGCCAATGAGCCCTAGGTATTTTTAATTAAAAATATTTTAACTGTTTATAATAACCCCCAAAGGCCATGACATACAACATGTTATTTCACCAAGGTACAAATTTAATCACATATACTTTATGTGATAGCTTTTGTGCAGAGAAAAAGAAACAAATTTGGTTGAACTAAAAGTATTCACAACTCAACACAACTATGGATTTCTCCAAAATCAAAACATCTTTTAAAATCTAAACTTACTCTAATATAAGCTAACACTCATAAAGTAATAAAATGTACACACACAAAAGCCATGAGGTACATCAGCAGATTAATTTCTTTATGCTTCATTCTCCTTATCTGTACGAAGAGATTAATAATATCTACCCTATATATTTTTGTGAGGATTAAATGAATATATATAAACTACAATGCCTCACATACATTAAGCTTTAATATAAACCTAAATGTTGTTACCCCTGCCTCCAATCACTTTTTTTCTCCAGCTTACCTACTCCCACCAGACTAATATTCTTAGAACTTTTTTCCCTTTGCCTTCTCAGTTTAAGAATGTAAAACATGTCATGACTATCTTCTGAATCAAGATCAAGCTTCTACAGCTCACATTTATAGTCCTCCATTACCTACTCCCAGGGTCAGCAAATATGGCCCACAAATCAATCACCTGTTTTTGTATTTAAGTTTTTATTGAAACACAGCCACCCTCATTAATGCATGTATTGCTCACAGATGCTTTCTCAGTTTCATAACAGAGTTAAATGGCTGTGGCACTTCCACAAAGCATGAAATGTTTACTATGGTCCTTGCAGGAAATGTTTGCTGATCCCTGATTCAGTTCAATCTCTTGTCTGTACCAATCCCATATTAGCATGCCTAAAATGGAACGCATCTTTTTTCCAGACACTTGGTCCTCTCAACTTCATTATTTTATTAATATTTAGAAGTATTTACTGAAGGCTCTATTATATGTCACACACTGCTCTAGTACGTGGGTAAAACGGCAAGGGACAAAGAGAAAGCTCCAACTTTTATAGAGCATACTTTCTTCTGGAAAGCAATAAACCAAAAATAAGAAAGTATACATGTAAGTATAAGCCAGTTGGTGATAATTACTACAAAGAAAAATAGGTATCTAGGATGACAGAAAGACAGAAGAGTGGGGTGCTATTTTAGATATGATGGCAACAAAGCAACAGAGGGAACTCAAACCTAACAGTGCCTCTTTAAATTTGTACTCTAAGTGCCTCCCTTGCCTCACTCTAGTCCCAAACTCTGCTGTCAATGACTTACATACAGAATACATAAAGACCCCCTACTAATCAAAAAGAAAAAGACAAACAACCCTATTGCATAAGACTTGATCAGGCACCTCAAAAAAGAGGATATATATCCAAATAGCCAAAAAGCATATGAAAAGGTACTCAACAAATTACCCATCAATAAAATGCAAATTAAAATTACAAACAGATACTATTACACACCCACGAGAATGGGCTAAATTTCCAAGTGAATACAAAGAAATTAAAAACCCAAAACCTGGGAGCAACCCAAATGTTTGTCATTTGGAAAACAGCTCAATAGTGGCAATAAAAAGAATAAACTTCTGGTAGATCCAATAACATGAATGAATGTATTAGTTTCCTAGGGCTATATTAACATATCGCCAAGACACTTTCTACAGTGACAGAATTTACATTACTGGAATAAAGTAGTAGTATAGACTGGGAAGGGGTAGCAGGGTAAATGTAGCATCTTGGAGACGTTCTATTCTGTATTTTGACCTTGGTGGTAGTTACATGAAAATATGTTTTTGTTTTTTTTTTTTAAGAATGAAAAAACTGAATTCCTCCATGGAGTTTATGATTAGCCTGTCTATCCAAAACTTTATTCCCTTTCTTGTCCTGCCCCTGTTCCCCTCAGGATCAAGGAGTATCAAAGAAAAGGGGAGACTGAAACCTAACAGGACAGTGTGGGGCCCTTCCGGGTACAAAAGCCCTTCCGTGTTCCTGGTTTCATGTTTGTAGAAAAATGATTTAGCTTTCTAGGCCTTGCCAGAGTTCCAAAGAGCAGACTCAAGGAGTTACAAATTAGGGAAGTAAGGAACGAAGAAACAGTCCAAACTAAGAAAGCAGCCAAGCAAGAAAAATAATGATAGCTTAAACAATGAAAAAAAGAGTCCTAGTTTCCTCCTCAGTAACAATTTGACCCAGACTGGTTAGAACTACAAGGCTGATAATTAAGATTCCCAAAACAAAACCATGTTACCTCCCCACCAACCTATCAAAATAAAGTCTAGAGTCTGCAACTCTCACCTCATATGTTGCCTTAAAAGCCATTGGGGATTTTGGGGTCTTCTGAGCATGAGCTGCTTGTTCCTCCTTGCTTGGTGCCGTGCACTAAACACTGAACCTTCCTTCACCACAACTTGGTGTCAGCAGACTGGCTTTGGTAAGCAGTGGGCAAGCAAACTTAAGTTGGGTTCAGTAACAAGAACAGTATGTATTCTGTCAGTATAATACAGTTTAATTGAAATAAATAATAGAAAGTCCAGAACACACAGTGCACACATCAAAATAATAATCACAAAATAGCTGCTAAATAAATTATTATTGAAAGACTGACTAGTTCAGAGAGCTATGTGAAGACTTAAAGCATTTTAATTAGGCAAACTAAAAGATATATAACTTTCAAATACCTAGTCTCATCTTTCAATACATGTATTTATGTTCTCTTAAAAAGATAATGTGGGAAAAGGTCAGAGACATGCAGTCTTCAATATTCTGATGTGACAGAACTGTTTTCACTTTAACAGGTCTGGTGCTAAATACCAAAATGGGTTATTTGATTGTTGTTTTGCCATCTTGAATATACAGTATCAGTGATGAAATAAACTTGCTTCTGTTAAATAACATCTAAATAATATGACATATTCTAGCTTACTATGCGTAGATTTTTAAGAATGGGTTTCCTGAGGAGAGAGCAACAGAGACACAACCTCATACTGTGGAAAAATTTTATGTAAACAGTGGAAACTAGTGGGAAGGAGGAAATCTTAGATTAATTTAGTAAAATAGTTAAACTCCTTCCTGGCAGGAAAAAGACCCTTACCAGATGCCTTATGTTGAATCTTTTTTTTTTTTTTTTTGCTACGAGACAAAAAAAGATATCAGGAGATAATAGCTGAGGCTTTGCATTGTGAGACAAAGAAATGTTAAGAAATCTAAATAAAGCTATTCTTTCAACTTTTGCAAGCATTTAAAAACTTTTCTCCTCCAAGTCAGACACAAAGCTGAATGAAAGATAGTCACAAATGTATGTGATGAAAACTAGACCATTTCAAAATTACAAACTCTGATAAATCCCAGATCAGTGAAGAAAAATAAAAGGTTGATTATTCTATCTAAATCATAGAGAGAACTCGAGTAAAAAGTGATAAATACTGAAAGACTGAAAAGTTCACACTTCTACAAAGATACTTATACTTCTTAAAATGTGAGCTGAAAACTATATATTATTCTATAATTATTAATAATTAAGAAAACCTTATCTACTTAACATTTTTATTGAAGAGTTTTCTTTTTTATTTTAAAAGCCACACTTGACTCAATGTGTTATATTTTCTCATTTAGAAATTTCAATATAAAAATCTCAAGTCTAACCAGATCATGTAAGGTTAGGTGCTCACAGCTTCCTCACAGCTTCCCCCATGGCTCCTATAATCTCTAGTGTTTAGAGAGACAAGAATAATACAAATGGAAAAAAAAAAAAAGAACCCCACTTTAATATATACAAATTCCGACACAAAGAAAAAAAGTCAGCTATGTTGAACTAAAAAAACAAGTTACTTTTCCCAAAAAGGCTTTAGGATTGAATTTGATTACATGCATTTTCCCCTACTGTTGCCTACTCTACAATCTAAGCCCCTCATCTTAACACTCCATTTCACTCATTTTAAAAATGAGTAGATGAAGCAGTATGGGCATGAGTAAAACTATGGTTATTTACCAAATCTCACTTAAGAACGTAATTTTTCTTCATATAAAGTGACTTTATTACAACTTTAGTATCAGCATGTAATATCACAGGCATAATGAAGATACACTTCACTAGAATTTTACCTATAAATTTTAGTGTCCTATCTATATTTAGCTACCAGTGTGCTAAATTAGTAACTTTTCCCACCTAGTAAAACCTCATCTGTGACTTTTATCAGAAAGCATCAATATAAAAAGTTACTTTAATGTGACATTACTGGAGAAATAAAATTGGTTTTCAGTTGCAGTGCAGTGGATATTGGCCATTAGTTTGGTTCATGTGTATTCAGCAAAACTAAAGCATAGATGTTTTGATTTTTTGGTTTAGCATAGTTATCCTTAGAACTCCTGCACTCAATCTATGACTTTAAAAAAACTCTTTTAATTTTTTAAAGTTAAATTTAAGTGTGTACCAACTCTTATTAGAAATTGCAATCCTTTATTTAAAGGAAATAATGCAGCATATAAGGCATACAGAATTGTTACAAAACCATAAAATGGAACTATATAAAATTATATTCCTTAAACTTTCCTTCAAATAGAATCTTTTTTACCACATCTGACAATAAAAAGCAACTGTAGTGTCCCATAGAACAGCAACACCTGCAAGGAAAAGATCCAGTCTGGCAACTGCTGGTACTATCAATTCAACACTTAATTCTCAAACATTAAGGCACTACTCCCCCTTCCTACAGACTGAAAGGATGAAACTGAAGAAAACAGAGCCTAGAGTGTGCATGCTGAACCCCCACAACTACACAGCTGAACCTCTTACATCCTCTAAAAAGTGCTGTCCTTCAGAGAACAGGCTTTTAGACAAATTTGTGCAGCTTCCTGCTCCTAGTTAGAAGTTCCAGATAGGATAACTGCTCAGTGATACATTTAACCTCTATTTTTTTTTAAAGTCTGTATTTCTGAAAGATACTTACAATTAATTAGGAATACCAAAATAAGAAAAATCTGCAATGTTTAAACTGCACAAAGAAAAACATGGCCAAAGCAAAAAATACCATGCTTCAAATCTTAATGTCAATTAATTTCATAAGGCAAAATTTTAAATAACAAAGTAGGATTCATTCAATAACCAGGATTTTCTTATTTTGCAGTTTTTAAAAAAATGAATAAACAATTAAAAATTACTTGAACTATTATCCATAATTCGGGAACAACATACCTCATTTTGTCAATAGTTTCCAATGTGTTCTTAATATTTTAGAAAGCTTCTGATATTATGAAAAAGAGTTTAAAATTTCTTTGGCATGCTATTAAACTACTAAAGGCCTGTCAAGTAACAAGGGGAAAACTGTCTAGTTGGCTGATCATGCTGTGCTGGCAATTTTTCAAACATCTGCTAAAGCTCAGATTTCTACTGCATGGAAGCAATCAATAGAACTACACAATTCTCCTAGCACTGAAAGCAGCTAAACAAAGACCATTATTTTACATAACTAATGAGACATAATCTTAGCTTTGAAATGATAAGTTGTAGCAAAGTCTAACCCTTTCTCATCACAGAATTCATAAATTTAAAAATTATTGCAAAATTCTATTATGTCCACAAAGTATGTATATAACTCTACATCCCACTTGGTAAAAAATACTTAATTGATTTCTTAATTTCACACCCCAAAAAAGTACTGTATGTCCAAATGAAATTTTAGGGATAATTTTAACATAACAATAAACATTTATACGTATTTTTTTTTTACAGGTATGAAAATTTTAATATAGTAGGCCACTTAATTCAATAAGTGATTCATGTTGCAATTAATTCACATTAGCAGATGACAGTTTACAAGAAAATACCTTGTTAAAATTCAGATTTGTCATAGAAACATTCAGTTTTCTATGATCATAGACTGATGTCACCTACTTCGAAAAAATTTTTGACCCAAACTATCTTGAACACTTCCTATATGCTACAACTCTGGGAACGTGATCAATTATATAAACAAGCAATGAAACACAAGAGGTTACCAAAGAATAATAAATATCACAAGCAGCATTCAATGTACATATATGGATAAGGTATTCCATTATTGGGTTTTCCATTTAAACAACAGAAATATTAAAGCTATATTTAAAAGTTACTTTTTCTTCCAAAGTGCCACACTATATGTTAAAAACCCTAAAGGCTGTCAAAGTTTTGATAAACATACTGACTCTAATGCCTTTTTATAAGTCTGCCCAATAATGAAGTTTCAAATCTTAGATTAAAACACTTTGCCAAAAGGCCCTCAGAAAATTAGTTAGCAAAAGTTAAATGACCAAGTGACTATTTGAAGCTTTTTTAGAAAAAGCTTAATGTCAACAATTTTATGTAGCATAGGGATTTTCTCTCATTTAAAATTATGCTAAAGCTACTAGGAAATAGGTGAACAATAAAACTCTGTGACTATACCGTATATTAAGGAACTTCTTCCATCATATTATAGATGTAAATTATTTCCTTCTAAACAATGAAAAATAGAGAACTTACTTAAATTGAGACCGCTGTTAAGAAGAGTTGGGTCTCAAATAATCCAACCCATCAGAAAGTCAAATTGCCATAAGCCAGGTTATTGTCAAATAAAAATCACATCATTTTCCTGCGTAATACAGACAAATTTCTATTTTTCAGCGAACTCAATTATTTAGATTGTAATATGGCTCTAATAACCTTCATTAATTTATATAGGTTTACAATTTAACTCTAAAGAAAGACTAAAATTGGGACTATGTTAAAATATTTTCCAAGAGTATCAGCATAGAAATGTAACATGTTCCTAGTAATGCTGATGGTACTGGTTTGGGGACCACACTTTGAAAATTTTCATTCTAAAGGATACCTGTAACATGCATGCAGACAAAATATTTAATCTACACTGCACACAGTTTTCAAATTAATCTCCCTTTAACAACACTTAAAAGGTACTAAACAGTTGTTTAGAATCTGTCCATGATTTTCCACTGCAAGCAGTATCACATCCAAATTTATTAAGATTAGTTTTGAAGGTATTACAAGAAATCAAAGTATTAGACTGAGTCTCATTTTCCTTTGATGGCTCAAGGGAACGTACATCTCCAAATATTTTTTAAAGCCATGCTAAAACCACTCAGTATTTTCCATGTACTTATGTATATCAGACACGATCAGGAACTGAGTTACAAACAATAAAAGCTACCTCTACCTTAAGGACATATATGTAAACAAATAATCAAAATATCATGTAGGAGTTTCTGTTTCCTACAGAATTCATACCACCATCATCAGTATCCCTGTGCCAATTAAAAATCTAGATGAAATAAATAGATTTCAAGTCTGGGCTTTTAAAAGTCAAGGGCTAACAAGATAGAAAGAAATCATTAAGCCAAGAACCTGAAGAGGTGAAAAATTCAAGAGATAAACAAACAAAGCACTGTCAGTTCCTTTTGCCCTGAGGTTGAAAAGCCAAGCAATACATTTACTTACTGGACTCCCCAAGCTAGATCTAACAAAGCTCAAATTTAGGGTCCACAAAAGGTAGTAAGGCCCATGGTTACCCCCGCTAATTGAGTTAGAACTCTGAAGGGCTGTATCCTAGAAACAAGAGTCACCCAGAATTAATCACCTCCTTCATGGTCTGAAGCCCAGCTCAGTAATCAAGATGGCTCAGGAAATCTCAAATCACACTTCAACAGGCAACTACTGTCATCAGAAACCTGGACGAATCAAATACAGATCCTCTAAGGAAAAAGATAACATCATCCTTGGCTTTAAGTTATAACTAAAGCTAGTTTTTCAAAAAAAGAGCCCAGCACACAGAGATAAACAAGCACATGAGAAGACAGGGTAACATGAAGAAAAATCAGCAGAATCAAGGAACAACATAAATTATGTACAAGTATTACTGTAAAACCAAATGCCAACAAACATACTACATATCAAAATTTATAGAATGGAGTTACAGAATTGCTAAGAGGGAAATTCAAAGGCTTAAATGCATATACTAAAAAAGAAGAAAGGCTAGAAAATAATGAGCTAAGACTCCACCTCAAGAAATCAGAAACAGACAAATTCTACAAAAGCAGAAGGAAAATGAAGATCAGAGTGGAAATTAATACAGCACAAAACAAACATCCCATAAAGAAAATTAACAAATTCAAAATGTGCATTTTTGAAAAGATTAGTGAAAGTGACAGATATCTGGTAAGACTAATAGAGAAAAAAAGGTGGACGCAAATAAGCAACAAGAAGAATGTAAGAGGCCATCAAAGCAGATCCTACAGACTTTGCTTAAGAGATGCAAACTTAGATGGCAAGTTTCTCTAAGTAGAAGAAAAGAGTTGTGAGGAGAGGTGGAAAAGATGGGGCTTCTGAGGTGCTGGCAATGTCCTACTCCTTGATCTGGAGAATGGTTATACACTTACTTTACACAATGGCATAAGCCATGCATCTCTACGCACTTTTCTGTATGTGTCATCATTAGGAACTGAACTGTCCTCCAAAATTCATTATGTTGAAGCCCTAACCCCCATGTAACTATATTTGGAGACAGGTCCTTTGAGGAGGTAGTTACATGAGGTCATAAGGGTAAGGCCCTAATCCAAAAGGGCTGGTATCATTCTAAGAGGAAGAGATAGCAGACACCCCTCCAAGCCCAATACAAAGAAAGGGCCATGTGAGGACACAGCAAGAAAGCATACACCTGCAATCCAGAAGAGCGCCCATACCAGAAACAAATCCTAATGAAATCTTGATATTAAACTTCTGGCCTCCAGAATTATGGGAAAATAAACTTTTATTGTTTAAGTAGCACAGTCCATGGTATTTAGTTACAACCACCTTAGCAGATCAATACAGTTATGTTTCACATTTTTTTTAAAAAAAAGTGACAAGTGTCAAAAAATACATGAAATTCTGGAGAATAAGAGGAGGAAGAAGCCACTCAATACAAAAAAAGTACTTAAACTACAACAAATTCATATTTTAAAGAAAGAACACTTCCTACTTGCCCATCCTAATACAACAACTGATGGATTTATTTTACCCTTTTCCCACCTTCCTAACAACATCCCCTCTACCTGATCTTATATTTTACACTCAATCTAAACAATTTCCTCCAGTTGACTCAACTCTCAAACTATATTAAGAGCAGACAGACAATGACATTCTCCTGAATGTGATTACCACAAAGGAAAGAGTGGAACTTGGGAAGGTATTAAAATCATGGTCACGGAAAATAGAAGATTTTGCTAATCCATATTAAACTGGAGACATTTTAATAAAAACTATTCATGTCTTTTTTTTTAACTGCAGTAAGATATATACAACATAAAATTTGTCTTTTTAGCCATTTTAAAATATATAATTCAGTGGTATTAATTACAGGTGCACTGTCGTGCAATCATCATTTACTATCTATTTTTAAAATTTCTTCACCATAACAAACAGAAACTCTTTACTCATTAAGTAGTAACTCCCAAATTTCTCCTCCTCTTGGCCTCTGGTAACCTCTGATCTACTCTGTTTCTATAAATTTGCCTATTCTAAATAGTCTGTGTAAGGGGAATCATGTAATATTTGTCCCTTTAGTGTCTGGCTTATTTCACTTAGCATAGTATTTCAAGGTTAGTCCACACTGCAGCATGTATCAGAATGTTATTCCTTTCAGTCTGAATGAAGGTAGGAAAAAAAAAGGGGGAAAGAAGAAAAAAGAGAAGACAAAGTTTAAACTAGCAAGATGGTACATTTAAACAGATACTTAAGCAATGTTCAATATAGCATTATTCCTAATACCCAAAAGGTGAAAACCACCCAAATACCTATTAGCAAATGAATGGGTAAACAAAATGTGGTATATGCATTAAGTGGAGTTATATTCAAACATAAAAGTGAATGTAGTTATGATATCTACTACCACATGAATGAACATTAAAAAACATTATGCTAAGTGAAATAAGCCAGACAGAAAGTGACAAATAGGCAGATTCATAAACACACAGATTAGACTGAAGGTCATCAGGGGGTAGGGCAGGGGGGTATGGGGGTTTATTGCTTAATAGGTACAGAGTTTTTGCTTTGACTAAAGAAACAAATTTGGAGACAGAGTAGTTATGATTGCACAACACTGTAAATGTGAGTAATGCCACTAAATTGTACATTAGAAATGGTTAAAATGGCATATTTTATGTTACATGTATCTTACAATAAAAACAACACCTTTTAGTGTTAGCAACTTTCCTAGTTGATTCTTATAGAACACTCCACCCAACAAAGCAGAATATACATCCTTTTCAAGTGAACTTCAAATAATCACCAAAACAAAATTCCAAGCCACAAAATAAATCCCAATATAAATTGTTAAAATTCAAAAAAAACAAAATGTTTATTGATCAAAATAGAATTAAATTATGAAGCCAGTAACATCTCAAAAATCCCCAAACAGCACAGCTCTTAATAAGCCACGAGACAAAGAAGTATCAAAAGGAAAATAAAGTATTTTAAGTGTCACAGAAAAACAAATGTACAAACATTTTCTGTATACTCCATGCTCCTCAAATATGCACAGCCCACCCCCACCATTATCAGTATCTCCAACCATTTGATACAATTCTTGAACCTACAATGACATCACAGTCATCCTAAGTATATTATCTACATTATGGTTCAACTCCTAGTTTTGTAAATTCTATGGGTTTGGACAAATATATAATGATACGTATTCATCACTATGGTATCAGAGTATTTTGACAGCCTAAAATTCCTATGTTTCATCAATTCATCCCTCCCCATCCTTCCTAATTCTGGCAAACACTGACCTTACTACCTCCATAACTTTTCCTTTTCCAGTAAGTCACACACTCGGAGTAATAACAGTATGTACCCTTTTTAGTACTAAATAACATTCTATTATCAAGAAAGAACTTTAAATTGAATCAAAATAAAAAACACAACTCATCAAAATCTGTGATATGTAATTGAAACAGTATTTAAGACGAAAATTAATATCACTAAACAGATATATTAGGGAAAAAAACAGAAGTCAATGATTGCTGTTTCTAATTTAAAAATTACAAAAAGAAAACTGAATAGGAAACATAAAAATTAAGAAATATCAATGAAACCAGAGGGCAGGACATAAGAAGATTGATAAAAGTGATAAATCTATAGTCAGACTAAAAGAGAGCACACACATTATAAATACCAGAAATGTGAATGGTGGCACCACTACGGATTCTAAAGCTATTAAGGGGAAAGCAAAGAAATATAAACCACTCTAGGCCAATAAATTCAACAACTTAGATGAGAAGTAGAAAAACCTTTCAAAGACACAAACACTGAAAGCCCACTAAAAAGATTAACAGGGTGATACTTAGTTAAGGAAGCAGAGTATACTTCAAAAATTCAATACATCAGACTTCATTAGGAGTAATGATGTCTGTTCTTCAAGTAACATGAAAAGATAAACCACTAACTGGGAGAAAGTGCCTGTAGAACACATATTCTGGACACAGACTATCAAAGTATCAAAATTCAGTAGTAAGAAAACAAACAAGTAAAAATGGATAAAAGATATGACCAGACACTTAACCAAACAACACATATGAATGGCAAATAAGCACAAAAAAAGATGCTCAGTATCAATCAATGGGGGAAGTGCAAATCAAAATCCCAATAAAATAAGGAAACTGGGAAGATGGCAGAGTAGGAAGGACCAGGAATCTATCCCCTACCTACAGAACTGCAATAGCAAATTATGTCTGATATAATTATTCTGCAACTGTGGGGTCTACTGAAGGTTTACAATGTCTAGTGAAAGATTTGGACTATAAACCAGATTACTTTCAGTCAATTTCTTCTCTTAGCACAGTAGCAGCTAACTAGCTCCCAACCCTGAGCCAGGTGAAGTAGCTGTGCACATATTCCTGGAGCATACTGCACAGAGCTTGCCAAAAGTAGGGTGGGCAAAAAGGACTCTGTCTTCCAAATATCGGAAATTTGTACTCTGATCACTGATTGATGATTCTCATCACAGAAGTGCAAAGAACTAGACAGCCACTGGTCCACTGTGGCAAGAACCTCCTCCTCTGGTTGAAGAGATATCCTGGGTATTTGAAGGGTCAGTGCCCTTCTCCTTGTCCCTTCATTTTTCTTTTTTCTTAAATCAACCTCCCAGCACCTTGATGTATTCACCAACTCAGAAGCTCTCCAAACCCAGTTAAGGAGATTTTAATAGAGGCTTCATTTTGAAAGCATGATTGTGGCCACTGGTACTTAAACTCCAGCCCCTCTCACCTCCCCAAAAATTGGGGTTTGGGGCTGAAAGTTTTGAGCTTCTAATCAAGGCTTCGTTTTTGTGGCGACCAGCCTTCAACATGAAGGTATCCAGGGGCTCATGAGCGGTCATCTCATTAGAACAAAGATGCTCCCACCATCCCTATCACTCAGGAAATTCCAAGGGTTTTTAGGAGTTCTGTGCCAGGAACCAGCGACATAAACCAAATACATACTTCTTATTGTACCACAACTGTATACTGTAGTATGTATCAATAGTTGAATGTTAGTCATCTCCCTCCACTAGAGATATAAATTTCTTGAGAGTGGGCCTATTTCTTAAATTTTGAATTAGCCTACAATGCTAACCATATAATAGACACTTGGTATTTACTCATTTAATAAATTCTCTGAGCACTAATGTAACAAAAATTAACTGTACAGTTTTCTGATTTCATATGTGCATATTACAAAGTTCTCTTTTACTGAGTTTATTATGTTTCTCATTATAAAGTAATACATCTCTAAGAATTAGAGCTAAATAATATTAAATTATGGGACATTTCTTTGTATTTTAACTAAACAGATATTTACTGAATACCCACTAGCTGCTAAGCAATGTTCTAGGTGATAGAAATTCAACAGTTACCAAAATAGGCAAAAACTCATTTTATCAAGCTTAATTTTAGTGCAGAAAAATAAGTAAAATGTTTAATCAGAATGAAATTACAGGCAAGGCAAGCAAGCAGGATAGGGAACAGAAAATGTTAAAGAAGGAGAGAAGAGGGTCAATTTTGGATAAGGTGGCCAGGGAAGAAAGACCACTATGAGCAAACATACCGACATTTGAACAGATCTACCTCGGGGAGTGAGTCATATGGACATCTTAGGGAAGAGCATTCTGGGCAGAGAAACAAGTGCAAAGACCACAAGGCGGGATAATACCTGAAATGTTCAAGGAACAGCAAGGAGGCCAATGTGGACGGAAAAGAACACATAAATCAGAGACAAACAGATGAGATCAAAGTAGGCTGATGGGGAACAATACATAATGTAGAGCCTCTCAGGCCACTTAAGGCCTTCAGCTCTTACTCATTCAGTTTGGATGCCTTTGGAAGCATCTGATCATGGGAGTGACATAATTTGACTACCTGCTGGGGGTACTTCTACGGGTAAAAAGAAATAGTTAGGCACCTACTTATTAGTAACTTGTTAGCAGGCTATTATAATTAGTTAGAAGCTACTGGAAAATCTAGGCAAAGGATGATGATGGCCTAGACTAGAGTGGTTGTAACGGAGGGGGTGAGATGTGCTAGAATTCTGGATTTATTTTAAACTTGGATCAAAAAGATTTTGCTGTTAGTTTGTATACAGGATATGAGAGAAACTTGTCAAGGATGATTTCAAAGGAACTGAATTGAAAAGACAGAGCTGCCATTTACAAGATGGCCCAAACTCAGAGGAGTGCAGGTTTAGGGGGCTAATACTAGGAGCTCAGCTGTGGATATGTTACATTTGAGATGACCATCAGACACTCAAATGGAGACAATGAAGGGACTGTTTCAATATCACTCTGGGATTTGGGAGAAAGGTCCAAACTAGTATATAAAGGTGGGAATCATCAGCATACCGATGTTATACCTTCCAAGGACAAGAGTGTAGATATAAAAGAAAAAAGGTCCAAAACCTGAGAGCTTAAACGGTCATAGAAATGAGCAAAATCAGCACAGGAGACTTTAAAAGAGAGGCAAATGAGGTAGGAGAAAAATTAGGTAAGCATAATGTCCTGGAAGCAAAGTAAACCAAATACTTGAAGGAGGAAGAGGATAATAAGCCATATTAAAAGCTGCCGATAGGATAAGTAAGATGACGACTGAGAAATGGCATTTGATTTAGAAAGGAGGAGGGCATTTCTGACTTTGATCACAGCAGTTTCTCTGGAGTAATGGAGGCAAAAGCCTGCTACAATGGGTTTAAGAGGTAACAGGAGTCAAGAAGCTGGGGATAACATCAAACACTATGTATCTCAAGGAGCCAAAGACAAGAGAGACTACTTTCTTTACGAAGTAGGGATTCCAAATTCCTTTCAATCACCAGGAAATTCCTTCATTTGCAACACAGTTTTTTCTGTTATTGTTATACTTGTGTTTTGGTTATCTGCAAGGAATTGGTATAACTCTAGGGACAAAACATAAGCATCGTATAAAGAGAGAAACGTAAGATACAAACAACTTTTAAATAAAAAGAATGTTCCCAATAGACCCAACAAAAATAGAGTACTCTAAGCATTAATGGTCACATTCTTAAGAAGCAAGTTTCTCAAACCTAACCTTTTACAGAGTCTCCCACAGAGCAAAGCACATCACAAAAGTTTATAGCTTCCCTGACCTCAACTCAGTTCTTCCCCATGTTCCCTCATTATTTCTACAAAGCTTCTCAGAAACCTTATCTTTTTCACCAGAAAACAGCCTATGGTATCAGGGAGACCATAGAACAGAGGAAGAAAAACCTAAATATAATTTTTAAAGGTTATAAAATAGTAGTGAATTTAGATTACACCCCCCCTTTTCTTCTGTAATCAATTCAACATATTTGTAACCTCTTTCATTTCCTTTGCACCACTAAGTGAGCAGTCAAATTTCATTGAGCCTGTACATTTTCCTTCTAACCCAAAGGGCATTCTAACTTTTACATGAACCATAATATTCCATATTACTTAAAAGGACAGGAATAATAAAGGTAATAGCTTGTACTCAGAAGAGATTAAATCTTACTTTCTATGGCTCTGTGACAATAATATTGTAACTAAAAACAATCAGCAGTATAAGTATACTGTAATTCTGATATATAAAGTATGAGGAAGGTGGAGGGGAAAACTAATCTAAAAAAAGTAACTTACTGTTTTATTACAATAGAAAAAAGATCATTTGGAAGATATTAAGACCAAAGTTAAGGATTTTTAAATGTGTCCATTGACTGCTAGTTTTATATAAGTCAAAACTGCTTTAAAAAACAAAACAAAAACTTTCCCAAAACAAAGACTAAGTAAAAGTTTTGCCAAAACCTGGATTTCTTCTCTCCTGTGAAAAAAAAAAATTAAAAAGAAAGACTAGACAATAAATTAGTATATAAATAATGCACCTATCATCCCTTCAACCCTTCTTGCATTTTTGGAATTTAGTAAAACTGAACATTTTCAACAAACATTTTAAAATTTCATAAATAATGCCTGAGTCAGAAATCCACAAAGTACAACCATTTGTTTCCTTAAATAGTTTTCATCTACTATTTTCTAACCTCTACCAAGGTTCAAAATATTAAAAGCTGAAGAAAATGCATAAAAAAATTACAGAATACAAATAAGGTCAGTTTTCTATTCTCTAAGCTTTAACCTTCACTACAGTAGCA
This sequence comes from Camelus dromedarius, assembly GCF_036321535.1. NCBI lineage: Eukaryota > Metazoa > Chordata > Mammalia > Artiodactyla > Camelidae > Camelus > Camelus dromedarius. The sequence continues at coordinate 38,511,851 of NC_087443.1, read as the reverse complement.
TTCCTAAGAAGTAAAAATAGAACAGTTCTGTAAAATGTAAACATAGGTGAGAAATCAATAAAGAATGGAGTCTACTGCAGAGGAGATTAAAAAAAAGTATCCTATGGAGGGTCTACATATATACTGTTCTTAATAGATTGTAACTTCATGTTATAAATATAAGACTTCGAAAAAGTAGTGTTTAAAAAGAATTCATACTTCAGGAAATAATTTAAGTCACACCTTAAAATTAAGAATTCTGATATGCACCTTTTTTTAATAGTATATAATCACTACTACCAAAATATCAGTATTTTTAAATACAAATTTTTTTTTACAATTTTACTTAGAGATAAACTGCTACATATTTAAAGTAAACTTCTATAAAATACATATTATATTTTCACTAATCACAATTATAAAATGAAAGACATGTTAAGGAAGTAACATCTTCAACAGTCTACTGAAAATTTAGGCAAAAGATTTAAGATGCTAGTAACAATATCTTTTCACTTTTTCTTTATAACACTTTTCTTACAGGTAACCTTCACTGTAATTCTGTTAAGAGCATTAATGAGAGGAACCAGTAAGCAACTGCATAAGCTAAAAATATACACAGGGTAAAAGAAAGGAATATTACTTTTAGCCCAAAAATTGTGTTAGGGTCAACAAATTAGTGACTCATACAGGTATGTATTAAAGATTCAGGATATGTCCAAATTCATTTAAAAACCAAAATATAAAGTGTCTAAAAATAAACCTAAAAACCACAAGAACTCCATGAAGAAAATTACTGCATGAAGAAAATTACTTTAAAAAAAAGAATAGCTGGAAAAATATTCTATTATTTGAAGTGCAGACTCAATCGCAGAGAGGTGGTCATTCTTCCTGAACTGTATACAATTCCGAGCAAAATTATACCAGAATATTTGTGGGGGAAGGAGAGAAAATGAAAGGGGGAATTACAAAATTATTTTTAATTAAATACAATGGGAAGATTATACACATAACCAACTCCTGGAATGCAAGGATGGTTCAACATATTAAAAAATCAATGTAGTATACCACATAAAAGAACAAAAGGGGGAAAAAGTGATCATTACAATTGATGCAGAAAAGTATTTGACAAAATTCAACACCTTTTTATGATAAAAATGCACAACAAACTATTCACTTCAACATAATAAAAGCCATATATATGAAAATTCCTCAGTTAACATCACACTCAACAATAAAAAAACTACAAGCTTTTCCTTTAAGAGCAAGAACAATACAAGGATGCTCGCTTTTACCATGTCTACTAAACATGGTATTGGAAGTGCTAAATAGAAAATTAGATAGGAAATAAAAAAAGACATCCAAATTGGAACAAAGAATATTCTCTCTATTTGCAGATGACATGATCTTAAATGTAGAAAACTAAAAATTTCACAAACATAGGGGATAAAAACGATTAGAAGGAACAAATTTAGTAGTTGCAGTATACAAAATCAACACACAAAAAAAACAGTTGCATCTCTATACATTAACAATAAGCAATCTGAAAAGGAAATTAATTAAAGAATTCCATTTACAACAGTATAAAAAATACTACAGTATTTAGGAACGGACATAACCCAAGTAGGCAAAAAAACCTGTACAATGAAAACTAAAAATGTTGCTGAAAAAAATTAAAGACACAAATAAATGGAAAGATCTCTTGGGTTCATAGACTAAAAAAACTTAATATTGTTATATCAGTACTACTCAAAGGGACCTACAGATTCTATATAACCTGTATCAAAATCCCAGTATCTTTTTTTTTGCAGAAATAGAAAAAATCAATCCTAAAATTCATATGCAATCTCAAGGGACCACAACAGCCAAAACTATCTTGAAAAAGAAAAACAAAGTTGGAGAACTCACACTTCATAATTGTAAACTTACCACAAATCTAAAGCAATCAAAATAGTGTGGTACTGGAATACAGACACATAGACCAATGGAATAGAATAGAAAAATAAACCCTCACGTATATTGTCAAATGATTTTTTTGCCAAGGGTGCCAAGATCATTCAATGAATAGAGGACAGTCTTTTCAACAAATGGCACTGGGAAAACTAGATATACATATGCACAAGAATAAAGCTAGATCCTTATTTTACACTATATGCAAAAATCATCTCAAAATGGATCAAAGAACTGTATTTATGAAACAAAACTACAGAAGAAAACATAGGATACAAAAGCTTCATGACACTGAATTTGGTAGTGATTTACTGGATGTAAATCAAAAAGCACAGGCAACAAAAGAAAAATTGAGCCACATTAAAATTTAAAACTTTTGTGCACCAAAAGACACTACCAAGAGTATGAAAAAACAACCCACACAGTAAGAGAAAATAGCTGCAAATCATCTATCTGATAAAGGGTTAATATCCAGAATATATAAAGAACTCAACAAAAACAAAAAAAAAAAATCAACTTAATTAAAAAACAGGCAAATGACTTGAATAAACATGTCTCCAAAGAAGGTATACAAATGGACAAAAGCACATGAAAAGATGCTCAGCATCACTAATTACTAGGAACATGCCAAGCAAACCACAAAAATATACCACTTCATACTCATTAGGAAACCTATTTAAACACACATACACCAGAAAATACCAAGTGTTCGCTAAAATGTGGAGAAACTGGAACCCATGTGCATTGCTCGTGGAAACAGAAAATGGTACAGCCAATGAGGAAAACAGTATGGTGGTTCCTCACAATACTAAACATATAATTACCATATGATACAGCAATTCCACTTCTGGATATATTCCCAACGGAACTGAAAGTACAAACTTGAATAGATATTTGTTCACCAATGTTCAGAGCAGTATTATTCACAACAGCCAACAGGTGCAACCTGAGTTGTCAACTGTCCATTAACAGATGAATGAATAAACAATGTTATGTTATGTACATGCAAGAGAAGGTTATTCAGTCATAAAAATGAAATTCTGCTACTTCTACTACATGCATGAACTTTAAAAACATTATACTAGTAAGTTAAATAAGTCAGATTCTACAGATGGAATACTGCATGACTCCACCTATATGAAATATGAGCAAATTCAGAGAGAGACAGTAGATTAGAGGTAATTAAGTAATTAGACTAGGAAGGAATGGAAAGTTACTACTTAATGAATATAGAGTTCCTTCTGGGGATGACAAGTTAGTTCTGACACTGGATAGTGGTAATAATTGGACAAGAACGTGCATGTACTTTATACCACTAAATGGTACATTAAAAATTGTTAAAATGGTTACATTTCTGTTATGCATATTTTATCAGAATAAAAATGAAAAAAAGTTATATATAAAAATTCCCAATTAATTTTTGAAAATGAAAAGTAACAAAGATGTTTGCCTTATCTGCTGTTACGATTCTATAAAACTGCAATTATTAAAATACATTAATCTAATCCTCTGTTTTAAGAAACAGAAAGATAAATGGAATATAGAAAAAAGTCTGTAAATATTCCTAAATATTCATCAAAATATGGCAAAAGAAAACATGAGACATTTTATATCGGTGGGGGGGAAAAGTTAATGTTGTAAAATATAATTTTGGTTTAGGGAGTATTTTTTAAGCAAGACCCAATTATATAAAATCAAAGAAAAAAAATTTCTGATCCTATAAATGAGAAGCAAAGGCAAAACAAAACAAAAAAATGTTTAAAAATAGCAACAGACTAGGAAAAGAATAACCACATGTTAAAAAAATACATGTATCTTGATTAAAAAAAATACCTACAAATCAATAAGAAAAAGAAATCACAAAAGAAAAGGGCTAAAATAGGAACAAGTTATTTGTATTTTTTGAATAGTAAGTCCAATAAATACATGAAACTCAAAAACATAAATGAGAATTAATAAAAGTTACCATTTTTTTTCCAACTAGGCAAAAATTATGACTGACAATATCCAATACTGATGAGGGTGTAGGAAAACTGCTCCCATAAACTGCTGCAGTAAATTGGTACAATGTGTATGGAAATTAATCTTGTTTTGGCTACCAAAATTAAATGTATAATGTATATAAAATAGATAAACAACAAAGACCTACTGTACAGCACAGGGAACTATTTTCAATGTCTTGTAATAAGCCATAATGGGAAAGAAACTAAAAAAAATATATGTATGTATGTATACATATAACTGAATCACTTTGCTGTACACCTGAACCCAACATTGTAAACTGACTACAATAGAAAATAAGAATAAAAATATTTTTTAATTAAAAAGAAATTAAATGTGCATGCACGAAGGCCCTTCAACCTACCTTCAGAAATATAATTATGGCCCTAAGTATCCACAAATACAATGAGCCAACTGTACTATGCCACTTTATATAAGGGACTTGAGCACCCTCAGATTCTGTTAACCAAGGAGGTCTTGAAACTAATCTCCCATGGATACCTAGGACAACTGTATTCATAAAGGTGGGAAATGGCACAAGTACTAAGATATTCATTCCAGCCACCACTCCCTAGACCATGAATTTCCCAATCTGATATTACAATTTGGCCTTAACTTTCAAATTATTTTTCCTATTGTTTTTCCAAAATGAACGCTCTCTGAAGCCGAAAGATTTGCTTTTCTTCATGCCATTCTTTCTGCCAAAACCATTTTACCCTTCTTCTAATATTCTAATTGCCAATCTTCAGTCTCAAAATGTCCTATTTCCTCAATAAATGCATCCTTCAAATCTTATCACTCACTTCTAAGAATCCATAAAGATATTACTGCTTATTCATTCATTAAGCACTTAAAATTGATGAGACTATACATGATAATACCTTACATTTGATTAAGGTTGTACACCTTACAAAGCACAACACTCTTAAACAGTACCTGTCATTAGAAGGTATTCAAATTTTATTAAATAAAAGTATTTCAATATTTACTCATATTCAATATTTACTGAATGACAGGATATTTATTGAATATACTATTTCATTCACACAACCAGTTTGTGAGGTGGTCAAAGCAAGTACTTATTCTAAATCTTCTACTCATTACTTTTTTTTTTTTTAACACCGCTAGTACTATCAGCTATTTAATTTCCCACTACAATTATGAATTTATTTCCTCTAATAGTTCTACCAATTTCAGGTTTATATATTTTAAGTTATGTCACAGGTACTGATAAATTTGAAATTATTCTGTCTTTTTGCTGCAAAAACTCTTAGCTTGATGAAGCCTCTTTATCTCAAATAATGCTTCTTACATACTGTCTTCAACATAGCCACACAAACTATCTTTAATTAACATATGTATACAAGTTTTTTTTTTCATTCTTTTTACAACCACCTATAAGTATTCTTATGTTTTAGAAACAGCAAATAGGTATACTTTGTGTGTTCTCTCAAGGTCTAATAATCTGCTTTTTAATAGACGTGTTTATACCTAAAAATATAAATAGAAAAATGAACAGCATGAGGTTGTAGAGAATATCTCCCAGGCCAAGGCACAAGATAAAACCCCAGAAAAAGAATTAAGTGATGAGGAGACATGCAATTTATCTGAGAAAGAGTTTAGAGTAATGATGGCCAAGATGTTCAGAGAATTCAAAAGGAGTACAGATGCAGAGTGAAGTTCTTAGCAAAAAGTTGGAAAAAATAAAGAATACCCAAACAGAGTTGAAGCATAAAAATCATTGAAATGAATAACACGCTAGAAGAAACCAACAACAGACTAAGTAAGGCAGAAAAATGGATCAATGAGCTAGAAGACAGATTAGTGGAAATCACTACTGCAGAAAAGAAAAAAGAGAAAAGAATGAAAAGAAATGAGGACAGTTTCCTCCCTTGGGAGGAAATAAATAAAACAGAGATTTAAAAAACAATAGAAAAAATCAACCAAACTTGAAAGAGTAAATAAAATCGACAAACCTCTGGCCAAATTCACAAAGAAGAAAAGAGCACAAATAAGCAAAATTAGAAAGGAAAATGGAGAAATTACAACAAATAACACAGAAATACAAAATATCATATGAGAATATTACAAAAAACTATATGGAAGCAAAATGGATAACCTACAGGAGATTGACAAGTTTCTGGAAACGTACAGTCCACCAAGACTAAATCAAGAAGAAACTGGCCACTTGAACAAACCGATCACTACAAATGAAATCAAATTAGCAATAAACAACCTCCCTACAAATAAAAGTCCAGGACCGGAAGGCTTCACCAGGGAATTCTACCAAACATACAAAGAAGAACTCATACCAGTCCTTCTCAAACTCTTCCAGAAGACTGAAAAGGAGGGAATACTCCCAAACTCATTCTATGAAGCCACCATCACCCTGATACCAAAACCAGGCAAAGACATTACCAAAAAAGAGAATTACAGACCAATATCACTGATGAATATAGATGCAAAAATCCTTACCAAAATATTAGCAAATAGAATCAAACAGCACATAAAAAAGATTATACATCATCAAGTGGGGTTCATCCCAGGGACACAAGGGTGGTTCAACATATGCAAATCAATCAGTGTAATACATCACATCAACAAGAGAAAGGACAAAAACCACATGATCATCTGAATAGGTGCAGAAAAAGCATTTGATAAAATTCAACACACATTTATGATAAAAAGTCTCACCAAAGTGGGTATAGAGGGAACATATCTCAACATAATAAAAGCTATATATGACAAAACTACAACTAACATAGTACGAAATGGTAGAAAAACTCAAAAGCTTCCCTAAAATCTGGGACAAGGCTGCCCACTATCACCACTTTTATTCAACATAATCTTGGAAGTCCTAGCCACAGCAATCAGGCAAGAGAGAGAAATAAAAGGTATCCAAATTGGAAAGATAAGGTAAAATTGTCACTATATGCAGATTACATGATACTATACATAGAAAACCATAAAAGGTCCACACAAAAACAACCAGAATAGAAGAATTCAGCAAAGTAGGAGGTTACAAGATTAACGTACAAAAATCAGTTGCATTTCTTTACACTAATGATGAATCAACAGGAAAAGAAAGTAAAGAAACAATCCCCTTTAAAAATAGCACCCAAAGCAATAAAATACCTAGGAATAAATCTAACCAAGGAGGTGAAAGACTTATACACAGAGAACTATAAAACATTGATTAAAGAAATTCAAGAAGACTTAAAAAAATGGAAGATATCCCATGCTCCTGGATTAGAAGAATCAATACTGTTAAAATTGTCATACTGCCCAAGGTAATCTACAGATTTAAAGCAATCCCTATCAAATTATCCAGGACATATTCCACAGAACTAGAACACATCATAATAAAATTTATATGGAACCACAAAAGACCTAGAATTGCCAAAGCATTACTGAAGAAAAAGAAAGAGGCTTGAGGAATAACTCTCCCAGACTTCCGACAATACTACAGAGCTACAGTAATCAAGACAGCGTGGTATTGGTACAAAAACAGACATATGGACCAACAGAACAGAATAGAGAGACCAGAAATGAACCCACAAACTTTTGGTCAACTGATCTTCGACAAAGGAAGCAATATACAATGGAATAAAGGCAGTCTCTTCAGCAAATGTTACTGGGAAAACTGGACAGCAGCATGTAAATCAATGAAGCTAGAGCACTCCCTTACACCATACACAAAAGTCAACTCAAAATGGATCAAAGACTTTTAAACATAGGACAAGATACAATAAACTTCCTAGAAGAAAACATAGGCAAAACATTATCTCACATACATCTCCAAAATGTTCCCCTAGGGCAGTCTACCCAAGCAATAGAAATAAAAGCAAGAATAAACAAATGGGACCTACTGAAACTTACAAGCTTCTGCACAGCAAAGGAAACCATAAGCAAAACAAACGACAACCTACGGAATGGGAGAAAATTTTTGCAAAAGATGAAACCAACAAAGGCTTGATCTCCAGAATATATAAGCAGCTCATATGACTTATTAAGGAAAAACAAATAACCCAATCCAAAAATGGGCAGACCTAAACAAGCAATTCTCCAAGGAAGAAATACAAATGATCAATAGGCATATGAAAAAATGTTCAATATCACTAGTTATCAGAGAAATGCAAGTCAAAACTACAATGAGGTACCCCCTCACACCAGTCAGAATGGCCATCATTCAAAAGTCCACAAATGACAAATGCTGGATAGATTGTGGAGAAAAGGGAACCCTCCTACACTGCTGGTGGGAATGCAGTTTGGTGCAGCCCCTGTGGAAAACAGTGTGGAGATTCCTCAAAAGACTAGGAATAGACTTATATGACCCAGGAATCCCTGTCCTGGGCATATATCCAGAAGGAACCCTACTTCAAAGACACCTGCACCCCAATGTTCACAGCAGCACTATTTACAATAGCCAAGACATGGAAGCAACATAAATGTCCATCAACAGATGACTGGATAAAGAAGATGTGGTATATTTATACAATGGAATACTATTCAGCCATAAAAACGACAACATAACGCCATTTGCAGCAACATGGATTTCCCTGGAGAATGTCATTCTAAGTGAGGTAAGCCAGAAAGAGAAAGAAAAATACCACATGAGATCACTCATGTGTGGAATCAAAAAAAAAAAAAAAAAAAAAAAAAAAAGAAGAACATAAATACAAAACAGAAACAGACTCATAGACATACAATACAAACTTGTGGTTGCCAGGGGGAAAGGGAAGGGGCATGGGAAGGGACAGACTGGGAGTTCCAAATTTGTAGATACTGACAGGCATATGTAGAATATATAAACAAGATTATTCTGAATAGCACAGGGAATTATATACAAGATCTTGTGGTAGCTCACAGCAAAAAAGAATGTGACAATGAATATATGTATGCTCATGTATACCTGAAAAATCGTGCTCTATGCTAGAAATTGACACATTGTAAACTGACTATAACTCAATAAAAAAAAAAAAAGAGCATTCTGGGACAACATAATGCGCACTAATACTCGCGTTATAGTGGTCCCAGAAAGAGGAGAGAGAGAAAGAACTTCAGAAAATTTTTGAAGAGGTAATAACAAAAAACTTCCCCAACTTGGGAAAGGGATCAGTCACTCAGGTCCTGGAAGCACAGAGAGTTCCACACAGGATCAACCCAAAGAGGAACACATCAAGGCACACAATCATCAAATTGATATACATTAAGGATAAGGAGAAAATATTAAAATTAGCAAAAGAAAAGCAACAAATAACATACAAGGGAAAACCCATAAAGTTATCAGCTGATTTTCCAGCAGAAATTCTACAGGCCAGAAGCAGTGACAAGATGTATTATATTTAAAGTGATGAAAAGGAAAAACCTACAACCAAGAATACTCTATCCAACAAGGTTCTTGTTTAGATTTGAAGGAGAAATTGAAAGCTTCACAGATAAACAAAAGCCAATAGAATTCAGCACCACCAAACCAGCTTTACCACAAATGTTAAAGGAACTTCTCTAGTCATGAAACCCTAAGAAGAGAACAAAAAGAAGACAGCGAAGGGGGGGAAAAAAACCTACAAAAAATTGCTTTGGCAGTTTAGGGTCTTTTATGGTTCCATATAAATTTTGGAATCGTTTGTTCTTGTTCTGAAAAATGTTGTTGAGTACTTTGACAGGGGTTGCACTGGATCTGTACATTGCGTTGGGTAGTAGGGCCATTTTGATAATGTTGATTCTTCCAACCCAAGAGCACAAGACATCTTTCCATTTCTTTGTATCATCTTCAATTTCCTCCATCAACGTTTCACAGTTTTCAGAGTATAGGTAACCTCCTTGGTTAAATTTATTTCTAGGTATTTTGTTGTTTTTGATGCTACGGAAATGTTTATGCAAATTATAAAATTCTGGTTTTTGAAGTGGAAAAAAGAAAGTGAATGAAGGGCTGCAAATGGCAAAATATCCTTCTTTCTTATGGGTGAGTTGTATTCCACTACATCTACATGCTGCATCTTCTTTATCCATTCATCTATTGATGTGTACTTAGGATGCTTCCGTATCTTAGCAATTATAAATAATGTTGCTGTTAATAGTGAGGTGTATGTATCTTTTCGAATTAATTCTTATTTTGTAGTCGGCTTTATTCCTTTGATAACTATGTAAGTTTAAAAAGTTAAACCTCTAAACATTCTTAGAAACAATGAACAGTATATATATGTAAATTTTAAAAATATGTGCAGTATACTCTTTATATGTATTTACATGCAATACATTGTATATGTGCAGTCAAACTAACAATTCTACCTAACAAAACTGAAAAATGAAAAAAAAAGAAATGTTTAGTTAATTTACATTTAATGCAACTACTAGTATATCTGAGTTTAAATTACATCTCTCGTGCTGTCTGTCTCACTTTTGTTGTTTCTTTTTCTCTCTTCTTTTTTTAAGCTATAACTTTTAGTTCAAGAGGGATTAATCGTTTATATATTTCAAAACCATTACGGAAAGATAGGACACAAATAGTCTATATTCATATTCATTATTTATTCTGTTTATTCAGATGAACAAGGTAAAGTAAAATGGTTTCTCTTAAAATGAGTCACTTTGGTGTTAAAACACGGTAAGGGATTTTGAAAGTTACAAGTAACAATAAAAAATTTTAGGGAATAGGGGAAACACTCTAAAATATGACCTGTATAGTTTAATCAATGTGGTTTTGAAGAAGATAAAGCAGACAGACCAAAATAATAGTATAGTACTATTCAACACACTGGGACAGTTTACCAACTTTAAATTGTTTCACAGTTTAAATACCTTACCTGGTGCTGTGTTGCCTTGATGCTAAAATTCACCCAAAGGAATAACAATTTGGGAAGGAAATGAATCTTTTATTAGCTATACATAAAGCCATTTTACATTAAATGGCTATGCATAACTTTACCCATACATTGACATACTACTTCCATTTTTGATATTCCTCGGGTCCTAAAGATGTTTTCTGAATCCTACGTAAACTCAGAAATTTCGACAGATGGATCAGATGTTTTAGCTCCTAAGTGATAGTCTTTCACAAGACATGAATTAGTCACACAGATCTCCTGTCTTTGAAAAATTCTAAAATCTATTCTAGGAATGCTGACTTAGTTTCTACTTCATGTTCTACTGTTTCTACATTTTCTAGCATGAGACAGGAAATCTTCTACATCTAAAATACATACTTTTCATAGCAACATAGCAAGTACTAGAAGACAGCTGAAATGATGAAGAAGCTAAATTCAACTTAAAATTTAAACACCTGCCATGATACCAATGTAAGTAATTCCAACTAGGGGAATAATCAGATGAACAGACATCTTCACCACAGGTTTTCAGGGGTAACTGAACCCATTCAGGGAGTTAGTAAGGTAAAAACTTTTCATAGTAATGCCAAGACATTATTTTCCTTTTCCACTCTTATTCTCTCATCAGTGTTCAGAGCAGTTTTGCACAGGCTACATGTAGTATGATAGCACTGGTCTGGCAGGAAACTGAACATGTGCCTGTATATTTTAACTTCTCCATTTTAATTTTTAATACAGTAAATATCAATAGATATAACCCACAAAAGTCAAAATTTTATGGGCACCTCAGTAATTTTTAAGGTTTAAAAGGATGCTAAGACTGGAAAGTTCTACACTAAGGTTACACACTTTGCAGGCAGACCACTATCATTCTACTGTCACTTAATAATCTGCCTAGTAGTAAACAAGTTGCTTTTAACACGAACTGTATATAAACTATGCCTTAATTTCAAAAATATTAAAATGGAAGTGGAAAATGTATACCATAATATCAAAGTAGTTATTTTAGGATTAATAGTATATAAAATGCTGTTAAATTGGATGTCTTTCATGAACAGAAATGGAGTAAATAATATTTTATACACCATTTGATTCATTAAGAATTTGTTCTCTCACTGGACTCAGTTCATGCACACCAAGTAAAACCATTTTTAACAGAAGAGAACATATCTGACAGTCTGACATCAGAAACTTTTCATCGGCAAATGAAATTTGAAAGGAAGCACGAAGTGCATTTTGTGATTTCATAACAGTATATTACAGTATTTAATAAATTTCAACGAAAGACTTTGGCTAAACATAATAGTTTGTGTAGGGGATTAGGAAATTTTAAATTTCAAGGATAGAGACAACATGGAGTACATCTAAACATTAGAGAATGAAGTATGGACTTTAATAAGCAAAGGAAAAACTACTCAAGTGAGCTAAAAGGAAATGCAGGATGAGTAATTTGTCTACAATGAATACAAGAGACTGAAAAAGGAAGAAACTTGGAAGTAAAAAGACCATTTAATGCATGCCTGGGGCAATGACATGGCAGCACAAATTGGAAAAAGTGGGGGGAGGGCAGTGGGGAGTAGAGCAGACTGCAATTTGAAGAAGAAAATTTGCATAATTCAGTAGATACACACATTTTAAATGGTAGTTGAAGGATGAGGCATTTTTTAAGTCTACCCTGGATAAATCTCATAAGGGGAGCTCTTCCACTTCAAGATAATGAATTACATTGTAGAAACACTGTATCAGACTCAAATGTGGAATATTCATGTACAGACATCAAAGAAAAGAGGAGAGATGGTGGATTCAAATTGAAGGCCAGTGCTTAAGTGGTAGGTTATGGATGCAAAGAAATACAAGTAAATTCTCCAAAGGGAATAACAAGATTTAAAAAACAAAGTAAAACAGTAAAGCAAAGGACTATCAAATGCTAAATTAAGAAGATGGGAGGAGCTGTACTCACTAAAGGAACAAGTTCCAAAAGAACTTCAATCATGGGGTTGCAAAACTCAAGAAAGTAGAGGGTCAGGGAGAACATTTATTATAGCAATGAAAGGGGCTTTTTTTTTTTTTTAAACTTTGAAAGTGTGAATCACTAATCATTTGGAGAAGCAATCTTTGACTTCTTTTTATCAGCCTGAACTATAGGGTATTTTTTCACAAAAAGTTAAATGTAGCTGATCAAAACTTCCAAATGAACGAAGAAATACATACAAAATTAATTTAAGACCCAATATTGTAGCCTTCAGATATTTATTCTACCTCAATTTATTCAATCATAAAAATTCAAACCCTATGATCTCATTTTGATGATCCAAAAGAAACACTAAACAGAAATCACATTTACATAAAATTATGGTCCTTGTAATAATATAAGACATGTCATAATGAAATGTTTCATTATCTAAGAATTAAGAGCTTTTGAGACAAGACTTGAAATTTATTTTTACTTAACAGATACTTTATTCCAAGACATTACAAGTAAATAAAATATTAACATCACAATTCTAGAACTACAGAATAGGGAAAGCTCTGGATTCTGGACTAATTCTACCCACTGAATGGAATAAATGAGAAAATTGTGGCCCATATTCATTTTCCTGTACATAAGTCTTTAGGACCATTAATAATAATAAATTCAAAAGAAGGGGAAAAAAACTGTGTATGTACTGAATCAGGCATAAAAGTCTTTCTACCTAACAAGCTAAACCAATTTTCCCTATAGTTAATTTAGGCAGATCACACTGAGCAATGAAGTAAAACTCATTCATTCATTCAACGCTGTGTGCTTAGACTAGAAATTAGTATTAGCAATACTGCAACACCATGATATAAATTTCAGACTCACCTAAAGTATTATCCTAACAAAACTTATAAAGGAATCAAATGTTACCAACTCAATATGAAACTTAAATGAAGAGACAGCTAAGCAGAAAAAGTACTAAAACAGAAAAGGGCTTCCTTATAAACAAATAATCATAAATCATTTCAAGCTCCTAAATAAATTTTAAAAAACTTTATATGCACATAAGATCTGTAAAGTAACTTTAATCTGAAGGTATCATAGGGTTGAGAATAGTTTAAAATCTGCATTTCAAGGTTAGCTACTCTTCACTACGTGACCTTCCAGAAAGTTCCTCCAAATAAAAGCAAATATATGTTTGGTCTATGAAACACAATATAATTTTTTCTTCCTTTTAGTTACTGAAAAAACATGATAGTTTTTTAAAAAAATACTCACACTTTAGATAGGGTTCGCTCTAAACGATGCAATTACATTAAACTTCAAGAGATGGTAGGTAAGTTACTGAATGGATGGATAAATAGGTAAGAAAATAAATGGCTGTTAAGTTGTGCAAATGAAGTAAAATGAGTAAAGAGTAAATCAATATTTGCTCTTTAATTAGCGTAACAATATTATTCAAGGATGAACATTACATAACAGTACTCTCAACTGTCAGCTTTCCTTCTGTAATACTATCAACCTTCTAGAAATGTTCCTCAAAAAAGTAAGGCACTAATAAATGTTCAGCAAACATAACAATGCAAGAACCTTTCTAAATAATGGAGCTAAAAAAAGAACCCTATATGCTGAGAACTCACAATAAATTTTATGTATTTCAATTTCCTCAACAACTTGGTCCTCCTGAATAAAAAGCATTCAAAGTCTTTTGTTGATTAATGTAATTCCAAGATAACCTAGAAGATTTTCAGGCCATTTTTTTAAAGTCATCAACAAAATACGTGAAATTATCCAAGCATAGTTGAGTAAAGTTTCTACCAGTTAAGTTCATTTACTAAAGAAGTCAGATAGTGATACCACTAAAACTCACAGCATGAAAAAATACAATCAATTTTAGCCTAAATTTATTTTAATTTGTATCAAATCATGTATGTTCGTATTGTAAAAAATATTTTTGCTACAATAGTGTGGTGGGCAGAATGCCACCCCAAAGATGCTCATGTCCTAATTCATGAAACCTGTAACTATGTCATATCCCATGGCAAAGGAAAATTAAGGTTCAAATGGAATTAAGGCTGTTAATAAGAAGATGGGGAGATTATCCTGGATTATCTGGGTGGGTCCAATATGATAAGGACACTTAAAATAAGAGGAAAAAAGCAGAAGAGTCAAGAGGATGATGTGACTACAGAAGAATACAGTTTTGTTGCTGGCTTTTAAGAAGGAGGATGAGGATCATGAGCCACGGACTGTGGGCTGCTTCTAAAAACTAGTTTAAAAAAAAAAAAAAGGCCTCCAGAAAAAAAAATAGCTCTAATCACACCTTAATTTAACTCACTGAGACCCATGTGTTAGACTTGTCATCTCCAGAACTGTTGAAATAATCAATCTGTATTGTTTAAACCAACAAGGTTGTGATAATTAGTAAACAGTAGAGATAGGAAATTGATGCATATGACAATTAGTCATATATAAGACCAAAAATAAGAATAACTGATTAACTTTTAAGACAAAGTATTCTGTAATCTACTCTCAAGTTCTGATAATTATCCTTCCAAATCATGTGCCATATATAAATACACAACCATGATTCCTAGTAAATTTTCAGGTTATAAACCACATGTATTTATAACTTAAAAAAAGGAAAAACACTCACAAAAATAGCCTATTTACCAGCATTTTTTATGTAACTGGTCAAGCTCTTTTGGGCTTGATTTATTCTGCAGTAACAAAAGTCTACAAAGGCTTTACATTATGGTGATGTTAAACTATCCCAAGTTCCATTTAATTAAGGAAATATGAATGTAAAAAAAAAGAAATATGAATATTAAAAAATTTTAAAATAATGAAATCTGTAGGCTGTAGGATAAAAACTCAGATTACACAGTAATAACAATTTTAAAAAAAGACTATGGAAAACTGTTGGAAGGTTCACAGTTATGGTTCAAAACACATTTTTTGAGGTAAAATCTGCATAGAGTGAAAAACACAGATATTAGTGCACAATTCAACAAGTTCTGATATATGTATACACCCATGCAAATCAAGATGCAAAACATTTCTATGATCTGAGAAACAACTTACAGTTCTTTCTACTCAATTCCCTCCAACCACATACATTTTTCATTTTTAAAATATTTATTTACTTATTTTTAGGAAAGAGGTAATTAGATTTATCTATTTCCACTTTTGGTGGAGGTACGTGGGATAAACTCAGGACCTCATGAATGCTAGGCATGCACTCTACCACTGAGGTATACCCTCCCCCCTCATTTTTAAATAGCCCTTAATACCTTACCTTCTCAACCATGTGTAAACCTCATTCTTTATATCATTTAAATTTCCATATAATAAAGTATTTTTAATATACTTGATATTTGATACCAACTTTAATAACTTGACTATCACCAAACATATATGTAATTTAAAACTGTATTTCCCAATTTTAAAGTTAACTACTAAAACAAAATACTGTGGCAAACACAAAGTATCATTCCATATTTATTTCGAAAAAACGTTAAAATGCTAACCCATAATCCAACTATCTTCCACATAAAAGCCAAGACAATTTCCTATCACTAAAAGAAGGAAAAATAGTCAGCACATGTTTTTTATACAGTTATTGAACTGCCACAATTTGTAGAACCATTAAGACATTTTTTTCCTAAGGAAGATTCTTTTACATCTTTTCAATGAGAATAACCATCCAGAATCTTCAAAATTACCTCTATTCTGCGTATTTCCTATTAGATAAACCTATGAGCAAAACAAACATGCTTTGCAACATCAAGTCGACATTAATACATACTGCATGTAACCATATCATCGACTAGTCATGAAACCGAGGTTTGCAAAAACACACTCAAAACCGCTAACAAAAATACTAAGATAGGTATGTACACAGATACTAAAGTGAATCTGGAATTGTAAATCTGCATATAAACAGAAGGAAAAAAATCCGAAGTTTGAAATATTCATTGAAAAATTAAATGTCCCAGCATATTCCCAATAAACTTCATTGATTATGTATTCATAAATCAACCTTTCAAAGCCTAGTCAATTTGTTGCCTCTATTCCGCTCCTTAACTCCAATCTGTGTCCCCCAGTGAATATGTTTACTGTAACACTAACAGCATATCCCTTCTCGAAATATCCTGCACATTCCTACACTACTGAAAATATTAGCAGTGTCACAAGAAAAGCATTCAAAGAAAAAGACACTTTAGGGTTCTGTAGGATCTTTAGCATTTCATTTTCAATGTTCCTTGCATCATTTAAAATCATATAAAACCCAGGAACGGATGATTTTCAAGTACTATTCACTTCTAACAAAAACAAAAACAACAACATAACACTATGGACAAAAAATGAACGGAAGGAAAGAAGGCTGGGGGAGAGAAAGAAATTAATTCTCATAAAACCTCCAAACCAAAAATTTCCATTTTCATCGTTTCCGGTTAGAAATCCAATTATCTAACTGTAGAAAGAGGTTGAATCTGGGCACTGCCAATGCCATACCCTTTGCCTCGAAAACACACAAATTTCAGGACTGGAAAACCAGGGGTCTGCCTCTTTCCTTTTCTCCTTCCCCTTCAGCAACCTTACAAGGTAAGTTTTAAACCCTCAACCGCGGCACTATTGAGACTTCCTCTAAGAAATGCTGGTGAAGCTGGAAGCCTACCGCCAGGAGTGGTCCGCTCCTCAGCCGGACCTGTCAGTGCGGCGCCGGGCTCGCAGCCCCGCCTCGCCGTAAGATCTCCGCGGCCGCCCGGGCGCCGCAGAACCCCAGAGGCCAAGGAGCCCAGGCGGGCACCGCGGAGTCCCGTTCGGTGACTGCCCCCACCGAGGAAGCTACTCTTGGGGAAGCGGCGACCCTGGCAGGGGATATGGGCAATACTGCCGTGAGCACGGAAGAGGGGCGTGACCGCCAGTTGGCCAGGCTGAGCCAGGTGCCAGAGATAACCCCAGAAGGTGCGGCTGCGAGACGGGGATGGGAGTGCAGGCGCAGGCTGGGAGACTCGGGGGCGTTTGCTCTTACCGCCAGGTCTGGATTGCGGCTGTCCCTATGTGACACAGCTCGGATGACCCCCGCTCGCCAGCTCCGCCAGCAGCGTCCGCTGTCTCCGCTTTCCGGCCGCACCTCTTCGCCGACCGCGAGGCACAGGAACCGCTTCCCCACCAGCTCCGGCCGCGTCTCCACCGCCATAGCAGTCACTGCCAAAGCGGCCGCTGCCTCCTCAGCTGCTAGCGAACCAACGAAACCCCCTCCTACCGGCCGCCCATGTTGAGGACAGCGGACTTGGGGACCGCGGCCACCCCACGAGCAAACGAGCGCGGACTCGAGGGCGCACCGGACGCTTTGCCCAGAAGGGCACAGCGACCTCGGTCTCTCTCAGTCCTCAACACTCCCCTGGACTCCCCAACTTGAAGACTCCTCCTCCAGCTCACGGGGAAAAAAAAAGAGAGAAAAAAGAAAAGAAAAGAAAAAACTGACAAATCGCCGCACCACCGTCGGAGGCTCGGAGGCAGCACCGGCCGCTGCCGCCACCGCACCGCGGCCAGTACTACTCCGCCTCCCCTTCCACTAGCTTGGTTGCGAGCGCGCTGCGCGTCTCCTTCCGCCGGCGCGGGCTGGGGGAGGGAGCCGCGGGAGAGGGTCTGAGAAACTACCGCAGACGGAAAGTAGTGCCTGACGCCGCAGCTGTAGCTGCGGGGCTAGCCAGGACAAAAAATAGAGTGGGGCAGGAGAGGGGGATGCAGTTCTTCAGGAACGCTACTAGAGCGTTTGAAGTCCACCTCTCTACTCGTCTCTCCCTCAGAAGAAGGGGTGAGGCGAAAACGAAGCGTGCTCGTTCCACTCTGGGTCACAAAACAAACTCCAGGTGAAAAGCCGCATCTCCAGAGTGATGTGTTTTTTCAAAACACATGGCGACGGCAGTCTGAGTTAGCTCGAATTTTGTCCGAATTAATAGACCTGTAGTCGCAACAGCAAAGCAGAGCAACACTCTCAACTGAAAACTAAGCCCACAGAACTCAGCCACTGCAGAGCAACAATTCACGACGTTAAATGAAAATGAAGACAACATCGTCATCCTTTCATTCTTCTTGTTTTGGGTGACACGAACTACACGTTTGAGCTATTCAGAGATTTACGCCTCTCTACTGCTTTGTTTTAAGAAAGTCAAACACCCGCTTAAGGGCTTCTGTCACCATTCTTAAAATTCACAGTCTCTGGCGCCAATTTGAGTACTTTCAGTACTAGTACCTACCCCAACTCACTGGTCGGTTAGCAGAAACAGGGAAAGGCTCTGGATTCAGCTGTTGCAAATTACCGTGGAAATAAAAGGGTTTTAGCCAATCACAGTTCAAGAAAATAAATTATGTTTACTTCCCATCCAATCACAACAGGACTTTGTAATCCATACACATACAAACCTCCAACTTGGAACAATTACTCCTTCTTTGATCAAAGCCTTGAATTCTTCTAAATCAAACCTCCATATAGATGTCAGTGAGAAATTCGACTTTAGACATAGTTTATAGTGTGTTTAAAAGGTAGTTTTTAAAACTCCAGTTGTGTTTTTCTTTTCAGGGCCACTAGTGATTATACCAACTCCAAAAAATTCTTCTAGCCCAATAAAAACTTACTCTAATTTCAGGTTTCTTTTTTCCAAGAGTTTTTATATTTATTTCAGATATGTGTAAAGCTATAGCCCTTGCTTTTCAAGAATCCATACTTTTGCAGAAAATGCATACAATTCTAGGCATCATACTGCTCTCTACTTTTTTTCCTTTTTCAGTTTTATTAGGTAGAATTATTACAGTTTGACTGCACATATAATATATTGCATGTAAATACATATACAATATACTGCACTTTTTTTAGTTTACATATATGTACTGATCATTGTTCATGATAATTTTTGGTTTCTTAAAAGATTTTTCTAAACCTCTACAGAAGTTTCCTTTCTAAAGGAGTTTATACTAGAAACATGAATATTTAAAATAAACACAAGGCTTTAATCTGCTTTCTTACAACATCCAAGCTGAGCTGTTTGAAGCAGAGAATACATGGCCACTGCTAGCAGGTTAGAAATCAAAATTACAAGGAAGAGAGATTTTAATCATCATGTCGAATTCTGCTAATCTAAAGGCCAAATACAGAACTGTAATAGATAAACAAAGGAAAACCACGTCTAGAAATGCATAGTCGCAAGCTGAGAGAAAAATTTAATTTTACTTGTGCAATTTTATTTCCAAATCCATTCTTTTAGTACATACTATATAATACTCAGCAAATCACCTTGGGAACTACAGACTGAGATTTCTAAAGTATCAACTTGGATTCAGGAGCCAGTAAAATCACCTGGTGAAAATAATCAAACATGTGGAAAGAGAAAAAACAGAGTAAGAAGACCAACATTCAGATATCAAATTCAATGATTTGCTTTGTGATCTTTGGTATGATACAACTGTTACCAAAAAATTGCATGCTTCCTAATCTCAGTGATATTCTAAGAGCAAGTAAGAAAATATAAAGTCACTTGAGAAAAGAGATGCAAGTAATACTATTATAATATAGATACCATTCACTGAATTATATTTTTAGAGTATAGGCTGTTGGGGTGCCTTACATAAAACTACCAGCTGATTTTAATTTTGTAGGTAAATTCCTCTAAATGGTCCCCTAGGAACCTTCTCTACTTACAGAATGCTGTCCTTTTAAGTGCTCTGAAAAGCATGTAAATTCATCAAACAATCAAAACACTTCAAGTGCAGAAACAAGTTTTTTAAAAGGCCGTATATCCTCATAATATTTTCAAACATCTTAAATTCTTAGTACTATACTCCAGATGGTAGTTTACGAATTTCTTAACTACAACTAGTGCCTAGGGTTTACCAAAACCAAAAAGTAAAACTTAAAAAATTAAAAAATAAAAAAACACCCCCCCCACTAATTTGTGAATATTTTGGTTTAGGAGAAACCTAAAGGGCACATTTTTAAATATAGAATAAAAAGGACCTAAACGATTTTTGTTTGTTTGCTGGCATTTTTTGCTTAGTTTCAGGGAATACAGTTGACCCTTGAACAACATGGGTTTGAACTGCGGGTCCACTTACATGCAGGTTTTTTTCCCCAATAAATACTACTATAGTACTATACTAACCAGTTGGTTGAATCCACAGATGCAGAATGTGTTCTAATGCCAACTGTAAAGTTGTAATCAAATTTTCTACTGCACTACGCCCCTAACCCCTGAGTTGTTCAAAAGTCAACTGTATTTACATTATTTTTACAAGCAAATCGTAACTGTAAATAAGATGGAATTAAAATAAATTTTAGTCAGATTTGAAACCTTAGAATATTTGTTCAATTAGCTCCCTTACATTCTTTACTTTCATAAAGATCCTCAGAAAATGCCAGTATTAGTAAATGCAGAGTTACAATACTTTTCACTATATAGGCAAAGAGAGTAACACAGAAGTATTTAAAATTACTAACTTTATAGAGGCTGAAAATTTAGAAATAAAGACTAGATCTACTCTTTGCACCCCCACATGCAAATATGTATATTAAATACAAATACACATTAATACATTAATTCATGCAAACCTCTTACATCAAATACCTTAAATCTATATAAAAGATACATTGAGGGATTATTATTTTATTTTTTTTAAAAATCCACAAAAATTTGCTCATAAAATCTACTTGGTTTATTAAAAAAAAAAAAAAACCCTGACTTACAAAGGAAGAAAATGTATTCATTGCAATAATAAGGGACATAATTATCTCCTTCATTATCAATAATTAGTAGTTCATGAAGTTTAGTTTTATAAGCAGTCGACTACTTCAACTTTTTACTTTTTGACCTGGTGTAATCATAGAAAGGACCAATTATCTGCTCTACTACATACCAGTATTCTGTGTTACTAAAGGTGTCTGTTTTTTTTTTTAGATTTCAAAACATTTTTTTTTCCTGTTATGGATTTTTTTTAAACATTTTTTATTGATTTATAATCATTTTACAATGTTGTGTCAAATTCCAGTGTTCAGCACAATTTTTCAGTTATTCATGGACATATACACACTCATTGTCACATTTTTTTCTGTGAGTTATCATCACATTTTGTGTATATTTCCCTGTGCTATACAGTGTAGTCTATTCTACAATTTTGAAATCCCAGTCTATCCCTTCCCACCCTCCACCCCCCTAAAGGTGTCTGTTTTTAACATCACAAATAGACAAAAAGGTTAAGTGCATGTACAGACAGTCTCCAACTTAATGATGGTTTGACTTAGGATTTTTTGACTTTAGGAACAGTGTGAAAGCAATATGCATTAAGTAGGAACCATACTTGGAACTTTTAATTTTGATTTTTTCCCAGGCTAGCGAGTAGTACAATACTCTCTTGATGCTGGACAGTAGCACCAAGCTGCAGTTCCCAGTCAAGCCATGCAATCACAAAGGTAAACAGCCGATATATACTTACAACCTTTCTATACCCATATAACCATCCTGTTTTTCACTTTCAGTATAGTATTCAATAAATTACATGAGATATGTGACACTTTATTATAAAACAGGCTATGTGTAGATGATTTTGCCCAACCGTAGGCTAATGTAAGTGCCCTGAGCATGTGGCAGGTAGGCTAGGCTAAGCTATGATGTTCAGTAGATTAGATGTGTTCAACACATTTTCAATTTAGGATATTTTCAATTTATGATTGATTTATCCAGAGGTAACCCCATCCTAAGCCAAGGAAGATCTGTACCTTGTAATAATATTAGTCACCATTTATGGAACACTTACTATCTGTCAGACACTATGCTAAGTACTTTACACATGTAATCTCACTTTATTTTAAAGATGAAGAAAGTGAGGTTTAGAGAAATTTGCCTAGGAATACACATTAAGGAACTGGAATTCAAAACCAGAACTTATGATTCCCAAGTATCTGAATTATGCTAAGAAGCAACTTAAAAGAAACATGAGGCCAGTCACCAAGTTGTTTCCTCCTTATTAATAACAAAGATCATCCATAACTGATTTGTTATGGATGAGACACACTGATGTGTCTCACATCCTGCAAGGTTCTGGAGATAGGGCCTCTGTCCTTGAGAAATTCAGTCTATCTGGAAAGACAGACAACAGAAATACCTTGGTTTGTTTTGTATTTAAGGAAGTATTACTGGAATGGCATACAAGATAATTAGGGCATTTTAACAGTTTTCAAATCTGTAACTTGGAGGCTTTTATTCATTGTCAAATGTAAAGACTGGGCTGGGTTATGAGGTCTTAAACTACCATATACATGAGTACATCTAAGAACTGTGGAAGCCAATGTTAAAATGAAGAAAATCAAGAGTTTCAACTTAATTATGCAAATGGAGACCAAGAATAGAATGGAATATAAGTTTATGTTACCATGCTTTTTATTAAATCTTAAGTAATTTTTATTTAGGTATTTCTCTAAGCACTATTTTAACTGAATTCCTCAATCACACTTAGGATAACGATAAAGTAATCAAATATTACTTCCTCAAGGAAGCCATCTGATACCGAGATTATCAAATTCCTAATAACAGATTTTCAAAACATTTCCCATTTGTCTTAGTATATGTAATTTATTTTTATATCTGTCTCCTTGGACAGACTATAAACTCTATAAAAGCAAGGACAATGTATCTTTATCTTGTTTCTAACAATGTTCCCAGCATCCATTAAATCTTCTGCAGAGTAGATACTCAATAAATGCTATTGAATTAATGAAAGAATATAGCAAAAATGTACCTTCTTCTAAATCTAACCCAACTAAGAGGAACCGAGAATCTCTCAATCAAGGGTCATAAATAAGACTTCATGTTCTTTCTACAGGGTTATTCATCTCCTTTAAAACAATGTCTTACATACATTATCTCATTTCATCATGTACAATGTAAAGCCTTCATAAAACTTGAGCTTCACCAGAAAAACAAGGTGGTTCATGGGAGTAATTTCTAAAGAAGAGATAAAGAGTTACAATTCACAAGAAAAACATTCATTTTGTTACCAAACTACCAATTTAATGCAAACCCCAAAATGATCCTATAAGTATATATGCAAAACACCCAGTCTGTTCTTAGTATTCTAAAGAGAACAGTCTCAAATAATGTCTTTGATGGAGCCAACATACAAACATCATTCTGACTACCTTCTTGATGCCATGTACAAGGAAAAAGAGGAAGAAGAAAGGAAGAAGAAATGAAGAAATCTCTACTGGGCCTCCACAGTTGTTACCTAGTTTCCAATTTAAATTCTGCATGCACAGGAATCTTCTACTTCTTTTCAACATTTTTCTATTAAAAATGAAACTTTATTTTCTTATTAATTTTTGAGGGGGGATGTAATTAGGTTTATTTATTTTTATTTGAGGAGGTACTGGGGATTGAACTCAGAACCTTGTGCATGCTAAGCATGTGCTCTAGCGCTTGAGCTACATACCCCTCCAAAAATGAGACTTTAAATCTGACTTATGAACTTTTTTAATTTAGAAAGAATGAACATAATAGCACTGGAAATTCCCTAATCTGCTGAACAAGGAGCTGTAAGAAAAAAAGAACTGAAAAATTGCTATTGAGTATACAACAAGTCTTCCAAGGGTGTTCCATAGCACTTTTTGTTTATTCATCACCCCTCTCATAAATGGTAGTTAATACTACCATTAAAACATGCTAGATAGAAGCTTGCACTTTGCATCTTCAACTGTTATGTTAGCTCCTTTACTTATGAACAAGTTAGGTTCCTAAAGGGTTATCTTCCTATTATTCTCATAAGCCTTCATTATTGCCATATGTCAGTAGTGGCAAAGCTAAAAGTCCCAAAGAATGGCTCTGTTTATATCCATGAAAATTAATGAAGGAAAAGACCTTCTATACTTTTATTTAAAGTTATAAATTATGAAAAGTCAAAGTAAAATCTAAGCTAAAAAGTAATACTGAGTCAAAATCTCAGCATGCTAACTATATTCCATTGATGTTCTTCCCCACGGATGAAGCTAGATTCTATATAAAGAAAGAACTTCATGATCAAGTACACACAGCTCTGAGGCACATTTCTTAAATTAACAGAATCTAGCTTCAAAGAAACAAAACAGAAACAAAACAAGACCTAGCAGTGAAATATGGGGAATTCTTTCCCTTGGCACATTCTCAAAAAAGCTACATGATTACATATAATGAGATTTATAATGTATTACAAAACATAAATATGTAATAAAAATAAATTACTCTACATAAAGGAAAGTACTGTCTTGTGATTCCACGTGTGCTTCATTATTACAGATTAATTGTTTATTTAATTAAGGAGAGTGCATAAAATAGTGTTCCAAATACCGAGTTCATGTTCACAGAAGCTCAGTATATGGAAATCTCTAGATACTTTCTTTAAAAATCACAACTGACACACATGAAAAACAGACCTCAAAAGGACTTTAACTATAAATTTAAAATTCAAATCAACATCCCCAAAACATTCTGCTACTCCAGGGCAAAGTTTGGTATTATCTAAGATTAAATGGCCAAGAGAAATATTCAGAAAGGTAACCAACTTCTCGTTTCACAAAATACGCAAACAGAAGTTAAAACTGGTCAATCCCCATTCCACAGGGCCACTTACAAATGGATATTTTAAGATGTATATCTCAAATGCAGCAAACCTGAAATTAGCAGTCACATAATGCAGGGTAATGAAAGAGCAGGAGTCAAGGAAGTCTAAGTTACTTATACCACTAACTACTGTTTACTTTAGATAAATCACTCTCCTTCTCCAGGAATCATATATAAAATGCAGAGGCTGACGTAATCAATAGAGTTCCTAAAACTTTGATTCTAAAGCTTCTAAATAACCTACCAAGCAGTAAGGTATATACTCTTCTGACACATGGTAGATTCAAACCTGAAAAATGTTAAAGGATTGACAAGAGTAATTTTGCTTAGGAAAACAAATGTTTTTAGCCAGAAAGGTTCTATCTTGGACATCTCACAGAAGATATACATATCAATCATTAATACATACAAACTAATAATACAGACCAAAAGACTTCCCAATGAAAACAATAATTCTTTTAAACACCATTACAGAATTGCTTCTTTCCTTGCTTCTCCAAATTTGCTCTTAAAACTACCATATTAATCTAGCAGAACTAACTTCAAATGGAGGAATTTTTGAGATACTCTAAATACAAGTAACCTTCATACCTGAAACCTTTACCTTGCATGCTTTAATATTCTTCTTTGCCTTTAGTAGCTAAAAAAAATCTTTTTCAACTATTCTAATTACAAAAATTAACTTAAAATCAATTGTTTCACTTGCTTTTACATCTAAATTTACATGGATCCTTCTTTCCCCACTTGCACTCTGTTTTTTGATATTCACAAGTTTTAAATTTTTATACACTGAAATAAGTTAAAAAATCTCTGTTTCAACCTTAAGCCATGCTTAGAAAATATGTAAGTATTCTTTTGTATTTTCTTCTGGAAGTTTTATGATTCAAAATTTTATAATTCCTTCAAATTAGATGATAGTATCTACGACTGATAGAGGGACAGGAAATCACCCTGACCCCAAACAATAGAGGTCTACTATTATTAGGGGGAAAGCAGGATTACTGAGAAGAGTCTGCCTATAAAGTTGGCCTAGGACCAAAAATAAGGCCCCATGCCCACCACCACAAAGCTAAACAGCCCCCGGGTCCCCCAGCCTACCACCACAAGGCAAACGAGCTCCTAGTAATAAGTAACAGCGCTCCATTAATAGAGAAAGAACAAAAGAATACAGAAGGCACCTATCTGAAGCACAAATATACAAGTAAAGCTAAAGATACAGGTATAATAAAAACACTGAGTTAAAACTCTCCAGCAAATCAGCCCTCACCTTAAACATGAGGTGATGACAGGAGCATTTAAAGCTGACGATGTACTAAAGATAACCAGAGCAACAAAAAAATATACGTCCTGATAAACTCTAGGCAAGACTGATTCAATCCCCCATATTAACAGCTTAGCAGAACAGAAGTCATGCCCACTTCTTGGCATAAACTCTAGATACATCAATCTCTATTATCTTGTAAATGATAGCTGGCATTCGATCAAAAATTATAAGCCTAGTCATGGGATGACTTCCCTAGTCACCAAAACAGTGCCTGCACGTTGGGTTACCATTTCCTTTTTTATAAGTCATACAAAAACATCTCTTTAAGTTCTTTAATTTGTACTATTCTTTCCAATAAAGTAATTTGCTACCCCCCCTGCAAAATTATAAACCACACAAAACTTCAAGAGCAAACAAATCGCTGTCAGAAGACAGAACCACCAACAGAAGCAGACTTAAACAGATAACTCAAAAGTTGAAACAATCAGTCAAGGAATTAAAAATAATTATGAATAATGATGTAGGCTCAAATGGAACAGGTGAACAATATGCACAATCATATGGCAAGTCAGAGACAGGAACTACAAGAGTTGAACAGAAATGCTAAAAGGGTCAAATTGAAATGCTGAAAATGAGAACTGCAATAACAAAAATTTACAAAGCCTCTGATGGGCTCATCAGAAGATTTAACATAGCTGAGAAAAGAATCAATAACCTTGAAGACAGGTCAACAAAAATTACCAAAACTGAAAACACACAGGGGAAAAAAAAAAAAAAAAAGAGTAGGGGAAAAAAATCTGTGCAACTACAACAGGATGGAAAGTTTCAAATTCATTGTATGAGATCAGCATTACCCTGGATACCAAAATCAGACAAAGAAATTACAAGAGAAGAAAACTATAAATCCTTCATAGATGCAAATATCCTCAGCAGAACATTAGCAGATCAAATTCAGTAACCTATAAAACGAGTAACACACCACAACCAATACAGGTTTATTCCAGGACTATTAGTTGATTCAGCAATGAAAAATCAGTATAACTCACCAGATCAACAGACTAAAGAAGGAAAATACTATGGCATCAACAAAAACAAAAAATAAGCATTTGAAAAAATCCAATCCTCATTCCTGATAAAATTCTCAGCACATCAGGAATAGAAGGGCATTTATACAGTCTGATAAAATGCATCTCATTAAAAAATTACTGCTAACATCGTATTTAATACTACAATAGTGAATGTTTCCCCTCCAGATTCACAACATGAAAAGGACATCAGCTGTCACCACTCCTATTCAATAAAAACACACTCAAAATCCTAGAAAATGCAGTAAGAAAAAAGAAATAAAAGACATACAGATTGGAAAGAGAATAAACCTACTTTTATTTGTAAAGGGCATAACTGTCTATATAGAAAATCACTAAGAATCTTCAAAAAAGCTCCTAGAACTAATAAATGAGTTTAGCAAGGTTGCAGGATACAAGATCAATATGCAAACATCAATTATATCTCTATACACTAGAAACAAAAAATTAGAAATCCAAATTTAAAGCCAGTAGCATTTATAATAGCAACTTAAAAAATGTAGAAATGTAATACAATACATACAAGCTCTCCATGCTGAAAACTACAAAGTACTGCTGAATGAGAGACCTAAGTAAATGAGGAAATATACCATGCACATGTATTAGATGACTCAATTCTTCCCAAACTGATCTACAAATTCAAAGTAATCTCAATCAAAATACCAGCAAATTTTTTGAAGCTAACAATCAATGAGTTAATTCTAAAATCAAGATAAAGGAATTGGAACAACCAAAACAGTTTCAAAAAGAAAAAACTGAAGACTAATATTATCTTACCTCAGGACTATACTATAAAGCTACATTAATCAACTCAGCATGACATCAGTAAACAGATGAATAGAACAAAATGGAGAGTCCAGAAATAGACCCATACATATACAGCTACTTGATTTCTGACAAAGGTAAAAATGTAATCCAACAAAGAAAGGATAATCTCTTCAGTAAATAGTGCTAGAACAATTAGATATTCATATGTCACAAATGAACCTTGGACCATTGTTTGCACCATATATTAAAATCAACTCAAAATGAATCATAGACTTGAATGTAAAATGTTTAAAAATCTAAAAAACTTTTTAGAGGAAAACACATGACACTGGGTTAGGCAAAGATTTCTTAAAATCCATAAAATTAATGAAATTAAAAATTCCTCTCCCATGATTATGGACTGGGAGAAAACATTTGCAAAACACGTATCTGATAAAAAGATTGGTATCCAAAATATATAGAGAACTCTCAAAACTCAATAATAATTTTTTAAAAATTTTAATCAGCAAAAAATTTGAAACGATATTTTATCAAATAAGATATAAAAATGGCAAGTAAGCACAAGAAAAGACACTCAACATCACTAGGTATTAGGGAAATGGAAAGAAAAACTACAATAAGATACTATTACATGCCTATTAGGATGGGTAAAATGAAAAGAAAAAGAAAACTAGCAATAGCAAATATTAAGGAGGATGAGGAGCAATCAGAACTCTCATCCAGTGGCAGCTGGGAGGAGTACAAATTGGGACAGCCACTTTGCAAAACAGTTCAGTAGTTCCTCATAAAATTAAACATACACTTTTCATATAACCCAGCAATCCCACTTTTAGGTATTTTCAGCCCAGTGAAATAAAAAACTTTTTGTTCGCACAAAAACCCACATTCAAATGTTTATAGTCATTTTATTTGTAATTGCCAAAAGCTGGAAACAACTAGCTCAACCAGGGAGTGAACAAACTTTGAAATGCTACTCAACAGTAAAACAGAACTGAGTATTGATACATGCAATAATATGGATGAACCTCTGCAAGGAGAGGAGGAGGTTTTCAATTGCCAGTGGTCAGTGATTTAATTAGTCATGCCCACTTAGCAGAACCTACATAAAGACCCTTAAACAGGGTCCTCAAGGCCCCTCAGGTTCAATAATTCACTAGAATTACACAGTAAAGAGCCGTTTTACTCATGGACTCAATTTATTATAGCAAAAGGATGCAGATTAAAGTCAGTAAAGGGAAGAGGAGCATAGGGCAGGGTCCAAGAGATACCATGCTTCCAGATGTCCTCTCCCAGTGGAGCTGTGCAGACAGCACTTATTTCTACCGGCAAGAACATGTGACAACATGCATGGAGTACGGGCAACCAGGTAAGCTCACCTGAGGCTCAGTGTCCTGCGTTTTCACCTGAGGTCTAAAATATATGTAGGGTTGATCATCTGCATAGCTAACTTTAGTCTCCAGCTCCTCTATAGGTTAATCTGATACCACACAGCCCAAGGACGCCACATTGTCAGCATAGGCAACCTGGTGTGGCCAAAGGCCCTCAGGTAAACAAAGACACTCTTACCAGGCCGGACATCCCAAGGGCTTAAAGGTTACCCCACCATGAGCTGGGCAAGCCCAAATCTTAGGCAGCTTTGGGTGCAGCTGAGCTGTTTTTACTCAAAACACTTCTGACGCCAAATATATGAGTTTTTTCCTCACACCAACTAATTCTCCAACTCTTCAGACACCAACTGGGTGTCCTACAATTCATTTCAATTCTGACATTAACTACTAAATCAGTGCTGGACTCCTCAGGCTTTTGGGCTCAGTCCCACAAGAAAGCCCCTATGTCAGAGACCCGCTGCAAGTATGGGGTCCCCAGGTTACTCATACTTCTATCGGACTTGGCTATAAGTTTCCCACAACCCCCACCCCCTTTCAATGACAATAATTTGCTAGATCAGCTCACAAAACTCCAGAGAAAATTATATTTACTTTTACCAGTTTATTATAAAGGAAACAAGTGAACAGTCAGATTAAAAAGGCATACAGGGCAAGGTCCAGTTGGGTCTTGAGCACAGGAGCTTCTGTCTCCATAGAGTAGGAGTGTGCCACCCTTCTAGCAAGTGGATTTACCAAATCTGAAGCTCTCGGAACCCCACTGTTTAAGGGTCTTTATGTAGGTTCTGCTAAGTAGGCATGACTAACTAAATCACTGACCACTGGCAATTGAAAACCTCCTCTCCTTGCAGGTCCAGGAATGCGGCTGAAGTTCCAACTCTCTAATCACATTGTTGGTTCCTCTGGCAACCAGTGCCCATCCTGAAGCTATCCAGGGGCCCACCAAGAGTCACCTCATTGCATAACCTTAGGCATGGTTGAAAAAAGCTTGTTAAGAATAACAGAAAATGCTCCTTTCAAGGATTTTAGCAGCTCTGGGCCAGGAACCAGAAACAAAGACAAAACATTTATTTTTTATGTCACAGGAACACTATTCCTTTACTTCCCAACCTCAAATGCATTTTACTAAGTGACAACAAAACCCAAAAGGCTCCAAAGTGTATGATTCCACTTATACAACATTTTAGAAAAAACAATATAGGGAAAGAAAATAAACCAGTAATTGTCAAGGTCTGGGATGTGGGAGGAGGGTTTGTCTACCAAGAGGCACAAGATAATATTTTGCATCTTGACTGTGATGGTGGTTGTACAAATACACATGCTTATCAAAACTCAGAACTAAACAGAGAGCAATGATTTTCACTGTTTGTGAGTTACACCTTGATTAACCTACAATAATCAATAATATAGATACAGTGACCTGAAACAATTTCATTCTTTAAAAATGGCAAATATAAATATTATATAAATAACAACAAATGCCTTTGCTAAGTGGAAAGCAATGGGAAACTGTATCTCTGTTCTATAGGTTCTTTATAAAATTTATGCACGCACATAGCCAAAGGAAAACATTTTGATTCATTGGCTGGCAGGATTATGGATGACTATTTTTTTCTCTTCTACTTCAAGCTCTATTAATACTGCCTGCATACTAACAAACAAAATAAGCTACTTACTTTTTTATTTACAGAAGGTTGAGTGTTATATTGATGGGCAGGATTCTAAAATGATCCCCAATGACCCACGCTCTTGTATAGTCACCTCTCCTTGAGTGTGCGTGGGACTTGCAACTTGTTTCAAACCAATGGAATATGGTAAAGGTGATGGGATATCACTTCCACAATTATGTGAAAGGTGAAAATATTTTGTAGCTGTAATTAAGGTCCCTAATTGGCTAGCTTTAAATTATTCAAAAGGGAAATTTTCCCAGGTGGGCCTCCCTAATTAGGTGAGTCCTTCATAAGAGGGTCTAGAGGTCAGAGACTTTCTTGCCTGTCTTGAAGAAGCAAGTTGCCCTGTGTTCTACAGCTGGAAGGAAATTAATTCAGCCAACAACCATGTGAGCTTGGAAGAGGACCCAGACCCTCAAAGACATCTCAGCCGTAGCCAATACTTTTGATTTGCAGCCTTGTAAGTCCCTAAGCAGAGGACTCAGCTTAAACTGTGCCCAGACTCCTGATCCATGGAAACTGTGAGATACTATATCTGGGTTGTTTTAACCTGCTGTGGCAATTTATTTTGCAGCAATAGAAAAGTAATCCAGTAATTAAAATTATTTTCTGGAGAATCTCAGCTTTTACCACAGCTCATCTCAAATTAGAGGAAGTGTTCTATTCTCATTAGGCATTTCAATTTTCACCAAAGAATATGAATCTTAACACAGCTTCACTGAATAATGGCTCAGATTTAACCAGTAACATGGAGGATCTGTATTTCAGAGAGTTGCCAGCAAATAAAATCTCTAATTCTATCATTCTATCTGCATTTGTTATCTGGAATTCTTCTAAAAAGGCCTTTCCCTAAATGACTATTTGGTTATCCTGAAATGCAGTTTACACAGGAAAACCAGTATAAATTCTTGACTCTTTCCATTTACAGTTTCTCAGAAAAATGAACTGGTGATCTAGCACCTTCCAAAGATATGATACCTATATATTAACATCAATTTCTTTTTGTCTTTCTCACTAACTTCTGAGTTGTGCTATCTTGCTTAATTCCATGGAAATAAACACAGTGATAATATATTTGGAATTTTTTGGACAGATTCTTGAATGCTAATGTGAAGTACTGTGAACTATTAACAATAAAAAGATGTACTGAGTAATTTTAACAAAAACAGGATCACTTTCAGACACTGACAATTCTGAACAAAGACAGCAGTGAACGTAGCACCAAGAAACCTAAAGCACAATTTTGGGGCAAGGCTGTCTTGGACTTTTTCTTACATTTCCAAACAGCACTCCTCCACACTCCCCTAAAAATTTCTTCAGAATTTTTTGGATATCTTTGGCATAGAGCATGAATGTACTGTCATCTCTTAGTATCCATGGGGGACTGGTTCCAGAACTCCATAGATACCAAAATCTATAGATACTCAAGTCAAATCCCTCATATAAAATGTCATAATATGTGCATATAACTTACACACATCCTCCCATATATTTTAAATCATCTCTAGATTACTATAATACCTAATACAATGTAAATGCTATGTAAATAGTTGCCAGTGTGGCAAATTCAAGTTTTGCTTTTCAGAACTCTCTGAAATTTTTTTTTCTGATTATTTTCGATCTAAGGTTGGTTGAATCCATGGATGCAGAAACTATGGATACAAAGGGCTGACTGTATATAGAGACTCAATGAGAACACTCTGGGTATACTGCAGGTAGAAGAATATCTTCCTTAACTGACTAGAAAAGCAGAAATGTACATGATATATGTAACTAAGTAAAATACAACATGGCAAGTGTTATAAGGCAGTATAATTAGTTCCCTCTGGAATACCAGAGTGAAGTAACTGTTATATGGAACAGTTTAAGAATGCTTCCCAGGGAAGATGATGTCTAAGTTATGTTTTGAAAGTTACGAGGCATTTGGTAAAAACAAAAAGTATTTCAAGGCAGAAAAAAACAGCATAAAACACGACACTGGTGTTGTGTTCAAGAGACAATCAAGTTGTGTGATAGAAGTTACATATAAAGTGCCCACTGAGGGACTGCTATGGATGAGGCCACTAGGAAATGTTTCACAGGCTTCTAGCACTTCATATATGCTGTAACAGTTGTCCACACTTTCTCTTTAAAACATTCAGAGACACAGAATGTTCTTCAGCCATGCGACAGGATTAGACTTGGTCCTCAGAGAAGTAAACCTACTAATAACGTGAGGAATAAAAAATAGAAGACAATACAGACAGAAAGACCAAATAGAGAAGGCTAGTTTAACATCTAAGAAAAGCACTGTGAAAAGGAATGAGTCCGGAGTTGTGGGACTGGACAAATTCAACAGCCACAGTAGACACAGACACAGTAGGATATACTAAATATGACTAATCAAAGATGAGCCCAGATTTCTACTTTGGGGGATTAAGACAATGAGGATCCCAGTAACCAAAAGGAGGGAAGGGTTTTTTTGGGAAGATGAACTAGTATCAGCGGCTTCCTTTGGTTAGCAGAATTATCAGAGGTTTTTTGTTTGTTTGTTTCTTTTTTGTTTAAGTTCTTCCCACTTTTCTGGATTTTCCAAACACAGGGTTTTGGAAAGTTACTATGAAGGAATGAGTATCTGTTACTTTGAAAAAAAAATCACCTCAAAAAAACAGTATTTTTTAAAGTACAGTGAGTTTTATTCCAGTGGTTGAAAAATCAGATAGCACTGTTGTATGGCCAGTATAAAAGGTTCTGATCCAGTTGAGAAGGATCCAAATTTAATTGAGAAGCAGAAGACATACAGAGCCTATCTTCTGAAGCAATTTCAGACCCTTGGGTTCTCCAAGATATATATTCAACAGAGGTAGTAATGAATTCTTGAGAAACAGCCTAAAATGTAGTTTTACAGCCAGGACCACTCTAAGGCCTGTCACTCTAGATCCAGGACCCTACCTACCAGTATAAAAGAAAAACGTTCTTTTTTGTGAGTCTCAACAATAGTTCTTTCCTTACCATAATTTTATATCACAAGGTATTAATTTTGGGGGGCTAGGGGAAGTGTAAGCATTTTCATCATCCAGCCTATAATTCATATTTGTATGCTAGAGAAATTGTTTTTAATAAAACCACACTGTAGACTCATCAGAACAACTAAGGCTCATACTAATAAATTTTACAAATGTCATTCATATGCTGACATATTACAAAACTATTTTAAACACTGTTATATACCAAGTCTTCAAATTTTTTTTATCAAATGTTTTATTAAATTCAATATACTCATTGAGAAATAAACTAAGTGTTTTTCTTCAGGAACTAGATAGGACTTCCTTTATTATAGGTATAGTTACAAATAATATGAAGTTTTCTTCTAGACTAATAGTTGATAAATGCTATAGATTAGTTTGTAATATTATTTTAAATAATTCATATTTTCAGACTTCAAAAAAAAAGAGATACCTTAATTTTAAAGTTGGATATGAGAAACTTTCACTTGGAAATTATATTCCTATAATATGTCCAAACTCATATTTATTATAATTAACATTATCTACTGGATAAGGTATTTACGTTTTAAAATAGTAGACACTTACTTCTTTTTAAAAATGAACTGAATTAATCAATTTATTAATTGCCTTTTAAAACTATGAGCAGTATTCAAAATAAATAGCCTTTCTTAATTCTGTGGCTTGGAGAGTTCATTTAGAAGCTTCATTTAACAAAAGACATTTCTGAAATAAACCACAGTCAATTACTGATCATCTATATATGTGATTTTATTGATTGCATATTTTTAATGTCTTCTGTTACTCAGCACATATCTAGACCTATTCCATGACCTCACATAGTAACAGAAATATTTCTTTTATAAATAAATTAATCTCTAGTTTGTTAAGATCATTTTGGAGAAAGAAAGAAGGTAGAAATCAGGGGATAAACAAAACCCCCAAAACAAAGTAGTAAAACCTATGAGAGGAGGAGGAGACAAACAAGAGTTGAAAAGTATGTGGAGAAGAGAAATCTAAATCAGAGAGAGAACAGTAGGTTTTCTTTGGATTTAAGACTGTGCAGACCAGAAGCTGCACAGAGATGGAGAAAAAGTCAAATTTCCATTCTTTCACATCCTAATCTAGACATACAAACTTATATAGTGCATTCCAATGCCACAAGTACATTTTAAAATTATATGCCTTTTTTTAAAAAAAATTGAAATATAGTCAGTTTACAATGTTGTGTCAATTTCTTCCATTTCTGATGTACAGCATAATGTTTCAGTCATATATGTACATATATATATTCCTTTTCATACTGTTTTACTATAGGTACTTTTTCTAGTTTATTTTTACCTATACATTGATCTAGTCTAGAGGGATGTAATTAATCAGAAAATATTTTAACATTCTTTGTTGACAGTCAGTATAATGTAACATAGTGGTTAAGACAGCAAACTCCAATTAAACTGAATCCTAATCCCAGCTCCAAGATATACTAGCTGTGTGACCCTAGGCATGTAACATCATCTCTCTGTGCCTTAGTTTCCTCATCTGTAAAATGGAAATAATAATAATAGTTCCTACATAAAGAAATTGCTGTGAGGATCAAATGGAGTGAATACATGTTACATGCTTAGGACAGAGTAGCACAAAGGAAGCACTCAGTAAGTATTAGCTACTGCCAAAAATGTCACTAAGAGCTCATTTGTTCATCCCTTAGCATCAGTGAAATGCTCCCTAATTTTTAAAAATTAAAGTGCCAATTACCATACAGAG
Source organism: Camelus dromedarius (assembly GCF_036321535.1). NCBI lineage: Eukaryota > Metazoa > Chordata > Mammalia > Artiodactyla > Camelidae > Camelus > Camelus dromedarius. The sequence continues at coordinate 38,475,567 of NC_087443.1, read as the reverse complement.
TTGAGCTAATCCAATTTTGACCACTCTGTAAAATCTGGACATCTCTAGTCTGAATAACTACCTTCATAAAGGAACTCAAGTCAAATTGTAATAACCGTAAAGTCTAATGTAAAAGAACTACAAATCAATCAAAATAGTCTTTAAAATGCATCAACTGGATTGTTCACTATTATCCATCATAAAGACAATGAAGTAATCATCTAAGAAATTAGTTTAACTCCCCCATGAAAACTATCACTTCAATAAAAATGTATATACACATAAAAATAAAATTAAAAATCTCAAAAAAAACTTGTAGTAACGTATGGTGAAAAAGAATATGAAAACAAATGTATGTATATGTAAGACTGAACTATTATGCTGTACACCAGAAACTGGCAACACTGTAAACTGATTATCCTTCAATAAAGATATATACATAAATAGCAAAAATAAAAAATAAATCTCAAAAAAAGAAAACTATCACAATTTAAAGAGGATATAACACTATCTTCAGTTACAGATAAAGCATGAAATATTAAAACAATCCAGTCATTTCTACAAAGTATTCATCACAAAACATATCATGACGTTAGCTCCAAAGTAAGCTGATGTCTAAGTCTAGATCTTGGCATCACCGATATTTTGAGGCAGATAATTTTTTGTTTGGGGAAGCAAAATCACCCCCAGTTGCTCTAGATTGTGAGAAGTTCTTTTACTTCCAACAAACAAGGAGTTATAACAACAACCAGGTTTCCTTCCCTACCCGCCCCCCGCTTTTTTTGTGTGTGGGGTATTTTCTTGAAAACTTCACAAAAAAGATGGATTACCTGCCCACCCACAGTACATTTTAGTATCCTGATAATACTTGCAAATAAGATTGCCACTGGTGTCTATTTTACACTTACTTGATTCTCTGCAGAAATCAAAAGGATGTAATTCATTAATATACTTTTTAAAAATAATGATTCGTTTAAAATTTGCCCCTTAGGGATAAGGATTGAAATGTTTAATCATATCTTCCCTTTAAACTAGACATTTTGTGTTGCCAATTATGAGCACAGCACTTTAACAAAGGAACAGCTCACATTTAGCAGCCTGTGAGATCTATTAAACCTGTGATTCAAGCATTTAACATGAATTACCTCATTTGGTCCTAAAAATATTCTTAAGAGGTATTATAACCTCCAATTTTTAAGGGGAAGAAACTGGCTAAGAAAGATCAACATGACTAAGTCACACTGCTAGTAAGTGACAGGATCAGGATTGGATCACAAGTCTCCAAAGCCAGCATTCACACTCATTATCCCTGATGTGCTTCCCTACAAAGGATTCTAAGAACCGTCATTTCAAAATATGGAAGCAATGGACCTCTTATCTTTTGAGATAATACTGTTTTCCTCGTTGAATAATTTTTGAATATAAAACTTTTACAAATGAACAATACCCTTTTCCTAGTATTTAGTCCTCCTCTCCTCAGGACAAGCACAGCACTTATTTGAAATTCAATCATGGCCTTTGTGATAGGAGAATCTGTGGCTGATTGAGGATTCTGTGAAAAAATTGGGCTAAAATTGTAAGATCTTGATCAAACCAATGAAAGCAATGACAGACTTATTTTTACATTCTCTTAAACAACAAAAAAAAATCACAAGAATAGATAAGGAAAATATTCATTCCAACTTCTATACCTAAACTTGATTACAGTAAGCCCTGTACTCTTAATTTCTGTTGACCTTTAATTCAGAGATAATAAGTACGTATTTCCTAGAAAAGCCAGCCTCATAGAGGAAACAGAGGAAGAAAAAGAAGGGAACACATTTCCTTCGTTTTCCTGGTCCCACTATTGTAAGGCCCAGAGAATCCTCACGAGGGCAAGTGAGGGTTCATGCTGCTCTGCTCTCCTCTCTCACTCACTGGAGGGATGAGTTAGGATTTGACATAATCGGTTCTTTTTAAAAGAAGTTCTCAGAATTATCTCTTCTTTGCTGCACCAATTGTTAAAAAATAAAATCCAGGAATAGGAGTATATCCACTAAAGGGATAATGAAAACACTAGCCTTGTGAGAATTAAATGAAATAATTTATGTAAAACAGCTAACACAGTGCCAAGTACTGAGTAAAGTACTTAGTAAAATTTAGGTATCTATTGTTATTATTGTTGTTAAAAGGGAAATGTTAGTATAAAGATTATTAAAACACAGAGGAAAGGAAAGTGTGGTTCTTCTTGAAATACTTTCTGTGCTCTTTTTTTATTCTTGTTCTTTCAAAATTACCTTGATTGGGGTTGTTCTAAGAAAGCAAATTTTTCCTTAACCTTCATTTTGCCACAAATCTTTATGCAAACAGAACAAAATAGTAGCAGAAAAATAAAAAAGAAGAGAAAAATTAGGGAAAAGATATTCTGTCTCCCCAAGATCTTCAAGGTCAATGTCTTCTTTCTTTTTCTAAGCCTGTGACCATTCAATGTAGAATAATGAGGAGTGGCATCTTATCCTAGAAACAGAAGTTTCACAATTGACAAGAAGGTATTACAAATATATCCAAATTTACTCAAATTTCAAATTAGGAGAAGATATACTAGGAAAAGCACCACTATCCATGTTTTATTTCCATAGCTGAACCAGAAGCACTTTGAAAGCAGAAACTGGGGATCTCTGAGCCCCCATAGCAACTGAAAAAATGCCTAGCACAGAGTAACTGTTAAGTAAAAGTGTTATGTGAATGAACTGATGTTTTTCTCAATATAACAAAAAAAAAAAAACTATTAATTTATTTAACAAATAGTTGTCAAGGCCCTACCACATGCCAGGCAGTGTTGTCTAGTATGAGGATCCAAAAGCGAACAGGAAAGACATGGCCTCAGCTCTCCCAAAGTTTACAGCATAGTAGACATACAGATAAGTAAAAAGACCTTTGGTATTAAGAAGCAAGAAATCCAAGAGAAGATATAAAATAGACGGGTGAATGGACAGATGGTAGCACCTAGAAGGGGCAACTAACTAATCCAGGCTTGGGGTGGAGCAGTGATTAGGAAGAAATGATAAGTCGGATGAAGCCTGAAGAACGTTTGAAAGTCAGCCAAAGGATGGGGGGAAGGTAAAGGGTTTCGGGCAAATATAAAAAAAAAAAAAAAAAAAAGGAAAGCTTGAGAGAACATGCCATATTTGACGAACTGACAGAAATTCAGTATAGTATAACTGATGCTTGGAATACTTAATGGGGCAGGGAGGATTTGGGGACAGAAGGAATCTGTGTCAAGGGAAATGGAGTGGTGAGAGTGGAGGGTGGACATGTTAGCAGTGAACTGACTCATTAGATGGAGAATACTGGAATCATTATTTTCCTTAACTGCTCCACTTCCATCTTTTCTCTTATTTTTCTCATCTTGTTTTACTGTTACTGCTCTTCTTTTTCACCTTCACAACTATTTTTAATTACTGACCCTTTTCTCCATTCTACTTAATCTGATTCAAAATAATTTCACACTATACTGTAATATTTATATGTAACCTTTTAATATAAGGTAATTAGTATTCAATAAAATATTATACAAAGACATACAACTTCATTGCTTAATAAGAAGGGATTTGCACCAATAGTCTTGACCCTCCTTTTTCTTGTGTAGTGACATATAGTACTCAGCTTGGTTCTGTACTGTTTAAAATAAATAGAAAAAAATAAGAAAAGGAGAGGCTTCCTTTTCTTTCCTCTTCTTTCTCTTGGTCTCAGGAAGGTGGATATGAATATAAATACTGCCAAAGCTTATGTGTACCATAAAAAGTCTCTTCATTACTGTTACTGAAAATTTGCTTTGGAGTACAAGATTTACATTTATAATTTGATATTGCTCTATTTCACACTGTCATCACAGATTCTTTCATGGTTGTGCTGACATCAGCTTAGAGCCTCAATCCTCCTCAGTGGAAAAAGCAGGTTTGGGCTCCAGACTCTTCCCAGACAAATAAGGCAACTTTCAGAGAGCTTTCTAAAGCAGCTGAATCAGAGAGCTGCCGCAACACTTCTATGAGAGTCCCAAGAGGAAGTTTTCTTGCCAACTTCAGAAACAGCTATGTGTCACCACAAAAGAGAATTCATTCTAAACTAAAAAAGAGAAAAAAAAATCCAACTTAGTAGAAACTCCTCACCCTTACTGATTTCATTTTTAAATAATATATACAGTAATCATCACTTTTTCTTCAAAAGACAAGCTGAATTTTCAAAGGAAAAGATTCCTTCTGATATGAACAAAGTTTGACGAAGTTAATCACAAGAAAGGAAGTTCTAATCTACAGAAGCGATTTAAAGATCATTTTCAAAAAGCTAATCAGTAAATAAAAATGAGAATAAAAATTAGTAATTAAAAATATGAGAAAAAGAAAATACACCAAGCTTAAAGTGGCAGGTCCAAAATGGGAGGTATAGGGCTAGAATCTAAACAGTTGAAAATGATTCAGACAAATAATTCGCCACAGTTTTGCCTGAATAATCCCAATATTAACTTGAAGTCTTCATTCTGTTTTAACTGTGAGGTTCTGACTACAATGAGTCTAGATAACAGGTGCAACTTCAAGCAAAGTTTTAGATAAAAGTGTTAGCTTTCTATTTAAGAGGGGAAAAGGAACATGATTTAAAATTGTCTGGATTTCTTCCTTTCAATTTCTCTCCTTCTTCTTCTTTACTTTACTCTTTCCCTTATGTTCTTTTTTCAACACCATTCATAATTAAAGAAAATTCTCTGGGTATGGTAACCTGATAAAATTACACATTTATAGCAGGAAAATTAACATATATAAAATTAAAATCTAGATTGACATCTATGTAAGAATCACAGGCTATTTTTAAGTAGACAGGAACAAAACAGTTTCTGAAAATGCAGGTTATTAAAATAAACTCAACAGCACCGAAGGATAGAGCATAAATGTTCTGTTTTCACACATAAATTAACTTATGGTTTATGCATTTTCACAGACCATACAAGTGGGTATAAACTAAGGTAATAAAATCATACAAAAGTTTTAAAAGATTGATAAAATCAGAAGGCTACCGAACTACTTTAAGAATGTTTTCTTTCTAATCCAGACCTCCAGATCACATCTCAAAAAGAGGGAAGAAAAAGACAGAGAAATGAGAAATCAGGAAGTCTTTTCCTCCTGCAGCTGGTAAGAAGTAGGGTGTATGATTTCTTAGTGTTCTGATTGTGAATTACTTTCCAAAATATAGAAAATTATTAACCCACAGTAAAGAATAACAGTCCATTATAAAATAAGTTTCTAGGTTCCAGAAGTGCTAAAAATATCTTAAATTCAAAATGTCATCATATTAACTTCATATTTTAAAGAAGCAAACATATTTAAATTAACTTCCTTTGAGATTCTGGGAAGGAATCAAGACAATACGATACTAAATAAATGAAAATAACTTAGTTTTAAGACCCACTGTTGTGGGTATGAAGAAATGGTCATTAGCCTTCTGTGGTAAAAGCTGTAAACTGTTATAATGATTTTTTGATGAAAATCTGGCAGTATTTATAACAGAGTTTAAAATGTTCATACTCTCGAACACAGCAATTTCCCTTCTAGGAATCTTGTCCTATCAAAATACAGGGTCAAATGCACAAGAGTATACACGCAGTGACGTTTCCTGCAGTATTATTACTGTATTACTACTGACTGAGAAAATCTAAACAGAAGCATAGTATATGTCCATTAGTGACATACATTTATAAATGAAGAAACTGAGGCTCATACTGGTACAAAGACAAAGGCACACCATATACATGTCCTAAACAGACAACTCACAAAAGTACCTTTGCTTCACTTTATTCCTCAAAACTGAGATCAAGTGCACCACCTTGAGGAAGCATTCCTTGATCCTCACCTTTCCTCTGTGTGAGGTGGCCTCCTATGAGCTTCTGAACCAAAAGCCCAACACTTCAGTATTTATAACACCACGCTTCAATTATTTACAAAGCAGAGACCGTGTTACAAATCTATTTCTCCAAGCGCCAAGCACAATGCCTAGGTATTTGAAATCGAAAACAAAACTTGTTTCCTGGATGTGTTCACTGAAAAACCAAGTAACAGTGAGTACCCCAAGTACTCTAAACACCAAGGTTCTTTGAGGAAACAGCTGATTCCAGGTTTGGGTCAGGACGCTTACAAGATGACCTGTGATGTCCTATCCTATCAAAAAGCAAAAAAGCAATCAAGGACAACTAAGGTCATTTCACAAGGATACAGGAGCCAACTTCAAGAGCCTTCACTGGCCAATTTAATCAACAAGTAGTAAAGTAATGGACTAAAACATTAAATATTTTTAAATCCACAAATTCATTAAAATTACTAAAATTCATTTATTCATCATCTTTGAGGTATCATACAGAACCAATCATTAGTCTGAAAATTGATATTAAAGGGAAATATTTAAGCATTTATCCTTCCTATTTAAACTTTATTTCAAGGTAACAAGTAGTTGACAAGGGAAAATTTTTCTATTTAAAAATATTTTACTTACTAAATATAATGAAGAATTGATTAAAAAAAAAAGAGTATCACCATTTTGCAACCCCTAGTGAACTAACAGAGTTATGTAATGACCATCAGTGTCTAATAACAGACATTACATGCCCTTTAATGGACATACACGATACAACTTATGAGGCAGCTGTGTCAAAAACCTCAACCCTGAAATTGCTCAAGCCTCTAAATCTAACTACCAATTTGTAGGAAACATAGGGGCAGAGGAACATGTTAAATGACACTACAGGAATGCAATTAGCAAAATCAAGACTGAGGGAAACTTTACAGGATAAATATTCTGGTTTCTTCAACAAAAAAGGACAAAGAGATTAGGGGGGTGTGAGAAACTTATAGATTAAAAAACTTAAGAGACAGAACATTGTACAGTCCTTATTTTGGTCTTAATTCAAGCAAAGTATTTTCTGAAGAGAGAAAAATTATATAAGATAACTGGAGAAATATAATGACTGATAGTTGATGATATTAAGAGATTTTGTTTTGGTTCTTGTGGAAGAAAAGATAATGGATAGAAGGGAGGGAGGCAGGCAGGCTAGTCAGCCCTATCTTCTAGAGAGATTTACTAATATATTGATAGATTAATTGGTATAATTTGCTTCAAAATAATCTTGGGCAGGGTGGGAATCGGTGAGGATAATGACGAATTCATCTTGGCCGTGCATTCACAATTGTTGAACATAGTTGTTTAGTACATCAGGATTCCTTACTATTCTCTACTTCTGTATATATCCAAATTTTCCATAATGAACAGAACTTCTTAAAAAATGCTCTATGGCCTGGAACATGGAAAGTACACAGGTGGGGAGGGAAGGGATTGAGAGGGATAAACTGATTTTAAAATGAAAGTGGGGTGGGAGGAGAGCAAGCAGCATGAAACAATAGTGGTTCTCAAGGCAGTGTGCATCAGAATCACTTGTTAAAACAGATCGTTAGGCTCTAGCATAGTAGGTCTAGCATGCGGCCTGACAATTTCTAGCAAAGTCCCACATGATGCCAGTAAAGCTGTGGGTCCCAGGACTGCACCTTGAGAACTCCTAGAGTCGTAGATAGTTGGGCTGGGAGGCAAAGTACGTATTTGTGTAGGGACTGGCCTGCCTTGAGACTGCTGTCTACTCTCACCCCAGTAAGCCACATCTCAGAATTTTTAAGACTGAGAAATCCCTATCTGAAGTACCTGACATCCAGGAGACAATCAATAAAAGCTCTTTTGACACCTCCTCTAGATATAAAGGGCTATTTAAAAAAAAAAAAAAAAAGTAGCCTGATAGAATGAAAACAGGCTTGGTTCAGTTTTCTTCCTGGCTCAGTGTCCCATGTAATGGGGTAACAAAGAAGTGCCTGGAGAGGAGGACCTCTATAATGGTTGTGGTGAGGGGAATGGGACTCTGGTCAAAAGACTGCACCCAGTAGTGAGTCTTCTACTATTCTCTGATAAGTCATCGCCTACATAACACACATAATGGGATCTCTGCCTCACCCTACTCTCATCCTCTCGCCTGGGTCTCTGGCTCACTTCTAGATACTGTTGGTTAAAGCTGGGTATCCCTTGACCTAAGTGCTAGAAATGCCCTTTACTTGTAACGTAGTGGGATATTCCTTTGAATTCAAAAGACACAGAGTTCTTCCAGCTTCACCTCCACCTTTCTCACCTTTTCTCCATTAGTTTCATTATTTCCTTCTGAGATGTGATAACCTGAATTTCTGTTCCAAATTATTTGTGCCTCCTTCCATGTAAGAAGGTTATTTATACCCACCTAATGTCGTATGACTTGCATTGCCTCCTCAGTCAGGTTATATTTTCCTGCCTAATTGTCAGGTTTACTGTATGACTTGCCTAAGCCAAACAATGGCGCAGAAATGTGATACATGCCAGTTCCAAAGCCTTTAAATGCATGTTTCCACCAGTTTTGTTTCTTATTCCTTCAGCCTGAATCTTGGAATGAGAAGATGGACGAAGAAGAGCCCTAGCCAACTGCAACTAACATGTAACATAAGCAAGAAACAAACCTATATTGTTGTAAACTACTGAGATTTTGAAGTTATTTGTTAGTGCAGCAAAACTTGCAAAAGCTAAATAATATACAGGAATAAAAGGAGACAGACAGAATTTTTAAATACCTACAAGATCTTTCTAAAAGTAGTACACAACTTCTTTTCCTTTAGGACCTATTTTAGTTTACAAAAAAATTATCTCTCAAGAGAAATGTAAACATAGTTCTATGCAAAAACATGTAATTTTATAGTAGCATTATTCATAATGGCCAAAAAGTAGAACAATCCAAATGTCCATCAACTGATAAATGGATTAAATAAAATGTTGTCTACCCATAAAACAAAATTTTATTCAGCAATAAAAATGAAGTAAGTACTGACAGATGCTACAAATGAGTGAACTTTGAAAACTTTTTGCTAAGTGAAAGAAGTCAGTCAAAAAAGACCACTTTGCATGATTCCATTTACATGAATGGAAAGTGACTGCTAAAATGTACGTAGTTTCTTTGGGGGATAATTAGGATGGTTTAAAACTATGATGATGGCTGCACAGCCCTGTACATATGCTAAAAATCATAGAATTGCAAGATAAACCTAATTACCTCCCCCATCAAAAATAAACAAACAAAAATCATAGAATTGTACACTTTACTATAAGGGTAAATTATGTGGAATGTGAATCGTATCTTAGCAAAGCTGTCATTTTTAAAATCCTATAAATGGATGGTTTTAAAAAGTTAAATCATTATAAATGAAGTAAGTCAATTTTCTGCTCTAAAGCTGTACAAGTTTTCTTTGTAAACAGGAGAACATCACTAGAGTAAAAATCTGAGTTAAAAGCCCTAAGTACCTAGAAAAGAATAAGCAAGCAGCATACTTAAAAAAAAAAAAAAAACTCAAGATAAAAGCTCAGAGAAAAAAAATTTTTTTTGATTGATTCTGAAGGTAACCTTGAGATGACAGATGACGTGGATTCAAAAAACCGAAGCCTTCAGGAAACAAAGAAACAGTAATCCAAAAACCTTGATTAAAATGTCACAGTCACCAACCACTACGACTTGTTCTCTACAAAGGAACAGTCAAGTTGTTCTTCACCTTGGGAGAGACAATAATCAGTCAACATTTACTGAACACAGGGGGCCTAAGATGCATAAAGGTTATCTCCCAGACATTTGTAAATCCCCAAATTTTGAAATAAAATGATGACACTTAATTTTGTCTATATAACGCAGCAAAGTAACTACCATTATCAGAGTTATGCACTTGTTGGGAAGAAGAGAGGAAGGTCATCACATATTCTAGGTAAATTCCTCACATCCACTAGGTGAGTGAATCACTCCTACATACAAGGCTCCCTAGCATGTGAAATTCTAATTTTGTGCTTAAACAAAATTATAAAAATCACTAGCTCCTGGGCCTTCAAGGTCTCAAATAGCTGAAACAAACAATACAAGAATGCTATCTTTACATACAAAGTATCAGGACAGGAAAAGTGATAGATAGACCAAAAAACCTACATCTTTTTCCTTTGCTCAGTAACTCTGCAAACCAGTTGAGGAAACTAGACCATCAAGTAATGGTACAAAGTTTGCAATAATAATAATAAAAAAAGTAACCATTCTGTGTCAAGCCTTATATTGAGCATATTACAAACTCTAACTAATTTAATTTCTGACCAGCCCATAAAAACACCTGATCACCCTTAGATTGCAGAGTATCTGAGTAAAGATCACACAGAGTCAGAAAGTGATTAGGGCAGAATCCACACTGTCACTCAGTTTAAAATCATTAAGCTATACTGCTTAATGACCTTTCAAAGTATATCGTCAACACTGGGATTAGAAGGCATATCGTGAGGAGACAGAGGTCTGAAAGAGAGACGTGGTCTTCATGATAAAAACCATACACTATAAAAGCAATAGCATTCAGAAGAGTCAGATACTAGTAGTTATTCCTTAAAGAAGTAAATAAAACAACTCTGAAAATATAGCAAGTCACTAATGTAACAAAAATAGAGAGAAATGAGACCACGTGCAGTAGTTTAAGGATAGGGCCAACCGTGTGGTCTGTGTAAGAGATGGCTCATCAACAAGCCGTACTGTACAATAGCAACCATTCCTCTGCCTTTAATCCGTCATCCACGAGAAGCAGGAGGCTTCAGGGAGCTTCAAATATTTGAAAAAATTCCTTATCTGATTAGTATTAAAATTAGTTTTATTTTAACCACCAGTGAAAGAAATCTTCCACTTCAAAATCTCCCACTTCCAAAATATGTAACATTTTTTGGCCTTCCTAAAGAATATATATTTTGTTTAATTTTGCCTTCCCTAAATTAGCCAAGGTCATCACCATACACATCAAGGCAATGTTCTGAAGAGTTACTGAAGTTAAAAGTGTGAGACTGTCTGACTCAACAAACTGCTATACTTTTTGTTTGAGGCCCTAAGTCTCCTCCTCATTATTTTCACATCCTTCCCGGATAATAATTCTAAATTAATATAAACAAGTAAATTTCAAATCTTTAGTTCATTAATTAATAATGTCTTAAAACAAAACAGACAGTTTATATTAAAAAAAAAGTGAGACATTGACTCTAATTCAAATAAAGATTAAGTATATTAAAAAAAAAATTCCTAGTTAACAATGTAGAACTAGATGACTAAATCACGTTAGAGATCTCAGGAAACTAGAAATTTTATCATACATTGACATTAATTCAAAACTTATGATTGTTTTAGCTATCAGTTCAATAATCAAGCACAATATGCTTTCTTAATAGGGCTCATATTATTTTAAAGTATTAAGTGCAGATAACTATGAGCAATAAAGTGATAAATACAAACACACACACACAACCCACTCCTGGAAAAAGCAATTGCCAAGCTATTACATGATACCTGAATAAAACAAAAAGACAGTATTATTCAAGTTCTCTAAAAGTCTTAAGCTATTAATTTTTAAGCTTTAATCTATAAAAATCAGACAATAGAACTTATATAAAATTTACAGGCAAGACTGAAGACTGATGTACTAACGTAGATTATGGACTTCATGTCAATTGAAAAAGACTTATATTTAGAATAGTCTCTATAGCAAACATAGCATGGAAAAACAGCTCAGAAAACAATGAAGGGTATCTGTTCAGCCATGGCTGACACATCCAAATACAAAGAAAAAAAGTGAAAAACTGAATCAAAAACAAATTCAGAGTAGAATATATAAATTCATTAAAGATTTATAAATTCAAACTTCTGAACTATATTTTATGAAAGTACTTAAAAAGCAAATTTATAAATAGATACAAGATTAAAGGGGACTTTTATTCAATATAGTATTAAAAGTCTTAGAGCAATTAAATAAGAAAAAGAAATAAAAGGCCTCCAAATTGGAAAGGAAAAAGCAAAACTGTCACTATTTGCAGATGACATATTATATAGAGAGAACTCTAAAGATTCCAGTAAAAATCTATTAGAACAAACGAATTCAGCACAGTTGCAGGATATAAAAATCAAACAGAAATCTAATTTCTAAACACTAATAACAAACTATCAGAAAGAGAACTTACAAAAACAATCTCATTTACAACTGCATGAAAAAGAATAAAATACCTAGGAATAGATGTAATCAAGGAGGTGAAAGACTGTACACTGAAAACTGTATGACATTAATGAAAGAAACTGAAGAAGACAAATAAATGGAAAAATATTCTGTACTCAGGCACTGGCAGAATTAATACTGTTAAAATGTCCACATTACCCAAAGCTAAGTACAGATTCAATGCAATCTGTATCAAAATTCCAACAGCATTTTTCTCAGAAACAAAAAAAATTCCTAAAATTTGTATGGACCCAAAGAAGACCCCAAATAGCCAAAGCAATCTAAGAGAAGGACAAAGTTGAAAGCATCACATTCCCTGATTTCAAAGTCTATCACAAAGCTCCAGTAATCAAAATAGTACTGTATTCTTGTAAAAACAGACACAAAGATCAATGGAACAGAAAAGAGAGTCCAGAAATAAATCCAAGCATGTATGTCAGTGAATTTATGACAAAGGAGCCAAAACACAAAATGGAGAAAGGAAAGTCTTCAAAAAACAGTGTTTAGAAAACTGGACTGTCACATGCAAAAGAATAAAATTGGACCACTATCTTACACCATGTACAAAAATTAACTCAAAGAGGATTAAAGACTTGAAAGTAAGACCTGAAGCTATAAAACTCCTAGAAGAAAACACAGGCAGTAAGATAAGCTCCTTGACATCAATTCTGGCAATAATTTTTTGGATATGACACCCAAAGCAAAAATCAACAAATGGGACTACATCAAATTAAAAAGCTTCTGCACAGCAAAGGAAACCATCAACAAAATGAAAATCATATATCTGATGAGGGGTTAATATCCAAAAAATATAAAGAACTCATGCAACTCAAAAGCAAAAAAGAATCACATTTAAAATTTTTAAAAAGGATCTAACTCAAAATTTTTCCAAAGAAGACATACACAAAGCCAACAGGTACTTGAAAAGATGCTTAACATCACTAACCATCAGGGAAATGGATACCATCTCACACTTATTAAAATAGCTGTTATCAAAAAGACAAGAAATATCAAGTGTTGGCAAGGATGTGGAAGAAAGGGAAAACTTATGCACTGCTGGTTGGAAGGTAAACTGGTGCAGCTACTATGGAAAACAGCATGGAGGGTCCTTACAAAATCAAAAATAGAACTACCATATGATTCAGCAATTCCACTTCTGGATATTTATCTGAAGAAAACAGAAACACTGACTAAAAATAAAATATGCATCCTCGTGTTCACTACAGCAAGACTTACAAGAGACAGGATATGGAGATCACCCAAATGTCCATCAATGGGTAAATAAAGAAACTATGATATACCTGTGTGTGTGTGTGTGTGTGTATGTGTGTGTGTGTGTAAAATAGAATATTATTCAGCTATAAAAAAGAAAAAAATCTTGCCATTTGCAACAACATGAATGGACCTTAAGGGCACTATGCTAAGTAAAATAAGTCTGACAGAGAAAGATGAATACCATATGATCTCATTTATATATGGACTCTATTTTTCAAAAAAAAGCTCATAGATACAGAGAAGAGAGCCAGGAGAGAGTGGGAGTAGGTGGGTAGGCAAAATGTGAGAAGGGAGTCAAAAGGTACAAACTGCCAATTATAAAATAAATGTCATGAGGATGTAATGTACAGCATGACAACTATAGTTAATACTACTGTATTGACTATTTGAAAGCTGCTAAGAGAAATAATCTCAAAGTTTCTCATCACAAGAAAAAAAAGTCTGTAATTATGTATGGTGATGAATGTTAACTAGACTTATTGTGGTCATCATTTGACAACATATACAAACATCAAACCATTATGTTGTACACTAATATAATGTATGACAATTATACCTCAATAAAAGATAAAGAAATGTTATGAGTATGTAACACACACCATGGTGAGTATAGTTAGTAATACTGGAATTTATGTATATTTGAAAGTTGCTAAGAGAGAAGACCTTAAAAGTTCTCATAACAAGGAAAAAAACTTTGTAACTATGTGTGGTGATGGATGTTAAGTATTAACTAGACTTACTGTGGTGGCCATTTCACAAGATATATAAATATGGAATCATGCTGTACAACTGAAACTAATGTTCTATGTCACTTATACCTAAATTAAAAAATTCATTCTTATTAAAAAGAGTGAAGAGGACTTGTTAAAATACTTCAGAAAAATAAATTATTAAATAGATTCTTTTGCTTTAAGTGAAGCCCTATACTTTAAAATGCTTCACATGATATTTATAAGCTATTTTTACCTATTATAATGCTACCATACCAATGAACCCTACAACTTACTATTCAGTAATCTACTTTGTACCTAGTCTATTTAAACACATTCCTATTAAGTATCAACCTTTAATTAGTCATGTTTTAAGGTTTAACTAGCAGTAAAAATAACTAATCCATTGGGAGGCCAGGTATACTATTCATTTGTTTAGAACTGTCCATAACAAATGGGTATTTAACTATCAAAGGTGGCTTGGTAGAGAACAACCAAATTTAGTTAACATAATGCATTTTTAAAATAAATAATGCTTTTCCCCTCTGAATAGCACTTTAGAACTATAGCACATATGAACTATTACATCCCTGAGATAGATTTCATAATTCCCATTTTACTGATGAAGACAGAAAGACTCAAAAACTGAGTAACTTGCACAAGATTCCCAGTTAATAAAAGGTAAGGTCGGAGCCTGAATCCAGGTCTCAGTTCCTGGACCTGCTGGACACTGCAGCTTAATCAGGATACACAAACACTCACATTATCAGCTCATTTCAATAACACCTTATTGGATGCTATGAATAGATTTTAAAATATTTTAGATATAAAAATCAGAAAGGCATGAAATTTAATTGTATAATGAACATCAGTAAGTCTTACACTAGTTACAAAGGTGTTGTAGAAGACAAAGTGATTCTTTGAAAAAGACTAAACCAAAGGTACTGAAGTTAACTGTGCTTTGATTTTAATGTTAAAAACCTTTATTACCATGTTATATTTTTCAGCTTTTTCTCTCTACACTTACTCTCAAAAGGTGCTAAATCTAAAGTTCTTTTCACGGTTAAAATAGTAATTTTATTAAGAATAATACCACTATTTCTTCCAGGTGATTTTTTTTACAGTTAATTCTCCAGCAAAATCATCACCCAGGAACAAGCTGGTGGTGGCATGGGGAGGAAAAGAGAGGGAGAAAGTGAAGGAGGTAGAGAGAGGGGAAAGACTTCATTTTAGTATTTCAAATCTAGCACAATTCATCATGTAATAATCTTTTCTAAAATGAGCAAATAACAGAATTAAATGATACAATAGAAAAATTAGATTTGGTGGATATTTTCAGAGCATTACACCCCCCAAAAATAGGACATACATTCTTTTAGAGTGCACATGGAACACTGTCTAGGATTGATCATGTACTAGGGCACAAAAGAAGTCTCAACAATCTTAAGAAGATAGAAATTATCTCAAGCATCTTTACTGACCACAATGCCATGAAACTAGAAATCAACTACAGAGAAACAAAGGAGAAAAAAAGGAAAGCATGGAGATTAAACAACATGCTATTAAAAAAATCAATGGGTCAATGATGAAATCAAAGTTGAAATTAAAAAATACCTTGAGACAAATGAAAATGAAAACACAACCACACAAAACTTATGGGACGCAGCAAAGGCAGTGCTAAGAGGGAAGTTTATAGCAATACAGGCTTTCCTCAAAAAAAGAAGAACAATCTCAAATAAACAATTTAACCCACCAGCTAAAAGAACTAGAAAAAGAAGAGCAAAAACACCCAAAAGTCAGCAGAAGAAAGGAAATAATAAAGATCAGGGAGGAAATAAATAAAATAGAGATTAAAATAAAATAAAATGAGCAAATAAGATTAAGATATAACTTCTAAGAGAAACACTTTTACTCCTGTGTTAAAATAACATACCAATGGCTACCAAGAAAATATACTTTACGTACATTCATTTTCATATTGATTCCAATTATGAAATGTGCTACAATTAAATGGAATGCACAAAAGATCTTTAAGGTCAGAATCAGTTTTACAAATCTTGCCAATTTTCAAATTTTATCCCTTCTGTCTCCTTACTTCGACATAAGGTGACCTCTAAAACATCACCAGCAGCTCATTATGGTACCTCCATAATCCACTTACTATTGAAGTTGAAGCTTGTTTCCTCTCACCCTGTGCTCAATTAATAGACAACAGCTGTTTTTTTGAATAGGCTGGATGTTTTAAAAACCTGCCAGGTCTTCAATTCTCCCTCCACTCACAACTGCCAATATTCATAATACTTTGCTCAATTTAATCTTTTTTTGGGTTAAATGAAAGGGAATCAATTCTTGAGGATAAAAAGATCAAACTTTAAATCCAAAATCTACAATACAATCCCAAGGTTATGAGCTGCATAGCTCTAAATAGTAGTAACAGTTATAAAAATAAAATAATGGCTAATAATTATTGAGGTCACACTATGTATCAGGCAATATGCCAACGCCTAAAAGCATTATCTCATACGATCCTCAAAATAACCTTCTGAAATTGATACTATTATTATACTCATTTTGCAGATGGGGAAACTAAGTTTTAAAGTTCCCTATGCAAAATGACATAACTCTTAGGTGACAAAGAAAGATTGGAAGTCAAAGTGCCTGAGAAATAAATTTAGGGCTTCAGTGGCCAAGCTCCAGAGCTCTCAACCTAAAATCCCCCGGTCACTTTTAGTATCTGAAAAATCTAAATGAAATAACTATTTAACTGCAAATGCCACACAAGGTAGCTACAACTGTAGGGCTTCTCTCTGTCTCTCTCTCTCTTTTGTTGTCTGTATTTCAACTTACATCAGTTCAGTATGGATAAAGTATGCTGCTCTAGTTACAATCCTTGGTTAAAAATAAGGAGGCAAATTATTAATAATTAAAGATTTGGGGGAAAACATTTTTGTAATAAGGGATTCATAACAGAAAAATAATTTAAGAGATCTCTTGTGTGAAAATTTGGGGAGACAATAGACTAAATGGCCTCAATGATCTGTGACGGATCTAATATCTAATCCTCTTCCAAACACTTTTACCCCAGAAATATGTCTGCTCCACCCTCTGGGCCCTTCCTCCCTTCTAATCTCAAACTCATAATCCACCAGCTGCTTTTTATTACCACTGGCAGGCCTAGGAAACTTTGAGATTAGCTCTCAGTCACTAGGATCAGCCGAATAAAGGCAGCTAAAGCTGACTCAACATTTATTCTTTGCTATGAATCCTGCACAATTCTTACTCTCATTTACCTATTTTCTTCCTTTTTTTTTTTTTTTTTCCTGATTCTCCTGGCTACTTGCTGACTGACTGACTGACCTCTTTCCAAATGTCTAGGTTTGCTTCTTCAACTACTGAACACCTCCTGGCAGTTGCTTAGTATATGGTCACTGAGTCTATCCCAGCCCCCATCTCTGGGATCTGGATCATTCTGATGGATTAAGAAGTGTCTAACTCCATCACAGTTCACATGCTTGTGTCTCATAAGTGCTCTCTTTTTTCTACTCTGCTTCTTTGCTGTCACTATCTAGTAACTATCATAATTTCAGCATAATGATATGTAGTATAAGTAATACTTCAAGATATCTGCAACAACTTTAATGCGATATGAAAATATTTGCGATTTCTACTGACAGAAAGTTAAAAGTACTGCAAATATTACTACAGTTTATTCCCTACATTCATAACTGAAGGATATATTAACTTTCAGGAAAAGGTTAGTGGAAAAAAAGGTAATTTTTCACCTTCTAAGTTCATGGCCCCTGAATCTATCCAGGAACATCTAATTTATGGACCCCAACTTAAGAGCCTTTGGTTAAAACCAATTGTTTTTCTCCCAAATTAATATAATAGCCTTTGGTATATCCTCAAATCTATCCTTCATCCTGATGGATCTTACAAAGGCCAATCTAATGACAATACTCTCCTGCTTAAAGTCCTTCTAAGGGCTCCCCATAGGCTAGAAGATAGTACGGCATTGAAAGACACTCTCTCCAGCTTCTGCTTATCTAATACGGTACTTCAACTCAATTTCTAGCACTGCACTGCACTTTCAAGATTTCCTGCCTGTGTCCTCTTCTTTTCTACTAGAGTAAGACTCCACCAAAGTACCATCTTTTGAAGCATCTGACTCCTCTCCTCCAAACAGAGCACTCTCTCCCTTTCCTATGAACTTCTTCAAAATCAGTAAAGGCTTCTGCCTGGCACATTATCCTGGGCTGTGGTTATCTGCACATATTCTTTTTCCCATACATGACAGTATGCTTCTCCCAAATTCAGTGTTCTCCCCACTGCAAAAGGCTGTCTTGAATATTTGTGCTGGATTTTTACTAATCTAAAAATAATATCTCATATCCCTATTACAGTGCTCAGTTTATAAAGAGATTTCATACATTTCCCTGTCTAATGCTTTTAATAACCCTGTAAAGACAAGCAGTCTTAAGTTTTACTTTTATTTTTCAGATGAGGAAACGTAAGTCCAGTGAAATAAGCTGACTTGCCCAGGCCTAATCATTTAATGAACTACAGTTAGGATCATAAACCCCAGGATCCTTGGTGCAGTATTTATTGTGAACTAAAACCAACATGCCAGGTTCAGGACAGGTGAATAAAAAGCAGAAAAGAGCTTCCTGCAAGAAGCTATTTGAACGTAGTACCAATATGACTCTATTAGCTATAGATTTTTTTAATTATAATAGCACAAGTCCTATAATAAAATTATATCATAAAGCTAAACATTCTTTAATTTTCAAAAATATAACTTTCTTTCTCTTAGAATTTTTAGTGACATTATTCCTATTATTCTAGACCTGTAAAATGAAAGCTTCTTGTAAATACTAGTTAAATATTACACTATTATTTCCATCTCTAGAAAGAAGAACTAAAGTGATAACCTAACACTTAAAAAGACTTCAAGGGTACATCAATTTAAAATTGTCAAATAAGAACTAAGACTTTCGACGTTTATTATCCTGCTGATTCATATTTATTCTGATCAAGGTGTTGAGACTTTTTAATGCAGCTTTCACATATAACATGGCTATGTATTTCACTTATCAGTAGTTCTGTCTTGTGAGATTTGAGGCTTATAAAAAACTGAGTTTTAAGAGGATGCTAGAAAAACAGCAAAGAACAAAATTTATTTCAATGAAGCAAAAATTATTTATCATTTTATGTGAAGCTGGCAATGCAGGATGGGATATGTAAGTCACAATTCCTCCTTTCAAGAAGCTTAAAACCTAGTAGGAAGGATGACAATCATAAAAATAGCTACAATTTTTAAAATATGATACTTACTATGCTTTAAAATGTGATGCTTTACATATCAAATACCTAGATAAACCTCACATATATATGCAGCTGGAGCAAGTTTTCAAAGATCCATAATATCCTTAATTGGAATGAAAAATATATTGTATATACTACATATGGCGGATATTACATAGCAGTGGAAATCTATGAACTACAGTCACAGTAACAACAGGATAAATCTCAAAAACAGCATGCGGTAAAGAAGGTGTTAGGGAGGGAGAAAAGGAAGAGCACAGAGCATCCGGAAGGTGCTGTGAAAGAAGGATGCAGAGCTTCTTTGAGTGATTTGCAGCAAGGAGCACATGGTTTCTTAGAACGAGAAATAAAACAATTTTTTTAAAGGTGGTAAATTATATTAAGAAATTTCAAAGAATTAGGGGTTGACCAGTATTCTGCTAAAGTCCTTCCAGGGTTAGAGCTGGATGAGATTAGAGCTGATCAGAGCACAAGTTCACAAACTTTATAGAGCCTGAAAGAATGGCTCTGATTATTTAACCATATAGTTAAGTTTATATCTAATTATGGATAGCTTGTTTAAAAAGAAATCCCGGGCCCTATCCAGAGATTCTGATTTAGTTGGTCCAGGGTAGAATCTAAGAATCTGTTCTTTTAAGAACTACTGCAGGGTTTGAACACAGGTTGTACAAACAATTTTGAGATACACAGTATGAAGTCACTTTTGAAAATGTAACAGAAAGAGGATGAAAATAAACTTTCTAAATACACACTTGCTAGACCCAAACACACACACAGAATGAACTAAAAGGCCTGGGATAAAGTCTTAGGGGTGGGACACAAAGGCCTAGCATCTACAAAAACAGGGAAATGTATATGTCTCCCCCACCAAACTGCAATAGGGACTTGGAAGTACCACACACCCTCACCAACACTAAGCAATAATCCTCTATTTAATACCTGGTAATTTGGCAATAAGAAAGAATATAATCATCTGGATTTTTCTAGCCATCAGTGAAACTGAAAACATTTTCTTAGTATAACGGAAAATTTTATGAATATGTCAGTGTCCACAGCCCTCCTCCCTACACTTATTACTTTTTGTTTTCTAAAAAGGAGTGACTTGCTGATACTAAGTTGACCAACATAGCAAAGGCAAAAAGTAAGAAATGTTGGAAGGAAATGACCTTGTTAGCTGGAATTTGAGGAAAATGCTTTAGAGTCTGATCGGTAAGCAGCTACAGGGCAGTAAGAGAAACAGGGAGCAGAAAAGACCTTGTAAGAATTAATAAGCTGGTTACAAATTAAATTCCCTTTAATGCTCTTTGAGGAAAATTGGAATTCCTTTTCAATAACTTTTGGGGTTGAATTATGCTTCTTGAACAAGACTCAGTTCTGAACTTGGACCATGTGTCTCTGTGGATCACTAAGGATTACAGTACATCCTGACCATTTGCATTTATAAATTATGTGTTGATATTCTTTGTGCATTCGTTTTTTCCAAGATTTTTTTTTCATTAATAAGCTTCATTTTTTAGAGCAATTTTAGGTTCACAGAAAATATGAGCGGAAAGGACAGAGAGTTCTCATATACCTTCTGTTCCCACACACATACAGCCTCCCCACTACTGATATCCCCCACCAGACTGGAATATTGTTCCAACTGCTGAACCTACACTGACAGATCATTATCATCCAAAGTCCACAGATTATACTAGAATTCACTCTTAGTGTTCCACATTGTACAGATGTGGACAAAAGATTTATAATGACAGATATAAACCACTGTAGCAACCTACAGAATAGTTTCACTGCCCTAAAAATCCTCTGTCCTCCTCTGACTATTCACCTGCAGAAGTTTTAATGAAGTTCACTTTACCAAATTTTTATTTCATAGATAATGAATGCCTTTGGTGTTGTACCTAAAAGAAGTCATTCCCATATCCAAGGCCACTTAAGTTTTCCCCTATACTATCTTCCAGGAGTTTCAGTTTCGCATTTTACATGTAGATCTGTAATGCATTTTTAGTTAACTTTTGTGAAGGGCGTAAGAGTCATCTTTGCATGTGGATGTCCAGCTGTATCAGCACTGTTCGTTGGAAAGATTACCTTTGCTCCAATGTATTGTCTTTGCTTCTTTGACTGTATTTATATGCTTCTATTTCTGGGCTCTCTGTGCTATTCCACTGATGCATTTGTCTATTCTTTGACCAATATCATACCGTCTTGATTAATGTAGTGTTATAGCAAGTCTTGAAGTCGGATACTGTCAGTTCTCTGACTTTATTCTTTTTCTCAATACTCAAGTTGGCTATCCTAGGTCTTTTGCCTCAGCATATAAATTTTAAAATTGGTCTGTCAACATCAACAAAATTTCTGGGATTTCATTTGGATTGCATTGAATCTATAGATCTAGTTTGGAAGAACTAACATCCTGTCAGTATTGAGTCTTCCTAACCATAAGCATAGAATATCTCTTCATTTATTCAGATCTTTGATTTCATTCATCAGAGTTTTATAGTTTTCCTCGTATGTCTTATTTATACATTTCCTCATATATATCTTATCTTTTACATATATATATATATATATATATATATACAGACACACACTATATATATATAGTTGTTGTTGTTGTTGTGTTTATACCTAAACATTTCATGTTGTGGGGCACTAAAGTAAATGATATTGTGCTTTCAATTTCAAATTCTACTTGTTCACTGATGGCATAGAAGCAAGCAATTAACTTTCATATATTAACCTTGTGTCCTGCAACTTTACTATAGTCACTTGTAATCCAAGAATTTTTTTGTCAGTTATTTCAGATGTTTCACACAATCAAGTAGAAATGCTGTTGCAAAGGAAAGACAGTTTTATTCCTTCCTTCCCAATCACTATAATTTTTTTTGCCTTTTCTTCTTACTGTGTTATGTTGGACTTCCAGCATAGTGTTGAAAAGCAATGGTAGGAAAGGGCATTTCTTTTTTATCCTTTCTTAGAATTTCCACTGTCCATCTCTGCTTACACTGTCCATCTCTGCTTACATGTTGTCTATTTTTTCCATTAAAACACTCAGCATATTAATCAGTTCCTTTTTAAAATTCTGGTCTGGTAATTCCAACATTCCTTCCATATCTGACTCTGGTTCTGATGATTGCTATGATTCTTCAAACTGTATTTTTTGCCTTTTAGATGTCTTGTAATTTTTTTCTGAAAGGCAGACATGATGCACTGGGTAAAAGGAACTGCGGTAACCAGATCATTAGTAAAGTAGTGGTATGGTGGTGAAGGTATGCAGAGCATTCTATAGTCCTATAATTAGGTCTCAGTCTTTCAGTGAGTCGGTACCTCTGGACTGTAAACTTCACCAATGCTTCTCATCCCCACCTCCCATTAAAATGGGACAAGAGAGCTGGAGAGGACTGGAGTTATGTGTTTCCCTTCCTCTACATGGATGGCTAGAAGGGCTCAAATTGGGTTTTTCCCTTCCCCCAGGTGGAAGGCTAGAGCTGACTGGTGTTGGGTAGTTCGCTTCCTCCAGGTTTGCCTCTAGTAAACTGTTTCTCCTGAGGGCCCACCTTGTTAAAGAGTAGGGAATACTCCGGTGTATTTTGAAATGGTTTCTTTCCCCCTCCCTCTGCTGCAAGCAGGGGGATTTTTCTCCATTATTAACTGTGAGGACCTGGTCAACCTCCTGGAGGCAAAACTCACAAAAGTGTGGGTCCCCTCCCTGCCATGACTGGATTCTCTCACAGTTTTTAACTCTCAGAGTTGTCCACCCTGAGCCTCCAGATTCACCAATTACAGTGCAGGTTTTCCTACTCTAGCACTGGTTCTTGCAGAGATTTCTGCTCTGGTAAGCTGTGATTCTCCATATCTGCCTGCCTTTCCATTTGAGGGGGCAGCAGATTATTCTGCAACCTCACTTGTTTGAAGGATCTAAGAAGAGTTGTTGATTTTTTAGTTTATTCAGCGTTTTACTTGTTAGAACAGAGTGGCAACTCCTAAGCTGCTCCTTCCATGCCGGACTGGAAACCAGAGATTCTGAGTTTTGAGATGTATTTTTAATTAATGGTTTTTAGGAGTGCTTTGTCTGGTTTTACAAATGTTTTTTCCCAGTTTTTCATTTGTCTTGAAATTATTTATATTGTTTTTGGAGGCACAGGAGTTTTAAATTCTTATGCAATCAAGTCTACGAAATTTGCCTTTTTGGTTTCTGATTTTATGGCATGCTTTGAACGGCCTTTCCATTAACAAAATTGTATTACCTTCACATATGTCTTCTTTTTATACTTTTATGGTACTTTTAGTTTTCACATTTACATTTTTTAATCCATCAAGAATCACTTTTTCTAAATATTTTATTAAGTCTGTAGCTTGCTATCACAAAATCATTTAATAAATACATCCATTATGTCCCAACTGACGTAAATAAAATTCTACCTTTATCTTAGACTACATACTTATATATAACTGGGTCTCTTTCTGGACTTTACTCTTAGCAAAAACAAAACAAAACAACACAAAAAACTGGCAACAGACACAGGCCTTTGAAGGAACTGGATAGCTGGAGACAGATAATAAAAAGTTAAGACTAACTTTTCATTGTTCACCATTTTGAATTTTATTCTGTATGCTTTGAATTACCACTCAAAAACATCAATAAAATTTTTTTAAAGTTTGGCTTACTAGACGTAATGGAATAATCAAATAGCTCAGCTTTCTGTAAATTATACCATAATAATTCCGTACACACCTGAACAATACCTGAAATATCTTGATTTCAAAACTGGGAAGTATGACTTAATCTCTTCTATTTTATTTGGTTTTTTTGAGGGGGGGTAATTACATTTGTTTTTTTTAATGGAGGTACTGGGGATCAAACCCATGACCTCAAGCATGCTAAGCATACTGTCAACCAGTGAGCTATACCCTCCCCCCCAATCTCTTCTATTTTAAATGAATAGTGAAAGTGCCTCAAATATGTCTTGAACTAGAGATTTCTCTGCCATTTAATATGGTCAAACACAAAACCATTTTCTATCCTGAAGGGAGAAAAAAGCTCTTTTGTCTTAATTGTTGTAAGCAAAGCTACCACCTCAGAGGTATAAAAACCTCATGTAAGCATGTGCCCTAGATCCAGCCATCACAAACATGTTTTGTTTCCTCCATTGAATGTTAAATAGTAATTAACTTTTTCTGCTAATACCTATAGTCAAATACTTAATTCAGAGTCTAATCTTTTTATTCTAACACAACCCAATTTTCAATATTATTTCTTTATAATTTGATCTCAATGTCAGATGCCAAATCTGACCTCTGTTGTAACCATAATATCATAAAGCAAACTGGCTAAGACAGAAAAAAACATTCATCTGGTAGCAGATAGAAAAACGGGTTTCATTTTTTTAAGTTACTCTCTTTAAGAGTCTCTCCCTCACAACATTTTCTAAACAACTATTAAAGGTAGACTCATTTAGTCATTTTAGCCTTTCTGCAAATAAAATATTTTCAAGCTCTTGGAAATACTCCAACAGAACTGGGAAGGTGACCTAGTATTTAGTTTCATTTGCATAATTAATAATTACATAGATTAGATACTATCTCTGTGCCCTGTAAGTCTGTTCTCACTACCTGCTCTCCTAGGGACTCTCCCACCCTCTTTTTTTCCCCTAATAAACAAACTCCTTTAACATGTAGAAGACACACATTCCACATATCTCCCAGGAACACTAAGTGAAAATGTAGAAGAGAAACCAATTCTTTTAATAAAGTATAATTACCCTTATGTTTTAAACCCTCCTGCATTTGATTATCATAACATTATCATCCCCATTTAACAGGAAACAGATCAACTTGCCAAACAACATACTACTAGCAGTAGAAACAGATCTCCTGATAGAATGTCCTTTACCCTAAATATCCTTCTTCCCACCACTCCACAGCACAACAAGTGAACACTAGCAATACATGTTTAAAAAAATTAAGTTCAAGTGGTAGAGTGCATGCTCAGCACACAAGAGGTCCTGGGTTCAATCCCCAGTACTTCCTTCAAGCAGAAATCAACGAATAAACCTAATTACCTCCCCCTCATAAAACAAACAATACAAAAAAATTCAGTTCAGTATTTAAAGAAATAATTTTCTATCTTCTAAACAAGAAATGATCTCAAGGAATGCCAAACGATACCACACTTTAAAAGATTCCAGGCAGCAGGTAATGCATTTTCTTTTCTCTTTTTGTCTCCGGAGCCAGACCTTACACCATACAGTACTTATCTAATGGCTACCTACTACCAGATCTCAACCATCCAAAGCCCAGGCCAACATACAAATATTAGAAACACCCAGTACTGAAACCTGGGTACTTTCCATGTGAGGCTCCTTCTCAGACAAAATGACCCTTAGTTTACACTAACGATTCTCAACCATATCAGACTGGATGTCCCCATTCCATAAAACACTTTCCAACTTGTGTTTTATCACCCTGAAATGAAATTAAAAACAATCTTCCTACAGACAACTTTAAACAAACCCATGTACCCTAAATAAGATATAAATGAGTGAAATGAAAATTATTTGAAATAAGATAATATGCATTTCGATGTGTTAATCTTGAAACAAAACTGAACTAGAA
Organism: Camelus dromedarius; assembly: GCF_036321535.1. NCBI lineage: Eukaryota > Metazoa > Chordata > Mammalia > Artiodactyla > Camelidae > Camelus > Camelus dromedarius. The sequence continues at coordinate 38,449,535 of NC_087443.1, read as the reverse complement.
GAAGACATACAGGAGTAGTTTGTAGCTAACCATGACTGTTACGAATGCAAAGTAGTTTGTGATGCAATTTTCCCAAACTGTAAACAACTCATGATCAAATTGTGAACAAAACAAATCTTCCTTTCACACACAGTTGCATGCAGAAATAGACACTGGAAAATTCAGTCTCAGTGAAAACCATGGTTTAGATGTAAAATGGAGGTTCTAGGTTCAGATAATTACAAATGTTACATAACTGTCAGGCAGGATACTCCTAAACCATGGGGACATGGGGACATTCTTTGTTCAGAACAGCCCATGCATTACAAAGTGTACAGCATCCCTGGTCCCCAGTCATCAAATGCTAGTGCTTAGCCCCAATTTTTCCAACAATCCCAAAAAATACCTCCCAAATTCCCCCTAGAGATCACTCCCATCTGGACCCACTGCCTGAAACATAATTCGACTATCACAGTATAATGTAAAGAACAGTAGGCAAACCTGGGTTAGAGTTCCAGTTCTACTACTTATGGGTTATGTGGTCACTGGCAGTGAACTGTAAACCTCAGTTTCCAGTGTATCAACAGGGAATAAACACTACCTAGGCTCTGTGAACTGACTCAGGTTGACTCAACAACATGTGCGTAGCACAGGGTAGGTGGTTTCCAACACATGGCATATTGAGATGTGAAGAAGGAGGCTGATGCAGATTGAGAGCAGCAAGAAGTGACATGAATGTGGAGGAGGCTGAAGATATAATAAGCACACAAAATGAAATTTAACACACAGCAGCCTATGGACATTTCAGAGAGTAGTCAGCAGTCCTATTTATTTCAACAACCCCTGAAAGCATTAGTATATTTTGGTATAGTGAAATAATTAATATTCAGGATGACCTCCAAATTAAGAAGGCAAGAAAGACATCTTTAAGAGACTTCCACCATACACAACTGAAATTTCATTAAGTTTTCATACTTAAGAGAATGACTATCTAAAAAACATTATCTAAACTTTTACTCAGAAATTACCCTATTCCAGATACTGGGAAAACACAGATAATTAATACACCATACCTGTCTTTAAATAGCTTACCATCCAATAGATACAGCTTGGTTCAGAGAAGAGAGGTAAGGAAAAGGTACATTAGGAGTTGGGAAGGCAGTAAAAATTAACATTTAAGGATCTATTCATGGAGGGATTTGAATGCCATTCAAATAACTCTGAGTTTTACTGGACAAGAGAATTTTCCAGAAAACTAGTGCTTCTGTGGCACACCTGATTTCCAAATAATACTGAAAAATGGCCAAAAATAAAAGATTTGAACAAATGCAAATTTTCATTAATAAGATCCCTGAAATTCAAGTATACATTCTTAACATGAGAAAATAAACCGGGGGTAGGGGGGAGGACTAAACCAAGAGTAGAGAGCAGTTCGAGTTCATTTCTTAAATAATGAAAATATTATTAAATGTATTGAACCTGGGACCTTAAAGAAAAATTCAGCATAATCTTATATGTATCCTTCATTTTTCTCCCAAGCAGGTCGCAGAACTCTCTAAACATGTATTAAGCAATGCTTCATATCACCCCTGGAAGGCAAGAGTTAGGCTGCAGTATTACCAGCTTCTTTTTACTATGGGGAAACTGAGGAACAAAAAGAATAAATTACAGTATGGTCACAAAGTAAGCTATTATATTCTTCTAGGACTTTTAATTAAAGACTTCAAGCTGACATTTCATCTTTTATTCTCACCATCTGACTACTAGAATTACCTTTTATTATCGCCTTAACAGAAAAAAAAAAAAAAAAGACAAACTAAACTTTGAGATCGTTTTCTATTTGGTACTGCTGCCAAGAAATCAGAGTTTAAGTTCTGCCTCTTGAAATTATGATACCTGCAAGAACTGCAAGGTGTTAAGCAGTAATCCAATTTTCAAAAAACCAGACACCTGTAAATAGCAGGACAGGTCAGGAATTCTAGGCCCAAATTTTTACTTCGACTATCTGGCAGGCTCAGATGTGTGTTTGTAAAACAGGCTTTGCAGATGCTGTGATGAAAAGGAGCCTTAAGTGGCCCAGAAGAGTGGTATCAATACACCCACTACTGCAAAGCTGAAATCCAATGCTTTCTTCCCTCTGCCCCTCCCTGCATTGCACCACGCATCAGGAGATTCCTGGTACACACTGAGGCCTGTGCAAAGATCCTCCCCTGTTTGCCTTAAAATGCGGTAGTCTGAGGATGCCCAGGGCCTCAGTTAACAATGAGGACACCGGATGTGGCTGAACACATCTCAGCATCTCGCCTCTCCAGAATCTAGGGCTTGATCCGGAGGATTCTACTGGACAGAGTTCTGCTACTATTTCATTTTTCACACACGCACTGACAACCCCTACCCCCAAGTCCCCTTCCTCAGCCTCCCACCACCACCACCACCATCCCCCAGCCAAGTGGGCGTCCCAGGGACGTAAGGAGGAGGAAAAGGGAGGTCAGCGCGCAGGGACCTGGGCCGAGAGGCCCTCCGACGGGCTGGGGTCCCGGCCGCCCAGCCCCCGGAGCCCAGACGCCCAGACCTGGCCTCGGCCAACGCGCCGCCGCTGCCGCCTATCAGCGGAGCGCAGGGGCGGGGCCGCCTGGCTCGGCGGCGGCTCGGCCGGCGGGCGGGGACGGGCGGGGGACCGACTGCCGCGCAGCTCCGGCCGCCGCGCGCAGACACCGGGCCCGGCTCCCGAGGGCGCCAGCGCGGCCCCGGGGAGCGCGAGGAGCCGGCGAGCGCGCGGCCTGCCGTTGGCGGCCTGGTCCGCCACGCTCGGTGCCCACCCGCCCCCGAGGTGGGGTCCAAGCCCCCGGAAAGATGGTGTCCTGGATGATCTCCAGAGCCGTGGTGTAAGTGCCGCTCACCGCGCCCCGCAGCCCACGCGAGGCCCGAGGGAGATGGGGGGAGGGGTGCGGCCAGGAGGAGAAGGGAAGGCCCGGGCCTGGGCGGGGGTGGGCTGGACTGGCCTTGGGCCTGGCCGGGGTCTGGGGGCTCTCGGCCTCCTCACCCTAGTCCACGTCGCTGCGGAGCTCCCTGCGTCGGACGAAGGCCCGGCGGCTGCGGCGCGGCCGGACTGCGTGCGGCTCGTCAGCTCTGCTCCCGCGGCGTTGGGTGGGCAGGCGCACAGGGTAGGCAGCGCGCGCTCCCTGCTCCCGCTCCCCGCGCTGCGCGGCACCGCCCTGCGGGCCTGGGAGCGGCGCGCCTCGCGGCGGCGCCGTGCGCAAGCTCCGCAGAGGCTGAGAGCGGGAGGCTCCGCGATCCGCCTGTGGATTCCGTGGCGGCGCCTAGCCTTTGTATCCTGCCGCTGTTGCGTTGCGGGTCTCTCTGGGCGGCCGATTGCCACTGGGTCACGTGTGGTAGGAGGAGAGATTAGTCTAAAAACCCGAGACGGCTCCCGGCTGAGATCTCTGGGAAGGGTCTCAGTTGTCCCGAGATCTACAGCTTATCGAGAAAGCAGCTCATTATTGAACGGTGACACTCGCCAGCTCGCACAGATCCCAGAATTCGGCCGTCTTGGCGGAAGTATTGCTAAGTGATTGAGAGGCTACAGGTCTCTGTGGCCTTTGTTCAAATTGTCGGTTCATTTCATTGTGCTCTTACCAACAAGTGCTGCAGACCTATAAGAAAAAAATAAGTTGAATTGTGCTGTTTACTCAGTAAAGGTATTTGTTGGACTATAATTTAAACTGATTTACTCCCATCCCCCTCAACTTAACCCCCTCCTCAAAAACAGAAATCACCAAGTAAACAACAAAGACTTAGTTACAGCCAGGGGCCGGTGGATTCATTATTCATGATCTCTATAGGAGTAATACTATCTCGGTACCTTTATGAAATGTTTTTATGAGGTGGCAGACTTTTCTAACTATATAGAATGAGGAAAAAATAACATTACCAGATTTTTAATTTTGTTTCTCAGTGGGCAGAAGGAGCTAATTTTTCTGTGTGTTTTGGTTTTATTTTGTTTGGGAGTGAATCACCCGCTTAGTAGCCCTGTTAAACCTGATTTGCAATAGCATTCAAAATTTGTCTTTTGATTGTCTTCATGCAGTTTGTCCTTCCGCGGTACAGTTTCTAGTTTTAAAGCTTCCTGTGTTCATCTGTACAAAACTAAAAAGAAATAAAAGCATTCCACGGATGTCTTTTTTTTTTTTTTTTTTTTTTGCCTTTTGGGGCCTTGTTTGAGTCTTCATTTTAATAATACAGGCATATCTTTCCAGACCTAGTAGACGTCTACCAGTTGTGTCTGCATCTAGACATGAAGGGCCCCGTTAAGAAGCTGTACCTTTTTTTTTTTTTTAATTTTCAGGGTATCTTTAACCAGTTCTTTAACTGATAGATAGAAAATTGTAAAGCGCTTTGATTTAGTTTGCATTACTCACATCAGATTTTTGTTTTTAATCATTGACTTTGAGTTATGAATGTCTTTTCTGGGTGCTGTCTATAACACAAAAGTTAGTAACACATAACTGAGCTTTATGGAACTGACAGTTCGAATACTGCTACTGCTGTGCAGGTCAAGTCTTGTAAGAGTTACACCCAGTGCTACAGAGTTCAGAGGAGGAAGAGATTATATCTGGTTGAAGAATCAGAAAAAGCAAGGGAGATTACACTTGAGATGGGCCTTAAAGGACAGACTGAATTTAGACAGCCAGAGATGAAAAAGGAGAGGATTCCAGATAAAGAGATCACTGTGAGCCAAAGCACAGAGGAGGGAAAACCCAGATTAGTTACAGAGGACTTGAGGGACTGGGGAGATAAAGCTGAAAAGGCAGGCTGGGCCCAGTTTTCAAGGAATGTAAGGAAGAAGTGATAGATTTTATTAGGCAGCAGTGCCTTCGCTTTGGAAGATTCTCTGCCTTGTGTGAGATCGATGTAAATGGAGAAACTCCGAAGATGGGGAGACCACTTACGGGGCTCCCTAACAGGAGAGAGGGGATTAAAGCTTGCATACTTGAACCTACAGAATTTAAAGCATGAGGCAAAGGAAGGAGCAAAATGTGAAGGACAAAGGGTCATGGAAATGTATTTATCAAGTGTCAGGAAATGTATTTCATGAGCCATTGAACCATTCATTAGTCTATTAGAAAGCACAGTTGTCAGGGGATACAAGCATCACTGTATTTTTGCTCCTCTGCCCTCCAATTTCTCTTTCTCTAAGCACTGAATGTTTTCTACTCCCTTGATCATATGTAAGAACACAAAGGATCAACCCCAGGGTCTACACAAACTTGGAAAACCTTTCTCAAACCAGGAAAAAGAATTTACTTAACATTCTTTCTAATCCACTGGAACAGTCAGCTTAGTCCTGAGTCTGAAGAAAGATCAGACAGTTCTCTTAACATGAGCCTCTGGTGGCATGTGAAAGGAACACAAGGACCTTCTTTAACTGGAGCTCCCTGTGTGCAGGAGCACTTTACTTTCTCCCCAGACTGACAGATCATTTCAGGGAGGCTTGGGAATCAGACCTGGATGCCAGTTAATAGCTTTGGGGTCCTGGGCAACATACTAAATCCATCTGAGTTTCAGTGTCCTTGCCTTTATTTTATTTTTTGTGGGGGGAGGGGAGGGAGGTAATTAGGTTTGTTCTTTATTTATTTTACTTTCTAGAGGAGATTCTAGGGATTGAACCCAGGACCTCGTGCATGCTAAGCATGCTCTCTACCACTTTGAGCTATACTCCACCCCCCACTGTCCTTGTCTTTAAATGGTTATAATATTTTTACCTCCTTAAAACTATTGTAAAGATTAAATTAGTTTAACTAAAACACATCAAATGTGGTGCCTGGTATTTGTTGGCACTAGAAACATAATAGATAAATAAATAGATTTTTTGGGTAGAGGGGAGAGGTGTAAGATGGTATAGAAAAAATATCATGGGACTTTAATTGTCCTTATCACTGGAAACCTGGAATTTAGAACTAGTTTTTTGCTGTGTTTTTTTTTCAATTGAGTTATAGTCAGTTTACGATGTTGTGTCAATTTCTGCTGTACAACACAATTTTTCAGTCATACATGAATATACATATATTCATTTTCATACAGAACTAGCTTTGATTATGCTAACCAGCTGAATGACCTTGAGTCAACTTCTTACTGATTATAGACCTCTATTTCTTTCTCTGCAAAAAGACCTGATAACCTCAACTTTTGTACAGCTGTAGCGTTCTGTAATGCTATGAGGATTTTTCATCATTTCCAGTCTTTTTAAAATCAGTTTAACTTTACAGGCAATATTGAAAGGTTAGTTAGCAATTATTAAGGGATAGTAACCTGAGACTACCAAATGATATGTGATACCCATACCTTACCTTTTAAAACACGACTCTTAGAGGTTGAGGGAAACCCCCATTTTCCTAACTTTTCTTAATTTGTGTATACAGCATAGCATTGTGGTTAAATTAAGATCAGGACTAAAAACAGATTGCCTGAAAAAAAAAATTTTTTTTTTGGTGCCAAAACCTGGGACCAAAAAAAATTTATTATTATATGGTAAGCATCTTCTATGTTGTTCTGAAGTCTTATTTTATATCTTCTATTTGATCAAACCAGTATTCATAATCTTCATAGCCATTCTTCTATTTTTTAATTTTCCTTTTGGATCATTTCTAATATTGTATTATCATAGGTAATGCTACAATGTAATTATCATGCTGCAATGGACATCATTTATATATACTTTTTAAGTGTTTCCTTAGGATAAATATCCAAAAGGAGTATTTCTGAGTCAAAGGCTATGAATATCTTTAATGACCATTGATATCAATTGCCAAGTTGCTATCCAGAAAGATGTTAATATTTTACACTTTCACCAACAATGTATGAGTACTGTCTTTATCACAGTTTAGCCAGATAGGGGAGTTTTAACTTTTTTTATACTTCCCTAATGAATATAACAGATCTCATTGTTCTCATTTGCATTTTTTCTTATTAGCAAGGTTTAATATTTGTCCTAGTATTTATTTAGTATATCATATATTGTACAAATAGTCTTTATGCTCTTTATCCATTTATCTCTTGGTTACTTGATAATTCACTTGTTTATCTGAGCTCCTTCCATAATAAGGAAATTAACTTTAAAGTCCTATTTGATGCAAGTGTGTTTCTCAATCTAATTATACTTCCCTTTAGATATTTTATTTTTAGTTATATAGAGAGTTGATAGTTTTTAGTGCAGTTCAACTTGTTCATTTTTTACTTTGTAATTTCTTTCTCATTTCTAAATATAAAATACTATTTACTCCAGATTCTTTATCAGTACTACTTTCTCACATAGAGTTAGATAAATTTGGTAACTTCCTTTTTAATTCTGTACATCTGTATTTCCCTTTTTACATCATAACATTTTTATTTTTCTTTTACCATATTTTTATTATCTGGCAGTACTACTAAACCTCAATCTTCTTTCTTTAATTGATCCTCTTCAATTATATTTAATGGGTATCTTTAGAGTCTAAATTACATACTCTAGCAATACTCTAGCTTAAAAACCATACTCTAGCAATTGTGCCCCTTTCTTTCCAACATCATATTTTCCCTCTGCTAGACCTCTCTTGTCAGCTTGCAAACATGCCATTTATTATTTCTCCTATCTTAAAAAAAAAACAAAAAAACTCTTTCAGCCTACTATACTTTTCACCTCATTACCCTATTTCTTTCCCTCCCTTTAAAGCAAACACTGTTCAGAAGAACAGTCTGTATACACTTTCTCCACTTCCTCGCCTTCAGGTCACTGTTGAAGCCATGCTACTTAGGCTTTGCCACCAACCACTCCATTAAAGTTACCCTTCCATAGGTCAGTATCGACCCCCTACATGGCCAAATTGGTCCTTGTATGACTTAGCAGCAGATTTGGGTTTTTTAAATTATTTTATTCATTTACTTTTTTTTTTTGGTAGGGGGAAGTAACTAGGTTTATGTACTTTTAGAGGAGGTACTGGGGATTGAACCTAGGACCTCATGCATGCTAAACAAGCATTCTACCACTTGAGCCATACCCTACCCCCAGCAGCAGCTTTTCATACAGTTGCTCATTCTCTCCTTGAAGTACTTTCTTCACTTGGATTCCAAGAAACTGTGCTTCTTCATAACTCACTAACCACTCCCTACTCAGTCTCCCTTGCCACATTCCTTTACATGCCCTGAGTTATTAAAATTGGTGTGTCCAGGCGCTCAGTTCTTAAACCTTTTCTCTTTTCTATCTACACCTATGAGGACTCCCATTAATTTACATTTTCAACCCAGACCTCTGCTGAACTCATGATCATACATATTTTTAACTGCCTCCTTAACTCTATTTGGAAGCATTTAAAAGTCGTCTCGAATTTAAGATATCCAAAACTGAACTCTTGAATTTTCTTTTTGATCTGCCTCTGGCAGCTTGCCCCAGCCCAGTTAATGATAGCTCAGCCCTTCAGTAGTTTAGGCCAAAAACTTTGGCATCATCCTTGATTCTTCTTTTTCTCCAATTCCATACGTTGAAGACTACAGAAAAGCTTGTTGTCTCTACCTGCAAGATATACATCCAGGATCCATCCAGTTCTCAACACCTTTACTTACATTACTCAATTCCAAGCCAGCATCATCTCTGAAACATATTGTTATAGTAGTAACCTGCCTCTGTCCTTTTTCTGTGTGTGTGCTGGTTAAGATTATGACAGGATTAATTAAAAACATCTTAAATCCTTGGGAACTTTGAGGGCAGTCACAATTTACAAGTGATATTTTTCTTCCGTTATATGTGCTTTAAATATTTTTAAATGGTTGTAAAATCTCAGTGATGGCTAAAATAATTTCTTTCAATTAGGTTAAGGTAGATTTTATCTTTATTTACCAGTTTTAATGAACTCCATCATGTAAATAGCTTAACTGTTCATGAATTGTGTCTAAGAATAGGATACTGCTGTTAGACAACAAGAAATAAGATAAATGGGAGCAATGATGTTTTCAAGGAAACTGGAAAAGTTAAAAATCTAAAAGTTAAAAATCTTAAACATATAATTTGTTGTGACTGCCCAGCAAGAGGTGATCGTTTCTGTCTTCCTAAACTATTGGGTCTTGTTTTCATTGCAGAGGCCAGAACTTCCAACAAGATTCCTTTATTATAGCCTTCACTTAAGAAACAATTTCCTTTTGTCCACTTTTTGTCAGTGCTGCTGTATTAGCTATTTCTTTTTCCACTGGATTCTTTAACCCTTTTATGATAGAGATTCTTATATTCTCTTCTTTCAGTATAGAGTTAAATGTTCAAATAAATGGTGTATTACAATAATAATGGCATAAATGGTATAAATACCCTAAAATAAATATGGCATTACTGTTTTGGTCATCACATGGAAAAAGATTACTGCTGAGTTTCTGTTGGCAGAACGTGAGCTTATTTCTGTGTCACTGATTATGCATTTGCCCTAAACTACCCTTTTCATACATTTTTTTGAGGTTAAATGGAAGGTTAAAGGTAAAAATTATTCTACGTGTCTTAATGTTTACAAAACTATCTGTTAGGGGTTTAAGCATACTTATCCTATTACTGAAGTAAATTTACCATCGTCGGTCATATGAAAATTACAAAGGCCAGGATGACTGAAAATCAAGTGAGGTGGTATACTCACTAAGATACTGTGGCCAGAGAAAACAGTAGCAGTTGGAATTTAACAATGGCTAAAGATTTTAAGTAAAGAACAGACTAGCTAATGTTAGAATATTATACAGCTATTCATAATGATATTCAAAATATTTTTAATTTTCATTTGACATTCTTTTAAATATGTCAGAGCTTCTTAACTTAGCACTACTGACATTTTGGACTGGATAATTCTTTCTTGCCAGGGCTGTCCTGTGCATTGTGGGAGGTTTAGCGGCATCCTGGTCTCTAATCACAAGGTGCCAGTAGCATCCCACCCACCTAGATATGACAGCCAAAAATGTCTCCAGGTGTTGCCATATATCACCTAGTGGGCAGAAATGCCACTGGTTGAGAACCACTTTGTTAAGTGAAAAGGGAAGGAAAATATGTACGGGAGGGAATGAGCCTAGAAAACTACACTGTTCAGTATAAGAGCCACTTGTGACATGTGGTTATTGAAATGTATGTTAAATTAAGAATTAAGTTCCTCAGTCATACTAGTCACATTTCAAGTGCTCAGTGGCCATGCAAGCTTAATGGCTACCTTATTGGGGAGCACTGAAATAAGAGTGTTTACATCATTGCAGAAAGTTCTGTTGGAGTGATTCCCTACAGATACAGTCTGCTCGGCATCCCCATCTGAAAATGGCTTTGTTGCTTACTATTTGCTGCTTCTATGGGAGAAATTATAGGCTATAATGATATTTGGAAATTCATAAACATCTTGGGAATCTCAAGAATGTTCTGTATAAAATACTGTTGCTGATCAATCTGTCATAATTTTTTACTGCTTTAAAATTAATTTCTATACTAATATTTACAGAGAATTTCCCAAAATTGATGACAATTGCTGATACAGTACCTTTTGAGAATAATTTTCATAATCATATATTCTGCATATCAGCTCTTATGGTCCTTATTTTCTAAATTTATAAATGAAATGTGGATTACAAGTTATGCTTTTCCTGGTCCTAAAAGTTCTTAGGTTATTAGGATTTGAATACAGAGCCAAGAATTTCCAGTATGTTGCTTTCCTTTCTATTAACAATGTCATCAACTCTGCCAAAGCAGAGCTACCAAAAAAATCATGAAAACCAAAGTCACAGGAAAAATCTAAACATAGTAGACTTGTACTGGGCCAGTAATTCAAAACATAATTTCAGAATGTATTCAAATATATCATTGCTGAGAGCATTAATATTTTCAAGTAATAATATATCCATTTTAGGAAAGAATTATTCTCACCCATAAATAAAACCAAACATTCTGCTATGGAAAGTCTCCTTAACCTTTTATCATGTCACATTTCTGAGTAATATATTCATTTGCTGGGGCTTCTATTACAAAGAACCACAAACTGGGTGGCTTAAACAAAAGAAAATCATTGTGTCAATGGGGTTCTTCCGTCTGCAGGCTATGAGGGAGAATCTGTTGCATTTCTCCCTCCTAGCTTCCGTTGGTTTGCTGGCCATCTTTGTGTTCCTAGGCTTGTAAATGTGTCACCCTGATCTCTGCTGTCATCTTCCGGTGGCATTCTCCCTGCGTGCATGTCTCTCTCCAAATTTCCCATTTTTATAAGGATACAAGTCATTTTGGATTAGGGCCTACCCTAATTACCTCATTTTAACTAGATTACCTCTGTAAAAACCCTATCTCCAAATAAGGTCACCATATCTTTCTTGGAAGGACACAATTAAATCCATAATAATCTCTTTTATATATCCTGAGGAAAACTAATATGTGGCAAGGATAGCGTAAGGGATTAGATTAGAAAAGTAGGGAAAAAATCACTGGAGGCATGAAAGGGAGAGCAGAAACCTTGCTAAAAATCTTGATTATATTACTTGTATGCTTCCTGTGGAGAACGATAGATAAATTGCTATGAAACATTTTGTATTTAATAAAACTTACATATTTAAATAAATGAATACATTAACCTTGCATTACATCAATATCAAGAATAATTAATAAACAAATGTTTGGCATTTTAAAAAAAAGTATGATTACATATAGCACTGAATAAATTATATGCTACAGGTTCTGCTAATGGGACACTTTTCATCATCAAACTTTAATCTTTAGGGCTCCCAAAATTAGGAATGCACTATCACCAAAACTGTAAAGTGGATAAACTCACTTCCTTTCTTTGTTAAACATTTGAGAGACCGACAGGAACAATGAGCAGTAGGTATCCTTGAGTGTCAACTTAAAGAATATGGCAATAGAAGAGAATAAACTTACTGGTCTTTGCCTAAGAGGTATCATTATTGCCATGATCAGTTCTTCACTGCTTCGCGCCTGTGGTCTTTGTTTTCTATTGAGCACACCAGCCAATCTCACTATGGCTGAACAAACTTCTCAGTTGTTCATTTTATGTTTATTTGCATTGTATTTTTTTAATCATTAATTTTTATCAGCCCTAGTTTTTGTTTCTGATTTTCTGAAATATGGGGCCTCTCAATTTTCACTTTGTATACCTAGGTTAATTTTGCCAATAGAAATGACAATGGTTTTAAGGTGTTTAATGGATGATAAGTGTACAGGAAAAAGTATTCTCTAAAGATACACCTCTCGGTCCATATAAAAGATCCATGCAAGTGTATAAATCATAAACAACCTAAAAATATTAAATTTTTAAATAAAACTATTTGAGAAAAGTGGTCTGAAAGCTTTGTGTAAAGATATTCTGAAAGGATATCTGGTCTTTTCCTTGCCAAGTAAAAGTTTCAGATATGCAAATTGGAAATAAACTTTTTCCCCCTATACAAAGTTTATGCATTGTTACTATGATTAAATAATTTTTAGAAACTTCTAAATCCTATGTCTTGTGTTATTTTATGTGATAAATATGATATAAGTAATACTTTATTTCACATGATCTCCTCTAAGTTTAAGAAATAAAATGTATTGTCTAGGAGTAGGGAATTAAGAGGTACAAAATACTATGTATAAAATACATAAGCTCCAAGTTTACATTGTGCAACACAATGTAATGTAAATATAATCAATAGTTTATAATAACTATAAATGGAGTATAATCTTTATTTTAAAAATTGTGAATCGCTATGTTATACACCTGAAAATTATGTAATATTGTCCATCAACTACGGCTCAATAAAAAAACTAACAGGCACAAGTCATTTTTTTAAAGAAATAAAATGTACTGTCTTCCAGTAGCTCTGTACCCATTACCTTAAATGTTTGCTGGTGACAGATTCTTATAGTGCTTTAACTAAAATAGATCACCTAAAACTAAGATCAGTCAAACATAGGTGGTAAACCATTTTAAGAGTAATAGTTACAATAAAATGATATCTTGATTACCTTGAATGACCAAGAAATATAAAGGAAATGCTGAAAATTATATAACCTGTAACCTAAAAATGACACTGCCTATTTGCAATTTAAATATGTGATGAGAGGAGGAACTGTATGAGGAAAGAAAGCATTCAGTTTCTTCCTTTGAGGAATTCAGTTTTACTCCCCCACTTCAAAGTCGGGCAACACTGTCTCTTGTCCTCTTTTTCATACTTTCCTCAGCTTTTTGTCTAGTTTTACTCTTTTTCCCTTCATTCTCAATAAAGGTGAGGAGAAAATGGTATGGTCTCTGACATGTGCAGAGATACGATAATTTAAAAGCTTACAAATATAATCTATATTTTCCAAACCAACTGAGAAAAAGAGGAGGCTAGAGAGAGAAAGACCAAATAAAGAGGGCAGATGGTGGGGGGAACATATGGACAAAAGAAATTATGGTAGAAATGGGTTCAAATATATCTGTGAAGACAATAAATGTACATGATTACATTCTTCTGTTAAAAGATAGACTGTAACACTGGATAAAAAACCTATAAAGTTATAAAATGTGATTGAAAGATAAAAGATCTAAATAAATGGATAGCTGATATTAATGGATCAAAATTAGTTGATGAATACCAATTTTCCCCAAATAGATATATAAATTCAGTGGAATCCCAACATGATTTTGTTGTTTTGGGTTTCATGGAACTGGATAGACTTAATTATCTCTGGTTCATAGGAAAGAGCAAAAGCTTAGGAATCAATAATATAGCAGCAAAAACAGGGAAGGAAAAATTGCCCTATTACATATCAAAATTTATTATAATGTTGTAGTAATTGAGGCAATGTAGTGTTGGTGCATTGCTTGACAACAGACTTAATGAAACACAGTCAGGAATCCAGAAACTAACCCAGGCATATATGGAAATCTGATACAACAGAAGTAGTGTTCAAAATCAGTGGGAAAAATAATAAATGCTTGAGAGTGTGTGGAGAAAAGGGAACCCTCCTACACTGTTGGTGGGAATGTAGTTTGGTGCAGCCATTATGGAAAACAGTATGATAATTCTAAAACTAAAAATGGACTTACCACATGATCCAGCAATCCTACTCCTGGGCACATATCTGGGGGGACCTCTAATTCAAAGGGATACATGCATCCCTATGTTCATAGCACTATTTACAATAGCCAAGACATGGAGACAACCTAAATGTCTATTGACAGATGACTGGATAAAGAAGTTGTGAATAGTGTGTGCATGTGTGTGTATATATATGTGCACACACACATATGCACACAATGGAATACTACTCAGCCATAAAAAAGAATAAAATAATGCCATCTGTAGCAATACAGTTAGACCTGGAGATCATCATTCTAAGTGAAGCCATCCAGAAAGAGAAAGACAAATACTGTATGATACCACTTATATGTGGAATCTAAAAAACAAAAACAAATGAACATACTTACAAAACAGAAACAGACTCACAGACATAGAAAACAAACTAATGGTTACCAGTGGGGAGAAGGGATGGGAAGGGATAAATCAGAAGTTTGAGATTTGCAATACTAACCACTATATATAAAATAGATAAACAACAAGTTTCTACTGTATACCACAGGGAACTATATTCAATATCCTGTAGTAACCTATAATAAAAAAGAATATAAAAATGAATATGTGTATGTATATATATATGACTAAAACATGCTGTACACCAGAAATTGATACAACATTGTAAACTGACTATACTTCAATTTAAAAAAATCAATGAGAAAGGATGGATAATTAGTGTTGTGACAACTTGGTTATCTCTCAGAAAAAGAATGATGCTACAGCCTTACTTCACAGCAAACTCAAAAGTGAATAATCAGTGGATTACCTGCTCAGATGTGAAAACTGAAACAAACATAACATAACATAACATAACATAACATAACGTAACGTAACGTAACGTAACGTAACGTAACGTAACATAACATAACGTAACATAACATAACATTATACTGATGTTATCCCCATTTTGCTATTAAGAAATGCAAGACATGCTCTAACTTACCCAAGAAAGTAACATACTAACAGGCAGAGCTAAGTGGCGCTCTGACTCTAGAACCAGACCTTAACCAATGTGCTATACCACCTCCCTGTGTTACAATTTACACGTGTTACTTTTTACATTTTAAATCAGCTTTATTTGGTTAGAATTTACATACAGTAATTTCAATGAGTTTTGTCAAATATGTGTACTTCTGTATCACCACCCCTATCAAGATTCACTTCACATTCTCAACAATAGTAGTTGAAGTTTTACTACATTGGCCATCCCTGACAATAAATTTATCTTTACCAGTCTATGTGAAAAAAGACCTAAGTATTTTAAATATCCTTTTCAGGATATGGAATTTTTAAACTTCAGTTTAGAAATCCATATTGCTATTTTCCCAGTTCCTCAATAGCTTTGGGGCAGGGGAGGAGGGTGTGATGGGGAAATCCAGCACTAGAATTGTGGCCCAATGAAGGCTAAACATGCAGATAGTTTTGTAACATATTTAACAAAGTATGATAGTCAGAAGGTGTAAGAATTCTTTAAAATCAATAAGGAAATAATCTAAAAGAAAAATGTACAAATGAACAAGGCATCTCCTAGAAGAAAGCAATGGCAACTAGATGTGGGAAAAGATACACAAAACTCATTAGTTTTCAGGAAAATGTAAATTAAGACCACACTGAAATTCCATTTCACACCTTCTAGCCTGCAAAAATTAAGAAGTCTGAAAATACCAAGTGTTGGCAAGGATAGGTAGAGCAACAGGATCCTTTCATGTGATGCCAGTAAGAGAGTAAGATGCTGCAACTGCTTTGGAAAACAATTTGGCCCTAACTTATCATGTTAATCATTCACATACCCTACAACCCAGCAATTTCACAACTAGGTAGAATTTGACACATGCACCAGGAGATGTTTGCAAGGATATTTATTAGGGAAGTTCTCAAAGCAAAAATCTACCAAGAATACTAATCTACATGAACAAAATAATTAGTAAATAAATATTAGTATATTTACATAATGGAAGATCACACAGCAGTAAAACTGAATGAGATACCACTTAGCATCAGCATGGATGAATGTTAGGAAAATTAAAGTGTTCTTTGAAAAAAGCCAGATACAATTGCATTTAGTATGATACCATTTTAAAGTCTTCAGCATAGGTGAAACTCGACAGTATATAATTTTGAGATATACATATACAGCAAATGTATTTTTAAAGAGAGAATGATAAACACAAATTTTAGGATAAGGGTTAACTCTGAGAGAGTACACTGGCAGAAGAAAGGGCTTTGGGACAGTGGTGTTGGTGGTGTTCTACTTTGGAGTTAGATGACTGATTCATTTCATTATGCTTCAAAACTGTGAAGTATATGTCATATATTTCCTTCATGGCAACTATCATATTTTTTAAAAATGCTTAACACTTGCAGTGAGTCAGGACCAAGACATCTACATAACTAAAGGGATAAACTAAGACAACATGGAGCAGATACCAACAGAAAGAAGGTGCTGCCCATGTCCCAGCCCATATGCCCTTCTTGCTAGTGTAGAGGCCAGTTTTAATGCTAAGCCAGGCCCCAGATGGAGGGAGGGAAGGGGCTGCACCTGTCATAAAGAATATGTGAACAGAAGGCCAGAACCTCTGTGAAATCTCAGGGAAGGCTGTCTCTAGTCCATTTTTTCCCCCTGTCTAAGCTGGTATGAGTCCAATGAAGATGCTGAGTTTCTTATGTATTCAAAGGATTTTCAAGATTTCAGAAATAGGTACATAGATGGCCACTTAAGAGCTTTCTTTTTTCCCCCCCACTTATTTTCAGATGACAGTATTTTTCTTTTCTATCCATTTGATACATGGGATATTGCTATAAAAAGTAACTCAATGTCTAAAAAAATGTATAAATCAATGTGCCTTCATATAGCTACTTCCAGAATAAGACAGACCTAAGAAATAGTGCTGATGTTCAAATGTAGAATAATATTCTTAACAGCTTGTGCTTTTTATTTTTAATAATGTTGTCCATTTTGATAATTTAACTGGTCAAAAATTACATTGCTTGAAATCCTCTAATATTTACACAAGGATAATTTAGCACTTAGGTTACATGTTTCAGAGCAATTCCCCTCCATTACAAAGGAGCTGATATTAGTCTTAGAATCTGGGTTTGAACTTACCAATGGGAGGTAATGTCTAATATTAACATTTTATACTAATGTATAGCTCTGATTCTTTATACACCCTGAGCATAATTTATAGGAGAGGAGGAAAATGGAAGCTATTAAATAGAGTTGTGTGTGTTCCATGTGGTCAGCATTGCTGTGGGGATGATCTGGCTGAGACATCTGTCACCCACTGATGGCCAGGATTTATTTGGCCTGTTAGGCTGTCCCCTTGTTCCCTTGTCATTCCATGTGCTGTGCTCACTCGGTTAGAGGAGGACATTCAGAGACTTGCAGCACCTCAGGAACATGATTGGGAGACATTAGCTAGTACATATGCAGATCTGTCTGTGGAGATTTCTACTTTGAGAATGTAAACTAAATAAATTTACTACATTTAACTTTAAAAATTATCCATATTCTTGTACTACTCCAGCAGTCACCCAGAAATATTAATAGGATTGCCAACTAGTTTAAAAAAAAAAAAAGTGAGGATTGTTAGCCTATTTGACTGAGGAATCTTGGCAGATTTCATAAGAATGGTTCAGGAAGAAAGAAATTGGAAAATAAATCACCAATCAGCTTCTATATAAGAGAAAGAATACTGCCCAAAGCCTAAGCCTTTACTGGTGGGATAAGTGAAGTGGGTTATTATGGAACATTTCTCATTAAAGATGACTGGACATTCATGAGATAAAATAGAACTTTCAATGTTTACAAAAAAAGGTTTGGAAGCTGGGATAAACAAAAAAGCAAAAGCATTTTAGCCTACAAATAGGCTCTGAAATCAGTGACCATTTATTCCCTTTACTCCTTGCTGGATTCTTGATTTATTATTGTTTTGTCAGTCAGAGTCTTACATCTTGCTAACATTTAATCCCTCAAACTAATCTCAAAACTTCCTGATAAAGGGTCAAAATTTCCTAATCTTATTCACCCTTTAAAAAAGAGTCTTATATAATGGAGTACTTTAAAACTACAACTTTGAACCAGAAAAGCAATTCTGTAGCTTTCCAAATGCTGAAAATTAGTGCTACCATTTAATTTGAGAAATACAGTTGATAGTGATAACTTTCACCTCTTAAAAATCTTAATAAGATTATTTTCACTATAACTGAACACATGATAAACTGAGTATTTTCATAGAGATGATTTGGGCTCTTCATTTAAAATAAGAGCTCACAAAGCATTATATTGTTTTTTAAAGCTTTTAAAACATCTTCCGCAAACCCCTGGGATCCCCTGATCTGGGATGGGGCCTGGACATTCTTATTTTTTAAAGCTCCCCAAGAGGTTAGAATATGCAACAAGATTGGAAAACCATTACAGTAGAAGTTATGAGATAGAAAACCTGGTAGTGATTTTTTTGAGAAATAGTAATGTGAGAAAACTATCCCAGAATTGAGCTGCCAAATACTGTTACCATTTTAAAACAAGGAAATAAAAATTGTAGAATGTCCTTAGTTTGGTTTTCAGTGATTTGATGATTTTAAAACAAGGAAATCTGAATACCGAGAAAATACCTGAAATTTAGCAATAAGCAACATTAGCAGCCTATAAAGAAGTAATCTTTCCAGACAAAATTGATTGGTCTTTTTAGATTGAATTACAGAAGTATTAGAGGAAAGGAATGTAGTGGAAGGAATATCTGGATTTTATTATAACATTCTCTGTAGTGCTTCATGAAATTCAACTTGGAAATACATTTCATATTCCCAGCTAGCATGTGAACAAAGTCTAGAAAACAACAAAATATCACATTTGTCAGGTTGGCTGAATAGCAGATTTGCAGCAGTACACATCTATGCTGCCTTAGAAAGATCATTTGTAAAATTAGTATGGGGCTTTATTTTAGTTAAACTTATTAAAATCATTCAATGCATTTAAAAATTCCAACAGTATTAATATTATATATTAGAATGTTTAATATATCTTGGTTAAAAAACAGGTGGTGAAAATCTGGAGGGGGTGGGAAGATAAAGAAGTATTAGAGCAAATTTCATCTTTCACAGCAGAAAGACAGATGCTATTCAGAGTTGAAACGCTAGCCTTTCATAATCCTTTTCTTAAAATTAAAGGATTAGTTTAGGCCCTGACATCTCTAATGTTTAAGTACAATTTTATTTATTCCTTCAGTTTTATTTATGGTTCAGTTAAATTTAAGCAAAAGGTAATTTAGAGTTTATTTTAAATTCCATATATTTTAAGACTCCTTTTTTATATACTTTTTCTGTCAATCTTCTTTCTCTACTAATAATACAGGAAGATGTTTAGGTTATCAAACATTACACTGATTATTTCTGGTCAGTGGATCTGGGAGTGAGTTTTAGATTTCTACTTTGTTCTTTTTGGTAATGTTTCTGTAATAAATATGAACCATTTCTACTATAACATTTCATTTTGTAATTGAAGTAACATTGATTTATAATATTTTGTGTTTCTTGTGTACAACATTGTATTTCTACTTCTGTATACATGACAGCATGCTCCCACCAAACATTTAGTTTCCATCAGACACCATAGAGTTGGCCCCCTTTACCCATTTTGCCCCCCTCCCCCTCCCTTCTGGTAACCACTACAATGTTCTCTATACCTATGTATTTTTATTTAATTTGTCCATTTATTTTGTTTTGTTTTTTTATATTTGACATAAGTGAAATCATATGGTGTTTATCTGTCTGACTTATTTCACTTAGCCTAATGCCCTCAAAGTCCACCCATGTTGTCATAAATGGCAAGATTCCATCTTTTTTATGGCTCATAAACATTTATTCCTTATGTTGGCTATTATAAATAATGTGGCAATGAACAGAGGGGTGCATATATCTTTTTTAATTAATGTTTTCAGATTCTTTGGGTAAATACCCAGAAGTGGAATTGCTGGATCTTATGATAGTTCTATTCTTAATCTTGTGAGCAATCTCCATACTGTTTTCCACAGTCACTGCATCAGTTCCCACCAACAGTGCACAAGGATTCCTTTTCCCCACATCCTCACTACACTTACTTCTTGCGTTTCTGATAACAGCCATCCTAATGGGTGAGTTGATAACTCATTGTGGTTTTGCTTTGCATTTCCCTTAAACATTTATGCTTTAAACAAGTAAACAAGTTGCTTTATAAAATATTATTTAAATCAAAGACTAATTTTAATACAATTTTCCTCAGAAAAATAACTGCCTTTATTTTATAGTCTCAACTTGTAATGCCAGCCATAAATAAAATCTTTTAAGGGCTGGTCTTAGAATAACTACGGTGTGTACAAAACAAACTGAAATACTACTACATAGTATAACCTTATGATCTTAAGTTTTTTTTTGGAGGAGAGGCGGGTGATTGTCTCTTTTCTGGTGGTTCAGATGATTCTAAATTTGTCATGGAACCCAAGCATTTGCTTACTAAGTAGAATTCATTTTTCTTAAACAATCAAGTGAAAATGAGTTATTGTACAAAGCAAAATATATTGCCCTTGTATTTTATATTAGAAGAAAAACAAAATGGTAGCTTTTAAACTCAAATAAGCTAGAAAAGCACAACCATATACCAATATATAACTTAACAGAAATTGATGGTCTTTATTCTAACATTTATTTAAGGCTAATAAGTTCTCTAGATATACTGGGGAAAGAACTGAGTGCTTAGATTTTTAGTTAAATTTCATGTAAAATGCTATCAGCTGAACTTTAAGTTTTTTAGGATCTCATAATAAAGATGCCTCAACAAACGATAGATGACATTTATTTTTTCCAGCTACTGCCTTGTGGCAGTAACACAAAAATAGCATTCAATTCCTTTCACAGCCAGCTTTGAAATTCTTTTTATAAAATTATAGTAGCTTTTTGGATTCACTTTTATTTCAATTTTTGTGCATAAGGTAAAAATATATTTTTGTCAGATTATTTCTAATTTACAGAATTTAGTTTCATAAAATGCAAACCTGTATCATCATTATCCTTTTATTTGAGTCATTACAAGTGACATCACTACTTCTTAATAGTTGTATGACCTTACTTCATCCCTAAAAAATGGGGACAGTTCTGTTATTGATTAACTCATCAAGGTTACTGAGAGGCACAAATGGAAATGGCATTATTTTATTCTTTTTTATGGCTGAGTAGTATTGCATTTTGTAAATATACCACAACTTCTTTATCCAGTCGACTGTCGATGGTCATTCAGGTTACTTCCATGTCTTGGCTATTGTAAATAGTGCTGCTATGAACACTGGGGTTCATGTATCTTTTCAAATTAAAGTTCCTTCTGGATATGAGAGAGAGGCACAAATGGGATTTGCTATGTGAATGTTCTTTATACCTGTATGGCCTACTCAGAAACATATTATCAGTCCATGTACTTAAAACAGTCTGTTTGCATTTCAGCATAGCACTAATGAGTATTTCAGAGTTGCAACCCTTTCATTAACATGTTATTAGAATTATAAAGCAATAAAAAATGAGGAAAACCAGGCTTCTGAAATTTATTAGTTCTGTTTCATTTTTCATTTTATATCTTCATATTCTCTCAACACCAGCTCATAGACCTTAAGTAAGGTCACTTTAACAGTTTGACCCTGAGTCTAATAGATTACTAACCCTAACCCGTCTTACTTAGGTAAGACCTCAGCTCCCCACTTCCCTGTCTCTGGGTTCACTCAAGAGTAGGGATGCCAAACACATAGTCAGAGTCCCTACCTGCAGCCCTGCTATCTTCTTGCTCTTGCTGCGCTTGTGCCATTGATGCCACCTTCCTCTGTGCTTTATTATGCCAGCCAGTGCTCCCCAGCGATTCATCAGGCAGTATTGATTTGCCCCTGTCTTCTGAGTCTGCGCTCACTGCCACCAAGGCCACCTGGCGTTCCTTGCTGCTTTCAGATATCTGTTGCTGCATAACACACCACCCCCAAAACTTAGTGCCTTAAAAAAATGTATTATTTCTCTCAATTCTGTTCTACGTGAAAAAGAACATGGCTTTCCTTAATCTTTCTAATGTTAGGACCACATGGCAAGCTTCTTTTGTTTGTAATTATTTTAAAGCTGTTTCATACATTATAAGGTTTTTTGGTGCATTGCAATTTTCTTCCAGTACTAGTAGACCTAAAGCCTTAAATTTTGTGGTAGAATAACAAAATTTGCAGGTGTCATCTTTAAATATTTAACTGACAGTTTTTTCCTTGTATGCAAACCATACTTTTATCTCTCTTTCTCATAAATTGACTCAAGTTCTGGGTTGATTTGATTAAGTTGCCTCTATTTGGTCAATAAGAAAGTAAAACTGATTCTAAGTTAAGGGGAAAATACGTAATTTGCCAGTTTTTGGGTGATCATGACTCATATTAGCAAAAGCAAATAACTTTCAGCTTACTTAAAAGGTTGCTTTGATTGTTATAAAGAATAAATCTCTCAGGAAACAATCTTACTTAACAGATTTAAAATTTGGGTGGAAAAGAATATATTTTCTAGAAATGACTTTTCTGAGGGACAAGTATGGGCACATAATTTATTATGATACTATTTTTAGCAAACACTACTTGGAGGAGTGTTCCTTACATGAATCTAGTTTCTCTCTCTGTAGCTGATATGTGTGTGTATGTGTTTAAAAAATGATTGAAATTTGTTCAGCTTCTCTTTTGTGTCTCTTCCCTAAGGAAAGCTGTATAGTATTTAAAGTATAGTTCAGTATGTTGCTCTGGAAACTAAAAAAACAGCGAGGGAAATAAATAAAAGGTAAATCTTTGGCAATCAACCAAAAACATTCTACAAAAAGAAAAAAAACTTTAATGAAGCAAATACATTTTAAACAAGTTGAGAGGAGATGTTGTCCACAAAATCAGGATGAATCAGAAATGAGGAAAACCACCACCAATATATGGTCATTTTTAAACATGTTGACACTGAGTCTAATGCTACTGAAGGAGATTAGAATTCTGTTACTTCTTCTTTGACTTTATGGTTTAACAAATTATGATTGAAAGATACTATTGTATGTCAAATTGAGAGTTAAAATTGCTGATACATATATTTAAGTGATTATTACACTTAACCCACCAAGAAAAAAATGCTACCGCTGTCAGTTTTCTAATCCTACATGACCACTGCAATTTTTTAAGGCCATAAAGAAAATCATAGAGCCATCAAATTGAATATTTAGCACTTTGTCAATTTCTTTTGTTACTTGTTCACTTCCCAGCCTCAGCTTAGGCTATATTTGTATATTAGATTGTACATACAAAAGATTGAGTCCTGCCTTACTATGTAAAGGAAAAAGTTTATTTTTTATTTTATTCTTTCTGTAAATATTTATTGAGCACCTAATATGTTTCAGAGAGTATTCTAGGCCTTGTGGGTACAGAGCTAAACTTGGCACTGTTTTTGTCCTAACTGAACAACCAATATCTAGACTGCAGATGGAAAGACAGTGGAACATAATATTGTTGGACAATAATACTAGCTCATATTTATGGACTTGGTACCATGTACCTAGCATTGTTACACGACTTAACTCATTTAATGCTCAAAACAAGGTAGTCTGTATTATTATTGCATCTTACAGAAAAGCAAATAGGTGCAGAAAGGTTAATGACTTGCCCAAAGTCACACTGCTAATAGTGTCACATCATGTACAAGATGCTGTGAGAAGGGGGGGGGTCCTCTCCCAGAGGAGGCAAGGAAATCTTCTAAGAGAAAAATGGCCTTTCAGGTTTCTCTTTGAAGTTATCTTCCTTGAGAAGAGGCCCCAGTCAGAGGGAAAAAATATGCCAACACATAGAAACAAAATAACATGACTCTGTTGGGAAAAAGCAAGTAGTTCAGTATCGTTGGAGCACAGAGATGCGAAAGGTGAGATTAGAGAGGCCAGAAGACTTAGATCAGTTAGGTTTTGCATAGCCTGATGAGGAGTTATTTCGTTACAGAGATAGCGAAGAAAAATAGTTGAAAGATTTTAAGTACAGTTGACCCCTGAACAACATGGGTTTGAACTGCCTCGGTCCACTTATATGTGGATTTTTTTCAAAAGTAAGTACTACAGTATTGTAAGATCCACAGTTGGCTGAGTCTAGGGATACGAAATCGCACATACAGAGGAATCAGGTATCTGGAGGGCCAACTGCAAGTTACAGGAGGAATTTTTGATTGCACAGAGAGTTTGGTGCCCCTCACCCCTGCACTGTTCAAGGATCAACTATAATGATGTTAACAGGGGTCCTGAGGAAAGTGATGAGGGCAGACAGTCCCAGTGAAAAATAAGATGGGGTCAGAAATAAAGCTGAGGTGTTTGGGTTGTGGGAACAGACTCATCTAAGTGAGATTTAGGGGGAAGTTACGACAGAACTTGGTGACTGGATGTAAGGAGGAGAAAGGAATTTCATAATATGACATAGTAAATTTCAAAAGTAATGTTTAATCAAACTGCTATAGGAAAAGAAATACCCTAATTCCTTAAATTTTTGAGGAAACCTCCCAGTTTTCCTTGCCATGTGTATGCACTGGGGTTGAGTTAAATACAACTGAAGCAAGACTGTTTGATTTACCTAGTCCTTTCTCCACACATTAAAAATTAAAAATAAAACACAAAACAACTGTGAGATCAATGGCCAGTAGAAGAGGCTATCTTTTGGCACTCTATGGAGTTATCATGGATTGGATTAATCTCCATGGCTGTCTTGTTTTAAACAAATACAAGGAAGACAGAATTGGTCATTTAAAAAAAATGAAACTTTGCTTTTTGAATTGATTACAGTTATTATGGGTCGTACTTTATCTTATTGTGTTTCTGTTAAAAAATAAAGCATTTTGTTTAGAATAGAGTTTTCATTTAGTCTTAGGGTGACTTCCCATTTTAAATATGGTAGTTAGGGAAGGCCTCAGTGAGAAGTAGACATTTGGACAAAGACTTGAAGGAGGTGAGGGCATTAGCCACACAGAAACTGGGAAAGTGCCTCCCAGGAAGGGAGTTAACCAAGTGCAAGCCTCAAGGTGGGGCTCTGCTCAGCACCGGGAGGTCAGTGGGGCTGGGGCAGAGCAATAGTATGGCTAGACATGTACGCCATTGTGAAGGACATTGGAGTTTACTCTGAGTGAGGTGAGTTTTAAGCAGAAGAGTGACATTATCAGATTTTATTTTAAAAGATTTCTCTACCTTGGAGAACAGACTAAATGGGCAAGGATGGAAGCTTGGAGACCAATCAGTAGGCCATTTTAATAAACCAGTGAGAGATGGGTGGTGCCTTGGACCAGGTTGGTAATAGTTGTCAGATTCCAGATTTATTTTAAAGATACAATGCAGAGGATTGTTTGACAGATTGACTGTGGATATTCAAAGTGATGAAACTGGATGAGTTCACCTAGGGAGTGAGCATATCTAGAGAAGAGAAGAAAATTGACAAGTTCTTTCTAAAATGTATATGAAAGTGGAAAGGACCAAGAATAGCCAAGACAATCTTGAAATATAAAGAGCAAAGAATAGAAGAACTAAGTAGAATGACATATTTGATCAGATATTGATAGTAGGATGAGTTAATCAGGTATCAAGATTTATTATTAAGGTACAGCAATTAAGACAATGTGATATTGAAGCAAGGATAGACAACTAGGCCAATGAAAGAGCATAGGGTCTAGAAAGAGTCCCATACATCTAAGGTACTTGTTTTATGACAAAGGTAGTACTACAGAGCAGTGAGTAAAGGTTGTTATCTATAATAGTGGTCCCATGTCAACTGGATTTCCACATATCCTTATAATCATAGCCCCCAATACAGACCATCACAAAAAATCAATTCCAGTCTGGTTGCAGGCAAAAAGTAAAACAATCAGGTTTATAGAAGATAATAATAGCAAAATAGCTCTATGACTTTGAAATAAGGAAAACCAATCTTAAACAGGGCACAGAAAGGATTAGTCATAAAGGAGTCGTGTAATAATGATAAATTGAAATAGACTAAAATTAAATACTTCTCTTCATCACCACTGAAAGTGAAAAAAGAAGACAGTGGGAGAAAACTGTAACATATGAAAGTGACAAATGGCTCATATTCAGAATATATAAAGAAAAATGGACAAAGGATTTTACACCAAAGAGAGGGAGGGGGGGACACATGCAAATAGCCAAGAAACCTAGGGAAAGGTACTCTCACTTCTCTTTCTGGAGTGGTGGCAACATTATGTGATGCTGGACCACATTTCTATCCCTTTTATATATCTTTGGGAAAAAAACTAGCGCTTCCTGGATCTTTATTTGTACTGCTAAATCTTTAAAATTGAATAGGAATTAAGATTGTTCAAATTTAATCTAAAGTTTCAATGGCTATATGTTTAAGGAAAATAAAAACAAATTCTTGAACATGAGATTACTGTTTTGAGAAAATCTCTCCTACCATAAGCACCCATAAGCATAAATAATATTTGGTCCCCTCATGTATAACCTCTTAATTAAGAAGTGGATATTTCAGCCTTGCTGCTAAAATTTGTGTGTATAGAGGGTGAGGTCAGAAAAATGCCAACAAGAACACTAACATATCTTGAAAGAAATACGATTACTGGGGAAGAAGAATACACACAAAATGCAAATTTTCTTTTAATGTTTCAAATTTTATTTTGCTTTTTTAAAAAATGTAACCTAAAGGTAGAGGCTGCCCTAAGTGGTAGTTACTGATTTTCATAGAAAAAAGGTTTTCATGAGATGGCACTGGGATCCAAGGTAACCAGCATGTGTTTAACAGGGACTGGAAGTGATAAGGATAGCAAAGCATCTGTGTTTAGAATGCTCCAATGAGCAATCAGCACTCTCCTGAGATGACCCTTTCCTGTTGCTAGGCACTCATTTCTGTTTCTAGAGTGGGTGGCAACATTATGTAATGCCAAACCACATTTCCAGCCTCTTTATCTTTGGGGAAAGAATTAGAGCTTCCTAATGTCTTATTTTATACCATTAAATTTTTAGGATTGGATAGAAATTGACATTGTTCAAATTTGTCTTAAAATTTGAATGGCTAGACATTTCAAGGAAAAAAACATCTACACCTGAATTTAAGATTACAATTTTAAGAACAGCTCTTTTACCATAAGTATCAAAGAGTGTTAGGAACCCTCATGTATAACCAGTAGTTTAAGTGATTTACTTACATAATTCACATCAGATACAGGGAACTCCCATATTTCAGCTTATGTCCTCTTGCCCCAGAGGTGCCTGATTAAGAGACTGAATTCCTTTCTTCTTATAGATTGTTCTGATTGACCTTTTTAGAACAAAGCCTCTGAAAATTTAAAGAGCAATTTAGAGTTTTCATTTTCAGCAGACAGGTGGACAAAAATGTAACTGTGATGGACCCTCCCACTGAAAAAATGGAAAAAAAGCTAGATAAAATATTTATTTAATAACATTTAAAAATATACCAGTGATGAAGGTGATTAAGACCATGAGTATTCCTATAAATAAAATGAAAATAAAACACTGGGTGGCAACATAATCAATCAAAAATTTTACAACTATTTAATATTAGTGAAGAAAATATTGTTATATATAATGGCTGGGAATTGGAAATGTTTGATAGTGATCTCATCTAACAATCAAAATAAATGCCTCAGTGTTTTTTTTTTTTTAAATGTATCGCTGAGCTGACTAGCAAGTACAGTTTGCTCAGAGGCCAAAAGCCCAACAAGGTAAAGGGAGCATTAAGACTAATTTCACCTAAGGGCATCTCCTCAAACCCAATGACCTTGAGTTCTCAGTTTTTCTGTTGGGACAAGAAACAACACCAAGGGTCAATCCAACATAGGAAGTCTAATAACATAAAGCTAGAAACCAGAGAACTAAAGAATTAGGTCTCATTTATTCCATAAAAGGCAAAAAAAAAAAGGGAGAGAGAATGAGAGATTAAGATAGAACAGGTAGGACAAATAGAGTAAGATGTTAGATTTAACCCTAAATATACCAGAATTACAATAAACATAAATGGGACAGGAGGGTATATAGCTCAGTGGTAGAGCGTGTGCTTAGCATGCACAAGGGCCTGGGTTCAATCCCCAGCACCTCCATTTAAAAAAAAAGAAAAAGAAAGAAAAAAAGAAAAATTTTAAAAAAAAGAAAAGAAATGTGGAAACAGTTCTAGTTAAGATGAATTTTAGACAAAACAAAACAAATCTAGAGATATACTTACAAGAAGATGTATTTAAGCAAAAACCAACTGAACTACAAGAAGAAATGGATGAATTGACAGTTACAGTAGAAAGTATTTAATATAAAATATTTTTAATATTTTTGTCTTTAGTTGTCATTGTTTCTCTTTCACATTTTTCTCTAGGAGTGTGGTAGCTAATCCAGTTGTTAGATAATCCAGTTTTCTACATAATTACAATCTTTTATATTAAAGAAATTTAACCTTTTGAGAAGTAAATAATTTAATGAAAATATTTCTAAAATTCATTTCATTCTTTCCTACCTTCTTTGTATTTCACTGCTTTTTATGGAAGTGTTAGTGCTGCAGAAAATTTGAAAGAGTATAATGAACACCCATTTACCTTTCACCTAGAATCACCTACTGTTAATATGTCACAGTTGATTTCTCCCTATCTCTCTCTACATATATATCACATATATATATAGTATATTCTGCAATAGCTACAGTTTTTTGTTACTCTTGGTTTTACCAAATGTTTTATGTGTCAGTCACTTTAACAAATGGTACTATAACAATTAGACGTCCCTGTGCAAACAAACAAACAAAAAAAGGAGCTAAAGAAAGACCTTACACCTTTCACCAAAATAACCTCAAAAAGGATCACAGAGCTAAATGTCAAATGCACAACTTCAAAAGAATATATAGATCGTAGAAAATCTAGGTGACCTTGGGCTTGGTAATGAATCTTTAGGTTTAATGCCAAAAGCATGGTCCATGAAATAAAAAAAAATAAAATTGGTAAGTCAGACTAAAAATCTTCTACTCTGTGAAGGATGCTGTTAAAAAAATTAAAAGACGAACCACAAAGTAAGAGAAGATATATGCAAGGAGCACTTAAAATTCAACAGTAAGAAAACAACCCAAATAAAAAAAGGGCCAAAGAACTGAACAGATACCTCCCCCAAAAGAAGATATACATTGGCAAATGCACGTATGAAAAGATGCACTGCATCCATATGTGATCGTTAGGGAAATGCAAATCAAAACAACAGTGCGATACTACTACACACCTTTTAGAATAGCTAAAATCATAAAACTTGACAGTATCAGTTGCTGGCAAGGATGCAAAACAACAAGAAATCTCATTCATTGCTGGTGGGAATGCAAATGATACAGCCACTTTGGAAGGCAATTTGGCTAGTACAAAACTGAACTTAGTCTTACTGTAGGATCTAGCAATCATGCTTCTACATATTTATCCAACATAATTGAAAACTTAATTCCACACCAAAACCTAGATGCAAATGTTCATGGGCAAAAATTTACAATAGACCAAGTGCTATAAGCAACCAAGATGTCCTTTACTAGATGAATGGATAAACATACTGGCACATCCATATAAACGCTATACAATGATTAAAAGGACGATAAGGCCACAGAAACACATGGATGAATCTTAAATGCATATTACTAAATGAAAGAGGCAAGTCTGAAAAAACTAAATACTGTATGATTCCATCTGCATGACATTCTGGAAAAGGCAGAAGTATACAGATTTTAAACAGCAATGGTTGTGGGGCATTAAACAAGTAAATCACGGGTTTCTATAAAGCAGTAAAACTATCCTACATGATATTATAAAGGTAGATACATGACAGTATGCATCTGTCAAAACCCCACACAACGCAACAGCAAAGAGTGAACCTTAACATATGCAAAATTATTTAGGAGGTTGAAGGATACAAGATGGGATGTGACAGAAGTATCCATATTGCAAATGTATTAAACAACTTTGCTGAAGGGAGTAAAAGGAAAAGGTGCTGATTTAAGTAGCTTTGGGAATTGTTGGGGGCTATAAGGCTAAAGTTAAAAAGAACTGTATATAGCACTGTACCCTTCTTGATAAAGTTGTATCACATGAAGGTATAGGTTAACAATTCTGAAACCACTATACATATATACTGGAAATGAAATTAAGTAAGCTCCTCACTGTTGGAATGGGCAGTTAGAGATAAACAAGGGGAGGAAGCTAAGTGATCCATGTGGAGAAGAGGAAAGATGAGAGAGGGAGGCATTCCAAGCAAGAAGCACACACTCCAAGACTGAAGTAGGAATACAAGAGGCATATTGGGGGGCCCATGTTAGAACGGATATTTTATATAAGACCGTGGTTTTCAAATTATGTTCCAGTGAGCCCCGACAGGGGCTGGTTGGCAAGAAGGTGAGGAGGCCAGCAGTGTTGAAAGAAGGCAGTGCAGCAGGTATATTAGGACGACTGATCTGACAGTGGAGCTGGAGACATGTATTAGGAAACTATTCAGTAAGTCAGCTGAGATGGCATGAACCTAAATGTAGCATCAGCAACTTTATTTTGAAAAGGAAACTTTCTCCAAATTTTCACCAAGGAAAAAACCAACAGGACTGGGTTACAGATTGGATGGATGTTGTGGCAAGGCAAGGAAGAGTCAGAGATTCATTCAGTGATAGTAATGGGTAAAGGGGGTCGAAAGTCACAAACTTCTAGTTATGAAATAAGTAAGTCACAGGGGTGTAATGCACAGCATGGTGACTATAGTTATATAATACTGTATTGCATAGTTAAAAATTGCTGAGAGTAGGTCTTAAAAGTTCTCACAGGAAATTTTATAACTATATGGTGAAGGATGTTAACTAGGCTTACTATGACTATTTTGCAGTATATACAAATATCAAATCATGTTATACATCTGAAACTAATATTGTGCTGTATATCTGTTATGCATCAATTTAAAATATAAAAAAGGGAAAGAATTAAGCATTTTTAAAAGGAAAGACAAGAAATACTGTCTTGCTGCTATGCATGTACATACCAAGTGAACTGAACCACTCCAGACTGGCAACATAACAGGACTTCTACATGGCAACTTAGCACAAAATGTCTTGTAAGGTCTTCATTTTTGCAAAGGTAATCATAATTATAATTTACAAATAAAACAAGTATTCTAAAACATTAAAAAAAAAGAATCTTATGTTGAATTTAAATCCAGTGGTACTAGACTGTATGGGAATATGGAAGATATTACGTTGATTGTGTCCAAATTCTAAAAGGAAATACAAAATGGGTTGAAATGATTAACGTGAATATGTAAACTGTAACTGAGATGGCTAACTGGGGGGTTATACCTTATGTCAGCAGGGAGGATGAACACACAGCAGACCCAGGAGTTGTGTTCTTGTTTACTCTTCAGCTCCTAAGGTCACTTGCTTTCTTAGAAATCACTAAGCTGGAAAGCCTCTGTGCCTTGTGGGGTACCTGTGTTAAATGGAAAAGCCCTAGGCTCTGTGGCACAGCTAAAATTCTCACGTCCAGAGTCTGAGGATGGGCTTGTCGTGAAGTAGCATTCATTCACAGGGTAGTACGGTTAGGTAAGGCAGAGAGTATTAATGATGTGGCTTCCAGTTGGAGTGGATAAAATCCCCAGCAGGAGAAGACTTGATATCCTCTGACTTGGTGGCATCAGCCCCAAACCCAGGGTTCAGCTTTGTGAAGGACAGGAAAGTCACCAGGAATTTACAGCCCATCCCACTCTCCAATGAAATAAACTACAGATGAACAGAAAGATAGATATAAATATCCACTTGCTTTCAGCATAAGAAAGGCTTACCTAATAAAAATGCATACACTTACTTAACATAAAGGCTCACAAATATACAACATACTCATATTAGCAAAATTCATAAACAGATCAATGTTAGTTAAGATATAAAATAGACAGAGGCCTAGCATCAACAATACTCCAGTAGCAATGAGTACACCTAGCACCCATATCTTGATTTCAAATACACTCTCCAATAAAAGAAACCAGGACTCCTTGGAGAAATAGCTGCTCCTAGGAATGGAACAAGAATTATCAGGATGAGCCTGGACCACCTCTTAATGCCACAAAATAAACAAAGTGCTCGAAATAGATAAAAACAATGATGGGGGTATATCAAAGCGACATGAGCCAACTGAAAGAGATCCCAGTGACCAAATCAGACAATTTGAACAACAAAATAAAGTAGTATTGTGTTAGAACACTAAATGTATAATAAATATCCATGAGTCATACTGAGATAACATACTCATGATAAATCAATGAGTGGAAGAGCATAGAAAAATCTCTCCCATGCAAAAGAATTCCAAATAATTTATGTAGATGCTCTGCCCTCATGGAAGGAGCATAATCTACCACTGCTTAAGTATAGGCTGTAAATAGTCATTTCCTTCTAAAAAGTATGTTGTGGGAAGCAAGGCAGTGTTTTTTTTTTTTGGAGGGGGGTTGTTTAGTAACTTAATCTTGTAACTTCTACTGCAGCCAAGTGATCAAAGTCAACATCATCAGTGGTAAGTCCTACTGATGGTATGTGCCCTTGATACGTCATGAAAATGGTGCATCATCTTTGTGATGTTCCTGCCCAAAACACTTACCCTAGTCTAACACTGACAAAAACATCAGATCAACTGAGGGATGTTATAAAAAATACTTGGCCAGCAATCTTCAGGACTGTCAAGTCATCAGAAAAAAGAAAGGGCTGAGAAACCTTCTGAGGAGCCTGGGGAGACGATGATTAAATGTAATGTCATAAATGGAGTGGGAACCCAGATGGTACTCTAGAATGGATATATATAAGCACTAAGCAAATCTGAATAAAGTATGGACTTTAATTAATATTAATGTATTGTTAATGGTTCATTAATTGTTCAAATGTACCATACTAATGTATGATTTTCATAAAAGGGGAAAATGGGTGTGTGGTATATGGGAACTGTCTATACTATTGTCGTAATTTTTTGTAAATCTAAATCTATACTAAAATTAAAATTTTATTTTAAAAAAGTAAATTGAAAACATTATGACATTTTAGTCCTAAACAAGGACATTCTTTTTTATACCCACAAGATTAACATCACCCCAAAAATTAATAATAAGATATTAACACCTAAAGTACAGTTCGTATTCAAATTGCCCAAGTTGCTCTAATAATACTCTATGTAGCTGCATTGTTGTTTTTACAAAAATAACAACCAGAACAAAACTAACCCAGAATTCAGTCACGGATTACATATTTCACTTAACTGTCATTTTTTTCTTTGTCTCCTTAACATATAACAGGCCCCTTGTTATGAGAAACTTTAAAACCCTTTCTTTTCAATGGATATATCAACTGTCCTTTGTTTAATCACTTTTGTATTTTTTTAGGGAGGAAAAAGCCACAAAGTCAGAATTGGTAGATTCTGTACCATTTCTCAAGAGTGGGAGTGGGCTCATCCAAAACTGCCTTTCTGAAACAATGATATTTCCTAAGAGCCAGAGGGCTTGGTGGTGCCAAAAAGCCAGCATACTGATTTCCTGCCATAGTTACTGATGTCAGAATTAAGTTAGGTGGTGGAATAGTTCTTGTAGCCCATGTTTGCTTTCTTTTTCTGTTGCTGAGTTGCCCAAGATAATATAAAGTTTCCTCGTCTTATGATTTTCTTGTGCAAAAGAAAGTACATTCTCTAATCAGCTGACCACCTCCAGAGAACTTAGAGAATATTTTTAAATGCTTTTACAATGTTTAATTTTTATGTTTTAGTTGTTATTTTTGTAATTTAATTTCTGTTAGGGATTGTTTGCTATACAAAATAAGGAGACCAAACTGTCTTTCAACCTCATTATTCAAAGAGTAACATGTAGGGTGCCTAGGAAAAGAGGGAGGGTTTTCAACATAAAGAGGGAGATAGTTCTAGCTCTGGGGAGTGGCATGAGAAAAAAAGTACTGAGTTGGAAATAATGAAGGTATTAGAAAGATGTGAACAAATGAAGGAAGTGCTTTAAGAAATATGAAGGTTGGGGGAAGGGTATAGCTCAAGTGGTAGAGAACATGCTTGGCATGCATGAGGTCCTGAATTCAATCCCCAGTACGCCCTCTAAAAATAAATAAACCTAATTACCCTGCCCCCCCAAAAAAGAAATACGATAGACTGTTTTGATTTCCAAGTCATCACAAATTTAGTTTTAATTAAAAAGCAATGGTGAGTTCACTGTTGTATCCTTACTGCTAGAATACACAGTGCTTGGCATGAAGTATGCCATCTGATACCTGTTTTTGTGTAATGGAGAGGGATTAACAGATTATTTGAAAGCAAAATTCACTTTAGATTGGTTGGAGCCCAGTAAAGAGTTGCCATGACCGTTTGTGAGGTGACCAGACGACTGTAGTATGGACTGCACAGTGGATATGAATGTCCGATGCAAGGACTCAGCAGCAATTTTAGATCCGAGTTCAAATCAGGGAAGTTCACTTCCTGGTCAGGATAGAATCTATGTTTATGTCTTTACTTACTCATCTCCTTTTTATTTGTCTAGAGGCCTGTATTTTAAGAAGAGGAAGTTTTCTCAACATTTTCAGAAGTGGTTTGTGTGTGATTTTTCTTCACCAGAAGCTTTTTTCGAAACTTAGATTACAACTGAACTCTTACCTGTCGACGGAGCTAATGCTGAATTTGGGTTTTAACAGATCCTATGCTTAGGGGCCAAATAAAGGAAACAGTTCCTCTGAGTCCAGAGTTACATAGGAGTCAGGGGTTGGTCAGATGATATGAGTAATTCTTAACTCCACCAAGTATAGCCACCTAACCAGTTTGATAGGAACTAGAGAGCATGTGAGTGGTGATTAAACATGTAAATATTCCTCAATGTAGACTTTGTACCCAATCAAAAAAATGGGTCTCATGTGTCTTTTTACATATGGCAATGGTAGATTGGTGGGTCACAATTACCTAGCTAACTTCTGAATGTTGACTTCATTCAGGTACTAATATTGGAGATGTTGGCTGTGAGTTATACATTGTATGAATTACCAAGTTTTTGGTATGGAGCAAAGAGCACAGGCCTTGAAATTAGAAGTTCTGTGTTTATTTTGTATGGGCTTCAACACTTATGGGTGCCAAATTCATAAGATCCGTAGTCTCTCTGAGCCTTATCTATTATCTGTAGAAATAGAACAATGATACCTACCCCCCACCATGAATTTCTTACTAGTGATAATCAGAATGGAAAAATTATACCTGGTAAACTGGGGAATGCTCTAGATTGTGGGGACCATCATCTTCTTTTAGCCACAAACGCCATTCTGCGGAATTCTGCCCACAGGATGTCTAGTTCCTTGAGGGCTTCAGGAGTTTGTGGTTCTATAGTTTATTCTGTATTGAGTTCAGCATTATTTTTTTAAACATTTTTCTTTGGTCTAGGTCTACCACATAGTAGACCCTCGTAGTGAGGGGTGAGGTGGTAGCTAGAGGAGACAGTGAGAGGATGATGAAATACCAGCCTGATTTACTGCAGATTGATTTCTTTCCCTTAGTTTTATCTTTAGCTTTCTTTTTAGAGAAGAAATTAGAAGCTCTGGAGTAAAATTAGAAGTTTAGCTCTAACAGCATAAAAATTCCAAGCCTCGTAGCTTTTGATGACTATAATTAAAACATGTATAAAGTCTTTCAAAGGAATTTTTACTGTCATTTTCTCTCCTTGGCAGTTTTAAACTTGTATCACTGGTTATAGAATTCAGGATTTGGGTTTTTCTCATGGGTTTGCTTTTTCTTCCTGTATGTAATTTTCATATTTTTCTTTAAGGCCACTTGTTTTGCTAAATGGGGATTCTCTACTAGCAGAGATTCTTGGCAGCAAATTTCTTTTCCTTGAAACTTGTATGAGACAAAAGTTACTTACTATTTTGCAGTGATCATGTATGAACTTTTGCTACATGATGGCTCCTTAAACAGTTGCATAATGATTCATTTAGAAAGAATATACACAGATACATGGGTTTTCACTGGACCTTGCACCAGCTGTAATTATTAGGTCTTAAACAGGCACAAATTCATTCTTTTCAAAAATCTATTAAGTTTTGCCACTTTACTCTATATTACTTTCTTTTTCCTCATGATCTCTTACATTTTCGTGTCTAAGTAACTCTAGAGTTTGGCAAAAGTCAAGATAACCTATAATCATTCTCTCATTACTTTTTAAAATACAATTAGAGTTTAGCATATGAAGAGCATATTGCTTAATCATAATCAGTTTTAATACAAAACAAAGTAAGCCTAATATTGTCATACCTTAGCTTGTTGAAGGTGCAGAATTCAAAAATTCAAATTCTTGGCTCCCACTTCCAAAGATTCTCATTCCCAACTAATTCTTATATATAGACAGATTTGGGAGCTCCTGAACCATTTATAAAGGATGCCTTTCAAATAGTTCAAAGGCTTAGAATTCCTCAGAGGATTCTACAGTCAATGAAATTAAGTTCTCTAAGGACAACTTAATTGCATTTGTCTCATTTATTTGTATTTATCTTTTATTTATTGAGGTTCCTAAGGAAGATTTCCACTGGTGGAAAAAATACTGCTTTGAAAAAAGTCAGAAAGCTACTGTTATAAAATATACTATTTTTAGCATTCCCTAATATTTAAGATCCTAATTTCATTTTAAAAATTCATCAGAGTCTGTGTTAATATTAGAGACTTAATCTTCAAACAGAATTGAATATGATAAAAGGCAATTGCCCTCTTTTTCTTTATCTTGCATGAAGCCTTTTTTAAACTTGGTTGCCATAACAGCCTGCCTTCTTGATTTCAAAAAATTCTGTGAATTCCCTCTACATACAGTATTTCATTGTCCTCCTGATAGAAACATACTAAAATTTCCCTTGACTGAAACACATATAGGCAGTAGTGTGCTGGTAGTGCTTAACAACTGGGGCAAAGGGACTCATTCATATCATTTGCTAATTTCCGTGATGTAAATCCTGCCTCCAATAATAGTCTATTTCAAGCTACCAATATGATGTCATTGAGTGTGGAGCTGGGAAGAGACACACAAAGCTCACTTAGTACTTCCACCATACAAATAGAATAGATATAAATAAACTCAGGAACATAGCAAAATGTAGTAAAATAATTAGGAAATAATGAGTTTGAGAATTTACTGTTTTTGTTATTTATATATTTATATTTTAATATAATTTATATATTTAAATTAGTTTACTAGAAGATATCCAAGAAACTTTTTCCATGCATATCTCTGGGGAAATGGATTGTTTCAAAATGAGAGAAGACTTTTACTTTGCATTTTCTGCTTTATTTCATTTTTTAGATTAATTACCTTTGTTAAACCTTATAAGCAACAACAACAAAAACAGTATTTAAAAAGAAGCTCCTGAGGTGATTTTGATGTGTGGCTAAGTTGGGGGACCACCAGTGGTTCCCAGTCACAGCTACCTAAGTTTAAAAATGCCTTTCTTGTTTCCCTGGCAGTGATGAGCTGAATTCTGTGCTTCACTGCAGTGACTACTACCTTTTAACTATTTATTTTTGCTCTGTGTTCTTTCAAATTATTTAAGAAGTTATTTGCCAAGTGTATATGTTAAAATCTAAAGAAAAGAGGATTAAGACTAGGGAAAAAAGCAAAATAGATAATAAAAGTCTGGTTAACACAAATACCATACAGATAGGCCAATCTTAAGTCCCATCATAGTTGATACAGTTGAACAACAGATTTTGCCTATGAGTTTCCAGGCAGTCAGTGGAGGGAAAAAAGGAATAATAAAATTCTTATCAGATAGAAAGAAGAGCATTATTTTCTCAAAGAAGGCTAAGTACTGCATTGTACTGAATTCCAAAGTAAATCTTACACATGAAATTTCATGTATAGGGACAGACAGTGGCCTTAACACTATTCTTCTAGTATTTATAGCCATGAGTTTCATATGGCAGTTTCTTATAATGTACTTTAAGAAAAAACAAGAATGTAATATTAAAAAGCAACTCGGTTAAAGTGATTTTCCCCCGAAGGAGATAGGTATAATAGTTTAGGAACATAACCTACCTGGTGGTCAAGCTTGACCCCAATTTACAATGACACCACCTAGAGGAATAAAGGTTTGGAACAAGGATGGCAAAAAATGGCCAGTAAGCTCACTCAGCTTTTATCCTTTGTTGTGAGCTTATGTTGGTGCTGTGCTGACAAAGACTCTGAGACCAAGGTCAGCAGAAAAGAGTACAGTGAATGACTAGCCATCTCTCTCTTGGTCACAGGAACGGGGAGTAGCAGAGAGACCTCTGCATGTTTTCCATTCTTAGTCCAGGCTGTTTTATGTACATTGCACTGGTCTCGGTTTTTGGTGTAAACTGGGCTGCAGACAGATGCAGTTTATTTATACTCTTGGATGAGGGCCTGGAGTATTGTATCTGGGAACATGATTCTGAAAGCAATGGAATAAGAAAAATTTGCCAAGTGAGCAATGCCAGGTGCCAATGAGTGTAGTCACATTACATGTTAGTATTATGTAGTTTATTATCAGCAATAAGCTATAGTATGCTTACTTTTAACAAACTACAATGTAAATTCTTTTCTATTGTGAGAGGCAGAATTTGTAATCTAAAGATAATTTTAAAATAGTTCTGAAATTAAATGTCATCATTAATATTTCAGGATGTTTTTCTCTTTTAGTAGTGATATATACACTCCATGATTATTCTAATCCACATATTTATCTTAGAAACACAGTTCATCTGTTAGAAAAAATGCCTAGTGACTCTCCTTTATTCATTTCACCTTGTTTGACTTTTGATCTTACTAAAGAAAATAGTCCTTAAATGGGTATTTTATACATTCCTTGTAAGAAAATAAATTGATATTTCTTTTCTAAAGAGCAGTTTGGCAATATATATCAAAGATCTTCAAAATCTCAGCCTCTTTGACTGACTTATTCCACTTCTAGGATAATGTCATTAGGAAAAAACAGTGATTCTTAAGTGTGGATTTTCAAGTGAGAGTGCCTGGCTTTGAAATCTAGCCAATAAACTTTTAAGCTACATGACATTGAGTTAGTTTCTTAACTTCTGTAAGGCTCAGTCTTTGTATCTGTAAAATAGGTATGAAAACAGCACCTACCTCTAGGTGTTATTGTGAGAACTGAATGAAATGATATGCAGAAAGTGCTTAACATTCTGCCCAGTATAAAATGTTGAGAAATAATCACTGTTACTAGTAATCATAGAAACATTGTTCATCATAGCATTAATTAAAATAGTACACATATAGGAACATATGGTCTTCATTCCTATGAAGGAATATTATACTATGTAGTTGTTAAATGATGTTCTTAGAGATTATTTAAAGATATAAGAAAATGTTCATAATGTAACATTTAGTGGAAGGGCAGAACAAAAATCTACATGCTCTAAGATGTGAATTAGTTGTGTTTAAAGTATTTTATACATAATTAGAACATACTTTTAAAATATTGTCTTTAAAATGTTACATTTTAAAATAAGGTTTTTAAAAGGTTATAGAAAAAATTTGAAATAATACCAAAATGTTAAGAATGGATCACTGTTAATAATTCTTAAAATTAGGTGATAGGGATGGGGGATTTATTGTATTAACACTATTTGTGTATAACTTCATTTTTCACAATGTTTTTAAAAGAATGATAAGAATAATAGATTAAAAAGAAGAAAGTTCATATTTACAAAACAGAAGTAGACTCACAGACATAGAAAACAAACTTATGGGTACCAAAGGGGAAAGTGGGGTGAGGGTGGGCAGAATAAATTAGGAATTTGGGATTAACACAAATATACTTCTATATATAAAATGGATAAACAACAAGGACCTACTGTATAGCATAGGAAAGTATTTTCAGTATCTTGGATAACCTTAACCTATAATGGAAAAAAATTTGAAAAAGAATATATATGTATGTATATAACTGAATCACTTTACTGTACACCTGAAACTGACACAATATGGTAAATTAACTACAATTTTTTTAAATGGTTAAAAAGAAAAAAAGAAGTTCAAATCCTTAGAATTAGTGCTTTATAACTTATTTAAATGTAAATTAACTCTGTTGTCAGTTTTGTTATTAAACTATTATTGATGCATTTTTAAGGTTTTCAAAGAATTGAGTGATATATCAGCCTTCTGAAAAGACTGATAAAAATTATAACAAATATATACAAATTTATTTTTTGAATAATCTTTAACAACAAAAAAAAGATCACTTATTCAGTAATGGAATTACTTGTGATTTTTATTGTCCTTTTTTATACTTTTCTATATCTTCCAAAAATTCTGTAGTAAGTTCTTTTTAGGATCTTAATCAGGAAAAAAGCTTTAATCAATTTTTTATGAAATGGTGCTTAACT
Organism: Camelus dromedarius; assembly: GCF_036321535.1. Taxonomy (NCBI): domain Eukaryota; kingdom Metazoa; phylum Chordata; class Mammalia; order Artiodactyla; family Camelidae; genus Camelus; species Camelus dromedarius. The sequence goes on along the minus strand of NC_087443.1, from coordinate 38,409,056 downwards.
TTTATGCTTTGATGACATCTAGTATTGAGAGCACTCTTAGTAGTTCCTTCTGAGATTTGCCTTTGAACATGCTATAATTCTCTAAAACAATTTTGGTGAAGGTTGGATTGTGTCTGAACATTTGTCCAGAAAACAGCTATTTCAAATATTTTCCATATATGAAAAATGATACAAGAACCATCTTCACCACTGCATTCTCATAAATTTTATTTCCTTTTTAAAATAGTGTAAAAAAATTTTTAAACATAACCAATGTTCAAATGGGCAACCTTACCTTAGTGGGAGGGAAGGGTATCAAGAGTGTTTTGGCAAAGTTTTCCCCTCTTTAGGCAGAAATAAGACTAAAGGGAAATAAATAATTATTTCTTCCTGCCTCTTTAACTGAAACAATATTCAAATTTATAGGTGAATTTTATTTGTAGCAAATACTCCCTTTATAAACTGTTAGTTTATCTTGTAGGTGGCCTTCTAAAATAAACCTTATTTGATTTTTATAGACTGTACTTATGCTTTGGCTTTACGCCTGACCTCCCAGATTGCAAACATCTACAGTAGAGCCCAATATTAAAGAAAATGAACCCCCCCAAAAAACCTAGAAAACATTTCAGATGTTAGCAATAAATTACTAAGTAATATTCACATTGGAGCAGTAACAAATTATAATATTAACAGTGGTGGTCCATAAAAATTGCCCCACTAGTCACTAAGACATTTAATCTTCCCCATGTTCCAACTGAAATACATTATTATTTTCTACTCTTACAAAAGTTAGGTGTTAGGGACATTGTGTTTATTAATTTGACTGGTTCTATTCAACATAGTGATTAAAAAAATAAAGGCAAAGCACCTGTATGCATAAAATCAACTAGCACCAAATCCTTGCTATATGTGAGAAAATTACATTTTGGAAGTCGGTTATTTATACATTTAAAAATTCATCAAACGATCTAATAGAATAGGGTAAAGGCAAAATGACTAATCCTGACAAATTCTAAAATTCACAATGAAAGTAATTTAGAAATCTATGGAAGAGGGTTGGATCTTCAAGAAAAAAAATGGAAAAAAAGAAAGAAGAGGAAACAATGAGGGAAGGAGGCCTTGTAGGCAAGAAGCACACATTTCAGGATTGAAGTAGAAATATAAGAGGCATATCGAGAAAACCATGTTGGGACAGATGGTTTATATAAGACAGTGGTTTTCAAATTATGTTCTGATGAGCCCCCACAGGGGCTTGTTGGCAAGAGGATGAGGAGGCTAGCTACTGAAGTCTTGAAGCAAGTCAGAGATATTAGGAATCCTGATCTGACGGTGGAGCTGGAGACATGTGCTGGGAAACTATTCAATAAGTCAGCTGAGATGGCATGAACCTAAATGTATTATCAGCCACTGGTTTGAAAATAAAAGAGGAGGATGGATGCTGGACACTCACCAAGAAAAACCCAAGAGGACTGGGGTACATTTTGGATGGATACTGTAGCAAAGGAAGGAAACGTGAAAGATCCATCCAGTGATAGTAATGGAGAATCTCATGTTGAATTTAAATCCAGTGGTACTAGACTGTATGAGAATATGGAAGATATTATGTTGATTGCGTCCAAATTCTAAAAGGAAATACAAAATGGGTTGAAATGATTAACTTGAATATGTAAACTGTAACTGAGATGGCTAACTGAGGGGTTATACCTTATGTCAGCAGGGAGGATGAACACACAGCAGACCCAGGAGTTGTGTTCTTGTTTACTCTTCAGCTCCTAAGGTCACTTGCTTTCTTAGAAATCACTAAGCTGGAAAGCCTCTGTGCCTTGTGGGGTACCTGTGTTAAATGGAAAAGCCCTAGGCTCTGTGGCACAGCTAAAATTCTCACGTCCAGAGTCTGAGGATGGGCTTGTCGTGAAGTAGCATTCATTCACAGGGTAGTACGGTTAGGTAAGGCAGAGAGTATTAATGATGTGGCTTCCAGTTGGAGTGGATAAAATCCCCAGTAGGAGAAGACTTGGTATCCTCTGACTTGGTGGCATCAGCCCCAAACCCAGGGTTCAGCTTTGTGAAGGTCAGGAAAGTCACCAGGGATTTACAGCCCAATCCCTCCCTCAAATAAAATAAACAGACTATAAATAAACTAAAAATCTCTTTACATCTCTCTATAGAGATATAAATACTTGCTCTCAGCATAAGAAAGGCTTATTTAATATAAATGGAAACACTTAATGTAAACGTTTTAAAATATACATTATATGTTACGGGCTGAATTATGTCCCCCTCCCAAAACTCTTATATCCTAACACCCAGTACCTCAATGTGACTATATTTGGAGGTATGGTCTTTAAAGAGGAAATTAAGTTAAAATGAGGTCTTGAGGGTGGGCCTTAATCCTGTATGATTAGTGTTCTTACAGGAAGAGGAGATTAGGATACACACACAGACCAAGGTATGACCATGTGAGGACACAGTGAGAATGTGACCATCTGCAATCCAAGTAGAGAGGCCTCATAAAAAAATTAAATTTGCCAACACCTTGATCTTGGACTTCCAGCCTCCAGAACTAGGAGAAAATAAATACCTGTTGTTTAAGCCATCTGGTCTATGGTATTTTGCTGACAGCTCTAGCAAACATAATGCAATATGTATTTCAGCAAACTTCATAAACAAAATCAAAAGATAACAATAACCTAGAAAAATATTGGTTACCATACAAAACAGATAAAGAAGGGCCTAGAATCAACAACACTCCGATAACAATGAGCACACCTAGCACCCAGATCTGGGTCTTAAATACCGTCAGCCAATAAAAGGAACCGAGGCTCCTTGGAGAAGTGGCTGATTCCAGCAATGCAACAGGAAGTACATAGTATGAGCCTGGTGCAGCAGGTAGTGCCAGAAAGTAACAAATTGCTCTCAAAACAACCCCTCACAATTATAGAGGTATGTCAAAGGGACACAGAAAATACCTAAAATATCTCTCAATGTTCAAAGCTTTGAGCAACAAAATAGATACTACTGCATTAAAACCCAAAGTATAAAATACACAAATACAAGTCCATATTGATGCAAATAAATCATTAAATAAATAAATAACTGGAGAAGAACAGACAAATCTCTGCAGAAGAATTTCAAATAACTTATATAGATACCCCATCTCGACCCACAAGGAGATGGAGCATGACCGTTCACTCAAGTGTGGTCTGCTCTTAGGAACATCCTTCTAAAGAATACAGCATGGAACCAGGGTAGGGGTGGAGAGTAACTTTACGAGGGCAATTCTAACAAAGACTGCCTCAGCCTGGTGGTCAAGGTTAACATCACAGTGATAAGTCGTGCTGACAGTATGTGCCCTTGATATAATATGATGAGATAGAATTTTGCCTCTGTGATCTTCCTCTCCAAAACTCTTATCTCAGTCTAACCATGAGAAAAGCATCACACAAATTCTATTAGAGTGGCTTCCTATAATATAGTTAGTTGACCAGTATATCTCAAAACTCTCAAGGTCATTTCCCAAGGAAAGTCTTACCCTTACAGTCAAGAGAGGAGCTAAGGAGCTAAGGATGCAAGACAACTAAATGTAATATGCTGTCCTGGATGGGATCCTGGGACAGAAAAAGGATACTTGGTAAAACTAAAGAAATCTGAATAAAGCATGGACTTTAGTTAATAATATATTAAGATTTACTAATTGTGCCAAATGTACCAGACTAATGCAAGATGTTACTAATAGTGGTGAGTCGGTGTAGCGTACATGGGAACTATCTATACCGTTGTCCCAACTTTTCCATAAAAATGAAACTATTCTAAAATAGACTCTTTTTAAGAAGACCAAAAAAATGTGGACAACAGAATATCATATGTCCCATGCATCAAAAGGCCAGTAAACACTTAGAAAAAACTCAGCTACTGGTGTTCAGAAATGTACATTAAAACATATGAGGTTATTATTTTTCTTTTATTTAGCTGGCAAACTTTTTTTTAAAACAATGATACCCATGATTGGCAATGTACAGGAGTGTAAGGTGGAACTGCCACTCTGGAAGGCATTTTTGGTAATAAGTAAAACATGTGAAATCTTCACCTGAAACTAACAGTATTGTAAATCAACTATACTTCAGTAAAAAGTGTGTGTACGCTTTGAAGTGAATATCAATGTCCATAGAAGAGTTTTTCACAGTATCATGTGTAATAGAAAAAATCTGGAAATCAACCAAAAGCCTATAAATATTGGGTTGTTTAAATAAACTGTGTGAATCTCAATGTGGAATGTTATGAAGATATTAAGAATACTGTAGACTAGTATTTGAGGATGAGTAATTCCACGATGTATTATGTGAACAATGTCAATTGTAAACCATGTATCCTGTCTTGTCATTTCTGTCTATGTCCGTATGTACATACACACACACACACACACACCTCTAGGATCTGTGATTTGGTGAAGTAATTCTAACAGATAGCATTCAGTTAAGTCCTGTTAGTGACTGCCAGTTTATCAATGCTTAAGGAGAGTTATTTTAATATATATTGTAATAAATATATCAAATATTGTTTCATAGCATGTCATAATTAGAAGTCGGTGCTTCTCAAACCAGTGAAGAGAGGGACCACTTTTTCCATGAACACAAATTGTTTGTGTGTGTGTGTGTGTGTGTGTGTGTGTGTGTGTGTGTTCTGTTTGTTTTAGGTATACTACACACAGATAAAAAGTGGGATTTGCGTACAGTAAAGTGTTGCCTGTGGAAATCTCTGATTGGTAGGGTTGGGACAATTTTTATTTTATTTTTGGCAATTTTCTACGTTTTCCAAGTGTTCCTCAAGGAACCACAGAATATTTTTTGTGATGAGAAAAAAAGATTTTAAATGGCAGTTTTTTTCAAATAAATCTTTTTTCCTATGAAATGGTTTCTAGAATAATGAAATCATCTTTTTGTTTAAAAAAGTGTATTTTTACTTTGCTTTTCTGAGGAGATTTAGTTTACATAAATTTTCATTCACATACATTTACACTGTCATTTGTTTTCCATGCACATTCTACTTTTCTGTTGGGTGAAATTTTCATGAGCTCTTAAAAGCATTGTTATGTTTGACTAGTCTTCTCATACTTTTTACTTTTAGGTTGGTGTTTGGAATGCTTTATCCTGCGTATTATTCATACAAAGCTGTGAAAACAAAAAATGTGAAGGAATATGTAAGTACAATTTTATGAGTGATCAATTCTAGTTGAATGTATCCATTATACACAATACTAGGGAAACTACCATTATTTTAGAAACAGCTGGAATAATCTTTTGGGTTAAAAATGTGATATAAATATGAAGTTAATCTTTTTTAAATCTAATCTTTACTAATTAAGAATTCCTAAGTGGAGTTTAAAAATTAGTTTGCTGTCAGTTGGCACTTAAATAAGTATGATTCCCAAATGAATCACTGGATCTCTCATTCATTTAGTCTGTAAGTTCCAGTGTAATAAGAAGTTGGGAAATTGTTTTCTAGCCTTGTAAATGGATGGGTGCACGGAAATTATGTCTCGTGAGTTCTAAAATCTGTTTCTTCTTTCATAGGTGTTTTGTCACTTTTTCATTAATTTAAATATGCAGATACTTCATGACTACTGACAGTTAAAATCTCTTTTCTTCTTGAATCAGACTATTTTTGTAAAAATTTTCTTTTCAGTCCTCAATGTTTCTTTTCTTTCAGTTTTGTCTTCCCCATTCCTTACCTGTTTTTTTTCTTTACTTTAAATAATCGTTTTTATTTTATTACTATTTTTTACACATTTCTGTAACTTCTTCCCAAAATTACCCAAGATGTTCAATAGTAAATGGCCTTCCCCACCTATAAATGCTGGCCTAAGTTTACTGTTTGTGATGAAGCATAGCTTATTAGTGGTTAATCAACAGGCGTAAAGCAGTCAGCACTGAGAACTGCACGTCAATAACTGTGGTTCTTTAATTGAGGTGACATTCCGATAACAGAATTAACCATTTCATAGTGAACAATTCAGTGGCATTTAGTACATTCAGAGTGTTATGCAAACACTACTTCTGTCTACTTCCAAAAGATTTTCATCACTCCAAAATAAGATAACATATCCATTATGCAGTTTAATCCCTATATTCCCCTCCCCACAGCCTCGAGCAACCACCCATCTGCTTTCTGTTTGTATGGATTTACCTATTCTGGGTATTTCCTATAAATGGAATCATATAGTATATGACCTTTTTTGTGTCTGGCTTCTTTTTACCTAGCATAATGTTTTCAGGATTCATCCACACTGTAGCATGTATCATTATTTCATCCCTTTTTGTGGCTGAATAATATTCCACTGCATACATATAGAACATTTTGTTTCTCCATTCATCCGCTGACAGACATCTAGATTGTTTCCACCTTTTTAGCTATTACAAGTAGTGCTGCTGTAAACATTCGTGTACAGGGAATTGTTTGAGTATCGGATTTCAGTTCTTTGGGATATATAGCCATGGTTCTTTGTAAGGGATCTTGGATGGTTGCCTTGTTGTCCAACTCATCAAATGATCAGAGATCAGATGATAATTCTTTATTCTATTTGTTTAGGGTGGGTTTTTTTGTTTTTTTGAGTCAGGGGTAATTCTGACACCTTCATAAACAAACCCAATCTACTGAACGTTTATAGTCATCTTTTCTCTTTCATATAAAATGAATTTTTGAAGTAAAGTATATAAAAATCAGTTAGAATGGTGGAATATATCTAACAGAGGTAGAGAGGTTACTCAGTTGAGCTCTAAAGTTTTTCTAACCTTTTAATATTTATATGTATCTCTTGGATCTAAGATTGATGAAATAGTCTTAAGAGATGGAACCACATTAAATCCTAGTAATTTAAAGTAACTTTGTAAGTGACTGGAAGGGACATATTTTAATATATAACAAATTATTCAAATATTGTTTTATGGTCTAGCATACATTAGTATTTAGAAACCAACAATTATCTTCTATTAACAGTGCTTCTCAAGGTACTTGTGATAGAACCATTTTTTTAAATAATTTCCAGTAAGTCATAGACCAATACTTTTGTAAAGTAAAATGTAAAAAGTAATCACTGTAAAATGAAATGAAACCCCAAAAGCATACAAAATACAACCCAAACTTTTTTTTAAATTATTAGATTCAATAGACATGAAGTTACTGGCAATTTTGTATTTAAAGCAAAACAACAACACTTCACAGCCTTGCACTAGTCCACAGACAACACTTTGCCCTACAGTATAATATTCTAATTTAACTGGAATTGTCTTTTGAAAGATAAAAATAAGAGTTGCTCTTCATTTCCAAATACCACAAATATATAAGCTGGGGGCATATGACTGGTTAGTACTTAATAATTCTACTGGCCAATACAATCCTCCTTATTTGAAGTAATACTGTTATTAAATGAGATCTTTTCTCTGAACCTAGTTAATTGTATAGTTGAAGTACAGGGTGATATTTCCCAGCTCCAGGCCCATTTTACCTATAAAGCATCATAAAGTCAGGATATACAGTAACTGGTGTACCTCTGTGTGTCTTTGTGTACATCTGTGCTTGCGGTTTTCTATGTTCCCTCCCAAATCTGCATGATTTTGTTGGGGAAAAAAAGTTAAGGACAAATTAATAATGAAGTTTAGATGAGAAGTTTTAATAATATGAGGATATTATCAGCAGGCAGGCAAATAAAATAAAAGGTAAGAAAATAGCAAAAAAGAAATTTAAAGGTATAACAAATTATAATAAAAAGAAATAGGCCTGGCATGTGTAAATTAATGCTAAAAAGGCAGAAAAGACCATGTTATTTAGAGACTGTCCTAAGAACTATTATAAAAATATTAGTCCATTTCTTACAAATGCATCAATTTAACTTTGTTAATGTTAATTTTTAAGGACTTGAAAACATGAACTTGTGTGTTTCATTCTCTTAATAAAACACAAATCTTTATTACTGGATTATTCTATAAATTGGGGATTAATAAGAATGATCTAACCCTGAAATTTTAATGCTGCTTCATAAGTTAAAGATAACTTAACCTGTGGGAGAGAATCCATTAACATTCTTATTCAAACGGATGGGAAAACTGCAAGACCTGATACTTGTTGAATATATATACATATCTATGTACATGTGTATTTGGATATGTACTTCTCATATTGCCTTACAGTTTTTAGAGAAAACTCATTAACAAAGTAGGAACTATCTGTACATAATTTTGCTATAGTATTGTGACTCTGAAAAAAGTTTTCTTAACCACCGCTTTGGGAATATCAGAATAATGAGTAACTGAAGAGAAACTAGGGAACTAGAAAGGCAGGTGGCTGGATTTGGTTTGATAATTACATCGCAATCAACTCTGCTTCACACACACACAAAAATGAGAGCTAAACACGAAAATAATCAGGCACTGAAACAGGAAAGGCAAGGAATCTGCCTTTGACAAAGAAATATGATACAACCCTGAAGACATCGTGGTGACTAAGTTGTCTACCATCTAGTCTGCTCTTGAGACTAAACAGAGATATCATACTGGAAAAATAACATCTTACATTCATATAATTTCCCACCAATTTCCAAATATTTTTGTATATTACTGTTTCCAATTGCGACTTTAACAAATTACTGCATATTTATTGGCTTAAACCAACACAAATGTATTCTCTTCCATTCCCAGAGGTCAGAAATCTGAAATGGGTCCACAGACTACATTCTTTCGGGAGGCTCTAGGGGAAAATCTGTTTCCTTACCTTTGCTAGCTTCTAGAGGCTGTCCACATTCCTTGGCTTATGGCTGTAGTCCACCATCTTCAAAGCCAGAAACTTTGGGCTGAGACCGTCTCAAACTGCCATTTCTTTGGTTCTCCCATCTGCCGTTCTCTTCCTCTTATAAGGATCCCTGTGACCACCTGGGTCTTACCTGAGTAATCCAGCTCCTTAACCCACCTGGAGATCAGCTGATTAGCAGTCTGAATTCCATCTTACGAGAAGGATATAGCTTAGTGGTAGAGTGCATGCTTAGTATGCAGGAGGTCCTGGGTTCAATCCCCAGTACTTCCGTTAAAAATAAATAAATAAACCTAATTACCACCCCCCCAAACAAAACAAAAAGATGTTAAAGAAATAAATTGCAACAGATTTTTTAAAAAATTAAGTTAAATTAACCTTCTTAAAATCTCCCTGTTATATTTTTAATAGCCTCTCATACTATCTGTATTATATTATTTATATGTATATGTGTTTGTCTTCCCCACCAGCTCCATGAGAATTTTGTTATTTTGTTAATTGCTATATTCCTGTACCTAGAATAGTATGTTATGTAATAGATACTCAGTATTTTTTTAAATAAATGAATGAATAAGAAAAAGAAAAGTTGACTTTTAAGTATATAACAAATATTAAATAATGTTTACAAGAGCATGTACATTTCTTAAGTGGATTGGTCTAGTTTCTCAGCTTTGAGTCTACCAGGTTAAGGAATACACAGTCCAGTCTGACTTATCGCTAAGCCCAGTTACTTTATGGTGTTTGGTTAGTACCTAAATTCTACTGATATCTACTTCAAAATTATTTTCAGAAAGCAAACATTTTTTACTAATTTACTTCTTCCCACCCTAACTACTACCATTCCCCTTAAGCCTGCAAATAGTAGATCGCACCTGATAAAACAGATGCTGTGTTCAAATCAAAACAAATGGAAAGTGCTGTGTATTTTGGCAACCTTCCTTTCTTCCTTTGCCTATTTTTAAAACAGAGGTTTCCTAGGATATAATTTCCTGTATGGTGTGGCTGATATGGCCTACTTAAAGTCTTTCAGTCTTGCAGTAATTGAAATGTAAACTTACTGAAGAATTAGTATGGTTTTACACATTTTTTTTCAAGCTTATACCATCTCATGACTTGAAAATAGAGTATTTACTCCCAAGTCATGTATAATTGCTGTAGCTTTTCTAGGAAACCAGTGTTCTTACCCTAAGAATACTGGAGAAAGTGGCAATAAAAAGACTGGCTAACAGCACTTACAAATCAAAATCAGACATTTGGTTGTGAGATTTACCGTGAGCAAGAACAAAGACCAGGAAAACTCAGGGAGATTAATTTTTTAAAGGCCCTCTAAAACCCTATTGACTTGATTTTTGAAAGTAACCTAATTTTTTCTGAATATTTGGATGATATGAAAATGAGCAAATATGCTAGTCCTATAGTTCTTGTCAACTGGCAAAATCTGAAATTGTCTACTAGTTTTGTCTACTAGACAGAAGTTTGTCTACTAGTTGTAAGGTTAAAAAACATAGTGAAGAACTTTATTGTCAAGAAGTGTTCCTGATGCATCTGTTCATATTTTGGACTAAAAATATTCATTTGATTGAAGGGTTTTAATAATTTGGGAAGTGTAAAGATTAACCCATTGATTAAAGGGGGATTTTCTTGAAAATTTTTTGAAATTAGTTTTGTCAGGCCACATTCCTCTCTGTTTATTTTCCATTCTGATCTACTTTAAATTTAGTTTTTATTTTTATCAAAGCTGTACTTATTTACAATTTTAAAATTAAACCGTTGTCAGGTGGGAGGGTACAGCTCAAGATGTAGAGCACATGCTTAGCATGCACAGGGTCCTGGGTTCAATCCCTGGTACCTCCTCTGAAAGTAAATAAATAAAATAAATAAATTACCCACCCCTAAAAGAAATGCAATTAAAATTAAACAGTTGTCCAAGGCTTATTTTGAAAAACAACAGTTCCCCACCATCCTCATCCCTATTTCTAACTTTAGAGGCAACTGCTTTCAATTTTTATGTGAATCCTTTATTATTTATTTTCATATCTAACTACATGCTTATATTTCTGTTTCTTCATTTTTCAGATGGAACTCATCCCTTGACTTCCTTCTGTTAAACTTGATTTAGTAGTTACCCAATGTCACTATACACATGCATACTTCCCTGTAGCCTCCCTTTGTCATTACAGTGTAATTTGGGTTGGATTGGTGTTTACATTATTGAGGCTAAATTAGAAAGAAGGAGTAGAATATAGAGATAAAGAACCATCTAGCAACAGGCTGCTTGGCTTTTCATTTTAGCTCTATCCATTACTAGCTGCGTCTTTGAACAAGTGATTTTTTTGCCTCAATTTCCTTACCTGGAAAATGAGAGCAGTATTTACTTCCTCATGTGGTCATAAGGATTATATGAGTTAATGAACACAAAGCATTTAAACCAGTACCTTACATACAGCAGTCCCCGTTATATAATATTTTCACTATGTAAACACTATTTGCATCTGATCTCTACAGTATACTACATTACCATACTTACTCTGAGCAATAGTTTGTTCTCCCTGGTGTTACTCATTGTCTCGTTTTTTTGTTTTGTTTTGTTCACTTATTTGGTGTTCTCTGTTCTTATCGCAAGTTTAGACCCAGACTCTGACAGTTGTGTGAATTTCTCCTCAGTGCATTCTCATCCCTTAGATATTCTGGACTGGCTCTTGTTTCAGATCCTCAGATTTCTTAATCTCCTGTTTTCCTCTTTCTTATTTCACTTCCTCATTTTGATGAATGCATTCTTCCCCAGAAGGCTTTTTGAGAGGTAGATATTTTTGAGATGCTAGGTTGGAAATAATTTTCCTTCAGAATTTCCTTCAGAATTTTGTCTTTTAGCTTCTAGCATTGCTGTGGAGACATCTGAAGGCATTTTGATTCTTACCCGCTTGTGGAATCTTTTCTATGTGCCCACTGTTTTAAAATTTCATGATGACATGCCTTGGTGTGAGCAGATTATAATCAATTTTGCTAAACCCTCAGTAGTCCCTTTTATTCTAGGAATCCTTTGTCTTTCTGCTCTGGGAAATTTGGTTAAAATTATTTCTTTAATGATTTTCTCCACTTCATTTTCACTATTTGTTCTGTCTTGGATTCCTTTTATTCAGTTATTAAGCTACTTGGACTAATTCTCTAATTTTCTGGCCTTTTTGTGTTCTCTTTCCCATCTCTTTTTCTTTCTGCTCTATTTTATGATAGTTTCTCAATTTTATCTTCTGTGTTTAATTTCTAAGAACTCTTTTTATTCTCTGAATGTTCCTTTTTCTATAGCATCTTCTTATTTTGTCTAAAAAATTGCTTCCCTTTTTTCTGAGGATATGAATGATTATTTTTTAGACATGTTCTTTTTACATAGGCTCTCTTTCCTCTGAAGTCTGTTCTTCTGTTTGTTTGTTTGTTTCATGTATGATTTTCTCCAATATTGGATGATCCTTGGTTCTTTGCTCATATTTGAATATTATAATGAAAAGCTAATTTGAAGTCCTATACCTATGAAGAGACTTGCTGAATGTGATCTGCACTACAGAGTGATCTGACTGGGCAATTAGGTCTGTTCCTAAGACTGCCATGTGGAAGTGCCACAAACTGAGTGGCTTAAAAGAGCAGAAATTTATGGTCTCACATTCTGGAGCCTAGATATGGACAGGACCACAGTCCCTCCAAAACCTGTTGAGTAGAAGTCTTTCTTGCCTGCTTGTAGCTTCTGGTGGTTGCCAGTGGTCCTTGGTGTCCCTTACCTTTCAGTTGTAGCACTTCACTCTCTGCCTCTTCTGTCACATGATGTTCTTCCCTTGTGTGTCTTTGTCTCTGAGTCTCTTCTCCTTTAAAGGACACCAGTCAAATTGGATTAAGGGCTCACCATACCCTGCTATAACCTTATCCTAACTAATGATATCTTAGGAACCCTATTTCCAATGAGGTCACATTCTGAGGGTTAAAACTTTGTATTAATCTTCTCCAGTTACCATAACAAAATGTGGCACATTGAGTATCATAAAAAGATAAATCTATTTTCTTAAGTTCTGTAGGCTGGAAGTCCAAGCATAAGGTGCCATCAGGGTTGGCTTTGGGTGAGGCCTGTTCGTAGTTTATAGGCGGCCACCTTCTCCATGTGTCCTCATATGGCTTTTAATCTGTGCACGCATAGAGAGAGTTATCTCTGGTGTCTCTTCCTCTTCTTATAAGGACACTAGTTCTATTGAATTAGGGCCCCATCCTTATGACCTCATTTAATCTTAATTACCTCCTTAAAGTCCCTATCTCCAAATATAGTTACCCTAGAGGTTAGGACTTCCAACATTTGAATTTTAGGGGGACACAATTCAGTCTGTAATAGATGTCAGCATATCTTTCAGGGGAACACAGTTCAACCCGTAACAACAATTTCCTTTGAAAATTATCAAAGTCTGTATCTTTAGGTATTTTCTTTTGTGCCAGTTGGATTGTTCAGAGAAGACTCTTCCATTCTGAAAGGTACTTGGTTGCTAGCATTCTGGTGGGAGATTAAGGGTTGGGGACCCTCAATATTCAGCTTATAAACTTTTACTTAATCCCTATTAGCCCCGCTCTCAACTGGGCCAGAGATTTGCAAATCTAGAGACCCTCTGATTCACCCTTTACAGAGAATAAGCTTCAGGGTCCTGCTGGGGGAAGAAGGGGTGTCATCAGACAGCTAATGTGGGAGGGCATCTGGGCATCTACCTGCTCCTTAAAGGTATCCTTACAGCCATCTTTCCTATCTTGTGCCCTTTTTAGCCAAGAATTGTGCCACTAACTCTTGAGCCTTTTGGGAGCTCTGCAATGTAAAGTTGGGTTGCTTCTCAACTTTTCCACAATGTCCACTTATTACTCAATTTTCTCTGGTCTCCTGAGTCAGTTACTACTCATCCATTTCCTTCCTGGGCCCAAAAATGTTGATGCTCTCTTCTTTTCTATAGTCTTCTGGACATAAGTGTTGTTTTTTTTTTTAATTACTTTACTGTTGTTTTAATGAGATTTGTGGTGGGGATGCAATTAAATGTGTATATTCATTCTACTATTTTTACCCATATTTCCAAATCTGACTCTGTGAGTTGGGATACTTGTAGTTGAATTATACTGTAATATCAAGTAAGACTTATTTCATTATTAACATTGGTTTTTAAAGTGTGTTCACAAAGGAGATAGCTTTACAGTTTGTAATACATATTATCATTTTTTTAATCCTCGACAATTAAAAAATATAATTTAGCTAACATGCAATGAATATGTGTGTATCTTGTCTTGAGTTATAGTTGTTTGTAAATCAAGTTTTGATAAATAAAATTACAATTTCCACTTGGGCCAGTTAAAAAAAATCACTTGGGACAGTTTATTACCCTTTTTTTCTCACTTTCTTTTTTAAAAAAATTTTTTAATTGAAGTATAGTTGGTTTACAATATGTTAATTTCTGATGTACAGCATAGTGATTCAGTTATACTTATTGTCCTTTAATGAAGTAAATCTTACAGTTACTTAAAGTAGGTGGTGAGTATGCTTTGAAAACTTAATTTTTGTTATGTCCAATTTACTTATTTTATATGTAGTGCATATTAGTATGTAACTTAACTGCTTGAAGTAATTGATGCTGTTTTAGTCATCAAGGGACTTACGCTCTTCCTTATATCTTCTAAAAACAATTTCTCTGTGATCATTTCAGAATCATTACTGTGGATCCACTTTAGGAAACAAGTGTTAAATTTGAATTAAGATTGGCAGGATGGGGGTTAAATGAATGCCTAACACAGTTCCTTCTAAAACTGTAAAATGTGAATTAGAGTACCCCTTGACCTTTATGAAGTAAATTGAAAGCATTCCCACAATTTTCATGCCAATATGTAGCTAGCCAACCACAGCTGTCTTGTCCTTTTCTAGAATGCAAATGTTTTGTAAAACATACACAAAGAAAAAAAAATTCTCACGGTAACATTTAAATCTAAGAGGCTAAGTCAGGCTTTTGCTAATATCTATGAAGAATTTTACCAACTGTTGTGCCAATGGAAATAGATTTTAAAAAACAGGGACAGAAACCGTTGTTTCCATTAAAGGAAATGTTGTTAAGTAGTAAACTGGAGAGAGGCCTAGCCACCTCCACCCTAATCCCTAGTGATGGAACAGCTTAAAATCATAAAAGCTACAGCAACCAAAAAACTCCACTGCCACCACCCTCACTGCAGGAGATCTGTGTTCAGAGGCAGCCTGTGTTCTGCCTCCTCTGTATCGGTTCAGAAACCATTACGTCACTATTTCAAAGAAATCCCCCAACAAGTTCCAAAAGGGAGGATTAATAATTGAGTACAAGAGAAAATCAAAAGTGCAGTACTAGACAAATTCAAAAATAAAAATGACAGAAATACATATTACGATTTATATTTTTGGTTGTGATAGCTTTAAACACCTTCATTTTCAACAGGAAGGAAGACAAATGACCCATTCAGCTCACAAAGCAAGTAAATGATCAAAATTAAAGGAATCTATAAAGAAAGTAGGATGATTAAAGCAATAAAAAAGCAGAAATAAAAACAGAAGCAAAATTAAGAGAATTACAATATCTAAGAGTTATCCCCTTGAATAAGTCTAATAAGATAAACACTTGAAATATCTAAGGTAGGGAGAAGAGTAGAAAAAGGATTGACAAAATGAGAAACAAGAAAGGGTTTAAGCAAGCAATGCTAAACTTAAGTGACAGAAAATACTAAACAACCTAAATTTTTTAATTTAAAAATGGAGTATTTTCAAATAAAGTAAGCTATACCTAATCTTTCTTTTCCCTTTTTAGCTGAAGTTTACACTACTTAAGGAGAGAAATTTCCCCTTTTACACAACACGAGGATCTACCTTTGGAATGTTCAGCAACATACATCTTCTTTCCATTATGTAATTTTAGAAATATAGTGCTTCACCAACTACAGCTGTAATAATCAGATTGTCAACCAGATTGCCATCAAACTGTGAAAGGCCCTCCTAAAAATATAAAAGCTATAGCTCTTCCTGAAGATTTTAGCTAAGTAAGAAAAATAAAATCTTTGAATTATACTCAATTTCTTGTAATAATATAATGGAAAGGTATCTGAAGAGAAAAATATATATCTATGTATATGTGCAACTGAATCATTTTTGCTGTACATCTGAAACTAATACTGTAAATCAACTACACTTCAATAAAAAATTTAAAAAAGAAAGAAAAAGAAAATCTTCCCCCTAAAAGTTTTTCCCCCAACATAATACTTCCTTATGTAATTTTAAAAATTCATGAGAGATGTTACTTCAGAAATCTAATAGAACGTAAAAAGATGAAGTTCTTTTGAAAAATTATAAAAAATTTTAAATATATTGAATTGTATTATACAAATATATGAAATTTTGTCTATCTCTTGGCTATAAGAATAAGTACAAACTGATTCCTTTTTTTAAAAACGACAGATCCAAACTCTAAATGGAAAATGGAAAAAATTTTCAAAAGGTCTTGAAAAGTCATAGAAATAGATTGAGATGAAATGTTTTATTTCTAAATACTGTATTAACTTTCAAAGATTTCCAACAGCATCTTTAAATGAAGATCTAACATTTCAGTTTTATTATATTCTTCTTAAGAAGATTGTCAGAATAAATTATTAGAGCCACTGGGGATGTTTTTGCCAATGACATGGTGTTTTAATATAATTTCAGCCTACTCATCAGTGTTCTTATCTTCTCTCTGTAGGAAGCAGATTTAGATTTACCCTTAGGGAGAAGAATCTAAAGGCACTTCCACCTTGGGAAGGGAGCGAGTCTGCGTTGAGTGGTCATTGTCCAGATAACTCTGGCTCTTAGGATAGGTAGACAACAGGGACATTCCACATGGAGCTTTTCCGTAGAAGAGCCTGTAGGCTACCTATCCTGGGTAGTTTTCTCAAAGCTTTTGTCTCTTCAACTGATAGCCATGAACAATGCCTCTAAGAAGTGGGCTAAAGACCCACTTCCTTTTATTTGAGTTTTTGATTTTTTTTTTTTTTTTGGTTTGTTTGTTTTAATGATGATGTACCTAAACAGTGTTATGAAACTAAGGGTACATTTTAACAGTTTACATCAAACAAATTATCACACAAAATTGAGTTCATCTATTCTCCAGGCCCAGGGCTCTTCCTACATTCTCTTGATGAATGATACCACCTCCCTGTAGGTGATATTGTCAGAACAAACACAAGGCAGCCTCCCACTACAGTGCTTCTCAAACTTCGAACAGCATCGTAATCCCCCTGGGATCTTGTTAAACTTCAGTTTCTGACTTAGTAGTTCTGGCTTGGACTTGAGCTTCTGCAGTTCCATCAGGCACCCAGGTGATGCCAATGGTACTGGTCTGTAGACCACAGTTCAGGCAGCAAAAATTTTGTGCATGTTCTCAAGTCTGGTTACACATTAAAAACTCTTGGAGCTTGCCTTTTAAGTGCCTAGCTGCCCTCTCTCTGCCTGTGATGATGGGGCCCAGGAATCTATGTGATTTTTTTTAATCCACAAGTAATTTTTATCCACAACCAAACTGAAAAGCATTGATTGAGGTATCTTATTATATTATGAAAAGTGAATAATCACCACACTGTGCTTTTTTAGTATAAGTTTATGTAGGCAGATGGGCACTAAATAACAAATAGTTTGTTTTAGAAACATTTGTATGTAAATGAACAACTTGGAATATATTATAGAAAAACAGTATTTTAGCAAAATTAGCCATATAATACTATTGTGGGGGATTGGGGAGGAAACTGAATTGGACTTTTTCCTGGTTTCCATGTTGTAGGACTGGCCACATATACAATTTCTGTATCAGTGAAGTTTCTCTTTAGAATCATCTGCCTTTCTTTCTGTACCTTTCTCCATCTCTTTGTTCCTCTCACTGTGTTTACTTAGGGTCTTCATGCTGTCCTGTACACTGGCACTCATCCATCCCCTCCTTACCCCAAGAATGCAGTGCTCTCTTACTTGCCTCTCTCTTCATTCACCCAAATGTGAATGTCAGTTTTGTATGTGAGGTTGATTGCACATGCTTTTGAAGGGAAGTAATTTGATCACACAGATTCTTTTTCAGTCATGGCAGAGATTTATTCTTCCTGGAGTTTTTTTTCCTACCAGTCTTTGCTTCTCAAGAAGATGCTGTTTTCCCATGTGGTGTAAAGGCTGGTTCTTACTGTCTGAATGATTGTTGTATGTTTAAACTATGCTGTTGAGCCTATAATGTAAAGCTACAGCTTGTATATAGAAAGTGGCATCTTACCTAAAGAAGGAAAATTTTCATTTACTATGTCAGTTATAGTCTTGCCAGTCACCTGGAGAAAGGAGCTTGCCTTTTAGCGCCTAGGTTAGTTCGCTTATGGAAATGGCAAGTTGTAATTGACTATATGAAGCTGCATGAGGACTTGGGGGATTTAGGTGCCTAAAAAGTGGTGGCAGCCCTTGGGAATGTGTCAAGTAAGAAATGCAATGTGTCAAGAGTTTGAGAACACTAAGGGAATAAAGAAGGAAGGATGACAAGTTAGCATGGAAACTTAGATGATCAATAGGGTGGCCTTTAAGCCCAGTTTACTCCTCTCTATCTTGGTAGACTCTTTCCCATGCTAAAATCCTGAGAAATTCTGTGTGCTGCTATTAAACAGGAACTGGGTCTCTAACAAATATTTATTATCCTAAATAAATCAGTAGGACTTTAAATAATATATTTTAAAAAGTGTGAATTCTCAGCCAGTGTGGATGCAGAGTTATTTTGGACTAAGAGGTCATTCCTTCCCAAATTCTGCTCCCGGGAACAGTTCCCATAAGCAATTCCTGTTTTTTACATCTTCTTTTCAACACTCTTTTTAAATTAATTATCATCTAGTTTTTAAACATTTCTGTACTTTTTCCTTCTCTCAAGTTCCTCAAACTACTGAGGTCAGGGATGAGATACATGAGGCTTCTGTGGTTCAGGAGCATTGATGAAGACCAAGGCAATCTTGTGAAAGAGTATCCATTTCTAGTTACAGTCTTCCCCATTTTAATTTATTTTAAACACCAGATACATCTGTATAATAGGAGGCTTTCTTCCTCAAAATAACAGGATATTCTGTGAGGTCTTTGGCAGTAATGTTTGGAAACTACAGGTAAACTGTGTTGCTACAAGTTCAACATCTGAAAGTATAACTCCCAAACATCCTAGTCCTGAAGAGCTATAGAAAATTAAGATGGTAGGGCAGTGGAGGCAGAAGCACCCCAAAGTCAAGGAAGCTCAAATCAATTGTAGCCTAACATAGTCATCCTCAGCACATGCCACATCTTTAAAAAGTAAACAAACCAAAAAAAGTGTTTTCAGCCATGGTCTGTATTCACTGTGGATTGAACTTCAACTAGCTTATTTTCAAGCATGCTTCTAACTTGGCACAGCTCTGGGAAAAATCCCATAATTGAGCCATCTGGGTTGGATAAAAGAGGGAGTTTTTCTATTTGATTTCTCACATTTTGTTCCTCTTTGTTTTTAATGGGGAAAAATCATATTAAGTAACCAAATTATTGCATAATGTTAATGAAACAGGAGAAATCTTTTCAACTCTGTACTTTTTCTAAAGAAATCTCTATTAGAAGGTGTCTCTGTTGTCTCTGAAATATGGTGTAGAAATAAATGTTTTGGGGAATTGACTTGAGGGAATAACTAATATAGTCAGAAAATAAAGTTCTCTTTGGGTGGTCTGAAATTCAGCAGTGTTTATTTCTTTTTAGACTTAGCAAAGTTTTTTTTTTTTTCCAGTGAAGCATATTTTAGCATTTTATGCTCTGGATTTACTTAATATGGTTATAATTGAAATCATTAGGCATATGTAATTTTTTCATTTTTTTCTTAAGACCAGCATTAATTGCTTTATGACTCAAAGAACCTGAAATTAAGAGACATTAGAAAGTTGTTTTATCTCTGATAACTTTGAAAAACAACTTTGACAAAATAAACTATGTTGTATGCTACAAATTGCTGTTTGCAGTCCAAAGTTACTTGCTTGAATCTTGCATTAATTCGACCTTAAAATTAAGAAACTATTAAAAAGAAGCCTTCCTCTGTGTTTGCTTTACTAGACACGAGGGTGCTAGGTCCTGGGAACATGATGATGAACAAGACAACTTCAGTCCCTATTGGTTGTTACAGCCAAAAGTCAGAGGCAGATGTTATACAAACCATTACTCAGATACGCTACAAAGGGAAAGCAGAGTGCACAAAGACTATATATGGCCTTCGGAGGGAGTAGGGGTAATTAGGGAAGGCTTTCCTTTGGAAATGAAGAAATTTCATTCATACAAGGCAACTGAATAATATATAATATAAAATAATATATAAGAAAATATTAATAGTTATATGTTGGACTAAACATTGTGCTGGTAATCACTTATTATTATTCCTTTATATGTCTTCTTTTACTAAAATGCCTCCCAAGAAAGCGGCTCGGGGGTAGGAATGCCTTGACATCCAGCATTATGCCTATTTCATGTCAAAAGGGCTTTGTTTGTAATAGGCTCTAAGTAATAACTGTCAAATTAATATATCACCTTTTTTTTTCTTTTCATCCTGTAAGTATAATTTAGTATAGTTATACCATTTAACATATATTATTGTTAATATTGTTGCTATCATAATATCACACTGCTCATAGCATAAGCAAGAATAAGTTATATAAAGACACAATTTAAGAAAAATACTTTTTAATTAAAATGTCCTGACCACTATTATCCATAACTCTTATAAATTTACAGCAACGTGCCTCCCACCAGAACATGATATTCCCAATATAAATATGCCTGTGCACTGCTCTCAACTTCTGTGATAGAAATCATAAGGACTGCCTTACAGTTGCGATTCACTTTTTGTTTGTTTTGTTTGTTTGTCCTGAGATCTAAATCAATTTCATTAAAAAAATTTGTCTAAGAATGTAAATCATAAAAGATTATTTTGTTGAAAAATGTTTTAAAACCATGAAGTGAGGCCTACTTTTCTTTTGGCATCAGAGGTAGGTAAATGCATACCTATTAAATGGAGCATGGTCTTCTGATAGTAAATTTAGCCTCTGAGTACACTCATTTTACAGTATTCACTCAGGCTTAAAATATCCTCTAATTCCTTTGAGAGAGTAAAGCAGGAACACTATCACATGACTGTCTGGGTTTCTGAAATGCTAAGTCTTTATAAAAGCCTTATGGATTTTCAGTAATAAAGCAAGTGCTGGCTTGTTAAGTAGGATAATCTGATCCATGCACTATATAAACCAGAAGGTAATTTTAAATACTGTGGTTTTATATCACAGGTGACTCCATGATTTTCAAAAGAATGTGCTTAATTATAAGAGTATATTTTCTTGGAAAATAAATTCATTTTGATATTTAAATGATTTTAACATTCCACTTTTTATTTATAAATATCTTATTTTTAATTAAACTATTCATCACATTTGTCTAGCCATGAAAAACATAGTGAGTTAAAGTGTCCCAAGATTGATAAATGATTACCATGTCATTGTGACCACATCAAAAGAAGTTTATTACCAAATAATTAGGGAAAGCGGAAATTACATTCTTGCTTGTAAGTTAGCCCAGGTCACTCATTCTTTTAATGAATATTTTTGAGCATCTATTTTATGCCAGGTACTGTAGTAGGCATTAGGTATATTCTTGGGAAAGAAAACAAAGCAAAGTAAGCGAAACAGACCATTGAACAACTTTTTCATGTACTTTTCCCACTGACGTTTACGCATTTTATTCTTTGGCTATCTTGGCCTACCACTCAGACTGTACTTACTTTAAACTTTATGCATGTTTCTAAAGAGCTCATTTTCCTGATTTCTTGACTTACTGAAAATAGAAGGGAATTGCTATGAGTCATGTATACTGGCAATGCAGATGATAACTAACAAACTCACCCAGATCAAAGCCACACTTGCCAAGGGATCACGATAATAATTTAAGGTAGTATTTCTCTAGCTCTGCCCCAGTCTGCTGCATGAGAACATCAATCTTTCCTATCCTCTGATTTCTTCCCAAATACCTCTGAGAGTCCCCTGAGGACATCTCAACAGAGTTTATTAAAATGGTAGTCCTCTTCTCCATTTCCAGAGTGTTGTGGTAGTAGCACCCATAGTAGTACCACCCAGGGCATTAGCTAAGCCACAGATGGCCACCAGTGGCTCTGTAACCAATGTGCAGCTAATTCTGGTACCATGGCTACTATGGCCTTGCCCTGTCAGTCTCCACTGAGATTAGAGGGTAATCTTTTACATAAGGATAGGCTAAGCTGCTATAATTATAATATGCAACAAAAATTCAGTGACTGAGGGAATATAGAAATGTATTTCTCTCTCACATAATAGTCCAGGTAAGTGTTGATTTCAGTAAGAAATTCTTCTCATATAGCCATTAAGGAAGAACTGGGGCTCTCCCCATCTTCAACCCATAGATTCCAAGGTTACTCTGCTCCCTGCCTTCCTAGCTAGCAGAAAAGGGAAAGAGCCTGTGGGGAAGATACATCCACATCTCGAAAGGCTCAGCTAGTATTATGTTGGTGAGAACTGGACAGGTAGCCCCATCACCTTCAAGAGCAGGGCTGAGAAGGACCGGCCCTGACTGGCCACTCCCCAGCCACAATTCTGTTATAATGGCTTTTTATGGGCAGCAAAGTGTCACCTCCGTCCTTGTCTTGTTTCACTGTCTAGATCTTTCAGTGCAGCCCCCTAGTTCTGACACTCAGCATGGCTGAGAGCATCCTTGGCCACATAATCTATTCCATCTCTACCCTAGGCAGGTCCTTTCTTCATCCACATAAACGACCTTTATAAACCTTTATCTGCTCTTTTCAAACTCACTCTCCTTCCCACCCATCCCCAGCCCCAAAAGATGACCTGCCCTCCTACTGCAGAGTAAAGACAGAGGTCCTCAACCATGAATCACTTCAACTCTCCTCCCAGCACAGCCGCCCTTCTCTTCCTTTCCTTCTGTCCCAGAGGAAGATGCATCCCTGCTTCTTTCTTGATCCCACTCTTTCTAATCTTATTCTTGTCTATCTCATTCAAGATCTTGTTCCATCAAGTATTTTTGCTTTCTCATGATTTGACTGTCATTCTCCCCCTAGTAAAATGTTCAATCCTTGATGATGTAAACATGCTTTCGTTTTGCCTCATGATATTTTTTATCCCCCCTCCTTTTTTTCTTTTTAAACCAGATCTCTTAAAAGACTCGTTTGTATTTACTTGCCACATCTTTACCCTCATCTACAGTCTAGCCTTTTACAGTCCTTACAAAAAGGAGCACACTAAGCTCTGTGCAATCCCATATTCATTCTACAATTCATATATTTATCAAGCGCCTTCTGTATAGACATAGAGAATTTAGCAGTGAACAAAATAAAAGTCTCCTTGGAGTTTACATTCTAGTAAGAAAAGGCAGGGGGAGAGGAGTAAATATTTGTTAGTTGTGGCTATGATATGTGATATATGCTAAAGAGAAAAATAAGTCTTGGGATAAGGGAGCTGGAAGGACATTGTTATTTTAAAAAAGGTGGTCAGGAAAGTCTTATTGGGTAAACATGAGCAGAGACTTGACAAAGCAAGAGAGAAAGCTATCCATCCAATGGATAATAGGAGAACAGCATTTCAGGCAAGGAAACAGCATGTACTGAGGTCCTGAGGCAAGAATATCTACACACATGAGGGACAGTAAAGGGGCAGATGTGACTGGAGCAGAACAGGGAAAGGAGGAGGAGGAGCAGATGAGGCCAGAAAGGCAGCTGGTGCCAAATCCACAGGGCCTTCCAGGCCGAGGTAAGAATTCTGATGGAGGCTGTCAGGGGTTTAAGTAGAGGAATGACCTGATTTGGCTTCTGTTTTAAGGAGACACTCTGACTGATGTATGCAAAAGACCCAAAAAAGCAGCATGACCAGTGAGGACACCATGAGAATAAGAATAATCCTGGCAGGAGTTGATGGTCATCTAGACTGGGGAGGTATCTGTGGAAGTGATGAGAAATGACTTTGACTCCTGATATGTTTCAAAGAGCTGACAGGCTGAGTAGTGCTGGGACCTACCTCCTACCCCTCCAGAGGGGTTTCCCCTCGATGCCCCACCTTTTTCTGCCGTGCTTGGGGCCCAGGAGGCTGATCCACACAGGCTGTCCTCTGTCTCTGTCCTCCCTTTGGGTTTGGCTCATGAGAAATTCCTGCAGCAGAAGATCAGAAGGCAGGTGACCTGAGTTCGGAATATTGTTCCCCCTTTCCTCCTGCCACCACGAGTTAACTGTGACTGTCTTCCTGGGCTGCAGCCTCCCCTTCAGCTACCCTCTCCGGATTCCAGGAAGCCTTTCCCAGTCCTCCCTTCTTTACACCTGGGGGTAATGCCAGTTCCTGCTGTCACTAGCTCAAGGGTGCGCCACTATCCTTTATTGGTTTTCCTGAACCTCGCCCACATTTATAAATAGTCCCTTTAATAAGCTTTTCTCAAATTCTTGTGCTCTTGACTTATACTGGGAACTGGGGCATCTAATATAGTAAAAACAGCAGAACTTTTTTTTTTTTTAATCACAGTTATTTACTCCTTTTTCTCCCCAATAAAATGTTAAATCCCTGGGGACAGAAGCGGTAGTATTCCTGCTTCCAGTACCATGACGTGAAGTAGGTAGGATTTGCTACAGTTGTATCAATGAGTGTTATGTGTAATGATGCCACCTGGGTCCTTAAAAATTGCCTAAATTATGTTTGATATGAAAGATTAATCGAAAGTATGATATGTGTGTGTGCGTGTTTGTATGTGTGTGTATCCATCTTAGTGCTTAACAGGTATAAGCTCCCCCTTGTTGGATAATTCAATTCCCTGGGATCAAAGAGACTTCTAAGAAAAAGTTAAGTAGCTTTCATATTACTCATTGTTCTCGTGAAGCTATCTAAACAACAGTTGTTGATTTTACCAATTGTTTCTGAACTGCTTTCTCAAGAAAATATTTTTTTCCCAGTGACTTTAAAGGTGGGTTGTGATTTATTGCAGTTACCTGTTAAGTTACTGACTTATTTGTATAACACCTTAATAGCGCTTATCTCCACAATATTTGGTTATATACAGTCGTAAGATTATCAATGTGACTGTTTTCCTACCAATTCCCACCCAAGCTGCACTTTGTTATTGATGTTTTCTGTTGATCTAAAGAATATCTTATCTTCACATATTTTTAATTATACTTACAATTTTGTAACGTGCTTCTTCCTTTATTTCTTCCTTTCTTTCCTTGACTTCTTCCTGAACTTGACTTCTTTCTGTTACTTCCTTTGGGCAAGACCTTTAAACAGTAGCTGAGCAGCCTTGAGGTATAGTTTTAATAAAACCTTTGCTGAGTAATCATTTGATGTAAAAGCCCAACCAAGTCCATTAACAGAAAAAAGAAAGCGATATCTTTTCAAGGTTAACTTTCTTTGTGCTTGCTCCCATGAATAACACACACTCATTAAATTCATTTAATTTTTGCCTGGATTTAACTATATTAAAGGTCCATTCTTCTAATAAGGAGAACCCAGATCCATAAGTTTAAGAGAGCAAATTGTCAAAGGATTTATTCATTGAAGACAAATTAGAGCCACGGAGTTTTGTTTATTTAAAATTGTAGCCAATACCTTAGGAAAATGTCTAGGAATCCCCTATTGATTGTATAGTTTGTTGTTTTTTTTACTAAAAAGATATAACCTCTCTCTTTTTCTTCTTTTCTCCTCTTAAAAATATTTTGACATTATTAAATATTCTCACAACCTAAATAAATATATGAATTTTTTAGAGATAAACATAATATACTTGAAAGCACTTACTTATTTGGTGAGTTTTAAAATGAATTTGATAACTTCATTTGAAAATTGAATAAGCAGTTGACTTTACTGAAGCCGGAGTGATTTTGAAATCTATGGGATGTGTCATAGCTCTAATCGATTTGAAAACTAGTCTTTCAGGGAGTATTACCAAACATTAACTATCTGTATAGTTCCTTTCACCTCTGCCGACTCTAGTAGCAGGTAAATTATGACTCTTTGTGGAGTATTATTTATTGTTATCCGTTTGGAAGATCACAACCATAATGATGGTTGTGAAATAGTGAAATACTGAAAATATGAAATAATGAAACATAACAAGCATTAACTTAAATAATTTAATTTTCTGAAAGTTTCCTAAGCTTTCTATGAAAGAGACAATGTATTTTGAACCTCCACTTTCCCAGGAAAAAGGTGATCATGTTTACCCTGAAATCCCCATGCTGAGTACAGGGGAGGGAGAGAGAGCTGAAAAGATTGATCTGATGGCAACCACTTGTTTGAAAAGCTGCCTGGTTCAGGCTTTTCAAAGTAAACTGTGCCTCCTTCCCCCTTTCCCCAGCCCAGTGACCTTACACAACTTACTTATTTTGGCCCTCAATAAAATGAGAGGGGTTTACCATGTTATTTATTTTTGAACTCCACTCCATGGTTCCTTGGAGTCTCCTCAAGAGTTCTGCGGTTGGATATAGGAGGACCAGCCTGAGCAGTATCTTTTGTAATTGTTTTTTTTTTTTTTTAATAAAGGCTTGTGTAGTTCAAAAAAACCTTAATCACCTGTAAGGTCTCTTCTAGCTCTATAAAAGTGTACTGTTCTGTTTGCAGGGTTTTTTTCTTTGTTTCTTTTGGGGGGATAGCCTTGTAAATACAGTTGAAAGGTAAAAGTACTAAGTTAGTATTTGATTTGGAAAGGCTAAGTGAATGAGCTCATATGAGAGCATCACTTTCCTTTAAAAAGAAAGGGGTGGGGAGAAAAAACACAGGATTTTAGCACTGGAAGAAAATCCCCATACTGGGACAAAAGCTGGGAATTGGCAACAGTGAGAGGATTTATGATGGCTCATGAAAAGTGAAAAACTAAAGAGAATATTTGGTCCAACTTTTTAAAAAAATTTGAGATGATAATCTTATAAACCAGTTTCTTTGTATTTTAAATACAATGTGACCCACTGTTTGCTTTGGGCAATTTTTTCAGCTCCCTGGTGAGGGAAATCATTATTCCTATTTCACAACACATTGCTTCAAAAGTTATTTATGGCTATTTTTAATTACTTGTCCGTAAATAGAACTGCTAAAGCTACCTGAGTTATAGTTTCATATTGTCTATGGCATACCCAAACAAGCATCTGTATTATAACTAAATAGTTAGGTCAGTTTTCTAGCTGGTTGTTGAGGCCTAATTTTTTTTTTCTTTATCATCTTATTGGGATGAGAACAAGGGAAGTAGTGGTTACTCTTGGACCCTACATTCAGCAATTTGTCACATTTCTTTCCCTACATGGTCTCATTGGTTAATAGCACCCCAGAGACAGGCAACCTGGATACAAATTCTGGGTAAATGAACTGAAGTCATTTTATCTCTCTGTGTCACCAATTCCTTGTAATTATATAATTATGTCTCCTATCTCATAATGTTGTCATGAGGAATAGGTGAATTGATATACGTGATGCACTTAGTACAGCCCTTAGCCTACAGTTGGCATGGTTTCGTGTGTTAGCTATTATTATAATATTGAGCAGAAATTTTAGTCTTTAATGAAAATCCATCCTATTTGAGAGATAAGAGTCTGTGTACTTAGGTAGGTGGCAAGGTGTAAATTTGTGAGAATGAGCTCACGAAAATTTAACATGGCAGCATTCTGTGAAAGGGATTGGTACAGAGACACCGGAGTCTCAGGGACCACTTAGGATGCTCTATTCCAATGTCCTGGACTACTGTGTTAGTCCATTCAGGCTGCTGTAGCAAAAATACCAAAGACTGGGTGATTCATAAACAACAGAAACTTACTCTCAGGACTCTGGAGGCCTGGAAGTCTGAGAGCAAGATGCCAGAAGGTCCTGTCTAGGGAGGGCCCACTTCCCAGTTTTTATATGGCCGTCTTCTTGCTCTGTCCTCACATGATGGAAAGGCTGAGAGAGCTCTCTGGGGGCAGCTTTTAGAAGGGTGCCAATCCCATTCATGAGGACTCTGCCCTCATAACCTAATCACCCTTCAAAGGCTCGATCTTCTAATACACATTTGAAGATTAGGATTTCAACATTTGAATTTTGGGGGGACACGAACATTTGATTTATTGCAACCACTCTTGAAGTGTTAGAGTAGAAAAAGGAAAAGGATGTGTGAAAGATTACAGGCTTATGTCCAGGGGAAGAGGAAGAAGACACTAACCTTAGACTTTCAAACTGGTTAACTAGCATTATGGATATAATAAGCCCAGGATTGGTCTTTGGTTTCCAGACAGTTTCTATATATTGAGAAATAAGGAACGCAAAAATTTTAAGATTAATAAGGGTTAAGTATGATCATATATTATACTATATTATTTATATAATAATTAAATAGCTATTAGTCTTCATAAGTAAGCACATAGATAAGAATTAGATCTTTTAAAGAATTTTCCTCCTTTAAAAAAAATTACATCCTAGTTTTTCAATTCTTTCATTCAGGTTCCTACATTATATTGTATCCAGCCTAGAGAGTTGTATTATTTGGTTCTTGTATCCCAAAACTGTTGATGTAGTGATGTGAGGAACTCAGGCATAAAACCTGTTGAGAATTAAACCATTGCCTCTGTATTTAATCCAACACATGTATACATATATACACACACACACACACATATATATATAAAATATACACACACACACATTACTCAGAGTTGCAAATAATTTTAGTCTATTATTTCATAAGTATTTTTTTTATTTCCAGGTTCGATGGATGATGTACTGGATTGTTTTTGCTCTCTATACAGTGATTGAAACAGTAGCAGATCAAACAGTTGCTTGGTAAGTTCTAACGTTGAGAAATGGCCAGACTATGGACTCTTATCAGGTGTCCTGAGTCCTTATCCTGCTGTTGCTATTAACTAAGTGAATTTGATCAAGTTACATAAGTATCCCATGTCTCATTTTCTCCTGGTATCCCCACAAGAATATTATTTTCCTTATAGTCGCCCTTAAGTAAAGGCAGCTCATCCTTCTCTGCGTGTGCCCCTCCCTGCCCATCTCCCACACACCTCTTCGGTATCTTGGAATAGAGAAACTTGGTTGTCATTATCCTTTTTCCACACTGATGACTTCAGACTATTTTTCTTTATTACTTCCTAAATGACTCCTCTTTTAAGTCCCACAGCATCTGGTTTTAGCCATCCTTAAAATGTTTATCCACAAACATTCAGACTGGATGACGTCAACATCCACATGGACACCCCCTCAATACCAGTTCCTTGACTGCTCTGTTACAAACAGTATGAGGCACAATTAAAGCATGCTTATGTCCTCAAGGATTTAACGTTTTACTTAGGAGCAATACTTAATGCAACAACTTGAATCTCCTTGTGCTGTATTTCAGTAGTGCATTTCCATCTAAACCTTGCCATCACTTGGAGAAATGCTCCTTTCAAACTTTGAACTTTTACTACCTTGCCACGATCTTCAGCTGCCCTTGCTGCACAAACCTTCAGCCTAAATTAGCCCCAAAATTGCTCTTCTTTACTTCTTTACCCACACTACCAACTGAGCTGCAAAAAAATCAATCAGTTGCTCATATAGGTATCAATCTGACAGTCACCATTCCTTTTGCTTCCTTTTGGTCAGCGGCTACTTCCATTCCCTCCTGTATCAGTTTCAAACATTTACTGTTCTCCCCTTAAACTGTCTTTCTGACTTTGCTATTCTTATATTTTCATAGCACATTAGGTCACATTGGGTTACTAGGAAAAAACAGAAGTCGTCAGACTTAAATGTTCTTAACAACCTATCCTTATTTATCAACTTCTCTTTCCATCTGTCTTTCTGTTCCTCCCTCTGTCTCATATGTCATTCATTTATTTTTTATGTTTTGGTGTTTAGGTTTGGGGAGGGTTTTCTGTTTGCTTGTCTTAAGTGGAAGAACACAGATTTTATACCATGCTAGGCTCTTAAGTTTCCATGTTCTCTCTTTAAAGACTTCTTTTTTTTCTGATTGCAAATGTAGCATATATACATTATTAAAAAGTAAACGACATAGAAAAAGCTTACCACAAGCAAATGACAGTCCAGAAACTCCTCTGTAATTGCACTGTGCAGAGATCCTTTGTCGACTACACAATAGTCATTCCTCACTGGCCCCTGCCCATGTGTGTCATCAGAAGAGCCCAGATTTTTTTTTAGTTACTGTATATCTTAGTACATCATGGATCACAAGATGCTGGTCCACTCATGATATA
The DNA here is from genome assembly GCF_036321535.1 of Camelus dromedarius. Classification (NCBI taxonomy): domain Eukaryota; kingdom Metazoa; phylum Chordata; class Mammalia; order Artiodactyla; family Camelidae; genus Camelus; species Camelus dromedarius. The sequence continues at coordinate 38,378,979 of NC_087443.1, read as the reverse complement.
TTAGTTAACTTTTGCTGTGGTAACAAACAACCCTAAAAGCACAATGAGTTAGCAAAACAAACATTGATTTCTTGCTCAGGGTACCTGAAGGCAAATGGTCAGTTGCAGCATTGCTGAGCTCCACTCAGTTTTAAATGTCTTCTTGTTCCAGGACCAAGGCTGAAGAAGTACCTGCTCTCATGGCAGAAAACAAAAGTTGAAAGCAAGAGGTTGGGGTGTTGGGGTGAGGGCGTCAAAGTGCATTTAAAGCTTCTCCTTGCATGTGATATACGTCACAATCACATTCCGTTGCCTAAAGCAGGCCACATGGCTAAACCCATGGTCATTGCTTGAGGGAGTTTACTTGGCCTTCAGAGAAGGCACTGCAGAATCATGTGGGAAAGGGGTGTGGGTATTTGGCCTAATTCCCAGGCTACGACGATGGCAATTCCATTCTTGCAGCGAAGTGCTGCAATTCTGACCAAATTAAATTAGAGGGGAAGTTTTCTGGAGTTAAGAGTCGGAGGATGTGTGTATGGGGTAACATTGTACAGTTGGAGCTTATAAAGTTGGCTCTTGATGCTGGGAGGTGTGTCCAGGTACTGCCATGGCAGCTGGGCTCTGCAGACAGTGTGGGTGTACCTTACTGTCCTGGTTATGTGCTATTAATGTCCTCTCTGAACTGCTACAGTCAGGTTGGCAGCCTGCCTAAGCGGAGAAATCTTGTATTAGGAGGTGTGAATCTTGGCGGGGGTCAGGCTCTGATTTACCTAATTAATGAAATTAATTTGTCAGTTCAAACATAGTTGTTTCTCTGATCACAGCTTTTTATATGTAAAAACTTAACACAGTGACTAAACTTTTTAAAAGGTTTTTTTGTGATTTCCTCATTGTTTGTGGTTTATTTTCACTGGTGTTTTTTTCCTTTTTTTTCGTTAGGTTCCCCCTATACTATGAGCTTAAGATTGCTTTTGTCATATGGCTGCTCTCTCCCTATACCAAAGGAGCAAGTTTAATATATAGGAAATTCCTTCATCCACTTCTTTCATCAAAGGAAAGGGTAAGATATATAAACTATTTCCACAAATCGTTTGTTAGAAATGTACATCATCACATGCTATGTGTTATAAAATGAGTTTCTATTATAATAGAGAGAAGTCCTAATTTTTCAGCTTCTTAACAAACAATCTTTTTTAATAAAATTAATATCTATGGGTTTGTTTTTTCCCCCAGGAGATTGATGATTATATTATACAAGCAAAGGAACGAGGCTATGAGACTATGGTAAACTTTGGGCGGCAAGGTTTAAATTTAGCAGCTACTGCTGCTGTCACTGCAGCAGTGAAGGTAATTTTTTACTTACATTTTTCAATCCAATGTCACTTTGAGTCAATGGATAAAGTGAGGTAGCTTTCTATTTCAGATGATTATAAAATTCTGGCATAATTTTACCTTCTGTTTATTTTTGTAATACTAGAAAAAAAAAGTAGATAATTTTATAGGCATTTTAACATGTTTCCTATAGCTGTTCAATATTTATGAAACTCTTAATTGATGACAAAATGAGAGTTAGTTAATAAATAAAACATACCAAAAATGTCATTTTGTCATAATTTTCCTACTGTGTAACCTTAAGTACTTTCAAGTAAATCTCCTTTAGTAAAGATGACCATTCTTTCTTTCTCTGTCTGGTGTTCTCTCACTTTCTCCCCATGGCAATATCTTGCTAGGATTTCTGGCTTACTTCTGCACCCATACTTCAACCAATTTGAGGTAACTGACTATTCAAAATAAGGCATGAAAAATTTCTGTTCTTAAAACTTAAAATTTTACTTAGCGATTACTAATGTCATGTGTTGTGTTTTGCAAGCCAAATTATCAAAGGAATGCCTTCTGTGAAAATTTGCTTTATGCCTTTGGATTTCTTTGCATGTAGTAATTATTGTGGTTTATTTTAAATATTATAGCATAATTGGTTTTGGTGTGTAGTATATGGAAAGAAAATGGGCTTCTGATCCAGAAAGTGCTGAATGTGACTTTCTAAGTAACCACTGGCGATTTCCTTAACTTCTCAATTAGGAGGATGTGGGAGAGGAGAAACTTAAGTGGAAGAGAACTAACGTCCTCAGTTGGTGTATATGAAAGTAGAGGGTTTGATGTGGTTGCCTGCAGGGGGATGGAAAGAAGGGGACCAAAGCCATCTTGCTTTTCTTTTGTTACAAAATTTGGCGTTATTTAACTTTACAAACGAAGTACATGTATTCATTTACAGCTCAAAGAAGATGCTTTCTGACTTTTCCACATTTAAAAGCATTATTCAAATGATTCTACAGCAAAAAACGAAAAATTAAATTTCAACGTCAAAAATTATTTAGAAAATACAAACATTTTAGAACATTGTTTTAGGAAACACAGAAGTTTACAAATCCCATTTGCCCTCTTTACTTTAACACTTAAATATACTTTATAAACCTACTACTCTGTAAAACACCTCCCTACGTATTATGACTATTTTGTGGGATACTGACTTCATTTTGACTTACGTTTACTACTTCCAAACTCTTACTACTCTAAATCAGAAATCCCCACTGGGTGATCTTATCCTCATTCCCTCCTCTTTTGTTTTTAGTTTTATACATACTTTCCTGCCATCAGTATTTAACATCCTATATGTTTATTCAACATCTATGTATTTAATGTGTTTGACATCTATGTATGTAATTCCTCCTCTATGGTAGGTGCTTGGGATGCAGCAATGAGCAAGATAGATACAGTTCCTACCCTCACTACTACTGTCTAGTTGAGTGTCTGTATTCGCTGAAAAATTTACTGAAAATTTTACTGAAACTGAAAAATTTACCTCATCTTTGGTTGCTTAGAGACTACCACTTGCCCTTCATTATTAATAAGCATTCTCTCACAGAATACTTCTCTGTAGAAAGGCTCTAAAAACAATCTGTCTCTGTATTTCTCTGACTTCTTTGTGATTCATTGTTTGTTTTTATTTATATATTTAACAGCTTAAAACCACCTCCCCACTTCAAAGGCAGGAAACAGAGAGCATAAGAATCATCTGAGCTACCACTGCAAACCAAACACACATCCTATAATTTGAATTCATTTTGGAACTTTCTCTTTTTGTTCGTGTTCTTGTGACCCTTTTGTTATCGAGTTCACTGTATATGAGGTAGCCCTCACCATTCTCATCGTGAGGACAGGAATGTTGGCATCAACCCTCCTAGATTTTATTCATTAGAAATAATCATTAAATAAGCTGAACACGGCATAATGTTAACACTATTTGCCTCAAGTTTTACTGTGCCTATTTAAAGTAGGGGAAATTAGTTTCATCTCTGGAGATGTCAAAGAAAGGCACTGTGATGGAAGAATCACTGAACCAGACACTTCATACTAAAGAGTAAATTGAAACTGAAATGGGAAATAGGTCAAGTTTAAGGAGAAACTGCAAGAAAGCTAACAGTGAGACTTGAGAACTATTTAAAAAACTTTTTAAAAATATATAGTTTGTTAAAAATATCTTTTCAGGTGAAAAATATTGGACTCTCGGTGTGACCTTTAAAGACAGGCAATACCCCTGACTAAGTTTTCTAGGCTGAATTGCCTGAGCATGTTAAAGATGAACATAGGAATCTAATCAGAACATTTATTACACCGTAAAGCAATTTTCTGAAAATGTTACTCAGCTCTATGACCTCATTACCAGGCATCTGTTCACAAGGTCAGTGTACAAGTTCATTTTCGCTGAGCAAAGCACAAACATATGAAGGAGCTTCAAGGATTTTGTTGAGGGTGTTCAGCATTCCATAGCTTTCACGAGAAATGCAGGTGGCTTTTGTATAGACGAGTAACACGGCTGCCTGATGAAGGACATATGAAGAAAAGTACCGTTAGTCATATTAACCATCTCTTAGGGTTTTCTCTGGCAGCCTTTTCTTGGTGAATTTTTTTAGCAGATATTATTTAAAAAGTCAATTATCACAGAAATTACAGCCTTACAGTTACAGTTTCTGAAATCTAATTTACTTTAAATGATGATTAGATCAGAAATCCTGACATCTTGCTGTCTGTTTTAATAGCTGCCTGTTTGTGAAAGGATTTGAGGAGATTCATCTGCTTAGTATCATCCATTTAAAAAGTGAGCCCCTGTTCAGACAATGGAGAAGAAAGATCATATTATTTTTCCTGCAATCTAGAGAAGCAGGATGTTATAATGAAAGTTGAATTCTATAGCAGTTGAGTTATCAGCATTTTTTAGCCCTGGTTCTGCCACTCATTAGGAGATTTGGGGAAATCTTCTGCACTTATCTAAGTATCCATTTTCTTACTTGTAAAATGAAAAAAACCCTTATACTCTAAAGCAGTTGTTCTCAACTGGGGGCAGTGTTGCCATCCAAGGGACATTTGGCAATATCTGGAGACATTTTGGGAGTATCCAACTGAGGGAAGGGGTACTGCTACTAGCATCTAAGGTGTAGAGACCAAGGATGCTGCTTAATATCCTACAGTGTACAGGACAGCATCCCCCCCCACAAAAAATCTTTCCCAAAACAGCATCAGTGCTGAGATTGAGAAACCCTTCTCTAAAAGTATGATGAATCAGAAAAGGCTAAAAGGATACATAAATATGTATAGGTAGTTTGGGGTGGTGGGTTACAAATCTTTATTTTCTTTTTTATATTTTTTTCTGTTACAAACATTCTTCAATAAATATATATTGCTTTAATCTTAAAACCACTAAAATATTTTATTCACTTAATGCAAATACAGTCAATTCCATTCTAGCTAGGCTTGGTCAGATTAATTCTTGAATGTCCATAGGGAAAAGGCATTGCCCTAAAAACTGGGAACTAACCTGATCTGCAATTATAATGTAGTACGTCAAGATCAACAAGAAATAGAGCTTAATGGCTATTCATTATTGAACAATATCCTAAAAATTATTCTGTAAAGGATTGTTTGTATGCTCGTAAGATTATGTTATTGCTGATTATGTTTTTGAATTCTTAATTTTAGAATGCGAAGAGAATAGGTTGAAAGTTTTATACAAAGATGCTGATAAGCACAGTAAATTCCCTTATTTAACACAAAATATAGTAAGTTTAATGTAATATTTAACCAGAAAATGAAGTGTTTAAACAAAGGCAGAATTGTTTGGGTATAAAGAAGTTAGAATTAGCCAGACATGCAAGGTCCCTTTTTATAGATGTCAGCTTGAGGTGGATATTTGAGTAGATGTTCAGATGTCCTTTTGCCCTTGGATAAAAATGAGCTCTGTGTGGGGCCAGCTCGTGGAGCTGCTTCTCAGATGGAGAATCCTTTCCAGAGCTCAAGCTTAATCCTTTCCGTAGCTCAAAGCTAAATGTGTTAGACTTGGACCCAGCCTTCCCACCCAGTCAGCCCTTACAGTGTCCTCAGTTTCTTAAATGGATGTTCTGGGCTCATCTAGATTCAAACCCTGAGAACTCTGAGCTACCCGAAGGCAGGAACACTTCTGCTAATGATATAAAATATTCTACAGAATACTTTTGAAAATTACTTTGACTCTTTCTTTCTCATCATAATCCTTCTGTTACTTCCTCTTTGATTTTTAGAACCAATTTTAACATACACAATGTACATAAAGTTCTGTAGAGAACAGAATCTAAAATGCTGGGATATAGAATTACCTTGTAAGTGGTAACTCCCTTCCAACTTATTGACTAAGAGTGCTGTTTCCACACATATTTTCCTCCTCTTCATTTTTCTTATACTTTTGGCTTAATATTGTATAAACCAAATAGAAGAAAACAAATGAACAAAAAATTATTAATTTAAAGAAAACCTCAGTATCTTTTAGCATTGTTATGGACAAGTGACTATAATGCCCTATTTGTGCCCTCGAAATGTAGAAAAAATTTTTCTTTTAATGATGTGAACAAGGGGTTTAGATACTGGAAAAATGATCAAGAAATGGATCATAGATTTTTATACTGTAACATATTAAAATGAAAACTTCACTATACTGTCTATGACTAATTTTCTAATACTAAAGAAATTTGAGGGGGGGAAAAGGGGGAAAAATCACTCATCTAATCTGCCTAAACATTACACTGTTTTCATTTTTTAATATTTTCCCTAATTATAACCATACTGCATATTGTACCCAAACTGTGCATATGATTTAGATTTATGAGGTAGAGGAGAGGTATTGCCACTTAACATTTTATTGCAAACATAACTCCCTTATTGATGGACTTTTTGTTCTGAAGACATAAAAATTGGAGGGAATAGGTTTATAATTACACCTCTCTTTTAAAGTGGTCACATTGGATATTTATATTTTTGTTTTTATATAATGTTTTTGAATTTCACAATACTGCAGTAATTCTCTCCCCATATTAATTCTATTCTGGGCCCATAAGAAAATATACAGTAGAAAAAGTGAGTTTTCAAAGTGATAATGGCTGTTAAAGTGCTGTGGGTCCTCAAAGATGGTACACAACCCCTTTTTGCTTTTCCTTGTAGTACCTGGCCTTTCTCAGGGATTGATCATCGATAATACTTGGGGCTATAGGGTTGGATACTCAAAGCTACATTAAGATCTAGGCTGTAAATAGATCACCCAGATGCCTCAGGGTTGGTTTTTGCCCACCTTCAGTCTAAACCTGAAGCAAACTCCTGGTGGATGGTGTAATCTACCCATATCAATACCCATAACCATACCTGTAGTTTGGTGCTGCACTTCTGCATATAAACGCCAGAGTTTACATTAAAATATGCTGCTATCTATGGAGAACTCTCTAGCAGTCAAGAATAACAAAAAAGAAGAGGCATAAAAAGAGTGTTTAGTTTACTTATTAAATACTGAATAGCAATCCCATACCAGGTGCACCAGGAGAACAGAAGCCTAAGATGTGTCTCTCTCTTCTAGTCCCTTAAAATCTTGCTCTGGAGGCAAAATATATACAGCACAGCAACAGAACTAACAATAATGTGTGAGTTCATTTGTGAGAAATGCCCTAAGTAATTAGCTGATTATACTCATTAAAGATACCGAAGTTTATGGATGATATAAAGCTAGACTGATTCAATGGCACTTTGACTCATTTGCATGCTGAGATGTACTTTCTTGAGTGGGAGGGTTTGGGAGTTACAGTAGAGGGTATCCTGCATGTGTTTGGCAATAGGAAAAAGTCAAGAATTGCTGAGAAGAGGGCACAGAAATACAAAGGTAGGAAAAGAGAAAATGACAGTTCTGAGAAAACAAGGCATCTGTTTCAGATGAACATCGGTCACTTCCTTTTAGTGTGTCTCTGAAGTCTTCTGCCCTCCTCTATTAAATAAGTGAATTATATCTGACAAAAAGAGAGTATAATGAATTAAACCATGCCAAGAATGTTTAAAGATGTGTGGAGTCCAATTTTTTTTGAGGATATAGGCCCTTTAATTTATTAATTCTTTTTCATAATTCAAAAAATATGGTAAAAGTACAAAGTGTAAGTGGGGTATGGAAATGGTGTTCAAGTTTGACATAATAGGGTATCACTAACTCAGACTAGCTAAATCAAGACTCATGAATAAAGACCTTTTTCTTCAGTGGAAAATACATGTTAGCAATAATGTTGGAATGCTTATAGTGCTTTAGGCTTTAACATTTAGAGATGAACCATTATGGATGAGTTTCTACAGTAACATTATAACTAGAGGCAATCATAAATTCACGTGTGAGAAGAAGAAATATTAAGTATAAAAAAAAAACCTTTAGAAGAATATTTTTAATCCAGCTATAAATAAGAAATGGGTCATCTACATGCTATGCAAAATTTCAGAGTGGATAAATTTAGAAATTATTTTTTTCTCTTTACAAAGCTTTACACTTTAGGGGAGAAATGTAGTTATGTCTGAAAAGTTCAGAAATGTCCCTTTCAAAGATGTGCAATGATGAAAATCATTGAACTTTCTGCAATGATGGAAATATTCTATATCTACACTGTTCAATACAGTAGCCACTAGCCACATGTGGCTGTTGAGCATTTGAAATGTAACTAATGCAATTAAGGAGCTGAATTTTCAATTTTATTTAATGTTAGTTACCTGAATTTTAAATACCCACTTGTGCCTAGTGTCTACCATATTATTTAAAAAAAAAAAAGACGTTATAATGACTTAATGTCAAATGGTGTAGTCGTAGATATGTCTTGCCAGATGGTGAATTCATTAACTGAATATTGTTTCATTCTAAAGATTCTTTGGCTCTTAAATTTTTTTTAATGTGTTCTAGGTAGAGCCATTACCACTCCTGACTTAGTTTTAAAACTTTAAAAAGTTCCTCTAAATCATAAACTTAAGCCCTAAAGCGCTAGTTTTAGGAGAGAGCAAAATTATGGATGATGTTTTACTGTGAGGGTAACTCATCATACATTTTTTTTCATTTTCAAATTAAATCTAAAGAAATGCTTGGCAGTGGAGTGTACTGATATCTGCAACTTGCTTTGAAATGCATTAAGAGATGGCTTGATGGATGGATAGATGGTATATATGTGGTAAAGCAGATACAGCAAAATGTAAACAATATATTGGTATCTACTGTAGAATTCTTTCAGATTTTCTGAAAGTTTCATTATAAAGTGAATAAGCTTCATGATAAAATGTTGGCAAAAAGTTAATTGCAAATATATCACATATTTTTAAGTGTATTTTTTTCTTGGATCTATCACTTCTCTGTTGAATAGAGCCAAGGAGCAATAACTGAACGTTTACGAAGTTTCAGTATGCATGATCTAACAGCTATCCAAGGTGATGAGCCCGTGGGACAAAGACCATACCAACCTCTACCAGAAACAAAAAAGAAAAGTAAACCAGCCTCTGGTGAATCAGCAGGTGTGCTTGTTTTGTTTTAATGTATTGTTCTTTCATAATTGGGATTTTGAGTCAAGATGGGTACTAAAATAATACCTGGTAGCCATCTGAATTTGGTTAGACAAAATTTATTTTTAAGCTTACAGTTTTGAGCTTTACGCTCAACTGTAGGTCTCTTCCTCTAAGTTTTCTCTAAATAGAGTGCTTGCCTTTTGTTGACTCTTGAGATAATCCAACTAAGAAAGTAGCAGTGTTCTCTTGTGCTGCCATGAATTTTTAGCAGCAGTGGGTGTGGTTCCCACCACTTCCCTACCACCAGCAATAGTTCTGACCTGTGATCAATACTCTTGTTATTCAAACCATGTAGTGACATCTAAGGAATTTTGTAATTAAACACTGTTCACCGTAAGTGCTGTGAACAAATAAGGATATTGACTCATAAGATAAAAGTTTTAAGCAGGTGACAAAAGGACCAGTTTGAAAACAGGATTACTCCAGTGGAAAAATGTGTTGAAGTTATGTATTCTAGTTTAAGAACTAACTTATAGTACATTGTAATGTATATTATGAGCATGTCATAGTTGATATGTTCTAAAACTTATATAAATTATTGTGATTGTAGAAACATACACATAAACAAACAGACATAGTTTCTTAGTTATTTTTTCACATATAAGAAATTTGTAGTTATAAACAACAAGGACCTACTTGTTGTTTAGCACAGGGAACTATATTCAATATCTTGTAATAACCTATAATGAAAAAGAATATGAAAAATAATGTATATATGTATAATGGAATCACTGTGCTGTATACCAGAAACTAACACAAAATTGTAAATCAACTATAGTTCAATTTAAAATAGAAGTTGTACTTAAAGGCTCAGCTAAGAACTAAGATCTGTAGGAAATTTTTTATGAATGTATTTTTAAGTCCATAAAAAATAAGGCTACTTGATTTTTTTTAAGTAGAAATTTTCTTTTGAGGGAGACTGAAAATCATTCTTTATAATTAAAATTAATTTGAATAATATAACAGTTTCTTCTAACAAAGGAAAAATTGTGAACTTTCTTCTAAGTTCTACCTAGAGTGAATAACTTTACAAAGTTGGTGGCTATTATCTAAGAGGTAATAATTAAATATTGGCCATTGCTTAAGGTACTGACACCTTTAAGAGTGAGGAACCTTTGAACTTTGAACCATCGTCCTCAATACTTTAATAACGTAAAAGCAGTTCCTAATATAGGTGTTTTCTTAAGCATTTAAAATTAGGTATACTGATTTTGATTATGGAGTCTGCTGTATATATTTTGCTGATTCAGTCCCATAATCTGCATCCTTTATCAGCAGTTTATTCATAATTATACCTTAGAATTAGTTAAGAATTATATTCCAATTATTTAAATGAGAACAGGATTATAAAAATGAAAATCAATAGCACTATTTTTATGACATTCATTTATTAAATTTAAGATGGTATGACTAAAATATTTGAAAATAAGGAGGTGCTATTTAGTTCTTCTGCTAAATTTCAAACCATGGAATTAAAATAACTTAAGATTTGTAAAAATACAAAGTAAATGGTAGCAGTACAAGAAAGATCCTTGTTCAGTTATAAAAATAAAATTTTTAATTGCTTTACTTTGCCCAAGTTCCACATTTTCTACAGAACAGTATGTATTCTGAGCTTTCCTTCCCTAAGGAAAAAATTAAGCAAAACTTTCTCTCTTGACAATATTTTTGCTAAAGTAGTATGGTTCCAGGACAGAGTAGTTGAAGAGGAGGTAATAGCAGATAGTACAGTAACATAATCTGGACACAAGTCCAGGTATACCTGGTAGTTTGTCAGATGAGAAAGATGAGCCTGGCTGGGGAAAGGCAGATTAGTAAGTGACGTCAGGGTAACTGCTAGACTTAGAAGGTACGGTAGGGAATGAAGTTATACCTCTATCTCAAAGCTTCAATCAACAAATCTAAAAGATTAAGACTTAAGTGTAAGAAATTAAACCATATAGTAGGAAATTCCTGTGTATGTTTTTATATTCTTAGGATAGATCAGACTTCTTAAGAACGACATCAAAACCAGAAAACATAAAGGAAAAGTCTGAGAGATTTTTCTATAGAAAAAAAAACCCATAAAACTACCATATGGGGGTGGGGGGAACCGACACCAAAAAAGGCAAAATACTACGAACTGTAAGAAATATTCTCTTATATGTTGCAGGCAAAGGGTTCAAATTTTAACAATCCAAGAATCCTTACAAGACAATTGTCATCGATTCTATCAGAGAATACAGCTGACCAAGAAATAAATGAAAAAGATACTCAACCTCACCAATAGAGTAAATTAAAATAGTAGTAATTGTAATGTTTGCTCACCTGATTATCAAAAAACTTGTTTTAGTTAACAGTGCTCTATGTTGGTAACTCTTCTAAGTTATCACTTCATTACAAACCACCCACAAACAGTGGCTTAGAAAAATTCCAGTTCTTTATTTTGCTCCCAGATCTGGGAGTGATTGGACTGCAAGGTAGTTCTTGCTCAGGGTCTTATGCAGCTACAGTCAGACAGCCCCTGGGGCGGGAGTTGTAATCTCAAAGGCTTCCTCACTCACAGGTCTGACGACTGAGCTGGGAAGAGTCCAACAGCCAGCAGCTAAACCAGTTGGGGCTTCTCAGACATCTCTCTCTAGATCTCTCCACATGGTCTCTGAGGGTCATTGGGCTCCTTCCTTGGGGGCTGAAGGCTTCCAGAGCCAGTGTCCCAAGAGAAACAGGCAGAAGTCGTGCACTCTGCCTTGTGGCCATTTGTTGAGGCAGGTACAAAGGCCCTCGAAATTTAAGGGAAGGGGATTAGAGTGTCAGACAATTTGTAGATGGACGTGTATTAAAACCACCACAGCAAGCCTCTGGGAAACAAACACTCTCATACAAAGTGTATGAGAGTTTAAAGTGGAATAATCCTTCTGGATGACAATCTGGGAAGAATTATCAAAATGTTTTCTCTTTAACTCAGCAAGAAACTTCTAGGAATATGTCATAAGGAAATAATCAGGCAAGTGTTCAAAGATGTATGTACAAAGATGTATGAATGTTCTTCTTGTTGTTTATGGTAACAAAATATTGGAACAAGCCAAATGCCAAAGGGAAATGTTTAAGCAAAAAGGTGGCTTATTAGCCATGAAAAATAGTCAGCTTATACTTACAAGGAAACATAGCCAGGTTGTCGGGGAGAGAACAACAAAGAAATAATACATGTGTTATGAGGCATATTAGATAGATGATAAAATGGATTAATATATGTAAAGTTATTTTTCAAGTATATGTATATAAAGAAGAGTCTGGAAGGGTATCACTAAAATGTTAACAGCCTTTAGCTCTGAGTTGTGGAATTTTAGTCATTTTTTTTTAATCAACCAATTACTCTTAAAATCAGAAATAAAACAACTCTACTTCTCCTTTTGAAAATAATCAAGGTACTCATTTTCTTATACCATGAATTTTTTTTCTATTTCATTTATTTTCAAAATTCCTCAAAAAGAAAGGCAAATCGTTAAGTTTTTCAGTGTGGAAATTACATTCACATTGCAAAGTCTGTTTCCCAGTTCACATAATCAATACATTTACCTCAGAACACAAGCAAATTCAAGTATTTGGAAAAGTGTTTCCCTTTTGAAAACTAATAATGGCCTGCTCTGAGCTGTTTGAGGTTAGCTGATCAAGAGAAGTCCTGCTTTGATGTTGTCACTTCAGGAAAAAGAGCTCCCCTCCAAATGCTTTTTTTTTTTTTTTTTTTTTTTGGTAAGAAAATGGACACCTTGAACATGACGTTCAGTTCCTCAGAAAGAATACCACATTCTGATAAGTGGAAATATTTTTTTCTGTAAAGAACCTGCTGCTCCCATATTAGTTAAAAGTGGTTCAACATTCAGTTTCAACATACCAGCAGATTTAGAGACTTCTGCTTTTTCTTGTTTTAGATGCTTTACATATTTATTTAATCCTTAAGATGACTATGTAGGTTAAATATTTTTATCCTTATTCTGTCAGTGAATAAGCTGATATTTAAGGAGATCAAATTACTTGTCAAAGACTAGGTACTCAGTGACAGAAATGAGATATCCAAGGTTCCTAACTTAATTCTTATTCTCTTTTTACTTTATAAAGAGACTACACATAGTGAGACACTTTGACTGTAACCATGAATTCAAACCATTTAGCAGGAGGGAATCTTAGAGATGCTTTAGTCAGACAGCAAATAGGTGACGTGTCTCCTCCCTTATTCCGTGCCCATGGCAGACATTGCTAATGGATGGTGGCACTTTCCACGATGGGCCCAGAATCCCATCAACATAGTGCTCCCAGCAGCTCAACTGGCTCAGAGTTGGCTCTCATGTAGAAACCTATTCCTCTCCCATCTGTCTCACCACCTTACCAGATAAGAAAACTGGCCCACAGAGGCAAGACTCACTCAAGGTCTCACAGCTAGTAAGTGGCAAAGCACTCATTTCTCTTCACCTGGGTGCAGGGCTCCTTCCACAATGATAGCTAAGACTCCTGCCAAGTCAAACTTTCCATGAATCTGCACTTACATAAATACATGAAAATTGCTTAGAACAGTGCCTGGTACATGCTAAATACTAGATCAGTATTGGCTATTGTCACTATTACAAGGAGGTAAAACCATACCAACTCTAAGATCTGCTTGTTTCCTAAAATGGTATCAGAGCCCTGCGCTGAAGCTGGCCAAACAGCTGCAGCCTTAGGCCCCAGGACCCCCAGCAACACAGGCTCCTCGTTCTTAGGTCCCCAGTCAATGCTTCTCAGGAATGTGCATGGACGACACCATTCTGAGGGCTCTGTCCAGTCTAGACTGATGATGTAAAGCGGCTGGCCTTAGCATCACCTTTGTTTGGCACCAGCAGCACCCCGACTCTTGCCTGGGGACTGGCAGACCCACAAACCACTCAGCCAGCTCGCTGGGTTCCTGCTCAGATACGGCATCCAGAAATGGGCTTCTCTCATAATCTCAGGTCTCCCCCTCCTCCTCTGAAGGCTTTTAAATCCTTAGACAACTTTGACTTACACTATTTCTACCACTCACAGCAGAATTTTCATACACACTTATTTTCAGGTTTAATGTGGAATAGAAAGTGCATATCTTAGCGAAGATATTTGACTTGACTCCTCTCTTTTTGATGCAGTTTGGTTTAATAAGTTGCTAAGTTAAGCTTGTCAATTTCACCTCCTCATAGATCTCAGATTTGGCTACTCTCTCCACGATCCTGGGAGTCCATCATTTCTGACCTGTTGTACTGCAGTTATAACCTCCCTGCTTCTAGTCTCATCCACTTCTGATTCGTTCTCCAAAGTACAAGAAGAATCTTTTAAAGAACCTAGATCTAATAACATCACCCTTCAGCTTTAAATGGCCCCACTTTGTTCTCTGATGAAGTCCAAACTCAATAGCTCCCCAGCCTTGGTCTCCCATTCCTTCATGTGCGAGGTATATTCAATCATGAGCCTTTCAGGATTCAGTCTAGCTGCCACCTCCTACAGGAAGTCTTCTTTCACAACCCACTTCCCTTCCCCTACTGTGTGCTCCCACTGCACCTTGTCCTTATCTTCTATTTGCAGCATTTATTACGGTTTTGTGATGCCCATTAGACTCTGTTTCGTCTACTGGACTGTAGATTTCTTAGGGAAGTAAAAGGCAGTTGTATCTTTTTCATCATTGTATCCCCATAGTTCAGTGTAGTGCCTCACACTTAGTAGTATTTTAAAAATACCTGTGGAATAACTAACTAATCAATCCATCACTTTTCCTGAAATAACAATTAGAAAGCTAAGATTCTTAGCTGAAATTAGGAAACAAAGAATAAGAGGTATATATAATCATCTTTTTGAATGAAATTCCAATTCCTAATCATATAAAGTGAGAGGCAGTTAAAGTAGCTAGGGTCATGTTTGTTGACATGCAGTCTTATGCTTCATCCATGGCCTTAAACTTTTCAATCATAATCACTTCCTTTCTGATTCTTTTCCATGATTCCTTGATACCATCGTTTTATTATATTGGGATTAGGAATATTGTATAAGCAACAGCAACAGAAAGAAATCTAGAAATGGCAATCTAAAATTTTTTGTCTGGTTTATTTTTCCCAATTATAGAAGTAATACAATCGTTTAAATAAAAAATTTGGCAAATTTTTTATAGGAAAAGTGAAGAAATTTAAAATCAACTAAAAGCTCACTTCCAACAGATAGAATGGTTTCATTTATATGTTTTTCCTTTGTTTTTTTCTATACATACTTTTTTTTTCCCCACTTAATATTGTACCAAGAGGATCTTCCTAGGAATGCTGACCCCATCCTCTCCCCTGGCCACATTGGCCTCCTCATAGCTCTTCCACACAGTTATGCTCCCCACTGTCCTAGTCCCTTTGTACATAATAATTTCTTCTACCCAGAACACACTTCCTTTGACTGCTGCGGGAAAGCAAAGGACCCTGGCCTTAATAATGACTGATTCTACTTCCAAGTCCTTCCTAATTTCTAGCCTAGAAGTCTTGCAGCATAAAAGTGTACTTGCTTAACATATAATTAAATATGTTTATCTTATTGATAAACGTAAGTGCTTAGTGAGGCTAAGATTATTCACGTTTTGTGAGAGCAGGTTAATATACATTTATTCAGGATATTTTTCTTCACATGCAAGAAGCCTATCCCATCTTCCTTCTCAAGCCTGGAAAACCTGCTATTTTTTTTTTCTCACCTGAAGATTTAGGTATTTATGCTCCTTATCTTTATTAAAGGAGAATTTGAAACTTAATGGGGCCTTGTACCTTCACTCCTGTCTTTATAACCTACCTAGTTCTCTTTTGCCTTAGACTTGGGCCCCTCTCTTACTTCATCCAGGCCTTGGTTCTCAAAGTGTGGGCCCTGGACCAGTAGCATGAGCATCACCTAGGAACTTGTTTGAAGTACAGATTCTCAGCCCCACCCCAAGCCCAGCAATGTGTGGATGGATCAATTCTCCAGATGACTCTAATATATGCTAATAAGTTTGCTAATGAACTCTAATAAAGTTTGAGAGCTACTGCTTCAGGAATGGGAGCATTCCTGTCCCTGAATCCCATCCTCAGGATGCTCTCAGACTTCCTGACAATAACCAGCCTGACTGCCTGGATGTCTGCATATTGGCCAATGTTAAGTCTTTGTAGCTACACGCAGCAGCCTGTGAGCACACCTGCACAATCTTGTTGTTTACTTGGGTTTTTTGGAGGGGAGAGGATGGTAATTAGGTTTGTTTGTTTGTTTATTTATTTATTTTATTTATTTATTTTTAATGGAGGTACTGGGGAATTGAGCCCAGGACCTTGTGCACGCTAAGCATACATTCTACCACTGAGTTAAACTCTCCCCCCCGACTCCTGCCCCCGTATGATCTCTCACTGACCTTCCTGATGCTGTCTGTTTTCTTTGGCTAACATCAGTCATCATAGCCTGTGGTGTTTCTAATTACTGTAGCCTGTCTGGCTGGGTTTTATCTCAGCAGCTGCAACAGTGTTGATTTAACATCTTCACCTGCCCACAGTGAACTTATCTTGCCCAAAGTTCTAGCTCCTTTGGGTCTTATATGACTCCTTAAGTTCACCCTACCATTTCTGGTTTTGACAAGAAGTATGACACATGGGAGTGGGAAGGACCCTTAATTCCTAATTGAGGTCAAAGGTACAAATGACAGACCAAAAACACACTATTGCTTAGGTTGTTTAGAATTCATAAAAAGGAAAAAGGGTGGGAAGAGACTTTTCACTATGTATCTATTTATATTCTTTGATTTATTTTTTCATTTAAGTATAGTTGATTTACAATGTTGTGTTAGTTTCAGATGTACAGCAAAGTTATTCAGTTATGCATATATATCTATTCTTTTTCAGATTCTTTTCCATTACAAGATATTGAGTATAGTTCCCTGTGCTATACAGTAGGACCTTGTTGGTTATCTATTTTATATACAGCAGTATGTATATGTAAATACCAAACTCCTAATTTATCCCTCCCCCCACTTCCTCTTTGGTAACCATAAGTTTGTTTTCTATGTCTGTGAGTCTCTTTCTGTTTTATAAATATTTTTTTTTAATTTTTGAACAAGATAAATGTGCTAACCTACTCAAAAATAAAACTTTTTAATTATTCTGAAAAATGTATAGTAAAAATAGAAGTGGATGGTCAAGGAAAACTTCCTGGAAGAAATGAGTTATGAGCCTCTTCTAGAATAGTGCAAGGGGCAAAGATTAAGGGTGAAGGGCATGGAACACATCCCAGACAAGAAAGGGAGAGGAGTAAGCAGGCAAATGCAGGCCATGCAGAGAACTGCCAGCAGACAGAGTGAAGAGGTGGTCCCGACTGGCATCCTTTTACCAAAACATGCTGGTTTTGACAACTCGTCTAGGTTATGGAATTCCACTGAGAGACGGAGATGAGAAAACAGATGACGAAGCGGATGGGCCATATTCAGATGATGAGATGTTAACACACAAAGGGCTGCGAAGATCACAAAGCATGAAATCTGTGAAAACCGTGAAAGGCCGAAAAGAGGTTAGTCAAGTATAGAGTTGTTTTCCTAGTGGTTAGTAGTAAGGAATTTCCCTGCTGCATTTTCATTGAGGATGTTAACGGTCCATAAATGAAGGATTAGAATGGTAGAGCAGCAGTTATATTTAAAATTCTTTACTTAGATCAGATGCATTAGGATCTCTGGAAATTTAGAAAGTGGTAAATTCCTAGTCTTCCACTCTAAGTAGAAGATGGTATTCTCACCTAGTAAAATCATATGGTTGTCATAAGTACCCAGTGCCAGCCCTACGCATAAACGAAGAAAGCAAGCTAACTATATTAACTACATAGTTTTGTTTTGAAACAAATCTCAATAAGGATTAAATAGTAAAAGTTTATCCATAATAATGTCTCTGTGCCCAGAAAGCAATGGCAGATTCCAGTGAATGACCTCAGATCTATGAGCAATGTTCATTGACATGTACCAAGCAAAGCATAAATAACAAGTTAATGTCTCTATTTGTTGTTATAACTAACATAAGACCTAACTACATTTTTGAGTATATAGGTAGTGCTGTCTTTTTTGTACTTATAGAATAATTGATTCTTTATATCAGAAAAGTTAAAAATTATTACTATGATTATGAACTATTAAGTCTTATCTAATTTCAAAATCTAATTGGTAACAATATTTCTCTCTTTAGGTGCGGTATGGGTCATTAAAATACAAAGTGAAGAAGAGACCACAGGTGTATTTTTAGCCATGTACACTTCAAGTATCCCAAGACAAATTATACTAATACACTAATTTTTTTCTAACATCATATATTCAGGACTTACACATTAAAATAATTCTTTAAATTGTGGCAGTGATAGGATTTACTTTCATCAATTTAAAAAGTCTTTATTTCTTTAACAATTACTTCCAAATCTAAGGTAGTTATGCAAGTATATATGTGTGCATATATATATCAGAAATAATAGAAAACTGTGTAATTGATTTTCAAATTCCTCAAAAACATTAGGTGCCTGGGATATAAGATGAAACATAAAACCCACGGTATACTTGAAAAGAGTCTTTTTATGGTTCAAGATACATCAGCCTTTGTGATACTGTATTGTATTTACCTCCACTTATGTTATCTATCACATGAGGATAGAAATTAAATAGGCCTCTGATTCAGCAGTGATAGGACAAGGGTATAATGTAAGATAAAATGTTCTATATATTCTTAAAATTTTTACTTTGTTAATACTTTCTAGTTTTTCCACCATCAAGTGAAAGTTTTCAAAACAAATATTTGAAAACCAGGTATCTATATAGCACTTTTATTCCTAACTAGTTTTGCACACTTGAAAATTGTTTACTTATTTTACAACTGTACGTTTATTTTAAGTTTTATTAACACTAACTTTGTTATTTGCCACATTCTGACATGTCAAATTTACGCCTTGAATTACATCATCTCTTTTCCTGTAGGTTTCACTAGTTACATTCATTTGATTTTAATAATAAAAAATAGAGCATGTTGTTCAATTTTAACTACTTTTACTTAACTTCTTTACAGATAAGAAATTATTGTAAACATTTAACCGGCTTCCCATGTTTAGCTCTATGTTGTAGTTGAACTTAGCATGTTTTTGTTAACATTGGTTACATTTTCAGCTTTTAAAAGCGGTAGGTTTTGTGAAATGGAGTCAGACACCAGAATAGCATTTAGGTATCTTCTAATTCATGAAATTATCCAACCGTCAATCCTTTTAAGCTTGGCACTGATACGAGCTGCTGATTTATAAATCTGGCATTGATTAGAACCATTTGCATTGCTTCCCTTCTGGCTGAGATAATTTCCTGAAGTTACATGCCAATGCAGAATACAAATGTTGTTAATCTTACATATTAGAAGTTATTAGAATAGATTTTAGAAAAAAAATTTTTTTTAATCCAAGAGATTTTAAGTTACTGAACTTTGAGGCTTTTTTAGGTGGCATAGATAACTACGCATTATGAACTCTAAGTCAGTGTATTTCTGGTGATGGTTTTAGTGATCAGTAATCAAATTTGTACAATTATCCTTGTTCAGATAATTTACTGGATTGTTCTGCTTATTTGTCCAAAAGAAAAAACAATGAGGGAGATTTGTGAGATCTTTGACCTTTCTACCCTTTAAGAAATAAAGCCAGCTGGCAATGTATATTCAGGACCTCCTCAGAGTGCTGGTAGAGGACAGAATGTTTATTCAAGAGTACCTTAGTATAATTCATACATTTCTCTTGATACAAGTCTTAAAATGTTTTTGAGATTATCTCACGTTCTTGATCTGCAAACCAAGTAAAAATTCATTCAACTTATTTTCCCCAAAGTTTAATTCTATGAATATCTTCCTCTACTTTACCTTGACTAATTTTTAGCCTCTTGGTTTCTGAAAATACTATTTGCGTTCAAAATTCTTATGAATTCTGATTATAAACTCTTGGCAGAGTGTTTTATTTATATTGCCTAGTACTAGACTAACAAATACAAATGCTATGTACGCCATGCTTGTCTTTCCTACACAAGGGCAGTGTCATCTCAAATTGCCCGACAAGGTCACATAAGTGACTTTGTATCAAAAACATTACCTTTGGGGGCTGATTTGCACAACTGTACTTTTTTCAAGTCTAATTTTAGTATTAAACCTATTCTTTAATTACAGTAAGCTCATAAATACTGTCCTAAATTGGAGGAATTATTTATCCTTCTACATTTTTAAAACGAAAATGTTTAATCAATTAGGGCAACACCAGTCTCAAAAATGTAATGCTAGTCCTTCTGTTTAATTGCATCTCTTCATACTCACAACACTTCCTCTGATGTATTTGTTACATCCTTACACACAGTCAGTGTCATTTTGCTGTTCTATCATTTCTTCTTTCCTTTTCTTACATTTCTTAAATTTTGCTTCTTTTCTCTTATATGTGTTTTAGCATGCCCTTTCTTTTGAATTTTGTATAATAAGCTTATAAATTTTCATTTCTTTTAAGGTAGAACAGGTCAGTTTTTGTTTCTTGGCTTTTAAATCTAATGCTTTTAGAGGTAAATGTATCCCTAGACCACAGTGCCTTGCTTCCCACCACCACCACTTGGTGAATGGGCATTAGATGCTGCACAAGCCTTTAGGGCACTGTTTTGGTAGCTGTAAAGTTTACCCAGAAATTGTAGTCGGTGTTTTATTATGTATTCATTCAATTTGTTCATGAATATTAACTATTTCCAGAGTTTGTTTGAAAGTAAGAATCAATCTGTTCTTTAGTTTACCGTAATTTTTCTGGTATAAAAATGAGTCTGAATTAAGCCTTATTGCTAAGTAATTAATTATGTAAACCCACCTAGACCCCACATAAGATTCCCTCCTTGACTTCACTAATGTATATACATGGATTTGGCTAGAAAATGATGCTGCCAGCATTCTAATTATAAATACTTGACTGCACAGATTGATGGAACAAAATTATTGAAGTGTTTTCAGGGAACCTAATCTATATGCCACCACCAAAGATTTCTACAGTGTTATAAAGTATGTAAATATTCTAAATTTCTGTAAAACATTGGTTAGATAAATATATTTGCTTTCTTTCTTTCTTTTTATTTTTTATTTTTTTGGAGTAACACAGTTTGTGCACTGGAATGCTTGAACATTTGTATTGTTAAAAATAATACAATACTATCTTATGTTAAATATTAGTAATTTGTATTGTTTAATTGGAATGGACTAAATTTTTATTTTGTCAGGAAAGTTAAGGAGTTAATATGTATTGAAAAGCAATTTCCTATGTTTTCTGCTGTGTAAGTTGATTCATTTGCAAAGCAATTAGATACATTTTGACAAGTTTATTGTTATAGCTGTGTGCAGTGTATATTTCTTAGTCAACATTGTTCAAGAGTAAAGCTTTCTGAAAAGAAAGTACAGCCTTTTTTCTCTTAATGTTTTTAAGATTTAATCTTCTAATAGTATCCTGCAGATTTAATGTATATTAACTTTTTAAACATTGACCATGAAGTAACATCTTCTCCTCTAACACCTTTTAAATCTATGTACTTCAGTTGTTAACACAAAGCAGTTTTGCGATTTTTTAATCTCTTTGTAAAGGCTATCTTTAGGCCTAGTATGGGGGTAATTTTACAAATGTGGTTTTTTTTTGAAAACTTTAATATAAAATAAACTCATTCTATAAGTGACAACTTGTGTCAGAGTATATATGTTGGG
Organism: Camelus dromedarius; assembly: GCF_036321535.1. Lineage (NCBI taxonomy): Eukaryota > Metazoa > Chordata > Mammalia > Artiodactyla > Camelidae > Camelus > Camelus dromedarius. The sequence goes on along the minus strand of NC_087443.1, from coordinate 38,357,332 downwards.
TTCCATAAATTGTTATTATTTATTATTGAGTGTGTCTTGATTAAATAATAGACAACATATGCACATGCTTAATTTTACAAATCACAGAGCAAATTATAAAAATCATATACATTCTGGAATGCTCATCTACAGGATTACAAAAGAAAGAATTGTTAAATTTGGATGTTAGAAAGAGGAAATAGAAAAAAATAATCAGTACAGAAACCCTAGCCATCAATTTATATTGTAAGTCGTCTCAGACATAAAATATAACACAGAATTCAATTTTATGTATCCTGGAAATGTTCTGGGATTCCATCTGTTTTAAAGTTAGATGTCTGCCTGCTTTGCATTTAAGCTTTAGAGAGAAATTCTGTGTTTAAAAAAGTTTCTTCATGCTACTTCGTTACGTTATATAAAGTATGTTGAAGTATTTCCAATGGAGTTATATTTTCATTTCTATTAGGATGTATATCCTTGTGATGATCCAAAGAAGTTAGACATTTAAATAAAAATTCAAAAAGAACACAATGAATTATGAACGGCAACTTTTTTTTCAGTGTTTTAGTCTTCCTTTAAGTGGCTCACTGTTCTTGAGAAAGAGATTCATGGAACAAAAATCATGTCAGAGACTGATTCATTGTTCCCTGGAAAACATTCTGCCCTTTTACCTATCCATCAGTATCCTATCCTTAAACCACTCTCCTTGTGGTCTGGTTTTGGTAATGTTTTTTAAATTGCTTTTTACAAGATAAAGCTTTGACTGAAATTTTAAAGCCCAAGATTGATAATTGTCCCTAAGTACAGGATACCAAGAGACTGTGCTCAAAAAAAGCAGGAATGTCACTCCCGCTTACTTTTAGTTCACCTGCAATCTCAGATTAAAGGCAAGATGAAAGAGGGGAAAAACAGGAAAGTGTGGTATTTTGGCATTGTATGCAAATTAAATTAGCATTTTTTTTTCATTCAGAAATATTTCTTGAGTGCCTACTGTGACTGTTACATTTCTGCACAATGCCTATATCCAAGTAGGAGAGCATCACAATTAATTTAAGGAAAATAATTCTTGCCTTAAAAATAACAAATCCACTGTTACCAAGTGTTTGGAGTGAGTATTATTAATGCTTCGATGTTTTCTTCTAGATTATTTAATAATTTATTTGGTTTCTCCCAAAGCAGATTTTGTTTTTTGGTTTTTTAAATTCTTGATTCTCTTCCTTCCCTTACTTCTTTCATTTGATACATTAGGAAGTCCCTTTGGCTCTCTCCAAAATACATTCTGAATTTGACCATTCCGCTCAACCCTCCTTCATCTTTCCCAGTTTAAGCCATCATTGTCTCTCACCTGAAGTCCTCAGGGCATAACTTCTATTTAAGGCCGATGTTCCTGAAACTTTACTATATTTTTTTTGGTAGCCTTGCAAATTTGTCGAGGTGACTTTTAACCTTGAGTCCCATCAAGGATCACAGTTTCTTATCTTTTCAACTGTTATCTCTGGGAAGTATAAAAAGAGAGAAGGCTGTAAAGAGAGATGGGAAGTAAAGAACAGGAGCAGATGGTTTTGCACATCAGCCTTGGAAGAGAAGTTTTTCTCTCCTAAGCATTGTTTAATGCTGGAACTTGGAAAAGGTGAGTGGGAAGAGTCAATGAAGCCAGGTTAGAGTATCTGGCTGAATTCCAATGTGTTTTGACACAATCCTGTCCCAAAATGTTGGGAAACAGTTTGGAATATATGTGGAGATTTTTTCCCCTTCAGAACGTTAGGCATAAATTGTCACTCTAAATTTGAGTGTTACAATAGCTCAGTTAGTGCCAGGAGTCAATAGTAGGTATCCGTGTTATCCGTGTTAATCAGAGTTCACCAGAGAAATGGAACCAAGAGGATGTACGTGTGTGTATCTGTATCTATATCCATATCTATACCTATATCGAGAGAATTTACAGAATTGTTTCATGGAATTTGGCTGGCAAGTTCCAAATCTATAAACCAAGGAAAGAGCTAATGTGGCAGCTCCAGTCAAAGGCATTCTGCAGGTAGAATTCCCTCTTTAGGCCTTCAACTAATTGGATGAAGCCCACCCACATTATGAAGGGTAATGTGCTTTATTCGGGGTCTACTTATCTAAATGTTAATCTCCTCTAAAGAATACCTTCACAGTAATATCTATACTAATATCTGACCAAATGCCTGGCTGCAGAGGCCTATGTAGTTGACACATGAAATTAACCATCGTAGTATCCTTAAAATTAAGTTCCAAAGAAACTATTTACTTTGAAACATAGACTTGTTTAACTAATTCAATATGTAGAAATTACAAATCTTGGATTTTATTAGTTTATTTTATGAAGAAAGGGAATGTTGTAGCACATGCTTTATTTGGAAGAGGAAGACTTATACCTTATAAGGCTTGTGATACCCCTTGTGTCAGGTTATGGTAACAAACATTTGTGTATCAGTTTGTTTTCCCACTTTGGGGAGAGGTATCATCCCCTTAAAGACAGAGAAACTGAGACTCAGCAGTGATCAACCACAATAACTGTAGCTTCAGACTCTTGTGTTGTTAATTCCATTACACTTGGTTATCTTGGCAATCACAGAATCCTTAAACTGCTCAAACTGAAATGATTCCTACTATTTATGTATTATACAAAAATTTCAGATTATTAGAAGATAAAAATAGAGGGAAGTTTTGGAGTTATCTACAGTTAATAGTAGATTTGGTTCTTAGAGTAGCTCCATTAAGGAAAGAAAAGATGCTTTTTAAATGAATGGGAAAAATAAAGACCAAATTTACTACCAGTAAGTGGCTAAGACAAACAGGAAGAGACTTGAAGAGAGGATGTCGCTTACCCGGGAGGAGTATCCTCTCAGGAAATGCTTTCCTTCCTTCCTTCCTCACCTTTCCACCAGCATTCGCTCCATGGCTTCCTCCTTTCAAACCACACCTTGTAAATCCTTTTATGTGTTCTGTTCACAACAAGATGAATTTTTGTGTGTTGTTCCATACTGAGTTTTAACTAATAAAACACCAAAAAGGGCCAAATGTCGTTTTACACAGGAGATGGGCTTCATTTCAGCTCTAAGTTGAAAGCAAGTACAGCTGGGATATATAGCAGGCTACAGTTTCTGTGTTCTAGGAAAGTGGAACTGTATTATTTATAGTTTACAACATGTTGTATAAAATTAAGCTTGCAGGGGGCACCCAGGGAGGTAAATTAGACAAAGAAGGGAAGACTTGGGGAACTCTGTTTTGCCATATTCTGAGACGATGCCCATAAAGAAGCCAAAAATAATTTTTAAAGTATTTAACATTAAGCAATGTACAGAAGAGTTTGTGGTCTTTACCTCAGAATAACAAATTCTAAAATTACAAAAGACTGTTGAAAGCTGAGGAGGGGGAAAAAAACCCTTAATTTTGTAATCTTAATAGAAAAGGGTTTCAGAAAAGCAGGGATAAATAATTGTCACTAAAAGTCTATCTTCCAAAGTACAAAGTAAAGTTACATGAGATCTGGTTGATATTTGACCCGACAGTCTCAAAGCACATTAGACTGCAGCAAGTAATAATTGCTTCCTCATTTAGATTAGACAATGAGTTCTCTCTGCAAGCTGTTCTCCTCTAAATAGATTGTAGAGAGTAATTGAAACAAGTTATACTGGGAAGTGGAGTGACCGATTCCTCAAAGTGAGAGAGCAGAGCTATGGTAACCTCTTAAGCCTGGCCTTCATCCTGTTCCTATTTAGGGTATCTGCGGGGCAGTCAGCGAGGAGTGCAGTCTGCAGTTCGCCAGCTTTATTGTTTAGACTTGAAGGGAAGGTCATATGCCCTCTTTGACAGAGAGGTTTATGGTCTCTCTCTAATTAGCAGCACCCTCCACCAGACAGACTGTTGGCCACATTCCAAGAACCGGGTTGGGTAGTGGCCGCTGATGAAGGAGAAAACAAGGTTATTTACCCTGTGACTGTAATTCTTGGCACAAATTCCCTCTTTACACTCAGACACGTTTTCTTTTTGTTCCAACTTGCCTTTGGAATTCTGAGTAGGGCGTTGAGGGAGGAAAATGCGGCTATATATTTAGTAGTGTAAGCAACACATATGTTGGCCTCACATACTTTTTTCTTTTTACTATTCTAGAGCCACACAGTTCAACATCAATTACCCAAAAAGGAAAAAAAAAAAAAAGGCAACATATTGAGAACGTTGCTCGCAAATGTGAATGCTTGAGCACATGCCCACACACAACCTCAGAAAAGGAAGTTTAATTTGCAAAATCTATAAAATAACGACAGTTTTACATTAGGACACTTCGAAATCCCAGCGGTAAAGTGTGATTTGGTTTAGATATTACTGGAGTGTTACAAGAGTACCAGGATTATATTTGTCTTGTCTTGTTCTATCGGTTCCGTAGGACAGTGGGTTAAGCTGATAGAAGTGCTTTTTGGTTGATTTAAACCAGATGCTCTGACTATTTTTGTCCTGTTTGCAGGCGTTGCAGCACTGCAAAAGGCAATACTGCCCTCCTCGGCCTTCCGCCAACTGCAGGCGCAGGAACTTCGTCTCCTCCACCATCTACCTTGGCCATAAAAACCTTCCAAGTCCCCATTATTATTCCAGGCACATTCCAAGGGAGTTGAGTCACTTGGCTTTTCTCCCGCTCTGAACTGCTTGTACCAGGTGGAATACGACCTCCAACTTCAAAAATGGAATCCGTAACCGGTAAAAAGTGCTTTGGGGCAAGACCCCAATGCAAGCCTACTGTAACTTCTTCCTCCACACCTAGGGTTTGCAGTCTGTGCACCTGGAGTTCCACGGCCAGGACCAGGGTCGAATGGGGTTTTTCTTCGGGTAATTCCGTAAAGCTGCTCCATTTTCCCCGCTGGTTTGAGAAGCTCCGAGGGCTGCTAGGCAGCGGGACAGGGGCTGAGTTGGAAACTTTTTCCTTCTGGCGGTGCGTCCAGTAGTGCTTGGAGGCCAAGGCGGAGAGCCCAGGGGGGCAGATTTCCGCCTGCTTTTAAGTCAGCTCCGAGGGAAAGCTCCCAGCCCCTCCCACGCGTCCGGCCAGACTCGCCGGCCGCCAGGCCCGGGGCGGGGGAGCGCGCCCATCTGGCCGCCCAGGAGCCACATCTGGAACACTAACTCCCGCACCCAGATGTTCAAGGGGCTGAGGGAGTCCAAGCCCGAAGGGCGGGGCTACCGCGCTGCAGCTCCTTCCTGCAGACGATACAACAGCGGTCCGGACTCGGGAGACGCCCCCGGGGGCTCAAGAAAGGCCGGTCGGGAGGTCAGGGTTTGGGGAGGGTGGTTAGGGCGGCGGTTTGGCGTTGTTATGCTGGAGCCACGCTGGGGGGGTTGGGGGAGGGGTATTGGTATAGTGGAGCGAGACTGGAGACGAGACGGCGGGGACCGGGAGGGAGGCCTCGCCCCGCCGCGTCACCGAGTCCACCCACTGCGTGGGAGTTTACAACCCAAGTCCCCAGGAGGTGGTGAAAGGGGAAGAGACAGGCGGGCACGTTTCCTGGGGTTGGGGGGGGGGGGAGCGGCGCGCTCATCGCTCAGGGGACTGAGGGCGGGGTTCCTCCTTCTTGCCCTCTGCCCCGCACTAAGACGCAGGCCTTTCCTTCTGTCGAGCAACTCGCCCCTGCCTCCTATGAACCTTCCAAGGACGATGAGGGGCGTCATCCCAGATGAGACCAACCTGTTCCCCTTCCCCTCTCCCCTCACTTCGTCCCTACCCAGGAGAGGGAGAAGCTTCTAAGAAGCCTGCGTAGAATGGACAAGCGAGCCCCTCTGGCGTTTGCGCGCAGCAGTTTTTTGCCAAGGAGTCAGGGCTGTTTCGAAGAGCTTGCGTCTGTTGGATGCTTCATACTGAACAAATCGTTACCATTCGATTTGTTTAACCAAGGCGAGGGCAGACGATGTTCTTACTTAAAAGTTGGCCTTCATCCAAGTTGGCCTTAGATTTTACTGAAGAGTGTCATAACACCCCAGGTCATTGCGCAAATGGTTTGTGAAATTTAGAAAACTAGAGGCGGAAATGCCCTAAAGGAAAAAAACCACAATTTACAGGAAAATGATGTTAAAAGATGTTGGTCCTTTTTCATCTGACAGCTTCAGTCATCACATAATCTCCACCAGAATAAAATGAGTCTGTTCACAGCCTTCAACTTAAGGCGAATCTCCCCTATTCCCGGCAAAGTGCATAAATGGGCCCTCTGTTCCCACTGTAGTCACCAGCTGAAAATGCGTAAGCTCAGTGTTTCCTGTCCCAGAGATTGCTGGGTTTCACTGAGAATAATCAAAAGCATACAAGATATTAAGTGTCCAGAGTACAAGGTTCAAATAATAGCTCTTCCATTGCTTTGTGGCAAGTTAGTCTACCTCTTGGTACCTGGTGCCTTAGTCTCACCATTCCTAAAATGTAACTTGTACCTATAGTATAGTGGTGGTGTAAGGATTAAAAGTTAATGAGATAGTTCAAATCAAGTGCTTAACACAAAGTCCAATGCGTAGGAAGAATCAATAATTCTTATTACTATTTATGAGAGTTGGCTATGTTTATCACTAAAATACAAGTTGAGGGCAATGGCAGTTGGAAAAGTCAGCTTTCAAAGGTCACCCCTTTAACAGTATGAGTTTTTACATCTGTTGAACAAACCTAGAACCCTCTAGTCACATCTCCAGTCCTTGCTTTGACAGTTTTCAGTCTAATTAGAAGAAATCGGATGAAATGATAGTGATGCATAGGCTTTCCTCATAATGTGGCTTTAAAAAAAGGCATGACTTTGACTTTTGAGTTTCCCGTTGTAACCATTTCCCAGAGAAGCTCACTCTTCTTTGAGAATATTTCACTAGGGTAATGATAATGTATCAATAGATATGTACAAAAAACATCTCTTTCTTTACCTCCTCTTCCTTTTTCTGCACATCTTCTCCCTTTGCTAATCATAGAGGAATCTGATTAGGGCAGCCTCGGTATCAAATGAAAATGGGGGAGCTTTAAAATATTTTAGATGTACATAAAGCACAATTCTGAGAAAGTCAGCACTCTTGTGTACACAAGGCAGCTGTTAGAACTTATGTGAGTCTTAAATTGGACTGGCTTTTCCTTCCTGCACTAACATTGTTTGGTTTCTAAAGGTGCTATGTCAGGTAATATTTCCTGTGTACTAGGGCCCAGAGGGGGAAGGAATGGATTTTGAGAGGCTTTTGGCTTGAGAATGACCATCACTGTGTGATGAAGGAGGCTGACAAAGGATCTGAGGCCAGTACTGAACTATAAAGCAGTGTAAGGTACCTATAACCAGGTAAATGCTAACTTATTTCTATGCATGCAAGGGATATATTTATATCATATACATTGGTATATGTATTTGATATGTATAAAGTACATATATATTTATTTTTAGTACATTTACAGCATAGATACTATATACACACAGATCCCTCCTTTAGTAAGTTTATTACCTGCAAAAAAGGTAGAATTTTCTTCCTGTGGCTGTGATTGGACTGACTTTTCAGCAGAGGAATGGAACAGGTGTCCATGATTCTGACTGGATGAGAGAAGTATGCCCTCTTGTGGGCTTCCTGTCGTGTTACCAAGAAAGTCCCCCAAGAGAGGAGGAGGGTGGTGTCCCTTGTGGTCAGGATCCTAATCCCATTTTACCTCAAAATGTCTCCCCTGCAGTTTTCCCTCATCATCTTCCCTGAGAAATATTTTTCAAATAATAATGCAGTTTCCCCCCGTCTCCCATCACCCTAGATTCCTCTCTCTCATACTCCACATCCAATCTATCAGTCATCCTTGTCAACTCTAATTTATAGATGTGAAGATGGATATGGATATAGATTTATCACAAATCCCATCCCATCTTTCTACCTCCTACACTGACAACTAGTCCAAACATCATTTCTTGGCAAACCTACTGCGATAGGTTCCTAATTATTCTCCCTGCTTCCATTCCTTCACCCTACATTTCAATCTCCACACAGCAGCCACAGCAGTCCTTTTAAAATATAAATGAAATGTGTTCACTCCTCCTGCTCAAAATCCACTAATTGTCTCCCATCACACTTGGGATAAAACCCACACTCCTAACAATGGCCCACATGATTTGGCTCTTATCTGACTCTCTCACCTCATCCTCTGTCACTTTCTACTTGCTCATTCCCTCTCCAGTCACACCAGCCTTCTCACTGTTCCTCAAAAAGTGTCAAGCAGACTCCTGCTTCCAGGTCTTTGCATTTACTATTTCTTCTGCCTTCAACCCCACATCTCTGCATGGCTTCCCCTTACCTCATTCAGGTCTCTGCTCAAATGTCACCTAAGAGAGGACCCCTGATAATCCCACCTAGTATAGCTACAACATAGCCATAGCTATTCTCTACCCTGTTTTCCTTCATATCTCTTATCAAATATTTGCCTGTTTTCTTGATTATTGTTTGTCTTACCTCCAGAATGTATGATCTATGTGTATAGGGACATGGTTGATCTTGGTCATAGTACAGTCGGATTATCTCCAGCCTGAAACAGTGCTTGTCCTATAAAAGGTACCCAATAAATAATTGTTGAATGGATGAATAAGAAGAGTCTCATACCTGGAACAATAATGGGGAAACAAGGTGTCCATCAATTAGTATAAGCAGCACCCCCTTCCTAAATTTCATGCTTTTCCAACCTCATGAGCTTATCCCTCAATGGCTCCTGCTCCATGATGGAACCTGACTAGTCCAATGGAGTTAATCCTATGTGCTTATAAATATGTGAATCAAACTACACTCACCCAGTGGGGTAGGGATAGACGGAGAAAAAAAAAAACAATGTAAATAGTGTGGTTAATTCTGTTACCATTTTACTCAGCAGATGTACGGAAACAAACATGAGATGGGAGACATGAATCTGCACTCTCCTCAGATCCTCTCAGTTCCTCTATGCTCTTTACCTAATGATCAACATAACTGCTGGGTGTTTATAAAGATATACTGATTGTCTGAACAGCATGGCCCTCAAATGCAAGGCAGTTGGGAGAAGAGTTTGAATCCTGAATCCACCATAGTAGTGTGTGACCTTGAGCAAATTGTTTACCCTTTGGTGCCTCAGTTTCCTCATCTGTGAATAGGGCCAATACTAGTGTCTCTTTAATTACAAGGATTAAATAAATAATATTTATAAATTTCTTAGAACAGTGCCTGGAACATAGTAAGCTATGTATGAGTATTTTTAAAGAAAACACTTGCAAATGTTTGACTGTACTTGATTTTCCCCTTTCTCAATGACTTTATAACATAGGTACTGCTCCACTCTGATTGGCACTGGAGTTTTCATTATGATTTTTAGGCCAGTAATTTCAGTTTTAGCACTAAGCACAATAATTATTTTATAGCCATTTCTACTCTAGCATTTATGCTTAGTCATAAACTCCATTTATGTCAAGATATCCCTAACTTTGCAAGAAAGAAATTGTACCTTCAAGGGGTCACCCACTCTATCATAGCTGAATAAAGGATGTTCCTTGCTTTTTAGTTTCATAAGCTTTTCTTGGCCAGCTTTTCTATAATATAATATTGTTATTTGGTAGCTGAGTGTCAGTCAGCTCTACAGAAGAACAAACATCCAGGCTTTTCCTAAACCTGTGTGCCAAATCATCCCTGAACCAGGGAAACTGGGCCAGATAATCTCTGCAAGGCTTTTGAGCTCTGTTTCTTTGTGGGTTTTCATGAAAACAGCTCAGAAATGAGAGGTTCAGGGCTTAGCACTCTGTTAACTGTGCCTGGTTGCTCTGTGAATCACGGACGACTGAGATAGTTTAAACTCCACTGTATTATTTGGAACTGACTAGGTTCACTTTCAGATTCAACAAGGACAAAATCTGTTTGAAGTGCGGACAGTCTATCAACACCCTCCTAGGCTCAATATCTCACTATTCCTTCCAAGGCCTTGATCACTCATTCATAAATACCTGCATCAGAGTCTCTTAAGAAAGGACTAGAAACACCCCCTGCTAATGTTTGTTAAAATCTCCTTGAGATTATTCTACTTATAACACATTAATAAACATACCTCCTAAGTCTTTACCTTAGTACTTAACTATAGTACTTAGTACCTTAGTTATAGTACCGTCATTCATACATTCTTTCATTCAATAAATATTGACCTAGGGCTTAATATATGCTAGTGCTGGCCATTTGATTATCCAAGTTAGAAACCTAGGAGTCAACTTAAATACACTCCTGTCCCTTGGTCCCGACATACTAGATCAGCCACCAAACAGGTGCCAATACTGCCATCTAAATACCTCTTGAATTTCTGCCCTCTTCTCCACTCACTCCCCCTGTCATGATGCTGGTAAAGCCACGTTAAGCCCACCTACTGTAGAAAACAGAGCATGAGGTATTCTCCTTAGGAAGCACCAGCCCAGAAGGGCAGAGTGAAGGGGAGGAGGGAATGAGGCAAGGGAAGCTATGACTTGGTGAGATGCACTGTGTTACCACGCTGGTTACTGTTGTGTAATGATACCACAAATCGTTCAGCAGGCATGAGACGTCTCTGAAGGGGTTATGAAGTGAGTGAGAGAGAGAGAGAGAGAGAGAGAGAGAGAGAGAGAGGGAGAGAGAGGGAGAGAGAGGGAGAGAGAGGGAGAGAGAGGGAGAGAGGCTTTGTACCTGTTGCCATCTCTCCTGGCTCCATTTGCCATTGATGAAGGGGAGCTAAATGCCCCCAAACGTCTGGGATGTATCATCTGGCCACATGGTGGCTCCCAGGAAGGCGGATCCTATACCCAAGGTGTGGTACTTCGCCCAACTTCAAAAGTAGAGCAATAACTTGGCACAGATGAGGCTCTGATCTAGATAGAAGAAGACAGTTAAGGGATTTGAGAAGGTACACAAGGGTTGTGTCTCAGTATAAACAGACATAATTTTTCCTTCAAATTCTTATAACTATCTACTAGGTGGACTTTGTGCCTGTCACTTAACCCCTTCTAATCCATTCTTCGCATTGTACCTGAACTGATCTTTCAGATTCAAATCTTTCACTAGTTCCCCTTAAACTCTATAATAAAATCCCAACTATATACCATGGCATGTCAGGTTCCATCATCTCCCCTGGCCTGCTTTTCAGTCTTCTTATTAAAGATAATTTTACTAATAGAATCAGATGGCCATTCCTCTCAAGCTCTTTGTTAGCATTTTTTTTTCTGACTCAAAACTTAATATATTCATTATAGAAAAATTGGAAAATATGTAAGTATAAAAAGGGAAATAAAAATCAATTACTTTGAGGAGAAAACAACATTCTAGAGTACATTCTGGCCATATTTTTTCTATTATGCATATTTAAATTCAGAGACATATATTAAATAAAAATTATACTTCAAGAATTATTGCACTGAAGTTTAAATTCAGCCACAATTACATGTCAAGACCATTCAAATGGTTCGGTTTGATAACATGCACTTTACTACAATTTTTCATTTCTTCGTTTTATTTCCCTGTTACTTAAGTATGCATTGAAAATGTGTGTTTACATTTCAGAAATACAGCACATTAAAAAAGCCCTCTATAAACATAACACTTTCTCAATATATTTTCCTGCTTTGTTTTGAATAAAATAGCTTAATAATAAATAAACTTAATAAATAAGTTAATCTAAAAGTCATAATGCAACTATTAACATTTGTTCTATTATATTGGGAGAGGTAATTTGAGACAATTATAATAAACTGCTTTCCACATCATAGCCTAAGACTAGATACAAAATTTTCCTTATATTAAGGACTTGAAAAAATCATTTTATGATTCTATAGATACCAATGTAATACTTTTGTTCTTTTTATTATCAAAAAATAGACATATTAGCACCATGAATTACTATTTTCTTCCAGCCTGTCAAGTATGGACTGTCCATAGTAGTTGATAAAATTGCTGTGTGTTAAAAAAAAAAAAAACACTCAGTCAAGACTAGATTTTGAAAGCAATAGCAGAGAAAGTTGATCTTTAAAAACATTAAGCCCTATTAAAACTGCATCGACATATCTACACAAAAAATAAAGCTACTAAATAGTTAATGCTTGTATTATCATTTAAGTCTTAAAGTCTAAATTCAAGAAACAATAAACTGAAATTGAATCCTTATTTGTATTATGGCCTTGCATCAGGTCTATTAGAGAAACAGAATCAACACCATCCTAACTTTTCTAAAACTTATTTTGAAACACTGCTTCAGTTAGGTAAAGCTTTTAGGGTACAAATAACATTACGCAAAAATGATCTTAGAAAGGCACGGTTATAAGTCTGGATATTGGGACATTTAACTAGTCTTTATTTAATCACTGGAAGTCCTTTTTCCTTGAGAATATATTAACACACTTATAAATGAAAGACATCTCTCATCTGATGATATATTAGAGAACCACTTATGGTTCATTAGATAAGCACTCAGATTATTTTATTTCACTCAATTAAAAAAATCTGCATGCTAGCCATGTTTCATTTTATACATTACATTATTCTCTAAGCCTTCAGTTAGGGGGTACAAATTGTAAAAAGCAAAGCATAACATTTTCAACTAGTATTCCAATTATATTTAAATGATTCAAACTGCACATAAGTATTTAAAATCTAAGCTTCCAACAGTTTATTTTTTAAAAACAAAACATAACCTGATTCACATTAACTACCAGCTTATTTATACTTAAGAAACTAGTTATATTTTAGTTATAAAAACATTTTTCCTTGCTACAGTTTCTTCCCCTGCTCTTAGAAATGTATCTAAGTCAGCATTCACAATGGCTACCTGAAATTCTGTCAACTTTCAGCCCAATGTAAGGTAAAGCCATAATTATGCATAAACAATTCAAAATTAGGGCTTACAGTGGAAATGTCAACAAGTTATCAACTTTGATATCACTAATGATGGGTTCTACTAAACTTCCCATCAGATAAAACAGATGACAGAATCCAACAGAGTTTCCAGAAAACAAAAGCTATCAGAGCTATAAATAAGGAATACATTATATACTGGAACATAGCAAGGCCAAAGTATTAATGCTGTTAAAATGTAAATAGGACGTGAAGTAAATATTTCTGAAATATAAAACATAAGCAGATCACAAACCAAAACATGTCACTTCACATTTATTTATAAATCTACGTTTTTAATAATTATTTTTATAAAGAAAACATTTATTTCTGCACTGTGGCAGGCAGTGATTTTTTTTTCCTGCCTCCCTATCTGGCAATCTTCAACCCTCTTCCAGACTGGCATTATCTCATCAAGATTTCTCCCTGAAGTCAGCTTGTCATATTTTCAGCAGGTTTTTCTGTTTTGATGGTCTTACAGAGTTCCTTCCTCCTCTACTCAACCAAGGGCTTCTCCCAGCCTGCCCCTGTTCTCAGGGTCCTGTCCTCCCCTGGATGGGGAGTAGGGGGAGTGCATGCTTGAGTTTCTGCATTGCCTGTTTTCCACCAGTCACATGCAGGGCATGAGGGATGGGGCTCTTTCTGCAATGCTAGACCACTGCTTCTAAAGCCACACAAAGCTAACGGATTTCCTCCTATCTTACAGCTTCCCTCTGCCCATTCCCAGAGGAGGCAGTCACTACCCCTACAGTTCTCAACTAGCCTGAAGCTATCTGGATGTTTCTGTCACCTCCCTACACGACTCCGCCCCAAGAATAGTAAAGTGTGGACACCAGCATCCAACTTCCTTCTCCTAATCACTCCTTTCATCTCGCCTCTCCCCTCCCTAATCTGAAACTTTCCCTTAGTTTCCTTTCTTGATTGGAAGGCACTGCTCTTACATCATACCCTACTTCAAAGGTGACATTTGCCCTCCCTCTTCCCTCGGGACATTATGGTAGAAAAGCTGCAGAGGAACACAACTTATGGGAGGAATAGAGAAATACACATCAGTTCAGTATTTTCTGGACAATCCTCATTATGCTATGGTAAATGGTATCCAATATTGCTACCTTTACAGTTTTCAAAGCACTCTCTTACCTGTTATCTCACTACTGCCATGTTACAATAGAATGGTTGGGTTCCCAGAAAACAATCTCTAAGGTGGAAATTTGCATGCAAGAAGTTTCTGAAAGGAGTGCTCTCAGGAACAGCATTTGCAAGGGAGTGAAGGAAATAAGACTGGGCATACAGAAAGATTGGACTGTGATGTGTTACAACAGTGGGCTCAGCCAATCTCAAAAGGAGCTCTAGATTGGGATAGCCCTTCACATTTTTCCCAAATTAAGGCAAGAGAGCCTGTCCTTTACAGCCCTGAAATGACAGTCACTGGAAATAAGCTGCTTCCTGGGAAGGGGATGTGACCTTGGATAGGGCAGCTGCTTTCAGTGGCAAGCAATTCTCTAGAGAGACTAAGATGAAAACTGTTAGCTGACAAGCCCCAGGCTGCTGGGGAATGAGTCCTGCAGCCCTGAGGGGGGTTTGGGGATGCACCACCATATCCACTGTGTTTTACCAAAAGTGAACCTGCTCCTGCCCGTTCTCCATATTTTAAGTATGGGAACCTGGGACATGAGGAGAGTAACTAGATCAAGTTCCCAGAGCCAATAAGTGACTTCCATATTTTATTCCATTTGGCCTACAAAATAATGCTATCAGGTATACCTTGTTAATCCTCTTTTATGTACAATGCCACTGAGATTTGGGAAGTTTAAATGTTTCCTCCAAGTATTCAAGGCCAATTGATTGTAGAACAAAGATCCAGGTCATCTAACTCCAAGTCTGTGCTGTCTGTATCTCTGATACTGACTTGATCATGAGAAAGCTGCTTGAAGTAAAGGAATTTTAGGACTGGAAAAGACTTCAGAAAGCAGTCCAACCCACTCATTTCTCAAAGAGGTAAAGAAATTTGGTAAATTGTTTAAGGAAATGAGGCTGCAGAATAACCTCTCTGGGCCTCGGTTTTCTTATCTGTTAAATGGAATGAGCTGCCCACCTATAGAGTGGTTTTAAGATTCAAATAATATAATGGATGCAAAATAAACTCAAAACTGATTAAAATGGTACAGGATTATCAGTGTTTAGCCATTTAGTCACTACGTTGTGGGTAAGAAGGGACTCCCAACTGTTAACAGCAGAGCCAGGCCAGGACAGCAGAGTGTACTATTTTAAGTTTGGGGGATGTTTGCACAGAAAATGAGTTTATGATTTAATAAATTCTATTAGTTTGGATTCCAGGTAAAGGTGGACAAGTTTCCAGAAAAACAACAACAAAATGAAAACAAAAATACTTCCCGGCAAGTTTTGATTAGAAGATATATCCTAGGAGGTATTTGCTGGGAATAATTCTGACTGATATTCAGAAGTCAAAATTGCATAATTTCCTATTTTCAGACAAATAAAACAGCACAGTTCAGTTTGCTTTGGTGTAAAGGAAACACCAAAGTTCCCTCCTCTGAACTTTGGAACTGTCTGTGATATAAAAACAAAAGATCCAAAATACTTTTGTGCTTTCTTTTGTCATGCAGGCTAAGTTCCTAAAACACCACAATTTAACAAATTTAGACTATTTTATATTTTTATTCACAATCACAATTTCTACTGTGTTGGTTGTTAGCATGGAGCTTGGAGAGTCTGTAAGTTGATTGTTTGGCTGTTTCTCTTCCAGAAAACGTATAGGTGAATTTATTTTCCATGTTTTTAAGATCACAAAATAGAAAGTTCTAGTCATGACATTGTTCATAACAACAATGCTATCTTTGTAAAGGATGAAATGAATGTCATCTATTGCTGCATAATAAATCACCCCAAAACTTGAAATAATAATAAGTATATATTGTCTTTCAGTTTCTCTAGGTCAGGGATTCTTGAACAGTTTGGATAAGTGGTTCTAACTTGGAGTCCCTCGAGAGGTTGTAGTGAGATGTCAGCTGAAGCCTTGCGAAGACTTGACTGAGGCTGGAGGACCCACTTCCAAGGGGCTCATTCACATGGTTGGTAACATGGTGCTCGCTGTTGGTGGGAGACCTCAGTCTCTTTCCATGTGAACTCTCCAGGGCCACTTGAGTGTTCTCAGAGTGACAACTGGCTCCCTCCAGAGTGTGCAATCCAAGAGAATGAGGTGGAAGTTGCAGTGCCATTAGGACCTAGTTTTAAAAGCCATTCATCTTCACCTATTGGCAACTTGGAGCAGTCTTCACCCTTGATTCAGTGTGGGAATGTACCCAAAGACGTAAGTACAAGGAGGTGAGGATCATTGAGGATCATCTTGGAGTAATAGTTGGCTGATGTGTGAATTCCAGTCATTTAAATTGTCATGCATGAAACATGTGCAGTGAGAAAGGTCTGACAGCTCTCCTCACCTTTATCCAGAGGAAGAGAAATGTCATGATAGCTAAGAGAGATTCAGTACGGAAAATCCACGCCCACCGAGGGCATTCACACTCAGAGCCTCAGTTAGAGAGAGCTGAGTGATCTGTCTGGTTACCTCCTACACCTTCTGTAACAGGGCTGATCCACCCTCAGATTTCCAAGCCAAGTGTTAGAGTGGCTGTGTGATTTAAAGGCAAGTAGGCACAGCCAGCAATGGGGAAAAACAAAACAAAACACTGTAGTGTCTATACTTGAAGCACTCATGTGTGAGAAATGCTTCTTTGTTACCTGATCCCTCACCTCTGTCAGAGCCATCACGCTGTGGCTATGTCTTATGTCACAGGATTTGAGTGGCTGCTGAGAGGGCTACATGTTTAAAATATCTGACTCCTCGGTCCCAAATTCCAACTTTAAATTCCAGTTGGGTGGCTAATAGTTATCTTAAATACATCATGTCTAAAACAGAACTCTTAATTTCCACCCCTTGAATACTCAAAGCCTGCTCCTCTTAGTCTTAATAAATGTTCCCCACCACCACCATCTACCTAGCAGCTCAGACAAAATAACCTAAAGAATGTCCTTGAATCCTCTTTTTCCTCAACCTCTAAATCTAATTCATCACTACATTTTATTAATTGTCCTCCAAAATCTGTCCTAAATTCTTCCACTTTTTCATCTCCACCGCCATTATCACCACCATTACCACCACAACTCTAAACAAAGTCATCTCTACTTGAATGAAGCAAGTGTCTTCTAAGTGGGGACCTCATTTTCATTGTTGGAATTTTCTCCTTTCCGTTTCCATTCAACAAGGAGTGTGGTATCCCAGGAAGCCAGCAGACAACACTACTTCACAGAGCACCTGAGGTGTGAGTATCAGAGAAAGCCCACCTCCTTCTCAGTTTTAACCAAAGAGCCCTGAACAATGTGCCACCAATATCTACATCATCTTTTTCCTTTTACTCTTATTTAGACTTGAAAATGGGCATGTAGATTTATTCTGTTTAGCTAGTCTCACTGTAAGGAAAATCTATGATCTTAGAAAACTGAAGCAGATTTAATTACACATTTCAATATTCATCTTAGTTTTTTGTTATCCTACAGTTAATAGTGTATGGTGTGAAGTACTGTATGGATATATTTTGCAGGGCATCAACCTTTCAAACAAGCCAAACCTTAATCCCCTAGGGGATAAAAACACTGGTGGTGTGAGGGGTGCAGATGGGGGTGGGAGTCAATCTGTAGTATTAAAAGTAAAAAAAGAAAGACAAGTTCTGAGTGTGTATAACAAATAAAGGAACCATATGAAAATGACAGTAGATGTAGATCTTTAGTCAAATATAAACGGTGTGTTCTTTTTAAAAAGATTCAAGAGCGTATCAGTTTACAATGATTGTTTTGGTGGTGCAGGGCCAGAAGGTCATCTTGATCAAGAAGAAAGTCATATGCGTCATGAAAATCTCACTAAGTATGTCTACATTACAGAGAAAATGACATGTATAGCAACTGAGAGAGGAACCTAAAAGCTTCTGGTGAAATATAAGTTTCTCAGGCCTTTCTTATCTCACTCTATTTGGAGTTCAAAAAAGATCTTGATGGTTGAATTATCTCTGCTGGGATTATATTTATATAACTAGAGATTATATTTTTCTCATAACTAAAAATATGGAGACTGTTCTTTATAAACAGAAAAAGTCTGAAGCTAGGACCAGCTCTTTTAACCATATTAATAATGAAACTTCCCTCGGGTGGAATAAATGCAAACCAGACTTACACTAAATGATTCACAGGGTTGCTTTTACATTTTTTTCCAAATTTTGAATTCCCCACCTTGAGTGTTAGGTCATTAAAGTTGTTACCAAAGAGTGATCCAAATCAGAGTATGAATCAGGGTTGCTGAAAATACTTTTTTTCCTTTTTGTGGTCTGTATTTATCCACTGACCTATGTAAAAATGTGTAGTGTAGTTTACTTTTTAAATAGCCTTTAAAATTGAATGTATATTCTGCTATAACAAAACAAAGAGATGATTATTTACCATAAACCAGTTATGATGCCATGCTTCTCTGATGCCCATCCCCAAAGCTTAAATCAACATCAGAGATTTTCCATCCTAGTTTCAAAACTGTGAATATTACATAGAACCACTCCCAGATATATTATAAAATTCTAAAACAAATTTTTTTTTAAACTTCTTAGGTGATTTGATTTCCCTTTAATCTTGGAGCTCTTTAACACACTTTCGGAAGGAGGAAGAGAGTCTTATATCAAATAAATAATAACATTATTTGAACTTGTCAAAACATTTCAGCATCACAGAATTGTGAGGCGTAAGGGCAGAAGCCCCGTTTACTGCTCTTTGGCCTTGGTTGATACAATTGGGAGATTTAAAAAGAGGCCAGAAGACTCAAAAGACTAGGTTCCTTCCAGCCCTAGTTCTGCCACTTTCTCACTGGGTGGCCCACATATATTACAAGCCACGGGCCACCTCTGAGTTTCACTTTGTCTTTTCAAAAAGGAAACAATACCACCACCCTCCCACAGTTGGCTCCGAGACTTAAGCAAGCTGATGAATGTGAACGCACACTGTATTGTACAAATATAAGCCATCATTAAACTCTTCACGTGAGGATGAGCATTTTGGGATAGATGCTACTTGTTAAATAAAATATATCACTAGATTTTAAGAACAAATACATACTTGAAAAATCTTCTCTGTCTTTAAATTTTAACTTGAGCATTCAGATAGATCAACTCTTTTTGAAGGATTATAAAAGGAAAACATGATCCAGAAATTTGAGGAAAAGAGACATCTTAGGACAGACTAATTTATTAGAGAATATATGATAAGTGAAAGTCAATTTGTTGGACAGAGACAGAAACTGAGTCTCAAATTAGAAATCAAAGAGTTGTCTGAGCATCCCATGAATTGGTAAGTCTTGAACTGTCTTATCAGATGAAAGGAAAACTGACAACCATGAACTTTATATTGACCTGACTTTTAGGAGCTTTGGGATTGTTTTTATATTTTTATTAGTACTTATGATATGAGTAGGACAGTCTGAAAATATCGTGAGTGTTTTCCTCACTTAATGCAGGTGACAAATCATGTTGACTTAACATACATAAGGAGAGATCTCCACTACATGACTGTGTGGTCACTGCTTACAGGTGTTTTTTGCTCTCTGCAGCTTTTGCTCTACCCCATCCAACACAATGCCTTTGCTAGGAATGAGCCATATCACTGCAGACCCGTCCAAGCCAGGGTTTTCTTTCTCCCCTTCAATGTACTTTGCTCTCATTCCAGCATTGTTTCACATAGGTTTGATGTGTTATTATAAGAGTGGTTTATGCTGACAGACAACATAAACTGATAAAGATCATCAAAGTATCCATGTTCCTAGCCTTGCATTTACAGAGAACATTGGTGAATGAATGTACATTCATATGTTTTAAGTTAAAATAAAAATGTTTAATACATGTATTGTTTCAAAACATGACCCTTTACTTCAAATGATTTTTTTATTGTTAACTAAGCAACTACCAGCCCCAAATTGTGTCAAAAAAGAAGGCTGCCATGTGTTTCCCCAAAGGACTGACGTAGGACCAATGATTTCAATCACAGAGAGACAAGTGCTGGCTCAGTATAGATAAGAAGTCAATGGTTAAAACTTAAAAAAAAAAAAGCTTCATTGTTTCATAATCCTGAGATTATCTACATGCTCAATATATTTGATACAATGGAGGATCCCCTGATGAGATCCACAAGAAGATATAAGCTCCTAGAGCTGAGCTTACCTTAGAGGACTCAGGTTTGGATGGTAGAGTGAATGGGACAAAGAGGGGGGGCTGAACACAATAAGCTGATTTTCAACTCAAAGTGTAAAGGTCCACTTGGGAGCTTGTTAGAAGGGTAAAATTTCATGCCCCACTTTAATCAAAATCTTTTTAACAAGATCCCAGGGTAATCTTGTGTTTGAAAAACACTGTTATAGGTTTCTTTCTAACTCTGAGATAATAGGTTTCTATGACTACATTGTTCCATGCCAACAAAGAAAGATCTTGAAAGAGTGACTCTATAAGGCTTGGAGTCATGGACTGGCTTTCCAACACGGCACCAAATTTTTATGATGTCACCTCAGTCTAGACCTACGTTTTCAGGCCAGTGCAGAAAAGACCTATGTCCCAAAATTGTTCTGTTGGCAGCCTCTATGCTCCATCTCTACATCCTTTGCTAGTGCAGCATCTGCCTGACTTTGGGATTCCACAAATAGTTAAGGATTAAATCAAGGAAGAAAGAAAATCTTATTTACATTTGAGTCATACAAATGTTGACACCTCTCCATTTCACACTTATTGTTGGAAACCTGGATTTTCTTAGTAAATGGTGAAATCCCATACACACACATCAAATACGTATCAGAATGTGTCATCTTCTGCTTAAACACCTCCAGTGTCTGGCATTAGGAAAAAAAAATTTCAAACCCCTTACCATGGCCAAAGACTCTAAAAGTGATATTCCTCTACCACTCTTCAAGCCTCATACCACTGTCTCCCTTGTTCCTTCATGCTAATCATCTACCCTTCTGTCAGTTACTGGAGCTTTTTTCTACATTAGGACCTTTGTGTGTGTAGTTTTCTCTGCATGCGTAACTCTTTCCCTGATTTCCCTGGTGAAGCTGGCTCCTCCTCATCACCTAGGTCTTGGCTCAGGTGTCACATTTTCAGAAAGTACCTCCCTGACTCCCCGTCTAGAGCAGGTCCTTCCATTATTCTCCCTCACAGTCTGTGTTTATTTTCTTCATTATACTTCATTAATAACCTCTGTGTTTTTATTAGGGTTTTTTTTTTTTTTACTTATTTATTGTCCCTTTCTCCCCACAGGATTATAATGTCTTTGAGGGCAGAGATCCTTATACTACTATTCATAGCACAGTACTTAGCTCATAGTAGGCTTTTCAATTTTTAACACTGTTGTTAGAGGAATTGATGAATACAGCAAAATCACTTTTTTATTTGAAAGTTTAATTTGCCTCAAATGAAGTCGTTGGCAGTTGTAACCATTTACAGAAAGTTTCACAAACCTGAAATAGAATAGCTTCAAACCTTCATTACAAAAGTAAGGTAATGAAGGAAAAGAATGAAGATGATTTCTTTTTTTTAGGGCTGGAATACTTATTTTGTCATCTGTAACCTTGATATTACTCCAGGTACATTGAGTGTAGCTTTTTCTTTTTCTGTAAGTAGATGACATCATTTTAGTATGACTTTTTTTTTTTTCCTTTTTAAATTGCTAACAGTGCTCTTAATCAAAAACAAAGCCTATAAAATAAGCCTGGTGTCATCTTGTCCTTCGCTGGTTTCCTGATTGTAATGCTCACCCTTGGCCCATGATCATACTCATTTGGCAGAAAATCAGTTTATTTGATGGGTAAGGGCATCAAAATGTTTCTTTTCTTGGTTGAATTAATTCCCTGTCCCCAGAGACACAGTATAAATGGAACCTATGTGTCAAATAAACCTGCAGATACTATTTCTCCTAATTCTCCAAATGCTACTTAGTTCATGTCTGAGGAACAGAGTAACATGGAGGAGACTAACATCAAATACAAGCTCAATGAGTTGACCAGCCTGGTACTTCACTTGGTTGACAGAGCTCATCTTCTTTCCCTTTCTTTTCACTAAGAAGGTATGGGTGTTTTGAGGATAAAGATGTTGTCCTCTTCCTTGGCAATTTTGCACACACATATGCTGACTGCCTTATTGACTTGAAATATTACTAATTATGCACATGAAGTGGTTTGGACTCCATGGAAGAATAGTCCACATAATACACACTATTTAGGTTGCAAACACAATTTACATACCCCCCAAAACAAAAAACTTCCATCTGCTTCACTGCGCAACACTAAGTGATGCATCTAATATGATATTGTTGAGTACATGCAATATGCTAGGCATTGCTCTATTTGACTCACATATATTACCTTATTTAATATGCTATTATAGCATGCCAGCCATTGAAATGTATGTGAAAGATCAAATGCAGAGAATGAGCCATTGTAACTTTATTGTTTGTTTTTTCCCCCAGCTTTACTGAGACATGATTGACATACAACACTGTGTAAGTTTAAAGTGTAAAGTGTGATGAGTTGATACACATATATAAATTGAGAAATGCTTTACCATCATAAGGTTGTTTAACACATCCTTTACCTCACATAGTTAACATTTTGTTGTTTTTATAGTGAGAACATTAAAGCTTCACCCTCAAAGCAGCTTCAAATATATGATACATATTGTTAACTATAGTCATCATTCTGTATGTAGATCCTTGGAAATTACTCATTTTATAGCTGAAAGTTTGTACCCTTTGACTAATATCTCCCTATTTCCCTTAGCCCCTGGCAACTACCATTCTACTCTGTTTCTGAGTTCAATGTTTTTAGAATCCATGTATATGTGAGATCATACAGTATTTGTCTTTCTTGGACTTATTTAAGTTTGCATAGTGCCCTCAAGGTCCGTCCATGTTGTTGCCAATGGCAGGAGTCTCTTCTTTTTATGGCTGAATACTATTCCATTCTCATACAGATCACATTTTCTTTATCCATTCATCCATCATGTAGGTTGTTTTCATGTCTTGGCTGTTGTGAATAATGCTGCAATGAACATAGGAACGCAGGTACCTCTTTGACTAATGATTTCATCTTATTTGGATACATACCCAGAAGAGGAATTGTTAAATCATATGGTAGTTTTATTTTTAATTTTTTGAGGAACCTCCATGCTGTTTTCCATAGTAGCTACACCAATTTACATTCCCATCAACAATGCACCAGAGTTCCCTTTTCTCCACATCCTCCTCAGCATTTGTTATCTCTTGTCTTTTTGATAACAGCCATTCTGACATATGTGAGGTGATATTTCATTATGGTTTTGATTTGCATTTCCCTGATGATTAGTAATTTGAGCAACTTTAAATGTAGTGTTGGTCATTTGCATGTCTTATTTGGAAAAATGTCTATTCACATCCTTTGCCCATTTTTAATTGTATTATTTTTTGCCATTAAGTTGTATGAGTTCCTTATATATTTTAGATATTAATCTCTTATCAGTATGTATATGGTTAGACTTTATTGTTTATTAACACATTGAACAGAGAAGTCTGGGTTCACCCTCCTTTCCTTAGCTCTTAGAGCTGGAAAACAGCTAATGCCATGTGAGCAGGAGAGAAATTTGCCTTTATTCGTTCTCTTCCTCATGCTGTTCCATTATAATATCCTTATGTTTCTGATGAGGAAATGGAAATTCAGAAAAGTTTAAGTCTCTCAGGTGGTAAATGTTAAAGTCAGGCTTAGACTGTGGTTTATGTGATTCCAGAGTCCCAGGTCTTGACAAATGCTCTATAAACTGCCTCTCGTGTTTCAGTTTTTGATAACTGGTTGTGGTTTATTTCATTATTCCCCAAAAGTAACATTTACTTTCTTAAAAATAAAATCAAAGAAAAATATCTGAAAGAACATTAGGATGAGAATCTAGGGATAGGGATATGTGTTCTAGCTGGCACCTATTATAAATGAGATGAACCTTGGGAAGTCATTTAACTTCAAGCCTTAATGAGGTTTTGGATAGAAAGTTCTATGATTTCATTCAAAGACATTTACAAAAAACTTCACTTTAAAAATGAAAAGGTCATATTGAGACTCATCTATATCTCATCCATACACATATGTATATTTCTTACTTGTAAATAATACTGTGTAGATGCTATGGTATGTTTGCTTGGTCACTGTAATTTTCTAAACCATTAAGTTCAGAGAATAGTGATTTAAAATAAATTATCATAAAAGAAATATTTTACAAGTGTACCTGTCACTCTTTATTGCTTATATCAATTATAAATAATAGCTTAATATCATAAAAAGCAAGACAACTAGTCTAGATGAGTTTTTAACCTGACTGCATGGTAGAAATACCCGGATAGGAAATGAAGGATGGGAGCAGTTTTGAAAAAATATGATCTTAGAGCCCCCACAGACCAATTATATCAGAATCTCTGGGGTGGTGCCTGGGTGTCAATATGTTTTAAATGCCCACTCGCCATGATTGTAATGTATAGCTGGAGTTTATAACTGCTGATCTAGAATAGATCATTGTTTATTGTACTAAGTTTTCCGATTATTGCTCAACTCCTTTCTCAACAGCCCACTAATTCAGTAATACAGGGGTTTAATGCACCATCAATTTTTAATTCAAAAAATAAGAGTTCCTTATTCTAATAGTATCATTTGGGGTCATAGAACTTTTTTTTTAATCAGCAATTTTAAGTCAGACGTTATAGTTTATTTTATGGCTATATCCATCTTTGAGTCCTTAATAATTATAGAAGTAGAATGGCTCCCTATCTAAGTACTTCATATTTTTTAATGTGAAAGGAAGATGAGCATCTGGCTGTCTGAAAAAAAAGTTGTGGGTTGGGGATTTGAGTTTTGAAGTTCTCTTTTGAATTCTAATAGGCTGGCTTACTTTTGAAATCCCTATTTTAAAACTGAAACAATGGTATAACTTTATATTTTTCTCCCAAATTCTTCAACAAGTCTTAAATGCCAGCAGTTACTTCCACAGTGAAATAAGTGGGAGTCAGAGGTTTTTGTTAACTTCTCTCCAGAAAATTCAGGAATGAAGCTTAAATTTTTATTCACTGATACTGAAAATCTCTTATCACCAAAAAACTTTGAAATTCATGGTGAAAGATAACTCCTAGGTCAGGACACAAAGGAACGCAACTCTTTGGATGGCTGATTAAAGGAATTATCTCAAATTCTACAGTCATAAGGTTGGAACAGACTTGGTTGTAATTTATTTATTTACATAGCTATCTGGTATCAAGCACTAGAAGAAAGGTTATTATATAATGCACACAGATGAACCTGCAGTTCTTGCACCAATATATTTTAAGACTTATTTAGGGCCCACCTTGGTACCCAAGTTGACTCACTTTCTGACCAGACTGCAGAGCCACTGACCCTGGGCCATTTGTAGAGGCCAATCTCAGAATTGTCCAGTGAAGTCTCTTTTCTCTAAGGAATAAGAACAAGGAAAAGGCTCCCCTAACCTTCCTCCAATTGTGAACCACCTGCCAGAACACATGGAGATCCTGCTCAGTGAGAGCTGCAGCACTCAAGCGTGGGACAGTGTCCATTATATCCATCTTATGCAACTCAAGGCCAGGACTGAGTCTTAGGAAGGAAAGGAAAAGACAGGTGTATCCAGTGTTGCAAAAGTCATTCTGCTTGTCAATCTTGACCTCTTATTTGTAGCCCAACTGTGGGTAACAGAAGTAAATGTAAATCAAAACATTCCCTCCTACATTCCATCCTACTTAGAGAAGGACGTGGTGCCATCCAGTCATGACTCCTCTTATGTTGATATGTATTTTGAGGGGCTCTGTGTTGCCCATTATTTTATCCTTATTTGCCTGTATTGAGACCTAGTTCCTGGGTTTCAATGTGCTCCCATAAGAAGCAGCAAAAGAGGGCTCCTTCAGCAGTTCAGGATGCTGTTGAGAGAGAGCACTCATGTAACTCTATGGTCTTTTTCATGGTCATTTTTATTCTCCACTTGAATCTGAAGTAAGCTCTGATTAGAAAGCTGATCAAAAGCAGAATGGTGGAAAACCACTTCCAGAACTATGAGGTTACTTTTGTTAAATGTGAAAAGTCTTCATCAAAGGTCAATGGAAGAGGAAAGAAAAGCTGAGGAGCTGGAGAGGGAGCCTTCTCATTGAAAGTTGTAATGACGACAGCCACTGCTGACTTTGTTGAACTAGTAATAGGGAATTTTCTTATTGTGATGCTTCACAGACACTGTACTGAATCCACATACATGTATTAGCCTGCCTGTGGCAGAAGAGACAATGTGATTATCCTTTCTATATTCAGAGGGACTGAACTTGATCTCTCAACAAATAGATACAAGAATCTCGTGCTGTATTCCTATTCTTTCGAAAAGAGATCTAAGTATATTGATTCACAGAATTGTTTTTGTTTCATGCATCGAATTTATTTTATATTTCTTTTTTTAACAGCATATATTTTTCTTGTTTTTTAGAATCATGTATATGGATTCTCTGCACAATTTTAAAGGACAATAAAGGCCAACGTATCTTTAAAATGCCTTATTTAGTCTGATTTCTTAAGGTTTTTGAAGAGCTTTCTTTTCAAACATGCATTTATAAATGTTCATACTTTCTCCTTACCAATTGTATCCTTTACTGCAAGGACTAGGTCATGAATATCTTTTTTATACTAGCAGTGCTTTGGCACAATGGCATACACATAATAAGCTCACAATTAATATTTACTGGTTGGTTGATTTTATGTTACATATGAGACACAATTTATAATAAGGAGTCTTCATGTCACCAGACCCTACCATACTTGTTGAAAAGAGTAGTTTTGTTTCTGTCTCATTCACTCTGCATCCATGGAAAAGTAGCTCCTATCCTCACTAATTTCACTGAAACAGCCTTCCATGAGATACCTAGTGGCTACCTGATTGAATTGGTTATTTTTCAGTTGATATTTTCTTGCATCTCTGTGTATTCGGAAACTCTCCCCTCCTTTGATTTCCATCTTATTTCATACTTCTCTGCTCCTTCTCAGTATCCCTTATAGACTTCTTTTCCTTTGCAGACCCCTTAAATATGATGGTAGATTCACCTTAGTGCCCCTTCTCTTCTTAGTCTACCCCCTTAAGGGACCTCAATTCCTCACTTGCAGGACTTCTGTGTAATATGCTGGCAAATCTTAAATTGAACCTGTCCAGACAGGCAAGGTTTTCTGAGCTTTGGACCATATTTCCAGGTGTCTGCCAAAAATTTCTACCTGGATATCCCAAAGGTGTCACAAGCTCAACTTATAAAAACTGAATTCTTCATCGCATCCCTACAGTTTCCAATCCATCACATGACTCTTCCTTATCCTCTTAACCCTTTAGTGAATTTCATCCATTTCCTACCACTTTATCAGTTTTACCAGATTAAAAACTTAGAACTATCTGCAGAGGTGGCCTCTGCTAAGTTTCTTTTAGTCATGGGAGAACAAATTCTTGACTTTCTATGCCTGGTGACCTTCAACCCTCAGCACTCAACTCTAGCACTATCTCCTTTCTGAGGTCTTTGTCAGAACCCATAAAGCAGAGTTGGATACTCTCACTTCTGGATGCCCAAAGAAGCATTTACTTACTTTCACTATAATACAAAATCATGTGTATTGTCATTGAATATGTACATCTGTTTCCACCACTGAACTGGGAACTTCTATGAGAGCATAATGATATTAGATACAGCAACAACTAGTTAGTCATTGTAGGATACTAGTAAACCAATTCATTATCTTGAAAACTGATAATAGAAAAAAGAATTAAGCATTTATCCTGCCTTCGCTTTATGAATTGCACTTCTGGGGAATCTATATAGTAAATGAGGGAAACTCTTTTTGTTCTGGCTAATAAAGGAAGGACTAATAGAATTATAATGTCATCATTATGCAAACTTTAATGAATTAATGAATCTACACATTGATCACCAACATCTGCTAACATGATAGAATAGGAGGTAAGCAGATATTAATGTCTCCTGATAGAAACTCACCTCATTCATCAAATAGTCTTGCGAAAGGCAACCTCCTATGAATTGTTTCAAACCTGTTAGATTCAACTACCAATTTAAAAACAGAGAATTGAAAAAAAAAAAAAAAACCCAGAGAATTGAAGAACGTGTTAAACAATACCACTGGGTTACAATCAGCAAAATCCTTTCTGTGTCTACAGGACAAATCTCTTGTCCTGATTTCAGGACCTGATTTCTTCAAACAAATAAATTATAAACAAAACAAAACAAAAGAAGAGATAGAAGAGAAACCTAGAAAAAATTTAAAAGACCTAAGAAACATGTAGTGAGTCAAAATGAGTGAACTTTGTTTGCATCCTAATTCAAACAAACAGTTAAAAGTTATTATATTTATGAGACAGTTGGAATATTTACCACTAACTGTATATTTGATGGTATTAAATAATTATCATCAAATTTTTTTTAAGTATGATAATGGTGTTATGGTTATGTTTTTTTTTTAAGACACATCTTTTAAAGATACATACTGAAATATTTATGGATGAAATGGTATGATGTCTGGGATTTGCTTCAAAATTATATGAGAGGAAGGAATTCAGTGGGATATAGTAGAAATAAGATAGGTTATGAGTTTAATATTTTTGAAACTGAGTGATAGGTCAAAGGATATGAAATGTTCCATTATATAAAGTTGTTTTTTTTTTTTTTTAAGAGTCTTAAGTCTCTAACTCCTAGGGCAGAGCTCTTTCCACCACTCCATTAAATTGGTCATGGAAAAATCAAGCAAAATTCCAGAATTTTCTACATTTTTTTTTTTAATTAAAAAGGGGTTCCCAAAACAAGGAACAAAGGCAGTGGTTAAATATATCAGCCCTTGAGTTCATGAACTCTGTTTTCTCATCTGACTTTGCCAAGAAATTCCTATGTGGTCTTTGGAAAGATTAGATTTTTCTGTCTTGATTTGGTCACCCTCCAAAATGATCAGAGGTCAAGGTCCACATTATGACTTACTAGCAGCACTTCCAGTCTAGGAGGGCTCCATCACTACATAAAGATGGGGCTTTAAGGGGGCCTATTTTAAGGGTAAAAATCTGCTTTTAAATAACTGTTAATACAGTGGGTTAGATGACAAATGAAAGATGAAAAATCTTTATAGAGGAAAAAAATTATATTTTCTATGAAAGGCTGTTATTGACCAAAGCTTTTATAAGTAACAATATTATTGACTCAAAATAGCAGGACTGTTTTTCACTTTATTATAAGAACTTACATTTGGGGGTCCTCTGTAACCATTCTTTTTCCCTCTCACAGTTTTTCTTTCTTCTTATTTGAAATATGGCACTGGTTCTCACCTATGGCTTACATTAATATCTTGTATCAAGCCTGCTCTTACCTAGATTTTGAGATGTTTTCAATGCCAGTATCCATAGGAAGCTTTGCAAACAAATGAAAAATGATGACCATTTGATGCTGATATGTATATATTTTTGTCTATCTTGACTCATGTCACAAATAAATGAGGTGGTAAAGTAAATGAAATCAGCTTTTCCTTTTACCCACCTGGCATCAATTGTTTCCAACTCCAGGCATCTAGTTGAGGACAACTCATCAGCCAAAAGAGGTTGAGGGTCATCCAGAATTCTCAGTTGCTTATGGTAGACAATACCCTTCTGTACAGCTGTCCTTTCTCCATACCAATCCTCTCCCACACATTTGGACAGACATGCTTTCTGAACCACAAACATATGCATCCTTTAATTTTTTTCCTCATATCTGTAACTTATTTTGCCCAAGGAACATTTATTCATCTGCTTCATATTTAGATAGCCTCCCTTAGTGTTATCTTTAAAATGCTGTCATGGCTATTGGAAATTTTTTTAAGTAAAGAGAAAAGTACATGCTGGGTGATTATAAGACAAAGCTATTACATAGTCTATAGGAGGGAGGAGAAAGAGGGAGGGAGAGAGTTGAAAGCAAAATGGACTCACCAGAAAGTTTAGAAACTTTGACACCTCACAAAAATTAATGCTGAATCATGGGTTGAAATTTCTTGCTCTAGAATCTTTACAGGAAATGCTGACAGCTAAACAAAATGCAGACTATGAATCTTGGGGTGAACAATAAGAATGTAAAGAAAAACAATGATGTATGTGGAGGAGACACCTCAGAAATGTTCAAAACTAGCTGTTAATGGATTTTATACTGGGTCTGCCATAAGTACGCAGAGAGATACAGTATTAGAATGGATCTGGGATTATAAATATAGTGTTAGAAGTTCATAAATAAGATTTGAAATTTTCAGCCCAAAAGGTATATGATGGAGAACCCCAGGTCCCTTGTAGTACACCGTCCCTGTTGAAAGGACAGTCATGCATTTGAACACTCTGAAGGACCATCACCTGGGTGACTTGTGGGCTCGGATGCACATCTCATCCTTGGAATATGCTGCAGGAGACATTACCCAAAAAGGGAGAAAAAAAAGACAAAGCTTGAGTGAATGAACTACTCCAAGGCCCTGCATTTTCTGGTGACTCAGATGTGGAAGAAGATAAGGGCCCTGAGACCCAGGCTGCTCCAAATAAGCTAAAGGTGTCCAGTGTCCCAGGAAAGACTTGGACCAAAAAAAAAAAATTGTTCTCCATCATATACCTCTTTCATAAAAGGGCTCACAAGGCATAAGAATGAAGGTTTAGCTACCCTCCTCGAATTACTAAACTTAGCCAACCTGAAATTTGAATACTTTTAAATTTACACACTAATAGACAGCCCTGTATTTCTTAAAGTTTTATTGAGAATCTTAGCTATTCCAATAATGACATTCAAATATTTACTACAGTTTTAAATAAAATATTTCAGGAGCAACACTGTAAAACATGCTTAAACAACTTTAGGAAGTTGTATGATTTTAATTAAGATAGAGGCAGATTATGGACTCATAGTCATTGGGTGGCAGAAATTGGCTAGATGCTCACTAATCTCGTTTCTTCTTCCTGGATATAAAAGACTCGTGTCCCACTTCTGCTTGTAGTTTGGTTGGTGTCATCTGTCTAGGTTCTGGCTAATGGAACATGGAGGGAAGTAATATACAACACTTGCAGACTTACCTATAGAACAGTGACCCTCCTTGCTCTCTCTCTACTTAATGGTTCAGTGATGGCCAAGCAGAGCAGTCCATGGAAGCACTAGGAAATAGCAGGGCCATAATACAGAAGTATCCTAGATTTCTCAGTCTCCTTTTGCTGGAGGTTGTCCTCCAGCAAAAGCTGCCCAATCTGTACTAGGCAGGGATGTAAGAAAAAAGAAAATTTTAAACTCGATGGTGGGAATCTCTTCACAATGTGTATGTATACCAAATCACTATGAGGTACACTTTAACTATCTTACAATTTTACTTGTCAATTATACCTCAATCAAACTGGAAAACAAGAAATTTTCATGGTTAAGCCATTGAGACTTGGGGGATGCATATTAATAAATGTTTATATTGATTACCTGGAAGGATAACACTGTGGGTATTTAGTACATCATTCTTTCATCTTATCTACCAAGATCCACTGTGCTCAGTATCTTGTCTCTGCTTCTTACCTCCTGGTCTGAGCTTCTTCCTCACTCCTAGACCCTAGGCCCCATACCTTGTAGGCTGTGATGTTACACTTCCTGAACATAGCTTTGAAGAGCTCACAGAGAGCTTGCCCATTCTGCAGGTAATAAATACCTCCATTCAAGCAAAACAATTCCTTCTGAGACAGTAAAACAATTTTTTATGATAAGACAAAACATTTTAGAGATACTCCTTCCATATGCATCCTACATAATAATTTTTCATTTTCGTATTCTTACTTTTTATCCCAAGATCCATAGTTCCATTTTGTTGGGATATCAGAATTTTCTCTCAATATTTCAGAGGTGAGAATTTTAAACACATGATTTACCATTAATTTTAGGTTGTAGAAGTTTCAAAACTTTCTGGTCTGTCCATTTTTTAAAGTGTGTAAATAGCTCTATTTTATAATCACCTGGTGTGTATTTTTCTCTTTATTTTAAGAAAAGTTTCTGTGTTAGGAAAAATCCGGTTCTTCTCCATCACTTCTTTACTCTCACACTACTAATCATACTCACAACACTTCTGACACCAGATGTGTGGGGTTTTTTCCCTACACAAAGCAATTCTGCAAAACACCAAACCAGCTGAGTGTCCTACAATTTAACTCAATTCTAACACAATCTACCTAGAAATAGTATCAAATCCTACTGGTTAAGGGCTCAGTCCTTAACTGTGCCCACACAACCCCCCTGCCTCCACACTGCAAATGCCAATTTGTTTCGGTTGTCACCTGTGCTTCTGACCAATTTGCTATAAAATCCAAGATTCCCACGACCCCCTCCTTAGGTTCAACTGATTTGCTACAGTAGCTCATGGAACTCAGGAAAACAGTTTAACTGTTTACCTGTTTATTATAAAGGAATTTGATAAAGGATACAGATGAAAACCCAGAAGAGATGCATAGGGCAAGCTATGTGGGAAGGGTCTTGGAGCATCCATGCCCTCTCCAGGCACACCACTCTCCATGTGTTCACCAAGCTATAAGCAGTTCAAACCCTGTACTTTGGGGATTTTTGTGGAGGTTTCGTCATGCAGGCAAGATGGAACATTAACTCCATTTTCATCCCCTCTCCCATTTTTTTGTGAATGAGGGTGGGGCTGAAAACTCAAAGCTTCTAATCATAGCTTAGTCTTTCTGGTAGCCAGTCCCTATCCAATAGCCCACACAGAGTAGCCTTCTTAGAAGGCTGCTGTCACCTAGGAAATTCCAAGGGATTTAGGAACTCTGTGTCAGGGTCACAGACCAAATATTAGAACAAAAGATGTTCCTAGTGCTCTTATCACTTAGGAAATTACAATGGTTTGGGTTCCTGTGCCAGTAACCAGAGGCAGAGATCAATATATATTTTTTCCATTATCTCAAAGCTACATGAGCTATGACAGCATTTTGCAGCATTCCCCGATCTCAGCAAAGAGGGTTCAGAATTTACTTGCTATCCCCTGCCTGCCCAACACATCCTGTTTAAGGAATAGCACTTGCAGCATGTGCCTGGGAACTCCCAAGCCCCTCATCTGCTCCACTTGACCATTCCAAAATCTCAGCAACAGAATCTCTGGAGTCTTCACCATCCCCATCATTGTCAATCCACTGGCAAACCAACACAATTTTTTTTTTTTGTCCTTGAAACTGCTCTGTGTTGAACCAGTCTTTCCCAAACCAACTTCAGTAGGATCTCAGAATCAACCTACTTTGCATGCTCCTGAATTTTCTTCACCCAGTAAAGTCCTCATTTAGCCTAAATGCAGTCTTGACCTTACCAAATGCCTTCTGGTACTAGGGCAGCCTTTATCTAGTGACTAGGACAAGTGGAGGCATTCCCTCAGGGCCCAAACCCAACCCATATCTCAGACCTGCCTGGAATCTGACAGAAATCTAAGACAGAGATTCCCAAAGTTTAGAACGCAGTAGAATTACCTAGGGGATACTTGTTTAAAAGCAGTTTCCTGCCCCTAAAATTTTTAGGAATTTTAATCCATAAGGTTTTGGGTAGGTCCTAGAAATCTGTTTTTCTGTGAAGTCCATCAGATTTATCTGTTCCTGATGATGCAAGAAATATTTTGAAAAATACAGATGGAGTGATGTCAGAGATCAAATGACATATTTAAGATGCCCTGAGAAAAATGTTACTTTGTGTCAAAACAAAATCAGCTAGAATAGATTTATGACAGGTTGGCCTTTGCCCCTTGAAGACATTCTCAGGATTTTGATGTTTGCTCCCTCTTTTGCCTTATAGCTCTGTAGCTCCTTCCTCATTGACTCTTGGCCCTGACTTAAAATCTCTGAGCCATGACTCATGCCTTTTGTTATGTGTCCTTAGCTTTGGCCTTTCACCATCTGCTTCTATCCTTACGTTGCACAAAGACATCACCCAAAGTTCTAAATCACTGAGGTGTGGGGTGGAAATTATTCCAATGTCCATTTCTCTTTCCCTTCCAGGCACAGCATTTCTCAAATTCCTTATGGTTGGGAGGAGCTGTGGGATTAGTTCCAGTTAATGAAATATGAGCAGAAGTAACATCTGTAGGGTTCTGCAGTCTATCCCTTTCCTTCCACCTCCTCTTTTTGGGCATGGGTTCCAGATGATGTAGCTACAAGCTTGTGGAGCTGTCATCTGCCTGAGTCCTTTAGTGACTATGGGAAGTAGAGTTTTTGATTCACATGGAGCAAGTAGTGTGAGCAAGAAATAAACTTGTATTGGGTTAATCCACTGAGATTTGAAGGTGGTTTGTTATCACAAAAAAAAAACCCCCAAAACAACAAGTCTGTTCTGACTAATATGAGGTGGCATTGTGCTGCAGCGAAGTTTGCCCAAGGCCCCCTCTAATCCTTGCTTACTTAGTTGATCGCTGCTGACTGCCCAAGAGAATTAAGTACATATTGTGGCTGGCAATGTAATAAGTTATCTTTGTTTTGTGGTAATGGTTGGATGAGCACCTAATAAACATATTCAAGTAAATAAATCTTTAGTTTGAGGCAGAAATGTTCAGGAGAATCTCCTCCTCGCCGATTAGACTGTGAGCTCTTCAAATCTGACTGGTACAGAGCTGAAGGATTATTGAGCATTTATCTTTTAATGTATTTCAAGCATTCAGATTTGAGCTTGTTTGTACTGCCATCATTTGCACCGGCTAATCTGGACAGAATTCTCTACATTTCTTCTGAGTGTTTGCTATTGTGTAGACAGTAGCCTCAATGTATCTTGTAAATTCAGAAAAACATTACAATCTGTCCCAATAGAATAGATTAAAATGACTTGAGTCACAGATTTGAAAAACTGACTCCTCTGGAGGTAGCATGAAATGCGAGGGTGGTCACAGTTCTGAAGAGGTGTTTAAATTTGATTGTTGTGGATTTCTATTCTGTGTGTCCTCTTTGAAAACTTTCAATGTCCACACAAGGCAAGTTAGGCTTGTCTAGACTGTTCTTGTTTTACCTTTGCAAACGCTTAAATTGTGCAGCTGGAAGAATGGCCTCTACATAGATTCTGCTGAAGTGATTTTGTCTGATTCCTGGCCCCAGAGCAAGATGCAAGCAGGCCATTTTCTTTTGTTTTCTGTACCCCTTCCCTGCCCTTTACTCCCCATTCCAAATGGTTAGTTGCTTTTGAAAGTTTTTTTTTTTTCCTAGTTGTATGCACTCCTAGTCTGGCTGACTTTCTGGGCTCTGATCCAGTTTAGTTTAATATTGTTTACTGTCAGAGTCTTCTTGGGAGATTGGTATTTTAATTAACAACATATTGATTTTAGATACTAGAAAATGTCAGTTGACCCAAAATGCTTCTCTATTCTAAACTTTCTCAACAGACTTCTCACTAGACCCTAGTCTCTCCCTAAATATGATGTATCTATTTTGAGCTCATTTACATTGTTGAATGTAGTTTTTCTTATAGCACTCAATCAACACATTTAGTAAACCTTGGCTAAAATATTCTCCTCACCATAGTTTGCTAGTTTTTTCCCTTTTCCTACATTTTATTTCACTTATACTGCCAAGAAAATCTTTAGCTCCATATAAAGAGAGGATAGTTAACTTTGAACATGATAACTATTAACTTGTAATACTTTAAATCTTAACATCTTTATTAAGACAATTTGGTGGTAACTGTAATTATTTATTAAGCTCCTGGTTTGTGATCTATCAGGGTTGCCTTTTATAAATATCTCTTCCTTCCTAATATTTAAAATAGATAATTCTTACTCTAAAATCAAAATGGGGAAAAATGCATGAATGATCAGATAATTGACTACATAAGAGGAGAAAAGGCTCATATTGTCTAGGTTGAGTTCCCCAGCCCAAAAGAAGGCCCTGAGATAAGGATTCAAGTTCAAGTAGTTAATACAGGAGATAATTCTAGAAAACACTGATAGGAAGTGCAGAAGTGAGACAGGGAAAGGAAGGAAGCCAACCAACAGTGAGTTATCGAGTCATTTCCTCTGCGGACAACTGGGGCTCAGTCCTACTGGGGAATGCTGGGAGAGAGTGTGGAACATTCTCCAGAGTGATCCTACCTAAGGGGGGCAATTGAGGTATTTATCCCTCAACTTAGGTGAGGCTGCCCCCCAGGTGTATTAATTCTCTGGCACATCCCACTTGCCCCGCAAAGCTTCCCATTGCTATGCAACCAAAGAAGCACCCTTGTTGTGGACTAAGCTGCCAAAGGCTGTAGACATGGATACTGAGAGATATGGGAGGGCCTGACAGTGTCTGCTACGCATATGAAAAGATGATCAGTCTCACCAATAATCAAATACATGCAAATTAAAACTATGAAACATTATTTTTGACATATTTTGAGATAATTTCAACATATTAGAGTACAAAAAGTATCTTTTTCAAAGGTGAAGATGTTGGAAAATCAGCACTCATAAACCAATGATGAGGTTGTAACAGTTAGTACAATTTTTCTATAAGGATAGGGATCATTTTGGACATGGATCAAAAATCTTAAAAATGTGCTTCTCTCTGATCCAGGAACTCTGCTCATAAGAATTTATTCTAAGAGGATAATTAGATCAGTATGCAGTGTTCATTGAATCATTGGTTATAAAAGTGACATAACCAGAAAAATTTAAGTGTCCAATAATAGGTGATTGGTTACTCCTTTATTCATCCATCCAATCCAACTATTCAATGGAATACAATGGAGTTATTTGAACTAATGAAGCAGAAATTAGTTCCTAAATACATTTTCACAATATATTTATAAGTGTTCAAATCAAATGCTTCTATGCGTTAAAATATGTATGAGTGTGTTGTGTGCATATAAAAAATTCTGGAAAGATGAAAACAAAAATGTTAGAAGCAGCTATTACTGATTGGTAGGAATGCAGATGTTTAAAATTTGTTCATTTTTAAAAATATTTTTGTAATGTCGGAGTTACTTATAATGGTATTACAAACACCTATGAAAAAACTAAAATTATTTTTAAAAAGTGAACACATAGTTTATGAGATTATTATATAAAGGCCACTTAGGATGCAATAAATAATACATCAAAAATGCCAGTTGTAGAAAATAAATATAGAATGGTAATTTAGTAGTGAAAGCTATTTCTGTGACTTAAAGATCATAAGATACACATCAATCTAATCTTAGAGAAATTTTTTTCATAAAATTAAATTTACTTGATTCTTTTCTAGAAAAATGCCACAGTACTATCTCTTTGTTCCATACAAAAATATAGGCCATAGTCATTTTTTTCTTGAGTAGAGTAATAGCTCATGTAATTTTATAACTTGGAGGAAAAACATATCATGACAGAAACCAAAATTAGAAGTAGATCATGTTTAAAAGTTCATGTATATCCTGTAGCTAGAAATGTGGAATAGCAACAAAGAATACATTTTCTCGAGAATAAGATCAAAAGGCTGTAAAAAATAATGATGAGCAAATGTCATGACTCTTTATGGACTAAAATCATGGTTACATACCTTGTCTGATCTGTCTCTCACCAAAACCTCTTTAAGGTCAGTACATTATTATTATCCCTTATCACAGACGAAGTCCCTCAGAAGTTTTTTTTTTTAACTTTTTTTTTATTGAGTTATAGTCATTTTACAATGTTGAGTCCTCAGAAGTTTTAACTAATTTTTTCTACCTCAGCTAAAAAAGTATCCTTTTTAGGAATCAGAGATTTTCTAGTTCATAAGTTGATCTTTCTTCTTCTAACAATGCACACAGGATTCAGAGTTACAAGGCTCTTGTCCCAGGCTCTTGTTCATAAGCTGAGTTACATATAAGCCCGTGTTCTCTCACTGGTAAAATAAGGATTGTAATACGAATAGATTAGGGCAGTTTTTCTCAAACTGTAGCGTGCATCAGAATCACTTGTAGGATTCACTTTTGGGGGTTTTTTTTGTTTTAATTGAGATATAATTGACACATAACAGTATGTAAGTTTAAGGTGTACAATGCTAATCAGAGGGTTTGTTAGAGCACAGATTGTTGGTTTCGAGCCCCCAAGATTCTGAATCAGTAGGCCCAGGGTGGGGTCTGAGAATGTGCATTTATAACAAATTCTCAGGTAATGCTGATTCTGCTGGTCCAGTGACCACTCTTTGAGAACCACTGGATTGGGATCTATTAACCCTTGCTACTACTGAGAGTTGGTTTCATCTGTCTATGGCATTCTAATCACAATTTACATTATAAATTATTTATATGTGTGTGTGTACATATATGTATTTGTGGGTGCATATACATAATATATATGTTTGAGCTATTTTCTGCTGATGTAGGTCTATTTTTTACTAGATTCTCTATATCATAAAGAGTGAGAGATGAACTATTTTTGTTACGGAACCAGAAAACAAACACAGCAGAAGTAACTGAAGTGTTGTGCTACTTTATTTGTTCCTCTCCTTTCCTCCGCTTCCCTTGGAACTTGAAGGTAATTTCACAGTCTTCCTATGCTAGAGAAATCTTAGTATCTGGGTCACAGACTACAGACAATCCAAGAGGGAAGTGGGTTTAAGAGCTGTTTAAGAGAATTAAGATTCATTATGCACCATGTGCCTGGCACTGTGCTAAGTTACTAGGGACACAACAGTGATTAAGACCCAGCCCTCAAGAAGCTGGTAATTTGGACAAGTAATCAGAAAATTATGTTTGTGTGATAAGCAGCACGATATCTTCTGCCTATGAATTCCATGCTTCAAAGTGGAACTTACTTCCTTTTGTTTTTCCTAAGGGCACCTTGCTCTAGTTTCAAGAGGGAATCTCTTATCCCAGTAAGTTAAGGACAAAGTCATTTTTTAATCTATACCGTTCATTAACTTTTGTGTTGTTTTAGCATTTACTTCTTTCAGACCAAAGTTACTGAGTCTTTTAATAATTTTAAATACAGAAATAAATAATAGCTTCTATTCATAATCCTAAAATGTGTTAAGTGGGTTTTCACCAACTAGATATGAAACCTTACGATGGATGCTGTTGCCTTTGGAGGCAGGCAGTTGTCCTTAGTGATAAAAGATAAAACTGACTGTTGAGGTTTGGGGGTTAAGCTTCACACTAGCTATATATCTGCAGGATCAGGTCCCATGAGATTTCAGATTTAGATCAAGGACCAGAAACTTCTGATGCTTAGCCTTTTACTTTGAAAGAGAATCAAGGGAGAACATCCTGACCACTGGGGAGATCTATATACTCTTTCTTGACAATGGGATCCTCTTACTAGCTAATATGCTCTCTTTATTTCTAATCATGGAGATCATTTAGCTACGTGAGCTTTCTGTTACTACATTTTTATAATGACATATATTCCTTGTTTAGCGTCATTCTCTCATAGGGCATTGGTTTGAAATAGCTCGAAAAGGGGATTTCATGTCTTGTAGCTATCTGATTTAGACTCAGCTTTTCATTTCTCACAGTAATTTTTAGCATAATATGTTAATGAAGGTTGTCTCATTGGTTTCCTTTCCTTATTTCTCTGTTTTCACATGACTTCTTTTACTTTTTTGTCTATGTCTTACATACAGCCAAATAAAAGTCCCATGAGAACCGTATCTTTTGAACCAATTAAAACAATAAAAATATTAGGACAGTATGGTATTTATTTCTAGACTTTCTGTACTAAAAATAATAATACCTCAGATTTATGTTGCAACTCAAAGCACTGTTGCAGATATTTATCTTCCTATTATTCTTAGGGGGAGAAACATTTATCACCATCCCAGTTTTGTACATGGAGAATGAATGATTTGTCCAGAGTTGCAAAGAGAGTAAGTGGCAGAGGTGAGACAAAGGCTCCAGGTTTCTTGGTTCTCATCCTCACATTCTTTGTTGTAGATGTTGTGGCTGTTATTGTAAGAACATGCTTTTGTAACATGAAAATAGATATTTAAAAGGAGCATTGGTTATAACATTTGTTATAGATTATGTTTTATTCTTTGCAAAAGCTATATAAAGGTTTTCCTTAACAATTTCAAATGAATTTTGGCTTTATTTTTAAGGTTTTTTTTCAGAAAATTACAGATGACATGAAATTCTATGCAATGTTAGGTTATGGCATGATGACTGGCTCACCCTGGCAGGTATATCAAATACCTCTGGAGTTTTGTCCTTCACACTTCTTTTTAGGTTATTAAAATATTCATGTGGCATAAACCAAAGCCTGTATGTATCTTCTCTGGGGTTGATTATGGGTTTTTTTGAAGCAAGAGGTTATGTGGAACGTTTGAACATGGTATATCATGGAGCAGCCACATTACATTTGGAGTGTGGAAATAAGGTGGCTCAAGTCAGTAACCTTCTGACCCATCATCCTGTGCTACCACAGGGCCTGTGAACTTCAGTCTTTACTCCTCTGGGATAAGGAATCTGTTACTACCATTAAAAAAAAAATTTATCCAGTGAGGATGATGGATAAAAATAATAGACAGTTAAGATTTCTGAATTAATCACATTAAATTTCATCTCCTGGGTGGGCTCTGTGGTTGAGGAGGTTGGATAGAAATGAGGTGTATAGTAAAGAGGCTACAAGCAGCCTGAACTCACTGAGCATCTGAGAGTTTAGAAGGTTAAGGAAAACCAGAAGGCAGGAGTAAGCCACAGACAAACACTTCCACTTTAGCTCACCTTGCATTATTCACAGGTCAACCAATTTGTGAAATGAGAAATGAGTCCAACATAAGCTGGCATGAAAAGTTAAAGCAGCATTTTTTAAAACTTAACAGAAGCTTATCCAAAGAATATGAAAACACTACATTCAAAGAGATACATACATCCCTATGTTAATCACAGCACTATTTACAACAGCCAAAATATAAAAACAATCTAATTGTCCATTGATTGATGAATAGATAAAGAAGTGATATAGTTTATATATACACACACACACACACACACACACACACATATATATATATATACACACACATATATATATAGGAATATCACTCTGCCATAAAAAAGGTAAAATCTTGCCATTTGTGACAACATGAATGGACCTTGAGGGTATTATGCTAAGTGAAATAAGTCAGACAGAGAAAGACAAATACTATATGATTTCACTCATATGTGAATTACTTAAAAAAGCAAATAAGCAAAATAAACACATAGCTACAGAGAACAGATTACTAGTTACCAGAGGGAAACAGGGTTGTGGGGAGGACGAAAGGGGTAAAGGAGGTCAACAGTATGGTGATGGATGAAAACTAAACTTTTGTTGATGAGCACGCCATAGTGTATACAGAAGTCATGTTATAATGTTGTACACATGAAACTTATATAATGTTCTAAACCAGTGTTACTTCAATAAAAAACAAAAAACAAAACCTAACAGAACCTGACAGATTGTAACTGACTTTATTTTGAAGAAAATACAGTCTATTTGTCTGTGTTGTCATGATGTGTAAGGACATTAAATAGTAAATGATAAAATAGGAGACAATATAGTACATAGAAAATAATGCTTTTAGTGAGGAGGATACAGCTCAAGTGGTAGAGCTCATGCTTACCATGCAGGAGGTTCTGGGTTCAATCCCCAATACCTCCTCTAAAATAAATAAACAAATAAATAAATGAACCAAATACCCTCCAAAAAAATCAAAAAAGAAGAAAAATAATGCTTTTATCAGAATGCATAATTATAAATACACCTTGGTAAAACAGAATCCCATCCTTCTCACAACCAGTGCAGCTTCTTCTACTGCATCTAAAGAGTATGAGTACAGCTACTTCAATGTAATTTATTTCAATTCAAACATTTTGGGGCTGTCCACTTAGTGCTGGAGCACAAAGACTTCAGAGACAGGAAGCAACAGCTGCTGCTCAAACCTCAGAGAGAAGCTCTGTGTCTCATAAAGCAGATTACAACTGGAAAGATCATGTGCAACCTCTTCCAGAGACAGATACAAGGGTAATAGTCCTTTGGTTTTCTGTAATTTGTAAAGAAAATATTATCAATGTTTGCTGCCTTTGCAGTATACTTTAAAAAGAAAAAAAAGAACAAGATACATGTTTGGCCAATAAACACAAGAAAAGATGCTCAATCTTCTTATTATTAGTCATCAGGAAAATGTAAATTTAAACAAGATACCATTACTCACCCAGAAGAATGGCTAAAATTAAAAAGACATATACCAAGTGTTGGTAAGGATGTGGAACAACTAGAACACATATATTTATCATATATTTAAGGAGATTCCAGTCCAAGACTTACACATGAATGTCCTACAAGTTTTACTCATGATGGCCCAAATATAAACATTCAAATGTTTAACAGCAGGTAAATGGATGAAAAAGTTGTATATATCTTCATTCAATGGAATACTATTCAGCAATAAAAAGGAATTAACTACTGATATATGCAAAAAAAAAAGGGATGGATCTCAAAAACATACTATAAAATGTAAAAGAGTGCATACTTCATGATTCCATTTATCTGAAATGACAATTACAGTAAAAACTAATCTATAACGGTAAAAAGCAGATCAGTGGTTTCCTGGGGCTGACTGTGGGGGTTCTGGGGGGACTGACCACAAAAGAGTACAAGGGAATTTCTTGAGATGATGGAAATATTGTTCAGCTTGACTAGGGTGACTGTACATAGGTACATACATTTGTCAAAAATCATCCGCCTATACACAGAAAATGGTTCAGGATGTTGCATAAAAATGATACCTCAATTTTAAAGAAAAATATTC
Organism: Camelus dromedarius; assembly: GCF_036321535.1. Classification (NCBI taxonomy): domain Eukaryota; kingdom Metazoa; phylum Chordata; class Mammalia; order Artiodactyla; family Camelidae; genus Camelus; species Camelus dromedarius. Next base: position 38,314,640 of record NC_087443.1, on the reverse strand, counting down.
ATATCTCTATTATGATTTATACACTAATGTTATTTTTCACAAGATAATTTTTTCATAGAGGATCCAAATTAGTCTCAATGTGGTGCCCTGCACTAAAATAGTGAACACTTTTGTAGTTTAATGAAAAGTAGGCCACTGATACTGGGGGAAGCTGTTCTAGCCATTGCTATGAGGTGGGGTAAGTGTGATGACCCTAGAGTTAAGTTGTCAGGAGTTGATTCTAGCTTACTATCTGCTGACTGAGTGACCTTGGGAGAGTTACTTAATTTCTTAAAGCATCAGTTTTGTTCATGGCTAAAATAGGAATAACAATGTTCTCCACGTTGTAGGGTGCATAAAGAATAAGTAAGACAGCATATGTAAAGAGCTTAGGATATAGAAAATGCTTCATGATTATTAGCTATTATTTCTGGTTTAACCCCTTACAGAAATACAGAGATCCAGATGAATATGAACACAGGCGGGAGACAGTCTGTGTCGATACACATCTCCCTGGTTTCTGTTTTTTCTTCACAATGACATAAGACTAATGGAAGGAATACTGTTCTCCATTCCCAGGAGAAGGATGGAGACTGGGGACACTGGGCTGAACCTGAGAGACTGAACTAAGAGAAAGCACAAGCTGAGTTTTGCAGCATTCTCAGCTGATCCTAATGGTTTGAGAAGCAGATACATTTAATGGCAGGCAGCTGCTCTCCAGCATTTACCCTCCTGTCTTTACCACAGCAGATGATTCTGGACCACACCAGGCTCAGGTAAAAATAAAGCCCCACCAAATGTTATCTCATGCCTACACATAAAATCACAAATCAGGGATCTGTGAATCATTTTACATTCTGGTTTCAGATTCTAGCATTATATTTAACCTCAAACTATCCAATATTTAAGATCTATTAGCACAATCAGTAGAGAATGGTGTGTGTTTGAGGGCAGTGTTGCTGCTAAGTTTAAAAATGTGCCTGAGGAATGGAATCTTCCTCTGCTTGTCTTATTTCCTTTTTACTTAAGCATTTACAAATTCTGTTTAGATTCTTGAATGAAAGTGAATAAGAGGATTTTTAGAATTTTCTGTAGGAAAAAAGGATAATAAGAGAAAATATTCCGGAAGATTCATTTATTCAGAAATACTTTCCCAATTAGCTCAGGTTTTTTCATGTATATTAGGCATTTTTATAGAGTTATTTGGCATAATTTAAAAATTCTAGGATATGAAGACTATCTGATTATTTTCTTGGATTTGAAAAATCTGGATGAGTCCTCAATTCTTGAAGCATTAGTATGAATGAATAGTTATAAGTTATTGTGCACAGCAGTTTGTGAAGGAGAAAGGACAGGAAAGCAACTTTGCTTAAATGGAATAAACTTTCACAACTGACTCCCTTTTTGGGTGTGTGCTTCCTGAATCCTTAAGATGGCTGTGTTCCCAAGGCGACGTGGAAAAGCAAAAGGGGATATTGCAACACATCACCCCTGAGAATGGAAATATAAGTCTGCATATAAAATTGAAGACATCTGTAGGAACAATGAAAACGTGACTTAATACCAATGCCCCAAACCAAGTGAAACATTCAGTTCTCTCTTGGTAAACTGTATCTGATATATCTATCTCATTAGTTAAGTGATAGTGTGAAACAGAAGGCCTGAGCTAGTCTGGATTAACTAACCATGAGAAACTGATGAAAATTTCCCCATTTTGTCACTTCTTTAAGAATAGATTTTTTTCGCACAAAAATATCTGTTGATTGACTGTTGCAAGCTATGTGTGCAAATTTAGATCCTCTTGATTGTGATGTGATTGGTGGAATCTAAAAGAAATTCAAATGATTTGAATGCTACCAGTAGGAAAAACACTAAACAGAATAACTAAATATTTGGGGAAATAGTTTAGTCTACTATAAAAAATATTAGACTGAGGTCTCTGGATACTTAGCAAAAGAACTTTGACCTATGATCAGGAGATTTTACAGATAATTCTAGTTCTATTAGTAATATTCAGGAACAAATCACACCAACTCCCTGGACAGTTTGCTCTTTTGGATATAAGAGGGAGAGGTTTGGATTTTATGGTTTAAAGCTCTAGAATTCTGACCTGTCTACACTTAAGATAAAATTTTAAAGATGTCTATGTATAGAGAGGCAGGATGATGCCTCTCCTCTAATCCTCATGCCTTTAGTGTTTCTCAAACTTTTCATTAATTAATTATGTGATACTTGAGACATAAAAGATATGACGATAGATAAACAAGATTGTACTGTGTAGCACAGGAAAATATATCCAGGATCTTGTGGTAGCTCACAGCAAAAGAGAATGTGACAATGAATGTATGTATGTTCATGTATAACTGAAAAATTGTGTTCTACACTGGAATTTGACACAACATTGTAAAATGACTATAACTCAATAAAAAAAAGTTCATATAAAAAAAGATGAATTAAGCAGTAGTTATGTTATTATATAAACTATCAGGTAAAAATGGTGGCTTAAATATGCACATATCATTTCATTCCCTCCTGAGCTCCCACTACACATAAGGAATTTTTAACTGAGGACATAAACCTACAATGACAAGGAATATATGACTGTCTCCTCCAGCTGAACAGTGAGAACCTATCTACAAATCACACATAACAGATAATTCCTAGTTATCTCTTCTTTTTAGGTCCAGGCTTGGTTTGTATTTTGTTTTACATGCTAAGAGGAATCCATTGCAATGGCATTTTAGAAGCTGGAAAGCAGACGCAGGAATGGGAATTGACTTAGTAACCTTGAAAAGCCAAATCCTAAACTGATATTGGAAAAAGATGAGAATCAATTGGATTTATACCACATAATTCTGAAAAGCCTCAAAACCGGCGGCATTAGGGATGTTGGAAGTGGTACGGAGGAAGGGAAGCAAGGGCTAAACTAAAGAGGACTGACTGAAAGCTGAAGAGGATTGGTAAGAAACATTCAGATCCTGAGGGTTCTCATTACCACCACAGCAGAAATGTGAACCTTGTTCTCTGGAGATGATAAAACAGAGTCTTTGAACTGGAGAAGACTAGACACAATTGATTAAAGTGTGGATACCATACCTGAAAGAACAGGACTGATTAAGCAAATGTATGTATTGATTGCTGAACACCTCTAGTTCTCTTCTCCCACTCAGCTCCCTAAATACTGGCAGCCAAGCGTTCCTCTACAGGCAAGTGAATGAAAGAAACATCTCTGGGAAATTTGATGAATGCAGGAGGAAAACCCTAAAGATACTGCATCAGAGGTTTCCCCACAGAAGGTCCAGCCATATGTATCACCCTACATGGAAGCCCCCTCCCCACTTACAGGGAAGCTTCAACCACGTGCTCAGAACTTCCAATCAGCCTTTACCCCCTCACCTTTAAACACGAGCAGACAACTGAGGATTACCAGTCACTCAAGGAAAGAGTCTAACATAAAAACTAGAAACTAAAATAAACACATGAAAAAAAAAAAGCATCTTGGAGGAAATAGCAGCTATGCAGAGTAAAGATAATTTCAAAGAAAACTATCATTATTATCCTCTGAGACAGCAGAAGATACTGTGTCCATGAAATAAGAATAGAAATCTATAAAAAGGCAACATTAAGAGAAAAAAAAAGTTGGTGGGAATTTAAAACGTGGTAACAGAAATGAAAACTCCACAGAAGTGTAAGATAAAATTGGGAATTATCACAGAAAGTAGGCCAAAAAAAAAAAAAAAAAAAAGAGAGAGAGAGCAGGGGAGAACGAGAGTGAGTGAGCAAGTGAGCAAGTGAGCCAGAGAGACAGAGAGAGAGAATATATGAGAAAAATAACCAGTAGAGTTCCAAGATCTGAATAAAAGAAGTAACAGTAAGGGAGGAAATGGAGGGGAGGAAATTATCAACAAGGTGACTCAAGAACATTTTTCAGAATTGAAGGATAAGAGTTTTCCAAACTAAAAGGGCATAATGACTTCTCAGCACAATGGACTGAAAGAGATTCACACTAAAGAACAGCACTGGAAAGAAACTAGAAGGCAATGGAGAAATGCCTTCAAAATTCTGAAAGTAATGATTTCTAAACTAGGATTTTATATCCAGACAAATTATGTATTAATCAAGTGTCAAGGCAAGATATTTTCAGACTCAAAACATTTATCTCCCCAAAATAATTTCATAGGAAGTTGTGGAATGATATGTTCCACCTAGACAACTGAGTGAATGAAGAAAAAGGAAGATACAGGATACAAAATACAGGATACACAACTCAGGGGAAAGATGAAGGGATTCCCCAGGGTGATGGTGAAGGGAGTTCCCAGAATAACAACTGTACATCAAGCTTAAAGACCAGACTGGAGCAGTGTGAATCAGAAGCATATATGTCATTGTCTTTTTGACCTAGAAATGGCTGGGTGAGCATGGGTCTGTGTTTACTGTACTTAACTTTCTTGGGTCATGTACAGGTAACATTCCGTATCTTCTCTTCCTGCATGGTCAACTGAGGAAATACTTTCTGCTTGGACCTATTCCTAAGAGCTGGAGTTTAGCCAAAGTGAGACTAGAAGTAGCAAATACAGACCACATCCCTGCCTGAGGTGCAGACCCTGACCCTGCCAAATGTCCCAGCTGTGGTGAATCCAGGATTTCTCAGGACTCAAGGCCTGACCTGCTGTCTCCCCAAAGGGCTTTCGTAACATCTCAGTGAAGATAAGTTCAGACTATGACCCAGAATCATACTTCAAGCATCCTTCTATAAATTCCTTTTCCCTTTAACATTATTTTTATGAAATTTATTCATGTTGATACATTTAGCTCTAGTTCATTTATGTTCATAGTCATAGAGTATTCTATTGCTTGACTATCCCATGAATTTTTTATACTTTCTTTTGTTGTTTGGACTTTTCAGTTGTTTACTTTTTGTTGTTACAAACAATCCTTCTATGAGTATTTTTTGTATATCTCCCTGTGAATATATAAGACTTTCTCTTTGGTATTTACCTAGAGAGGGATTGTTGGATTACGGTATTCTTATATAACTTAATGGATATTTCCAAAATTTCCTAAGTAATTTTTACTCCCACCAGAAATGTATAAAAGTTTCTGGTGCTCTACATTCTCACTAGTATTTGGTCCTAGCAGACTTATTAAAGTTTGTTAATTAAATGTATGAAAAATGTTTCTCATCATAATCTTCATTTTCATTTGCATGTAACCAGTGAGGTTGAACATCTTTTCATGTTTACTGTCCATTCAGGACTCCGATGCTATGACTTGCCTGTTCATACCTTTTGCACATTTTTCTACTTGAGTAGTCATCTTTCTCCCTAGATTTAAGGAATTAATTTATATATTCTGAATAATAATCCTTTGTTGATTATAGGTGTTGTAAATATCTTTACCCAGAGTATGGCCTGCCTCTTCACTTTTATTATAGTGTCTTATTTTTGGTAAACTTAAAAAAAAAATTTTAAGTATAATAGACACAGAGTACATAAATCTTAAAGGTATAGTTCAACAACTTTTTACAAGTAAGTATATCTATATAAGTATATTATATATTTTGATACTTTTTATTGAAGTATAGTCAGTTTACAATGTTGTATCAGTTGACACATTTTAAAAATGCAGTTGAATTAATAAACCTTCTTTATGGTCTGTAATTTTGTGATTTATGAAATTCTTCCCTATCCCAATGTCATAAACACATTCTCTTATTTTCCTTCTAAACATTTTAAAGTTTTATTTTTTTTTTACATTTCATGGACCTGGAATTGTTGTGTGTGTGTGTAGTTTGAAGTAGCTTGTAAATCAACTATACTTCAATTAAAGAAAATTGCTCATTTCCAAATTAAGAAATAAAAAATATTTTAAAAAGAAGTAGTAATCCAGTTTTTTTCCCACGTGGACAACCATTTGTTCAAGCACTATTAATTGGCTATTGTTAACCTCTAATCTACAAATCCACCAGTTTCATGAATCAAGATTCCATATATGTATGGGTCTAATTCCTAGGTACCTCAATGTGTTCCACAGCTCTCTGTCTGGCTTTGCACCAATGCCTACTATCTTAATTATTGTTACTTTATAAAATTTAATACTGAGTAGTGCAAAAACTGCTCCATGCTTTGTACCACAAACTCCTAGTAGGGCACTAAAGTATGAAAGCACTCAAATGATTCTGCAGACTCAGGTTGGTGAAGGAGAAACTGCGCAAGACTTGTGGTCACAGGGTCTGGCCTTGGTTTTGCCTTATCTGGGTGTGTGGTTTTGGGCAGATCACACTTTGTCTGGGCCTCAGCTTTTTCATCTTAAAACACGTAAATCTGACTGACTCCATAAGGCCCCTTCCAAATCAGAAAATCCTGACTTCATCATACTTGTTTTGCCATTTTTCCAACAACCTACACCTTGTGCTCAATAAGCACCAGTGTGTTGTGAAATTCACCACTGGAAAAGAACATCTCCAACTCCTTATTTGTTTGTGTACTTGTGTTTGAGGACTAGGCTAGATTATCATCTTTTTTTTACCTTTAAAATCTTTCAGATCTTGCCAACTACCTAAGCCCGGAAGAGAAATAACTATCATTGATTTCTCATAAATGTCTCATCTATTTTGTTCATACTTTCTAAAACAACTTAGTTTACATGGAGATTTTAGTTGGTCTCACTGGGACTATAAAAATATCTCTTCCTCTTTCAGAATGGGTTATTTCGAGTTGTGATATAAATGAAAATCAGCATGTAGTTTTATCTTGGTCAGTTTGAACTAGAGCCAGCAGAAGAAATGTTCTTGCCCTTATAAAGCAAATTAGTTCTATAGTGACATGCTGTAACTAGTGTGCTTTATTTTAAGAACTATATTCATTCATTTACATTTGTAAAATAAATACTTAGTAGGAGGGTGGATGTAATTATTCACAGTACTGAAGACTTACAATTTTAAAGACGAGGATTGACTATAGACTTCCTTTAAAATATTATTTATTGGAAAATATTATTGAAAGCATAGTAAGACAGGTATGAAGTCAGGATTTTCTGGGTTGGAAGGGATCTTTGGAGCCAGTTAAATCTGCATGTTTAAAAATCAATCAATCAATCAATCAGTCTGCATGTTTAAGACAAGAAAGCCAAGTCCAGACGAAAAAAAGAGTAACTTGGCCAAAGATTCAACTCTGGGGATCCCTTCTGCTCCCAAAAACTCTTTCAGGTGAATTGAGATTTATCTACCAGCTTTTCTCATATTCTTAAATTACAAAGTCATACATACATTCAACGGCAAATTCAGATTTTGTGGAGTCAAAAGTAATTCAATTGGGAGGGAGGACTTAAAAAAAAAAAAAAGGACACAAAATTACAAACATAAAATTAAGTTTAAAAGGGAATATCTATTTAGTGTAGAAAAAAAAAATACCACAACAAATTAATGAATATTTAGATATTCCAGTCCCTTTCTTCTGCAATCTCATTAGGCAATTTACCAGAAACACATACAGTAATGTTTCTAAGCACTGTCTGCCTTCCCTTCCCCACCTGAACACTCCACAGCTTCCAGCATTCGTGTCTTCATCAACTTCACAGTAAATGTGCTTCTGGACACATCATGCACATTACTTCACTAATTTTAAGAGTGATCAACAAAGTAAGAAGCAGAATACAGAAAATAAAGGCTTCTATATTTCATTTTTATGTCATAACAAAAGAATGAAAGCACATTTGTTTTACCACATGTAATGAACGCAGGGAATTTAGCTAAAAATAGGGATAAAGAAAAATGATACCTTTTATTCATTGTCTGTTACATGCCAGATTATCCCTTGTTTTTAGATGAGGAAACAGAGGTTTATAGGGAGATGTAGCTACTTGCATTCTATCAATCACCCCAGCCTCCCACCAATGATTCCAAAAATGACTCTCTTCAAATGCTCTGTAGAGGGCCTAGTGCTTAAGATGCAAAATGACAAACGAGGCCATTCCCTGGTGGTGGCGGAGCTCAGAAGCACAGAACATTTCCACAAAGATACCAGATTCATCCTTTTGGAAGTTTTCTTAAAAATAACAAACCTCACAGCTGGTCTGAGGTAGACTTATTTCTCAACATTTTATTCTGAAATACATTACATAACATAACTGTAGCCTGCTATGTACCAGTGTGCACTGATGCCAATATATTTCCTCTTAGCTTGTGATTTTATCCTTTTTATCAGTTAGTAGAACAAAGTAACATATTCAGAATTTAATGATTTTTAGGATATTGCATTATGTGTTTAACAACAAACTATTTCAATATCCACTTTTAATACCTATGTGATGAAAAATAATTTATTTTATGTTTATTATTTAATTGAGGTATAGTTGATTTACAGTGTTGTGTTAGTCTCTGTAAAAATACTAAGACTGTTTCTTACAAACCTGGTAAATACAGTAGTCCCTCCTTATCCACAGCTTTGCTTTCTTAAGTTTCAGTTATCCCTATCAACTGCAGTCAGAAAATATTAAACGGAAAATTCCAAAAAATAAACAATGCGTAATTTTTAAGTTGTGCACTGTTCTGAGTAGTGTGATGAAATGTCCCATTGTCCTGCTGGGTCCAGCCTGGGATCCTCATCGTTTGTTTCTGACATCCAACCATCGAGATTGTTGTGGCTCAGTGATCCAGGATCACAAGAAGCAGATGATTCTCCTTCTGAAGTAGCATCAGAAGGTCAGTAGTTGCCTAACTCTACGTCACAATGCCTATGTCATTTACCTCACTTCATCTCATCACAGAAACATTTTATCATCTCACATAATCACAAGAAGGGTGCGTACAGTGCAATATTTTAAGAGAGAGACCACATTCACATAACTTTTATTATAGTATGTTGTTATAATTGTTCTATTTTATTATTTGTTATTGTTGTTAATCTCTTACTGTGCCTAATTTATAAATTAAACTTTATTATAGGTATGTATGTATAGCAAAAAAAAAAAGTATATTAGGGTTCAGTACTATCTGCATTTTCAGGCATCCAGTGGGGGTCTTGGAATGCATCTGCCTCTAATAGGAGGGCGCTACTGTATGTTAAGTTCACCAGAACATGCTGTCTGAGAGTTGAGAGAATTAGTCTTGCTCTTACCCTCGCTACCAACTACTTTTCTGTAACTTGAATTCTCTCCTTTGGTTGCAGGTTACAAAATTCTTAGCCTCTTTCAATGCAGTGTCCTTGGCAATGAAATGAAAGTGTTAGAATTCTGAAAGTCTCTGACTTTATTTTTTTTTTTTAACAGAGGACTGATACGTGACAATGTTTATTCATAGCAATGGCAAGGTGGAAATGGAAGTAACCTAGAGAGCCATAAGGGGAGAATGAATAAGTAATTCATGTTGCATGATTGTCATGGGATGTTACTATTAAAAGCACCAAACTAGATGTGTATACTGCAATGCAGATAGATCTTAAAAATACAGTATACATTGAAAAAATACAGGAACAATCAGTTCTATAGAATACTACTACTTATGTAACTTAAAAACATGTATTTTTAACACATGCTAACAGTAAGCTTTTTACAAAGATAGGTGGATATTTAAATACATATATTAAATATAGCAGGTGCCACAGCTGGGGCTGGTACTGAGCATGCAGATCAAGGAAGAAAGACTGTGGTGGTGGAAAGAGGGCCTTGCATGGACCAATGATTCTAGAGTGCCATGAAATATAAGATATGATTAACTCAATCTTGTGCACTTGAGGTTTAAATATTAAAGTTCTACAATAGTCACTTGCTCAAGAAAGAATATGGGCTTATAAAAGTTGACACCAAACATAATGACTAAGAACAGTATGAAATATAAATTATCTAACAAATATAGGAAGGTATAAACCTTCTCACGTAAATTAAAAATTACTGATAAAGTAAGGAGAGGTGAATTTCAAGAAGCAATCAGAACTTTAATATTATAATCAGGCCCTCAATTCATCTGTGTGGATGTAGGTTGAATCTAGGTCTTGAAGTTACAGGAAATCTATATTTGATAATAATGAAAGGTTAAATATTCTCAATGTTGGACATTCACTAGCTTCACTGTTTCTGTCGTCTTTCCTTCTTTCAGCCAGATTATTTCTGGCTCCACTTTCTCTGGCTGGCTTCTATAGCCAGCACTAGGCTTCCTCTTCCTTTGGCTGCTGTCTTGGCATGCACATTACTGATATTTCTCATAAAGAAGTAAATAGTTCTTGCTTTGGCCACACACAATGTAAGCTCACCCTCTCTCGTGCTCACTCACTCTCTCTCTCTCATACACACACACACGCACACACACACATGCACACACACACACACACACACACACACAGAGGTACTCCTAAAACACTGAATAAAGCCAACCCTACAATTAGTGGCTTAGGAGTAAAATTTAATACAAGGGTAAAAGAGGTGGTAAATTTGACGATCTGAACAAAAATGTTCCAGAGAATTCCAAGAAGTTATTTTTCCATGAAGAAAGAGATGACTAGGACCAAAACTTATTCTCTTATTCTTTATCATATCTCTATTCCCATAGCATCAATCTAAATACTTGAATTAATGACTAGACATGATAGGCTTAATATTTTATCTAGGAAAAAAAACTTATGATCAAAAATCCCATTACTAGGTAGGGACTGAATTTTAGGCTCCCAGCAACATTTTCTGTGACCTCAACTTAATGATTTCTCTCTCTTGGCTGTGGGTTTTTGCCTTAGTGTTTAGAGGCTTTGTAGGATAAGCAAATTTCATTACAGAAGTTCAAGATAACGTTTGTTGCTCAGAATGGAAAGAATCTGAAATATAACATTGCTATTCGACTTATCTGTCATTAATAGGGGATGAGGAGGTTCAGGTTAATGGGCTTCCCAGATACCTCAAGCTGTTATTCTTAAAGGCCAAATATTATTATTTCAGTGTTATGATTAGCAGTACTAGTATCACCGCTTTGGAAGAAAATATTTTATACTGAATTTTTCACTTTTTGGTTTTCCTTCACAGACTATTTTGGTTGTCCCTTCTGCATTTGTTGATGGTGGCTGTCATGGATAGAGAATCGTAGTTGTGATGCTTGCTGGACTGCAGTGGCAGGTGTGGCAGTGCGGTATGGTGGTTGAGTGAACGGGCCCCACAGCTAGATGACTTGGGTTGAATCTGGTTGTGCCAACAATGAATTGTGTGGCCTTGAGCAAGTTATTTAACTTCTTTGCACTTTATAGGTTTATTATAAGGGTTACATGAGGTAATATTTGCAGAACACTTAGAAGAGTGCTTGTCACATAGTAAGCATTACTTCTGTGTCTGTTAAATAAAAATAAATATACTCTAGCAAGTGTTATTGAGGTGTATGTAAATCACCTTGGACTGCTGTAGTTCCCATTTTTAGCTATGTTAGTGTTTTTTGGTTTTCCTGCCTCTTCTCTTTCTGTTGGCTGTTAGCTGAGTCCATTTCTACTACCTCGCTCCCTTATTAAGTGAATGTTTCTAATTTGCAGTAGCCTGGGAAATTAGAATATCAACTTATTAGAATTATAGCTAATAGTAAGTTGAATGGTTTGAAGATCTTTCTTATGAATCATGCATGTGATCCTTAGTTTTTGGATGAAGAGACATCTATCTAACTTGCTCAGAAATGGTCCTTTTCCCTCCTCTTCCAATCAATTATGTTCTAAATAATTGAGTTCTGTTGCTAAGTGTTCTCTAGTTAACAGAATTTATCATAGTGTCTTCCATTCTGTAAATATATTCTACACTGAGTATCACAGTTCTTTACTCTTTCCTCCCCATTTATACAAATGCTTATATGAAGTAGCAGTCATTCAGGGATAGCACAGAATATGCTGGACAGAGTGGAAGAGGAATGGATATCGTGGTAGACAAGGGCTAGGCAATCTCCTCTATGCTCCCTTACCTATTAGTAACTGCAGAGAATTTCTGTAACTTTCTGCCAGCTTCTGAACTAACCACAATTCTTAACAGTTTTTTTTAACCTAACCTATGTCTTTCATCCATCAAAATAAGTGCATAATTCCAATTATGATGTATGAAACGAGGCAAAGCTGCTGAAAACTCATGTAAGTCATCACTAGATTGACTCTCCTCCACTCCCTTCCAATCTCTGCCTTAAAAATGCCCAACAACCAAAAAACAAACAAACCATCCTTTTGGAATTATTATTCTTTGCTTTGAAGTGAATGGAAAAAGTGAACTTAAAAGCAGTCTTGAAGGTAGCCAAAAAGACCTTAATTTAAGGCACAGTCACAATTTAGAGTTGGAAGGTTAAAGATTATTTAGTTTAATTTCTGGATTTTCAGATGAGAAAACAGACCAGGAAAAGTTATGTGACCTGGTAAAATTCACAAAGCTGGAACTCGACACTTTAAATGCTGTAAAGACTGTAATTTTTTTTCTACAATACCTACTTTGGGCCCTGAGATATATTGCTAAATTGTACCAGTTTGGTTTAATCTCAGTTGCAAGTGATTTAAAAAAGAAACAAACAAACAAAACCCAAGCCTAAACTAATTTAAGAAAAAGGGGGGAATTATTGACTCATGTAATTAAGAAGTATGAGGGAGGTTTGATTTCAGGCATCCCATGATCCAGCAGCTCAAATAACGTCAATGAAACCCTTTTTCTCTGTCATGGATCTGCTTCATTGTTAGTCTCAGACAGATTCTTTCCTCATATTTGAACAATGGTGGCAGCAGCTCCAGATTCCATATCCTCTCAGATTCAAGCTCAGTAGGAAAGAACCAGGAGTTTTAGAAACAGACTCATAACCTATTGTCTGATTGGGATAAGAGGCCATCCAGCAATCACAGAGGCCAGGAGAAATGTGATACATTGACTGGCTTAGGCTTGGGTCACATACAGTGAGAATCAGTACACAAATGATTTGAAATACATACATGGCATTTATTATTTTCTAACAAAAAATTATATAGCACTTACTCTGCCCATGTTGTTCCAAGAACATTATAAATATTAACCCATTTAATCATCTTAACAACCCAGTGAGATAGGGACTATTAACATCCTTATTTTAGAAATGAGAAAACCAAGTCACAGTGAGGTTAAGCAGTGTGTCCAGAGTCACACAGCTTGTAATCTGCAGAGTAGCCACAATTCCAACCAAGGCAATCTCACTTCTGATTACCTGCTTCTCAGTTGCACGCATGGAGTACTTTAATTCTTTCTCTTTATCTAGTACAGCCATCTTCTTAACTACAACAGTTTACTCAGCTAAGACTATATTTCTTCCTTCTGTAATAAGGAAGGTGAAGGACAGAAACAAGTGGTTTGTGGGAGGTGGACTGGCAGGGCCTGAGGTTAGGGAAAGATCCAGCTCAGCGTAGGTAACAGCTAATAGTTCTCAGTGTCCTGGGCTTCCTTTTTCAAGAGTCTTTCGGGCTCTTGTAAAAAGTGTTCTTATGCACACTACGTTTGCTAATTCTGGGAACTGAGAAGATTTGCCAATAAGCTTCTTGGAGATGGATGGCTTCTTAAATGTCAAATGAAACACTGAGCCATTAAATTGTGCTGTTTAAAATGTCAGGAAAAACCATTATTTTTGCAGACAGAGCTTCAGTGTGGTCTGATTTCAAGTCTGTGAAAAGACTTGAAATGACTCCTGTCTTTGAGAAGAATTCTTCTTTAATTATTTTGAAATGTTGCTGTTGTTTTGTCAAGAGAAGAGTGGTCTAAGAGGTAGTTCTGGCCTCTGAGTCCAACCTACCATGGGGAAATAGTTTAACTCTTCCAAGGTGCTTCCACCCCATACTAGCCTAGTCTTTCCAGAAACTCCATGGACAGCTAGCCACTCTCTTGCCCTCTTCCCACCTTCCTCCACCCTCCTCGTTCAGTAGCAGAGCTCTGGGTGATGTTTCCTCCAGAATCCATTCCAGTTATGTCATTTTAAACCATTTTGCTGCAGAGTATAGCGGGGACTAGAAGAGTAGCATTTATCCCTCAGGAGAATATTATAGTTGAGTGATTTAGAGGAGCAGCCCACAGGTAAGTTCCAAATAATGACCAGTTCCAATGGAAAGTTAGAAACTTGAAGCTTTGGATCTATTTCTCCACACCTATCATTTTCACCCAGGTATTGTCACATGATTAGGAACCTAAATTAAATCACCAAAAAGTAACCTGAAGTTTGAGATGTGGAAGGCTCAAGAGAGAGGTCTACTAACTCCCCTTGTTGAAGAGGGGATGGGAGAGGAAGGATTAGAGCTGTCCAGCCTCATAAAGTACTATTTTAGTACAGTCAGCCCCTCCTCCACTTCCTTCCACTCTCATCATGACCCAGCTTGATCATCTCAAAATTGTAGGTTGTAGGAGATGACTCCCAATCCGTCTCTGTATCCAAAATTATATGGTAAGACCTACCACATAATTTACAGGAAACACAATTAATTTGGGGGCTGGGGTTAAGTCTGTCTTGATAGTGTAGGAGACTGCCATCTTGTGTCCTACCAAAACTTAGTATGAGTATATTATTTCACATGCTCTGTACTGTCACATTTATAAAGCACTTTGAATAGGGGGAGCAGTATAGCATAGAGCCCAAAACACTAAATTGTATGTCCAAAGGCCCAGTTTTTAGCCTAAACTCTGAAACATCTGAGTGATGCTGAACAAATCAAAATCTTTGATTCCTTTTTTCTCTTGTGAAATGAGGAAATAAACTAGATAATTTTTAAGATCTGCTTTCTACTTGAACAATCAAATATATATCTGTGAAAACAATTTTAAAAAAATTATTTTTACTTCACAGGCTTTAAAATTTAAATGAATATTTGCCCCTATGTAACAAGATAAGAAGACTAAGACACAGAGAGATTTATAGCCCATCAAACGCTAACATCAAACACTGAGTTCTTCAGAGAGATCCTGTTCCCTTGTGTGATGCTTTGTCAGTGAGTCACTGACCTACATCACACAGGCCATGCTGGCTCTTCCACTCTGGGAGTAACATGGTAAAGTCAGTGGGTTTGAATAGCTTGGTTCCCAGATCACTCAGCTGGGAGATGATATTTAGAATGATGGCTTAAAAACAATTCTGACCAAGCAAAGCGTTAGTCAGCTTGGGAAAAACTTTATGACTTGGGAGGAACTTCTCAGGGAGGGAGAGGTAACAGTATATTCTATTCATCCCAGGAGCACCATTTGCCATAAGTCAGTCAGGGAAGCATTTCTTTAGGACCCACACAGAGAAAAGGGAAGCAGTGAGAGAAACCAGACTGTAAGAAGACTTCACTTCCAGTGTAACTCTGCCAGATACTTAGTAAGGGGAGAGGGACATACCTTTTTTGACCTTAACGTCTATGTTTTTAAGGTGGGAGGGTAGGAATAGATGGTCTCCAAATGTCTCTGAGCTCTGACATCTTCCTCTCCTGAGTCACAGTCGTGATTCAGAGGCCTCCTTAATTGTCAGAACAAATCCTAAATGATCAGAATGACCTCTCTCCCCATGTATCCTTCTCCTCTGGCTTTGTGTACTCTTTAGCTTATGAACATTTTCCTATAAGTAACCTAACCCAGGCCTGATGTGTATTACTGAAAGTAATATATGTTCCCCTTTCTCCTGTGGTAGGCTTTTGGCAAAAAGACTCTAAGACACTCATTTTAGGGTTTCCTATAGCACACAGTGAATGCTGCCTTGTCTTTTATTTAGTAGAATTACACATCCAGGAAACTCCAAGTCTATGATTGCTCAATATTTCAAATGTTATTCTCTCTCATAATTCGGATGCTAATCATTTAATAATTTCTTGTGTAACTTTCATGATATGCAAATATGGAACTCCTTCACTTAACTGTATAATTATTGGTTAACTATTCTACAGTCTGTTTTTTTTCATTAAGGAACAGCAACTTATATGTGCATATGATTATATGTGCATTTAATATATACATCCTGTGTCTATATTTTTTCAAGTATTTTTTGTGGGGTAGGTAATGAGGTTTCCTTCTTTATTTTTAGAGGAGATATTGGGGATTGTACCCGGGACCTTGTGCGTGCTAAGCACATGCTAAACTTAATGGGTTAAAGAAGTGAACAATTTTTATATTTACTTTAAATTTTATGCTGGAGCTCTGGTTGCAACTATCTCCTAGTTCTTTCTGCTGTTTGCTTATGGTGAAGCCCTTATGCAGAATGGTAATGCTGTAAAGATCCTTTAAGGTCATCTGTGATCCAACTCCTTATTGTACAGTTGAGAAAACTGAGGCCCAGAGAGGCTAAGGTGTCACTGATGGTAACGGGGAACAGAGAGCTAGAACTGATGGGTCTTGCTTCCCAGTGCAATGTTTGTTTCCCTGCTACAGCACAGTAATATTTATAGACATATAACATAACACACATATATGTTTATATAAACAAATATTTATGTTTTGGTTACGTTCTGTTACACAACAGTAGAGAAATTCAAGTATAAACTTCCCTCCTGAATGTCTCTGAAATGTGCATCTTTATGAATATTATTCATTGGTTGAAGAAAACATTGCTAAGGAAGTAGAAGATACGTATCCTATTTCTTTAGAAGCCTCATTCATGCTGCACCAAGGGGATAGAGGACAAGTGCTGGTTAATAATTTATAGTATGCATTCATCTCCATTCCTCTTTGACTAAAATATTAATTCTCCATTGATCCTCATTATTTGCTTTTTGCCCAGGCAATATACAATGTGCAGAGAGTTTGATGAAAGGGTTATTTCCTAGACTCCTCATGGCCCTCTGTGCTCTGCCAGTAATTTACCGACTTTATTTACTTGTGGTGATGAGCACACCATGTAGGGGATGCCAGCTGCTGGGATTGTCTGGGGTGCTTTTTTTCTAGGGCAGGACAATGTAAAAAGCACAGCTGTTTTTCTAATTTAGTATGTGCAGCATGTGCCTGCATTTTTATTACATATTTAATGGAACAATGCAGGTGAATACAGAATATAAAGAACCTCAGCCTGACTTCTATTAATAAATTGAGTTTGTTTAAAAATATCTTGAAAAGTGGAGGGTTTGTGTGTATGTTCTAAAAAACAACAGGCTCTGAAAGACGAGACATAGAAGATTTGATTTTATCACATAGAAAATTGTATAACTGCACAATCTGTATAATTTTTATGTATAGATACATTTAATACATGCATATATTTTGTGTACATGTATAATTTTTATAATTTTCATGTTATAATCTAATAAATAGAAGAAATTTAGTATGTAAGCCATCCTTTACTATATATACTATAAGAGAGAAACTTTTTATATTTTGATTTATAAAAAGGAAGTCAATCTGCAAATCATTCTTTGTTTACTGTGAAATGCAGTTTTGATTTTTGAAAACTGTCTGAGAATATCTCTTCCAAAATGTGGGCGTTTCATCTACACTGTGAAGCCAGGAGGGTGACCTAATTAAGGGGGAATAAGCACTTTTCCTGCTTCCTCCCTTTCTGTCCCTTGTTCCATGACGGGGATCGAATACCTCGCTGTTCAGACCACAGGATCTCACAAGCCAGCTCCTTTTACCCCTTCTCTTTGTAACTTTTACATATGCCTTCCTCTTTAAAAAAAAAAAGAAACATTTCTGCTTTTATCTTGTCTCACTACCTCTTTAAATCTTCTGTTAATTTAAATAAACTCAAGGACTCCAAGAGCTCTTGGCACACCCAAGTTTGTTGACTGAACTGTACACCCATTGCACACCCTTAGTTTATCACGGATGATGAGCCAGTGATATGAGAACTGTGGAGCACTTGGTTACTTATAACACACTGCAAGGGTGAAGGATTCATATTACAATGGCTCCTACCCAGATGGTGGCCCAGTTTTTCCTGAAGCTCTGTGAGATAGATGCCTCTTTGAATAGTCATTTATGCAATTCCTGCATACTGGGGAGAGGGCAGGAATGACTTAGTAATTGCATTCTACTCTTGAATATTGTAACTGTACTACTTCGCAAGTTACCACTTTATTATATCAATCCTTTACATATATATGTATCAATTCAGGATCTAGCAAGGAAATTAGAAACCACTTTAAGTATTTACAAGAGAAGAAATTCAATACAGAAGTTGTCTACAAAGGTGATGGAGAAGCTGGGAGCAAAACAGGGGTTTATCAACAGAGAGAGAGAAGTGAAGGAGGCAGAGTTACAAGTAACAGGTAACTCAGGAGCCAGGGTCACCTAGCTGTGGCTGGAACCATGACAGCTGTGTCCAGCGGGAGCTAAAGCCAGAGAGGAAACCCATCAGTCACCTGAGAAGCCGTCCAAGGTGGAGGGAGCTGTGGTCTCAGCTTTCTCCCCATTCCCCATCTCCTCCACAGTCTCATGCCAGTGCCTCCCACTGACCAGTCACTAAGGGCAGCCAGTGACACTGGAGCTCAGAGAAAGCAAACTATGGAGATCAGTTCCTCTTTGTCTGCAATACAGATCAGAGTAGGATGGGGGTATGGGGACACAAAGGGAAGGGAGAGGAGAATGGATCACAAAGTGAATAAGCTCAGGGCATCCACTCAAAGGTCACTATCTGACCCTAACTGAGTTCTCTCAACTCTCAATACTGGCAAAATCTTCATGTAGGTTAATGAATCCAAGGGGGCAGGGACTACAGAATCTGGAAGTTATCTAGAGCCTGCCTGTGGTTCTTGGAATACCTGCTTATGCTCCCTTTTTCGGGGGACTTTCTGTTTATTTTTCTCTTCCCTCCCACACCCACCACGACTTCCTTGCTTAAACCTTCCCTGCGGTCACTAGTCAGAATTCTGTAGGGTTTCTGGGGAAAACCTCAATTCTTCTTCAGCTGGCTCACAGCTTTGGTTTAGGGTTAAAATAATTAAGTCAAGGATAATATCTGCATAAGACTTGCTCAAGTCTCAGAGGTGGGATCAGGACTTTTCCAAACATCCCCACAGGAAGTGATCTCTTACTGCTGTGGTGGGTTTTTGCTCCACGTGTCATCAGATGTTGTCAAATATTTGAATTATTTGGTTAATGTCTTTGCAATCCTAGTAGAATATAGATTTCTTGAGGATAAAGACTATTCCCTATAGAATTTTACATCTCATAATATAGCGCTATTCAAATATTAGGTATTGTAATGTTTTTGATTGAAAGGTGAAGGTCCCTAGATGAGGAAAGAAAAGCTCCAGTGTCTGCAGATTTGGTTAAGTTACATAAAGTCTCTGAGCCTCTTTTTAATGCTTTTTAAGATTGAAGTTTAAATAAAGAACATGCTTCTATGACCTGTCCAATTACATCACAAGCAATTTGAGGGCAAGGCCAGTATCTTACACTTTTGTGTATAGCATCTAGCCATTGTCTTTCACAGATAAGATGCTCAATACATGTTTAATAAAGAAAGACCTGATTGAAAAATTTAAAACAAGATTGGCCAATCTGCAATGTAAATAAGATTTTAACACGTACATTCTTTAAAAATTTTCTATTTCTTTGTATTATATCTAGTAGGAAGAAAAGGTTAGGGATCTATTTATCAGGGGTTGCAAACTCAAATCCCTACCACGGATCATGCCAGTAATGAAAAACGAACCTGTTTAAGGCAAAAGCGAATAGTGGGGACTGTAGAGAAGTAGAGATTATTGGCGAGAACTTTAAATGTCCTCTCTAAAGGGGACAGCTGACATCCTGTCCTAGCCAATTGTCATATGGGAGAGTGGCAGCAGTGTTGTCTGAACTTCTGAATATGTATGGGGAATTTCTGTATGTTTGTGGCTATGCTAGGCAGTTAGCAGATTCTGCTAAAAACAATGAATACATCAAAGAAGAATTCATTGTAGACTTCCAGGTGTTAATAATATTTATGGTTCTTTATAAGGTATGTTTATGAATTATCTCATTGATTTTGGATTTCTAAAGTCCGCTATCTTCCTTTCCAATTTTAACTGGAATACTTAATCAGTATAACTTTCTGTTGTAATCAGTTTAGTTGCAGGCGTAACTACAAGGCAGAAAAGAGTGCTGTTAGCTATTGCTGAACTTTGATTTTCTGTTGAAAAAAGTACTGAGTGGTTGCTTTTTCAGATTATTTTCTACAACAAACATTAAAAAAAAAAGACACATAAACGATAACAGATTTTCAAGCAACCAATAGATTATCCAAGAAGTGTCCTTGCTGTATAGAGACTACAAAGATTATGTTTAGATGTGGTCAGAATGAATAAGGCAGCTCACAGGGCTTATGAGCTCTTGGGGCCAAGCAACCAGTTAGTTTCATACACAGAAATCCTCTGTGTACCAGCAGAGAGCAATGGCTCAAGCAGGGCTACTTGAGTTTTATAAGACCTACTCCAATTTGCAGTTGATTTGATGTTGAGGGGAGCTAATACAGGTAATAAATGAGTCATTTTCCAGCATGATATAACTAGAATTGGTTCTTGGCCCAGAAAGGCGTGAGTCAGTTTAGTCCTGACTCAGTTCCCAGTCTGATGCACAGTGACTCACTTCCCTATGTGATGTCATGTTTGTTCCTTGTAAGATTTGACCTCCTCGTTGTTCTGTTGTATTAGGGTTGGCTTTTTTTTTTTTTAAAGAAGAAAATGAGAATATTGTAGAATAAGATGAAATATTCCAAGGAGTACAGAATCAGACAAATAAAGCAAGCCTTGATTTTTCTCACAATGAGCCTAAAGGAGTAATTAAGCTTTAAATGACTAAATTGTTGTTCCCATCTACCAGGACTGTTAATTTCCAAACAGCCTAGCTATTAGCCAACATTTGATTAAAAACATTTTGCATGTAAAAGAAGAAAAACTGGTATAACAACAATTCAATCATTTGGTAGATATATTTATAAAAGGCAGCTGCATCTGAAAAAAGTTAACAATAAACGGTCAGATTAAAGAGGACACATGGATTCATCTTTTCAGAAAGATACAGTAATTTATATACAGAAAGTAAACCAAAAATGGAACATTTGTTATGAAACCCATGAGCATTTTCAGAATATGTAGAATTTTAAAAAATATTATAAAAATGGCTTTTTACGCTTATGTCAATTGTGAATGAAATTCAGTGTACATGGCTTGGGTTAGGAGTCAAGTTTGGACGCTGAAGAGAAAAGCAACTGATGCATCTCAGGCAGTACATGGTGAAATGGATTGAATTTGGTCTTTCCCTCTTGGCAGACCCAAAACTCTCATCCTTAGTAGATAACTATACTGAGAAAACTACCCTGGGAAAGTCAAAGCAATATAAGTTAAGGCTGTTTCAATGAAAAGCAAGACAAACCCCTTTTGGCTAACTTAAACTAAAAAGTGGATATTCTAGGCGATGGGTGAATCAAAGGAGTTCTCAAATAACCAAGCCTTAGAGCACTATTGGGTCCCCAGATTAGGTACTTCTAGACCTACGAGGGTTCTGTCAACTTGCAACTCTGATCCTGCATCCTTCTATATCCTGTTCTCACTATTCAGGTTTGAAATGCCCAGAAGAATGATCCATTAATTGGCCCACCTTGGCATGTGTATCTCCCCTTGGATGAATCATCTCTGAGAGAGGCTAGCTGCACACTTCCCACCGAGAAGACTATTATGAGCTGGCAGTCATCCCAACTTGGGTCTGCTACAGAGACCATTTGGTTTGTCCTCCAGCTTCTTTTCCCTACAGCCCCAATCATAACATTGTTATCTGTCCTGTAGATGAGTGATTTTCAAAGTTTTATGTTAATATGATCACCTGGGGATCTTGTTAAAAAGCAGATTCTGATCCAGAAGAACGGGGGTACCACCTGATTCTGCATTTATAGAAAGCTCCCAGGTGATACCAACAATGGCAGCCCATGGACCACACTCTCAGCAAGAAGGCCTTAGAAGAGGTTTTTGGCTGCCTAACTAATGTCCATTCTCTCCTCCCCCTTTCCTAATAGCACAGAGGTCTTTATTCAAGTATTTACTTCCACCCCTATACAGTCCTTGTGCTTTGAGGGAAAATGAACATACTCCTAGCTCTAGTGGTTGGTACCAACTGGCTCAAGCCAATCAGTCATTCTAGCTATTTGCATGTCGTAGAATCTAGAACAGTGGCTGGCAAGTAGTAGATACTTAAAAAATATTTGTTAAATGAATACATGAATTGATGTGAGCATAGATACGTGACATGAGCTTATCCAAGTAAGATGAATTTCAGGACATCGGCTGGGAATGCTGGTCTGGAAGCCCCCTCTCTGCCACTGGATGTGAATGTTCATTTCTCGATTGTGACTGGCAGCCTTCCTACAACTGTCAGGGAGTCAGCTTTTGAATGAAGCTGACACTAGAGAAGGCAGAGCAGAGACAGAAACATGCCACTGATAACATCATTGAGACACCTGAGTAACTACTCTCTGTTTATCCCAACAGCTATGTGAACCAAAAATCCCCTTCAATTTTAAAGCCAATTTTAGTTTGATTTTCTGTTACAACTTAAAAGAGTCTCAACTGACAACAGGAAAATATCTTATTCCATTCTTAGGACATTCCATTTTGGTACAATGTGGGTATCTTTATAGGTCATCATGATCACAAAGCACCAAAGTCAGAAAGCATTTCACAATACCCTATGGTGTGGATTTAGAAACAGGCTTTATTGAAGAAATTTACTGAGGAAGTGTCTGCAGGAAGTGCAAAAGTCTGCGATCTTAGCCTCTCACCCATCTACTGGAATATGGAAGGTTTATGTTCCAGGCAAAGGACCCTAACTTCCTTGTTGCTTTCCAGATAGAGAAAGTAGAGAGCAACTTTCAAGTGGGCGTACAAACAGATACTGGGGCACCAGGCAGTCTGAGTTATGTGTTAGGTATTTTCAGGAGCTGTGCAGGAAAGCCAGTGTCGTAGCTCTGGAGATCTGAGGCCTGCAGGGAGGCCTGTAGCTTACTTGACTTGGGTGGGGAAGAAAACACCAGTCCTGTGAGTGTGAGGCAGCCCATCACACTGAGAGAAGAAGGAAGCCTCTGCTCCAGTTGGCTGGCTCAGGCTACCTAAAGTGACATCCCAGAGTCATTTCTAGACAATTCTGCCTGTCATGTACACTAACCTTAAGTCCTGACCTAGCTGGTTATTTAACATCCTTCACATTCTTCACCACTGCCTTCAGGATAAAGTCCAAAGGGGTTTGTTTCCAAGTTACCATCTGGCCTAACCTAACTCTTCTTCAGTCTTTCTTGTGTCATCCCTACATTATATTTAAACTCCAGCTATCCAGATGGTCTTCTACGCTCCAAACATTTCCTATATCATCACTTCTCAGTGCCGGGAAGACTTATGCATCGTGCCTCTTTCTGGAATGAGTCTTGCTGTGCACTCTGCCCACTAAATCTCCTCATGATCAAAGCCTGCTCATCCTTTAAGTTTCAGCTCGACTGCTACTCTCTCTGGGAAACACTCCCAGATCTTTAATTCCCATGCCCAGCATAACTAATCATTGCTGCCTCTGAGTTCCCACAGCACTTGGTTCACACTGTAGCTTATCACCTTGTTAAGCAACATAGCCACGGCCTTCCCGAGATTATGAGTTTCCTGAGCTTTGAGAGCTTGTCTTATTTGTCTTTACAGCTTAAGCCCTATTGGGCTGCTCTCCATGGGACTGATGCTGCTGGCCCTACTGTGGGATCCTGCCCTTTATTCTCACCAGGGAACTGCCTTAAGGCCAAAGTTTACTGAGAAGTTGTATAGGCCTTTCCCTGGTGATAAAAGAATCTAAAGATGGACTAGGTGCAGTCTGTTAAAATGTTGGAATTTGAACCCAAGCTGGAGATGGCCAAGTAAGTTTGGGGGGAAACAAAATTAGGAAGAGATGAAGCTTAACTTTTTGGAACAAGTTCCCAGATGGTAAGTGGGACCAGCTGCCTTGGGGAATAGCCATTGATACAGAAGACTATCTAGTATATAAAAGGGAACAGTAAACTTTTTAAAAATAAAGATCTAATTTTTTGACCTTTTCTCGATATGATTATATCATTGTTAATTTTATTAATAAAGCTTAATGTCCAAGGTACCAGGAAACACTCCTAGAAACAGCTGTGAATGAGGCTATTCATTGATTTGCCCCCACCTTTTGGACAAAGGGGGCGGGATTTCTATTTCCACAGCCACGGCGCCTGAGTTGTTCTAATCAGAGTACTAATGACAGGCACTTAAATTAGACCACACAGAGTTAAGGAAAACGCTGGCCCTTTCATTTTCATTACAACAAACTTCAGAGGTTTGCAGCTATACACCTTGACCTCTATGGATTTTCAGAACAACAGTGTAATGTCCAGAATGATAAGAACCAGCAGGTGATGTGGCTTTTCTGAACGTTTATTCAGTCACCTAAAGGCAGGCTGATGCCAAAGTACACAGACCATTGGGTGTGAGCCTGCTGGGAGCGGAGACTGGGAGGCCTAATGGAGCCGTTGGCACAGCAACAGTCTGCAGGCCCAGTCTGGCCTGTACGGCAGCTGCATGTGTTCCTGGGATCAGAGCCAGCTGGTGGCTCATGGCAATGGCTTCTGGGCCCTGGCTCCATCCCAAGACTGGCCCAAACTCCTTAGCCCTGACCTGGCACTGGCTTTGTCCTGGCTCCAAGCTGCAGTTCGGCCCCCTGAGCCAGAAGGTGAAGGCAGGTACTTGCACCCTAATCTATGCCCTCCTCTCTGCCTGACAAACAGCCTGCTACAGGCAGGTCTCAGGGCCAGAGGGAAGAGCCAGTCCTCTGGGGTTAACCTTGGTCAGTCTTAGAAATTTTGTAGTGGCTTTGCCCTCTCTGGGACTCAGGGGTGCCCTTCAGTGTGCTGCCTGCACACTGGCATGGATCACAAGGCATGGAGCAAAATCCCAGCAGGAGATTCCCCTGACTCTGACCAATACAGGAACACTCAGAAGGCAACTCAAAAACTGGATTTCATAACTGGCCTTGGTTTCACAAGAAGTGTCACCCCGAATCAGGGTCTCCTAAAGAGGGAGTCAGAAATACTACAACATTCTCAAAATAAGATGGATTTTAATCTCTATTAGAACATTTCACATAAACAAGTTTATACCGTGTAGCACAGGGAAATAAATATATTAAGTATCTTGTAGTGGCTTACGGTGAAAAGAACATGAAAATGAATATACGTATATTCATGTATGACTGAAGTATTGTGCTGTACACACCAGAAATTGACACAACATTGTAAACTGACTATTCCTCAATAACAATAAAATAAAAAAATAGAACATTTTACAAACACTCCAAATAAAAACATCCACTCTTTCAGTCTTCTACCAAGTGTGGCTAAAGCATCTTCAAAACATTTTGGTATCTCTATAGATTGGAATGGGCAATTTAAGTAAAAGAAGAGTGCTTGATATGCAAATAAGCTGCTTCCTCCCCCAGCAATGGCTAACCAGGGCTTCTCCCCTCCCGTGTGGAACTCTGAAATCTGCTTTTAAAACAGTCTTTATTTGCATGTCCCCCCTTGTGTTTCAGTCTAATTCTCCCTGATTGGGAGAAACACAACAAAGGAAAAAAAAATTTTTGTTTTCAGTGCTTCCCTTTTACAAACTCTTTTTTTGGAAACCACAACCTCAGATCCCAGTAGAGGTTCCTGGGGGCTTTAAGAACATCAATCAGTTTCGCAGCTGGAGGCCGAGGCTTTCCTCAGGGAAGACTTTTTACATAAAACAGATTGTACTTTGTCCTTGCCAGGGCAGACAAAGGTTTAAATTAAATATGCAACAAGCTGTAGTTGGCTGCTTGCCACCGCCTGGGGCAGGGGGAAGGGAGATCTTGTCCCTACTCTCCTTCCTTTCTCTGTACAGTAGTTTCTTTTTCCTGTGGAAGGATCCTGGATTTAAGAGACCTGGGCTCTGGGCTGGGCTTTCCTGCAGATTCACTGTGTGACACAATACAAGTAATGTAGCCTTCTGGGACCTCAGATTCCTCTTCTGTACTATGAAGAGTTTAAGATGACCTATGAAGGTCTCTTTCATATTTAACCTTCTAAGTTATCTCCAAATTCAGCTGCATGGATTTCCAACAAATGCTGCAAACCTCAACTGTGAGTAATGCAGCCTCACCATTCCTGGGGGGACCAAGCTCCTTTTTCCTCAGAACGAAGGAACAAGAAAGGCCATGTTATGAGAGAAGGAGGCCCAGTAGAACAAGATAAATGGCAACTGACCCCATATCTCAGTTTTAGGGAGTAATAGAGTGTGGTGGGGGTTATGAATTGGAGAGAAAGAGCTCTCGAAAAAGGGGCAGCCTCAATCTAACTCATCTCATGTTGATTATTGTTACTTGGGAATGTGGGCCACTGGGCCAGCCAGTTCTTTTTTTTAATGTGAAAGTTCTAAACTTTTAAATATTGGCAACTAATTAAAAAAAAACGACAAAAACCCAAAACCTTGTCCCACAAGGTTCACAAAATAGACAAATAGGTCTGTGGACTGACTTTTATTTGAAAAGGATTAGTTTGTTAGGTTCATGAACCTCAAGAAGATAAGAATTTCTGCCCTCTCTATCTCACAGAGCTTTTCAGAGAACCCATGTACTTCAAAGTGTGTTGTAAACTTCAGAAAAGAATATTATAATTTGAATGGTAGAACCTTAATAGGTTGTTCAATCATATTTTTCAATATAGAAAAGTTCCACTGGATACTAAGTTTCAGGAAATGACTTTATCCATATTCAGGTTCCCAGTCAATTCTTGGCCTGGGAGCTAATGTTTCAGTTTTCTTTATTGGTTTAAAATAATTTCTAATATCTACCTCCACATTAAAAAATTGATTTCATGTTATTAGTCTGTGGGGAAAGCAGGCTATAATGGAATATATATTTAAACTTCAGAATTCTATTTTGCATTCTGTAATAATGATAGCCTTTTATGTAATTGTTAGTATATTAAACAAAATATCATTTTAGTATATAATTGGATATTAGAGATTTGTATAATATAAGGTAATATGTATTTAGACAATACTTCTGTCATGTGGATACAAATGCGTTCTATAATACTATGATAATTGCAATAGTAAGTCTGCAAAAGACAAGTAAATGAGAGGTTTTGTGCTCTTTATACTAAAGTATTAGGCATAGTCTTTTTATTTTGAGATAGAGAATCAAATGAAAATGGGATTTAATCCTTTAGAACGTTCACTTTGGTGGCTATACTATCTTTTTTTCCTATTTTAATTGTATAAGAAATGCAAATTTTTATTTCAGGAATGTATAAAAAATATATTGAATTGTTCTAAATTTATTCAAGTGATATGCAAGTAATATTTGGATGGGTAATTTATTGGGTAACAAGATAAAATTATTTCTTTTCTTGAAATGCCATAACTTTACCAAGTAAAATAACTGAAGCTGTACCTAAATATAAAAGCATTTCCTTTTTCATGGATAGGTAATAATTCTCTCTTTTCAGTTTTTTCCCTTGATCTTAGTAACCTATGACATAAAGACTTTTCTTTGTTTTCCCCTCTAGAGTTTGACTCATTTTCTTCCCTTGTATTTAAGCTTTTGATCATTTTGTCTAATGTATTTAGTAAGTCTCTTGGATTTGATCCATTAATTTATAGCTTCTGACATAATTTAAAAATATATTTTACACTTTTAAGCTTTCACTTTTAGTATACAGTGAAGGACAAAAGTAAATAGGATTTCTCTATAAGCACGGAAATCTGTGAAATTTTTACCAAATGAAATGTTATGGGCACAATTAGAAGGGACTCTGCCATGGTCAGAACACCAGCTGTAAACTACCATTCCAGACTTACTGTTTTTTTTTTTTTTTTACCAACAAGTTGCAGTTGTGCAGTTATTACCACTAGAATACTTACAGTATGCGAAAAACTGTATCATTTGGTTGTTGTATTAGTCTGCAATAACTAACCACTAGCTGCCACAAAAGACCAATTCTCAAGTCTCAGGGGGCTTACACAACAATAATGTCCTTCTTGTACACACAAAACGATGTAGTCAGCAGGGATTTCCTTCCACTCAGAGACCCCAGGTGCCTCCATAACATGTGACTTCCAAAGTCACTGCACAAGGGATAGAAAGCTGGAAGGGTCCCCCCTCACCCCATGCTGAGTTTCACTGTCCTGACCTGGAAGTGATCCCTGACACTTCTGCTCACCATTCACTGGCCGCAACTAGACACATGGCTCCAATCTATCAACAAGAAAGAGTAGAAAATGCAGGGGAGAACATCAGTCGTTCTGTGAGTCTGCAGCCCAAGTACTGATGGTGATTTCTATCTCAATGACACGTGTATTTAATTGATGGTGACTTAAAACCTTTGCTGCAAACTCATGGCCTGATTCTGTGACTTCTTTGCTTCTCTAACTAGCTCTATCACACTCTTTCCAATCTATTTCTGGGTCAGATGCCCAAGAGGGACAGTCTGACTGGCTTGCTTATCATCACTGTCTGTGTGGGCAGAACCTTTGTTTAAAGCCATCTGAAACGCACTAGCCAGTCTACAGACGACTGCTCTTGGTTATGTGCCCACACCTGTTTTAGCCATCTGTGGAAAGGAGTTTGGAAATAAATTACAAAGGAATTTGGAGATAAAATAAATAATTTTGGTAGAATTCTTTTGAATAGTGAAGATTTGAAAACATAACAGTGTTTTCTTAGTTATTAAATTATTACTATACTACAATAATTGCAAAATCAAAACTTGTCAAAGTTCTGTAAAGAACTACAGCTTTATACTTTTTCAAGCATATTCAAGTAATACGAATAAAGAGTAGCTGTTATGTTGCTCCACAAACTAAAGTGTATAAAAATGTAATTTTATTCATTTTTTCAGCAGCCAAATTTCATTTCTATTTTATGTCTCCACTCCGTTGAGTGAAGGAAAGTTAAAAATTTCAGGCCCTCTATACCTGCCTAGGGTTGCATCTGCATCTAAGATTCAAGGGGTCTATGTAGCATCAAGGCATTGGAAAGTGTATAATCTTGCCCTCCGTATATATCCCACCTAGCTTTCATGAGATACTAACCATGACAGAGATCACCACTTATGTACAGATACCCATGTTCTCTTTCTTTAGTCAAAGAACCACCTTATTTTCATACGGGTATGCAGTGACTACATTTCCCAGGCTCTTCTAAAAGCGAGGTGTGGTCATGTCCTTAAATGGCATCTGTTAGCCCTTGGCTTTCCATATTCCCTTTACTTTTTCTCCCAGGATGGAATGAAGATATGGTGATAGTGAGCCACACAAGGGCAATATTCTGGTGGGTGGAGGAGCAATAAGAAGGAAGGAACCTGGGTTCTTGGATGACCTGGGAAAGCAGATGAGCTCTAGTCCGCTAGACTACTACTACCTTAACTTCTATGGATAGAAATGAGTGATAGAAATAAATCTCATTTATTTGTTTAAGTCTCTGTTATTTTTGTCTCTGTGAAAGCAACTGAACCAATTTCTTAAAGTATACTCCCACTTTCCAAGGTAGTTCCTGCTGTGTCTGATGGCCAACAAGGGAGGACACAGTCTCCTGCTCCTCAGTGCCTTGCTCATGTAGCTCTCGGTGTTGCTAACATTCTAATACCTCAGCACCAGCTACAGTAGGACAAACCCTGCTTCTGTGCTTGACTTGCATTTCTAGCATCATTCTACTGCCCCACACCATGTTGTGGCTTTGGGAACTCTGTGGGACTCTTATGGGACCATCTGCCAAGACATAGTATACAAATTTTCTACCTATTCCTATACATACAGGACACAAGAATCTAGAGTCCTACAGCTATCAGATTCCACATGGACAGGGGCCAGAATATTCTGCTCTAGCATCCTCAGACACAGATGGGCATTTTATTATTCCTCTCTCAGATCTCAACCAGAGGGCTCAGATTAGGATGGGAGTGGGATCTGACTTAGGGAGCACACCAGTGTCTTTGCTTTTCTTTAAATCTCTCTATTCTTCCTCAGAAGACAAATCTTTTTGAGTACTGAAAACCCAGGAAGCTTTATCCTAATATGTCAGGTTTCCTTCTAAATCTTTCGCCTCAATGCCTGGGTCTAAGTTTTAAAAATATTCTGTTTTCTGGATTCTGCTGTATTATTCCTTCTCTGAGGCAATTAAAGCAGAACATCTCATGAGGTGGAGGATGGTGATAACTAGAATAATGTAGATGGATAAAAGTGTCTGTTAATATTTCCAAATTTCATCTGTCACTGAACTAGCTGCCAATATTGTCAAATACTTGTCTTTTAGGAATTTTTTGAGTAAATGAATAAGAATTATTCGTTGTGATGCAGTGGAAAGTTCATTGGCTCAAGATTTAGAAGGTTTGTCTTCTAAGTTCCAGTTTATTCCTCTTCTTTGGAAGCATAACTTCTATGTCAATAGTGAAGTGCAATTCCAAATGTTTGTCTTATTTATCTGTGGACTTTGATTCTGTTGATGGTGTAGCATTGGGAAATTGACCTAGATTTCATGCTTCAGTTTTTACTACGTATTTCCATAACATTTTGTACCTTAAATACAGGGAACTTACATGGAATAATAATAGTTAATATTTAAATAGCATTTCCAAGTGCCAAGTATTATTCCTAGTGCTTTATGTATACTAATTCATTTGTGACTCATTTATGAGGCAGATACTAAGATACAATTCAAAGTAGAGTTAGAATTTAAACCTACACAATCTGGCTCCAGAGTCTGCGTTCTTAATTATCAAGCTAGACAATCTCTTAAAATAGGGAACAATCTGAAGGAAAGGGAGGAGAAATGTGCTGTAATCATTGGAATACTTTCCTAGTTTGATTTATAAGTACCAATTTTTCAAAAGTAAACTATGATTCAATTCTGCCTAAATTCTGCATAAATTATCTCAAGTTTCAGGTACGCTAAGAAAGAGTGGAATGAATGCTAATGGTACCATTATTAATATTATGAAGTTACTATTTTTTTATAGAGTGAATAATAAATAGGTTTATTTAATCTGCCTGCTTTCAAAAATAAATTCAGGTCAGGAATCAATACCAGCAACTGTTTTAATTCCTACTTAGAAATAATAACCCCAAATAGTATTTACTAAGTAATAATTAAGAAACAATTTCCTTTATTATTTTTTGAGTTATGCACATTATAAATTTTTTTTTTTTACCCTGGCCAACAAATGATAAATGCTGGCGAGGCTGTGGAGAAAAGGGAACCCTCCTGCACTGTTGGTGGGAATGTAGTTTGGTGCAGCTGTTATAGGAAACAGTATGGAGATTCCTCAAAAGACTTAAAAATAGACTTACTATATGATCCAGCAATCCCACTCCTGGGCATATATCCAGAGGGAACCTTACTTCAAAAAGATACATGCACCCCAATGTTCATAGTAGCACTATTTACAATAGCCAGGACATGGAAACAATCTACATGTCCATCAACAGATGACTGGATAAAGAAGCTGTGGTATATTTATACAATGGAATACTACTCAGCCATAAAAATAATAAAATAATGCCATTTGCAACAACATGAATGGAACTGGAAATTGTAATTCTAAGTGAAGTAAGCCAGAAAGAGAAAGAAAAATACCATATGATAACACTTACATGTGGAATCTAAAAAAAAAGGCACAAATGAACTTATTTACAAAACAGAAACAGACTCACATAGAAAACAAACTTATGGTTACAGGGAGGAAGGGGGTGGTGAGGGATAAATTGGGAGTTTGAGATTTGCAGATACTAACTAATATATATAAAATAGATTAACAACAAGTTCATATTGTATATAGCACAGGGAACTATATTCAATATCTTGTAGTAACTTACGGTGAAAAAGAATATGAAAACGAATATATGTATGTTCATGTATGACTGAAGCATTATGCTGTACACCAGAAATTGACACAGTGTAAACTGACTATACTTCAATAAAAAACAATACATGTATACAAAGAAAAAAAATATATGTAATTGCAAGATAAAACTTGATTGCCATCTAGTGTCCACAAGGGACATTGTGGTAATGCTGCTTTTTTGTCCCTCTTCCTTCAGCAGCTACCTTCTAAATTAATATCATTGCACTCCCAGGTGGCACTGTTTGATTCCTTTACCAGTGACCATTGTTCTGTGGACTATTTTAATAATTTGATTTCAGAGTAACTGATTTCATGACATTTTTCACTTCCAAAACATGGTTTATTTTTGTGAGAATGCTCTTAGGGGACCATAAGAATTTTTATCCAAGTTAGAGACAGTGTCTAAATACTCTGAATGTGCTCAGCCCTAAAAGGTTCCTTTACTTTAGCTTCAAGATGCCAAACATGGGGAAAAGTATTCATGGTATATATTTAAATTATTATGAAATATTATAGACATTCAGAAGAATATAAAGAATAAATATTTATGAACCCACTGTATTAGTTATCTATTACTGTTATAACAAGTTGCCTCAAAATGCAATAGCTTAAGCAGCAAACATTATCTCACACAGTTGATGTGCATTAGGAGTCAGGGAGTGGCTTAGCTGGGTGGTTCTGGCTCAGGGTTTCTCAGGAGGTGCAGGTAAACTGTAGACTGGAGCTATAGTCATCTCAAGCCCAACTGTGGCTGGAAAATCTGCTTCTAAGCTCACTCATCATTGGCAGATTTCAGTTTCTTGCTGGCTGTTGGCCAGAGGCTCACTTTCTCTGTATGTGGGCCTCTTCCTAGGATTTGCTTCTCCCAGAGCAAGAGAGGAAAGGGAGAGGGAAGGAGGGGGAGAGAGAGTGGGAGAGAGAGAGACAGAGCCCACATGTGTGTATATGTATGTGTGTGAGTGTGTGTGTGTGTGTGTGTGTGTGTGTGTGTGTATGTGGAAGAGCAGAAGGGAGGGTGAGAGCCAGGCAGAGGGAAGGAAGCCACAGTCTTTTTTAAGAACCCAATCTCAGAAGTAACTTTCACTTCTACCATACGTTACCAGTCACACAAACCAGCCTTGGTACCACGTGGCAGGGGACTACACAAGAGTGTGAATAACGGGAGGGCCGGCCATCTTGAAGGCTGCTGCTAGACCCACCATCAAGCTTTACTAAATCATAACATTTTGCCCTGTTTGTATAACTGCCCCATGGAATAAGTTTAGCCCAGGGCTAAACTCTGGGAGATGGAAATAAGGAACAAACTTTTTTCTCCCACAATGGCTTTCCGCCACACTTTCTAAATCTCCCTTCCTTGCTGTAACTGACATCTGAGAGATCCCATAGCTTTTTGCTAACATTTAGCTGTAAATAGTGTCCTGTTTTCAGACATGGAAAAGCTTAGTCCAATACTATGTGCAGCTCAAATCTAATATTTTTAACTTTCTCATGTCTGCCTCTGTGAGAAAGGAGATCACAGTTTTCCTTTCAGATGATTTTTCTGACTCATTCTCATCTATTTCCTGCTTTCTAATTGCTCTCACATGGTGTCCAGCAGGTGGATTAAAGAGGAGCAAAAAAATCTTTGTACTTAGCTGGTGCTGTATACATACAGCCCTTTCTTGCCTACTGCTGGCAGGGCCTCCCCTCCATTAATCTAAGCATCCCAGCACAGGTTCTTCAGGTGGGGATGTAGGTTATTTGGAGAACCCATGAATGGGGCTTCATGTTCTTCAAGACATTCTCCAGTTGGCTTCTTGAAATTCACTCTCAGCCTTTGTCCCACATCTTTGGGGCTACAGCCTTTTCCTGCTGGGGACCCCTGGCTTCAGGAAGCAGAGTTCTTCAGCAGCAGAGTCTCTTTAAGATTACTCATGCCCAGCTACTCTCTGCAGATCCTTTCGGTCAATAGGAAAACATCATATGTCCTTTTCCTGCCAAAAGCATACCCACCTAATCAGCCCTCCCTCCCCACCCTGTAACTGTGTATTGCCCCAGCCAGTCTCCTGGCTTTGGCATTCTCCAGATGGGCACAAGAGCCTGGGCACAGATGCCAATGATGCCTGCAGATGTTCACTGGCTCTCCTGAAAACTCTTGTTCTTCTCTCCAGTCTTGAAGCAGCACCAGGGCCTGCAATGTCGGGGCTCTGTAAACATTCAGCCAGGAAGTGAGACACCAATCTCTCTTACAGGCACTCCTGGTCTCAATGACTAATTTGCTTCAGGCCCCTCACTTGGCTTGGTAATGGGTGGGAAGCATCCCATCATAGTGGGGAGTGGGGGAGCCAAAGCCTTTCTCCTAAAAATCCCCTCCAAAGCACCCCATTCAAAGCATCAATGAATGTATAGCCTTCTCTTAAAATGGATGGAGATGACTGAAGGGAACTGATGATATTTGAAGAAGACAAAATTCTACAGAATGAGTCTAGAAAATTTCTTTGGCTTCAGGGCCTTAGCTGTATTTCAAAGGTAATATGAAAACCTCTTTTAACATCCTATTAAATTTTGCTCAGGTTAAAAAATGTAGAAATTTATAGATTTAGTTGAAGTCCTCTTTGCACTTGTCCTCAATTCTACTCCCCTCCTTGCCTACCTAGTGGGTAATCATTGTCCTGAATTTTGTGTTTTTCAGCACTATGAGTGTTTAATACTTGTCTTAGTCCATTCAGGTCGTTATGACATAATACCAAGACTGGGTGACTTGTAAACAACAGAAATTTGTTACTCACAGTTCTGGAGGCTGGAAGTCTGAGATCAGAGTGCCAACATGGTCAGGTGGGGACCCTCTTCAGGGTCTCAGGCTTCTTGTTGTGTCCTCTCATGGTGGAAGGAGACAAAGGGGCTCTCTTGGGCCTCTTTTATAAAGGAGGGCTCTACCCTCATGACCTAATCACTTCCCAAAGTCCCCACCTCCTAATATCATTGTATTGGGCATTAAGTTTTCAACATATGAATTTTGGGGGGACACAAACTTTAAGACCATAGTAATACTATTATTGTGTATTACTGTATCCATAAAGAATATAGCATAGGTTTTTTTTTCCCCAATAGAAATGGTGTTTTAGCATACACATCATTCTGCAACTTGCTTACATTGCTCAACATGGTGGGTTTTTTTTTGAGATTTTTGAGATCTATGTTGATACCTGAAATTCTAATTTTCCTTTTAACCACTTTATAATATTTCATTTATGAATATGATATACTTTATTTAAAAATTTCCTCTATTGGACATGATTTTTCTTTTCTTTTCTTTTGCTATTGCAGCCATCATCAAACTTATATACTACATAATACACACCTAGAAGAACTACAGAGGTATGGCTAGCTTGAAGGATATGTATCATTTATATCTTTACTACATGCTGCCAGATTTCTCATTATGTTATTTTCTACTATCACCAGCAAATCCAAATCCTCAGCAACGTTTGGTATTGTTGGATTAAATAATTTTTGCCAACTATCTTGTTCTAAATTGTATATGCACTTTTGTGATTGTTAGTATGATTGAGCATTTTTCGTATATTCTTTTTTCCAGTTTTCTTTTATATCTTTTAGCATAGGTCATCACAAGGCCACTCAGAAAGCCCTTGGTCTGGAAAGCCCTTATACCATGTGAGGAAGCCCTTATATTAATTTGAAATCCCAGGCTCTATGGCATAGCTAGAAATTATAAACATAGAATTCAGACATTATGGTTGTTTATGCATTTCCAAGCTCATCGCCTTTTTTAAGGCTTGAGCTAGACATTAATGATGTAATTTCTAGGGCTCTTAGGGGTAAAAAGCTCAAATACCATGAGTTTCTCTACCCACTTTGTCCTTGATGAATTCCCCGGTCTCAGTATATATGTATTTGTTGCTGAAATTATCTTTATCCTTTTTCTTTCACTTGTCTGCTTGGGAGTGATGTAATGAAAATATTCCAACTCAAATGAGGATTTAAAAATTTCTCCTTTGTATATTTAGAGGCTATGTTTTTAGGTACATACACATTTACAATTGTTGTGCCCTCTTGAAGGATCTTCCCTTTAATTCTATGCATTTTCTTATGGAATTCCTACTAATATATTTGCTTAAAATCTATTTGCCTAATATTACTATTGCTATACTAGCTTTCTTTTGATTAGTATTTGCACATTGTACATTTTTTGGGGCTTTTATTTTTAGTGTGGTTTTGCTTTAAATGTGACTCTTATAAGTACCAAATAATAGTATTTTCTTTTCTATTTGGAAAAATAGGATATTTTACAGCTGTTATAATAATTTGATTATAGATAAATTTAGAATCATTTCTAACATCTTATTTTATGTTTTCTGTATAGTATCCCTTTTATTGCTTCTTTTCCCTCCTTTACTCAACTACAAAGTCTGGCACATAGAACTATATGTGTTTGCTACTATTATTATGTGGAATTAATAAGGCTTTTTATATTCCTCTTTTTCTCCTCTTTGTTGCTTCATAAGCTATAATTTTGTTTTTAATTTTAGTACTAATATTTAATTTAAAAGCATATATATAAATATATTTAATTATCCCCTCTCTAACCAGGTATAAAGTCATTCACTATTTCTGTTCCCTCCCTGAATATAACATTGTTCTGAACACATTTCAGTCACATATTAATCAACCCTACTCCTATCTTGTTATTGTTGCAAGGGTTTTGTTTGTTTTTTTTTTTAACATACAAAAGAGATATTATTATTTATCATATTCATAAATGTCATTCTGTCATTTTTCTGCTTATTGCTTTTTCTTAATTTTATACTTTCATTCCTTTTCACTTTTATTCTTACTAAAATTTATTCTTAGATTATTGTTCTAGTGAGATTCTGTGGCTATAGATGTCTCAGCATTTCTCTCAAAATGTTTTTATTTTGCCCTTACTCTTCTGTGATATTTTAGCCAGATATAAATTTCTAGGGCAATTTTTATTGCTGATAAGAAATTTGTTGTTAGTCTAGTTGTCATTTCTTTACAGAAAATTTTAGAGGCTTTTAATATTTTTATATCTATCTTCTATGTTTTATAGCTAAATTGGAGTATGTCTAGATACAGGTTTATCTTTGTTTATCCTGCTTGG
Organism: Camelus dromedarius; assembly: GCF_036321535.1. Taxonomy (NCBI): domain Eukaryota; kingdom Metazoa; phylum Chordata; class Mammalia; order Artiodactyla; family Camelidae; genus Camelus; species Camelus dromedarius. The sequence continues at coordinate 38,277,753 of NC_087443.1, read as the reverse complement.
TATTTGGATTAAAGTTTTACTCTGATGATTGGTATCCTTCTTCAATTTTGGAAAAATTTCAGTTATTATCTGTTTGAATATTGTTTCTCTTAAATTACTTCCAATTTTTCTTAGTGAAGCTCTTATCTTATATATGTCAAAGTCCTTCAGTTTATCTCTCATTTCTCTGAACTACGTAAAATTCATAACTTTAGTGTCTTTCTCTCTCTATGCTGTTCTGGGTAAGTTTTTCACTGGTATCTTCCAATTCACTATTTTTTTTTTTTTAATTTTGTGTGTCTGGACTAGAGTTTTCCTGATTATTGAATTTTTAACTTCAATGACTATTTTTGCTTCTAAGATTTCAAATTGATTTTTTCTTACGTAACTTTTTTCTTTCTTTTTGCTTTTCCTTTTTTTGTTTTACAAATGCTTACTTCATAAGGTGAAATTTATTCTTCATTGAATTACTAAATAAATCTATTTTCAAATTTTGTCAGACTCTTTCAGAAATTAACTTGGAATCCATTCACATTTGGATTATAAAATTTTTGGAATATTTCTTTGCATTAGATACTATTTTTCATGACTTTGGAATTTTGGTTTGTAGGCACACTTTAAGGCATGTGTATACTTCTGAATAAAATATCTACTCTCCTTCTACTCTCATGAGGGTGAGACAGGGTCTGTGATTTACAGAAAGGAATGCTTATTTTATAAGCTGATTATAAAGCTTTAACTCAGCTCCATGAATAATTCCCTTTTGTTATTCTTTTGTCAGTAAAGTTTTGTGCTGGTGGCCCAGGCTTCGTGATGTCCATGAAAGTGATATATGTTCATATTTGAGCCCAAGGAGTGGCTCAGGACAGGAAGTTAGTAACTGCAGTAACTAGTGAAAGATCTCTAAGGGGAAGGTGACTCTCAGGAAACTGGTGTTAACTTTCTTATTCTTTTAAAATTCTAGCACCATCAGATAAGATTTGGTCAATCTTTATTTTCTGTAGTTTCTATTATGAAAACAAATTGTCACATTGTCCTCCCCCATCCAATATAATATTACACTATAATAGGAAATAAGTGTTCAAATTACACTTACCAATCTGGAGATTCTGATACATTTTGCTCCTTCTTATTTGAGAACGACTGGCTGGGATCACAGCTAGCTGTCTCTTCCCATATTGAGAGTCTCTTTCCATTGGTCTCAGTTCTGTTTTATTAAGGAAAGTAACAATTTTCCTTTCAGAGGATGGAAACAACACAAAATTTGGGTCTCATATTTTTTAAACTTATTTTGAAAAAACCCAACATGTATTATGTGCATATATGTATTATTACATAGTCACTGAGGAATTTTAGAAAGTCTGGGAAAGCAGAAATAAGGAAAAAGTTATCTAGAAATCTATGATTTACAATTAACTACTAATATTTTGGTACATTATTATATATAGAAATTATTTTAAAGTGATATATACAATATCTACTTTTTGACATACATTTTCCCTAGCAGTATGTTGTGAATATTTAATACATCAACAAAGTATTTTTATAAAACATGTTTTTACATGCCAGCTCTAATATCTATAGATTTAAGAATATCTTAGCACTATTGTTTCAGTTGCACTGAAGATTGATGGAGAGGATTGATCTATGGTTATTCATTAACTCGTTTATTTCTTCAATGCACATTTTAAGTTGCCAGTTTGTTCCAGGAACACTACTAAGTTCTGGGTGTACATCTGGAGTCAGATGTTTCTCTAGCTTCTTCATAGACTGAGAGGCTAGTGGGAGCAACAGGTATGTTAACAGTCAGGTACCACACAATGTAATAATGCACTGGAGAAATTCAGAGGACAGAGTAACTGCTCTCTTTTATTACCATTGAATCCCCTCTGTTGTGAGAGGCACTGTTTTATGCACTCTCAAGAAAGAAAATATCCAAGATGCAGAATCTCAAAGGGATCGTCCCCCTCAACAGCAAAAGTTGAAAAGTCCAAAAGGCTATATCCTCATTGAAAAGGTAAGTTAAAAAAAAACCTATGTAGAGATTAGGCAGAAACTTTAGGTATTTAAGCCTGACCCTGGGTGTTATGAGGAAAACTAAATTTCGCCTGAAAATTGGAAACACAAACATTCTAATTTGTGGTCTAAATTTGCTCTACCAATATGGGTCAAAACCTTCAAGGAGAGAATTTAAAGTGGTCTCAGTTTGGTATGGACCCACATGACTGGCAAAAGCAAACTCAAATTCTCTCCAGGAAAACTTGACTTCAATCCAGACTGACATCAATTGATAAGACTCTGTCAACAATAACCATGTATCAATTACAGTGATATTAAAATATGAAAAAATATGCATATAGAAATAGTGAAACACAATTACTACCTAAGGAAGAACAGATCAATGTGTGTTACAATTAAGCCTCTAGGCTTCAAAAACTGTATCTAGGTAGAAAATAAAAGGAGAGATAGCAATGATGGAAGCAAATGCAAATTATAGGAGGGGGTCCTCCATCTACTCTTCTGTCTGCACTAGAAGTCCAGGACACACTTTTGCAACAGAGTTTATACTCTCACATGTCCTAGAAGCATCCTGGCTAGACCAAATTTCTTGAAATTAGGAGCTTAATGTTGTTCACCATGACAAACAGTTCCTAGCACAGGGCCTGACGTAGAGCACGTGTATCTGCTCGGGCTGCTGTAACAGGATACTACAGACTGGGTGACTTAAACAAAAGAAAGTTATTTCCTCATAGTTTTGTTGGTTAAAAGTCCAAGATCAAGGTGCCAGCCTAGCTGGTTTGGGGTGAAGCCCCTCCTCCTGGTTTGCAGATGGCTGCCTTCTCGCTGTGTCCTCACATGACCTCTTCTCTGTGTGTGGGTGGAGAGAGAGCTCAAGTGTCTCTTCTTCTTATAAGGACATCAAATCCTACTGCATCCTGAATTGCCTTCTTAAAGGCCCTATCTCTAGATAATCACATTACGGGTTTGGGCTTCAACACATACATTTTGGCAGTCGGGGACAGAATTCAGTCCCTAACAGCATACCTTCAATAAATATAAGTTAAAGTAACATCACTTACTTTCATAGGTCTCCCTATTTCAGATGGTCATATTCCCTTAAAATAACCATGAGCTGATCTTTCAGGTTTTCTTGTGCATGTAGGAATTTGATATTTTCCTTCCCCTTGTGGATCCCTTCTGAAGAAGCTGATAACCCTGGTCTTCCAGGTATTCCCCAAGATTCATAATTTTGGGGTATATACAACACACTTTCCAGAATGACCAAAATGAAAAGACAGAAATACCACGTGTTGCAAGGATGTGAGGCAGCAGAAGTGCTCACACACTGGTGGTGGGAGTATAAATTGGTACAGCTACTGGCAATTTCCTTGGCAGTATATCAAAGCTAAACACATGCATACTCTATGACCCCAGAAAGTCTGTACCTCAGTATTCGTGCAATAGAAATACACCCATGTGTTCATGAAAAGACACAGACAAAAATGTTCAGAGCAATATTCTTCAGAGTAGCCCCAAACTAAAAATTACCTAAATGCTCATTTAAAATGGGTGAATCTACTCAATGATATCTTACACGGCAATGAAAATGAATGATCTAGATCTACGTGCAACCACATAGATGAATCTTCTAAATATAATGGTAAGTGAAATATTACTTACCATGTTTACAAGTGGTAGGGTACTGCTGGGAGTGGTGGTGGGGTGAAAGCAGTTCACCCCAGGTGTAGGCAATAAGGATGTGCATTGTATGTAGAGAATTTAAAAACAATAATAAAATGGACCAAATATCAGTATTTCTTTTTCATTATCACCATGTGTTGTCACTCTAAGCATTATTAGGGATAAAACACTCCTTCCTGCTGGGGTAGACCATTTCTATCCTCACCTCCACCCTCAACTGCCCCATCACTGGAGTGAAAGATGCCCACCACCAAAGAGTATATACTATACGGTTCTGTATACATAGATTAAAAGAACAGGGAAAACTAATCTATGCTATTAGCAGTCAGGATAGTTTTTTTTTTTTTTAACTCTTTGTGGGTAGTGACTAGAATGAAGCACAAAGGGATTCTAGGGGCTGGAAATGTCCTGGTTGTTGGTTACAAGGGTGTGTTCAGTTTGTGAGAATTTGTTAAGCTATACTCTTATGATCTGGGTACTTCTCTGTATATTGTACTCCAACAGAAAGTTTTTTTTTAAGCTGCAACTTACTTAAAAAAAATTAGGTGAACTTAAGAATGATAATTTTGTCCAGGAATGTATCTCTGGCTTGATTATGAGGAAATCTTTCTGTCAGCTCTGATGGAAATTTCCGTCAGGATCACTCAATAGCCCATAACGGATACTTTTAGAATCAACTCCTAAAAACTCAGCACAGGTATTTATTGAGTGTTTGACCCATGGAAGAGGTACTGAGCTCCATGCTCTGATGATAAGACAGGAGAGCTCCTTCTTTTTCTGAGGAGAAAACTTGTCTTATTAAGCAGTGAAGCTGCTTAGGACTCAGTCACATGAAACAAGACATTTACCTTTAAACACAGATGGGATAACCTGCAATATCTCTCCTTTGCTATTTCTGTGAATTCTTTTTGGGGTCACTAACTTTGCAGAAAGGGTACAGTATTGGAGCTGGGAAGAATAAGAGGGGGTAATGGGAGTAGACAGATGCGAAAAGAAGAAGCTAAGGAAGAGCAAGAGAGAACGTTACTCCTATCCCATTAACCAGAGTAGATAAAGAGATTAAACAGAACCAAACCATCATTCATTATCACTGAATAACAGAAAGGACATTGCTTCACTCCAACAAAAAGCAGGAAAGATGTCACCTCAGGATAAAGGGCTCTTCTCTAAATTGCGTAAGTTTAACTTTCTGAAAAATCTACTTAGTTATACTTATTTTCCTATATTCTCCTCTGAACTGGTAAAACTTCATCACAGTCTGATACCTGAGAAGGATCTCTGCTCTAGTCCAGGGGTTGGCCAATTTTTTCCACCAAGGGTGACAAAATAAATATCTTAGGCTTTGGGGAACACATTCTCTGTTGCAACTACCATTGTAGCATGAAACAACCATGGACAATATATAAATGAATGGGTGTGGCTGTGTGTCGTAAAACTTTTGGACACTAAAATTTGAATTTCATATGATTTCTTGGGTTACAAATATTATTCTTGTTTTGATCGTCCCTTCCCACAACCACTTAAAAAAAGGCAAAAGCCATTCTTAATTTGCAAAACTAAGCTGTACAAAAACAGATGGTGGGCTAGAGTTGTCCTGCAGGCCATGGTTTGGACTCTGGGGCTTTATTCCAACATCTGCACCTTTACTCAAGCTGTTGCCACTGCATGTCTTGTCCTCCTGGCCTTCTTTCACTCTCTGACCCTCTTCTTCAACAGCTCTTCTATTATCATCCCTTTCATTGAGTTCTGCCCAAACCTTTTGCTGGATCTCCTTCAAAAGCTGACTTATACTGGCTCGTCCCTTAGTTAGCAGCAGGACCTTGGGCAAATTATTGAACATCTCTAAGTCTTCAGTTTCTCACCTGTAAGATGGAGATAATACCAGTACCTACCTCAAGGTATTGTGTGTGTTTGTGGATCAAATGATATAGTGTGTACAAAGCACTCAGCACAGTGTCAGGTGTACTAAGTGCTCACTAGCGTTATTTAAGTTATTTAAGTTATTTAAGTTATTTAATGTTACTTAAGTTAAGCACTTACATTATTTAAGTGTTTTGTGTGTAATAGTTCTGTTCCTTCATTAAAAGCTTCCTGGAGTCTAATGTTTTTCCTGGGTTCTCACAACAACAGCCTAGGGCTCTATTTAAAGCAGGTGCTACAAATACTGAAAGCAAAAAATTAGTTAAATTTGAGAAAGTTAATAATTTCCAGAAATGGTTGTGTGGAAGTTGGGAATCATAGCAGCAGCCCAGGCCATACATACTGCTGGAAACTGTAGGGCCGGTTTGTACCCTGCTTTCAGGCTCTCAGTTTGATGCTTCTTCAGACTCCTATTGTTTAAGTGTTTGTTCAAGATCTTTTCAGTTGGGGAAAGGTTAAGTGCTCCTTGTGAGAGGGCAGAGCCTGCCCTGGCAGCTGTTAACCCTTATCAAGAACACCTCCCTCTAGCCTCAAATTTGCTCACTTCCCCAACAAGTCAAACTCAGAGGCTAATTAGACTACCTCTCCCCCTTACCAGGCATTTAGCTACCACCCTTAGACCCCACTATGGGCTCTTACCATCTCCAGGTGACTCTTTAATTTGTTCCTCTCAACCATGTGCCACATGCTTTATGGAAGAAATTTCGACAAATACAGCATTCTCTATCTGGTTACATTTCCTGTGATAAGTTAGTGCTTGCCTGTCTCTTAACCAAGCTCAGCATGCAGTGATCAGGTTGCAAGTGGGTTTTGGTAAAAGGAGGAAAAAAACCTTTGATCCTTGGGGAGAAGAACTGCAGTGTCTGTCTTAGATTTAGTTTTTTGGTCCAGCTTAGGGAGAGAGTGATCTCAGGCAGAGATGAAGGTGTTTCAGAAGATGTTCTATGAGATACTGAGGTAAACTGCTGTTTGGACGTTAAGGAGGAACACTGATTGGGTGAGAGACGCATGCTTTGCACTTCTGGACGGCCTGAGAGCTTGGAGGGTAGGAAGAAATACACTACTGTTTGATGGGAAGGGACTGACAATGGGCTTCAGAGGCGTGGCAAGGTGCCCTTGTGCAAGTCTGCACACGGAGAAGGCTTTGGCAACAAACCTCACCCAGGTGCTTGTCCACTGGGAATGAAACCTGGCTGTGGAGAAACTGTTGGTATGGAGAGTGTGTGGATATTAGAACATGGGCTTTGGTGTCCAAGGTGCTCTACCACTTAGTAATTTTGGGCTACTTATTTGTCTAGAAATAGAGATAATACTACATGGGGTTGTTGAAAAGATTAAGATATGATGTGTAAAGCATGTGGTAAGCAGTATTAAAATATCAGAAAGAGACGTGGGTTAGTAACATATGAGGTATTCCTGGCAATATGACCCCATTTGAATCTATAAAGAGTGGTCTGGCATTTAGACACATGAGTCACATATGTTTCCATGTGCCTTGGGTGGCCATGAAGTTTAAGCGGTTTTTTCCCCTTTTAAAAACCATATCCCTTTAATAGAAAACTGCAGCAAACACCATGCAATATGTGAAAAGGACCACTTATTTATTATCACTACATGTCAAAAACCATCTGGACCATTTTCTTGTAGCAGATGTTTGCCAAATTAACTTTGGAAGCAGAGAATTCATGTAGGGTATTTCTGTTAGCACAATGAATGCAACTAGGACAGATACAGATAAATTTTTCAAAACAATATTAAGCCATATTATAGTCAGGTAAGAAACCATGGTGACTGCACACATTCTTAGAATTTGCATAGTGCTCAGGCAATGTCAGTAAACTATCTCTTAATTTAAAAGAAATTCATTTAGAAGTGATTTGAAATTCAGAAGAGCTTTAAAAACTTGACCATGAAGACTTAAAAACATTTAATGCACGTTGTTCATGGTAGTGGTAATTATTAAGTGTGATAATGAAATATGTATTTGGACATTGTCCTGTTCCTGCTCAGAGCTCCTAAAACCCTTGGAATTTCCTGTGAAGAGATCCATAAAGATGTCTTTTGTTATGTTAGTGAGGCGACTTTTGGAAAGCTCCTAAGGATGGTGGCTGGTTGCTAGTGGAGCCAACTATGTGGACAGAGGTTGGAACTTTCAGTCCCAAAACACCCCACCCCACCCCCAACCTCCAAGGATGAGAAAGGGTCTGGAGATTGAGTTCAATCATCAGTTGCCACTGATTTAATCTATTGTGCCTATGTAACGATGCCTCTATAAAAACCCAAAAGAATGGAGTTCAGAGTGCTTTTGGGTTGATGAACATGTGGAGATTTGGGGAGAGTGATGTGCTTGGAGACGGCATGGAAGCTGCATGTCCTTTCCACATACCTTGCCTTATGTATCTCTTCCATCTAGCTGTTCCTGAGTTATACCCTTTTATAATAAATTGGTAATTTAGTAGGTAAAAAATTTCTCTGCATTCTGTGAGCCACTCTAGTAAACTAATTGAATCCAGTGAGGGGGTTATTGCAACCTTCAATCAACAGCCAGTTGGTCAGAAGCACTGGTGACAACCTGAACTTGCATCTGAAGTGGGGGTGGGGGGAGGGGCAGTCTTACAGGACTGAGCCCTTAACCTGTGGGATCTGATGTTATCTCCAGGTAGACAGTGTTATAATTGAGTTAAATTGTAGGACACCCAGCTATGTTGGAAAACTGCTTGGTGTGGGGAAAAAAATCCCACACTGAAATTGGATGCAAAGTCTTATTAAAAAGTAGTCACCTTCTGCTGATTTGTAAAGAGTGTCTAATTCTCTTTCAGTCACAAATAAGCTGTGCAGGACCTGGAAATACAATGTCTATTAAGAATTAGCCTCTGCATAAATTGTAGCAATATTTTTTTGGATCTGCCTCCTAAGGCAAAGGAAACAAAAGCAAAAATAAACAAACTGGACCCAATTAAATTTAAAAGCTTTTACACAGCAAAGGAAACCATACAGAAAATGAAAAGACCACCTACTGAATGGGAGAAAATACTTGCAAATGATGTGACTGATAAGGGGTTAATATCCAAAATATATAAACAGCTCATACAAGTCAGTATCAAGAAAACAAACAACCTGATTAAAAAATGGGCAGAAGACCTGAATAGATATTTTTCTAAAGAAGACATACAGATGGCTAATAGGTACATGAAAAGATGCTCAACATCAGTAATCATCAGAGAAGTCCAAATCAAAATAACAATGAGGTATCACCTCACAATTGTCAAAATGGCTATCATCAAAAAGACCACAGATAACAAATGTTGGTGAGGACATGGAGAAAAGGGAACCCTTACATACTATTGGTGGGAATGTAAATTGTCTGTGACCACTGTGGAAAACAGTATGGCAGTTTCTTAAAAAACTAAAAATAGAACTACCACATGATCCAGCAATTCCACTCCTCCTTATATATCTGAAAAAACCGAAAAATATTAATTCAGAATGCTATCTGCACCCCAACGTTTGTAGTGGCACTATTTAAAATAGCCAAAATACGGTAGCAACCTAAGTAAGAGTCTATCAACAGATGACTGGATAAAGAAAATGTGACATATATATACACACAATTAAATGCTACTCAGCCACAAAAAAGAAAGAAATTTTGCAATTTGCAACAACACAGATGGACTTGGAGGGTACTATGCTTAGTGAAGTTAGTTGGTTAGAGAAAGGCAAATACTAGATGCTATCACTCTTACGTGGAATCTAAAAAATACAACAAACTAGTGAGTAAAACAAAAAAGAAAGACTCACAGATAAAGAGAACAAACTAGTGGTCACCCGTAGGGAGAGGGAAGGGGGAGAGACAAGAGAGGAGTGAAGGATTAAGAAGTACAAATTACTATGTATAAAATAAATAGACTACAAGGATCTATTATATAGCACAGGGAATACAGCCAATATTTTATAACAACTGTTAAGTGGATTATAAGCTTTAAACATTGTGAATACTAAGTTGTACACCTGAAACTTAGATAAATATTGTAAATTGACTACACCTCAGTTAAAAAAGAGAGCGAAAACAAAAAAGAACTAGCCTCTGCCCTCAGGGATCTTTTAGCCTAAGCGGGGAATGAGGTAACTCAACACAGCTAGTGCAGTAAAGGGCCTACAGGTGTGCCTTGTGTCCCGTGGCCGTCCAGACCGAGGGAAAGTTTGCAAAGCAAAAAGGCTGGGGGCAGAATGGGACATCATCCTCAACTGGTCTGTGTCTGTAACTCATTCAATTAGGACAAAAAGACAATAATGACTATAAAATCTAATTGCTTTATAAATGTCAGCCTCTACTGTTTTCAAAAGGCTTGTGTAGGCTTGAGATTTACTGTAACTTTAAGTCCAGTACTCGCCTTCTGTAGTCACGGAATGCTAGAATGTGGAAAGATATATAATATCTTAAGTCCATTTCCAATATTAAAAAAGCCTCTTTTTAAAATACCAAAGTAATTCCTGTTTTTATAGAACATGTAAATCAGCAAAAGAAGAAAAATATTCATCTTTAATCCTACTTCTAAGTGGTCACGAATATTTTGGAGCTAAATGCTTGAGAAACACCCATGATTACGTCCCTGAGGTAAATTAGGAGTAACTCCAAGAAGGGAACAGCAAACGGAAAGAAAATGCTCACTTTAAGGCCTTTCGTTAAAGCTGACGAAGACAGAAAGCTAGTATTTACCTACGGAAGCCTCAGCTCTGGAGTTCTGAGTTTCCACCACTGTCGACCATAACGAATCTGAGACTTCGGCACGTTTGGTATCTTTCTAAGGTCTGGCTTCTTTTTTGGCCAGTGGGGAATCGCAACCAGAGCCAGGCAATCAAGCGGCACCTTTGACTGGCGGCAGCTGCGAAGAGCAGGCTCTACAAGGAGCACCTGGGCGGCCGGCGCAGAACACGCCTTCCCAGAGTTCTGAGGGGCAAGTATGGCGCCGAGCTGAGGGGAGGCCGAGTGCAGAGCGGGCGCCGCCGGGCCGACGGCCACCCAGCAACCCCCAGATGTGTGCCAAATCGGACGCATGGCCCTCAGGCCGAAGCTCCAGGACAAGCAGAGGAGCGTCTTCCACACGAAGGCTGGGCCCTGGGCCAGGTGAGTCCCAGCGCCGCAGTAACAGCCGTTTCTCGGGTCTGTGGGTCTTGGGCACGCCAGCCCCGTTGGTTTTCAAAGCTAGTTGTTAGGGGGGCTTGGCTCTCAGGTGCAGGTCTTAAAAGTTGGGGTGCCTGTTGTGGGGTTGAAACCCTTTGCTCCTCTTGGAGAAGCGCTGGGTGTTGAGTTCTCTCCTGAGCGTGGGCCCCAGCGGGGATGGGGTTTAAGCTGAGGCTGTTCCGGCCCCTCTAGCCGGCTTCCTCTGGGCCTTCTCGTTTGTAGAAGTTGCTCAGACAGGTTTTAGTTGTTTTTTTCCCCCCAGAGGAAGTTGTTTCCTTTGTAGCTGTAGATTGTGTTTTGTGTGTTGCCATCTTGAAACTGACCCTGATTTTTAAATGCTTTTTTTTTTAAACAAAGTCTAAAGTAAATCAATATTTGTCTTCCTCCTGAGCAAGATTGGTATTTTTAGAAAGCTTTAACTTCCTTTAAATATTCCTCTCATGGTCTGCTTTGAGCAACTTTTCCATCTTCTGTCCTACTTTTATCTAGTATTTTAATTTCATTTTGCTTTTCAATAGAAGAAAGTTATTTTTTAAGAAGTACACTTTTTTTAGAGCAATTTTAGGTTTATGGCAAAATTGAGTGGAAAGTACTGAGAGTTCTAATATACTCCTTGCCCTCATCCTCATTATTTTTATAGTCAGTTCTTAAATTTACCAATGGCTGTTGTGGCTTTTTGCTTCACAGTGCTTAATGTGTCCCACACCTTCCTTCTGCATTTATTTTAATTAATATGAAGTGAACCTCAATTGTACTTTCTAGAAATGTAGAATAAATGTTATCAATAGTTTTTCAGGGGTGGAAGCTTATGTTTGTTGGGTCTGTAGACTGACCTAGTCATTAGAATTCCCATTTTTTTCATATTTTGTGAGTGAGGTCATCATCTTCATGGATGTTGTTTCTTTTGAGCGTTCCATACATGTCTGATATGGGAGGCCTCCCAGGAGATTTTTTTTTTTTTTTAATTTTTGGTTTGCCTCTGTCCACATTCAGTAGTGCTCATGAATCCCCAACCAGTTTTTATTTGAAATAATTTTAGACTTACAAAAGAGTTGCAAAGATAGTACAGGAAGTTCCCATGTAACCTTCACCCAGATCCTCCCATTACTGCAGCCCTTAGCTAGCCTATGTTTGCCTTTAGTGATTTGTTAAACATCTCATTAGGAACATTCTTCCTAATGACTTACATGGTGTCCAAAGGTGTTTGTCCTAGCTAAGCAAAGGCCCGAGTCCTGTTTCTTCCCGTGGGTGTCTGTTTTTCCTCAAATTTTGGGTTTGTTGCCTCTGTGACGTCAGCTTTCTAATGGGTTCATGAAAAGTTGTTAATTTGCGGTTAGTCCATCTTGTCCTTATTGCAAGTGTGGGTGTGATGCTTTCCAATGCTATTTCTCTAAGCGGACCAATTTTTGGGTTAATTTCTTCTTGCAGATGTCTCTACTGCTCAGGTGGTGCAAACTGGGGACCTGCCCTGGCAGCTAGCACAGCTTCAGTGCTGAGGAGGTTGGCTATCTGTTGATTGCAATCCTGGGTTAGTCAGCAGAGATTCTTCTGTCTCTATGGATAGGTAGGTGGGTTTAGTTAAGTTTTCTTGATTCTTGCTTCTCCCTTTGTAGAAAGTTGTGGTTACCAGTGACTCCAAGGGGGTTCCTTCAAAGATAGAAATGACCTAAAAGAATACCTTTTCTTTATTTACTGTTTTCTGTTTTGTAAGTTACACTTACTATCCATGCACCTTTACGGCACTTTCTACATGACCTGTTCTACGTGTGATTTTCTTCTATTTTATTTTGCTTCCATTTGTTTTGTGTATTAGGTTGAAAGCACTTTGACTAAAGAGGACATAATTTCTGCTTTTGTACACTATGCTAGTGCTGAACCTATTTCTTCATTCAAGTATCTTCTGATCCTGTACAGGGTGCAGGGAACTATGCTAGGAGGTGGGTGCATAGTAGGGAGCAAGCAGAAAAGTTCCTCATTTTTTTAGTACTGTGAGGAGTCAGACATAGAATAAATATGTAATTACCAACTGTGATAGAAGTACAGGGTGCTCTGAGACCTCATTTATATTGGGATCTTAGAAAGGCTTCTCTGAGGGAGTGACTTTTAAATTGAGACTTTATGGTGAGGGAGAATTAGATGAAAAGTGAGAGGGAACAGCATTGCAGACACAGAACAGCATATGCTGAAACATTCTGGTGGCAGAAAGTGGTGGGGCAGGCACAGGACTGAGCAAAGATCAGTGAGGCTGGAGTACGGTGAATGAGGTGGAGAGTGGCATGAAATGGGCCTGAAGGAGTGGTCAGAGACTGGAAGGTACACAGTATTGGTGGATTTGGTATTTCATTTTAGTCTTGGCAGCCATGGAAGGGTTTTGATCTAGTTTACATTTAAAAACATTATTTTGGATGCTGGGGCAAGTACTGATTATAAGGGAGAGAGAATGGAAATTCTCAGCAGATAATCAGGGTAGTCCAGGCAAGAGAAGACTGGCCTGGACAAGGGTAGTAGCAATGGGGATTGAGGGAAGAGGAAGGGTTCAAGGTACAGTGTGGATGTAGAAGTGGCAGGAATTGATGATTTTGTGTTTGGGGGAGGGTGGGCTGGGAGGGAGAGGAAGGTATCAACAAATCCTTTCCAGTTGACAATTCACTTCCTCTGCTCACTTAAATGAGGGAGGGAAACTGTCATGTGAGTCTGTCTTCTGTGATTTTCACCTGCTCTGCAACCACCTAAATCTGATTTGTCCCACTGCAGTGCTCCATTCTGTGTTCTGTCTTAGTCTAGTGGGATTTTTTTCCTCAACTGGATTGTTAGCTGCTCTGTGGGCGGGTGGGGGCAGGGGCAGCGGGGCAGGAAGGACTGTTGCTTTCATCTCCTGTCCTACATGTTACTTAGCGTAGTCCTTTGCTCATATGATGAAAATCATTTTTGAAATACATTTCTTTTGAGTACTTTGCTTCTTCAGTTGGACAAGAAAGATTTTAGTTTCGTTTGGACTTACCAAACCCTTCTTTCGCGTTTTGATCCATTGGTAAACTATGGTGCATTTGTCATATTGATTATAAATTCAAGTTAATTTTACCTCTGCTCTTTGATTTTAGTCTACAATAGAGTGGACTTGCTGGACCAGCAAAAAGCCAAGTGCTTTATCCAAGCCTGGTATTTGTATTTGTGAGGTGAGCTACTGAGGAACACATTGAAGCATTTTGCACATATGTTTTTCTCTTTTGCCTCTGTGGTAAGACATTTTCCTAGCTGTGCTTTGTATTTTTCCCATTCCTGTTTTAAAATTTCCACATGGGGTTTAGCCACTTGGTGAAGTGCTCTCAGATTCCCTGCTCACTGTCAGGTTGGCTTCAGCGGCGAGACCTTTGATACCTTTCTGTTTTTCTGAGCTTGAGTTTACTGCTCCACTTGCTAGCTTCTTTGCCTTATTCTTTCCCAGTATTTTATGGTTGTACCGTATAGGCTTTTCCTTTCAACAGTTCTGTCCTCAGGGAAGCACTCCATCTTCTCTGTTCCATGGTTTTAGATTTTGACTCTGTTGCTACCCAGCTGTGACTATTGCAGCTTGAATCACAGCGCCCCAGAGCATGGAACATTTTTCTTTAGTTTTGCCTGTTTCTCATCTTCCTCTGCCCTGACATTGTTTCAGATATAGTTTTTAATTGAGTAGAATTTTTCTCATTATTCTCGTAGTTGTTGATTCCAGTCTGTCTCTTTAAAATAAAGCCAATTTTCTTTCCTTTTTTTTTTTTTTTTTGACTATTTGGCAGTGTTGAGATTGCCACTGCTCCTGACAGCTGCTGTCCAATATGTCATTACTCAGCCTTGGAAGTAATTTTAGAATGTTGTGTGCCCCGACTGTGGAACACTGTGTTACCAATGTCCTGAGGGTGGTACATCTGAAGGTGGGGATGACCTGAAGAAGAATCTGTGACATTTGTACAATGCTTTACAATTTACAGGGGACGTTTAAATCTGTGATCTTGTTTAGTACTCAGAATAAGCCTAGAGAGTGGCAGAGTATTATAATTTCCTGTTTTAAAGTTAAGGAGCTTGAAGGTCATAAAGTTAAGTGTCTTTTCAATGTTGCCAGCTAGAAGGTGATGGAGCCAGAATTTGAACTTATGACCCACCAGTGCTTTTTATACTATAGGATCTTGTCTTTTCAGTGTCACTTAAATTTAAGGCTGGGATGGACAGGGTAGATTTCAGGCACAGTTGAATCCAGGTACTCAGCCAGTGTTATCGTGACCTAGTCTTTCTCTTGGCTCTGCCCTCCTCTGAGTTGCCTTTCTCTTTATCCAGGCCCTTCTCTTGGGGGGTAGTATGACTTCAAGTAGCTCCAGGCTAATATCCTCCAATCTGAGGGAAAGGAGAACATGCCTCTTCTGCAGGAGTACGTAGATTACTTCATGTTGTCCCTAATTGAGTTATATGTTTATCTCTGAGCCAATCACCATGGTCAGAGGATTGTGATGCTGATTGGACAGGTCTGAGTCTTGACTTTCGTGACCTCTGCTGGTGTTAGAGGTGCAATCAGCTGGGCTTAAATCCCATGACAGGAGAGTGGGAGAGAAGTTCCCCAGAAGAAAATTGAGGTATTGTTACCAGAGTAGAAGTGAATGAATGCTGGTCAGACAAGACATGAGACATGTACTAGATACTTTCTGTTTGCTCCTCAGATCTATTTACTACTCTGCTCTGTGCCCCAGGAGTCTAACCTGTATAAAGTGCATTGATGGGCTCCCTTTCCCTCAAGCTTCCAATTGTATTTGGCCAGTGGAGAGCTCTGGCAGGAGATTAGAGTCGAGGGGAAGAGTGAAGGAGGGTATTTATTTCACCAGCCCCTTTCCTGTGAGGCTACTGTCTGAAGCTGAAGGTCACAGCTCCTGCCAGGCAATCCTCTTTACTTTGCTTGCCCTATATCCGGGTTCTGCTACCTGCTTTCCTTGTTCCTGGAGTGGTAATACCCTTAGGTATTGTACAATCCCTTTTATTTTCCCGACACTCAGCTCACACTTTTGTAAATGGTTCCTTTATTTAACTGTCCTCAAGGTACTACATTTGAATGTGCTATATCTTTCCTGCTTGGACCCAACTGATCTCTAGAGGCAGGGAAGTAAAAACCCAATCCGTGTCACATGAAAAAACTATTTGGAGCTTCTGTGGTGTTAGGTTAGGAGTTGAGAAAATTTAATGGGCTATGAAAACTATGATCAAGGTAGGTGTGAAGGATGGCCACAGGGAATAAGGAGTAGCGTTTTTTTTTGTGTGTGTGGTTTTATTCAAATCAGAATTGTTAGATGTTTGTAAGAATCAGTGCTGTCTGAAAATAAAGTGAGCTGTCTTAAAGGTAATGAGTTCGCCATCATTGATGGTATTCAACTGGACAGCTCTAGTGACACCCATTTTTCAGGGTTTTTTTTTCTGAAGGGGCTTCTTTTATCAGAGTTAGTGGGCTAAATGATCTTGAGAGTCCTTTCCTACAGTTTTATTCATGCAGGAATTGCATTTCCAGAGGAATTTTTCATTTTTTCTGTCCTTTGGGGTCCCATTGCTTTCTCACCGCCTGGTAGACCTTTCAGTGTTGAGACCAGAGGCTGTGGGTGCATCTGCTTTGTGTTGATTTGCATTGATCTTCTAGGTCATTCTGGTTCCCAGGATCCCCCAACACCCCATGGTGTGAATGTCAGGAATCAGAAGTGGAGAGCTGTGCTTTGTTTGCTATCTTGTCAGTTACATGTTGAAGGCATTAGAAAACCTTTCCTGTGCCTTTGCCATCACAAACTGGATCCCCAAGTGGAAGCCATGGGGACATAATCTGTGATGCTCAATACTAAAGGTACAATGTTGTCACAAAGGAATCAGCTACTAGTCCTAGAGAAGTAAAATTACATCAGCAACAGGAATTTAGTGCACATCAACTATTGGGACTAACTGAAAATCTGAAATGATGTTCATATTCTTTATTTTATATGTTTATGTTTCTGCATGCAAAAAATTGAAAAAATATGTTCTAGGGTTTTATAAGTTCAATCAAGACCTTTTCTTGTCTAATCCTATTTTATTCAGAAGGAATTAAATTCCTTGGAGACAAATTGTTCTACCCTGCAGATTTTAATGGACCTACTGTATCAGCTGGGTCTGGTTACAAATTGACACACTGATCTGGTCAATGTAATTTAAAAAGGAATTTACAGCTAAAGAACCAGGCTTGGAAATGACAATTTGCAGAGCAGCAGGAATCAAGAGTCTCGGAAGGGCGCTGCTGCAGGCACAAATCAACTCTCACAAAGTTTCTGTTCATGAGTCATGATATTCCAGATGAGCAATTGTGGGGAAGGAGTCCTAGTGGGCCATTTGGATCTCAAGCCTGTCTCTGGTTAGAGGAGGGCAGGGCGCCTTAACTGAAAGTCGTACCAAAGCTTAACACAATGGGTGAGATAACATGCCCAGATGCTGGAAAAATGGAAGCCATGGTCCACACATCGACTCTTACAGCAACTGATAAATTACTACATGAAAACAGAGATTGAAACAGGTGTTATAATAGTGCTGAGGAAGTATAGCCTATCCTAGAGAAATAGATTATGGTTAATGTGGAAAAAGTACCAACATGTAGACATGTATTTAAGAAATATTTACTGAAAGAAATAGCATTATTCCAAAGGATTATGATTCCATTGTTCCTCTCACTTGTGCTTTTAGGATTGTCCGTGGGGTAATGAGGTATTTGCCAGCACAATGTGGGTCTAGGGCAGGGTTGACTTTTTCTGTAAAGGGCCACCTAGTAAATATTTTAGAATTTGCAGACCATACAGTCTCTGTTCAACTATTCAACTCTGCCATCTCAGTGAGAAAACAGCCATAGACGATATGAAAATAAGTGGGTGTGGCTGTGTTTCAATAAAACTTTATTTACAAAGAAGCAGTGGTGAGATCTGGCCCATAGGCTGTACTCTGCTGAACCCTGGTCTTGAGGGATACTTTATTACCGTGGTAGTATAGTGGAACCTGGTCAAGGCCAGTGGTTGCCAGCTCAGTGTGAGTGAATATTTTGTGTAGTAGCTGAATCCTTTAGCACATTGTGATGAGCCCTGAAACACGTCTGGTACAGAGGAAAGCACAAGAGACTTTAAGATCAGGTGGCTTGGGTTCATATCCTTGTCCAACCACTCTGTGATTGAGGGCAAGCTTCTAGACCTTTCTGAGTTTGACTTTCCTCCTTAAAATGGGGAATGTAATTAGAATGCCCCTTATGTTTGTTGTTTATTTAAATGAAGTAATGTATGGAAAATATTCAGCATGGAGCTTGACATGTAATATTCACTGAACACTGTTTCCTCTCTCTTCCCTTCCAAAAGTTATGTGGAAAACATAAATTGCTTACTTAAGTTACCACTAAAAGATGACTGACATTTAATCCAACTGAGGAAATGTTTGGAAAAAGCTGCTGACATATCTCTGAAGATTCTCAAAAGCATAGAGTGAAGGAGTGGGAGTTAGTGGATGGCCCTCTTGCCTTCTTTACAATCTTCTTCCCAGCCTGGCCTCTCCTCAGAGCTGGGCAGCCTCCCTTCCAGGTATTGCATGGTTCTGAAGCGTATTAACAAGCAGGAGTTCCTGTAGAGTTGACTATAAATCAGCCTTAGGGTAACACTTTAGGAACATGGGGATATTCAGCCTAGAAACGTGATAATGTATTTACACGTTTGAAGGGCTAAGCATGTGGAAGGAGGGGGCACCTTATGGTGGGTATATATACAGCATCGAAGTAGAAACAAGTGAGTATGGAAGCTGTGGGCCATCCAAAAAGTGACATAGACAACCTGGGGAAAGGGTGAGTTTCCTCTTGCTAGAAATATCCAGACAGAGGGTTTCTGGGATATTAGAGAGGTAATAAGATCTGGATAGGGCTGTAGGTCAGGCACTCTAATTCATGAACCCTTTTGTAGCCTGTGGAAGTTCAGATCAGGTCAGGGTATGAGCTATTCCTGAAGATTAATTGCCCCCAAATATTAGCAGTCATGTACTCCTGACTGTGGACAGGCTCTTCTCCATAACTGACAAGTAATTAACGTGCCCCTTTACGGGAAGATAACAATAGATGACATTTATTAAGGACTTAGAATGTGCCAAGAACTCATATATGTACTGCAAATGTTTTACTTTATTTTGTCATAGTGGCTTTAAGAGGTAGGTGCTCATTGTTGTCGTTTTATAGAAGACCAAACTGAGGTCAAAGGAGGTTATATACAGTGCTTAAGATGACACAGATATAAGCGATGCCAAAACCTGAACATGAGTATTCTAAGTCCAGAGTCCACTATTAATCCCAATTTTATTTGAAGTTAAATAATTAGGGGAGACAGGCCTTTCTGGCATGACGTTGTGCTGAATTAAATGCTCCTAGTGGCAGGAACACTGACATAAGTGTTTAATAGGAAAATTTAAATTAATTTAATAGGAAAATTGTATTTCAGGAGCTAAAAGTTTGAAAATTTAATGAAGACAAGTGGCTCCTTTTAACAAAATTAAATAGTGATATATGACGTGCTGGTATTCATTTTGTGGTAACCCTTTCAGGTTAAGAAGCTTTTAAGTTTAGTTCTTGCTGCGATGGTTCCTTATCTGCATTATGACCTTGAGTTGAACTATCTGTAAGGTATTTACTGCAGACTCTGCTTTTTGTGGAGGCCCTGTAAAGAAGTGACCCATCCTGGTAGCATGTAGGGAGGAGGGGAGGAAGGGAATGCACAAGCAAGTTCAAAAGAAGTCCCAAGACATACATCCAGTTGGATTAAAAAAAATATTATTTAGACAGCTGGACTTGGGAGACAATGGTCTTTGTTTAGGAAAATTGCTCAATCAGCCTCTAGTGTAGAAGGCGAGGGCTAAAGGGAATGATTTGGAAGACAGTGTCTTGGAGAGGAGTTCAGGTCCTTTGGATTGATTCTCAAAGGCTGTGTTGACCCTAGCTGTCAGGGAGGTTGCACATACATGCAGTCTCTAATCCCTCATTCCCCTTCCTAGAAACAAGGCCAGAGTGCACTGGCTTACTCTGCTGACATCTGACACAGGCTAGGCTGCATGTTTGGGGCTTTTCCGTGTAAGGCTGCTCCAGAGATGTTAATTTTAACCTGATTTTCCTTGGATGTGAATGCTGAAAAGCTGAGGAGGGGGTGTCTGACACTGATTTGCTACAGGCCTGAAAACATTTTAGGTGTGTGATTCAGGAGAGTAAAATAAAACCACAGAGAACACAGTTGGAGCTTCTGTCCTGGAAAGCACAGTCCCCAACCAACCCTGGGCTGATGCTAGCTCCAGCTCTGCTGTGTGACCTTGGGAAAGGCATGTAGGTGGTCTCGCTGAGTCTTGGTTTCCCATGTGTAAAATAAGGGCAGTTGGACTGAATGATCTCTTAGGTGAGTACTTCATGCTGTAAATTCTAGGAGTCTTCAGTATTTCTTTCTTGGTATTGAAGAGTTTATCTGTTTTTAAAGTTATCTTCTATTTCGAGAAAAATACAACAACTCATCCAAGGAGAAGAGTAGTGACATGATCTTGGGGAAAAAAAAAATCAATGTATTTTCTGTAAATTCTCTTTGTGTGTTTCTTGCTCCCCCTTCTGTTCAAACTCTAGTTTAGTCTGGGTATTTTCACCTTTTGAAAGCCACATATAAACTTGGTCTTTACTGTCTGAAACCTATGGTATTATAATTGTTGATATTCCCTGTCTCTTTTTTTAAATTGTAAAATTCAAATATTGTACACTTAACCATTTTTAAGTATACAGTTTGGTGGCATTTAGTACATCCACAATGTTGTGCAAATAACACCTTTATCTAGTTTCAAAACATTTTCCTTGCCCCAAAATAAAACTCCATATCCATGAAGTAGTTTCTCCCCCGCCCCTTTCTCCCCTTAGCCCCTGGCAACCACCTGTCTGCTCTCTATCTCTATGGACTTAACCTTTTCTGCATATTTCATACAAATGGAATCATACATGTGACCTTTTATGACTGGCTTCTTTCATAATGCTTTTGGAGTTCATCAACATTGTAGCACATATCAATACTTGATTCTTTTTTTATGGTTGAAAGTTGTTCAACTCCATTGTACATGTATACCACAATTTGTCTATCTATTCATTGATTGATAGATATGTGGTTTGTTTCTACCATTTAGTCATTGTGAATAGTGTTTCTGTGAACATACATATACAAGTATTTGAGTACCTGTTTTCAACTTTTTTGGTTATATACCAAAAGGAGTAGGATTGCTGTTGTAATTCTGTGTTTAACTTTTTGAGAACCTGCCCATTTACCTCAGCCATTGCATCATTTTACATGCCCACCAGCGATGTGTGAAGATTTTTCCACGTCCTCACCATGATTGTTACTTTCTATTTTTTAAAATTATAGCCAGGATATGAAGTGGTATCTCATTGTAGTTTGATTGTTACTTTCTGGAGGTCACAAAGTACCTTTCATACTCTACCACTCTAACCAAGTGCCAGAGTTAATAGATAAAAGGCAAATTCCTTGGTAAAACTCACTTGAACTACCAATCTCTTCTTATTCTCCTGTGTTATATTCCCGGCCACTTACTTTCATGCCTGTCTCAATGTTGTTCCTAGGGTACAACTGTGCCTTTGTGTGGAAATGTCTTTTATTGACCCTTTGCTTATTCTTAACAGGAAATACTTAAAAAATCATATGCAACAGAGGCTATGAAAGCCAAGAGTAAAGGAAGGAAGTGTTTTGGTTTTGGTAAACATTCACTGTAAAAGACTGGGTTCTTTTCTCTGGGGTAGTTTCTAGGTGAGTTAATTACTCCTGTCCTATGTGGACTTGGGTGCACCAGCAGCATCTTCTTGGACAGACATCTCCTGAAGTGCCACACCAACTGTTTCAAATACTTGGTCTCTTGGAGGGGACTTTGAAGCTGGTTTTCATACCACACTCAAAGGGTAGTCTTTATGCTCACCCACCTGAGAACTGCTGCTCTGCAGGGGATGCGTTTGGATTTCTAACTGTGATGGTCCCATTTCAAGGGAACTATACTCAGGTGGTTCATCCAGCTCAGAGAAGGGTAAACACAACTTCCCTGTCTGAACCCCAGGCTTCAGTGTGACATAGTCTGTGAGGTCTGGCAGGCTGGCAGATGGCTAAGGTCAGCAAGGGTTAGTTGTTTCCCATCTGAGTGACCTTTCTAATCAAGAATTTCTTCTCTTTCCTCATGCATCATTCCTCTTGCCAATCAGTCAGGGTCAAGGTCAACATTTTCTATGAACAGTCTAGTTTTAAAAAAATTTAAGGAGCAGAGGTTCTCCAGCTTCTGTGATTAATGAGATTTGCCCAACCTCGATTATAAAATGAAGTATCAGGGACTTAAGAAATTATTTAAAACTTTGAAGTAAGACAAAAAGATGGGTAATATGTTCTTTTAATATCATCTAGAGGCATAGCTGAGCAGGTCCACCCAAGGGATATTGAGGCAGGAGAAATTGCTGTGTTCAACCTGCTCATTGTTATTGAAGTTACCAGACTTAGTGAAGTCACATGTTAACATGTAGAGTTAGGAAATAATTTCTGTTCAATAGAAAAGATAACCCTAAGTTTAAGGCTTATTGCTCTGTAGGTCATTAGCCAGTTTTGTATTTAACCTAGTGATCTCATTCTAATATTGTTCCAAGTACTTATGAAAACCTAAATCCTCAAAATGCTCTTTGAATAAGATTTACCATCTTACTGGTTCCCTCATTAACAAATTTAACATCTTTGACACATGTTCATTTGATACCTGAGTAAAGGTCATGTTTTTAACTTTTTGAAAGTTACTCTTTGACAAGGGTTTCAGATGATTTTACTGGAAATCCAGGATAGGATGAAATTGGGTCAAAGCTAGCATCAGTAAAGGGATTATGTCCTATGGGGATTGGCCTCATATGATTTCCTAGATAAGATGATCACAGATCCATTTGCTGGCTCTAGCTGAGCACTGCAGATTTTGGGAGAGGCATTTAGCTCCTCTAACTTTAAGTCTATGACAGGGTATTTCCAAAGCCTTGCCTTCCATTGCCAATGCTAATTCTGCCCAACATTTCTGGGACTTCTGCTTCTGGCTTCTCTGTGCTCTTCCAGCTCTTCAGCATCTTTCTGCTCACAACCCAGACAGACAACTGGTGAGTCCTTTCACTCCCAATTTCTTTTAATCTTCCTCTTTTGAATGTGAGACTACTATACTTAGAGGTTCTAAAAGCTGGATTTTCAAGCCACTCTTTGGTACTTGTTGAAACTCCTTTCTCCTCCTGACTGTCTTTGAGGCATGTATCTGATCTGGCTGGAGAAGCTCTGAGGCAGAATTTCTACCAAGAGCAGCTTGTGAATTCTAAAGTGAAAATTTGGCTTCAGATTGAGTTGAGTCTTTTCTAGTCTGTGGGGATGAATGATCCTGTATGCTCAATTATATCAGTCCTGTACTTGGAAATCCACTTGCTGTCATCAGTTCCTCAGGCTGTTTAATCTCTTGGTCACTCATCAGCAACTTGGGCTGTTCTATTTTTCCCTCCTTTGTGTATTTCTTCCCACAGTTCAAACCAGAATTTTCTGGAATGTGGGCTTATTTTGATACTCCTTCCTCTTCTCCCACCCCTCAGAGAGCCTTACTCCTCTTATTTTAATTCAGAGTTAGTGTTCATCTTCTCCACGCTTCCTGGATGGAATGAACTCTTAAGAACCAGATCATTCTGTCCTGATTTAGGCTGATGAAAGATTAATTTCATTTATAGGGCTTCTTTCTTGCTTTTCTGTTCTTGTCTATTTTTGTAATGGCTTCTCTGAAGTATTTCATTTCTCTCAACTTCTGAGATTCCAGGGTAGGTCAGGGCTGGCCAGCTCAGGGGCTAGTTCTCTGCCCAGAGGTCCTGTCTGTCCAGAGGTAGGGTCAGCTTTCCCCTCCAGCCATATGTCTGCTGATGTCACTCTGGAGGAATGCCAGTGTCCTCAGTTGTCCATCTTTGGGTCAGAAGTGTCATAAAGCCTGCTCTGGCCCAGGCTTGTTGGAGACTGAAGGAAGCTATGACTTCATCTCTATTTCTCAGGTCATCAAAGAGGGATGCCTCCTGAGTAGCACTTTTCATACTCTGCCATAGGTCGTGATGATGTAAGCTTTATCATCACATAAGATCCCCCACAGAGCCTAGAATAGTTGCAAAAAGATGTTGCTCAATCTGTGTTTGATGAATAAATGAATGAATCAAATTAGTGGGATTTATTTTGACACTGAGTTCAGATTTGGCTTAAGCCCTGATTGGTTCACATATAGCATTTCCATAGATACAGCTTTGCAGTCTTCATTATTTAAAATGTTATTGTAATATAAATTTAAGAAATTTCATATAAAATATAGATGCTGGTATAAATATAGATGCCTGTATAATTTAAACCTGGGATCTTCATGTTGTTAAAATTCTGCAAAACACTATTTCCATCTATATTGAGAAAATTCCAGGCATGGCAGGTCTGTTAGGCATGTGTCACACCAGAACTGCACTAACAGCTCAGCCACTGTTTGTGGTTGTACCAGTGGAAGGAGGTCAGCTGTGGAGTCCTGATGTTGCACTCCTGAGTAAAGGCTGATTAATGTTATTAAGCTGTTTGATTACTTAATACAAAAATAGAATCTTCCTTGAGTGGGCTGACTGCACACTGAGAACCAGTTTCCTTTCTGGACATAGACTGAAGAAAGATTTCTTTTTTAAGATTTCTTTATTACCTTTCTACTCCTCTCAATTCTATTCTTAAGAAGTTTGATGGGATCTGGGTTTTCCCAAGTGGAACAACTTGAAACAGAAAGGAATTCATTCTCAAATGAAATATATGAAGAAGGAGAACAGTTCTGGAATGTATTTTGATGATTAGCTATCAAGCCAGGAGAGAAAGGGCAGCAGTTGGCTAGAAGTCATCTGTATCAAATCTGCATTCATTTAGCATCCTTCTTTATCCCTATGTCACTTTCCTGTTTTAGTGGAGAAAATAAAATAAGTAAACATTTTTAAGCATGCATTTTTTTTTTCAGAGAAAAGGATTTAGTCTTAAAATAAGATTATGCACAGTAGTCATGCAAGAGAATTTAAAAAAATTTTTAGAAGCAAATAAAATTAGACAAGCTTAAATCCTTTATAGACTGAAGTGATGTGTACAAATAAATATAATGAAGAGTTTTCTCTAATCATCTTTGGGTGCAGGAAGCTGGGAGATAAGAGAATAAGCTTGGAGGGATTGGGATTGAATGAATAACATTTCTACAAGAGGTTTATGAAACACTGCAGCTTTCAGTTTGGACACTGACATATTGGGAAATGAGAAGCAAAAAGATCTTATCAAAAGAAAAGATGGAACAAAATATGACTCATTGTTTTTTGTCTTTTTTTAGTTTAAATAAATTGGATAGAAAATTATCCTAAAAATAAGCCTCATAGTGTGTTAAGGAGACTTCAGAGATTACTTTATCCAGTCTCTTCATTTCACACAAAGGAAATTGGTGCTTAAAGACATTGAGTGACTTGCCCAATGTCACCCAGTAACTTAATGGCACATCCTGGGGTTGAATCTAGTCTCTTACGCAAACCAGTATTCCTGTAGTGTTACGACTCCCCAGCCCCTATTTACCTACTGTGAGCCAAGTTAAAGGTTTGGGAGAGTCTAAAGTGCTGCAATTGAAGAGACAGAAAATTGCAGAGTAATTTATAATCCTATGACCTTGCTTTGCAATTGTGAAGTTCTCAGCTCATTTTATTTAAAATATGCTAGTCTCTAATGGATAGTTTTATGGCAGACTTATATTTTAAAATTTTTGTGTTAGTCCTTTGGAAAGGATTGAAAGCTCCCAAGGACATTGCAGGTATCCTGGGTAGGCTTTGGCTGTAATTAAAATTTTGGGGCTCTATTCTGCATTCAGATCCACATGAAACCAGTTCATCACTCCACTGTTGTTGTGGCTGAAAATTTGAACATTTATTTTATTATCCTGGCACGTGTCTTTGTGAACATATATCTAATTGGTGATTTTTGCATTTAATTCTTTCTGAAAGTTTTTTTAAGCGGTTTGCTTTTTTAAAAAACCTTTGTGTCTCTTGAAGATTTACCTGAAGATTTTTGCTGACCATTTGCTGCCTAAATGTTTTTTTTCCCTTTTATCTTAACTAACTGGATATAGATTATTTTCTACCTATTTCCCTGACCCTTTTCAAACTTTGCTATTTGATTTTGAATGGCAGAGATTTTCTGTATAGCTTAATGCGTTTTTAAATTTTGGTAAAACATAGACAACAAAAAACTTATCATTTTAACCATTTTTAAATGTATAATTCAGTGGCATTAAGTACATTCACAATTCATACAATGTTTTGCAGCCATCACCACTAATCTTTCAGAACTCTCATCATCCCAAACAGAAACTCGAATCTGTTAAATATCAACTCTCCATTCTCCCCTCTCCTCAGTCCCTGGTAACCTCTATTCTACTTTCTGTTTCTATGAATTTGACTAGTCTAAGTACCTCCTATCAGTGAAATCATACAATATATGCCCTTTTGTGGCTGGTTTATTTCACTTAGCACAACGTTTTTAGGACTTATCCATATTGTAGCATGTTTCGGAATCTAATTCTTTTTTTAAGTCTGATTGGTACTTATCGTGTATACACACACCACATTTCATTTATCCATTTATATGTTAATGGACATCGGCTTCTTTCCACCTGCTAGGAACATTGACTATACAAGTATCTCTTTGAGTCCTTGCTTTTGATTCTTTTGGGTATATACCTAGAAGTGAAATTGTTGGGTCATATAATAATTCTATAGTAACTATTTGAGGAATCACCAAACTATTTTCCACCACTGCACCATTTTACATTCCTAAAAGCAATGTAGGGGGATTCCATTTTCTCTACATCCTCATCTACACTTGTTACTTGCCATTTTTTTGGTGATAGCCATTCTAATGGGCATGAAGTGTTATCTTCATTGTGTTTTCAATTGACATTTCCCTAGTGACTGAGTGATGAGCATTTTTTTATTTGCTTGTTGGCTGTTTTATATCTTCTTTGGAGAAATGTCTATTCAAATCTTTGCCCCCCCCCCCCCTTTTTTTTGATCAGGTTACTTACTTTTTTGTTTTATGGGAGTTCTTTAGGCATTCTTGATATTAGTCCCTTACTAGATTTAATTATTTGCAAGTATTTTTATTCATTCTATTTGTTTTTTCACTCTTTATAGTGCCCTTTGATGTATAAAAGTTTTTAATTTTGGTGAAGTCCAGTTTGTTTTTACTTTTGTTACCTGAGCAAGGCTTACTGCATTTTGAGCATCAAGTAGGCTGGTGACTGTGTTAAAACTTTGAGATGTCAGATAGGCAGGGATAGAGGGATGGCAGTCATCAGCCATGGATACTGTGGGTTCTGCCTCACCCTGGGAGCATCTCTTACCCGCTCCTCTAGAAGTCTGCTTAAAAACTACCAGAAGATAAACAAGTCTTTCTAGGATCAATAACCCAGTTGCACCACTGTGCGGACTAGGGGTCACATATCATAAAACTGTCAAGGGCCAAGCAGGAAATATCAGTGTTAATTTGGCTGAGTGTAAGTCTGGGCCAGAGAGGAAACTGCAGTTTATATTAGGTTGTGGCTAATACCCATATTGGAATCCCAGCTGTGCTGTTTACTAGCTGTGTGACCTCAGGCAAATTATTCAAATCTCTGTGCCTCCTTTTTCGTAGGTATTTGGGGATAGGGTTGCTAAAAGCATTCATGAGTTAATACACATAAAGTGATTGGAATAATGCTTGACGTATATTAGGCACTCATCAAATGTTCTTAAGAGGATTAAATGGATTCAAATATGGAGAGTACTTAGAACAATTCCTGCTATAGTCAGTGTAATTTCACTTGGTAGAGTTTTCTGAGAAGCCACTCTACTGCTTCTGCTCATTAGTTTCACAAAATTTTTAAATTTCTTTACCTATGCTGTATCTTAAAGGAGTTATTACTGCTTTTATAAGTTTAATCACTTAATTCAAGAGCACTTTTTTTTGCCATATTTGGTCAAATAGACCTGATTGTTTAAGTATGTTTGTATTATTCATTGGTTCATTCCTTTATTCATTCAAAGCATATATCTTGTGATAGGTCAAGAATAAAAAGATGAAGAAATGTGATTTCTACCTCACAATAATGAGTTTTATAGATAGCATTTCAGTTTGAATTCAAGGGAACATTTGGGGATTGATAATTGATAAATCAATAGCTAATATCTATTGAGCACAATCAATTGCAAATGAGGGTAACAACTCAAAGTGCAGCACTAGATTTAGTGGTTAAAACAATATCACTGAGATCACTGGGACCCTAGCTCTCCATGTGTCTGGACTCTGCTTACTTTCCCTTGGCTTCATTCTCAGGTGCATCTCCAAGTGATGATGAGGTGAGCCCCAGCAGCTGCTGGCATACATGGTCCTTAAAATTTGTGATCCCAGAGTCTCTCAGTCTCTAGATTTCTAGATTAATGGTGGGATACTGACTGGTCCTGTTGGTCTGTGCCTACCGCTTGGACCCTGTATTGGGTTCAGTAACTTGCCAGACCTGGGTCACATGCCTATTACTGTGACCCACGTAAAGAAGGAATTTATGCATACAAATGTGTAGATGTCTGCCTCAAGCACTTTCCATTAATGACTAGGAAGATGTATTTAAAAATCTGAGATGGAGTGTTTTTTCCTAAGTCTGCTTGTTTATTTAAAAGTAGTTTAGACTGCCTCAAGTTCATCCGCTTGTCTTCAGTTCTGTTGGACTTGTTTTATATAAAATTAATTGCATTGTTTTAGGTGCTAGGATACTGACATTAAAGCGAAGGTCCCCCTGTGAGCTCTGTCAGCCCCGTCTCTAAGAAGTGAGGTCAGCCTCTGGGTTGGTTTTCTTATGTTGTTGGGCTTGCTCACTTGTTGGGATCCCACTGCCCTCCAACATGTTGGGGCAGAATCTGGCAGAGTAGCAGGTAATTTCATGAGATCTGTGTTTTTACTATCCATTGTGATACAAGTGTGTAATTCTTGTTTTGTCACAAAGCAAATACGACTATGATTTGTTTCACATTTGATGTAGCTTTTTTCATGTATTATATTTTACTTGAATCATGTTTGGGACAGTTAGAAAAATGAAAATGGCTTTTGAAGTTTTATTCTGATTATACAAATGATAAATGCTCATTGTAAACAACTCAGGAAGTATGGACAGGTATAAAGAAGAAAGAAAAATAGCTCTAAATTCTGTCACCCAGAGATAAATACTGTTAACATTTTGATGAATATCCTTCTGGATATCCTTCTGGATATTTCTCTCTGCATATATGTTGTTATCTGTCTAAAAAATGCAAGAATGAATGCTGCATTGCCTCAAGGGCCTTTTGGAGCCCTTTGAAATGCTTATGACTTACTATTTTCTTTGTTGACCTGTTGAAACAATGAAAAAGGCTGTTTACATATTTATTGATCTTTTTTTTTTTTTTTTTAATAGAAGCTGCTGGACTTCTTATAGAAGGACTTATCAGTCGGGTTTTCAAATTCCTTAATTTTTGCTTTTTTTTCTGTAGTACGTCCTTCTTGTTTTCCTTAGGCTTTTGTTTTTCTAACTTCTTAGTCATACATTATGGCAACCTAAATTGAGTCCTGTTTTCTGAGCCTCCTTTTACCAGTAGAAAAAAGTCAAGAGTTCATATTAAATAAACATTTTTTTGTTTTGATAACTTTCAACTTGGAGTAAAGAGACAATGGGAGAGGCTGGTGACCTTTTCACATAGCCGGCTGTAACAGATGGTATTGCCATTTACTTCTGTTTTGAAAGCTAGAGGCAAATAACCATAGCATCTGGGATGAGATAAGTTAAATTTAAGAATGGAAGAAAAGAATTTGGGTTTTTCTGCTAGATGAAGATGTAACAGTCTGCTCTAAATGTCACCACTGAAGGAAATGTTACCCTTTGCATAAACTTAGCAGTGCTGGCTCACCCAGCAGGCTTAGCAACGTTTGGTATGGATTGTGGACTAAGGGGCCTGATGTTCTTAACAGAGTTTGGTCGTTTCTCTGACCTATTACAATAGAAAGTTCCTGGAAATCGTATTTCCCCTGTTGATGTTCTTACTATGGCCTGTCTTTACAGCCTGAGGTCCCACAATCTCCAGCATAAAACCTCTTCTAGGAGAACCAAGAGTTCAGGCTGGAGTCAGAATCTGTGCTGAGTCACTTAGGAGCTGTGACCTTGTCGAGTCTCCTACCTCTTTGATCCTTAGTCTCTTCCCCAAGAATATTAGAAAAATGTAAGAATTAAGTTGACTAATGCGTGAAATACAGAGATGACTTTTCAAAATATTTAATCGAGGCATTGACCAGTCAGAAGGTCATAATGCTGGAGAGGGGTCCTAGAAGACTCTTCCGTACTTTTAGTTCCTTGGGGAAGGGGACACAGGGAATTCTAGGGTAGGAGCTCAGATGATCAGGGCAGTAGGGTTAGGGTGCTCAGTATAATAGCTGTTTAGTAATGGATATGATAGCATTTCAGTAAGTTAATAGCTAGCATTTCAGCCTGAAGAAAAGCACTTAGCACAGTGTCTGGCATATAGTAAGTATTCAATACATGCAAGTTATTATCCCTGTTATTATTTTAAAATTGTGAACATGGTGATGATGATGACTATACATACTCATTCCTACAAGCTTGTGCTTTCATTGTTACCCTGCTTGAAGAAAGGTCATAAGTATAAATAAGGAATACGGGCCAACACAGCTCTTTTTGCCAGTGTCATTTCCTATGCAGTCTTCTGTTTCTATTATGATGCTCCCTCCCCCTATCTTAGCTCTTCCCCTGAGAATCACTCTCTTCATTGACAGGTACTATTGAATATTCAGTACTGCTGATGTGCTCAGCAATGTATTAGCACACTGGGTTTGCTCCTTGTCCCCAGGGTCCTGAAACATCCCTTTGATGGTCTGCCTCTGTTGTTTGAAAGCCTTCAATGGCCCCCAGTGGACTCTGGATGCCGCATCAAAATTTCCAATCCTATCTTCTGGCACTCTCTACACTATAGTGCATCTTCTTTACACTAGACAGACGTGTCTAGTCCCATGTTCTCGACTACTGGGACTATTTGTCACTCTTCCCCAAATAATTAGGTAACTTCTTGCCTCCTTGACTGTTCTAATTTGTCCACATGGCGTATCCTCCCCTGTATCTTCACCAGCCTGGCCTTCTCATGTTTCCTAAAAATGCCTTGAGAGTTTCTGATCTTTGCTCATGGTAGTCTCTTTATTGAATACTTTTCTCCCTGCCTCTCTGTCATGTCTTCCCATCTAACTTTCTCAACCTTTTGATTACATCCTCTATAGAATTTTTCTGTGCCATTATTTGCATCATTAATTTGATACGTTACATTACTGTGGTTTTACATGTTTTAAAACTTAAATGTCCTGTGTAATTTCCATAATTGTGTCAGTCTCCTGGAGGATGTTCTGCATCTGTACATTCAATCATCTACATTAAGAATTCAGAAAACATTTGTGGATAGTAGTGATGATGAATTCACTGCTGGTTCTGCATAGGGGAATTACACGTCTGACACAAGGGGATTTTGCAGTGATGTGCAGAATGAATAGGATTAAAAGAATGTGGAAAATATGAGACCAGTTAAGAGTCTGTTGAAGTGATTTATTCCAGGGCAAAGGTAATGGCACTGGGAACAAGGAGGATGGAGCAAATCTCAGAGCCCCCTGGAAGAGAAAAACTGCAAGATTATAGTACGGATTCCATTCAAGGGATGAAGGGTAGAGTCAGAAATAAGTTCTGAGGTTTCTTGTCTATATGAAGTTGAAAAAACTTCAACTGATGAAAATTTGGATGCAGAGATAGTTTTTCTTTGTACATGTTAAAGTTGAGAGAATTCATGGACAAGTAAGAGCTAAATAACAAAATTAAAAAACCATAGGCTTGGTGTTGGGTAAAGCCATTAAAAAGAACTAATAGGAAGACTATATACAAAGGAGAGTAGAAGTCCATGGACTGAGCCAAGGATCAATCAAGGACTGAACATTGAGGAGAGAGCAGAGGCTGGGAGAAGTCATGGGAAGAGGCTGAATCTAGGAAGCCCAATGTCATGGAAACCAAAAGAGGACAGAGTGTGAAGATTGGATAGTCAGATATAATAACATAAGTGCTAAAACTTAATGAGGGTTTACTATATGCCAGGCACTGTTGTAAGTGCTTTGCTTGAATTATCTCATGTAATACTTTCAATAACTCCCTAAAATAGGTACTATTATTAGCTGTATTTACTCAGAAAATTGATGTATATGGGAAGATTAAGTGACTTGCCTACTGCTATACAGAATAACATCAGTGCCAGGACTGAACCTAGGAAGTCTGGCTCTGAGGTTTATGCCCACGCTCTATTATGGATATGATGAGGTGGGTCTGTTCTTAGCATCTCATTCCTGAAGGCTTGTGTCTGGGTCTGGAATCAGATGAAAGCCTGGCACCGGGCACTGCCTGGCCTCCAGCAAGTGAACTCATAGGCCAGTGTGAGAGGTGGGGCCCAACCAGGGTTAAGTTCCCTTTCCCTTCTCTCTCCTCTTCCACAATCCCTACTCTCTCATTTCTACATTAGCTCTTCTGATTTTCTGTCTCTTTTTCCTGAACATCTACTTCTCCAGCTCCTCTTTGAAGAGCCAAATAATGAAAGCAAGATAATAGTCAAAGCTTTTTTAAGTGTCAGACTTTAAAATTGAGTAGGTTATACATTCTCCTCTGAGTTAGAGAAAATGCCTAATAAATGCTAACGATCTTCCTGTGGGAAGCTGTTTTGGTTAGTTTGAGCTGCTATAACAAAGTAGCATTGACAAGGTAGTTTAAACAACACACATTTATTTCTCACACTTCTGGAGGCTGAGAAGTCTAATATCAAGGCGCTGGAAGATTTGGTTCTTGGTGAGGGTCTTTTTCCTGGCTTGCAGGTGACCCCCTTCTCCCTGTATCCTCACACGGTGGAGAAAGAGAGCTCTGGTCTTTTCCTCTTCATATAAGGATACTAATCCTACATGGGGGACAATGCGAGATCCTGTAGAAAGCACAGAGAATGAACATGATTTCCCTGTTTCAAGGAGTACTTTTAGTAGAAGCCTCTGGCTTAGAATCAAAGAGGGCTAAGATTAAACATTCAGTTGCCTTCTGAAAACTTTGAGACACACATCTTTGTACATACTATGATTCCAGCAACATAGCACAGAGCAGACCAGTTTGTGTTGGGAGGTAGCATGGAGTTGTCCTTACAGCTTGGAGCTCTACCTCACACACCACAGTTTGAGTCAGGCTCCATTGCTTACTGATTTCATGAACCGAGGAGTGTTCAGTCATTCTGAGCTTCTCATCTGTGATATGGGCCTAATAATAGAATCCTTGTGAGGATTAAATGAGATCATCTATGTTAAGTAGTTACAGCAGAGCATTAAGAAAGCTCTCAGTAAGTTTAGTGTCATTATTATAGGCAAGAAGGAATCAATGCCACAAATCTACTGGTAGTTCTTGGGCTTGGAAACTTCTTGATGCACTATTATTTAAATATTATTTGAATTCCTCCATTACCAGTAGGAGTTGCTAGATTTAGCAAATTACAGGATATCCTGTAAAAATATAGGACATCCAGTTAAATTTGAGTTTCAGATAAGCAATTAATGTTTTAGTATAAATATGCCCCAAATATTGCATGGTACATAACTGTAGTAAACACTGTTGTTTGCCTGAAATTCAAACTCAGCTGGACATGCTGTATTTTATTTGGCAACCCTAGTAGCCTAGTACCTGTGTGACCTAAGGCAAGTTACTTAACTTCTCTGTTTCAGTTTCCTCATCTGTTAAATGGGTGATTAAATGGGTTATTATATGTAAAGCACTTAGAGCAGTGGCTCATACTAAGTGCTCTGTGATTTATTATAATAACTGTTATTCAGTTGGAGGTTGTACCTGGATAATGCCAGATTGCTAGTGTTTAGGCCTGGAGTCTTAATATTGAGGATTCAAGTGACATTTAAAAATTACGTATTCACTGCTATTGCATTTGACATCCATGTGGTATTGCCTTTAAAATGTAACCTTATAATGAAATCAAGGGTGAACTGCATCCTCAGTAGGCCCCTTTGGCTTTAATGATTTTTTACTCTCCCATAAATTCTTACGACAGGATTGACAACCATCAAGGAAAATTCAATTCTCACTTCCCATTTTTCCAATTTTGCCCTCTGGAGCAGTGCTGAGCTGGAGTTGAAACTGAAATGAAATTCAGTATCCTCCTTTTGCACACCTTGCAAAAGGCTTGTCTGAAGAGTTTGTAGAAGCTTCAAACCAGTTCAAAACTGTTTCTCAAATATAGGCCTTTGGCACTGGGAAGGTCTGAGATGAAAGGCTCTGAATCTGAGGTGTAGTTGTGGTTCTCATGGGGGAGATGTTTATTAATTTAACCTGGATTTCAAATTTGTCAGAGGTTAGTAGTTATTATTATTTTTCTATCAGTAGACATTATTATTTTTCTATCAGTCTTTACTGAAATCAGTGGCTATACATGTCTTTGATCTGAGGAAGTAGCTCAACTGAAATTATTTTTCCTTTGTTAGAAGTATCCCTCCAACCTCCCATTCCCCCCAAACTCCACTCGTCAAAGTTCTCCTTATCTTTCCATATTCTAAGAAGTTCCACTTCCTTGAGGCCAGCTCCCAGTCCTGCCAGAATTAATCTTCATGAGAACATTTATTATCCTCTGCCTTCACATGCTGGTGTACTCTCCCTGAGGGGAGGGATGGAGACCATCTGTAATTAATCTTGGAATTCCCTATGACACCTTTCAGGTAGTAGGGTGCTCAAGAAATGTTTGTGGTATTGAGCTAAAAACATCTGAGCACTTGGTAGGATTTCACTATCACAACAAAAGACTCATATTTTAACAAATATTCTATTCAAATACTTAACAAATATTCACCTTTGCCAACCAATCTGAAGGAGACGTTTTCACTAGAATTAGTGGAAGTAAAATACGGAAAAAAACAGATTTTTAAATATTTCAGAGCATAATCATATTCATAGTCTCTGGTTCCACATATAAAATCGTTTGGAGCATGAATACTGGAGCACAGTAGGCATGAGAAATAAGTGATTTGATGGAAACTCTGAGTTAATAGTGAGAAAACTCCCTTTCTTCCTCCCAGAAGAAGGATGTTATCTATGGCGTGGACAAGGGCTGGCTGGTCTTAAGGCTCTTAAGCCAATGTTAAAGGTTTGGATCTCTCACTGGGTGAGTTGCTTTCCATTTGCCCCACTCGCTCCCCCACCCACTGTCTGCCCCTGTGCCCAGGATCCTGACCTTTTCAGACTGCGTCTCACTTGTTCACCTGCTGGCTGCCTTCCAGGTGGGTTTGGCAGAAGGCAGCAGCAGGTCAGAAAAAAGAGATTGAGAGTCTCCTTTTCCTGTTTCTTCCCTGCTTTTACATTGCATTCCCTGAGCAGCTGGGTCCCTCCATTATGGCAACTTCTGCTGAGCCTCTTCTCTGTAGTTGATTTAGCTCTCTTAGATCTCATGGGAGGTAACAGTTCTTCACCATTCCTAGTCTCTGGTGCTTCACCCTGTTTCCTAAACCCTGCGTTCACTTCTATGACAAGTCGTTCTTGACCTAAAACATCTGCAGGTTTGTTCAGTCTTCCTGAACTAGACCCGGAACACAGTCTACATATTCTCCACTCAATGCAAATTATTCATTCTCTCCATTCAAACAAAATATAAACCCACAGACAGCAGCGTGAAAAGTCTTGACTGAGAAGTGAGAAGGCTATGACGATCATGCAGAAGCATTCACTTCCTGAAGAGAGACCTAGTTGTGCTGTGTTCTGTCGGGGAGAGACCCTGCTTGGGATGATGGGAACTTGGGTATGAAAAGGGTAGCTGTGGCGTTACACTTTTTTTTCTTTATTGAGAAGGGATAAAAAGCCACCACTTATACTAAGATATTATTTCCAACAAATTGAACACTTACGCTGCAGGAGGAAAAACCAGAATTGGATACATGCTGTTGAAAGGAATTGTACTTCTATTCTAAAGCCTATTCTCAAACCTGGCCCCTGGGTTACGAAGTCCTTGGTGTTTAAGATCTCCCTGGGGTAGTGTTACGGCATGGAGACAAAACCTAGACCTTTCTTTGTCGCATGCTATTTGAGTGACCTTGGGCATGTGATAGAAGAGTGCTGAGCTGGCATCCTTACCTGTTACAAGGCCTTCTGGGTTTCTTGAGGACTAAATGGGACAAAATACGGAAAACTGCACAATGCTAGATACATAGTAAGTGATCAGTACTGAATATAGTATGAAATGTTACACATAGAGGGAAATGTTACACGATGAGTAATTGATGAGTAATTCGGTGAACACCAATGCACTCACCTCTCAGCATAATTAAAGAAACATGGAACCCTGGTTGCATTTGTCTCCCTGCCCCCACCCCCAATATGTAACCACAGTCCTGTACTGGTGCTTACATTGCCATAGGTGTTTTTATATTTTTCCTAAAAATGATAGCTAGCATATTGTTTGGATATTTTAAAATTACAGTAATACACTCTGTTAAAATTACAATAATACACTCTATTTCATTCCATAACTTCATTTTTTGCTTCAAAATTATGTCTGTGAGGTTCATACTTAGTGGTCTGTGTAGCCCTAGTTTGTTTTCTTTTCATAACTTATTCATTCTCCTGATGATGGATATTTAGGTTGTTTCAAGTTTCTTTTTTTTCTAATACAATTAATGCTGGCAATCACAGTGCTTTATGTATGCCTCCATTTCTCTCACTTGTAAAATAAAATCAGAACATCTTCTCTGCCTATATCACAATATCCCTTAAAATGACATTTTTCAGCTTGCAAAATGCCTTTAAGTCCATTGTAGCCTCCCACAGATGGAGACCAGGCTAACACTGAGGTTTTCTGGGTCCCAAACCAAGGCTCATTACAGTAGCTTATGCTGTGAGAGCTCTTTATAAACTCCAAAGATTTTCACCAATGTGAAATATCATCATCATTGCTAAAAGTACCTTTTGCAGTAGCTCAATGCCTACTTGTTCTTTCTGTTTATCTTTCAAATAAGGTTTCACATTCCACAGCTGAAGTTTCCTAAACCAGAGTCTTGCAAAACACATTCAATTTTCAATTTTCCATCCTGAGGTAAAAAATAGTTCCTTGTAATAACCTTGACATTTGCTGCCCGGTCAGTGTGGCTTTTTAGTGAATTTCTCTATAATCAAGATTTCCATGAATTTTTTTTTTTTGAGTTAAATTTTTACAACACCAAAATTAGTACAAGATTATTATATAAGGATTTGGAAACTGTAAATGCAGAAAAAAGAAACTCACCCAGAAATGAGGACTGTTATCATTTTGGTACATTTCTTTCCAATTTTTTTCTGATATGTTTATAGTTGCGCTTGTGTTGTTCATCCAGTTTTGTACCCTGCATTTTCCACTTAACTTTATAATGTAAGCTTTCCCTCTGTGGGCTTTTAGTGGCCAAAATTTACCCAGAAAGGAAGTCTGTGTCTCCAAGGAAGCTCATTCTCAGAAACGAAAAAATTCTGTTCTTTACAAGGTTATGGGAAAAACGCCTCTGGTGGTTCAGGCTGTCCCTGAATATCTTTTTATTAAATGTGCAGGTAAACTTGTGTTTTTTGTCTGAGTTTGGTTTCCATGAAGATAATGGCTAGAGTAAATAAAATATGCAAAATATGTTTGGTATATACGTTAATACATCGTGTGTGTGAGGGGTATATGTGTATATATGACGAGGTGTTTGCATTTACACATGCACACGCATTCACACACAGAGACATACGCCCCTTAGGGAAGGAGTTGCAATAAGACAGATATAAAAGTACCACATTACTATTTTACTATTTGAAGTTTTCTTTTTTCTAGCTTTGTTATGATCTTAATCTCAAGCTTCTTCCAGGAAGGGGGTGAAATAATTATTAATGACAGTTTGTAGTCCAAGTTAATTTGTTGTTGGAGGAACTTATTATCCATTCCAGGTGTTCTCTGTCAGTGTAACAAGACAACCTGTAACAATCAACTGTTTTGTTTATGATGAAGCTAATTAAACAGATTTGGATATAAAACACAAATAATTACAAGTAATTAAGGTACACTAGGCTTGCAGTATACACAGAACAACTATCCTTGAAACCGGAATCTAGTTTCTCCAGATTCAGTGAACATGTTTGGAACATAAACAGGAATCAAGTCAAGAAATATACCAAGGAAATTTTTTTCATAATCCATCTTCAACTTTTAAACAAGTTACATCATGGTTGCCTAATATTTTAATTCATGAAGTATGTAAGGGGATGAATTTCCTCACGCAAGGTACAACATGCAGAGGCGCCGGTGTGAGGATATGAAGTAGATTTTTTAGAAGTGTTGCAATGCTTTTGAAAGTCATAGTGAAAATACTGAAAGATACTTTCCAATTTACCTGAATTCCCCATAGCCTCCTTTTGTAGCTCCAGTGTATGAAACAACTTCACCTCCATTGCCGCAGAGGAGGTGGAAAACGTCTCTTGATTCTAGGCTGGAATTCTGTGTAGATGCCTGAGAAGCTGGTCCAGCAGAGAATCATTTTTCTTGTTGAGGACCCTGGGTGAGCAGTGTAGCCCATCTCTGGGTTGTTGTACAGGGGTGAGTACTCTGGGAGGCGGAGTAACTGTTACACTGATCCAAGAGCTCTGGCTGGCCCATGACTGAGATTGATGAAAGAGAGCACCGGGAGTTAGTCCGTTTGAGTATCTGTCCTTAGAAAACCCTAGTTGAGTGGCTTTTTCAAGGAAGTGAGAGCCTAGGTTAAGCCAGTGGCTGTGAAAATGAAGAAAAGAGGAAGAGATGGGAGAGATACATGTTCATAAAATAGAAAAGATTTGGTAATATTTGATTGTTGGTTTTATCAAACACATCTTTTATGGTGCTTCAAATCCTGTTGCCCTTACCTTATTCCATCCAGAGCAGTGGCAATGAGCTCCTTTTAGGTTTTGAGCAGCTTCATGCACTTTCGACCTGACAATACTCTCAGGCTAGAACTGTACTTCCTGTTCTGGGGGTTCTCTGCCCTTAAGGACCTGATTGGCACTCAGTACTCATAACAGGGGAGTACTGGGGAGGTAAAATGTCCCGTGTTTAAACACCGGGTTTTGATTCTCCATTTATAAACATTAGCTCTTGACTCCACTGTGTAAGATGATATAAGATGAGAAACTTAGTAATGCTTTTCCTCACTTTTGTCTTCTGTCAGCTACTTCATTCCTTTAATCTTCTGCAGGTTAGTAATATTTGCATTCTGTTCTGTAAGTATACTTGCTTTTCATTCCTTGACTATAGATTGACTCTAAAATTTTAAAGCCATGAAACAGCACTTAAGAGTATGTAAGTATTTGAGTAAATGCCTACTGCAAAATCAAGCAGTTGAACCAGTAGTAAAGGCATTCATAAAGCAAATGTGCTAAGGGCAAATGGATTTCTTCCTTCCTTCCTTTCTTCCTTTCTTTTCCAAAACCAATTGATTGCTTAAAATATATCATATTTTAGTTAGCATCATTTTTGCACAGTGGCTTCCTTTGATAATATTTTACTTTTCTTGGTTTTTCTAATTGCCTTTCTTTTTTTTCTAAAAGGGATGTAATGCTTTCATTTTCTCTCTAAGGAATTTCTGATTCTTAATCATACATTTGCATAATGGAATTCTTTTTCAGCTTAATGACATTCTTCACAGAACTGCCTTCCTAGTCTAATCTGGAATAATTTATATCCTGTCTTGATGTGCAATATTTCTTCTGTGTTCTCCTGAGTTAGCTCTTTTGAGTTAGTATTTCTTCTCACTTTTAGATTCCTTCAGTGATTTGTTGTAGTGTGTCCTCATATGGTTATTTTTTGAATGAGTTCATAGGAAGTAGATTTTCTGAGTTCTTCTGTATCTGAAAGTGTCCTTAATATGCTGTCACATTTGGTTGATAGTTTGACTTAGTGTGGAATTCTAATTTCAAAAAATTTCGGACTTCAAAAACACTTCTGATTGTCTTCTAGCATCCAGTGATGCTGATAAGAAATCTGATAGCAATGGAATTCTTGTTCTTTTGAAGGTAACCCTCTATGGAAGCCTGTACAATTTATTTATTTTTTTGACATTTTTTATTGATTTATAATCATTTTACAATGTTGTGTCAGATTCCCGTGTAGAGCATAATTTTTCAGTTATACATGAACATACATATATTCATTGTCACATTTTTTTCCTGTGAGCTACCATAAGATCTTGTATATATTTCCCTATTAAAACTTTAGGAATTGAATCTTTGGAGTGTCTAGGTGTGGGTTTTTTTCTGTTAACACTGTGTGGCTCTTGGTGGGCCCTTTCAGTCTTAAAACTAG
Source organism: Camelus dromedarius (assembly GCF_036321535.1). Classification (NCBI taxonomy): domain Eukaryota; kingdom Metazoa; phylum Chordata; class Mammalia; order Artiodactyla; family Camelidae; genus Camelus; species Camelus dromedarius. The sequence continues at coordinate 38,237,410 of NC_087443.1, read as the reverse complement.
AGCTTTCCTCCAGTCCAGCCTCCATGGTCTCATGTTCTCTTTCTGTAACTCTTGTTACCCAGATGTGGACCTTATGCACTGATCCTGCATGTTGCTCATCATTGCTCTATGAATTTTTACTTTGTATTTTTGCTCTATTTGGGGAGATAGCCTTGACTGTCTTTTAGCTCAGGTACATTCTTAACAGAATTGAATAACCTCAATTCCTCTTGGATTTGTTGTTGCTCTTGGATTGCTCCTTTTTTTTTTTTTTTCCACAAAAGCCTGTGTATCTGTATGTGTGTCCTTTGTAAGTTCTCTGTGGATACCCATAAGCATTAAAAAAAAAAAAAAAGTAGTCTTTGTATTACCTCTCTGTCCTTTGAAATTGGCTGTTCTCTTAGTTCATCGTCGTCTTTCTCATTTATCTTTTCAGACTTTGTTCTTTCTCCAGCCCCAGCACCTACATAGCATGCTCTGCTCAGCCCAACCTTCTATTGCATTTAGAAAACAGTTGTTCAGGTGACATTGCTAAAGCCAACCCTCTATAATAAGGGAAAAGTGGTACATTTAATTCTGACCTTCTTGGCAGCCTAACTCTTTATAGAGAAGACCAGTTATCTGTTTTACAATGGAAAAATGTTAGCCTAAACTTTCCTTAGGAGTTGGGGATCTTTATCTATAAAGATCACAAGATTTAGCCACCATTTTACTAAGAATAGGAACCATTTATTGTTGTCTGCATACCAGAGGCATGACATATTATCTCTTCCTTTCAAGCAACTTCAAAAAGTAATTACTATAACTCCATTTTATAAAAAAACAGACTCAGTCAGTTAAAATTACTTCTCCAAAGTCACTTAGATAGTAAATTAAAAACTAGGTCTTGGTGGGGAGGGTATAGCTCAGTGGTAGAGTGCATGCTTAGCATACAGGAGGTCCTGGGTTCAATCCCCAGTACCTCCATTTAAATAAATAAATAAAACCTACTTACCTCCCTCCAAAAATTAAAAACACAAAAACAAAAAACTAGGTTTTGAACCTAGGACTGTTGGAGGTTTCTAGCCACTACTTCTGAAAGGCTTCTCTCTATGGCTTAACGAAAGATGAATAAATACTGCAACATTTCAAAAAGGCTCAATTTTTTCTCAGCTGTTTTCTCAGTTTGCAAAAGATAATATTTTCAAAAGTAGCATGTGGTTTAATTCTCATCTTCCCTCATGTACAATTCTATTTTAAGAGACTAAGACTTGTTTATTGGTAGAAAGCTTGCATAGAATTTTGAAGAACTCTCTTGAAAATAGATGGATCTATAATCTTTTGGGGAGAAAGGGGCAAAGTATTTTGTTTTTTTGTTTTTGAAATGAGACTGAAGTTTGAGTGTATCTACAGGGAAAGGGAACTATACTTGATGAATCAGAGTAAATACTGTATGAGTATTATTACTTAAAATAAGACTTAGACAATTTGGGTAGCAAAATATTTTTATCACGATCTGCAAGGGTTAATCAGATACTGTAAATATAGTAGGAGGAGGGAGAGGTTATAGGCCAAGGAGTTCTAGAATTTATAACATAGAACTATGGGAAAAATGAGAAGCCTACTTGTCAGTTGAAGTTGTTATTGTGGACTTTAGACATCCCAGCATAATGTGTGCTAGCAAAACAAAACTACATACATACAAAATCAAACAAAAAATTGGGAGGAAGTACAAATAAAGGGTTAAATAAATTAGGTTACACATAAAATGAAATCTGTTGTGCTCTACACCCAGTAGCTACTCCCACGGGCTACTGAGGGTTTCCTCTGGGCACTTGGTCCCATGCAGTTGCACCAACATAAGCCCTGCCATGAATAATCTGCCTTTACTCTGCATTTCATTACAGGCCCTAATTAGTAAGCCTATTCCTAGAATCCTCCCATAAACTCCCATTTCTGAAGCTCTCTATTGCTACTTTGGCTTGCACTCCTCCTACTGGTATATCCAACTGTACTACCCAATTATTGTGGATTTCACCATTGCCAAAATCACATGTTCGCTAAGTGCCAAAAAAAACTTTCTCTTTAATTTGTTATGCTGTTAGGACAGTCAGAAGGTGAAAAGAAAGATGTTTATTAATGGACACTCAACCTACAGGAAACCCTCCATAGATGATGACTTCCTGTATATGGGCTGATTCCATAATTGTTCAGAATAATAATGCCCCAGACAGCAGACCAAATTAAAATGCATACCCAGTAGAGCTGTAATTTTTTAGTTCTAATTTACCAATTCTCTCTCCTTGAATGTAAATGACCTCTCTTCCTACTCTGAAATTTTGCCACTTAAAATTTAGTACAAATTTTAAAGTAGATTTAAAAAAAAAAACCCCAAATCTCTTCAAATCTATTTCAGAGATAAATGCCTTCTACAAATCTTGTCATCAGATACTACTCAATAGACTCATGTGTGCCTGAGGCATTGTCAGTGATACTTGGGGGGTGGATAGAGTTTTTATTTCTATTTTATATTCTCTTCTCCTCCTGATCATTTGAGTAGATGGTGGTGGGTGGACTGGTAGATAGCAACTCTTTCCTCTCCCAGGACTGGATGCAGAGAAGGTGAATGTTGTCCCCACAGAATCCCCTTATTGAAACATGCAGCCCTTTCTTTTCAGGGAGAAGAAATAGGAGAAAACCAAAATAAGAGAACATAGCCAGCATCTTTTAAAATTGTTTCTAATTGGACATATGTGAAATAATAAGAAATACATGTATTTACAAGTTCCTGATACAGACCTCCTAAAACCTTTGCAGATTCAAGTGCTAGGAGAATCTTTCATTCTAAAATATAGTCTTTGACTCTATCAGACACAGAGCTCCTAAATCGCTTGAAATTTCCTAAGTGATAGGAGTGTGTTTTGTTCTAATGCAGAGACTCTTGTTGGGCTCCTGGATGGGGGTTGGTCACTGGAAAGACCAAGCCATGATTAGAATCTTGGAAATTTCAGCCCCACCTTCTATTCACTAGAGAGAGGAGAGGGGCTGGAAATTGAGTTAATAATTGATCATGTCTACTGTGATGAAGCCGCTATAAAAATTCCAATAGTATGGAATCAGGGAGCTTCCAGATTAGGGAACACGTCCACAGCTTGGGAAGGTGGTGCACCTCCACTCCACAAAGGAGTAAGCTCCTGTGCTTGAGACCCTTTCAGTCCTCACCCTATGTACCTCTTTTCTGGCTGTTCATCTGTATTCGTAGGATGTCTTTTATTATGTAATAAACTGGTAAACGCATGTGTTAACTTATGTTTTGTGAGCTGTTCTAGCAAATGATCAGATCCAAGGAGGGAGGTCATGGGAACCTCTGATTTAAAGCCAAGCCAGATAGAAGTTGTGAGTAACCTGGGGACCTACTTGCTTGTTATTGGCATCTGACATGGGGGACAGTCTTGTGAGACTGAGCTGTGGGATATGTGCTAATTCTAATTAGTGTCAGAATTGAATTGTAGGAACCCAGCTGGTGTTGTTGAATTGCTTTATGTGTGGAAAACCACACATTTGGTGTCAGAAATGTGAGTATGGTAGTATTATGAGGGGAAAGGAGAAACATGGGCAATGTGTCTTTCTGACACTCTAAATGATTGTTCTATTCTACTGGATGTTTTCTGCAGAGTTTGAATATTACATAAAGTTTTCTTTGGAAGAAGTGATTATAAGATACGTCGAATGCCATTGTTCCCATCTTGTCCTTTCTCAAGCAACATGATTTCTTACTTGCATTTCTGTTTTCTATGTAATAAAATGTAGAAATAAAGATCATGTAAAACTTACTTTAATCCTAGACTGCAGGTGACTGGAAGGCCATATTTCATAAATAAGAATGTAGTTTTAAATTTTGGCTGGAAACCATGCTTTTCTTCTTTCCATAAAATTGATTGAGACTTTTGCTACAGCAAAGACAAGATACAAATAATTAAAACCAAAAGACATCTTGCCTAAAATATTTTTTCTTAACAGTCTCAAAAATAAAAATAAAAATTGTCTAACAATCTAACTTCTGTGTTGCATTTCTGCTTAGCAAGATAAAGTGTACTGATGACAAATACTTTAAAAACTGTGGTTCAAGGAAAAATTTTTTCAGGTAGAAGGAATTTCCCCAGAGGCAGTGTCAGTCTTACCTGAGATCAAAAAATGTTATCATAAAACAGACTCCCTTCTGTTTTCACAGAAATTGATGATTATCAAAAGAAGTTTAGAATTACTTATGGCCATATACCTGAGGATAGGATAAGGGCAGATGCTCAATGCCTTTACTAGGGTCATTTGGGGGTTGGGAAGGATTGATTTGTTACATTTGTCTTTAAACTCTCCTTCCTCCTCTCACACGCAATACCTTAAATTTTCTGTCCTTGTGTTTTAGGCGGCTGTTAAGAACGAATGAGCTTAGTTGATAATTAGACTAAATGGTTCTTCCTTAGGAGTCATTAATCAACAATGCCAGGCTTTGTGATAGAAAGACTCAACCTAAAAGGACTTTTTTGAATTCTCTGAAAGACAGGCTCTTTTGTCTGCTGAAGGTGATTGAAGAAGAAAGCCTGGCTGTTGGGAATGCTTCAGTGCTAAGTGCGAGGGATGTAAAGAACTGACTAGAAGGAACAGGAATAGTGCAACAAAATAAAGTATCTGTCTACTTTTTCTGCCCAGTGAGTGTGAAGTGCAGCTCTTATTTTTCTGTCCAGCATCCATGTTTTGGGGGAATTGTCCGTCCTCCACTCTGTCATTCTGGCAGGTCTGTAGATCAGAGACCTCACCCATGACGTTAGGGCGTAGGACATGGGTAGAAGGCATCTGACCTAAAGCCTATGTCTTCTGGAAGTTTAAATCATTAGAGGAGATATCAGATAGAAAGTGGGTTGGAACTGGACCATTTGATGGCTGGAACCAAAGCAGCTGTCCCTGAAATACTATTCCTCAGGTGCCTAGTGTGTCCCTGATTCCTGTTCTTTTGGTGACTGTGGTGTTCAGTGCTTCCTTCACAATGCTAAGCTACTCCAGAATATTTCCAATAAACCCCTTTTACTTAATATGGCAAGATCAATTCTCATTGTTTACCATGAAAGAAAACCCCCAACTAATACTTTCAGGTATAACAGCAGTTTCTGGATTAGAACTTCAATTTAGTGCATGCATGAGAAAGAATTTATGCAGTATGTTGGCTCCATTTGTCTGTAACTTATCTGCAGCCCTGACTGGCATTCCATCATCTTCAGGTTATATACTGTGTGGTCCTCGCAGCTCCAAAGCTCAGTGAGTGGGACCAGAGAAGCAAGTGAGGCAGTTGGGGTAGTGCCACCTTTCCCAGTGTCTTCTAAGGAACATTAACTCCTTGAGAAACTGTAAAAAACTAACAAAAAACATTGTGTAGCTAAGTGACATGGATAAACAACTCACCTTGTATATGTTTTATGGAGATCTATATTGCTCATAAACAAAGTAAAGGCTATTTATGATGAGTTATGTGGGAAAGGAAAGTGTCTAACCTTGCTTTTCCCAAACTTGCTTGAGTATAAAATCCTTTTCCCACAGAATGCCTATTAATACCTCTTGGAACCAGGATTTTGTAAAACATATTTGGGGAAACATGAGTGTAGAGGAATTAGGAAAGCTAGATATTTAAACATTTATTTGGTGTAGTGATGACAGATGAATTTTTACTTCATTCCCTTAATTCCTAAAACAATGTTTCATCTTTAATCACATGATTTTTTAAAAGATGATTTGGAGAATTTTATTGAGACCTCATTTGGGTCATTGAAATAGGTATTTGATACAATGGCTATTATAATTTCAGATACCTAAACACTAATTCCTCCTTTCCTGAAGCAGATAGATAAATTTTAAGATTACCAGCCCAAAGGAAACAAGTTCCATTTTTATTAATCTGAGCATGTATTTTAAAACCTGGGACTCTGAGTCAGTTTATCACTTCTTAATGGAGAAAATTAACATCTATCAGCTTGAACAATGATTCTCAACCTGGGGTAATTGTTATCTCCCAAAGGACATGTGGTAATGTCTGTAGATGCTTTTTGGTTGTCACAACTGGCTTGAGGGGAATGTTGCTGGCATCTAGTGGGTAGAAAGGATGTTCTAAACATTCTACAATAGGATGGCAGCCCCTACCCCTCAACAAAGAGTTGTTCAGTTCACAGTGTTAATAATGATGCTGAGGTTGAGAAACCCTGAGTGTTCCTTGAGAAGATGGAAAGACAGAACCCTTTAAGGCATTACCACATTCCTAAACCATTAGGTTCAGTGACATACTCCCAATAGGCTTTGTGGCATTTTTGACAACCTAAGTCTAGACTTGTCATTAAATTTGACTTGTGCAAGTCACATGGGGCCTCAACTTCTTTTCATGGGAAAAAGATTAGATGAGATGATTGAGATGTTCTTGTGATGTTATGATTCAGAAGAACAATCCTGAGTCTTTAACACTTGTAAGATAAACACCACCAGGCTTAAGCTTTGTGGACATTGAACTTTGTAGAGAAGATCTGAGTCCAATGATGTAACCTCCCTGTGCCTGGGTATATGTGGTACAGTCAAGTAGTGATCATGGACCAAGGGATGAATGGCTCCTGTCTCCCAGAGAACCTTGATTTCTCTTGTTGCATTCATCTCTTTAAAGGAAAGCTCTGATCTCAGCCCTGTCCTCACTACACCCATCTTTTGGCCATCATCTCCTCTTTTGTTAAACTCAATTCTAATCTCAATGTTAATGTAAATTGTCATCTGAAATCCTCATCTTTCTCATGAGCACTGATTCCCAACATTCTTTTAGTTATCCCCACGTGGATGATAATGATAATGATGAAATAATAATAGTAAAAATAGCTGACATTATTGATCTCTTGCTATGATCTGGGCATTGTAGCTCTTTCATTAGCTTATTCAACCCGCAGAGACACTCAGGTTAAATAACTTGTTCCATATCAAACAATTAGTATGTGGTAGATCTGGGACTGAAAACTGCCAGTGTTCAAAATCTCATGTGTCCCTAATAGATTGTCAGCTTTGGTCCTACACAGTTCCTGTTGCTGTGTTCCCTAAATTGATAGAATCCACTATCTAGCTAAGTAGAATGGAGTTCTTAAATCCTTCTCTCCTATCCTATTGACAACTGATCAATTTCCAAGAATTTAACGTCAAATTCATTGTTTCTTTAACCAACCACTGCTAGTCATTGCCTCATCTCAACTGACTCCCTATTTGACATATTGCAGTAACCATTTAACAAAGTGACCTGTTTTTAAACTGTTCCTCTCTATTATTCCTTCTGCAACCTTAGTTTCCCTTACGTTGCAGAAATGTATTCATCGATACTTCGTTCTATTCTCAAGAACTTGTAATGGCCTTTCTCTGCTTATGGAATGAATAAAGTCCTTACTCTGGCATTCAACAATTTCCGTGACTGAGGCTCAGCTACGGTATCAGCTGCAACACCCATCAAAATTGTTTTCATTATTTCTTTGGGCATATCATGTATTTTTACATCTTAAATTTTTTAAGGTAGGGTTTGTGTCTTCTCACTCCTCATTGTAACACTAGAACATAGTTCTCTTGGTTGAGGAAAACTAGCTTAGTTTTTCCTTGCACTCATCAGGGCAAAACATTAACTCTTCTTAGGGGACATAGCCTTCATGGGGTTCTCAGCTTTCTTGTGGGTCTGCTTTCCTTTCTTTATTCATGGTTCATTACACTGGAATGCCTGTCCTTTCCCCCGCCGTTTCTCTAACTACCGAAGTATTTCAAAGCCTAGATTTGAGGCTTCTTCCATTTAACTTTCTATGATGGGCCTTCCTCAAGTCAGAAGTATTTATTCCTTGTAGGATCCCAAAGGATATTTTAACGTCTGTTACCACTATATATTGTAAGCTTCTTGGGCAGGGACACTATGACTTACTCATTTTTGTATTTCCTGAACTGTCATCCTTTACGGAGTGATACATATCTATATCTATCTATCTATGTATCTATTGCTGACATGTAGAAAGGGTTCAGTAATGTTTGATAATAAAGTTACATTCCTTGAAGCTCCTTTTAGTTCCGTGACTGTTTAACTGTCATTCATTATGTATTTCTTTAAACTTCTTATTGCATTGGGATAAATATTTCTCCCTGAGGGCAGAAATATGTTAGGGTTAATCTGCAAATTAAAAGTACATAAGGATTTTAATCACAGTATGATTAAGACCTGGAGCTTTATGGAAATGCCAGTCAGTTTTGCCCCAAAAGAATAATGAGCTCCTTTTGACACAAGGCAGACTTGTGGTGAGGGAATAGTTTTGCATCTTGACTATGGTGGTGTTCCCATGAAGCTACACGTGTAATAAACTTGCATAAAACTATACACACACATAAATGAACACATGTAAAACTGGAGAAATCTGAATAAGCTCTGGATTGTATCAGTATCAGTTTCCTGGTTTTGATGGTGTTCTATGGTTAGGTAAGATGTCACCACTGAGGGAGGCTAGGTAAAAGGTGCATGGAGTATTTCTGCAGGTTTGTTGCAACTTCCTGTGAATCTATAATCATTTCAAAATTAAAAGATTAAAAAATAGAAGAATGAGCTCCTTTCTTATGAAAACGTATTCTGTGGGAAGTTTTTTCTTAAAAGGAAGTAAGAATTGTACTTAAAGTGTCAGTTTTATTACCATTGCAATTAAAAATTTTTGTCTTTATTCTATGTATGAAAGTAACCTATACAAGACAGTGATTAAACATGAAGTCAGGGCTCACAATATCACATGTATTTATTTTAGTTTGTACTTGTTTTAGTAACTTCAGTACTTACAGAGGGAGAAAAAATAGAAGATAGTAGTGGAAACAAATATCCAGTTCTCCTTTCCTTCTTGGGAATATGGGGCTACAGTTCCCAGTCTACTTGCACCTAATCAGAGCCATGTGATACCTCTGGCCAAGTAAATGTGAATAGGAGTGATATGTGGCAGTGGAAAAGCCAGAATGATCCTCCCATTCTCTTACCCTGCCTTAGTAGTCATGGAAGAGGCCACATGTTGAATTAACCACAATGTGAATTATTTTTAATAATAAAATTATTATGAATAATTATGGATGATTTTTCTTTTAAAGCAATAATTATTTTTTGTATTTACTATCAATTTGAGGTGGATATAAAACAGGAATGCCTGAAGGATAATTCCTATTGAAAAACATTTCAACATATTCCCAGACTGATCAGAATACTATGGAACTATATAGTATAAAGAACTACTCAGTGATAATTCCATATATTTCTTTTAGTAATAAAACTTTTTTCTTTCTTATACATGATTGAACACATATTTTGCTTTAAAATTAATAGTCACAATTGAAGAAACAATGGTTTATTTTTCTAATCAAGAGACCAAGCTGCTGAATCTTACCACAACAAATGTTGCACCTTATTTTAGCTAAACAGTAAGACCTTCTATTTTGATTATTCCTGGCAACTTTGTTTCTCCAGTGGTTTCTGTTTGCCAAACAGTCATGACAAACAAGTTAACATGGTGGCTGCTGCTTTCAGAGATTCTGGGGTTCATAGATTCAGGGGTTCTGTCAGATGAATCCTCATTTCCAGCTGTTGGCAACCCTTTGTGGAAAGTCCATTCATCAGGACTTTTCTATCATGGTTGGCCAAGAGTCCTGCTTTGGCTGCCAGGGCCTCATTCTGCTGATTATGATATTCCTGAAATTTAATGGATATTCTTTGCATCACTTAAAAATATTTCTGTAGGCAATTTCTGAACAGGTTATCTCATCAGGTTTTACATCTCTTGCTGTGAAGTCTTTAACACAGTCCAAAAAGCAGTTATACAAGTTTATTGTAGGTTCCAAGAAATTCCTTGAACTGTTTTATGTGATCAAATTCTGGTATTTATGGAGTCATATTCTTTTGGTACATTTATTCATCACTTTTTCTGATGCATGAGTTTCCTTTCTGTTCTAGTCTGGGGCAGAAGGTTGGGGTCTGGGTGGGTGCATGGCTGCTGGATGGCAGAGAACCTAAGTTTAGCCCTTGAATTGTTCAGTGACTCCATGGGGACAGCCGCTGCAGAGTTGCCAGGACCTACAGTAGTCTTTGCTTGAGTGAGAAATAACTTTTTTTAAAACTTTCTTCCTTATTTATTTATTGTGAATTATTTGGTAGTATTTTTTTGACCTTATTAATTTTCTTAGAGCAGTTTTAGATTTGTAGAACAATCGAATGGAAAGTGAGGTTCCCCCTACCACTACTACTGCCCCCAGAGTTTTTCCTACTATAACATTTTGCAATTGTGTAGAACATTTGTTACAATTGATGAGCCAATATTGAAATATTAGTATTAACTAAAGTCCATAGTTTACATTAGGGCTGTGTTGTACCTTCCATGGGTTTTGATAAATACATAGTGACATATATTTACCACTATACTATCATATAAAACAGTTTCACTGGCCTAACCCTCCACCCATCATGTTCCACCTATTTATCTGTCTTATCTTTCCTGCCTCCCAGTTCCTGGTCATCACTTTTTATTGCCTCTATAGTTTTGCCATTTCCAGAATTTGCATAATTGAAATCATATAGTATGGAACTTTTGTCAGATTGGTTTCTTTCACTTAGCAGTAGGCACTTAAGTTTCCTCCATATCTTTCTGTGGCTTGATAGTTTAGAGAAATAACTTTTATGTGCTTAAGTCAGTGAGAATTTGGATTAATTTGTCACTGAAGAATCACTTGGCCTAATCTGACTAGTACAGGTGGCATTGGTAGTTGCAGTCATTAGAGATAAGAAAGCCAATAATAGCAATAGCTAACCCTTGTCAAGCACTCATTCTCCATGATTTGTCCCAGGTACTTGAAAGAATTACCATCTTTGACTCCCACAGTGACCTACTTAACAGATGAGGAGACTGAGACAAGGAGAAATTTGATAGCACACTGAGGGCCACAGGGTTCATAAGGTTTAGGGCTGGGAATCAAACCTGCATTTGGTCTGATATGAAAGTTCATTTATTTCCTGAATATACTCTAGAGTCTTCTGGTTTATTCACATATTGGTAAGTTTCTAAGTAAATTCAAAAGCAGAACTTGGTTCCAAGGTGTTGGGTGTAGTTCTTTTTAGAAAAACATGGTAGATTTTGTATTTTGGGAAATTTCTTCGGATTTATGGAAAACTATTTCCTTTGGCGTAAAAGGGGAAGTTCTGTTTCATGTGACATGTTCTGTTTCTATAGTACTCTTATGTTGGGCATAGAGTAGGATTAGAGCAAGTCCTTTTAGGATTTAGAACTACTGATGTGAATAATATGATCTGATTTAACAGTGATGACAGCATAGAAAAATCAGTAATTTAATAAATTAAATTTCATTTATGTGTCTTTGGGGAAGGACTTTTTGTCAGAGTAAGACTTTGTGCCTTGATTGTCCATGAAGTTTTGAACTGAGCCTGACTCTCCACTGTGAGGATCAAATCCTGAAGTCCTGGCTTTACTCATCTATGATTTATTTGACTCCTTAAGGAATCATTATTTTAATGAAGACAAGTTGCATTACTTTAAACATTTATGTTTGGTAATAAAACTCCAGCCAGGGCCCTAATTAATGAACTGGCAAATTATTTTATTATGCCCTGTTAAAGGTATTAGTTGGTATTGGTTGCTTTTGGGACATTTCTTAAACATTTTTTTTTGGTGGAAATAAAAACAAATATTGATTCTTCAGGGCTCCCTAAAGTATCTAGGAGCAGTCTGGGGGCAGGTAAAACACAAGATGAAATGAGACATTTTTTTGGACAAGAAAATAAGGGAAATACTCAAGGACTAATGAGAGTATATGTCAAAAGAATAATCAAGTTAGCTTGAAGGGGATATCTTGGCAACATTGGAGGACTATTTGAACATAAAAAAAGAATACTGACTGACTGATTGTAGAAAGAGTAGATGAGCCTTTTATGGGTATCTTAACTTAAGGGAACAATTCATTGCAGAAGTAGTTTATGTAGGTTAAGAGCTTGGTCTGGATTTGAATCCTGACTCTGTTACCTCTTTTGCTTTTAAGTTCTTAAACCTTTCTATGCCTCAGTTTCCATATCTGTAAAGTGGGAATAACAACAACTATCTCAGAAGGGTGATGAGAATTGACTAAGATGAAATATGTAAGTAAGGTGTTTAGAACAGTCCCTGGCACATAATATGTGCTAAATAATTGTTGTTTGTTATGTTACTTTTATTATCATTGTCTATACTTCCTGTTACCCATTGGGGGAACCACTGTACCAGCCCTGGGCTTGTTGTTGTTGTTATGTAAAATTGTTTTTTTCCCCAGCTTTGTTGAGATATAATTTGACATATAACATTGTGAAAATTTAAGGTGTGCAATGTATTGACTTGATGCACTTACATATTGCAAAATAATTACTGCAGTGGTATTAGTTAATGCTTTTGTCCCTTCACATAATTACCATTTCTTTTTTGTGGTGAGAACATTTAAGACCTACTCTCTTAGCAACTTACCAAGTATATGATACAGTATTGTTAACTGTAATCACCATGTTGTACATTAGATCCCCAGAATGTATTTATCTCACAACTGGAACTTTGTACCCTTTGATCAACATCTCTCCATTTTACCCACCTTCCAGGTCCTGGTAACCACCATTCTGTTCTCTTTTCTTGTAATGTCCTTATCTGGCATTGGTATCAGGGAAATGCTGGCCTCAAAATGTGTTTAGGAGTATTCTCTCCATTTCAGTCTTTCAAAAGAGTTTGAGAAGGCTTGGTATTAATTTGTTTGGGAGAACTCACCAGGGAAACTGATCCTGAGCTTTTCTTTGTTGGGAGATTTCTGATTAATGATTCAATCTTACTTGTTAATGCTATATTCAGATTTTCTATCTTTTTATGATTTGATCTTGGTAGGTTGTATGTTTCTAGGAATTTATTTCTTCTAGGTTATCCAATTTGTTGGCATATAATTGTTCATAGTGGTCTCTTACAGTAGTTTCCATTTCTGTGATATCAGTTGTAATGTCTCTGATTTTATTTATCTGAGTCTTCTCTCCTTTTTTCTTAGTTTGTCCATCTGAAGGTTTGTCAGTTTTGGTAATCTTTTCAAACAGTACCTCTTAGCTTCATTGATCTTTTCTATTGGTTTCTGGTATCCATTTGTTTCTGCTCTGATCTTTTACTTCCTTCATTCTGCTAACTTTGCAGCCTTGGGCTTTCTTACTCTGGACTTTGGGAAAAAAAAAAAAAAGTGCACTCCTAAGCTTTGTTACAGCTGAATTGCTATCTAATACAGTAAGTCACTTCAGAAGTCACTGTGATACCAGGAAGATGGTAAAATCAAAAGTTGTGAAATAGAAAATCTGTAGAAATCCTGTTGCTGTGTTAAGAGCAGCTCCATGATTTACTGCCTTGTGAAACTCCAGACTCAACCAAAGGAATTTGGTGAGAGCTACATGGGAGGGATCCCAATGCAGAGGTCACAGAGCTGATTGAAGGATGAGAGTAGTAAACCCCAGAGGCCCTGGGGATTGAAGAGCAGTCTGGACAGGGGCACTTAGGGAGAAACAACCATATAGTCAGTGAACTTCAGTGTTGACATGACTTAGGCTGGTTAAGGTTTGTTTGGCTGTCAGTTCCCTGCATGAATCCTAGGAAGAGTCTCATTAAGAAGCCTGAGAGGAATCACATCCTTACCTGCCCTCCTCTCTTTTTGGAGCATTTTAAGAGATTCATCTTAATCCTATTCCAATTAATGTTCATTGGAATTGTATTTGAAGTAGTGTTAGTTCACCATAACACTTTTTAGCCTTCCTTTAAGTTATTTAAAAAATCTGCTTATAGAAAAGGAGAAATAAAATTTTTGTTTGAAAGTCAGTTCTCATCTCACTATCTTAAAAAAGCTATGCTTCTAGAAATCACGTGTTAGTACCAAATGCAGCTTTAATTTTTTAATGTAAGATAATGCCAAAAATAGAGTTGGCATTCAAATTTTCACTAAATACAGAACTTTCCTGGGGCAGAGGAAATTCCTAAAGCAAGGGAGGCCATGTTAGTCCTTATTTTAAGCTTTTTAGCAGTGTGGTTCACCATACGAAAGAATCTGAAGGTCAAGTAGATTTTATGTGCTCTTGGCCAAATTATTTAGTCTCTTTCAAACTCAATTTCTTCATGCATCAAGGAGTGCACATGGTGATTGTGAGCATGCTACGGAGCCTGTTCAGTTCCCCTGTTTTCTTTTATTATGCCATTTTTAAGGGTTGTTTTATGTTTACAGCAAAATTGGGGGGAAGGTACAGAGATTTTCCATATCATACACCAACACATGCATAGCCCCCCCATTATCAACATCACCCACCAGAGTGGTGTATTTGTTACAACTGATGAACCTACAAAGACACATTATAATCACCCAAAGTCTATAATTTACACTATGGTTCACTCATAGTGTTGTACATGCTGTGGGTTTGGTTAAATGTATTGTATCCATCATTATGGATGGTATCATTCATAGTATTTTCACTGCTCTAAAAATCTTCTGTGCTCCAACTATTCTACCCCACCTCCTGCCACCCCTTGGCAACTGCTGATCTTTTTATCATCTCCTTAGTTCTGCCTTTTCCAGAATATCATGTACTTGGAATCACACAGTATATAGTCTTTTCAGATTGGCTTCTTTCACTTAGTAGTGTGCATTTAGGTTCCTCCGTGTCTTTTCATGGCGCAGTAATGCATTTCTTTTTAGTTCTTAATGATATTCCCTTGTCTGAATGTGCCACATTTATCCATTGCCCTGCTGAAGACACCTTGGTTGCTTCCAAGTTTTAATAAAACTCCTATAAACATCTGTGTACAGGTTTTTATGTAAACATAAGATTTCAACTTTTCTAAATACCAAGGAGGACAATTACTGGATTTTATGTTAAGAGTACATTTAGATTTGTAAGAAACTGCCAAACTGTCTTACAAAGTGGCTATACCATATTGCATTCCCACTAGCAATGAATGAGAATTCTTGTTGCACCACATTTGGTGGTGTCAGTGTTGTAGATTTTGGCTATTTTAATAGGTGTGTAGTGGTTTCTCATTGTTGGTTTAATCTGCATTTCACTGACATGTGATATGAAGCATTTTTACATAAGCTTATTTACCAACTGTGTATCTTCTTTGGTGAGATGTCTGTTAAGGTCTTTGAGCCTTTTAAAAATTGGGTTATTTTCTTATTGGATATAGAATTTTTGTGTATTTTGGATAACAAACCTTTATTAGACGTGTCTTTTGCAAATATTTTCTCGCATTCTGTAGCTTGTCTTCTCATTCTCTTAACAGTGTCTTTCACAAAGCAGGAGTTTTAATTTAAGTGAAGTCCAACTTATTTCTTTTATGGATCTTGCCTTTGGTGTTGTATGTAAAATGTCATCACCATACCCGAGTTTATTGGAGTTTTCTCCAATGTTATGTTCTAGGAGTTTTATAATTTTGCATTTCACATGTAGGTCTGTGAACCATTTTGAGTTAATTTTTGTGAACGGTTTAAGTTCTGTATCTAGATCCTTTTTTTTTTGCACATGGATGTCCAGTTGTTCCAGCACCATTTGTTGAAAAGACTATCTTTGCTTCATTGTATTATCTTTGCTTCTTTGTCAAAGATCAATTGGCTATATTTATGTGGGTTGATTTCTGACTTTATTCAGTTTTGTCTTTTCTCCACTAAATTCCTCTTCTCTATTCTGTAACTTGCCCAGAGGAAAGGGTTAGCTTTATTTATGCTACTGAGTATGCTATCTGGCTCCCATGTCAGTGTTTCAGCAAACTGTCATTTATATCATGAAGGATCACCACCTGGGACTTACCAAATTTCAACCAGAATTCAAGGTCCTTGATGAAATACACAAGTGGTATGGTTGCTCTTAAGAACTGAACATTCTAACAGGAAAGAATAGCTGCAAGGGCATCTTGCTTCTGCCCTTTCTTTGAACATCTAGATTGTATTTTTCAGGAATCCTTAAAAAGAGAGGCAGGCTCTGTTTCTTTTTCTTTCTCTGCCTCTCTATTTCTGTATTTTGTCTCCATCTGTTTGAATCCCTGTCTTGCATTTACAGTAATATTCCCCTTATGAAACATTTGTATATCCAGATTTATTTCCATAAATTTGTCCTAAAACTGTAAGACTTCCAGTTTACATCTTACAGAAACTGCAGTCAGCATTCATATGAATTTACAGTCACTCTCAATGGAGATAATTTTAAAAAGACATACATGGGAGTTGGGAAAAGAAGAGGAAGGGAAACCAGGTTGCAAAGTAGGAGCAGGAGTTTTTTGCTGTGCAGCCCTGGGGAAGAGCCAGGAAGCTCAGCCAAGATACAAGTGAGCCAGAGGGCAGTGCTCTTGCTTGTGAGCAGGAGGAAGGAGCTAGCAAGGTGAGAAAAACTGTTAGAGCTAGGGCCTGGGGTACTGAGACCTTCTGGTATGTTTCCAGTCTGTGGAAGTATCATGGGGGCACTAAGGCTGTACAACCCAGAGCATGGATGGGAAGTCTGAGAAAAACCAATTTAGCTGTAGGGTAAGCTAAATAATTCATAGAAATTTTACTCAAAAAGTTTTCATCTCAAGTTTCAGATAACTATGGAAACTGCTGGTGGCCTACTCAATTCTAGTCTCCTTTTTATCCTTACTAAACAGAACATTCTCTTTGATCAGTGTGGTAGTGCACCAACTGAAAACTGCATTACCCAGCCTCCTCTGCAGTTAGGGGTGGACATGTGACTCATTCTAGTCAATGGGTATAGGTGGAAGTTGCCGAGTAGAGGCTTCATGGAAAGTACCTTCAGAAGGGGGCTAACGCACTCAGTCTTCGAGCTCCTTTTGCCTTTCCCCTTTCCCATCTGGAATAGAGATTTAAACATAGTGGTACCTTAGGATTAGAATACATGTACTAAGGATGGTGGAGAAAAAAATAGGAGGCTGGGACACTGATGACATCATGGAGCTGCCGTATCAGCCAGGGAATGTCTTCTCCCTTCTTCTTCTTTTTTTTTTTTTAATGTGAGAACTGTTGTTGGGTTTGTCACAGACGAATGTAATTTCTCGTGAAGAGAGATTCTCCATCTCTTAGGCCATCTTGAGATGTGGAAAGGAGAAACCTTCCACTCTGGGTTGTAAAATCATAAAGGGATTTACCCTTGAATAGAGAACCAGACACTGAAAAAGTTAATCTCTTCTTCCTTCAGATTAGAAATCTGTTTTTCTTTCAAATTATTAAAAAAAGAAGAAATACTTGTTATAAGAAGAAGTTAAAACAAAACTAAAGTGTACAAAATGAAAAGAGAGAAAATCTTCTAATTTCACTCTCCAGCGTAATCACTGTTAACTGAGTTTTGTGTTTTTCAAAAATTTCTCTCCTTTATATATAAAAACATAAAATGATTGAAAAATTATTTTTGAGAATTTTTTTTTCAAGGAAAATAAATTTATAAGCATCTTGGGGGAGATCCTGATACCGGAAAAAGACTGACAATCACTAAATTTAACTCTCTAGTGACTACTATTGCTATTTTAAGACACATAAAATATTATTGATAATCTCATTTCCTTGAGTGATTATTTCAAACCCAAGCTCCTCAGAGTCAGCAGATAGCATGATCTGTTTTCCCACGGGGAAAATAGACATCATCACGCGGAAACTCTTTCAAATTCCTGCCCTCCCACGTACCCATGTTCACATCTCATCTTACTTCCTTCCCATTGGTATGAACAGATACATGCCTGAAGAACTTGTATCATTTATTATTTCTTCTCCTCTGGGTCTTCACCCTCTCCTTTTCTGTTATTTTTCCACTCAGCATGTGAAAGTGTTCAACTCTCCTTTGTTTAGAGATATGAACAAAATACTTTTCCCTAACCTTATGTCTACCAGTAGCTACTGCTCTTTCTCCCTCTCATCACAGCATCACACTTGAGTGTGTGGTCCACATTTGCAATCGTTTCTTCCTCACTTTCTTGGAAATCTAGCTGTGGTCTCCATCATTCAAGTGATTTCCTAAGTGATCCATTCAGCAGACATTATCTTATTTTTATTTCAGCATCGTCTGATTCTGTTGATTACTCCCTCCTTAAATCATTCTCCTTTTGTATTCACCACATCACATACTTTTGTCTTTTGCTTTTCCACCCATCTCTTATAGTCATTCTCAGGTTCTATTTTTTATCCTAATTTCTTTTTATCCCCAGCAGAATGTATATAAGAGTGGCTTCCTGACCAGGAAGAAAGAGGATGTTGGCTGGGTGGGTAGGTAGGTTGGAACTGTGTTTGCTTAGCACTCTACATATGTTTGAGAAACTGTTAATTGCCATGTCAAGGACTGGGGTTGTGGCTAAGTGAGAGTAAAGGGGCCAAAGGGTGCCATCCTTATTACCATTATTGGGCACCTACCCTATTGCCAGTTTACCAATTATAAGCTGATGTCAGCAAAATACACTGAGATAGTAAAAATCAGGCCAAAACATCCCATGTAGTTAATACTAAGATTATAGAGCAGCCACATAGGTGTGCTTTTATCTTGCAAAATCCAGAAGCTTAATTTCAAGTTGGATAAACTTGCTCAGTTTTTCATTATGAGTTCAATCCCTTTTTAAACTGATGAACTTTTCATGTTTCTTGGTTTCTGTGAGTTCATGCTGAGTTAAAAGAAATGTCATGCCACCATTTATTCGGCCATTTTAATTTTCCATTTTTACTTAATGTAGCAGAAAAAGCACGAATTTTTCAATCATAAAAACCTGAACATCAAAGGATGTTTGATATTCATGGTTTGAATTTCATTATTTTTGGGGAAACTCTTCCCTAATGAAAATGGTCCAGAATGGGCTCCTTGAAAATGTAGCAGTGGAACCATCTCTGCCTGTATTCAAGCAGCTCCTACATTCCATTTGTGAATTTATATTCAACATTTTAATTTAGTGTTTAAAAGATGGTTTAGGGGTATTATCATCCTATCAAAGTTTATCTTTACTGAAAAGACAGCTGAGGACTTCCTAGTTGGTAAGACCAAATAAATAATGAAAGCAATTCTTTCCAGCAAATGGCTCCCAGAGGCCATCTCTTGAGAAGTAGAAAAGCAAAGCTGTTGGATGTGACCTCTCTCATAAATGCTTTCAAATAAGAAAAACAGAAGACCGTGGCTCTGGTCTTTGTGCTGAATTGTGTGTTGTCAACTTGGAATCAGCTCCAAACCTCTTGTCTAATCTTTTTTAGAACAGAAAACTGGGTTTTCCGGAATCCTCTTCCCTCTTCTAACCCTGAGCCTGGGCTAGTGTGCCAATAAGGGGAGACTGAAAAGGAGATGCCATTACTTTTTTGGGAGGAGCTGAGGGGAGATAAAGATAAGACATTTGAAGCAACTTCTTAGGGCGAGTCATGTAAGACATTCAAGACTGTGCTATAGGCTCAGGTTTCTAGCAGTGAATTTCCTGAGTTTCACTTCCTCAGCTCTTCCAGCTACATCTAATTCTTTGTTTTAAAACCTCCATACTTGGAGTGCATAGAGTGGTTATTGTTTTCCAGACTTGATCTTGACAGATATACCCTTCATGCTGGTTACTTCATTTGTTTGAATATCAGGCTTCCTCACTTTCCCAAAATTTGTCCACATGGGTGTTAGAATTCTCCAGGATGATGATAGAATTTAGAGGAAGTTCAAGAGCTAATGTCTAAAGTTGCTCATGAAAGTGGACAGGAAATTGGGAGATGGCAGCTCGAGGAAGACCAGAGGGTGGTGTGGGGTTGTAGAGAAAATACTTTAATGTTTCTATATGATAGGGATTTTCTGAGCAAAGAAATCTTGGATCTGGGTCAAAGGACAAGTTTTATACTTAAAGGATGATTATATAGTGAAAGACCATCCTGAGACGTTTGCCTCTTGTGAGGTAAATGTTTACATTTCAGAATAAGAATGAAACCCAGGACTATGGGGACATTCTAGGGATTGTGAACTTGCAGATTCTTGGATTACTCCTGGAGACATTTATTTGTATTTCAAAGGATCAGAACTTAGAATCATTCCTTTCTCTTCCTAAGGATTATTTGTTTACATTAGGGAGAAAAGGTTTTTCTTTCTCAGGAGAGAAGGGGGTGCAATGCCCTTACCCTAGATAAGCTTGCAGATCCATGTTTTGGATCCCTTGCCTATAGTACAGATTCTGGTACAGGTAGGGTGACATCTGGTTCTTATGGTATATCCCCAGAAGGGAGGATTGAGACAGAGGAAAACTGATGTGGGTATTATTTAAATAATAAATCTGCTCCATAAACCTCATATCTATTTTCAGGGTAATACGAATAAACATAGATAACAAAAACTTACCTGGTGCTAGAATCAGAATGGTTGAACTTCAGGGGTGGTAGTGGAAGGTTTTGAAGTAAAAATAAGACCTACTGAGAGAAAACCCCAAGGAGGTTGCCAAGGGTGATCCCAGGGACTGTGGAGCATGATGGGGATGAGCAGCCTCCCTCTGAGGGCTGTGAGAGAATTTTGTCACCTTGAGCTCCAATGGAAGAAGTCTTATTGAATGAGAGGCTTCCGGCTTCCAATGGAATTTATCCTCACATTTACGGGGAGGCAGAGTGCATAGTGGTAATGATTATGTACTTTGGATGAGAAGTGCAACTCCACCTGTTACTCCTTTAGGCAATGTTTACTGAGTATTCTGTGCAAGCCTATTCTGTTACGTGCTTAGGAGAGAAATGATCCCTGCTCTCATGGAGTTTACAGTCTAGTGAGAAAACCAGACACAAACACAATATGAGAAAACAAAAGAGTAAGTATATACTTACAAATGATAATAAACACAATGAAGGAAAATGTAGGGCACTGTGAGAGAAAATAAAAATGACCAACTTTAGATTGAGTGGCCAGGGAAGGCTGCTCCAGAAGGTAGCAGTAAAGCTAAGATCTGAAGGATGGCAACAAGCTGGGTGCATGAGAAGAGGGAGTGTGAGCTTACCAGGCAGAATAACTACACTCTAGTTGGATATGAAATGCAACCCCTCGGGTAGGTTTGAATGAGGTATTTCACAACTGGGGGCGTTTCTACACTGGTTTGTTGTTGAATTTGTTTCTTCATCTGTACAAAGGAGATACTGACAACTACCTCCCAGGCAGGAAGCTCTGTTGTCCACGAGAGATTGATACAGAAATGACCACCTTCAACTTTGTGATTGAGATAAATTCTGTTTCTTATCTGAAAGGTCAAGTGAACATCGAATCTCAGAAGGGAAGTATGCTGTTGGGGAAGTTTGTTTGGAGTTAATGGAAGGTGGCCACAGGTAAGTCCTATTGATACCCAAGATCTTGGTTTCTGATAATGCCTTCTATAGAAGAAAATTTTGAGTATAGAATTTTCAGCCTTAGTACAAATGCCATTGAGAGAATTTCTTAAGACTGGAGGCTCTTCTCTGGGTCCCTTGTAGTGCATATAACCATCAATTTCACTTATGCCTAAGGCTGCTTTGACTTGGGCTTCTGGGGCTATCTCTTTAGACGTGTTTTACTTCCAGGCACAGTCTGGGGAGGAATGGAATAGAAGAAGGGGAGTTAGGGATGATAGTAGGGGAATGGAGTTATGGGACCTTCCTCATCTTTGTGTTTATTTCTAGAACTCTTTCACTCAAGATTTGCGGTGAATGCATTTCTTTTCCTCACAGTGAGGCAGATGTGGAGTGGGATTGAGGACTATTGCAATTGATTTTTAACAGTGTAGGCAAGGCTGGTATCACAGGGAATTCCTGCTGTAGTATATGCATTGATGATGAATCAGGAAGCAACTTGTCCTTTTAATGGCTTCTTAACTGTAACACTGTAGATCATACCTTATTGGAATCACAAGTCCCTGGGAAATGTATTTGTTTCTTGTTTTGCTTAGATAAGTAATGCCCCTAATGATCATGATACGATCCATAAATCTAACTTTGAAAAGACTAGACACTGGCTATTATAATTTCATTGCTGATGGCTATTTTGATGAAAAAAGAACTCTCAGTATGGGGAATGGGAAACAATAATAACTTTCCTTGCCAGAATCATTCATTTACTGAATGCTTATGAAAAAAAATATAAAAAGATTTCCTAGATACACTTCACATTCTCTAGCAGTTTTCCCTTTTGCTTCTTCCCCTTATCTGTGTTCTTGGAAATTCTAACACATTACTTCTAAAATTGCAATTTGCTTTCCAGAATTAAGACTTTAAAAATTTCTACTTTTTCAGAGAAGGAAGTAGACCTGTCCCCCTTCTATGTTCGTTCTATCATGATATCCATTGTCATTGTCCACAGAAGTCAGAGAAAACTAGATTGGAAGTCATACTCTGTGAGCTTTCTGTCAGTCACAACTCAGTCTTAATATTTTAAGTGTCTTTGTGAATACTCTTATTTCCTTTCCAGATAAAATCAATGGCTCCTTCTTCTGTGCCCCCATCAAACTTAGTCCAACTTAGAATAAGGAAGGGGTATGTGTATCAGGCACATAGAAAGCTTGGGGGAAAGAATTAGCAGCAAACCTGTAAATGAAGTGATTGTATCCATTGTTTACAGACCTCATATGTTAAATCTGGGCCATAGCACATCCTAATGTTGTAAGAAAGGACATGAGAAGCTGAATTGAAGATGGCACATCTGTCTCTACTTTGCCTTTGCCTTATGATTACTTGCTTCCTTGAAATTAGTGATGCTTGTTGTTAAAGATCCTGTGAGTCTGATTTGACGACTGATATGGTAGCTGTAAAAATGCATCTCTCCTGCTGCAGGAAGCAGTGTTGACTGATAGCCTCAGCTGTCCTCCTAAATCCCCTGCTGTGTTCACCCTAAGACCACACTTCACTTCAGTGCTCAGTCAATGACTGACTGAGCATAGTGGAGCTACTAGTGCAGGCCATCCCTATAGGACAACATGGCTCCAGGACTTCCCATTGGCCTGGCTGAGATGTTCTTGGAAATGCACTGCAGTCTGAGAATTTTATACCCAATTTTCCCCACCCATCCTTTCACAGATACTAGATTTGTGTCATGGTCTGAAGGCTCTGTCTGCTACCCAGTATGCCAGCTAAGGGTGAGGGGAACATAACATGAATAGAGAAGGAGGGCAAGGATGACTATCAGTTGTGGTTCTGAGATCAACTGCAGTGATGGCAGCTGTAATTATCTTTCTGACCTGCCTTTACAGTTTACCCTCAGGAAGGGAAGTCCATGGGAGCCACTGCTGCTCCTCAAAGCTTCATGGAGAAGTCAATCTGGGAGGCATCATCTGTGAATTTTACTGGTCATGAAAATGCACCACTCATATATCCTTCTATAGGGGGAGCATAGTTCATTGATGGCTATTCTGTCCCATCTCTTATCCAGAGTTTTCACCCAGTCCATACTTCCTCTGGGCCCATCCCAGCCAGTCATGGAGCTCAGTGGGACTCATCCCTTTGTGATAAAGGACTCCTCCAATGGCCGACTTTGCCTTGAGGACTCCCCATCAGCATTGCTGAGCATTTCTTGGATTCGCCTGCAGTCTGAAACTCTTCCCACCTGGTCCTCTTCTCTACCCTTTTGTAGTTGTCAGGCCTGCATGGAAGTCAGAAGTCTCGCCCTGCCTACTTCTGCTACCTCACCTTTATCCTTCACAGGCATTTTCCCCAGTAAGTCTCTTGTACATCTGTTTCCATTTTGAGTCTGCACCCTCGAAGGCTTGAACTAATAAAGAACATGCTTGTGGAACTGTTGTAGATAAAATATGGTGAAGAGTGGAAATGGAGGTGGAGAGAGTCAAGAGGGCCAGATGGTGAAGGGTTTTATCTGCTTTGTAAAGCCTTTTGGACATTGCTCTGAAGTCACTGGAAAGCTATGGACAGATTTTAAACAGACGAGTGACAGATTTTAGAAAAATTAATCTTGTAGCAGGGTGAGAATGAATTGGAAAGGAGCAAGATGGGAGGCATGTGCATATTGTAGCCACCCCGACATACAGCAGTGATGGCCTGGATAGTAGTTCATTAAATCAACTCTGTCTGTCGTGGAAGACTGAACATCCTAAAGGCCAGTTCTACTTGCCTTACTGCTCTAGCACAGCAGTAGCTACTCAACACATGTTTGCTGAGAAGATAAAATTATTTTTCTCTCTATAAAAATGTATTTTAACATTTTAAAATCTGTCTATGTATGTATGTTAGCCTAAAATCAGCTGCTTTTCTCATACTGAGCTGTCAGCCTAAGCTGTGAGGCATTTCAGCAAATTATCTGTGATCACTATACTTTGCAGTTCTGACTGACTTTACCACAGGATCTACACTGTTTCGATCCCAGCTCTGAGAGAAAAAAAGTTAGCTGTAACTTTCCATCTTAAAAGTCAATTTCAGTTTTGCTCTTTCAGGTATTTCTAGAAGCAATTTGTTTGTATATTCAGCCATTCATTTTGGTTTTAATGACAAATTAGGTGCTGAAATGGCAAGCAGAAAGATTTGGTAGTAAAATTTGTTAAAATGGCATTTAGTCTAGTAATAGACACCTTTGAATACTTACATGAGCACAATGATAGGTTTTTTTGTATATCACATAATATCATATCACCTACTGTATTCTATTTATGTACCTATCCCTTAAAAATATGTAGGAGCTGTCTAGATGCAAAGGAGGCTGTGATTAATAACAATTACATTTATTTAAAGGTCTGGAAAATCTTACTGTGGGTAGCCAATGGAAATTTTCCTCATTAAAAATGGGGGAACACTTAAAAACAGAATCCAGTGATTTAAAGATACACTTGATTACTTTCTCTGAAAATTATACTCACCTCCACACTATGAACCACTTCTTGTTCAGGAGTAAGTCTAGAATAGCTCTCATTGTCTATTCTATTTTTGTTGGTCAGATTTAAGTCCAGTAGTCTGTTTCCACTGCTTATTCTATCTCCAAGGGGATTAAGTTGTTGTTAGTGTATGTCAGGAACTTACTGGAATCTCTGGTGTTATCATATTTTGAATTCAGGCAGAAAGTAGGCTTATAGTTGTCTTGCTTTGCTTACTGTGGCATCATGTGCTTTAACTTCATTTCTCTAGCTTGATCTTTAGATGTGTACGGAGTTGGATTTTGCTCTTCGGTATCCCAGCAGTGCCCTAAACAATGCTGAATAAAACAGATTTTTATTTGTATTTGTACTTAATATTGTTTCCACTTAACTTAGAAATTATTACTATTTTCACAGAATCATGAAATGTTGGAAATGAAAGATCTTCAAGCCCATTTTAGTCAATTTCTGTTTATAGGTGACAGAACTGAGGCTCAGGGAGGTCACATGGCTTGCCTACAAGGTCACAGTTGTATTTTTGTAGTGTTTTCATCTGGACAGGGCTAACTGCTGAAAACACCACCCTTCTAAGCCTTAGTGGCTTATAAGAAACTAAACATTTATTGTTTAACTCCCATCATAGTCTTCTATGTGGTTCCTTGGGAATAGGGTTGGTGTATTCCATGCAGTCATTTAGAGACTCAGTGTTTCCACTATCCTATAGGGTCTCAGAAACTGGAACCTCTGCATATAGTCAACAGACAAGGAAAGAGATAGCGTGGAAAACACACACTTGCTCTCAAGTGCCTCAGACCTAAAGTGATAAATCACTTCCATTCATATGCCATTGGTAAGAATTAGCCATGTGGCCTCATCTAGATACAAAGGAGTCTGGAAAGTGTAGTTTAGCTGTGTATCCAGGAAGAGAAAACAAGTTTTCATGAATATCTAGCCAGTCTCTGCCATATTTTGTCTTTCCAAATAACAGTGATTTTCAAAGTGTCATCCCAGCAGCAGCAGGATCACCTGAAACTTGTTAGACATGCAGATTCTCCGGTCCCACCCAGACCTACAGAATCAGAAATTATGGGCGATTCTTGGGATTTTGATGCATTCTAAAGTTTGAGAACCACTAAAATGTCCTATTAGACATATTTCAGTGATTCTCATCCCTGGCCACACATTAGAAGCACCCACAGAAACCTAAACAAAATAAAACAACATTTCCTGGGCCCACCCTGATTGATTAAATCAGAATTTCTAGAAGCATAACCAGGCACTAGTATTTTAGAATAAAACTACCCAGTTATTCTAAGTGTGGCCAGGGTCAGGAACTACTGCCTGGATGGTAAAAAACAGTTTATATTTCTTTTATTGCTTAGTATAGTATGTAGCTTATTACCTACCTATGTGACTTTGTATAAGTTCTCTGAATTTGTTTTTCTCCTCAGTAAAATGGGGCATAATCCTAGATCTACTTTACAGGGCTGTGAAGATTACAAGAAATGGTGTTGATAAAGTGTTTATGTAACAGCTGGCATATAGTGAGTGCTCATGCATAAAAATTTTTTATCACATTTTGATTGCTCTGTTGAGAGGACTATAGAGGGAAAATAGAGTTGCTAAATCAGAAGCCAGGAGAATGTTCATCACATCTTCCTATGTTTTCAGGTTATTTTCTCTCTCTCTCTCTATCTTCCTCCTACACTGAAAATTTGAGATTGAGATTTAGAATTACTCACCATTTGGGATTGTCTGTATTACTCTTTTCTCTCAGTGGCTGCATTCCCATTGCTCCCTATTAGACTATTTCATGCACTGAATTCGGGCAGGACATTGACCTAGTATGTAAAAAAAACTAGGGAGTGGGTTCTCCCATCTTGATGGCTGCTTGGTGATCATACACTATCTGATTGGCAGTTGGACAGGAGGGAGGCCTGTGAGTGACACCTCTGTCGTGTCTGAAAAAAATTTAGAGATGCTTGTCTCTGTATTTGGTGTGTTGCTGAAAAAGGGAAAAAAATTACATGTCACATGATTGCACAAGTTTTCTTTTCATGCAGTTTGCTGATAAGGTGAAATTTTAGCAAGGTCTGAATCACCTAAAAAAGTGCTCAGGGAGTTCATCCATCTGTTGTGGCTTTCTAGTGGGACAGCTTACTCCTGTAGAATTTTCAAGCAAAATAGCTCATTGTCAGGGCAAAATAGCTAGCTCATTTGTCCTTATCTTAATAGAATTAAGATTAGATTCTATCTTTACTTATAATTAAATGGTTTTTCTGGTCTGTGTCTGTAGGATACATTAGGTAAAAGCTTATATTGGTTAGTGAAACTCCCTTAAACTTGTGTTTGAAGTAACTGTGCTTTAAAAAAATGTTTTAGGTGACAGTTGTGATGAATTAATCCTGGAAACAAGACAGAAATTGGTACTACATTTGATAGAGAGTAGATGAATCATGGTAGGGTTAATATTCTGACAGCAAAACACTTGCATTTAAACTTCTCAGTGGTTATAAATGGTTCAGTCTATTCAGACATCCTGGCAAGACTGAATTTAGGATCTTGGTAGGATGCTGGTTTGTGAGAAGCATAATTTTCAAATCACAAAGCTGGGTGTTGACACCTTTGAGTTTAAATTTCAGATTCTCTCTGTGATGTTAGATAAATCACTGAGTTTCTCTCTGAATCTTTTTTACTACCTGTAAAGTATGATTCATTGTGTTTTCGCACACATATCTTATTGTAGTTCTCACTGAAATACTTCATATTTCAAAGATTAGGAAATAATTAAAAATGTTTTTGCCAAATTATTGTCATTCTGAAGGCACTTAATTTTTTCCCAGAGAATTCTTATACTCTCTGTGCCTATTAGAAAAGTGAGAGCCTTTGACCAGTTAGGTACTGGGAACGATGTGGAGTATGTGTTTAGGCTAAGCTGTGAACCAAGTTGCATGACAGGACTCAGACATTAGCATTGTTATTCACTTGGCTTTGGTCATCTCTCTGAGCAAGGGGAAAATCTGACTTTTTGGGAAAGCCATTTTACTCTGTGGGTTCATTATTTTGGCTGACAGAGAAGTAAATTGACAGTGACTTCCCAGCTAAGAATACTGTGTATGTTTACCACCGTAGGGAGCCAGAATTTTGTCAGTTAGCATGATGTCTTTTTAGCTTTCCTAAGGTTTCCAACTGGAGAAAAAAAAAAAACCCCAAACCTCAGCAAAATTCAGTTTCTCTCAATGGAAAAAGCCTTTTAAAAGCTAGGGAGGTTCACTGTTGGCAGGCGCTGTTCCTGTGGAGGACCTTGACGAGACTGTATTAAACTGTCATCAAGGCTGGCTGAAGTATAATGGGAAAATTTTTCTATCATCAGCAAACTCTAGGTCAGCATGGACTGGGTGAAGGCCTTGAAGCCAGGTTGTGGGGATGCAAAATGTTTAGGGCATCCTAAGGAGACAGGATAGCACTGCAGGAAAGGGGCTATGCTTGGGAGTCAGGCATGGGAGGGAATCCTGGCCCAGCATACAGGCAACTTCAGGCGACTGATGTAACTTCTTAAGTCTAAATGAGCCCATCTGTAAAATGGGAGCATCATCACCTGTCTTTTAGGCTTGTTGTGAGGGTTACGTTAGGTAATGTCTCCCACATATTTGGCAACATCAAGGCCTGGCATATAGCAGGCACCCTCCCTTCACAGAAAGCCCTCCTATTTGGCCTTTCCTTTCTTGTCCTGTTTATAAATGACAGTTAAAAATTCCTGGTATTCTGTTGGTAGGAATGTAGTTTGGTATAGCCATTATGGAAAACAGTATGGAGAGTCCTCAAAAGACTAAAAATAGATTTACTGTATGATCCAGCAATCCCACTCCTGGGCATATATCCAGAGGGAACTCTAATTTGAAAAAATACATGCACCCCAATGCTCATAGCAGCACTATTTGCAATAGCCAAGACATAGAAACAATCTAAATGTCCACTGACAGATGATTGGATAAAGAAGCTGTGGTGTATTGATACAATGGAATCCTACTCAGCCATGAAAAATAATAAAATAATGCCATTTGCAGCAACATGGATGGACCTGGAGATTGCCATTCTAAGTGAAGTGGGCAAGAAAGAGAGAAAAATACCATATGGTATCACTTATGTGGAATCTTTAAAAAAAAAAAAAAAAGACAGACAAACTTACTGGCAAAATAGAAACAGACTCAGACATAGAAAACAAACTTATGATTACCAGTGGAGAAGGGGATAGGAAGGGATAAATTGGGAGTTCGAGGTTTGCAGATACCACTATATATAAAATAGGTAAACAATGAATTCCTTCTGTATAGCACACGGAACTATATTCAATATTTTGTAGTAACCTATAATGAAAAAGAATATGAAAAGGAATATATGTATGTATATGTATAACTGAACTGTTACGCTGTGCACCAGAAATAGACGCATTATAAACTGACTACTTCAATTAAAAAAAAAAAAAGAAAAAGGAATTCTTGGTGTTCATTGCTCTAGGGAAGGATTATGAATTATCAATTACATTTTAGTATAATTTCAAGTCACTTACTTCCTGCTACCTCTATGAAACAGGAATATAAACTTGGCCTTAGATACAGCACATGTTGCAACTCAGTCATTTCTGGAAGATGAGGTGGGGGCCCCTTAGGAATCAACTGCATGAGATTCAGAGTTAGAACTCACTGCAAAAGTAGTTAGAAATGAGGTGGAACCCAGAAGCAGAGGGGAGAGCTGATTCTGAATATAGCATTGTGTTAGTCCCTTGGGTCTGATGCTGTGCTACTTAGCCCCCCTGATCCTCCTCCACTGCCCTTGGACAAACCTGAGGCCTTAGGTGGCTAATGTTGGGGGCTATGTATAAAATTTCCAAAGCAGTTTCATTAAAATCTTGTTTGGAAATGAGGACAAAATATGTTGGGTACTGCTGATTTTGGTAATGTTGACTGTAATAAGGAATGGTACCTATAACTTTATAGTCATTCTCCAGTAATGGGTAATAGCACTGTTGATATTAGCAGCAGTTTCAATGCAGACATGAGCACTGTCAACATAAGGCATTGTGTGCTTTGGACCAAATGATACTGGGCCTCTGCAGCAATAGTGGCACCTTTTGCAAGCTTTGGTGGTGATGTTTTTGGTGGCTTCAGGGCATTAAAGATAACGTCAACTCTTTTTTGCCACTTACCTTGTTGAGAGGTGAAATTTATTTCCCCTTCCCTTGAATCAGTATTGTTCTGCATTGGTCCTATGACTTGTCTTGACTACTATAATGTGGCAGAAATGATGCTGTGTAACTTCAGAAGCTGGGCTTCAGGAGGTCTGCAACATCTAATTTTGCTTCTTGGAACAATCCTTTTGGGAATATGGTCCCCACGCTGGGAGAAAGCCCAAGTAGCCAGTAAGAGGAGGGCTGAGGGCTCTGGGCTGACAACCAGCACCACTTGCCAGCCATGAGTGAAGTCTTTGGATGAGGCCATCCCAACATCCCAGATGACACCAGAAAAGCAGAAGAACACTTGGTCAACCAGTGGAATTAATGGAAGTAATAAGTTCTTGATGTTTTAAGTCATGAATGACAGTTTGAGGTGGCTTATTGCACAGCAATAGATGATCACACTGCGGCTATTGGCAGTACAAGAGATAGAGTCCAAGAACTGGAATAGAAAAGGAGGAAAATAGCAAACCCTATCGACTATTCCATGGGACTAGTTAAGAGAGCATAGTTGAGATGCCTTCAGAAGACTCCCAGAATTATAAGAAAGAAACTTTTTTGGGTAATGGAGATGGGTTCTTCACTTATAAGAAGGAGATAGTAGTACCAACCTGCTAGTGTTGTGATGCAGATTAAGTGAGATAGTGTACATGAAATAATTGGTGCTCTTTTTGGCATAAATACACTCAGTAGTAGCCACTGTTACCCTGGTCTTATCTGAGGCTAGCTCACTAATTTGATGCTCAACAGAAAACAGATACATTAATTGTATATACATCTTATTTCCACAGCTAGATGGAAATTTTCTTAAGGGCAGAGATTTACATTTCTTTGTGTGATGTAGGTTCTGAGTGAATATTTGGTTGATTAGCTAGAGGTAGGGCAGACTATGTCACTTTTTTTTTTTTTAGGATTCTAGTCTCATTCACATTAGATCCAAGTTTGTAATCATAGATAAATTTCTAAAGCCAAAAGATAGAAAATTGGCCTAACGTGGGCCCTTATTGGAAGGACACGAGTGTCTCATGTGTGTATATTTCAGGTGGTACTGTAAAGCCAGGTGCTATGTTCAAGGAGATTTGTTTATTTGATTATGCTTAGCTAAATCAGCTACATACCTTTTATGAACTCAGGTTGCCCATCTCTGGAGATAGGGACAGCTTCATTCAGTCAAGATCAGGTACCAAAACAGACCCATGAAAGAATAGTCTCATCAGGACTTGTGGAGTTGAAGCCTTATAAGTTGCCATGAAGCTATGGTAGAATGTGATTGGTCCTTTCAAGCACTGCCCTTTACCAATTAGCTGTTACTACCTCTGCCATATATGTGAGTCACTGGTGTTTCCTCGTCCAATCAGTGCAGTGGGTTCCAGCACTTCTGCTGTCATTCAGCTGGAGGAGTATGTAGTCTTGGTCCATTGCAGCAACAGCAGGGTGTGTGTGTGTGTGTGTGTGTGCGTGCGTGTGTGCACCTCCCTGCCTGTGTGGGTAGCAAGTGTTAATCATAACAAGGCTCTCTGACCAATATAGCCCTTTTCGTTTAGAGTCTGGCCGCTTATATCCATTTAAAGGAAATAAAATCCTGTGTGTGTGGTGCAGCTGGAATTTTATCACTTTCAGGAGGAACAGTAAATGATGTTAAACATTAGTTTAGACAAAGCATCTAAAGTCTCCTCCAACATACTCTCTTCTTCACCAGGGATTCTTGTTCTAGGAAGAATGAAGAGAATTAGTAAAGTTTCTCTAAGTAGAACATGTGAAATGACTAGCAGTGGCTCTTGACATATACATGATGGAAGGGAGTAATGATATAAAGAATTTGGAGCAAGAAATCTTTGAAATTCAGTTTAATGATTGGCTTTATATTTAGATTGTTTATCTCTTCCAGGAGCTTAAAGCAGGGGCTGACTTCATAAACTTAATAAGTCACTAATTATTTATGTGGTGTAATTTGGGGGACATCAAGAATTCTCTGCCTCAATAGTTTCTGTACCCAAGTGATGCAGGTTCTGAAATTCCACCATTAGAGAGTTTCATTCTTCTAGGTTAAGTATCACCTCATCAACTAATCCCTTTTTGGAAGTAGATGGTTTGGTGTATCATCTATCCTTTGGTGTAAATTCTTTTATTTGGGATTTCTACTCCTTTTGTAATGAGATATGTGTGTGTATGTCTGTGATAGTCACAGGACTACTGCTGTAGATCACTGTATGTACACCTAGACAGAAGGCTGGAGGTGAGCTAGGTAGGAAACATCTGTGAGAGATACTTTAAAATTTTGCACAGGGCCTTACTTTAGTCAGACTCTTCAGAGGTAAAGGCTTAGAATTCTTGATGTAACATAGAGAATTTCTTTCTCTTAGTGATGAGATTTATTCTGATTGGCCTAGCTGTCATCACTTGCTCACCTCTAGGGCCAGTCACTGGGGACCATAGGTTTAAAGACTTGTGATTGTTCAGTTTAAGCCGCATGCCTCAGACACCCTGAAAGCAGGAGTAGGTGATGCACTGTGATGGGCTGCCCATCACCTGAGCCACGTGGAATGAGAGAAGAGAGTTCCCTCAAAGCAGGTGGGGTTACTATGTTCACTAGAAAAGGGAGGATGGGAAAAGTTCTGGGAGGATGCGGACATCGCTAACCACTGGACTTTTCTGAACCAAAAGCATCTCCATTTAGAGTTTTATGGTGTAAAACAATTCATTTTAATTTGAAGGGCATAGGCAGTGCATGGGGGTTAGATGTTTGAAATACACGCACCTCTGGGGAGAGGATGATTCTGAAACTCTACCTTTCTGATTGAGACAAAAGAAATTAACACCAAACAGATGCATTTGACCGCATGATGTTATCATGTAAACGTGGGTCATTTGTGAATATGCAGATAATGAGACCAAGATGTTTCATAGTTCTGCATCAAAGGATTATTGTCTTCTAGACTATACCTTCTCAATAAAGGTGTTATTACCTCCAGGGGGTAAAGATTGGTTTTGGAAGGTGGGACAAAAACTTTAGATATTACAATGGTCTGTGGCTTGTCAAAGGACTGCAGTATATAAACAGATATGTAATACCATGGTGGGGAGCAATTAGGGAAAAAACCTAAAAAAGTTCTTTAGGGGAACAACAACAACAAAAGGCTGAGAAATACTTTTCTAGATCAGGAAGGTTGATGTATCTTAGGAAAATGTGAACCAGAATGAAAGCTTTTTATGAAACTTGTGATCTGAGATGCATTATGGTTTGTGAAAATAGAACCTGAATGTGAATCCAGCTTACTTTCTGGCTGTGTGGAAATGGACAAGTAACTTAACCTCTCTGCATCTCAGTTCTGCAGTCAAACCCTCCCTCAACCACTGGCACCAGGCAACCATTGATCTACTTTCTGTTGTTAGAATTACCTGGAATTTCATATAAATAGAATCATACAGTACAGAGTCTTTTGTTCTGGTATCTTTTGCTCCTGATGTTTTGAAATTCACACATATTGTTGCCTGTGTTAGTTTTTATTTCCTTTTATTTGTAAGTTGTATTCCACTTATTAATTGATGGGTATTTGGGTTATTTTCAGTTTGAGGCCAGAGGGTGTTATGAATAAGGCTGCAGTGAATATTTGTGTAAGAGTCTTTGTGTGGGCATATCTTTCCAAACATTTTTTCGTATTTCTTGATGCTTGCTGCCAGATGCCATTGGGTATCAGATATGCTGTTTGGTTAATACATACATAAAACTACATCATGAAAAACAAACAAAAGACAGAAAGATGCAAGAATAAAATACAAGTAGATGGACTTGATAAATTCTTTTTCAAATCCTCCAAATTTTATAAGTATTTATTGCTAGAAATAGCATATTTCAAAAATATTTGGAGTGTAGAAGAGTATATAAAATAGGAAAAGACATCCAAAAATGTACAAAATAATAATCATACTAGTGGTAAAAACTGTGCTGCAAAACTAAGGCATAATTAAGATACAAAATTAGGTTCAAAGTATCTTTGGATAAATTGGTTATAAAACTCTTAATTTATAATCCCTAATTCAGAATTTTAGGCAAAAAAATTAGGAAATTGATCATTAGGCAAATAGGTTTTAAGTTGACACATTTTAGGCAAATTCACTTTAGGCAAATTCCACTGTTAATGGAAAGGGATTTGTCATTAATTGGACATAGATGGCAAAAGGAGAGGTCAAACTTGGACTGATTCTCAAATTTCTCTTGTGGGATACCAGTTAGTGGAGGTGTTATTCATGGAGATGGAACTCCAGGAATGGAAGGATGATCCATGTTGGGGTACGGAAGCAGATAATGAGTTGAGGTTTATTTGTGTTGAGTTTCAGTTGCTTGGGAGACATCCCAGTAGAAATATCTTGTAGGTAGTTAGATTTATGGAGCTCAGGGTAGATCTTGGAGATACATATAAAAGCCATTAGCACATCAGTGTTCAGACATGTGGACACATGGAGAAAATTGTTGGGACTGGAGGATCTCTGTAGAAGATAGTAAAGCTTTGCGAAACTTCAGTCTTGCTTTCAGGAAGCTTCTCTCAGTTCTTCAGTGCAGCAGACATGTCCACTAGGCCCTATGCCTTAGGTGCACGTGGCTTTCGCTCACAATGGGCGGGTCGAGTGATGCCCTTTACAATGGTTCCAAGTCTGAATTCAGAATTCAACCCCTACCAATGGCTTGCTGTGTGTTGGAGGCTATAAAGAAAAACTGAAAAGACTGATTCACGGAGGCATAAATGTCACTGCTTTGAGGCTCCTTCTATAGAGTATAACATAAAAAGGGAGTGGGAAAGTGTGGCTGAAGCCTTTGGTGCCCATGCCACTTCCCTCCTGTCTACCTCTGGTTTCAGTTGTAGCTGTGGTGGAACGTTCGAGGGAACTCAGACTCACCTTGTCATTTTTCCCATGTCTGCCTTGGGGCTTTCTCCGGTTCTATAGAAGTTCTCTTGGCCCGCATACAGTTGCAACCTAGCTCCTCCTGGGAGCCAGTGCTCCCTTCACTCAGTGGGTATTGGGAGCGGCCATCCTTCCTTCAGATGGATGGTATTGGAAGTGTCTTGTATGTTTCTCAGAGGCCCTGGTTGAACCAGACCCTGTTTCTCACATAGGTGATCCGAATAACACTTTCTTAAACTTTCTTTTCTTCCTTCCCTGTATCACTTTCTCCTCCTTTCACTATAGACTCCTGGAGTGCCTCCCAAATAAATTGCCTACACCCAAATCCTTACCTCAGGCTCTGCTTATGGGGAAACCTCCCCTTAGATGGGCTGCTATGCCCACTGTTCAATAGAACATTGTCAGCTTGGTGCCTCCCACCAGCCTTGCCTGAGGGGAGAGACTGGTGCCCAGCAGAAACAGCAACACCCAGCTAAGGGGGGCCAGGAGGTAAAGGTGAAGGTGGGAATGGAGGTTGACACCTGCAGGACTGTGGGCTGGTTGTGTTTGTGAGCATGTGTGTGTGGCCCCTGAAGAACTCCAAAAGTATTTGGTAACAACTTTGCTGGAGTCTGTGAATCTGCATTCTCAGAAATGGGTGAGAGCCAGTGGGACAAAGGTTATGGAAAGATACAGAATTGTCAGAATGTGTGTGGTTATAGAAGCAATGACCAATGACCAGTGAATAAAATTTCCTGTAAATAGAGCAGTGATTCTCAATTTTTTGTGCATATCAGAATCACATGAGGAACTTAAAAAAAAAATACAGATGTCCCCAGAGGAGAATTTCTAGGGGTCTGGCCATGTGTATTTTCAAAAATTCCCCAGCTGATACTATGCCCAATAAAATTTGAGGACCTCTGTTCAAAAATGGGACAAAAAAAGACCAGGGACAGAAAAGTCAGAGGAGGCATTAACACTTAAGAACTAGGCAGAGAAAGATGAGCCTGAGAATAAAGGTACAAAGGAGTAGTCAGAAAGGTAGGAAGGTTCAAGCAGGTGAATAGGTCTACTAAGAGAAAGTTTAAAAAGGACATTGGATGGTGACATTGGTGGGATCAGTTTCAGGGAAACAGTAGAGAGGGTTGTCAGATCACAGAGGTTTAAGGCATGAATTGAAGAGGGAGAAGTACAAGAGTGCATTACATACCACTTTCAAATGGCTAAAAAATCAAACCCTGCCTCCCACCAAATCATAACCACTCCATGGGATAGCGTCTGTGATGGTGAGCACATAACCCTAGGGGTTAGTAGACTTGCTTCAGCACCAGGGAGTCTATGGCTGTGCCACCTGCAGAAAAGGATCTGAGAATCTCTAACAGAGAAAAATCCCCAAGAAATTAAGAGGAAAAAAGTTTTTAAAAAAATCGAGCATTTCAAAACAGTAGATGCAAAGAGTGGAATTATATTTTGATTTTTTAAAATGGAAGTTGTCTAAATAACACCCCTTTTCCTCATAGGTGGCTCTGATGTTGTCAGCCCCTGGCATCACACTCCATGGGAGGCTGTGGTGTCCTGGAGGGAAAAATTCCTTTGAGATCATCTCCTGGGTCATACTTGTCTTGCACTGTGGCACTGTGACCTCTAGATGGCGATACATCTCCATCTTTGGGGCTTCCCCTCCTGGTATTAGGTCCCTGGAAAATTGCTTTCTGGTAGAGAAAAATGAGAGGCATTTCTTCAGAACTGACTGGAAGCTGCTGAGAAAGCTCTTCCTTTCCTCTTAGTTCTTAAAAGGGCTTTACAACACTGGCCATAGTCGAGTGTTTGGAATATTGAAATCTAAGGAAGGAGCTGCTGCATTTATGCGTCCCCTGGAGCTGGGACTTGTTGGGAGGAAGTGTGGGCTGTGAAAAAACTCCCAAGGCAGCTTTTCTTCATCTGGGGAATGACCTCTCCCCTGTACTCAGTGCCTAAGAGTTCTTGCCCTTCTTAACAGAATCATGGCATCCAGTGCACAAGGTAGCCAACACTAACATGGGCCAACCTTTCTGATTTTTGTTTTCTGCACAAACCTGCCATATGCCACCAGTGGCCAAATATTTTAGAAATCTCATTCAACCCTTCCAGGTAGGTTCTATTACTATTCTGTTATTTAAGTAGGTGAACTACTTGGCCAGAGTCATTCAGGGATTAGTGTTATAGCTGGGATTTGATTCTAGAGCTGGAATTCTTAATCACTGCATTGTCTCAAGGACAATGTCTAAAAACACCCTAAAACCTCTGGGAAATGAGCCTGAAGATGGTCAGAGATCAGTGTCTCTAGGGAGTATGGCTCAGGAAATAGGGCTTAAGCTCTCTGAAGGGAGCATGAGGGCAACCTGGAGAGGGGCAAAGAGTTCCGAAGAGAATGGAGGCATGTGTGGGATCCAAGAACAAGAGGATTCTCCTTCCCAGTGCTGCCAGGGGCCAGCTGCACCTGGGATTTAGGACTGGATTTAATAGTGGGTATATGGCCCTGCCAAATGCATTGAGACTTTGACAATCAGTGACTTCTTGGAAAGCAGTCATCCAAATGCCCTGTTCAAAGCAGTAAGCAGATGCAGATCTGCTCTAGACACTGGCAGTTGCTGGCCTATTGTGTCTTTGGGTGGGGATAGCTCTAGTTCCCAGCTGAGTGTCAGAAATGTCACAAGTGACACATGAACCAGGAGAACTTGGGGTCAGGCTTGGTGCAGATGTCTCTACTGCACACCCCTAACAGGGGAGTCACCAGGGAGAATGCTCAGGTTTTCCTTTGGAGAATGCATACAGCATAACAGAGCTCACATTCTCTGTTATTTCCCCAGTTTGCCTTTAGAATGATTAAGAATGTTAGAAACACTGTCATTAATTGATTATGTGCTTACTATGTGTCCAAGCCTGTAGTCAGCCATTTATGTACACTATCTCATTTAGTTCTCACACAACACTATGAGGAAAGTATTACTATTTTTTTTTCTACAGATGAAGAAACTCAGAGATTAAGTAACTTCCCCGTGGTCACTCAGAAAGTAAGAGGCAGAGGCCTGGTCTGTATTACCATCTCGGGCCTTGCTCTTAAACACTTCCTTATGCAGACTTTTCCTTAGCTGGGACCACCAAAGTATTGAGCGTCTGTGTGACCACTCCCAGAGGGAGAAGTAGAGACGCAGGGACAGGTGCATGATCTTAGCTGGAACTACAAAATTGGAGGCTCCTCTGTGTCTCTCCAGAGCAGACAAGAATCAGGCTACAAGAAAGTAAGTGAAATGTAAAGGGAACTTTTGGAAACCCTAGAACTAAAGGAATGACGCATTTCTGCTTACTGACTATGACTGTGGGAGAGAGATTTGTGGGTGGGAGGCAGGCAGGCCCTGCACTTCTAGAATGAAATCCTGAAGTCGGCCACCTGCTCCTAATCTTTTGCCTGGCTATATTGTTAACCCTACTGGTGACTTATTATTCAACTTAATGTATTCAATAGCAGCATAAAAGCTTGTGATACCTTGATTGCAGTGGGGGTTGTATTGGGTGGGACTGCTGAATCCTGGTCATCGATGGGGTGACTGATGCTGCAGCCACATTTGCCTCACCCTCTCCCCCGCCCTGAATGCTGAGTACTCTTACTGTATTATCACCATCCATCCTAAAAGTGCTGTCAATAGCTATTTTCCCTTTTCCCCAAAGATCTTGAAATGCTTTACATGTGATCCTCCTACTGAAAGAAGCTTGGTGTTATAGTTTATCCCCATTTGTGAGATGAATAGCCTTAAGAACGCATTGGTGGGGGAGGGTATAGCTCATGGTAGAGCATGTGCTTAGCATGTGAGAGGTCCTAGGTTCAATTCCCAGTACCTCTCCTAAACAACCCCCCCCAAAAAACAAGAAAAATTAAAAACAAAAAGCAAAAAACAAAAACAACACAACACATTGGAAGCTGCTCTGTGCCTCACCCAACAGCCTCCTTTCATATTCTACATTTCTTTACAGAGATGTAAGAATATACAGAAATACAGAAGCCTTGTTTATGGAAATATAGAGGAAAACATTCTGAACATCCACTTTTATTAGAACTGCAGTTTTCTACTTAACATGAATTCTTTGGTTCATTTGTATTCTTTACTGAAAACACATGCCCACGTTAGCAAGGAAAGGAAATTAAAACCTTGTCAGTCATAAAAATGAGTTGATTGTCTAAATGTTTTATCTAAATGTTTTTATCTGCATCTTAGCCTGATTTTTTCCTCTCCATATACTTTTTAAAAATTTTGTTTTTTCAATTCACATTTATTAAGTTCTTTTAATGTATATGACACTGTTGAAAGCTCTATGGGGGATACAGGTTTGTGTATATTTTCCCCTCATTAAAGATCTTACACTCTGGCTGTGAAGAAACCTGCCTATCCATGGTTATGTCAATACCTGATGCTTCTTTTGTTAGTTGTGACAAATGAGAGGCACAGGTAGGTCCTTTAGGCCTTCACAGAAAGGAAAGAGCTCCATGAATGGGCTGTTCAGAGATGGGCTCTGAAGCGGGGGATTCATTCATTTATCCATTCAGCAAATATTTGTTGTGCCAGCTTTTGAGCAGCTTGCAGAGGCTAAGGTGATAGGTTAGAAAACCTTTTGAGGAACTCACCATCGAGGGGGAAACAGATAAATAGCCGATTATAGTCCAGGCCTAGGTGACTTGGAAAGGCTGAGCAGTTTGTTCACTGTGTGGACTCCGGGGAGAAAATGGAGGCGAGTGTGGCTGAAATCCAGCCTTCCCTAAAGGGGGTGCCTGAAACTGAGTACAGCGAGGAGTTTTGTCACCAGAGGGGGCACCTTTTTGCAAATCCTGCCAAGGTACCATATGGCCAGTGGCTGTTGCCTTGAGTGTAATCAATTTTTAAATTTCTACATTCACATACAATAAAATCCACTGCTTTTGACATACAGTTTTATGAGTTTTGGAAAATTCATAGTCATATGACCACCACCAGAATCATGATTCTGAACAGTTCCATCATGCCTCTGAAAGAATTCTCTCAACAGATCAGTGGTTTCTAGGGGCTGGGGATGAGAGTCAAGTTCTCCCTTATCCTCAGCTTCTGGAAGCCACTGAAGGGTTCTCTGATCCTATAGTTTTTTTCCAGAATGGAAATAATACAGAATGTAGCCTTTTGAGCTTGCCTTCTTTCACTCAGCATGATGCATTTGAGATTCATCCATATTGTTGCATGTATTGACTGTTTGTTCCTTTCAATAAAAGTATTAAAGCTGAGTAGCATTCCAGTGAATGGGTGTACCACAGTTTGTTCATCTATTCCCAAGGTGAAGGACAGTTCGTTGTTCCCAGTTTTTGGCTATTATGCATAAAGCCAAGGTAAATAGTTGTGTATTGTTTTTTGTGTGAACATAGGTTTTCGTTCTGTTGGGATAATTATCTATGAGTGGGATTGCTGGGTTGCGTGGTA
This sequence comes from Camelus dromedarius, assembly GCF_036321535.1. NCBI lineage: Eukaryota > Metazoa > Chordata > Mammalia > Artiodactyla > Camelidae > Camelus > Camelus dromedarius. Next base: position 38,196,977 of record NC_087443.1, on the reverse strand, counting down.
AGTGTATATGTAACTTCATAAGAAACTAAAGATAAAATTAAACTAACATAAAAATAGCTCTATAGTGACAATAGCAGTTTGCATTCCTACCAGCAATATATGAGTTCCAGTTGCTCTGCCTTCTTATCAGCACTTGGCATTACTAGCTTTTTTTTCTTTTTTTTTTTAAATGCAGCTATTCTAATAGTTGCATAGTGGTATCATGTGGTTTTAATTTGTATTTCTCTAATGACTAATTATGTTAACATATTTTCATGGGTTTATTTGCTGTCTATATACCATCTTGGTGCAGTGTCTGTTGAAATCTTTTTTCCAATTTTTTTCTTTTTTCTTTTAACATTTTTTTTATTGAGTAACAGTCATTTTACAATGTTGTGTCAAATTCCAGCATAGAGCACAATCTTTCAGTTACACATGAACATGCATATATTCATTGTCACTTTTTACTTTTTCACTGTGAGCTACAAGATCTTGTATATATTTCCCTGTGCTATACAGTATTATCTTGTTTATCTATTCTGCATTTTAAAATCCCAGTCTGTCCTTTCCCACCCCCCGCCCCCTTGGCAACTACAAGTTTGTATTCTATGTCTGAGTCTGTTTCTGTTTTGTATTTATGTTTTTGTTTGTTTGTTTAGATAAGATATATGAGTGATCTCATACGGTATTTTTCTTGCTCTTTCTGGCTTACTTCACTTAGAATGACATTCTCCAGGAACATCCATGTTGCTGCAAATGGCGTTATATTGTCAGTTTTTGTGGCTGAACAGTATTCCATATTATAAATAAACCACATCTTCTTTATCCAGTGACCTGTTGATGGACATATAGGCTGTTTCCATGTCTTGGCTATTGTAAATAGTGCTGCTATGAACATTGGGGTGCAGGTGTCATTTTGAAGTAGGGTTCCTTCTGGATATATGCCCAGGAGTGGGATTCCTGGGTCATATGGTAAGTCTATTCCTAGTCTTTTGAGGAATCTCCATACTGTTTTCCCCAGTGGCTTTCCTTGCTTCCCTCTCCCACTCTTAATGATTTAGATGTCTTCTTTTACAATTTTGTGTTTATTCTCTTTGTAATTCATGGTAATTAGCACTTTTCCAGTTATGAGTTTCTCATTTTTGTAACATCCTGCTTTTCTATTTAGAGTAGACCTGTCAATATTTCTTTTAGCATGGGTTTAGTGTTGCTAAACTTAGTTTTTGCTTGTCTGTGAAGTTCTTTATCTCTTCTATTCTAAAGGATAGCTTTGCTGGATAGAGTATCCTAGGCTGCATCTTTTTTTCATTCAGGACTTTGAATATATCTTGCTACTCCCTTCTCGCCTATAGCGTTTGTGTAGCGAAATCAGCTGAGAGCCATATGGGGGTTCCCTTGTAACTCACTCTTTGTTTTTTATTGCTGTCTTTAGGATCATTTCTTTATCCTTGACTCTGGTCATCTTGATTATGATGTGTCTTGGTGTGGATCTGTTTGGGTTCTTCCTGTTTGGGACCCTTTGAGCTTCCTGTACTTGGATATCAGATTCCTTTCGGTTTGGGAAGTTTTCAGTCATGATTTCTTCAAATAACTTTTCAATCCCCTTTGTTCTTTCTTCCCCTTCTGGAACCCCTATTATGCGTAGATTGGCATGCTTTATATTATCCCATAGGTCCCTTATATTGTTTTCTTTGTTTTTTATTTGTTTTTCTCTCAGCTGTTCTGATTGGGTGCTTTCTGTTGTCCTGTCTTCTAGGTCACTTTTATTAGTTCCTCTGCATTATCTAGTCTGCTTTTCACAGCCTTTAGGTCAGCTCTCATCTCAGCAAATGAGTTTACTAATTCTACTTGGTTCTTCTTTATAGCTTCTGTTTCATTTTTGACATATTTTATATCTCTAAAAACGATTTCTTTTAGTTCCTTCAGTACTTTGATCATTCCTTTTTTGAAATCTTGATCTAGTAGGCCATCAATGTCTATTTCCTTGATTGTGCTTTCAGAGGATTTCTCTTGTTCTTTTAATTGGGAGTGGTTCCTCTGCTTCTTCATATTGTTCATATCTCTCAGGCACTGTGGCTGGTGGGTGGGCGGGTCACTCTCCCTCCCCCTCCTGATGCCGCAGTCAGATGCTGCTTTTGGGCGAGGCAGGTGGGTGGATCCCGTCCCCTCAGAGCACAGTAGTCAGGTGCCGCATTCCTGCCGGGAAGGCGGGTGGCCGTTGTGGGCAGCTGCCCGCTCCGCCTCAGGTCGGTGCTCCGTAGGTGAGCTCCCGGAAGACCGCTGAACTGCCCCGCCCCTGCTCCGTGCCAAATCTCAGCTCCTTGTTTGTCTTGGTGGTGCAAGTTCTCTTGAGGCACCAGGGCAGAAAGATCCTGCCTGCCTCGGGCTGTAAACAAGTCTCAGTCCTGCCTAGGAGGTTGCGGAGCCCTTGGGTGCGGATTCAGGGCTCGGCCCCGCCCTGGCCCAGGCACTGTGCATAGGAGGTGATGGTGGCTGTGGCTGCGCACCACCTCTCTTCTCGCGAGAAACGCCAGTAATGGCACTGCGGGTCTGAGGAGACAAAGGCTACAGTGCCCCTCCCCCCAGGGCACACCAGCTGTGTTGCTTTGCTTTTTTCGCAATTTATGGGGAACCGAGGTTTTTCTGCTCCATATCCACTCCCAGCCATGGCGCACAGCACCCTGCAGTCCCCCAGGGCTGCATCAGTGCAGCCACCTGGCTCGGGCAGCCTTCCTGGCCCGGGCAGCCTTCCTGGCCCCAGCTGCTGGCTCGTGTCTCGGGCTGGGTGTCGCGGGGACCTTCTGTGCCCGTTCAACTTAGTTCTGTCAGTCAAGGGGTGCTAGGGGCAGATCTGAGCCTCAGAGGCTCCCCCTCCATCCCGTTGGCCTCTCCATCGGAGGGGGGGCCCCCAGCGAACGAGTGCTATTCCTTCTTTGCTGCTCCCTCCCCGCGGGACTGATCCTGTGCTGTTTTGCTTTTTCTTCTTTCTTTTTTCCTTTTTTCCTACCAGATTTTTGGCATCTTTGTCTTTCAAAGAGGGCAATGTTCTGTCGGAGTTTGGCAGGTGCTCTGGTTGGCTGAGTGGGTCCGTAGATGTGAGTTTTGGTGTATTTGTGGGAGAGGGTGAGCTGCGAGTGTCCTTCTACTCCGCCATCTTGCTTTTCTCCCGTCCATTTTAAAAATTGGATTTGCTTGTTTGTTTGTTGTTGAGTTTTAACAGTTCTTTACATATTCTGGATACAAGTCCTTTGTCTGATATGTAATTCAGTTATTTTCTCCCAGTTTATGGCTTATCCATATGCAATTCAGTTATTCTTTCCCAGTCAATGGCTTATCTTTTCTTTTTCTACCTGTGCCTTTATCAAAGTAAACATTTAACATTTTGACAAATTCTAATTTATCAGTTTTTTATTTTATTGTCATATCTAAGAACTGTCTAACTTAAGATTATAAAGATTTTTTTCAAACTATATTCTATAAATTTTATAGCTTTAGGTTTTATATTTAGGTCTATTTTGAGTTATGTCTATCCATTTTGAGTTAATTTTAGTTTGTAGTTCAAAGTATGGATTGAAGCCTTTTTTGGGGGGGGGATGGCATTGGAATGTCCAATTGTTTCAGTACCATTTGTTGGAAAGTCTGCCCTCTCTTTTGCCTTTGCCTTTTTGTTAAAAGTCGACTGACTGTGTTTATGTGCGTCTCTTTCTGGGGTTCTATGCTGTTACATGGATCTGTGTGTCTATTCTTCAACGTAAGTGTGGTAAATCAAGTTAGGAATAGAAACGGGGTGACCGGGAGCACGTGGGAGAGGAGGATGTGGGGACAGTCAGGAAGGGTTGGAGACTTTTCAGAGTATATAACCTCCGAGTTGAAATCTATATTGGCTAGGAGTGACTCAGGAGAAGAGGATAGGCAGTTATTATGAGTCATTTCAGGCCTTGGGAACATCCTGTACAAAGACTGGAGGGCAAGAAAAAAGTGGGTGGAATAACTGTATGATTCATAGTGTGGTTGGAACAGAGTGTGGAGGACGGATTGGAGACTAAACCAGGGTAAGGTCAAGGTAGGTGTGGGTTTGACCCCAGGTTAGGGTGAATGTATTCTTTTCAGAAGAAGGCATTTAAGTATGTCTCCAGGATGAGTAAAACATCAGATTCAGGAGTTCTTTGTCATTCAATCAATGCATAGTCCCTATCTCTGAAACGGGATCTGACTTCTCAAAAAAAGCAGACCCCAGTTCTTGCTGCCAAGTCACCTCCCAGAGGGAACAGCCCAGGACTGACACTACTGTATTTATAGGTACCTGTATGATTTGAAACCCGCATCACCATTCTTCCCTCTTGTGCTCTGTAATGAGGCCTTGGTGAGCTGCAGTGCACTTCCTGCAACAGGCCTGTAGGTGGCAGCAAAACCAAGGCTCATTGAGGGCAAACCGCCCAGTTGGCCTTGAATTCAGAGCAGCTCTAACATTGCAGTAAATTCAGAGCAGCTCTAATATTGCAGTAGTTGGGTATCTGCATAATAGGCTTGTTTTTAAACCCCCCCCCCAACCCTGGGGATAATATTCTCTATGTCTTTTGGAATCAAACCTGCCAAATACAGTGTAACATGTTTCCTAATCATCTCGGCTACATTCTCCCTTTCGGAATGGGTGTTGGTTTCAGTGGGAATGTTTTCTGCCACTCTGGATCATTGAGAAGACGGTTTGGATTTGCTCCGGTAAACTGAAGAAATAGCCAGGCACGTGGCATGAAGTGAAATAAGGACAACTGCAGAGACACCCCGAAGGCAGGCATATAGGGACAAAAGAAAGGCAGGGAAGGTAGTGTGGCAAAGTGGATGCCCACCTGTCAAGCATTCTTGCTGAAGTTCACTGCAGCCAGGTGAGCCTCTTCCTAGAAAATACTCCTTCCCCACTGCTCCAGAATTCTGTCATGGAGGATGAAGCTTTTCACAGAATTAAACTGTTCCTTCCTCAGGGAGGTCATTTCCCCAGCACACTCTCTCCCCCATCCACTACTAAGCCAGGTTATACGCTGAAACATAGCACAGAGGAACCTTGTTTAGTGGTGCTTTTCCATGTGTGTAATTATGTAATGGTGTGATACTATGTTTAGCATCTCTATTCTCTACTAGATGGTAAATCCCATGGAGGCGGGGATAGTTTCATTTTGCCTAATTCTTTTTTCTACAAGCCTGGCATAGCTCCTGGCACAGCTATGATACAATTATTTATTAATTTCATGATTATATACACAGAAGAGGAAGTATAATATAAAGACTCATCTGGGTGGAAGTCCTTTGTCACTTACCTACTGTGTGTGCTTAGATACATTGCTTAATCTCTCTAAATTTCCCTTTTGTCATTTGTAAAACAGGGAAAATAATGCCTATTTTGTAGGGTGGTCATGAATGTCAGTGAATAAAATCTATGTAAAGTGCTTGAGCACAGTGGCTGAATGCTTAAATATGATAGTTGCTTTCATTTTTATGGAGGAGCCCTCATAGGCAGTTTGCTGGAGGGAAGCCACATGGATTTGCATTCACAAGAAGATGAGAGAGTTATTAGAGGTGGTAGTGCCACTGCTGAAATGAATGACGAGGAAGTCTTAAAACTCTTAAAATCTTCGGTGTTGAGGTGTTGAATGGTTAAAATTCTGCTCAGAATCAGAATAAATAAGCTGACTGAGTGAAGCCATATCCTGGTTTAAAAGAGGAATGCTGTTGGATCATTGATAGAAGTGTCAGGAATGTAAGGCAAAGCAAATCAATTAGAAATTTAAGTTTCACCAAGCCAGTTCTAAAAGGACTGTGTTCAGTGCTGCTCTCCCCATTGGAAGAGTGCTGTGGTTAAAAGAAGCTGCAGATGAGAAGGGTGAAGGTTAGCATCCTCTTCTAAGAAACGCTTTCAAACTGTTGCCTAAATGCTTTATATTTCTTTAAGAGTAGATCTTTTACAAGTGTTTTAAAGTATTAGGGATATTCATAATAGCGAAAAAGTAGAAACAATCCGGGTGTTCATCACCTGATGAATGAATTAACAAAATCTGATGGAGCCATATAATGGTATATTATTCTCACATAAATAGGAATGAAGTACTGACATACACTACAACATGAATGAACCTTAAAAACATGATGCTAAGTGAAATAAACCAGACACCAAAGGATAAGTATTGTATGATTCCACTTAGATGAGGTAACTAGAATAGGCAAATTGATAGAGACAGAAAATACGTAGTGGTTACTTACGACTGGCGACTGCTAATGGGTATGAGTGTCTTTTTGGGGTGATGGACATATTCTAAAATTAGATTATAGTGATAGTTTTACAACTCTATGAATATACAGAAAACCATTGACGTGTACACTGTAAATGGATGAATTGTATAGTTTGTTATATCTCAATGGAATTATTAAAAATTATTCAGAATAGATTGTGGTTCTCAACTCTAGTTGTACAATACAATCAGTTGAGGACACTAAAAAAATATTGCTTCCCAGATTTCCATCTGCAACCAGTTAAATCAGGATATCTGAAGGGTGGAGCATGGCTCTGGGCATTTGTGAAGCCAGAATTGAGAGCTGGACTGGATGACTGAGGGAGTAGACTTTGATTTTTCTACCTCTGGACGCCCTACTATGGGCAAAGAAAGGGTATTCAGTTTTGTTGCTGTTTTATAAATCTCTAGGGTGAGGCAATTTTTGTTTAGTTTTGCTTGAAGGCAAAGAATGAACTATGTGGCCTTACTAGAATCTTGCCCATTTTAGAATTTTGTGATTAAATTCATCTGTTGCTGATGTGATAAGAAGAGACAAGCATTTGTTCTAGTAATGTCTGGAGCTTTAGTACAACTAGAAACATTCTGTTCATTTAAATTTAGTAAACACAGGTAATGACATGGGTGATAACATGAACATTTTCATGCCAAAATTATACTTCCCACTTAGACAAATTAGAATGATTAAGGTTTAGGAAGAAACTTCTGCTGCATTACTGCTGTCATCACTATCAATATCATCACCAAAAGCAGCTGCACAATAGATAAACAAGATTATACTGTATAGCACAGGGAAATATACACAAGATCTTATGGTAGCTCACAGAGAAAAAAAATATGACAATGAATATATATATGTTCATGTATGACTGAAAAATTGTGCTCTACGCTGGAATTTGACACAACATTGTAAAATGATTATAAATCAATAAGAAATTTTAAAAAAGCAGTTGACTGTCTATTTATTCCCCACTCTGGAGAGGCCAAGTCAGCCATGTCTTTTTAGGCCAACCACTGTGTTTTCTGAAAGTAATAATAAATGAATGTCCCTGTCAAAATCCTTATGAATGCTGATAAGAACCTGTTTGAATTGCAATAACCTTTTAAAGAATGGAGAGGCTCATTGATACCTTGAATTTTGCAGTGCAAGAAATGACATTGGAAACTTTCAGAATAAACACATTAGAACAGAGAATGTTGTCCTGCTAAATTGGATTTTGGAAGAGCAACTCTAGGAGCTTGAAAGGAAGAAGAAGAGATAAAGGAAAATTACATTTCTTGAGCTACTAAGCGTCTGACACAAACCTTTATGCCTTATGTATAGTAAATCATTTCAGTCTACCCGCCCCCCGCCATCTTCTTTCCAGGTAAGCATCGTCTTCTTTTTTTACAGGTCAGGAGGCCATCTATTTTGCTCCAGGTCCCAAGCTTATAAGTGGAGGTCTTAACCCAGCTACATATAGCTCTGCCAGCTTGCCATTCTGGAGAAAGGCCCATGGTTTCCATTTGACAGCTTGTGTAGGAAAGACCCCTAAACATTAGAAGGCCTGATTTCAAATTCTGTGTGGTCTTGGGGGAGTCACATCTTTTGTGCCCTAGTTTCCTGTGCTAAAATCGAGGGTGAGAACATTTGCCTCGTGGGATTGTTAAGAGGCAAATGAACTAATGTCGTGAGGTAGATGCTCAGCATCTTGCTTGGCGCAGCACAGGTGGAACATTACAAATGTCAGTCCAAGACTTTGAGTTCCTAGGCTGTGGAGTAGCTTGCATGGAAGAGGTGACCTATCGTGGTAAGATCCCCAGCCCCACTCTAACAACCATCTTTGAGAACTGTTTGCACCAGGGTCAGGCATGAAAGCCCAGGTTGGAAAAGGCTCCCAGTGGGTTCTGTCTGTCTGGGCATGTGTTTTAATTTTCAAAGGAATTACTTCTTTAGTAATTCTTGAGTTCTATAGGAAACCCGCTAGCCTACAAACCAAGAGGAATATATTGAGCATCTGCTCTGTGCTAGGTGCTTTGGGGAATATCTCTGCCTTTAAGGAATTTATCATGTTGCAGAGGGCAAAGCACTCATATATGCAACAATAGTACCAAGTGAGATGGTAATTCATAAAAAAATAACACGGTGATTTTCCCTAGGCTCCTTCCCTAGGCGTTCAGCTCCTCTTAACTCCCTACTTTTGGAGTGGTTCCTAGTCTAGACAATAGTAACCCCCAGGGGGCATTTAGAAATGGATCAGGGTTAACTCATTTGCCTCTTAACAGTACTGTTAACAAGTAGTGAAAATTCGAAAGTGCTAAAGGACATTTGGTGAAAAGTCAGTCCCCCTTTTGCCCCTGTCTTTCTCATCTTGGTTCTTTCCCTCAGTTTCTTCATAATTTCTGGAGAGATTTTTTTTCTATATGCTAACATACAGGTACTATAGCACCTTCCCTTTTATCAAAATACCAAATGAAATATTCTATACTGCTGTTCTGCACTTTGCTTTTTAAAATTCATAATAGAACTCAGATATTGTGCTGTATCAGTACATATTGATCTCCCTCATTCTCTCTAATGGAATTGCTTTGTATGAATGTACCACATTTTATTTAATGGCCCCTTATCAATGGTCTTTTAGGTTGTTTCCAGGCTTTTGCTACCTGAACAATGCTGCAATAAATTCTCCTGACAAAGAGCCGTAATTAAGGGCTAAATTGTGTGGTTCAGACTGTAAGTGATTCTCATTTCACAGTGTGGGTACTAATGGCACTTCGGGTAGGACAGTTTTTTGTCCTGCAGCACTGTCTTGCCCACTGCATGATTTTTGGCATTTCTGCTCTCTCCCTCTTCCTCCGCCCAAGTTCCGGGATGCTCCCACTGCAACAACCAAAAATGCCTGCCCCTCCCCATTTCTAAATACCCCCTGGGGATTACGATTTTCTAGAGTAGGAACCACTGCAAATTTAGGGAGTATAGAGTTAGAAGCCTAGGGAAGGAGGAGGAAGGGGCATCTGAGCAGGACTTTGCGGATTGACACAGGCTTTAGGAACAACCTGAGAAACGCCAGAGGCAGAGTCATCTCATTGCGGTTTCCCTTCTCTCTTTGCACCTATTTGCTTACTCCGCGAGAGATAGTGCAAGGTCTGTAAAGCTGACTGGCCTGGTGCGTGGTCCTTCGTCTCTAGTGTGGATCTTGGAAGCACTTCTGAGTCCTTGCTTCAGCTTTTCTCTCCAGTCCTCCGCAGTGGCCCCAGGTCCACAGGGGCCTCCAGTCACAGAAGTGGAGGTGCTGGCTTGGTGACTGTTCACCGATGTAACAGGGAGGAGCATTGATATAGCTGGATGTGACCACCAGCTGGGCTGGGGACAGATTACTCAGTGCTTGAATTTTCACTCTGCCATTTCTGTCAGTGAATCATAAACAGAAAGTCAAAGTGGAGGGGACTTTGAGTAAAAAAGCATCTAGCCCTCCATCTGTATCCTTGGGTTCCACATCTTCAAACCAACTCCAGATTGAAAATATTCAGGAAAAAAATTCCAAGAAGTTCTAAAAAGCAAAACTTGAATTTGCCACATGCTGGCAACTAAACATAGCATTTACATTGTATTTGATACTATAACTAATCTAGAGATGACTTAAAGTATATGGGAGGATGTGTGTAGGTTATATGCAAATAATATGCCATTCTATGTAAGGGACTTAAGTATATCTGGGGAGTTTAGTATCCGAAGAGGGTCCTGGAACCAATCCCTGCAGATACCGAGGGATGGCTATACACATCAATTAGATGCAGGAAGAAATGTTGCAATAGAGCCTGCAGGTAAAGAGTGTTAGGAACTAGGAGAGGAGAGTAGAGATAGTTGGCTGTAATAGACTCTGTGCCAAGGGAAAAATGATCAAAATCAATAGTTTCCTAACTGAGTTTTACATCAGAATTACTTGGAAAAGATATGAAAAGAAAACAATGCAGATTTTAGCCTTTCCCTAGAAAAAGAAATTTTAGACTGCTAGGACCAGGGTTTGAGAATCTGTATTTAAATTATGATACTTAAGGTTTGAGAATATGTATTTTAATTATGATACTTAGGAGATTCTTATGACTGGTAGTGGCTAGATAATCTTGGGAAACTGTTTAGAATCCAGTCAAATAATTCCCACATCACAAGTAGAATGTTAGAGGAGCCTGAAGAGCTGCTTTGCTGGCTATCTGCCCTATTAGTAAAGGGAGTGAGCAGATAATATGCTAGGTGGTTAATTATATTGGCATTTATTCATTCTGAAATGTTTACAAAAGTAATTAGAAGTCAGATTAGATTTGATGCTCACTGACCTTTAAGGAAAGGCTTGGCTTCAAACAACCAAAAGAAAAAAAAAAGAAGTGGAAAAAAAATGCTTATTTCAAAGGTTAATCAGAGTGAAACAGCATGATTAGCTAGTATCTGTCTTGCAGAAAGAAAGGTTTTATTTGGCATTAAGGATGGGAGTTCGGAAATATAAAAATCATCATTTCTGAGTTGTTTTTCTGGATTTGGAATGTGAAGGCAAACTTCTTAGAAGTAGGAATCCTAAATATGAGCCTTGTTTTATGCTGGTCTCAGCCTAACAATAACCAATGTTATGTTTGGATCAGCCTTTGCGGTTCTTATTATAATTGCAAGATGCCCTTCAGTAGTAACCATCTGGGAACTTTGAAAAAAAAAATAAAGGTTTATTACTTATAAGATCTGGAATTACAGAGCACACCTGGGGCCACACAGTGAGGTCATGGGCAGAGAGGGAGAGAGGGCACAGGCCTGGGTTTACTTGATTTCTGTTTTTATTGGAATCGAGGGGGTTTGGCTAGGATTTCTCAGGCTCACTCTTTATTGGTGAATTTAAAACATAAGAGCAGAAATTCAAAGCATGCGAAGAGGGGGAAAAGCCAAGTAGCCCAAGTGGTCAGTTACTGAAATCAACCAAGATTTCTAAAACAAAGAAGCCTCAGTGCAGGGTGACGGCCTGGCTCTTTATCTAGTCCTAAGGCTCCTAATGTGTTTATTTGAGATAGCTGTCTTTGAAGTGGATACCTCTTTGAAATGAATGCCTTGGCAATCAAAAGTTGTCATGCATTTGAATTACAAAGAAGGAAAAAAAATCAACTATTACGACTTAGACTAACAATCCATCCTGTGGTACTAAGGCATCAGTCAATGGTGGGGACGCTAAATGCTTGGGTAGCTGATATGCTAAAAGTCGGGGGTAGGGCATGTTGTAATCCAGACAGAACACAGCCAAGTAGGATTATAGTAGCAAATTCTATAATAATTATATAGGTAGTAGTTTGAAATCCAGTATGTAGTCATTGTTCCAAACTTGAAAGGGTCCAGCCATGAAACTAAGTCAGTGATCTTAGGGTGCCTAGGAATCTGTTCAAAGATTGGGGTAATATTGTGGGATATTTTAACATCTTGGGCCATCTGGTGTAATAAGTTTGAACCTGTTCTGATTTAGTGGATTGCTTCATATCTCATAAAACCAGTCTCTTAGACTTGAGACTAGGTCGGTTCAGTTAAAGATTATATCTCATTTCAGGAGGCAGCGATGTAGGTGGACTCCCAAAGTTAGGCATATAGGTGCAAATATACCAATAATTTGATAAGAGAAATTTCTGTGGAAATTAAAGAAAAACAATGGTTAATGATTGGAGGAGACTATGATTCCAGTTTCTGAGTTCTGAAGGCAGACAGTTGAGAAGATTTTTACGTCTGACTTGTAGCATTTTCATGTGAAGTGAGGGCAGGCAGGGACAATTTGATAGATTTTCCTGGTTTGTAGTTTGAATGTCTCTAGTGATCTTTCTGAGTGGCCCATACAGCAACAGACACAAAGATTGTCCATACATGAGCTGTTGTACTGATTTCTCTGAAGTTTATATCAAGTTGTCCAGCTTTAACTTTACATGGCCTTGGAAAAAGGGCAGTTTTAGTTCTCAGTGATTCCAAGTCAGAAGGGTGGGAGAAAACAATCATTATAATTTCTATTAATCAAAATAAAACTAACTTGTTTGTAAAATAAGTCTAGTCTTGTTAAACTTGACCTAGTTATTTATGTTACGTGCGGGGAGAATAGTGATTGACCATATAGGCTCTTTTAAATTGGTTTTGCTGGAACTTTTCACAAGGAGACTCAGATTGAACTTTTAAACGCATCTTGAGGTTAGGAAGCCAAGCCAGGCCAAATATGTGCCATCAGATTCACCTGCAATACATATAAATTTGGGTGAACTCCTGTCTTGTCAAGGTCCCCCAAGTATCCTGAGTTTCTTGCACATACCAGGAAGTAACCTTCCTTACTGAGCTGGTAAGACTGCTGGGAACCATGTAAGTAAGGTACTAGGCTGTTTTTCCAAGGACTTCATTGGCTCCATAAAGTCAATCTTAGTTCCTTAAAGCTTTCTGGTTATATCTGAGTATGTGTTTCTTGTCAAATAAATTTCAGTTGAAACCAATGTTTCCAACTGTGTCTTGTTACAAGGAGAACAAATTCTTATAGAGCTTATGCAGATAACTATATTGCTATGAAAATAAGAGTACTTAGAGTTTTTGAATTCTAGAGGAATTAGGTAGGGAGAAAAAAGAGGTTCAATTCTGCTTCCAAGGTATAATTTACCAAATTGCTGTAAGTCATAGTTAGGAAGAAAGTTTCCTTATAATCTGGAAAATGAAAGATTAAAGAATCAGCAATAAAAAGTCATAAAAAATTATAATCGTCCTCTTTATTTCATTCAGCTCCATGTAATACTTGTTCTGCTTAAATCTAGCTTTTTTCCGCCATTAGTTTTGGGGTTTTTTTTCCCCATTTAGTTGTACAATCTTAAAGTCATCAGAAACCTGTATTCTAGAGTTTTTTTTCTGTGACTCTCCTTGAAGATGAAGCTTTTTTGCAGAAACACTTTTGTAAAAGTACAACTCTCTATAAATGACAAGAAACTTAAAAATGACTATTAGATTTGATTCATTATATTGGAATTGACAAGGAAATTTGGTTATCTTGATAACATTTTAAGATAGTAACTGAAATTATGACTGATTACATTATACCAGAGCATATCTGATTTCTAGGAATTCCACATTTCTGAAACATTTATAACATACACCTATGTAAACACAACATAAAGAAGGCTTTGTATTACTTTTTATTTGACAATGCTTCCCATGTAATTCAGCATATCAAAGAAGCCTAATTAGTATAATATTTTCCTTTTTTATAAGGAGAGAGACAAACCTTTTGAAATGTTTCAGGGGCCCTCTGGAAAATTTCAAAGTTAGTTTGAGTTTAAAAAAAAAATTTAGACTTTGATATTGGGAAGTTTGTCAAAAATATCAAGGAGGTTTTAAAATATCTAGTCAAATGGAATCATAGGCCACTCTGAAGCAATATTTAGTTATCCATTTAACCATGGTGACAAAGATTTTAAAGGCAATTAGAGAAGGTTACAGAGTTCTGGGTAAACCTTAACTCTTAATATTTCTTAATATTGTGTAGGCTAGGTTTACTTGAGCAATCAAAGACCTGATGATAAAGTAACATGAAGCACAATAAGTTATTTTTGTTAGACAAAAAAATTTTTGCTTTCCAAGTAGATTATGCAAGAGAAAGAAAGAGGGGAAAAAAACCAGTTTGTAATCATTTGTCAAGAGCAGACAAATAATCCAATAAAACTTTGTTCCTTTAGCAGATGAAGAATATTAAGGTTTAATTTTACATATGTAAACTGTTGATATTAAAGCTCAATTTAAAAATTCTTATAATAACAATTCAATCTTTAGCCAACTTGACCACACAAGATTTCCTTTTTTCTTTTTTTTTTCTTCACTTTCTGTGTCCATGGCTTGTCTTTAATTTTCTTTTCTTTTTCTTTTTTTACTTAGTGAAGTATAGTTGATTTACAATACTAGTTTCAGATATATAATATAGTGATTTGATATTTTTTATAGATAATACACCATAGAAAGTTATTATGAAATACTCTATTCCTAGTGCTATGCATTATGTCTCTGTGACTTAAGTATTTTCTAACTGGTGGTTTGTACCTCTTAATCCCCTTCACCTATTTTGCCTCTTCCCATACTCTTCTCTGGTAGCCAAGTTTGTTCTTTATGTGAGTCGGCTTGTATTTTATTATGTGTTCTTTTTTTTTTTAGAGTCCGCATGTAAAGGAAAACATACAGTATCTGTCTGTCTTAGTCTGACTTATTTCACTTACCATAATATCCTCTAGGTCCATCTATGTTATTGCAAAGAGCAAGATTTCATTTTTTGATGGCTGAATAGCATTCAATTATATATTTATACCTCATCTTCTTTATCCATTCACTTCTTAATGGAGTACTTAAACTGTTTCCATATCTTGGCTATTGTAACTAATGCTGCTGTGAACATTGGAGTGTATATCTTTTCAAGTTAGTGCTTTTATTTTCTTCAGATAACTACACAGGAGTGGAATTGCTGCATCTTTAGGTAATTCAATATTTAATTTTTTGAAGGAACTTTATACTGTTTTCCATAGTGGCTGCACCAATTTACATTCTCACTGACACTGTATCAGGGTTCCCTTTTCTCCATGTTCTTGCCAACACTTGTTATTTCTCATCTTTTTGATAATGGCCATTCTGACAGATGTGAGGTGATTTCTCATTGTGATTTTGATTTGATTTTCCTTGATGATTAGTTATTGAGCATCTTTTTAGTTTTGTTTTTTTGGCCAGCTATAGATCTTCTTTGGAAAAATGTGTATTCAGATCCACTACCCATTTTTTTTTTCAGTCTGGTTGTTTGATTTTTGATATTGACTTTTTGAGTTCTTTGTATATTTTTACTATTAATCCTATATTGTATATCACTTGGAAATATTATCTCTCCATTTAATAGGAAGGCTTTTCATTTTGTTGATAGTTTCCTTTGCTGTACAAAATCTTAGTTTGATTTAGTTCCATTTGTTTATTTTTGCTTTTGTTTCCCATACCTGAGGAGGCATATCCCTTGCAAAATTACTAAGACCAGTGTCAAAGAGTGTACTTCCTATGTTTTGTTCTAGAAATTTCATGGTTTCAGATTTTACATTTAAATATTTAACCTATTTTGAGTTTATTTTTGTAAATGGTGTGAGGAAATGTTCTAGCTTTATTCTTTTACATGTAGCTGTCAAGTTTCTACTTACAAAGAGTCTGTCTTTTCCCCATTGTATATTCTTTCCTCCTTTGTTGTGGGTAAACTGATGACATTTATATTTCTGGGCTGTTTTCTGTCCAGTTGTTCTTTGTGTCTGTTTTGTGCCAGTACCATACTGCTGATTACTTTAGCTTTGAAGTATATTTAGAAGTTAGGAAGCATCTCCACCTTGGATCTTGTTTCTCAAGATTACTTTGGCTATTTAGGATCAGCTGTGTTTCCATAGAAATTTTAGGATTATTTACTCTAGTTCTGTGAAACACGCCATGGGTATATTAATAGGGATTGCACTGAGTCTAAAGTTTGCTGTGGGTAGTATGAACATTTTAACAATATTACTTCTTCCAATCCATGAACATAAATTATGTTTCCATTTATTTTTGTCATCTTCAATTTCTTTCATCATTATCTTACAGTTTTCAGACTACTGGTCTTTTACTTCCTTGGTTAAATTTATTCCTAGGTATTTTATTCTTTTTGATTTAATTGTAAATGAATCTTTAAAAATTTTCTCTTTCTAATAGTTTATTAGTGTAAGAAATAAAACAGATTTTTGTATATTAATTTTGTATCTTACAACTTTACTCAATTTATGTATTAGTTCTCATAGTTTTTGATGGATTGCTTAGGATTTTAAACATATAGTATTATGTCATCTGCAAATAGTGACAGTTTTATTTCTTCCCTTCCAGTTTGGATGCCTTTTATTTCTTTTCTTTTCTTTTTCTTTTTTTTGGTCTGGTTGCTATGGCTAGGACTACCAGTATTATGTTGAATAAACTGGTGAGATTGGGCGTCCCTGTCTTGTTGCTTGTCTTACAGGAAAAGCTGTCAGCTTTTCACAATTGGTATAATGTTAGCTTTGGGTTTGTCATAAATGGCCTTTATTATGTTGAAGTACATTCCCTCTATGCCCACTTTGTTGAGAGTTTTTATCATGCATTGGTGTTGAATTTTGACAAATGGTTTTTCTGTTTCTATTATGTTTCTGTTTTCATTTGTCTCAAGGTATTTTTTTTTATTTTCCTCTTTAATTTCTTTGTTGATGCATTCATTTTTTTTTTAGCAGCATGTTGTTTAGTCTCCATATATTAGTGTTTTTTCCAGTTTTCTTCCTGTACTTGATCTCTAGTTTCATACCATTGTGGTAAGAAAATATACTTGATATGATTTCAGTCTTCTTAAATGTATTGGGAATTGTTTTGTGACCTAGCGTGTGGTCTGTCCTGGAAAATGTCCCATGTGCATTTGAAAAGATTATGTATTGTGCTATTTGGATGGAATGTTTTGTCGATATCTATTAAGTATATCTTGTTGAATGTATCATTTAAGAATACTGTTTCCTTATTGATTCTCTGTCTGGATGATTTCTCTGTTGATGTAAGTAAGATATTGAAGTCCTGTACTATTGCTGTATTACTGTCAATTTCACCCTTTCTGTCTGTTAATATTTGCTTCATGTATTTCGGTGCTCCTGTATTAGATGCTTATATGTTTATAAATGTTACATCATCTTCTTGGATTTACCCCTTTATCATTTTATAATGCCCTCCTTTGTCTTTTATTACAGCCTTTGTTTTAATGTCTATTTTGCCTGAGTACTGCTGCCCAAGCTTCCTTTTCATTTCCATTTGCATGGAATATCCTTTTCCATTCTCTCACTTTCAGTCTCTGTGTCCCTTTCGCTCTGAAGTGAGTCTCTTGTAGGCAGCATATACATCAGTCTTTTTTAAAATTTTTATCCATTCAGCAAATCTATGTCTTTTGATTAAAACATTTAGTCCATTTACACTTAAAATTATTATTGATAGTTAAGTACTTATTGCCATTTTGTTTCTTGTTTTCTGTTTTGTAGGTCTTCTCTGTTTGTCTGCTTTTAGTCTTTTCCCTTGTGGTTTGATGATTTTCTTCACTGTTATGTCTGAGTTCCTTTCTCTTTGTTTTTTTGTGTATCGATTGTAGGTTTTTGGCTTGTGGTTACCATGAGGTTTGTATATATTAATGTATGTATATTAACACATATATGTAACATACATATATATGTTTGTTTTAAACTGATAGTCATTTAAGTTCAAACACATTCTAAAAGCTTTACATTTTTTTACTCATTCATGTTTTATGTTTTTGTTGTCATATTTTACATATTTATTTGTATCCCTTAACTTTTTTTTCTCATTAAACTTTGTTTTAATGGGTCTCAAAATTCTGTGACAGATTTTTGCTCAATTTGTTTCCATTAAAAAGTACTGATTTTAAAAACTAATAACTTAAAATTGCGACACACACCAAAGAAACAAATGGTCCACAAAACATTCTTCTTTCCTTCTGAAGGTTTTACAATGCATTGTTATCATTAACCAGTCTTTTACTACTAAACTTAAGTGGCCAATTGAGACAAACAATTCTGAGACCGTTCTTCCACCACTGATTAAGACTGGAGTGGCAGGTATTGGGGATAATACTCATTTAGCCTTCTGAGCTTTCTGGGTGGACTTGGTGACCTTGCCAGCTGCCTTCTTGTCTACTGCCTTGATGACACCCATGGCAACCATCTGTCTTATGTCACAGGCAGCAAAATGGCCCAGAGGAAGATAGTCAGAGACGCTCTCAACACACATGGGCTTGCCAGGAACCATGTCAACAATGGCAGCATCACCAGATTTCAAGAACTTGGGGCCTTCTTTCAGCTTTTTCCCAGAACGACGGTCAATCTTCTTCAGTTCAGCAAACCTGCAAGCAATGTGAGCTGTGTGACAATCCAGCACAGGTGCATATCCAGCACTGATCTGGCCTGGATGGTTCAAGATAATCACCTGAGCTGTGAAGCCAGCTGCTTCCATTGGTGGATCATTTTTGCTGTCACCAGCCACATTGCCGCAACGAACATCCTTGACAGACACATTCTTGATTTTGAAGCCCACGTTGTCCCCAGGGAGGGCTTCACTCAAAGCTTCATGGTGCATCTCAACGGACTTAACTTCAGTTGTAATGTTGACTGGAGCAAAGATGACCACCATGCCGGGTTTGAGAACACCGGTCTCCATTCGACCCACAGGGACAGTACCAATACCACCAATCTTGTA
Source organism: Camelus dromedarius (assembly GCF_036321535.1). NCBI lineage: Eukaryota > Metazoa > Chordata > Mammalia > Artiodactyla > Camelidae > Camelus > Camelus dromedarius. The sequence continues at coordinate 38,178,440 of NC_087443.1, read as the reverse complement.
GACGTCCTGGAGGGGCATATGCAAGGGTTTGTCAGTTGGCCGAGTTGGTGGCAGGATGCAATCCAGAGCCTCAGGCAGCATGGTTCCACTGGCATTGCCATCTTTACAGGTGACTTTCCATCCCTTGAACCAAGGCATGTTGGCTCCAGCATATTGTCACCATTCCAGCCAGAAATTAGCACAAATGCTATGGTGTCAGGGTTGTAGCCAATTTTCTTAATGTAGGTGCTGAATTCCTTAACAATTTCCTCATAGCTCTTCTGGCTGTAGGGTGGCTCAGTGCAATCCATTTTGTTGACGCCGGCGATTAGTTTTTTCACACCCAGAGTGTAAGCCAGAAGGGCATGCTCACGGGCCTGCCCATTCTTGGAGATACCTGTTTCAAATTCACCAACACCAGCAGCCACAATCAGGACAGCACAGTCAGCCTGAAATGTGCCTGTAATCATGTTTTTGATAGTCTCTGTGTCCTGGGGCATCAATGATGGTCACGTAGTACTTGCTGGTCTTGAATTTCCACAGGGAGATATCAGTGGTGATACCGCGCTCACATTCTGCCTTCAGTTTGTCCAAGACCCAGGCATACCTGAAGGAGCCCTTTCCCATCTCGGCAGCCTCCTTCTCGAACTTTTCGATGATTCTCTTGTCGATACCACCACATTTATAGATCAGTTGGCTGGTGGTGGTAGACTTGCTGGAATCTACGTGTCTGATGACCACGATGTTGATGTGAGTCTTCTCCTTTCCCATTTTGGCTTAGATTTAGCGGTGGTTTTCATGACACCTGTGTCCTGGCCACAAACCCGTTGCGAAAAAGCTCTTTATTGTAGTTATAATTGATTTTATGACTTTAGTCTTTTAACCTTCATACTAGATTTTTAAAGTGGTTGATCCTCTGTCTTTATTATATGTTTGCCAGTGAGATGTTTTCCCTTCATATATTTTTAAAAATTTTGGTTGTGAAGCAGGTATTGCAATATAAAATTTACTAGTTTATAAATAACAGTTGGAATAAATTAGGTTTTCCTGCTCAGATGGCTTTCTACTGTTTGTGGGGAAGACTTTTAAGATTTGTGTTCCTTCTTGACAGCAGTCTTAAGGAGGCTGTTGTTTAGCATTTGGGCAAGAGAGCCAGTTCAGCAGTTTGCATTTAAAAAGGACTCTTTCCACTTTTTTTCCCCCTTTAGTCTCAAGCGAGTTTTAGTCACCTCCTAGGGTGTTTACATTTCAAAGACATGCTAAGATTTACATCTTCATGTGGCAGAGAAGGAAAATGTAAGTTTTCTCCTAGAGGTTTCAGTGCCTTTTGGACGATTTTGGCAGTCCCAATTAAAATGTAGCACCACTCTGTAAGTAGAGGGAGCATCCTGTAAAGAATATTGTTCTGGACTCATGGTCAAATGAGGCCTCTTCAGGGTTGGAAATGAAAGGGAGGAGTCATTTGGGCCACCGTGGTCCTGGAAGTGGTAAACCTATTGAACTATTCCAGTTTTGCACAGTAGGAGATGGGCTTCGTCTCAGTGTTTTCCTTTCACCGTGAGCCTTACCAGTGATCACTGTGGTGGAAGGATTGGCATGGTGCCAGTCAGTGAATATCCAAGTGAGGAATGGAAAAGCTATGGTAGAAATGTTGCTGGTTCTAGAAGCCTTTGCTTTCCCATTTCCTTCTTCCTCCTCATCAGAGGCCTTTGTAACCCTGTCAGATTTTCCCTTGGTGGCAGAAATGCTTCATGAGATGTGTTTTAGTTTTGCCTCATTCAAGGGAAGGCTGAGGGGGTTCAGGATTTGTAATATCTCACAGGAAACAAGCATATAGCCTGGATGAATCTTAAAGGAATTACGGATTTTTGGGTCTTTAGAGATACCAGTCAGTGGGGTGCATTTTAACAGTTGTAACAGTTCAGAGAATATTACAAAGAAACAAACCCACAGTAGCCAATTAGTTTGCCTCTCTCCTTCCTGCTGTATAAAATCTTTAAGAAATGTTTGAATTTCAGTTAAGGTCTATTTTTTGTCTTGTTTTGTTTTTTTGAGCTCAGTTTCTACTGCTTGGTTTTTTTTCTCCTGTCACTTTAATCTTACGTGTTGTTACCAGAAAATTTTGGGTGATGTCACTGGGGACTCCCTTCATAGGTGGGGAGTTTCCTTTCCAGGATGTACTAGGAGATCTCTGTGGGTTTGGGGTCTGCCTTCACTATTAAGTTATGCACAGGGTCTTTGGGAAAAGCCCCTAGGCCTCTGGAGTGTAAGATTTGAGTCTTAGCGTGTTGGTATATGTGGCCTGAATAGCACCAAGGAAGCATTCATGGGTTTTTGAGTTTATGAAGGAGCTGGGGTTTTTAGGTGCTGACACCACATGCTCAAGACACTTTTATTTACCCATTAATTATCCATTAACTTTTTTTAAAGTAACATCATGCCAGGGATTGGACCATAATATTCTTATCAGGTCAGGGGATGAAGAGTAACAGTAGCGAGTGAAGTAGTGACACAGAGACCATAGGCCTCTGTTGTATTTTCCCTCTGGTGACGCCATTGGGTTCTGGCTGCAAAGCTATTTCACTATTCTGGGTTAGGACAGGTGGTCTGGGCATGACCCACTGACTCAGTGGTTCCAGGTGGAGTTCTCCCATCTTCCTCACTTACTGGAATCTTTTCCTTATGTCTTTAGCCCAGAGCCTCTCCTTTGGTGGTGACAACAGCCTTGTGATCCAATTTACCCTCCTTACTCTCTTTCATCTTGATGCGTGGAGGACCCTTATGCATGTTAATAGTCAATTAATGTTTTTATAATTAGTGGCCTAAGCATCTCGTTAGATCGTATGGTGTTGATCACAAAGCTCTGGGGAGATCATTGGGTTATTATAGCAGCTGTGACATTTTGGGTTGGATACCACAGGCAACACACAACAGAGACAATCTGAGGAAGCATACAGCAGTCCAGCAGACCCCCAACAAGCAGATGGTGTTACCTGTGTGAGTTAGGTGGTCAGTAAGCAAGTTGTGCATTCTTTTCAGTTAATTGCAAGGGCAGCCATGCAATCCTGCCAACTACGTCAGTTGTTTTGTGCGGGTCTCGGCCTATCAGTAACCAATGATGTGGCTGGACTGGCCTTTGTCGTTCTTATGTTTGCAAGATGCCCTTCAGCAGTAACCATGAGGGAACTTTGAACAAAAATAAAGGTTTATTACTTTCAAGACCTGGAAATTACAGCATACCTGGGGCCTCACAGTGAGGTCATAGAGAGAGAGTGAGGGAGTGAGAGCGTGCATGGGTCTGGAGCTCTGCTCTTATTGGAGTTGAGAGTGGGGGTATAGGATTTTGAGGGCTCACTCCCCCCCTTTTTTCATTTTTCAGCTTTATTGGGTAGAATTGTTAATTTGACTGCACATTTACAATATATTACATGTAAATACATATACACAATATACTGCACATTTTTTTTAATTTACATGTAGTACTGTTTATTGTTTCTAAGAAGGTTTAGAGCTTTAGCTTTTTAAACTTACATAGTTATCAAAAGAATGACAACCACGAAATAATAAAAATTAATTCAAAAAGATACATGAACTCTGCTATTAACAGCAATATTGTTTATAATTGCCAAAACATGGAAGCATCCCAGGTGTACATCAACAGATGAATGGATAAAGAAGATGCAGCTTACATATGTGATGGAATACAACTCACCAATAAGAAAGAAGGATAGTTTGCCATTAGTGGCCCTTCATTTTTTTTTTTTTTTTCATTTCAAAAACCAGAATTTTGTAACTGACATAAACATTTCCATTCCATCAAACCCAACAGAATATCTCGAAATAAACTTAACCAGAGAGGTTATTACCTATACCATGAAAACTGTAAAACATTGATGAAGGAAATTGGAGATGATACAAATAAATGTATCAAGCTTGGGGGAATAGGATTTTGAGGGCTCACTCTTTCTTGGTGAATTTAAAACATAAGAGCAGGAATTTAAGCATGGGTTGGATGCAGGGTATGAAAGAAAAGACTTAAGGACTCTGGGTTTTGCCCTGAGTAATGCTGGTTGAGGATAAATAAATGTTTGTCTAGTTAGGGCTGGAGTTCTCACCCTTTGATACCCTTTCGTGGCACCCACCTCCTGTTTTGAGACTGCTTGTTTGCTGGCCTGTGGCCTCAATTGTCTCCATAATCTTGGACAATCAAGAGCTAATTTCAGTTTTGTGTTCACTGTGCCAAGCACAGTGCTAGACACTCGACAAGTGATTATTTTTGAGTGGGTTACTTCTGGTCATTCCTCTGGGGCTTGCTGAGAATGTAGATACAGATGGGAAGGGCTCTCTGGTATGGGAAACAGTATCTATGAGTATAGAATGAGACGGGAGATGTTGGCACGTTTTTGCTCAAAGAGAGACAGTCCTGGAATTAAAACTTGTTCTAGTGAGCTAAGTGGCCTTTTAGTTGGGTGGTATCTCTGCATTTATTCTTGCAGTGCTAGATGCTTGCACAAGGCTTCTGAGATGATTTCTAGTTCTGAACTTTCAGAAAAGTCATGGGCTTGAACATTATTTTCCCCTCCTGATCTGAAATTGCCTCAGCTTGTTGAAAGTACCTTAAAGGACTTGTTTGTTTCCACCTGGATAATAAATCCCTGGGCATGTGTTGCATTTGGTACTCTTTCCAAGTGCTTTTCAAGAATTCTTTCATGGCACCCACACAGCCCCATGGGGCTGAGACCATGTCTTATCCTTTTATCATCCTGACTGCTGACATGATGCTGCCTACCTGGAAGATACTCAGTACATCTAACTTTAGTGAGTATGTGGTAAGGATTTGCTTTTCCTTTTTGCAAATAAAGCAATGAGGATTAGATAGGTGACAGCTATTTAGTGTCAAATGTTGGTTTTCTTTATCTTTTTCACCATATCATCGTCTCTAATCTTTTTTTTAGTAATTTGTGTTAATGACACATGACCATTTCAGATAGTTGGTATATTCTGGTAGTAAATCCCTTCCTGTCTTTCGTCTGGGCTCATTCTTTGGATTTCCTTTGCCTTCCCATTCTGTTGTCTGTCTTTTGAGAATGAACATCCAGGTAATCAAATCAGTGAGGTATCTGTATAAAACAAAACAAAAACCCAAAATAAATAAGAATAGTATTTATCTCCAGGTTTTGAGAGAGTCCCACCACAGAATGTTAACATGTGAATAACATTGAATTCCAGGGCTCAGCAGGCCCAATATTTTATTCCACAGCAAAGGGCATTTCAAATGCATGGGACACTAGGAATGAGTAATTTGGATTTCGACCTGTGCTTTAAGTACTCACCACTGGTACCATTCACCCTACAATTAATCAAATCCAGTTGAGAAGTTGTGCATCTCTTCTGATAATTCTTTCTGCTCCCGACGACTGGAAGCCTCATGAGGTCGTGTCTATGTCTGTACAACTCTCACAGTGCCTCTCATAGGCTGAAACCCAATGAACAGCCGATTTTGAATATTTATACCTATTGTGTATTTCCACCTGCATATTACACCTTCAGTTCAAGCTCAGTATGAGTTAACTTAGTCTCTTCATTCTAAAAAGGATTTAAGTCTGCTTACATGGATGTCATATGGCAAGAAAATATAAATTAGAGAAAAGTAGGACAAAATAAGAAAAAGAAGGGTAGGGCTATAACGTGGAGCCCCCATGAGGCACACATGCTATAGGTAAACCACAGATTTGGCTTTACAGAACTAGGAAACCTGATGGGTTACACATTGTCTATTCACAATAAATGGGTTACTGTTCATTGTCTATATAATAAAAGCCAGCCACCTTCTCAGGAGGTGCACAACCACTGGACCCGAAGAGCCTAAAGGGAGTTTTTTGAAGGCTGTCCATGAAATGCATAGCTCTTCGCTGGCCTGGACTCTCCAAGGGGTAGATTTTCAAGTATAGAGTGGAATGGATAGATTGAACAGCTTTCAGCCAGTCCTTCATAAATTTTATTTCTCCCAGCAGAGCTTTTGTTCAAATGCCATTTATTTTTAAGAGAACATATTCATCTTGCTCCCAGACTAATTCTCATGTCTGCTTCTCTTTTTCTGAAACTAAATTATAGTCATACAGCCACAAAAGTCTGTATGACTGTAGTTGTATAAGACCCCTTTGCTTGTTTCTCTCCATATCCAACCAGTTATCAGAATTGCTTCCTTTCTTCCTTTCTTGTCTCTGCCCCTTCCCCATCTCCTTCATCGCTTATGTGCCAGGAGCTTAGTATGCATGTGAAGGCATGTAAGAAGGCATTTTAACATATGTAACAATTGGCAAGAGAACTGGCCAGTCAGAAAGAGTATCACTTTTGACATAAGAATAAGGTTCTTGAAGCCTTCCCATGTTCTAGGCACAAACTCTTCAGTTGCTGGCTTGAGGAGAGGAGTAGAAGAGGGCTGCGGTGGTGAGGTAGACATGGGGATGAACGAGTGGTGGTTTCAGGTAAGAAGCTATTTTTTACTCACAAGTATAAATGTGTTTCAGTGTATTAATAGCTGATACAGCTGCACTGGTGGTGCACAGCTAATGCATGTCAGCCCTAGGTACATGTGGTGACAAAGATGACTCAGCCGTGGTTTGTATTCCAAAGGACCCTGGAGTTCCCTATCTTCAGAATGTGTTTCAGAAACATCCTTTCCTTGCTCTATTGCCACGACAGCAGTTTAGACCCTTTCTATCCCAGGCTTCATTGATTATAATTATCCCTTAACTGGTCTTCTAAGTTTAAATTTCTTTGTTCTTTTATTTTTCCTCCTGTCAATGTTTCAAGTATGTGCTGCCAGAAAAAAATCCCTGAAATCCTGCTTCTGTCATGCCATTACCTTCTACTCCAGAATTGTCAGTGGATTTTCCTTTTTTCTTGGATAACATTCACACTCTCTAGCTGGGTATTCAAGGCCTTCTATTTTTTTTTTTTTTTTTTAACCTACACCGCTGCATCAAGGCATATGGTGACAGTTCAAAGCTATGCTGGCTTGATGCTAAGCGTAGTTTCCTGGGAAGGAGCTTGGCGGTACCACTCTTGCTGCTGGGCACACTGCCTCTTACAATGGCTCTCTGCAAAACAAACACTGAACACTGTTTACTGGTAAAAGTAAAAGTTCTCTTTACCTTCCTTTTGGTTAATGAAAACAAACATTAATGTAGGTCTCTTGTAAAAATGAAGTGTTATCAAGGGAACTTTTGAAAAGTGGGGAATACGTGTGCTTTCCAGGGGTATTGGCAGAACAAGGATTGCATGTTGTCCTTCATCTGGTACTTGGTAAATGAGACTTTTAAGCCCCTAAACCCCAATGCTATTTCCCCTTATTGATAAAGGCAGTTAACTGTTGATCTGCCTTGGGGGACAAAGATACATCCTTTCTTAGACAGAAGAGCTTTTATTTCATGGTTGAGTGACTACAGTGAGACTATGTCAGTCACATACTTCTACGAGTCCTCGGTCACATACTTCGACATTAACTTCAGTGCCTTTTTTGGTTTTAGATATTGAAGTTCCTTTAAAGAAGCACTTGCCAATATCCCCACTATTAGCCCTGGTTTACTCCAATCATTTATGCTACTTCTGTTGGGGTTTTATTTGAGTTATTGGGAGGTTTAAATAAGGTAGTGCATGTAAAGTGATTAATACAGTAACTGGTCCATTTTAAGAGCTTAATTAATGGTAGCTACCATAATGATTCTTACACAGTTGAGAATATTCCATAATCACAAAATGAGCCCTCAAGCCACCTTAGTTCTTCAGATAAGGACTAATCACCTGGCAAGACTCTGAGGAGGTAGAGTATACAGATAAGGTAAGTTTTCAAACAGGAAGGGAGTGATGAAGGGCCTACCTAATATATGTGATGATGTAACTGGAGGATGTCCTGAGCACCCAGAGGGATTATTTAAGGCAGAATTCAGCAAACTAGGACCCATAGGTCAAATCTGACCTCCTGCCTCTTTGTGTGTGACCTGAGAGTTAAGAATGCTTTTTTTCAGTTCTGGATGGTTGAAAAAGAATCTAAAGAAGAATGATATTTCAGGGCACATGAAAATTAAATGAAATTCAAATTTCAGTACCTGTAAATAAAGTTTAAAAAAATTTTTCTGGGGGGAGATAATTAGGCTTATTTATTTATTTTAACTGATGTTCTGGGAATTGAACCCAGGACCTTGTGAATGCTAAGCATTCATTGAGCTATACCATCTCACCTGATAAATAAAGTTTTATTGGCACACTTCCATGCCTGTTTGTGTGAGCACTGTCAGTGGCTGCTTTTGCTCTATAATGGCAGAGTTGAGTAGCAGTGACAGAGACTATATGGTTTGCAAAGCTGAAAATATTTGCTATCTACTCCTTTATGGTAAAAGTTTGACCTGGTCTAAGGTAGAAAGATTTAAGAAAGGGTGGTGAGGGAAAACTCAGTTCACCAAGCTTCCAAGGGGAGGCCCTGGTGACTCGGGCCATGGAATTAGATTCTGTCCTAGTTCAGTAAATACTTACTGAATACTTCCTGTATGAGAGACATTGCTCTGGGTCAAAGAATTATTCTCTTCTTTCAGAAACATCACAATATTATAAATTCATGGAATTGTGTACCAGTTACTGTTCTATGGGCCTCAGAATTATTAACATTTAATATTCACAAAAACCTTGTGAAGTAAGGGTGATTAGAAGCCTCCGTTTTACAGATGAGGAAAATAAGACAATAAAAAGGTTAAACATCTCAAAGTCAAAAAGGTCATAAGGACTCCAACTCAAGCTGCCTGGCTCCAGACCCCAAGCATTTAATCCCAAACTGTCTACTCATAGCAAAAACTGTGAGCCCCAGGGAAATTAGAGTCAGTAGTACACATTGGAACTAACAATAATTTTAGGTTATTACTAGTAATGATTTTGAGTTAACCATAATTTTTGTAGAGGCAGAGTCAGGAAACAGACTTATCAGTTATGATACATTTCCCAGTTGTAAGAATCTTGGTTACTGACTAGGATTTTCACTACGTTTGTGGATACTGAATGTACTTTTGATCAGTGTATTTTGGTAAAAATTTTTTAAAAATCACATATGAACATACACAATATATATGATACACTTACATATATTAATATATACAAATTTGGTCTTGTGCACCTTACCTCCCCATCCACCTGCCCCCAAGAATTACTTACTCTGAACTGTGCTTGGCTGTGTTATCAGTAACAATGAGGGTAGGTAAAAATAGATGAAACTTATTCTTATGAGTATTGTAAGGATATTGTTAACATCATCGTTTATTTACATTCGGTAATGTCCCTTTTTTGAGGATTCCCCAGGGAAAATTCTCATGTGGTCTTATTAATGTTATAATTCCTAAAGCAATCAGTGTGATTTTTCACAGCGATCTTGTGACAAAGAAAATGATCAAGATTTCTTTTCACTTTGGGCCCTTGAAGGTTTCAGAGCCAAATCTCTGGCCAGTAAGTGCTGTGCATCTTTAGCTTTATTCCTGGTCTAACTTTATGATCCTCTGTTTGCTTTTCTTTATTTTTTTTTTTTAACCTGCTTAAATTGTATGGCCTCTCGTTGTTATTTATGTAACCATAATCAGAAACAAGGCAGAATTTAAGTAAATGTATGTATGCATGTAGACCCACTCGCATATATACATGCACATACACAGTGCATTTTGGACTCCCCAAGAAGCTGGTTTTGATTTGTGAGCAGAGGGCCAATTAAGATTGTATAACTACTCAGCATACTTGCTGATAACAAGGAGGTCATCAAAAAATCCCTGATAATTAGGAGGATTATCACAACCATAAATTTACCATGCCTTTGATGAGTGTTGGTTGCACTTAATGACTCACTGAAGATCAAATCACCTTGCCTTTCAGCAGTAATATGAGTTTAATAAGCATTAGTGTGATGATGATGACAATGAGTAAACAGTCATCTTAGTGATAACAATTTGGTCCAGGCAGGAGGGAAAATATTCCTTACTGGGCTTACTTGACTGTGACAAGAGATGGGAAGGCAGAATCTGGTAGAGGGAATGAAAGGGCTAGTGGGGTCAAAAAATATCTAAGAGATGAGCTTAAGAGACATGGAGTTGGGGTGGGCCTGGGAGTGTGTGCAGAATCGAAGGACGCTGTAGCATGAGCTTGGTTCAGAGCAAAGAGTGAGGGAGGCATCACACTGGAGCATGTATGGGTGCTTGAGTCACATTGCTGGCTCTATTGCTTACTCTCCGTGTGACCTTGGGCAAGTCATCTGACCTCTGTGTGTCTCAGTTACTTACCTGAAAGAGCATGAGCAAAAAATACCTACCCCACAGGGTTGTTGAGAAATTAAATGGTATATATAATTCTTGTGAAATTTTTGAGTCAAGGCTTGGTACATTCTGAGTATAAATAATTGGTATTGCTTATGCTGCTGCTGCTAGACCATAGTGCAGAGAATGCAGAGATTCTTATCTCAGGGTTCTAAGGGGATTATGCAACATTTTGAAAGTAGAAATGTAATTGTGAGAGCCATCTTATGATATTTAAACAAAATATAGATCATTATTTGTACTATGTATTATATGCCATATATTTCATTTGACATTTAAATTTATGTTGCATTCTCTTTTTTTGTATATGTATACATACATTTATTTATTGAAGTGTAGTCAGTTTACAGTGTTGTGAATTTCTGGTATACAGCACAATGCTTCAAACATGAACATACATGTATTCATTTTCATATGCTTTTTCATCATAAGTGTATGTTGAATATAGTTCCCTGTGCTATACAGTATAAACTTGTCATTTATCTATTTTATATATATTAGTATCCACAAATCTCAAACTCCCAATTTACCCCTTCCTTCCTTCTTCCCCCCCTAGTAACCATAAGTGTGTTTTCTATGTGAGTCTGTTTCTGTTTTGTAAACAAGTTCGTTTGTCTTTTTTTCTTTCTTTTTTTTTTTTTTTTGCATTCCAAATATAAGTGATATCATAGTATTTTTCATTTTCTTTCTGGCTTACTTCACTTAGGATGACATTCTCCAGGTCCATCCATGTTTCCGCAAATGGCATTATTTTATTATTGTTTATGGCCAAGTAGTATTCCATTGTATAAATACACCACAGCTTCTGGCAGAAGACCTGAACAAGCAGTTCTCTAATGAAGACATTCAAATAGCCAATAGGCACATGAAAAAATGCTCAACATTGCTAATTATCAGAGAAATGCAAATCAAAACTACAATGAGGTATCACCTCACACCAGTCAGAATGGCCATCATTCAAAAGTCCACAAACAATAAATGCTGGAGAGGATGTGGAGAAAAGGGAACCCTCCTACACTGTTGGTGGAAATGTAGTTTGGTGCGACCATTACGGAAAACAGTATGGAGATTCCTCAAAAGACTAAAAATAGACTTACCATATGATCCAGCAATCCCATTCCTGGGCATATATCCAGAGAGAGCCTTAATTCAAAACGAAACATGTACCCCAGTGTTTACAGCAGCACTATTTACAATAGCCAAGACATGGAAACAACTTAAATGCCCATTGACATATTGTGTTCTTATCATCTCATCTCCCCATATATATTGCTTTGCATCACATGAAACATCTACATGGTAGAGGTTTGATAAATACTCATAGATATGAATTAAAGGGTGTACTTAATATTTTGGGATAATGAAGAAATCAATGAGCTTAAAATTTCAAGTGAAAATGTTGCCATGAAAATGCCAGTAATATTAATAAACATAAGATTGTATAAGGTTTTTGACCTATCTCAGTCCTTTCATAAACACATTAATTCTCATCAACTCTGGTGGACTACATGCTACAATAAGTCCCATTTTACGGATGAGGAAACATGTGGCTTAGAGGTTTAATCTTGTGCCACAGCTAGTAAGTGATGTGCCATAGTAAGTAAGTGATTGAAGTCAGAATTCATGTCTTTGGGCACCTCCAACAAAGAAATTGTTTTTCATACTTCTTTGGCATTAGGAAACCTGAGATCAGTGATTAACTGACTCAACCTGTAAGGTGAAGGGGGTTACAAACTCAAATTTTCACAGGGTCTGAGAAGATCACATGCATTTGTGCAGCAGGCTGAGTGGAGAAAGGGGAGTAGGGAGAACTGTAAGTAACTGCAGATCCAAGCCCCACTTGAAGGGGGCAGTTGCTAATTTGGTAGGCAGGAGATGGAGACCCAAAGTGGCCAATGCTTATGATTTTTTTTTAAAGAAAAGCCTCAAATTTGGCTTTTTGTATGAATCTCTCAATCTTAATTTTATTGATAACTAATTCAAATTAAGAGCCAACAAACGAATTTACAAGGATCAAATTTAAAAATATGTGGGCCAATCATTCAAAAGTCCACAAATGATACATGCTGGAGAGGGTGTGAAGAAAAGGGAGCCCTCCTACACTGCTAGTGAGACTGTAGTTTGGTGCAGCCATTATGGAAAACTATGGAGATTCTTCAAAAAACTAAAAATAGACATACCATATGATCCAGCAATCCCTCTCCTGGGCATATATCCAGAGGGAACTCAAATTCAAAAACATACATGTACCCCAGTGTTCATAGCAGCACCGTATACAATAACCAAGACATAGAAACAACCTAAATGTCCATCAACAGATGACTAGATAAAGAAGCTGTGGTGTGTACACACACACACACACACACACACACACACACACACACACACACTGAAATACTACTCAGCCATAAAAAAGAATAAAATAATGCCATTTGCAGCAATGTGGATGGACCTGGAGATCATCATTCTAAATGAAGTAAGCCAGAAAGAGAAAGAAAAATGCCATATGTTATCACTCATAAGTGGAATCCGAAAAAAGAAAACACACTAATGAACTCATCTATAAAACAGAAACAGACTCACAGACATAGTAAACAATCTTATGGTTACCAGGGGGAAAGGGAGTGGGAAGGGATAAATTTGGGAGTTCGAGATTTGCAAATGTTAACTACTATATATAAAAATAAAGAAAAATTTCTTTGTATAGCACAGGGAATTATAGTCAATATCTTGTAATCACCTTTAATGAAAAAGACTATGAAAACAAATATATGTATGTATATGTATAACTAGGACATTATGGTGTACACCAGAAATTGACACGTTGTAACTGACTATACTTCAATTTAAAAAAATTTTCTCAACTAAATGCTCCCACCCCCCCCAAAATAAGTGGGCCAAATACGGCCTAAGCTGCTAGTTTGCCACTCCTGTATCAGATGATTTTCAAGGCCCCTTCCAGTTCTAGGATGCCTTGAAAAAGGCCAATCACTTCCTGCTGAAAGGTGGGAAGTCATTTATTTCCACTCATCATTAAAACTGATCATCTCTGTTTCCATTAGAGAATACTCATTGGTATCAGGGGATGATGCCACTCCGAGCCTCCAGGTTCTCACTTACACAGGGAGATGGAATTACTATGCCACACTGCAGTGAGTGACAGATGCAGGTGTAGGGGAGAGGAAAGCAGACCTGGGTTTAATTATGTAAATCCATGACTACACTTTAATAAGGCACTGCAATAAAACTGTCATAACTGCCAAGTTTGGGAAATAGGATGAGCAAGGTTTTCATTCCTGGCACTATATTTGGGAAGAAAAAAGGAAGAAAATGCAGTAAGAGCTAGTTCATCTTCAAAAAACCTCAGAAACACATCAGGGATTCCTGAGCTGCTTGCTCCTGCCAAGTAACATTTGCAGTGACAACTGGTAGTGAAACCCCAGCAGCCCACACAGAACTCCTTGGGAAAGGAGAAAGGTGAATTTTCAAGGTTGATGTTTTCTAACAAAATCTCAGAGAAACTGAGCCTTCTGTTGTCACCTGCCAACTCTTCCTCCAACTAGTCAGCCCCCTCTTTTTACCCCTGCTTCTGCTGCCTATTATTGGAATGTGACAAAGGTGATGGAGGCTTGGTAGTGGGATTAGGAGTGGTGCTGGTTATTTTTCTACCTATCAGGTGGTAGGGGCTGGAGTTCTGCTACCCTTATTTTAACCATCCAAACACATTTTTCAAAAAATTTCAGTATTTAAAAAAAAAATCTCCATCTCGATGTTATAGGGCTAGGATTTTCATGACCAGGGCTCTATTGGTCACAAACAACAGAAGCTCATTCTAAGGAGCTAAGCCAAAAGGGCCCATAGGAAAGAAGTTCCCAGAGCAGATGCTTTGTACTTTTATATATGTCCTGTGCTCTCATTAGGTGAGATCTTATTCCAGTGAAGGAAACTAAAAGGGCAACCCACTCTCCCATTTCTTTAACAAATAACCAAATAACTTGCACAGAGAGAGAGAGAGAGAGAGAGAGAAATTATAGATGAAAAGAATCTTGTGAGCCATATCAGTCAATGAAATATTTATGGATTGTATTTGGATCCTGAATTTAACAAACTATTAAAAATTTTATATGCCAGTTTAAGAACTGTTAGGAAATATTAAGGAATTATTACTAAAATTGTTATGTGTGATAATGCTATTGTAGTTCTTTTTTGGGGGGGGTTTATCTTTTAGTGATGCATGCTGAAATGTTTATGTATAAGATGATATATTAGGGATTTTTAAAAAAGAAATGTGGGAAAGGAAGAGTGCAGTGTCCTGGGTTAGATCAAGCTTGTGTTTGTTGGTAAGAGCTGCTGTTAAACTTCTAGGAATTTTGTGAGCGAATTGGTCAACAGTCATTACTAAAAGTTGAATTCTATAAACCTACAATTAAATAAAATATTATAGAGCTAATAAGTAACTCAAAATTTACCACTTCCTAGTTATATTTTGTTAGTTACTGTTAGCTATGCCCTTGAAATTCTCCATTTATTGTATCTGTATGGTGGGAATACTATATAACCCTGTGTTCCTGCACATCTCTTCCCAATCCACATTCAGTACCATGAGGATGGTAAATTGAAATGAGCCAGAGAAAGCCCCAAACACTACAAGTCAGGGGAGAGATGGTTGTTATGCATCCACCACGACACCACTGGAGAAGTGGGAGGGGTTTGAATGAAACAAGATCCCTCATGAGTTGATAATTTAAAGAAATGTGCCAGTTCAAACATTCTTTTGAAATTATGAAGGTTGCAGGATTGAGGAATCATACAGGCAATGGAGACCCCATAGTGCAAAGGAAAGAGCAGTGGTCACAAGGATGAGAATTCCTTGACCACCTCTGCTTCTGATGACTTGTGGGACTTGAAGTCAGTTAGGGTCCCTGTATCTTATCATTCCTAAAACATATTTCAGACCTAATGTCTGTGGCATACATGACTACAGGTGAGTGCATGGATGAGTTAATACAAGTGAGTACAGGTTAGTACAGGTGAGATTGTGGAAACGTATTAAAGAAGGATTGCAAAACGAGAGAATTATCCTTCATTCCTAACTTCCATTTATTCTAGATAGAAATCTTGAGTGACTATCTTCCAGAAGCATTTTCTCTGGAGTAATTTTAGCTTCTTGGCTCATGACGATGGATCTTTCTGGGGAGAGAATTATTTATGATGACAGAAGTTGGTACAGCATGGAAGTTAAAAGTGTAGGCATGCAAAAAGTGGACATAACCCAAATGTTGGTGTATAAAATGTGAAATACTCATTCAATAGAATGTTATTTGGCTATTAAAAGGAGTAAAGTACTGATGCATTTTACAACATGGATGAACCTTGAAAACACTGTGTTAAGTGAAAGAAGCCAGTCACAAAAGACCACATTGTATGATTCTATTTATGAAAATGAAATGTCCAGAATAGGTAAATCTATTGAGACAGAAAGTAGAGTAGTGGTTGCCTGGGGCTGAAGGATGGGAAAATTGGGAGGTGACAGCTAAGGGCATGTGAGGTTTCTTGTTGGAGTGATAAAAAAAAAATCCTAAAATTCATTGTGGTGATGGTTGCATGACTCCGAATATACTAAAACCATAGGCTTCTATATTTTAAATGGGTGAATTGTGTGTTATATGAATTATATTCAATAAATCTGGCAAGAAAAAGTCTAGGCTGACTGGGTTCAAATTCTGGTTCAGTTTGCTTCTTAGCTGCAGGACCTGGGGCAAATTTTCTTAATTTCTCTGCTTACTTCCTCATCTGTAAAATGAGGTTAACATGGTACCTGTCTCATGGGGTTTTTATGAAGACTTAATTTAAAATCATGTAGAATATATCAAAATGCTTACAGTATGCCTTACACAGGGAAAGAAGGTAATAAATGTTAGTTACTATCATATACTTGTTAGAGGGGAAGAGTTTTCTCCAACATTAGAGGAGAGGGGGAAAGAATCTGCTGATGTTTGTTTTTCTACCATGTAATCCTGGGCTAGGCAAGTGAAAATGTATCCAAATAGCTGTAGGTAATACTAGTTGCAGTGGGTTGAATAGTGGTCTCCAGAAGATGTCTGCGCCCTATTCTCTTCTACTCTCCAACCTGTGAATGTGCTCTTCTGTGGAAAAACAGTTTTTGCATATGTAATTAAGCTAAAGTTCTTGAGGTCATTTTGGATAATCCTGTTGGGTCTGAAATCCAACGTCAGGTGTCCTTAGAAAAGCAAAAGGAGATTGCACATGCAGAAGGGAAAGCCATGTGGAGGTGGAGAGGGAGCTTGGAGTTACGCAACCTCAAACAGAGGAATATCTGGAGCCTCCAGAAGCTGGAGGAGGCAAGGAAGGATTCTCTCCTAGAGCCTTCAGAGGAATTGCAGCCCTGCTGACACCTTGATTTAGAACTTCTGGTCTTCACACTGTAAGAGAATACATTTCTTTTGTTCACTACCACCAAATTTATGGCAGCCCTAAGAAATTAGTACCTGGTGAAAGGTTATACTTCCTAAACCTGCTTTCATGACAGCACTCCTTATAGCATGATCTCTATCGATTTGTGTATCAGAGATGAATTTTTCATTCAGAAGATCAAGTTTTCTACTTTACAGACTGAATCTCCTCTTCTCCCAAAGGCTCCTTCAGGCCTTTGCTTTCCTGGTTCAGGAGGCCTTCAACCAAGGCAAATTCCAGACATTCTTCACTCTGAGCTCAAGCTCCATTGTGTACACTGTGCTCTTTCCCTTCTTGTTCTTTTAAAGCACTTTCCTTGGTGCCTCAGTCCTGTAACTGCAAGGAATGAACTTACAAGTGGATTCATGCCTAGGGCCCCAGGAGGGAACACAGTCCCACAGACACCTTGAGTTTAGCACTATGAAAGCAGAGAACAAGCTGAGCCACCCTGTGCCTGGATTTCTATGAAATAATAAGTGGCTGGGTTTTTTTTGTTTTTTTTTTCAAGCCCTAAATTTGTGGTAGTTTATACAACAAGCAATAGAGAACAAATATAGCACGTTTCCAAATGGTGCCCCAGGGAAACCTGTTCTTGTTGTTTTCCCCTAGAGGCTCCTGTCCTCCCTCCAAATGCCTGGACATTCTTCCTAAGAGGGCATTCGTTGGGTCCTTATGGAAGTGGAATCTGGAAGCTGCCACGGGTAGCTGTCCTGACCTGTCTGAATTCCTGTGGTGGCCCCACAGAATGTGGACACTTTGGAGACCCTCCATTGCCCTGCGGTTCAGTTCAGAGAGAGCTCACCTGCTTTCCCTGTGTATTGTCAATAATAATCAGTAGGCAGCCAGCCTGTCACAACAAAGAGGAATGATAAAGATTGGGTTGGATAACTGATGTAAATGCTGAAGGCAGGGTTGGGTTGAATCAAAGAATTTAAACTCTTTTTTTTTCCTTTTCTCTTAATCATGTTAAGTTTCTGTCTCCCAGGGGAAGCATCATTTTTATTGGCCATCAGGATTGAGAGGTTGTATGATAAAATTGCAGATGTTAATTGTTAAGCTAAACTAAACTGTCAGGCGCTCAAATGGGACTTATCTGTTGATTGTAGCTCGGCTCACTCAAAAAAGCAGAATATGGCTTGTGATCTTGTCCAGATAATGGGCATCGCCCCTATGGAGGAAGAATTACCCTTTGCTATGTTTCTACAAAACTTCTTTGGAATAGAGGCTGGGTGTCAGGCTGTATTTGTTTCTTTTGACTCATGGTTCACAGGGAAACTATTATTACAGAGTGTTTCTGGTCTTGGACAACTGCTTTTTCATTAAGTGACTTCAGAGATCTGGACACCAAGGGGTTAGATGAGCTGTCAGGAATTTCATACCACAGGAAATGGAAAGCTCTTATTGTTTTCTTTATTTTTTATTGCTAAATTCCATTACCCATTGGGCACAACTCTCAGGGCAGAGCATTTCAAGGTTTTATTGTGCTCTCCTTGTTGTTAGCCAGCTGATCTTTGCCCCCAAGCCTTCTTGTTCCTCATAAGTTAGTGTTCATCCTTCCCTAGGAGTGGTTCTGTAACTGTCTAATGCAGCTTTTGAAGTGCTTTTATTTCACTTTTTTGTCGTCATTGTTGTGTACATCAATGCTGATCACCATTTTTCTCCTATAGACCATATTTGAATTTATAGCACCGTGCCAAAGGGAATACTGCTTCATTTCTTTGCCTGTTAATAAGAACTCCTCTTTTCTATAATGCTCTTACCTTTTTAAAGTATACTTCCTGTCTGTATTTTCATTGTATTAGGTGATCCTATAATGTGATGTTCCCAATAAGGTGCTTCAGGTGGGTTCAGGTTCCATTTTGAAAGGAGTGCTGCCTATTTGGTCATCTTTATCTGGGCTCAGACACTTGACTGTGTGCAAGCTGGCATCTCTCAGGTCAAGTACCTCCCTTTAAAAATACGTGAGGGTTTTTTTTTTCTTACATTGGAACTTTATACAAAAGTTAGAAGAGTTAGCTGAGAATGACTTTATGGAATGAACTGATAAATAAAAAAAAGCTGTAATCCATATGGCTAAGACATTCTTGTCCCTTGAGCTTAGATAAAGTTTGGTTCAAAAATATCCATCCCTTTTCCATTTCCTAGGTTCTTTCATTATCTCAGGCACCTTTGGTTCTGGCTTTCTGTTCCCACAAAGTTCCTATTCTCTCCTTGGGCTGTGATGCTAGTCTTCTTCCTCCGACCTAGGTGTGGAATTCAGATGATCTTTTTACTTTACACACACACCCCACATACCCTGTAAAATCCACTCTGTTCTTTGTATGTGGCACCCCTTACTGAAGGCTTGGGGAGATGAGGAGAGGGTTTGGATGACAACAATAAAAGCAACTTCAAATTGTATATTAGACATTTAGTTCTTAAAAGTACTCTAGCATCTTTGGCATGTTATTCAGCCATCCTCCTCTTCTGTCTTGCTTCCTTGCCTCTTTTTCGTCTCTGTTTACTAGTTCTTGTTTATTTCTAATGCAGAACAGATTATTGGTCACGCTTGTTCCTGGTCTCCTCAGCTAACATTGCCGGTATTGGCATGTTGGGCTGGATATAGTAGTCCCATCTTGCCTGTGGGGCATACATTCCAAGACCCCTAGTGGATACCTGAAACCGTAGATAATACTGAACCCTATATATATACTATATTTTTTCCTATACATACATACCTGTGATAAAGTTTAATTTATAAATTAGGTACAGTAAGAGATTAATAGCAATAACATAATAAAGTAGAACAATTAAAACAATATCCTGTAATAAAAATTATGTGAATGTGGTCTTTCTCTAATACTTTATTGTACAAATTTCATTTTCCATCTTAACTAAGCACTTACCACACACCATGGCTGTAGCTTTTCTAGTTTGAGATGCAGCAGCAAAACTAGCAAGAATATTTTTCCTTCTTCACAATTTCATGGGGAGAAGATTAATTCTTACTGTTGATGGCAGCAACCTCTACATAAGATATTTTCCCTTTCCTTATTATTGAGAACTTACCCCTTTCACTTAAAAGAAGCACTTTACAGCTTCGCTTTGGCATATTCGAATTGCTACCATCACTACTCTTGTGCTTTGGGGCCATCGTTAAGTCATATATTGGTTACTTGAACACAAGCAGTACAATATGGAAACGAATCTGATAACCCAGAGGGCTACTAAGTGGGCAGGTTGTGTTCGACAAAGGGGTGATTCACATCCAGGGTAGGACAGAGAAGGATGGCGCAAGATTTACATTTCTTGCTGTTCTGAGTAACTTGATGAAAAGTTACCAATTACTTATTTCTTGAACTTTCTGTTTACTATTTTTGAATCATGGTCAACTGCCAGTAACTGAAACTGTGGATAAGGGGGGACTACTGTTAATTCTTTATTGTGGAGGTTGTTCTACATCTTGTAGGATGTTTACTGCTTTCCCTGATCTCCACTCACCAGATGCCAGTGACACTGCCCACTTTAATTGAGTCCTGCTACCTTTCTGCCTCATTTCTCATCTGTAAGAGGGACAAGAGATCATTACGAGGATGGACTGAGATAATAAATGGGACAGTGCATCGAAGAGTACAAAGGGTAATACAAGTGTTATGTAGTATTAATCAGGGTTCTGGTTATTATGACTGTGTTAAGTAATCTATCACATGATAAATTTAAGTGGGAATAAGGGATCTTCCTTCCAACACAAGTAATTTACTTTACAAAGTAGAAATGATTCATCATCATCAGGTTCGGTTATGGTGGATGTGCCCATTGATTTACTCATTCATTCATTCAACAGATATTTACTGTGCACCTACTATGTACTAGGCACTGTTTTAGGCTCTTGGAACACCTAAGTTAACAAAATAGACAAAAACCCTTGCCCACAGGGAGCTATTCTGAGCTGTTCCTGATGGATGAGGGGCTGGGTTGTAGTCTCTCTTGCCCAAGATGGCTGTGCTTGGAGCCCAGGGAGAAAGGCTGGAAGCCATGGTGAGCAGTCTGAGGTCCATCCTCTGAATTCAAATAGACACTGTACCAGAAGAGAGAGCTGGGGTGCAAATCCAAGGGATTCAGGACAAAGGAGAGAATGGTGAGGGATCCAAGGGTACCTGAGGAAGGCAGGATCTGGAGGAGTTCCTGAGCCAAAGGAATATGTGACTGCAGTAGGATTTGGGGCATGATAATCAAGGGCCCTAGAGGAGAGGGAACCTGGTAAAAGAAAGAAAAGAGGAATGAATAATCAAAGCCCCTTGATGTACAGGGGTGGTCCTGACAGGAGTAGTGTTGAGGGGTAGTGCTAGCAAGAGCTGAATTGCTCTACATCAGAGAATAAGAAGAAACAGGAGTTTTGGGGGGCAGACCAACTTAGCCAGAGTGGGAGGCTCACCCAGGGGAGACAAACATGAGGCTGAGTGGTGGGCTTGGGTCGCAGTGTAGAGAGCCTTTTACTTGGCTAACAAGTTGTAATGTAATTCTTTATACAGTAAGGATTATAGTTGACCTTAGAGCAGAAAGTGATATAATCTGAGCAGATCCACCTGATAGCAGGGTGTTAAATTGACTGTGGAGGAAGAGGTGAAAGAGATTATATTAGAAAGAAAGGAATTGAAAATCCCCTCTCTCTTGAGAGCAACAGGGTTTTCCCATCCTCTAATGTGAAACAGTCCTCATTCCTGGCTGCACATTTACTGATTCTTAGGACCCACCTCAGACTCATTTAATCAGAATCTCTGAGCTCATTTTGTGGACAGCAGTCTTTTATTTTAAACAGCTCTAAGTGATTTTGATGCATAGGAAGGGTTGGGTACCAATGCTGTATGAAAATGGAAAACCTGAGCCAGATTCTCATGGTTTATTGCTGTATCTTCCTAAACATTTAAAAGGGGAAAATATCATCACTGCAGGCTTGACAAGTAACATTTAACCCTTAACTAGATTGTAGTGGACCCTTTCAGAATTAAAGAAAATTCTTGGTAGAAGCATAAGGTAACATTTGGTCATTCAGTTCAGGAGGGTGTGGACTGTAGCATGTGGTAATGTGTGAAAACGTGGCAGCTGGCTCTTCCTGTTTGGTCCATTTTCCAGCCATGTTAAACCCTTGTTCAAATTTACTGGCTGTGTTTCTGACTATAAATTGCTTAATCTTACTTTGCCTCAATTTACTCCTGGCACATGGTGAATATTTAATTAATGTTAGTTCTTATTGTTAGTGAGCCTGAAGAATTTCAGCACAATATTAAGATGTTTTAGATATGCTTGTTTGGGTCACTTCTGATTTGTTATCTAGTTAGTTAGGCTTATGATAGATGATGGCTGACCAGCAAAGATCCAACTGATTCAGAAGACAGTTCCAAACCCCATCTGCAGACTTCCTTGGAGGTCTCAGTTTTTATCATAATTTTGGAGATCATCTCAGGACATCAGAAGGATGCCAATGCACAAAAGGAAAAATGTTCCATAATATAATAAAAGTCGTCTTTAAATGGTCCTAAAGTCTCAGGTCCGTCACATGTAAACATTTCTGAGAGTTACAGATGACTATCAGGGTGAATTGCTGACTCTTTGATGTCCTGTGATCTGAAGGGCTTTCTGAGTTGATATTCTGTTGGCTATTCTTCTCTTGTTTAGCACATGGTGGGTATACAGGGGTCTTTCTGGAGGGTGGCAATGGGAGTCCCATGGCTTAGCAGCACATTCTTCTTATTTGTACCCTTCCAGCTTCCAGCTTCCAGCTTCCAGCTTCCAGCTAGGCTTTAGGTAAGCTCTTTATTCTCCTAAGCACACAGTACTTTGATGAGAGAAGGGACCACCATCATCGGTACTCATCTCCTTTTAGCAAATATCCTTTGCTGTTTTGACCTGTTGAACTTTGTGTTCTGTGTCTTGCTGCTGGAGCCATCTCCTTTGAAGCCTTTGCTTTGATGGGTTTATCTCTAGGATATGACCAGCTTTGTTTTCTTTCACCCTAGTGTCTAATGAAATGAAAGGTTTTTTTCTGGTTCCCAAGAAGGAGATGCAAATCAGTGTAGGCTAGGATAGACTGGGCTTGGAGTTAAGTCCTGGGACAACCCTGGGAGCATAAGGTGGAGAAAATTTCCTCCCCTTGAATGGCTGGATTGTGAGCCTCTGGAGGGCAGAGGCTGTAATTTACAGGCCATGTATTTCCCACAGTGCCTAGTATGGCTGCTTGCATTTGGTAAATGCTCAGTAGATATGTATTGCCTCAGAAAAATCTATGTTCAGTCTGGATTATCACCTATTGCGAAGATCAGGGACTATTTTTCAGGGCCCCTGCTTCTGAGCCAGAGGTAGGAATCTTTGGAAGATGAGCCAGTCATCAAAGAGGAAACTCAATCTAACCTCCTGTTCAAAGGCTACCGTGTTAGATAAGAATAGCAGAAGAGGGCCAAATAAGAGACAGGCTCTTCTAATTAGAGCTTTTGGTCCAGAAAGTCCCAGAAGTTATCACCCTGTATGCCTCTTGCAGTCAGACCAGGGTAGACTTTTGATAGCTGAGATATATAAGGAGTGATTGCACCTTTTTACACTGGGGACTTTGCCTTAATTTATGGGTTTACCAGTGTACTAAATCATGAAAGCTTTCTTCTTTCTTTTCAATGAAAACATTTGACTTCCTTCCAAATGGAAACACAAAATGAGTGGACACACTACCCTCTCCCCTAAACTCAGCTGAGCCACTTAAATTTGCTTCTTTCCTCTCTTTCTTTCTCTGTGACACCTCTCCTTCCTTTTTTCTGTTTCTGAAGTAGTCCACCAAAGTTTAATTCCTCAGTGCTTTGCTAAATGTTTGAATTCTCTTGGGGGCACTTATGTGTTAGCTAATGCAGAACAGAATCTGGATGAGTTTCAAGCAAGTGGATGATGTGGCTTGGCAGGAAATTAGGAAAGCCTTTTACTTTTTGAAGGTGCCAGGGTAGCATCACTGTCAGATCAGCAAATTTGAGTAATTCCAGAGCACTGGGGCATGGGTAATATCTTGCCTATGATGTGGGTAATATTGCAGAATCAGTGATAATTACTAAAGTGCTTTGAATTTCTAAAGAACTTAAAAATCACTCTCGGGCATTCATTAGAAAAAGGCTGAAGATTTATGGAATAGCTACAATAGAAATGGGGGGATAATGGAATGTGAGACAGTGATTCTCATTTTACTTAAGATAGTAATATTGCTACTGTTACCACTGCCACTGCCACTGCCACTGCCACCACTACCACTACCTGCTTAAAGTTTCTGGTACTTCCTGTGTTCAGGCACTGCACTAACTGCTTTATATACATTCTCTCACTTTATGTTCATTAGCTTACATTAATCTTGTGAGGTAGGTACCACTATTATCCTTAATCTATACTTGAGGGAGTAGGTGCTTGGAAAGATGAAATTTGTTTTAGGATCTCTAAGCCATGAAGTGTTGGAGCTGAGACTAAAAGCCCATGTGTATTTGCTCAAAGCTCATATTCTTAACTGATACACTGTATATATAGTTACTGTAACTATATATGTCCATTCAATACTGTAAAATTATACCGATCAGACCAGATCATTTTCCTTAGTATTATATGTGTATGTGGTGTGCATGTGTATGGGTGTTTTTGCCACACTATGCTAATGACAATGTAGAAATGTACAAAGCTATTAACCTGAGCTTGGAAAGGCAAGATCATCAGAGGGGATTAAGGATGCCTCTCCTCGGTATCTTGAGAATGGATTGTAAACGTGGTGTCTCTGAATCAGAAAAAGCAAGTCTAAAGGGGAGAATGTCAGAAGGTTGAAGACATTAGATTCAAGGAAAGTGGTTCTGGCATTTGTCCCTGATTGTAACAAGAGGTTTAGTTAGATTGTGGTCATGTAGTAAGATACACAATAGTCTCACTGTGTGGAGGCCAGAAACTAGCAGTGAAGAGGTTCAGGCAGGATGCTGGGAATGCTGCCAGTCAAAGAAGACCCAAAGGCTAGTTATTCATAATGGTGCCTCTCTGAGCATTAAAAAAAAAAAAAACAAACAAAAAAAAACCAAAAAACTGCACCAATTATTTTCTGTCTGTGTTATATATACCGTTTATCTTCACTTACTTCTTCTTTCTTCCTTCAAGAAAAATTATTGTTGAAAATGCCAATTTGTATTAGTTCTGCTGAGAAAGAAAGTTTAGGCCCAAGAAGAACCCAGCTGGGAGGGCATTGAACCCTTGGGGACTGGAGTTGTAGTATCGAGATAACAATGAGGGTAATGCAGGGTGAAGGGGAAATTTTAGACAGCAGGTGGCAGAAATTGCTGATGAAGCTGTTCTTCTGCCACTGAATTTCCTCTGTGGAAATCTACTTCGTTCAGCCTTTGTAGGATTTTTGTTTGATTTCTTTCAGGCACAAATCTTTAATAGAATCAAGATACAGAAATTTTAAGGTTAAATGGATCACCTTGTCCAATAAAGGACAAAGAAAACAAACAAGTTAGTTTGCTAAATAAATAGAATTTATGGAAAAACTTAAAATGCATTATCTAGAAGATTCATGTTAATTGCTGTAAATCTGTGATTTCAAACTTTATTGGTTCTTTTTTGAGACCAGCTATCATAAGTAATTTGATACCAATAATAAAGGAAAGAAGTTTGCAAAGACCTTTTTCATATTTTAAAGTATAAATTAGAGTGGAATTAAGGTTGTATCAGTCAGGATGGAATATGCTTTGTGCAGTAACAAACAACCCTCAAAGTGTCAGTTGCTTAAAACAATGACGTTTCATCTTGTTTTTTGTTTTTTTTTTTTGTATTGTCTATTGTGGGGACTGGGGGCTCTGCTACAGATATTCACACTCAGGGATGAGAATTGATGAAACCTCATTTCTGGTCACCATGGCAAGCAGAAGGAAATATGCAAATCACTCATTGGCTCTTGAAGTTTGGAGGAGATACCTATCACTTCTGTTTGTATTTTATTGCCAAAAATAAGACATACAGACTTGCCTAATTAGAAGAAGGAGGGGAATTGTGAGCCCACCATGTGCTTAGAAGGAGAAGAATTAGAATATTGGGGAATAGCCTGATGATTACCACAGAAGTGGATCCCTGTACTACTGTGAATCTCCCTCCCTTGCATTCTGTGAGGGTCATAGGAGTGGGGAAGTAAGCCTCACAAGCAGGGATTGTACCTAACCTACAGGCCATCTACCGTTACACAGCCCACTGTGGTGTCTGCATATGAACATCACCCTTTGTCTCTGCCCTGGGGACCAAGGCTGTGAACTCTTGCTTCAGATAAGGAGGGGAGACTCAATTGTTCTCTCCAGCTGCTGCAGTTTAGAAGATCTCTGACTTATTCAGTGACGACAGGAGGACCTCCTAACAGAGCTTCTGGGATCCCTTCCATAATTGATGTAGGCTTCTAACAATAATATTCTAAACCTTTCCTCTAAAGGGTCTTCCCAGTCTCATCCCAAGCTACCCAGTTAAAGCCTGGTGCTTGAATATCTTACCTTGTAATAAACGTCCTATCTCTACTCTCTCCTAATTTTTAACACTTATTAAGCATTTACTGTTTGTCACTGTTGCCAGCATTTGATACGTATTACTCATTGAATCCTCATAGCAACTCAGGGAGATGGGCACTGTTACTGCCCTCATTTTACAGCTGAGGCACAGAGAGGTTAAGGAACTTGATGGAAAGTAGAGGAGCTGAGATTCAACCCGAGGCAGTCTGGCTTCAGAGCCCATTATGTGGCCTCTTGGTCACCAGCACAGTATAGTATTTGGAGAAAATGAGCTCTATTTGAGTGTGGGTACAAACAATGAAATGCTCAATGATGCCAGTAGCAGCTCAGAGATTCTCAGGGACTAAAATCCTCACAATCTTACACTTTTTAAATCAGTAGGACAAAACCAATGCAGATGTGCTAATGGCCCAGCAGGTACCTTCATCTTTATGGAGCTAAGGCAGAGCAGATTTACATGATTCATTGTTAATAGAGTCTCTGCCATGTCCAGCAGGTAAACTGAAGAAGTATTTTAAAGAAATACAGGTTTCTATAGACCTAAAATTATTACTGTAGGCACACAGGGTGAAGCTTGTAGAATTCCTGTAGGAAATCAACGTTGCAAAAATAAACTTTAAAGTTTCTTAAAGCAAAAGGGGGCTGTCTAGGAATCAGTGCTAAAGTCTTAAGAACTTATCCAGTAGCGTGCTGGTAAATATTTAACAATTGGTTCTCGGAAAAATAAAGTCTGTTTGTAGTGGTTGCCAATTTCTGTGGTATAAATACTCTCACCATTTCAATTTCAAGTTACCTATGTGGGATCACTTAATGCAGAGTTGGAAAGGGAGGCTAAGAGTCGGCTCTCTGAGCAGTCTGAGCCAGCTTTAGCACACTCGTGGCATTAGACGGGAGAAAGACGATACCCCATAGTTCAGATTTATAAAAAATATGCGTACAATTTGAAGCAGCTTAACTGCAATGAATATCCATTATATCAGAGCTGTAAATGAGAAGCATTAATTAATTTTCTTCTCATATCAGGGGAATTTTTTTTTCAGATACATCCCGGTAATTCCTCTTCTGCTGCTCTTTGGAGCTGTTCTCTGGAAAATTTCCTGAAACTGCCAGGAAGCTGCCACTTTCAAGAACTGCAACTCTGAAAGACTAGGATGTGAGACTGTGGGAGGCCGGAGTGCTGAGTGCTGCCTGTGGCTGGGCTGGTGAGTAGCTGAGATCGGGCATGTTATTCATTGTGAAGTGAAGATACTTCTTTAGAGCCTTCTGGGGCTGACAGTTCATGGTTTTAAGCCCAGTGAAAGGAGATGGTCAAAAAGATAAGAGCATAAAGTAGATCAGTGGAAAGCAGGCAGAAACAGGAAGAAAAAGACTGAGTGAGGGTCCTGGGAGAGAGAAACATGGAAAAACTAACATTTATTGAGAACCACTGTGTGCCAATGATAATGAGATTATGAGTGATTATGAGATTATGATCATATGATTCTAAGAAGCACTTTATTTATGCTATCCAGTTTAATTTCCATATAAATTTTATGAGAGTGATTATGTTCAGTCTTACAGATGAGGAATATGAGCCCAGAGTTCAATTATTTACACAAAGTCACCCTTCTAGGGAGTGTCTGAGCTGGAGATCCAAACGAGGTCTGAACAGCTGTAAATCCTGTGTCCTTTGCACAGTGCATTGCTACCTTAGTGGGCAGGATTTGAGAGAAGTGTTAAAGGTAACTCCTAGAAGAGCATTTGGGCTGTGATTCTTAAGAACTATCCTTTGACAAGTTTGTAGATCTTCTTTGCTGCTCTTTATCTGCTCAAATCCTTAAATCTTAAGAGGCTCCAGTTGGAATAGGATGTCTAGAGCAGCTCATTAAAGTGGAAATTATCTGCTGGGATGAGGTACCCATCCCCAGGGCAGTTGAACCCTGGAGGTTGGCTAGCTTTGGCCCTGGATTGGAGGTTGTCCTTTGGATCTCTCCAAAGGAACAGTGGCAGAAAGTAAGTGTCTGCTGGACTTGAACTCAAACATCAAAAGCAGAGAAAGAAGAAAAAAGAGAGGGAGAAGGAGAGAGAGACAAGAATGTCGAAACAGTGGGCAGATTTTGTTGCCCAGTAAAGACTGTACCTTAAGAACACTAATTCTCAGTCTGAATCTGGCTTAAAATCAAAATTTGAATCAGACATCTGCTTTAATGAGTAAGAAAATATTGATTAAAGGGGCCAGACTCCCTCATCTCCCCAGCTCTGGAATCTTGCTGCTTTGATAGCACAAATCGATACTCTCTTGTGAAGGTTTAAGCTCTGATTTGTGAAATAGGAACTGCATCAGGTCCAGTAAGAATCGCCCTCAGGGCAGAGCCAAAGCATCCAGAAGAGAAACTGCATTGAGGCGCTGGCTCAAGGCAAGCACATTTACCAGTAGAGCAGATTTTACTCAGACTTCTGGACAGCTTCACAAGTGACCTTCTGCTCTGGGCTGACCAATAAGGGATCAGAATCCATGAGTGTGCTGTCTATTTTATTATATATATATCTGGATATGTCCAGTTGGATGGAGATACACACCCACCCACACACACACACGTATATATATTTCCTCTATTATAGAGAATAAACGCCGTGAACTTGAATTAGAGGAATGACCCCAAGGGTATTTGCTATTGGGTAATTTGCCTCACACAGCCTGGTACTGCTTTTTCCATTCCATGGGGAGGTCCTGAGCTGAATGACTCAATTCTAGTGTTAGCATTATGTGCATCCCTTTGTTCTTGCTCAGTGGAAGGTGAAATATTTTTTCTAGGCTGGAGAAAGAGCACACATTTTGGAATCAGATAGACCTGTATTCAAATCCTGTGTTTACCACCCACTAGTTGTGTGACAGTGGGGAGATCACTTAACCTTGCTAAATAAGCCTGTTTTCTCGACTGTGAAATATAGATAACGGTGGTTTTTACCCCCTAGGATTGTTGCAGGGATTCAATGGGATCCTGCAAGGGGGATGTTTAGTGGAGTGCCTGGTGTGTAGCAAGCACTTTGGTAATTCCAGTAGCTCTTAGGTTACTACCAAATATAAATACTGTATGTCATATAAGTCACAGCTCTCGTTGGGGTCTGAATAAGTGGGGAGGTAACATTACTCTTTCCAAGTGACTTTTCTTTCTCATCTGCCTTGTATTTCTGGCTCTAGACTCAAGTCAGACATTACCTGCCTCCAAGAAGACTTTCTGTCTGTCCGTTTCCCATCACCAAAAGTGTTAGAGTCATAGAATGTCAGCTCTACATCAGCTGTGTGGCCTCAGGAACAGATGCTTGTGTTTTCTGGGCCTTAGTACCCTTATCTTTAAAAGGTGGCTGGAGTCATGGAGAATTTGACATCCCTAAGGCCTCTTTAGTGGGGATATTTCTGTAGGTTTTTTATTCTTTTTCCTGGTGCTGTGTTTTCCTCTTGATGTCTGCCTATGACTTGAACTTGTCTGCTTTTTCCGCAGTCTCCTCTTTCTCCAGGATGGAGACTTCCCTGCCAGCTGTTGCTGAATCTTTCTTCCTTTTTGGCTTCCATTACCTGGCACTCACTGACCATTTCTGTTTGAGTGATTCTTTTTCTGTCTGATGCCCTCTGGTCCTCACTCCCTGCTTCTCAAACCGTGAACCCGTTGTGCTAGTATGTGAGGTAAACAGGTAAACATTTTGCAGATGTTTAAACCAGATCCTTCCCTCTAAGCTCTTTATTAAATTCTGCATGACTTCTTTCAGTGAAGCCAGAGAAAGAAATTACTCAGATGACATTATCAGGAATAGGTGTTTTTAAAAACAAACAAGCAAACAAATGTAGAACTGCTATGAATTACTTAGCTGATGGTGTCTGTCTCTTTGCTTTGATAGCTAAAGAGCCTAGAGACAGATTTTGTGGCTCACGTCTAGTAACATTTTGTGGTAGGCATTTAATGTGTTGATCTCCACCCTGAGTTTATTTTACTTATCCTCAATTTATTTTTCCTTCATTCAGATTTCTTATTTATTCATTTAAAAAAATCCTGTTATACTTTTGAAACATATGTTATTCCCTTTTAGAACAGGGTGAGTACAAGATAAATAAATGAATACATTGTGTGTATTCTGCATAGTTGACTGCTTGACCCAACCTCAGGGGAAAAAGAGTCAGAGAAAAGCTTCCTGGAGGAAGGTGCTTAGAGAATATACATACGTCAACTCTTACGCAGTTCAGTCAATCATGAAATCTCCTAGGTGGCATGTGATTTGAGATTGGAATTTGTAGTGATGAAAGTGAAACAGAAAATCTTATAAGACATTACATTAAAGTGGGAAGCATTTGCTATGTAACATAATCTAATCACGAGAGTAAAACCCCATTATATTTGTGTCTACACTCAAGGGGAGAAGATTATATGTTTTGTCTACCACAGATAGTTAATGTAATTTAAGATCAGATTTTGTCTCAATCAGAGGTAAGAACTTTCCATGTGCCTCTGGCCCTTTTTTGACCACCATTACCGTACTGTGATCCCAGGGCACCACTGTGAGTGAGAAGCACATCAAGGTCTCAAGTCACCAGTGCTGAGGCCTGAAATGCTATGACCTTCCTAACTTTGGCTTTAATCTCAAGATCTGTACAGTCCGTGGAGATTTGTCTCACTATCTAGAATAACCCATTGCCTATACCGACCTTGGACACCTACCTGATCCTCATCACCATTGACACCATCTCCACCTGCTATGTCCCTGCTCAAAGCCTGTTTTCCTCCACTGCTCATTCTCTGATATAAAGGCAATGGATTCATTTTAGTGATGGGTCTTTGGGGAGAAAAAATTAGCATTCAAAAAGATAATATCATGATGTAGATTGATATGATAGGCGAGATGATTAGCAATTTTTTAGCGCCTTACCTGTGACCTTTGAAGACCTCCATGTGGGTTTCCATCTACAGCGTCCACTCACCAAGCATCCTTTCTTATTAAGAGCTGCTGGATGCTCTCTAGGGACAGGACTTGTTTGGCTTCCAGTGACTGCCTCTAGAGAGTGTGAGTGTCCCCCCACCAAGGCCCAAGAGGTCACCATGGTGGAGGCTGCACAGTCATTGCAAGTCTCTCTTGATGCTAAGCCCACAGAATCCAGCTTTATCCAGAGTCAGAGCAATTGTGCCTGTCACTTACTAGTGATGACTCAAGCCATCAGACTAGAAGCATTCTTTTGCAAGCAAAATCCTGCTTTCAGAATAATGCAAATCCTCGAATAGTGGAATTTTTATCCTGGTCCTTTTCTGCCTTTAGTTTATAAAACCTCCTGGACATGACCATGGCCTTCCCGGAAAGCTATAAATCACTGGTATCAGTAGATGCTCATTTTCCAGATCTGTGAGTACATCAGGGATGGATCTCACAACAGTTCCATAATATCTGAGGTCAGCAAACTAGTTTTAGGATATACATTCCAGCAGACCTGTTACAACATCTTGGCATTTTGCCTGCTTTGTAAAACCCATTGTCCTTAAACATACCATCATTGAGAACTTGTCACATGGCTCCAGTTAATGCTAGGGGAACTGGTAAAGGCAGTCCACCCACCAGTGTATCCAGAAAGAGCAACCAAGTTGGTGACGATCTAGATTTGTCTGTCACAGTTTGGAAAGCACAGTGGAACCCATCCTTCAATAGCTGAAATAAAGCTTCTAAATGTCTGATAACACAAAATCCAAAGAAATGTTACAGAACTAGTTAGTAAGAGGCCAAAGAGTTTTAGCTACAGGAAGGACACTATGACCGGGTACTATAGTTACTTTCATTTCTCAGTGGGAGAAAACAAAAATGAAACGAATAAAATACAGATCTCAATAAAATCTGACTTCTTCCTTTGGTTGATATTCAGTATAATGAGAAATCAATAGTGTAAGTTTGAGCTGCACCCAGAGGCAGAGATGAAACTATCCAGAGATCAGTTACCCAAAGTTCTAAAGAAAAGGGGGCTTCTCTCCTTTGTCCAGTTGGTATTGGAACACTAAAGAACAGGATGTTATATGAGCTTGTTAAAAGAGTAATCTGTTAGAACTTGAGATTTTCTTAGAAGATGGAATATTTCTTTCTCTTAAAATTCCTATATAACAGCAATAATCACAAAAGTGAATCTTTATTGAGCACTTACTCTGGGCCTGCAGTTTCCCTGCATTACCTTATTTTTCTTCACAAAGAGGTAGGCACTATTAACCTTACCTTGCAGTGAAGAACTGAGACTTAGAGAAGCTAAGGAAGTCTCCAAAGTCACATTGCTTCTAAATGGCATGGCTGATACACAGACCCTGGTGTGTCTAACACCACAGACCATGTGCTAAGGCCAGTGCTTAGAAGCTGTCGGTACGAGGTCTTGGACCTTATAAAAATTTGTATTAAGAAGTAATGCAATAATATGTCTGATACTTGGTTCATATTAATTGAGTTTTGGGAAAAGAGCATTGGTAAATGAATAAAATAAATGTGGTCACGTATTGAATCTCAGTGAAGCTGTGGAGGTCATGATGTTATTCTCTTTACTTTTGTATGTTTGAAGTTATACATAATGTAAGAAAGATTAGTGGATGTTTATACAGTTATATCTTTTAGGTTAAAATAAACTTTTGAGGTTTGACAAAGAGGAATTTGAGATTTTCATATCTGACCTTTCCAACACCCTGTGCCTTTAGTCTGACTGTTCCAGCTAGAATTTTGCTCTCATTGGGGAACGGTGAGGTGCAACCATGGTTGCCAGTCACCTTTTTTGTATTTTCTCTTGACGACAGTGACTGTATTTGCCTTTTTCAAATGGAATTTCCTCCTGTTTCCATATAGTCACACAGCTTACGCCTTTTTCTTCAAAAACTTCAGCAGATTTCCCTGTTCCTCACAGTTTGACAGTGGAGCTTCTAAGAAGCACACAAAACACCCTGACAGACAGGGAACAGAGGGCAGGGGGCATTGGATGAGATGGATTTGAAGAGTGAAAACAGACAGTGACTATAATTGAGAGTCCAGAAACCAATGTGAAAGTGGGAATTGAAAAAGGAAGCAGAGGCATCATTTAAGCTCTTTAAGGGAAAAAGAGCCCAAAGTACTTCGTAAAGGATAAAAATGTGGACGTTTATATCTTCATTAGGGAGCTGAGCTTATTAATTAAAGTTGAGCTGTTAACTGGTTTATAGCTCCCTGGGACTAGGACGAGCTTTTTAGAGGAGCCCAAGTAGAGAACAGCCAGTCTGGATAATTACATTAGCTTGCCTTGGGGTTTGCCCCAGCCTCACAGACAACTTAATATCTAGCAGTGAGGCTATCAGACCTGGGCTACCTTCCCCATGAGGCAAGACAAATTCCCAGGCTCCTGAGCAGTTGCCAAAGTGAGCTCCTCCATTCCTTTATTGGAAGTGAGAGACAACCTGAGTAGTCTTACTGGGCAATGGCCCAGGACCTCCGAGAGCCTTTCCTGATGTGTGCAGTGTGCTCACCCAGATCCTAGGTGCACAAAGGAACTCTGTGCCTCTAAACAACAGTGATGCACCCAGGCACCATGCCCCTCTGGTCCGGGTGGCAAAGAGTAAATAGTGTTTGTGGTAGTCAGAGTGCAGCCTCTTGCTCCAGTCCACCCTTTTTTGTTTCCCTCTCTTGGCTTTGTCTCTTATTTATGATCCTATACCCACTAGGATTGATGATTTTATTTATTTTCATTAGATCTTGACTCCTCAGTTCTCCCCTAAGGAGGAAAAAGAGCAGGCCAGTGGTGGCTTAGATGTTGATGTCAATGTGGGAAGCTGCTGGATGAAAAATGATAGAGAAAGGTGAGGACATGTTTTGAAATGGAGAATGCATGTCCTATCTAAAAACAGCCAAATCACAATTTCTGAATAAATCCTGGCCTGGGCAAATAAAACATACCAGAGGGTGGATTTTTCCTGTGAGTCTACTCACAGAACTGCTGACATTGATTGCCACTTTGGGACCCACTTGTGTTTTTGCGGAAATGTCACCTGAGTCTATCCAGTCCTAGGATAAGGGTATGGGTTGGATGTCTGTGGTTTAGATCTCGGTAGGGAGCGTCCCATGATGAGGGTGCACAGATTCCCTTCTCTCATTCCTGATCCTGATAAATCCCTAGTGCCTACGTGAGAGAATGCATTTTTTGCCACACTGGCCTAATCTTCAATTGCAAAGAAGATGAACCACATATTTAGTGCCCAACCCCTGCCCTCTCCCTATACTGGTGTGTACTCTACTCTGGTTCTAAGTCTGTCCCCTTCCCCTATGTAAAGACTGCTGGCTTGATATCTCTGGGCTCTAGTAAATAACTAAATACACTAATCTACACTTGAGTGCTAAAGGCTTAAGTTGTACTTGTTTCAGGAATTGTTCCTTTGGCTTATGGAAAGGTTAAGGCTTAATGCTAAGGAATACTCTCTAATCATAGATTTCTGTGTATTTCAGCACTAGCGTAGTAAGTATATTTTTGGAAGTTTGTAGCAGTCATGTGGTGGATTCTGTTGATTGCTTTATTCAACCTCCAATTTTACTTAACCCTCCTTTATGGAGAGATTAGAAAGCTAAAAACTACATTTCCAATAGCTTTTAACAACTATGGCTTTGGATATGAAATATTCTTCTAACTGGATGCACCAAAATACAGAAGGTCGTGGGAGGATGGTGGAGGTCTTTCTCCTGCCTCTTGTGTCTGTTTCTGCTGGCCAGCAGAAAGGGGATATATGAGTTGTTTATCAGTATTCCAGTGCCTTATCTCCAGCTTCTTGAATATCAAGAGGCAATTTTGGCATCAGTGTCTTCTGGACTCTGCTCCTTGATTCTTGGGCTCCTGTCCCATGGATATGACTTTGTGTTCATATCTCCAGTGGCAGCCTCAGAGGTGGACCCATTTTTTGTTGCTCTGGGAGTCATTCATAGAGGTCATCTTAGAACCTGATCCTTTAGCCCATCCATTAATTCTGTAAACTTTGAATTCCCTGCATTAAACTCTTTTCTGCTCAAAATACTTACAGTGCTTTATACTTTCTGTATTGAAACTTGACTGTTAGACCCTTCAAGGGGTTCATATTAAACTTACTCCTGAGCCTATTCCTATTCCTAGAATCTGAACCCTAAGTTTGACATGAAAGTGGAGATGAAAAATAAGGGCCCCATTCAGAGAGAAGACATTGCAAGTGTGGGACCTGCATGCCACAAATTGTGCCAGTGGCTTGACTCTGGCTTGGTAATTAGTTTTTACTAGACTAGGTGTTCCCTGCTATGAAAGTCACCAGGGTCTTGTAGAGAGTTTAGGTCATTGCACGTTGTACTGGCAGCCAGAGTTTTGTTTTGTTTGTTTTTAGCTCTCTCGGTGCTTACAAGGCCAATGAGGATAGCTTAAATAGGTGATAGGTATAGGTGTTTGCCTGTTGCCTAGCCGTTTCTTAATTATTGAGATACATCAGTGAGGATAATGTAGTCATATTTCCTGGTGGGGAATGTAGTTTGGTGTGAAAATAATTTAATTGGTAATGGGAAGGTGAAAATGTTTTTTTCTGTTGAAATATTCATTTCTACCGTAACTGTTGAGTAAATGTAGCCAGTAGTGTATGTATACAGTCTTCTTTAATCCTCTGAGTATTCCAGTAGCAGGTAGACGCTTCCTGCTGAGAAACATATTTGAATAAGATGAGCATTAGTAAAAGCATGAATCTGTTCGCCATCTGGGAGGACAAGAAATATTCTTCTCTGTTCAGCATGAATTCAGGTGAGTTCAGGAGAGAGGGAACAGTGACATTGCTTTAAATTTTAACTGTCTACTGAGTTTAACTTTCCCTGTAGCAGCTGTAGCTGAAGATACTCCTGATCAAACAATAGCTTAAAGGCAGTACATCATGGAAAGAGTGCATACCTCTGAGGTCTTTCAGACAAAGGATAGTTATAGGTGGCATAAGTACTAAAGGCATCATTCTTTCCAAGATGGCCCTGTGACTATTTTTAGTTTTCTGTAGAAATTTTCTTAAATGCTTGGTTTCCTTATGGCAAATAGTCTGGCCTCACACAGAGAAAATATCTCCCCTCTCTCTATAGTTTTATTTCATTTGATTAACACTCTGTGCACCAAATAATAACTCAATTCTTATAACAAACTTTGGAAGTAGGTACTATTACTGTTCCCATTCTCTAGTTAGAAAAACCAAGGAAAAGAGAGATCAAGGAACTTACTGACGGTCACACAGCTAGTAAACCAGGATTCAAAACCATGTAGTGGCTCCACAGTCCTTGCTCTGAACCATTGTACTGTAGACTACTTATCTTTCCCTTCTTCCTCATCTCAGAGAATGCACCATCTTGCCTTCTTTCCAAGGCCAGAAATGCAGCATTTTGTACAGATTGTTCACTCCCTAAGAGGGCTCAGTCGAGGGGTCCTGGAGAATGAAATCTAGCCTGTTCATCAGACTCTGTTCTGGTGTGCTGCACCCACCCAGAGTCCAGTTTGGACTAGGGTGCTGTATGGGATAACTGCAGCTCACTCTAAGGCTTACTCCTCCATCCACACACTGGATCCTACCCCTTCCTGTCTCTTCCAACACTTCATAGCTTCAGTGATTTCTCAAGCATGGGCAAGAATTTGACATGAGTAACATGAAACTATACTTCTAATATCTATTTATTTTCTGAAGGTAGTTTTAGCTTCTCTTACTTAAACCACAGAACTCACGTTTAGACCATTTCATTCTCTTAATGGCCTTTTCCTGGGAATCTTTTGAAGTCCTCTAGATCCCTCTTAATTATACAGCTGCTCAAGAATGAAAAGCAAAGTCACCATAAAAGTTGAATTAAAGTGTTAAACTATAGAACCAACTGCCTTAACAGCATTGTTTCTATGGGAAAGTGTGTTCTGAGTTTCATTTTTGGATCCCTGGAGAGCTTTCCCCTCTAAGAGGTTGAGAATGTAAAGCAATTGATGCTGACAATGAGGTGATGGCTGTTTATGTGATTTGACATCTACAGCTGGGTATTCATAGCTTGGTTAATCTCTTCCAACTGATTTCCCAAAGCCACTCTTGCCATCCTCCTGTTCATTCTTGATATAGGCAGCCAGACTGATCTTCAGCAATGCAGATGTGATGATGACACTCCTCTTCTTAAAATCCTTGAGTGGTTTCTAATTGCTGTTAGGTTAACATCCTTAACATGACTTACAGAGTAAACTGACTCTCGTCCAGCTCTTCAGCTGCACCTGGATTTGTTCTGTTCTCTGTCACTGTACTTTAGCCACGTTGGTCTCCTTTTAGTCCTAGTGTCTAAGCTCTCTTCCACTGTAGTTTCTTCATATGTGCTTTTCTATTTGCCTGAAATACTCTACTCTCTTCTCACTTGGCCAACTGCCACTTATCCTTCAGATCTTTAACTTAAATGTGACTTTCTCAGGAAAAAATGTTTTGTAATGAACACAACATGTGATTTTCCTTTAGAGAACTTATTATGGGTTAATATTTAATGTGTTCAATGTCTGTTTTCTTGTATAGACTAACCTTTATTAGGTGGGGGCCATGTTTATCTAATTTTTTTCTTCTAGACCTAATAAATTTGAATAAGTATTTGTTGAGTGATTAAATGAGTGAATAAATTAATGAGTTAATTAACCAGATTTAATTTGCATATGTGCCTGTTTTTCTCCCTACTTAGGTTTCAAAATTTCTGACAGCAGGGATCATGTCTTTACTCATTTTTATAGGGCCTAAATTGTCTAGTGTAGTGCTTTGCAAATAGTGAGCCTGTATGAAGAACTGCCCGTTGATTAATTGACTTACCAACCTCCGATGATTTAGGTAAGATATGGAAAAATAAGGAAAAGTTCAGGATGAAATATATCAGGTTATTCTGATGAAAGAGTACAGGCTGGTGTTTCATAGTACAGTGATATACTGGTCCCTGCTTATGTCCAATGATCAACAAATTAGTAGATTATGCCCTGTATTGAACCTTCTGTTTTCAACCTGATTGCTTATTTAGCTAATTATTTTTGTCTGCACTCAGTTTTTGGTTAGTGTAGGTGAAGGTCTTTTCCCTGAGTTAGTAACACCTGCTAATTGTATTTACTTTTATTTCTGAAGAGTAACTGTTATTTTTCATCAACTTGTTAAGATGCCAAGGACCACCTGTAATAGGCAGCTGATTAAACTCATTGTGATGACGGAAACAAGAAGTCTTAGGTTTTAATCTTTTAATTTATTGATTTTGGACAGGGACTAAATTTCATGGCTACAGACCATACTTGTAATGTTAAACTTGTTGTCTTCAGTTCTTTCTGTTGGAAGAAGGCAGAACAGAATCCTGAGCTTTTGGTTCAGAGGTTCACAAATCAATCCTTCTCCCATGCCTATTGATTCTGACTTAAATTAGTGAAGTTCTACTCTATGTCTTCATTTTCTTTCTTTCTACCTTTAAAAAAATTCTCTTCTATGCTGTGAAGAAAGATAGGAAAGCAAAAAAAAGTAATGGGAATAGATTTTGCATCTTCTCTTGCTTCGTCTGATTTATCATCATCATTGCCTTCTTTTCAATGCCATCTTGGCATATTGTACTTTCAAATCCCTTTCACATATGTTTATCTCATATGCTTCTCTTTCAATCATTGCCCGATTTATAGCTGAGGAATATTGGGCTCATAGAGGCCAAATGATCTAGCTAATGTCATATGTATAGAAGATGAGTGAAACTGGATATATTTTCCAGGATTCTTAAGATTGTAAGGAACAAAAAAATCAATTTGACTAGATACTAGCTTAAGGGAAAAGGAATATATTGCAGAGTTTGTAGTTGTTTACAGGTGGGAAGGAACAGTTATAAGATCTGGTCAACTCTGGAGACTTCCAGAAGTAGAAGCGGAAACCTGAAGCCTGCAGGAATTTTAGTCCTTTTCATATCTGGTTTTTTTGGGGGTGCTGGCATAACTGAGTCAAACTTCACCTTGTAGTAGGGGACACCGTTGTCAGTAGGGCTGCTATGTATCATGTGCTATATACGACTGTGTTCCACCTAAGTGTTAGCAATCATATTGTAGAAATCAAAGATTTGTGTGTTTATTATGGCAAATTTCCAGCAGATGGCACTCAAGTGTCTTTTCTAACAAAATTCGGTAAATGATTTGAGGAAGAGGAACATTTCTCTATTTGCACAAAGGTGCCTTAGTGGATACTGGGGATGTTGTCTTCCAGTAGCTATGAGATTATACCTATATATAACCAAAGAGGAAAGAAGAACCCTCCCGATAACAGAAAGAACCTAGACAATAACTTTGGTGGATCTGGCTTGGGTTCCATCTTGAATCAGTTTCTGTGGTTGGGACAGATTCATGATTGACCCCCTCAAACACTACAATTTTCCCCATGGCTCTCTAGTGTATATACATCCACATATACTCTCCTTTTGTTTATAATATTCAAACTGCTGCCTACATAAAGCAATGAATCTACAGGTAATCACAAATATACTCCCCTCACCCCACCTTTCAAGAGAGGATCTAACAAGCCCAGGGTCTTTGGGAGACATGGCACTCAAGATTCTGAACCCTTGGGCAGTGAGACTAATTTAACCACTTCCAACCCATCTAAGATACCATAGTACAGAAAAAGAGAGTAGCCACATAAGAATTCCTGTTTGGAAAAGAGGAAGAAGGATAAGCAACGTGAGTGGGACAACTCCGGAGAATATGCCCCACTCCACTCAATAGGACCAGTGAGGCATACCCACTTTTGACTCACTGTCTTGGCTACTGTTAGGTCTTTGGCATTCTGTTCCCAGGAAACTTTGCCTTGGTCATTTCGCTTCATGGTCACAGTAGGTAGGAGGACAGCTCATGAAAGGCTATGTTTTTCCATAAGCCCAGTTGCTATCATTATTGTCACAAAGACCCAGGAATTGCCTTGGAGATGGAGCAATTGCAGGCTTCTAATTTAGGAATTTCTCCAGCAAAGCACCTCTTTTAAAGAGCTAGTTGGCTATCAATGTTGTTTATTGTGATGGGCTCTCTTGGCTTATAACCAACCAGAAATCTTGTTGAATCATAATATTTGACTCTGGAACCTGCCTTTGAAATTTATGTCTTCTAGAAACATACCCATAGGACTTTGCCCATCCTTGTATGGACCTCTGTTTAATAACATCTCCCTTGGTCTTGCCTCAGGGCAACTGAAGCAGTGGGCTGAGTTGTGGGTTCGTCACCAGTTGTGTGTTCTGGCCAGCAGAAGTCCCACCAAGACGAAATGAAATACTCAAGACTGTGGAAAAGAGAGGGAGAGGGAGTCGGGAGCCAACTCAACCCGCCTCTCAAATCTCCCCTATTTACTGAGTACAGTCAAAGGAGGAATGCAGGAATTTAGGGAAGGACAGGGTGGTATCACAATGAGTACAAAGGCTTTGTTTATTGCTGGTTTTGGCTCAAGGTCATAAGACCCTTTTTGGTGAATCATGTGTTGAGCCTTTCAGTTTATCAGGGCTGAATTTACGAGAATCAGTTGTTTAACAACTTGGACTCAGGCTTTGCCTGTCTTAGGTTGCCCCCCTCAGGGGATCTTACCCGTCATTGTCTAACCAGCCTTCTCACCTCTGAGTCTGCAGCTTTTTATAAGTTGTTTACCATTCCAGCCCAAGGCTGTTTTGGGGATAGAAGACTAACAGCAGGCACGCCCAGCGTTTATAGCCGGGGGCCTGGGTCATTGTTAAAACCTCAAGGCACTTACTAAGCACATCTTCTTTAAGGAGATAAGTGGCTGGGATCTGTTACAATTTGTTAACCCCATCGTGGGCTCCCACACTGAGTTGGTAAAACAGAGCTCAGCTGCTCTCTGGCTCCTGGTTGCATTTCAATTATTTGCACTTTATGATGGGAAAAATTACTAC
Organism: Camelus dromedarius; assembly: GCF_036321535.1. Classification (NCBI taxonomy): domain Eukaryota; kingdom Metazoa; phylum Chordata; class Mammalia; order Artiodactyla; family Camelidae; genus Camelus; species Camelus dromedarius. The sequence goes on along the minus strand of NC_087443.1, from coordinate 38,137,216 downwards.
CCTTTCGTAGTGACAAGTGCATAGCAGGAGTTGTTTGGGAGAAGTCTGGGTGGTCAGGCTTTTCCCATTTCTAGGTTTCTCCTGGGTGTCTACTCCTCTTGTTGGTGAAATAACTTCACTGTAGGACAGAAAGTGAATCTCTAACAGTTTTTCAGGCAGCATGGTTTTCTGATCCTTAGCAGCTTTGGATCACTAGCTACATACAGAAAGGACCTCTGTTTTAACAACACTGTATATCTATCTTCTTATTTCCTATCCATTTTAAGAAATGCCAGCTTGGATTGAAACTTATTTTCCTTTTAAAGGACCTTACCAAAGGCCATAGGAAGTATCTAGTATGCTTAAGTATGCTCTTGTTCCTTTTTTTTTCTTACAAATTTTAATCATTTATTATAGCAGTTATTTTATCAGTCATTTTCCTGGTATGCATATAAACCAAATCCCCGTTATATCTCTTGACCTACTGTCAATGTTCTATTGATACATTCTAAATTTAAAGGTTTTTAAAATTCAAGTAGGGTTATTTATAATATTCTATTAGTTTCAGGTGTACAACATAGTAATTCAATATTCCTTTGCTGTACAATATATCCTTGTAGCTTATTATTTATGTGTAGTAGTTTGTACCTCTTAATCCACTACCCCACCTTGCCCCTCCCCCTTCCCTCTCCCCACTGGTAACCACTAGTTTGTTCTTTATATCTGTGAGTCTGTTTCTGTTTTGTTATATTCAAGTTATATTCTTTTTTTTTTTTTTTTTTAGATTCTGCATGTAAGTGGTAAGGCGGGCATATACAGTACGTGTCTTTGATTTATTTTACTAAGCATAATACCCTCCAGGTCCATCCATGTTGCAAATCGCGAAGTTTTGTTCTTTTTTATGGCTGAGTCTTGTTTCTTACTATTTTTCTACCAAGCCACCAAAATATCGTTGTCTGCCAGATACAGCAGGTAATAGTTAATACCTAGTTTGTTTTCATATAAGAATGACTCCTGTCTTTCCAGCTGGCAGTGGTGTGATTCTCACTTTCTCTTCCTCACATCAGCTAAGCCCAGCCTACATTTAAGTCTCTGTCATTGGTATCATTCCACTTTCCGATACTCATTTCTATAGTAATTAGTAATCTTGTATTGCTAGTGACAAAAACTCAAGTGTAACTAGCGTAAGGAAAAAAGCAGGGAGGAGGGAATTATTGGAAGGATTTTTGGTAGCTCACATAAGAGCTACAGAGAGAGGCAGCTCTGGAAACTTCTGTGACTGGAACCAGGAAACTGTCTCCTATTCTAGATTCTTTCTGTATGTTGGCTTCTTTTGCTCAGACTCTTCTTCATGGTTGCAGGAAGCTCTCATCACATCCTATACCTCCCTGTCAAAGCAGTGAGTGGGGCGAGGGTTCTTCCCTTCTTACTCTAGGAGAAAAATACTGGAGAAGGCCTCTGCTTAGCTTGGCTTGGACCCATCATTGAGACTGAAGGGTGAGCTTGACATCACTTACCTAGTTTACTGGTCTACTTTTCGAGTATTGGGAATTCTGATATCCTACTGAGATGATAGTTGCTGAATTCTTGGTTAGTGTCTTTCTTTTTTTTCAATAGGTGGTCAAAATACCCAGTACTTTTGAAACCACACCTGAGGAACTGATAATTTCTTTTTCATAGTAAAAATAAAAACCATTATCCATTATCCTCAGAGACAGTCAACTTTCCTTTAAAAATACTGCCAGTTTTTCTTGCTGATGCCATCCCTCTAGCTTTGGAGAAACAGCCACGTTCCACCCAAATTATAATTTGATGAATGTGGTCCTGGGATATTCAGCTGGGACAGTGATCTACAGAGACAGCAATCGAAATGGTCAATCAGAGGAGCCACTAAATCACACCCAAGTGTAGGCGTGTGATTAACAACAGGTGCTGAAGATATCCGAGCTGGCAAATTGAAGTTGTCCTTTCTCCTCACCTTAGCAACACTTTAGGTGTCCCTGAAACCAAAATTGCTGCAGAAAGATAGACTTTGTCACAAACAGCTGCTCACTGGGTACTTAGAATAGACTGCTTTGCAGTGTGTGTTACATTTTAAAATCATATTTCCTGTCTTTCTAGCTTGACTGTGAACTCCTTGGGATTGGGGAGCAGAGTTTATATGTCTTTGTTTACTTGCTCTTCCTGGAACAGTTTTGTATACACAGAGGATGTTTAGCCAGAGTTGGAGCATTGTTAAGGAATGTAAAGAGTTGGATGCTTGTACCACTGGCTTTAAAAAGTGTATAAAGACTCTTCACTCTCAGGTGAATGGAGAACTCTGCCTGTGAAATAAGCATTGATCTTGGAACCAGTAGGTTCTGATCTCTTTCCTACCTTGACTAATTTTTTGAGTAAGAATATTTATTAAATCTACAAACATTTGATTGAGTGACTGTTACGTGCTATGACCTGAGAGGAACAGTGAACCTTCCTTCATGGAGACTTTATTCTAGTCGGAGGATACAGACTACAAATAATATATATACACATAGAAATCCCATGAAGGAAGGGTGGTATGATAGAAAGTAACTGGGGAGGTCTTTTATGATATGGAGGAAAGGAATAAGATGCATGGGAGTTAGGAATGCAAACTCTGGAATAAGACAGATCTGAGTTTGAATCTCAGCCTCTTTCACTTACAATCGTGTGTCCAAAAGTGAGTTATGCAACCTCTCTGAGCCCCATTTTTTTCATTTAGAAAATGTACTTAAGGTTATTGTAAAGATAAAATTTAAAAAATATAAAAATGCATAATAAGTACTTACTGTAATGTATTCTGGCTATTGTCCTCTGGGTTGTGACAAAATGATTTTGAGTGTCTTACATAGAAAGTTTGCATTTCTGTGATTTTTGTGCCCCAGTTTTCTTGCTTTCTTAGAAAAAAGAAAAGAAAAAGAAACCTTTCTGATTACTTTAGCTTTGAAAGGCTTCCATGAAGTAAAAGATGGATAATTATTATTTCTGCTTAACTTTACAGTCTTCTGAACCAAGTGTCTTTAAATAGGAAGAAGCAACCATAAATCTTGCAAAGTTCAAAACCCATTACCTAGGGATATGGTGATTGTCTCCTATCTTGAAGGGTAATTATCTGTTTAAGAATAGAGCTGGCCCAAGAAAGCCTTGGTTGAGTTAAAAAAAAAAAATCCAAATCAACCATTAAATCAACAGTTGCTCTTATTTTGTTGCCTATGGCTCCAGGTATGGGTGTGACATACCAAAGGATTTGTAGGATGAACAGAATCAGATTTTACATTTCTCTGTATTTACAGGTAGACCAATTAGCATAGATAGTTTCTTAAAACACACTATTCAGTGCTCTGAAGCACACAGAACCCTCATCAGTGGTGGAGCTCAGATGCCCGGCCCCAGTGGTCTGCAAGACAGGAGCTCATTGCAAGACTCCTATCCCTATCTCAATGCATGTATTTCACACATTCTCTATCTGTGTGTATATTTTTATGAAACCAAATCCACAGAAGCTAAAATCTCTGCCTTATAAAGTCTTTTCTTTGATTTCAAAGAAGCCCCAGAAGGCTTTTGCTTCAATGTTTATGGAGGGAAGAGCTTATAAAAGAAGTAATCTCATATCAAGGTACTGTAGTTGGAAGTTAAGGATGCCAGTTACCCATCTTTGCTATGTATTTGACTTATTGCCAATTAAGAACAATCTAGTCAAATGGGATCAAGATGCAGTTTTATTAATTGCCCCTTTCCTGCCGATGATCCTGGCTTAGCTATGTTGAAAGACACACCTTAGACCAGAAGCCCAAGTTGGGGCTTCCTAGTCCCCCACTCAGCTCTCATTTAATTCAGGGTAGCTGATGTAGATTACGGCTGGTATGATTTACCCACTTACCTAGTCACTGGCATGGAAGCTGGGGCATGGCTCCTTTCACTGGCAGGGACAGTTCCTGGTGTGTCAAGTGCAGAGGGACAAAAAGGAAAGGAGGGAGAGTATGAGACAAAGACAGACAGACAGACACACAGACTACATACAAGGCTCCCTGCTCCTGCATCTGAGTCACGCACTAGCTCAGTTTCTAGTGGGAGGAAGATCATTTGTCTATGCCTGTGAGAAGAGCTGCTCTTGACAGATTGTCCATTTCTTTCCCCATTTTCGATTTCATTTTCTTTTTAGATGTGTACCTTCATTAGTCCAAGTTCCTAGGCACTCCAACACTCTGGCATCCTAATGCCTTTGTCCTCTTAGCCTGTCTCATTCTCCAGGTACTTTCTGCCCTTCTCACTCTCCTCTAATGTACCCACCTCATGATCTGTTTCCTTAGCCTTTTGTCTTATCTCAAGAGCTGGTTTCTTGGCTGGTGTTTGTTTTGGTTACGCTATAACATTTATTTTTCTTTTTTTCATGGTAATCTTTGATGCCTTAACACAAAGTTGTGATTTATATGAAAACTTCAGTTTTCAAGGCAGGTAAGTGGGGAAAATGTTTTATTCACAGAAAATTTCTCTGCCTCGCAGCTCATGTAGAACTGGCAACAGCCTGCTCTGCCTGTGCACAAAATTGCTTTTGGCTGTGATCATCTCCGGTAGCTAGGTTTTATCTTTATCTGAATATCTGACAAACTGAATCAAATTGATTCCAAAGTCCTTTAAGGAACAAGAAGAAACTCTTTGCTCAATATGATAATGTCTAATTTAGTGTGAGGACTGGAAGAACTGAAGATGTTTGGTGTAAAGAAGAGATACTATCAGGGGACACAATATTCTGCTTCTTTTATTTGAATAACTGTTATTTGGAGAGGGCTTGTTCTTTTGTATCTAAAGGGTATGAGTTAAAGAGAGGCAGACTGGGAGCTTTTCACAGACTGACTTGCAGACATGGAAAGCTCTTCATCCAGGTAATACACTGCCTTAACTTCCTGACCTTAAAGATGCTTTAAGCAGAGGCTAAATGACTACCTGCTTGCTGCAATGCTGCAGGATGCCTCCTGTGTGTGGAATAAGGTTAGACTAATGGCTTCTGGGGTCTCTTCCCATGCTGAGATCAAATGGTGTTTCACTGCCTTATTTCGTCTATTTATTCTCTTTATTGCTCAAAGTCTGGAGGAGCATTTGAGGAAAAGGACCTTCAGACTTGCACTGTTGCCAGATTTCTTAGCTTTATTAAAGGCAAACAACTCTGGGAAGCCTTGAATGAGTGGGTAGAGTAAACTTTTAAAGGAACTGGTCAACCGAAGGATACTGTCCTAATATTTGAATGATGCCTTAAGATTGCAAGATTTTCAGAAAATTCACGTCAGTCTGTGTTATAGTCTGACTGACTTTGATTACTACAGTTCTCTAGTTCTTAAAACCTGAGTCAGTTTTTAAATAAATGTTTAATAATTGAAGTATGTCTACAGGGATACACACAAGTCTTAAATGTACAGCTTGATGAAGTATCACAAAGTGAACAGTTATATAATCCCCATGTGGATCGACAAGAAATAGGATATTACCTGAGGAATAGAACTGCAGTTCAGAAAGCTCTCACCCTTCCCAGCCTGTGTGCTCTCTCAGGCTTTATCCCATCATTTTCTCCCAAATCCTGATTTCTAACATCATAGGTAAGCTTCTCCTGTCTTGAGAGTTTTATATATTCACACCAGCAGCATATAAACATTCTAGTTGCTCCACATTCTTTACAGCACTTGGTGTTACTGTGTCCTTTTATTTTAGCCATTTTGGGGGCTGTGTAGTGATGCCACACTTGTTATTAACTTGCATTTCCCTGATGACTAATGAAGTTGAACACTTTTACTAATGTTGTTGGCAATTCAGATATCCTCATTTAAAAAGCACCTGTTTATTTCACTGTCATTTTCTTTGGTTTCTTCCTCTTTTCCTCCCTCTGTCCCTCCCTTCTTTCCTTTCTTCTTTCTCTTTTCTTCTTGTTCTATCTTTTTTTTTTTTTTTTTTGGTAGATACCTTGTATCAGATTAAGAAAGTTTATTTCCAGTTTGCTGAATTTTTTCCCCCTTTTTACCATGAATGATGTTGACTTTTATCAAACGTGTTTTCTACAGTTCTAATGAGAGAATCATTGACTTTCTTCTTCATTCTGTTAATATAGTGAGTGACATTGCATTTCTGGAATAAATCAAATTTGGTCACATAGTAGTCGTTTATGTCACTGGATTTGGTTTGGCTACATTAATGATCTACACTAAGGAAAGAAAGTGGGAGAGAGAAAAGATTTTAAAACCATCTATCATCCATTATGAACATAAAATCTCCTTATGAGACCTTCTTAATAACAATAACATAAACCCTACATGTTTCATAAGATTGTGAGTGAATTTGGTTTGGCTACATTAATGATCTGCACTAAGGACTTGATAAAGCATTTTTGTAAAAATCATTTTTGTACTTTATATGAGCTTCTGAGTAGGCTTGAATACTGTTTTTTTCTCTTAGATGGCTTAAATATTTTATCTGCAGTTGTATTTACACTGACAACTTGATCAGACATCATTCTCTTTGAATATAATTAATACATTCTCTTCTGTGGTTGAAGAGCTCACTATATGTATTTGCAACTCATCTGCTAGAACTTTATTTTCTACTAGAGCCAGAAAGTAGGATTTGTGTATATTTGTACCTGGATAGAAATTATGGAAGTATTACTTTACCCTTTACCCTTCTGTTCTGCTTTTTATGTTCTCTAATTAATATTAATTAATAATTTTAAAAAGTAAAAGTGTTGAGGGGGGCTTTATCTAATTTGATACAGTCTTATGAAACATGTAGGGTTTATGTTATTGTTAATAAGAAGGTCTCATAAGGAGATTTTATGTTCATAATGGATGATAGATGGTTTTAAAATCTTTTCTCTCCTCCACTTTCTTTCTAACCAAAGCTCAACATGAACATCAGCCTTGAAAGGCCTTTGACAGAGGCTCTTAAGTACTTTAGAATATCTCCTACATTCTGTATTATGATTGTTCTTTAAAAAGGAACCCAATATTGGAAGAGCTGCAATTTAGAATGCTTGATGCTAGACCCTTGGAGAATACACAAGGATTTAAAATATTTTTAATTAATTTTTTTTTTGTGAGGGGAAGATAATTAGATTTATTTATTTAATGGAGGCACTGGGGATTGAACCCAGGACCTTGTGCATGCTAGGCATGTGCTCTACCACTGAGCACACCCTCCCCCTAAGAATTTAAAATATTTTGAGGCTACAGAACATAGGGAAAGGTTAGATACAATAACTTTATGACTGTTGTTTGGGAGTAGAGCTTGTGAAGAAAATGAGGCCTGGGAAAGCTCAATATCCCATGTTCTTTTGTTCTCTTCACTGTGGAATGTGGCTTGGTTATGATTACAGGACAGGGAGATAAGGGTGAAGACTTGAGAAGATAATATGAAATTAGGACACATGAAATCTTTGCAACAATTTCCCTTTCTGTGTGATGTTTGGAGCAGAATTTAGCACACTTCTATGGTATCCAGCCAGATATCTGGATGTCAGTAAAGTTTCCTAACATTCTATGAACCAGAACAACCTCTGTCTTCTCCAGGCCACTCTGAACCTTAAGGGACATGCAGACTATTGAAGGAGGGGACTCAAGTAACACTAACAATTACCTTTAATTTTCAGATCAGGAAACTGAGAGACTTGTCAGTTCTGCATAGCTAAGAGTTAGGGTTGGCAGCAGATTAGAACCGAAATCCTCTGACTCCAGTCTCTAAAGTCTTGATTTTGACTTTTATATAACTTTCATTTGTCTGTTATAAACACCATTTGGCATCTGACAAGTATCAGTATTTGCATGTTTTGTGGGGAGGGGATGAGGGAGCACCTATATTTGTGTCTCTAGGTGTTGCCTGCTATTGGTATCATGGAAGTTGGACCAGCTTGCCTATTGGAATTTGTTTAACTCCTCTTCCTCTCTCACTTTTGCCTATTCATGTTTTCAAAAGCAGGGTCCAACTCGCTAAACCTCCTTTGATTTAATTTGATAACTGCATGTTTGTTTTAACCCTTTTTTCATGTTATTCTGATACATGAAGTAGGATAGGTCACTTTATTTATCACCATTTTATTACTAGAGGTGTTCAGACCCAGTGAAATGGAGGGAACCCTCCTGGATCAAAGAACAGGTGAACACAGAGCTGACACTGCAAGGCACTGGCCCTCACTCTCTATCCAGTACTACTGCAAAGCTGAGACACAGCCCCTCCTAAGCCTGGTAGTTGTTCTTGCTATTTATTTGTTAAATAACAATCTTACAGCAGCATTAACTGCAAATGTAAAAAGAAAAAAATCTCTAATTCCTCCTTCAAGGATTTTTGTCTCTTTTTATTTTCGTATGTTTCTCACTAGTCTTTATTATATTATATGCTTATTGACATGCTTTAGAAATGATAGCCTTTTTGGACAAGCTAAAAGCAACAGAAATGTAATGAATATGGGATTTGTTAGCAGAATCTTTAAGTCCGGTTTTCTTTCTTTGGAAAATCAGTGTTGATAGCTATTGGACTACTCACAGACTTCTTTCTATTTTGATGTAGTGGTTTTGGTGTAAATTATTTTATCTTGATTTTACTCTAGGGCTTTTAGAATTAGATTTTGCTGGAGTCAGGTTTGATTTAATGCTTGTATGCATTATAGGTATTAGAAGAAAATCCCATTCGCCCAAAAGTCTTTGGAGTACCAGCAAACTAATTAAAGCTACCCAGCTAAGTAAATCCATTTTCCATTATCAGTAACATAGTGATATTTTTTTTAAGCACAAAGTTTACTTAGTACTTGAGGAAAAAAACCCCAATCTACAATATACAATATTTGATGTTCGCTCAAAGTATACCTGTAGATTTATGAATGTTTCAGTTTCTTTTTACTACAAGGACCATGGATTAGCTCAGATGGCTAGACTAAGGTATTAAAGGGTCCAAGGATATGGATTTGGATGGTAGGTAGAAATTAATTGGCTTTGTCTGTTTCATGACCTTAGAGTCACTTCTGACACGAATGAATCCATCAGTAGTTATTGAATACCTTGCGTTCTCACACAGAAATGTTTGATGTGATTTTTACAATGTAATTTTATGTTTTTTAGTTATTAATGAAACCAAAGTGTTCATGGGCCATTGCAAATGCATCTGTAAGTTTAGGGCAAACATTTCAATGCTCATCACACTGGACGGCAGTTTAGTGGGAACACTCGCTATTTAAAGGGATCAGGAGGCAGTTGCTCTGGTCCCTATTTCATCACCAATTAAAAAGTAGGGTAGAAATTTCCTGGACCTAGGTTTCCTAATCTGTAAAACAGGGTTAGTAATACGTGCCCAATTTCTTTCAGGTTTGGGGTGAAGGTCAAAATGGAAATTTTAAGTGAACACTCTTGATCAGGATTCTAACGATAGACATGGTCTATCCATTTGATCTTCAGTCTGTCATGTCATTTAATTTATATTGGGTGACTTAGACTTGGGGTGATATTCAGTTATACTTAAAATCACTGAATAGGTCAGAAACTAGTTAAGGACTGGCTTATGAAGCAGGGTGGAACGATGTATAAATCAGGAACCTTGGGAACTGGTTTTGAAAGTGGTATGGTAAAGAGAGTCAATTTTTGCCTTGACAGAATGCCGGCTTATCTCCTCTGTTAACCTGCCATTTGAAATCAACTAAAAATCTCCAAACCTTTTTGTAGCCAATGATATAAACTTCAACTGTGATTTTTGTCTTCAAGGCTCTTTTCAGGACCAACATCAGCTACTTGAAACTCTTCTCTTTCCCAGTTCTTTTTACCTTTTGAATGTTTTACCTGACTAATGGAGACTGACCAAGGAGAGGGCAGCAGGAGATAAAAGAAAAAAGAACCCAAAGAGTCTGGACTCTTTACCAGTATAGCCAATTATTCACTCATGTATTTATTAATTTGTTGGTGGCTCTTGTTTGTTCACTCATTGAAAATTGAGAACCTATTTGGGACCCAATTGTGTGTTAGGTGCTATATTTACAAACATGAGTATTTCAGTTTCAAATCAAATGAGAGAAATCTAGTTGTAAATAAATATTTCTAGTATTCTTCAGTCCACAGCAACTCTGACTCTAAGGTTTTTTTTTTTTGACTGCTGGATCAGTCCTCACTGAAGCAACTTATCTCTAGATATTTCAATTATATAAGTCACTAAATTCTCAGTTGTTTTAAAGCAGCTTTATTGATTTAATTATACCATGAAATTCACCCTTAAATGTTTAAAAAGTAATTTAAATAGTTAAATAGTTCTAAAATGGTGTACAATTCAGTGGTTTGCAGTGTGCTCACAGAATTGCATGACCTTCACCTCCATCAATTTCAGGACCTTTTCGTCATTTCAAAAAGAAACTCCATTTAGATTAGCAGTTACTCTCCATTCTCCCTCAATTTCCCTTCTGAATTCCCCACCCAACTGCCTCCCAACCCTAGGCCACCACAACCCCTAATGTACTTTGTCTCTATAGATTTGTTCTAAATATTCCATATAAATATGAATATGCTGTCTTTTGTGACTGGCTTCTTTTATCGAGTGTAATATTTTCAGTGTTCATGCATGTTGTAATGGGTATTGTGCCTTTGCTCCTTTTTATTGTCCAATAATGTTCCATTGTTCGGATATACACTTAACCCAAATGTTGATGGACATTTGGCTTTTTTCTGCTTTTGGCTATTAATGAATAATGATGCTTGAACGTTAGCATATAAGTTTTTGTCTAGACATATGTTTTCATTTCTCTTGGGTATGTACCTAGGAATGGAATTACTGGGTCATATAGTAACCCTAGGTTAACATTTTGAGGAACTGCCAAGCTCTTTTCCAAAGTAGCTGCATCATTTTACAGTCTCACTGTCAATGTATGAGAGTCTTCCAGTTTTTCCATATCCTAGTCAACGCTTGTTATGGTCTGAGTTTTTTAGACTAGTCATCCTAGTGGATGTGAAGTGGTATTGTGGTTTGATTTGCATTTCCCTAATGACTAATGATGTTGAGCACTTTTCATATGCTTGTTGGCCACTTATAGATCTCCTCTGGACTTTTAGTTTTTAAGCCAGTTAGAGTTAGATTTTTCTAACTCATTTGTAGCATAGAGTCCTATCTGATTCAAGGGGGTATGTTTCACCTTTCTCTCCATTATCCATTAATACAGTTTAAATTTAACATTCATACAGAAAAGTGTAAAGATGATAAATAGAATTCTCAGTTTTCATAGGATCAAACCTGTGTGACTAACCATCACCCAGATTAAGAAATAAAACATTGCTAGCACCCTGGAAAGCCACCTTACATTCCTAGTCACTCTCCCTCTAAACTTTTAACACCATAGACAAGTTTTGGCTATTTTTTTGGTTAAATTTTGCCTATTTTTAAACTTTATACAAGTGGAATCATACAGTGTGTACTCATTTATGTCTGAATTATTTCATTCAACACGGTGTCTGTGAAATCCATCCAGGCTGTTGTGTTCAGCAGTAGTTCATGCATTTATACTGCAGTATAGCATTCCATTGAATGAATATGCCATACCTTATTCTATTGTTTATGGACATTTGAGTGACTCCCAGTTTTTTGATATTAGAAATGATACTGCTATGAACATTTGTGTATGTTTTGGAATACTTCCAGTATCATGAAGGTTGTCAATGATACATACTGGAAGCTTCATTGTGTAACCTTTCACATTTAGATCTACAATTATCTTGGAGTTTTGCACATCTTCAGTAGATTTATTCCTAGGTATTTGATGTTTATTGGTGATACTATAAATCCTCCAGAAAGGATTTAACGTTTGCTACTAGCAGGCAGTTAGGATGTATAGGCTTAACTTATTCTAGTCTGGAATTGATTTAAATCAGAGCTGTGCTTCATTCTTTTTGAGGTCTAGGTGTCTCCTGGTACCCTTATGCAGTGGACTGTATATTTGTGTCCCTCCAAAACTCCTATATTGAGACTCTAAGCCCAAAGTGGTAGTAGTATTTGGAGGTGGGGCTTTTGGGAGGCAATTCGGTCATGGGAGTGGAGCCCTAACGAATGAAATCCATGCCTTCATAAGAAGAGGCCAGAGTGCTAGCTCACTCTCTTGCATCATGTGAGGGCACAGGAAGAAGATGGTTGTCTGTGACCAGGAAGAGGGTCCTCACCAAGAACCTGTCCTTGCTGGCACTCTCATCTTGGACTTCCAGCCTCCAGAACTGAAAGAAATATATGCTTGTTGTTTAAATCACACAGTCTATGGTAACTTGTTAAAGTAGCCTGAGAAATACTCTTCAGAAATCCAACATGAAAGCTTGAGCTTTTACCAAAGGATCCTCCTCTTTGGTAGGTCTGAAAAATTGCAAATTTTTTTCTTCACTGAGGCTGCTGAAAGCTCTGGTAAATGAACTCTTCTGTTAGCCGTGGCTTTCTACTTAGCTTCTCATAAACTGCTCATGAATCAGCAAATGTACGAAGGGAAAAAGTGGTGCCTAACATCAGACCCACTTCTTAACACTTGATCTTTCTTGCTAGGATCTTAGACCCTCAAGTCTTATTTGCCTAAGTAGCATTTGACTCCTTCAAACAGATGGTTTAAAAAATAATTTACACAGCTTTTGTTGTTGTTATCAACAGAAAGGTTAGTGTAATCCTATATATGGCATAGCTGGAAAAGGAAGTGGAAGAGTACTGTTAAATGTCTAACAGTTGGCTCTTCGGGGGTTGGGGGCGGGTAGGGAGGCTTAATTTGTAGCTTTTGCTGATTTCTATAGTGTGCATCCTCTCATCAAGGCCAATTTTGAGCAACCAATGTGATATCACTGAACATGGAATTGAGAAAAGAAGTGCACGATTGGTTTTTGTGACCTATTACAGACAAGCTCCAGCACACTGCTGAGTTGAACCCCCATTCCAGTTGGCATTGTTCTCCACTCCCCAGTACAGGAGAGGGGAGCTAATTTATTCTGTATCATCAACACCCCCATATTTATGTATCTAGGGCCCTTCCTGCTGCCTGGGTGTTTGTATATGGGGTCTGTTTATGAGAAGATGAAGTCTTTGGAACTGTAGAGTTCTTTGTCTGGAATTTATAGTGTGGGGAAGCAAAAGGTTGTATGGATTCAGAAGTGGAGGTAGTCAGAAACATGAGAAAGCCTGGAGTGGATGTGGAAACATTCAGGAAACTTAGTAAGAAATTGTAGTAAATATTGAAGAAGCAAGTGATGTAATATTCACCTGTGAAATTTGTAAAAAATATTTAAAAATGTATTCTGAGTACAAAATTTCACAAGCAAGACTATACATAGACCCAAACTCTCAGATACTATTGTGGAGAAGAAAAATTTTATAATCATCCTGGAAAGAAATAGGATTTAAGAATGTTTTTATTCTGTGACCAAATAATCTTACTTTCATAAATAAACCTTAAGAAAGTAATCAGATATGGCCAAAAAACAAAAAGGAACCCATTTAAAAATTAAATAAGAGGAATGGTGGAAAACATTTGTAGTGAATGAAAAGAATGTTTTCTAAGAGTTTTCAAAGATATTAAACATGGTGATATGAAATTAAAAAACCAGGATATGACACTGTTCACATTTTACTGGATTTTGTAAAAACAGGAATTCATATGTACAGAGAAAGAAAAGAGAGATTTTTAAAGTTGTGGGGTTATCCTTGGTAATGGATTATGGGTAATTTTTGTTTTCTTTTTATTATTCTTTGTTTTCTAAATGAGCTTGTGTTACTTTTTTTGTGCAAAAAGCCAGTAAACATGACAATAGGAGGAAAAATTTTTATAGCCCATTCCTATGTAGGTAAGGGAATTCTGTTTGACATTAATAACTAGATTAGGAAAATCTTATTTGATATCAGATGCTAGTCTGTCTGCAAATGTACTGGTTATATTTTCTTCTGCTTTTAAGTCTGAATTTTCTTCTGGTCCCATATCATAATTTAATAAATAAATGTCAGATAGTAAACAGAGGGAAAAGGGCAGTTCTTGGGTTTGTTGCACAAGTGCATAGGGCATTTAACAACCAAGTTATTTTAAAATTGTAAAAGTAAAGGACACCTTGTTTTATTTTATTTTTTGATTTTTATTTTACTGGGCACAATTATAATTTAAAAAAAAAACTATATAAATTTCATAATTAAAAAAAGAAAAAAGGGTGGGCAAAATAAGGAAACTTCATTTTAAGTGGAATAGGGAAGCCCTGAGTCGGGAGCTGTCACGTAGGTCCTACACTTGTAGGTTGCATAACCTGCCAGAAGAAGGAAGGTAATGTTACTTTTCTTCTGGTAGAGGAAAAAACATTAACTACATGGGAATTTTATCTCCTGCTTTTAAGAAAAAGGACGATTCCCCCCTGCCGCAGCAACAACATACTAACAACTGCTTGCAGCCAATGAGAAACCGTCACAACTTTGAACTCTTGGTTTCCTCCAGTGAACTTTTGTTCAAAACAACCCTCCCCAGTTTGTTCCTAACGCCTAATAAAGCAAGCTCTTCTTTGTTCGCTCGACTTGCCTGTGATTCACCTTTGCTTGTCTGTCCTAAATTGCAATTGGCTGCTATTCCCAAGTAAACCCATTTTGTGGGTTAAATAACTGGCTATTTTGTTTTTGAGGTTCACACAATCAGGTCACTTTAATAGACTTTTGAACTTTTTCTGTCTCCATTGAACTGTGACACAGGGTTCTGAGAAAGCTATCTTCTGGCTTTGTGCTAAACCTCAGAGGCCCTAAACAATCGAGACCTTTAAAGAGACAGAAAACCTGGTATCTGTTATGGAGAGAGCATGTCTTTCTTTCCTAAAAGTCTATGCAAATTAACTAGAATTTTCATGATTTCTTTCCCCCATTTTCTAGTAATTTTTTCTTCCAAGTGATTGTAAGATAGAATTTAAGTTTCAGGAGACTTCTTTAACTGATCAGCAAGGTTTTCCTATTTGCTCTAATGCTTTGATCTTACCTTTAACATTCTTAGGAATTAAAAAGCATACACGTGTGTATCAACTTACTGTAGCTTTTTAAAAAATTCAAAACCTCCTTTTCTCATGAAAACAATGTATGGTTGGGTTTCTATAAAAGCCTAATATTTAATTCTTAGGGTCTAAGTGAAATACTGCATATTTGTTATTTCAAAATAAGAATATAATGTTCTTACACTTCAGCTACATCTTACTACTTAAAAGTGCTTTTATTGTAAAATATATCATACACACAAATGAGACTGTATCATGTATATGTACAGTTGAAAGGGTAATACAAAAATGAATATCCGTGAATCCACCACACAGCTTAAAGATATAGACACCCCCTTAACCTCTTCTTTTACATTCCTACCTAGTATACTCTCACACTATCCTTTTCCAAAAAAATCTATCAAAGTAGGAATTGGTGGGTCTCCTTAATGTAATGAAGGGCTTCTACAAAAACTCTTCAGGTAACAGCATAATTCAGTGCTTTTCCTCTAAGATGGGGGAACAGTAAAAGGATATTCACTGTCTCCACTTGTATTTAGCATTTTACTGGAGCTTTTAGCAAATGGAAAAGGTAAGGAAAAGAAATAAAAGGTATACAGGAAGAAGGAGTAAAAGGAAATACAAAATAAATATATGAAAAGCCATAGTGTTTTCTATATATGACTTTTGAAGCCCTGGTGGTAGAGCTTGGTGATCTCCCCTTTGCAAGGTGGCCAAGCAGAAGCACACCTGGCTCCCCGCCACAGAGAGGCACTGGAGAGGTCCCTGGAGAAGGCAAAAATTCAGTCTGTTTACAATCCCACTTCCAAAACCAGTTCCTGAGGTTCCTGATTTATATACATCTTCCCACCTTGCTTCATAAGCTAGTCCTTAACTAGTTTCTGACCTATTCAGTGATTTATAAGTGTAACTGAATATCACCCCAAGTCTAAGTCACCCAATATAAATTAAATGACATGACAGACTGAAGATCAAATGGATAGACCATGTCTATCGTTAGAATCCTGATCAAGAGTGTTCACTTAAAATTTCCATTTTGACCTTCACCCCAAACCTGAAAGAAATTGGGCACGTATTACTAACCCTGTTTTACAGATTAGGAAACCCAGGTACAGGAAATTTCTACCCTACTTTTTAATTGGTGATGAAATAGGGACCAGAGCAACTGCCTCCTGATCCCTTTAAATAGCGAGTGTTCCCACTAAACTGCCGTCCAGTGTGATGAGCATTGAAATGTTTGCCCTAAACTTACAGATGCATTTGCAATGGCCCATGAACACTTTGGTTTCATTAATAACTAAAAAACATAAAATTACATTGTAAAAATCACATCAAACATTTCTGTGTGAGAACGCAAGGTATTCAATAACTACTGATGGATTCATTCGTGTCAGAAGTGACTCTAAGGTCATGAAACAGACAAAGCCAATTAATTTCTACCTACCATCCAAATCCATGTCCTTGGACCCTTTAATGCCTTAGTCTAGCTATCCGAGCTAATCCATGATCTTTGCAGTAAAAGGAAACTGAATTAGGAGCAAGGGCTGGAGGTGTAGGGTTAAAAAGCTGCTGTCTGTGTTAGGGGTGGCTCGAAAAGAAGACGCTGTGGGTACTCACGCCTGTGTTGTTCAGGATGCTGTCCACATCTTAGCATTTGCCAGGCAGCAGCCATCCCTGGCCACCTGGGTGCCCTGATCACCTCATGAGACACAGCGCGCCCCCTCCCCAACTCAGCTGGCCAGCACTCAGGCAGGAGATGGCTTACTCCTGTGCTCTGGCCCTGGGCAGGCTCTGACTCCCAGTGACCCGAAGGAAAGGACTGAGGATGCACAGGCACTGATTTTATTTCAATTTTTTTAATATATTTTTTTCTGAAGTATAGTCAGTTTACAGTGTGTCAATTTCTGGTGTGCAGCACAATGCTTCAGTCACATAGGAACATATATATTCGTTTACATATTCTTTTTCACTTTAAGTTACTACAAGGTATTGTATATAGTTCCCTGTGCTATACAGTATAAACTTGATGTTTATCTATTTTATATATATTAGTTAGTATCTGTAAATCTTGAACTCTCAATTTATCCCTCCTCCCGCCCGGTAACCAGAAGTTTGTTTTCTATGTCTATGAGTCTGTTTCTATTTTATAAATAAGTTTGCCTTTTTCTTTTTAGATTGCACGTATAAGTGATATCATATGGTATTTTTCTTTTTCTTTCTGGTTTTCTTCACTTAGAATGACATTCTTCAGGTCCATCCATGTTGTTGCAAATGGCATTATTATTTTTTATGGCTGAGTAGTATTCCATGGTGTAAGTATACCACAGCTTCTTTATCCAGTCATCTGTCAATGGACATTTAGGTTGTTTCTGTGTCTTAGCTATTGTAAATAGTGCTGCTAAGAACATTGGGGTGCATGTATCTCTTTGAATTAAGGTTCCATCTGGATATATGCCCAGGAGTGGGATTGCTGGATCTTTTGGTAAGTCTATTTTTAGTCTTTTGAGGAATCTCCATACTGTTTTCCAAGACAGCTGCACCAAGCTACATTCCCACCAACATAGTAGGAGGGTTCTCTTTTCTCCACATCCTCTCCAGCATTTATTGTTTGTGGACTTTTGAATGATGGCCATTCTGACTGGTGTGAGGTGGTAGCTCATTGCAGTTTTTATTTGCATTTCTCTAATAATTGGTGCTATTGAACATTTTTTCATGTGCCTATTGGCTATTTGTATGTCTTCATTGGAGAATTGCTTGTTTAGGTAGAATGTCTATTTTTGGATTTTTTTGTTGTTGTTATTAAGTTGTATGAGCTACTTATATATTCTGGAAATTAAGCCCTTGTTAGTTTCATCTTTTGCAAATATTTTCTCCCATTCTGTAGATTGTCTTTCTGCTTTGCTTATGGTTTTAGAAGCGGCTGCCCAGGCCAGGAACTGAGGGGGCCTGCAGGTGTCTGGGTGGGCTTTGGGTCTCCACAGTCTTGAATAGATAGTCTTCCGGACCACGGATCCTCAAGGCCCAAACATCTACGTCCAAATGCTGACAGTGTGTTGGTGGGTGGTTTAGCTCTCCCTTTGCCCTTTGGTGTTCTTTGTTGTGTGCCTGTTCTCTGACTCGGATTCCAATGTAGGGTCAGAAGCTGCTTGTGGGACCACCTGCCTTGCCCTAGGAGTCAGTAGCCAGGTGACCTGTCTGGGCTTAGGCTCCACTCAAGGAGGTGGCAGACAAACTACTCTTCACAGGCAACTTCCTGAGAGCTTTGTCCCCGCCTGCGCGTTACCCTTGAGTTCATTTAGCCTCCGTGCTCCCCACAGTCTCTCCAGGATCATTCTGGCCCTCATCACGCGCCTTTCCTTTTCCCTGTGCACAGGCCATTCCACTGGGATCTCATACTTTTTCCCCCTCGGTTGTACGTGTACAGCACCCAGGAGAGGTGGTATCCCATCCTGCAGCCTCAGTACTCTGTTCCTGTGCTCTTCTCTCTGTGTCCTCACGTGTGTGGCCACTCAGAAGAAGCTAGTGCTGTCTGCTCACATTGCCAAGATGTTCTCCACTTAGGGACTACCCAGAAACAGTAAATATCCGTCCTCCAGGGAGTGAATGAATTTTCCACCATTGGCCTCCTGAGCTGTCAGTCGCCTTTATGAGGCCGGTGCCATCCAGAGATTCCCTCAGATCCTGGCCTAAAGGAGATTGAAGTGAGGCCCATAGGAAAGTAGAGGGGAGGCACAGGGAAAGAACCTGGTCAACTAGTGACCAAAGGCAGGATGTTCAGAGAAGAGGCCCCACACAGTGGGAGTATCGCATCAGCACCTAGGTCTCTGGAGGCCTCTTGAATGTCATTTCCTTCAGGTGTAGTTCTGGGCTTCTGATGGGAAACTGCCAATCCAAACGCCAGAAGATGGATTAAATCCCATGTCCTCTATGAGCTCCTTCACCAAAGGCCATGCCATTACCAGCTCATGTGTCCCTGCTGGAGGTGTCTCACTTCCTTGAAGGAGTGATCCGGGTGCAGCAGGGCTTCTTGTCTAGCCTCATCCGGCTCCTGCTTCTCAAGAGGTTGACAAAGTTAGTGCTTGATGAAGGCCATCAATCAGTTCAATTCTCCACCTCACTGATGTCCAAGAAGACGACAGGGAGAAAAGCTTTCAGACCTGTCAAGGACAAATTCTCTGTCTGCCAGTTGTAGACCCTACAAGTGGAAATTTTCAATGCTACTGATATTCTACCATCACTATTACAGGGTGGAGGTGAGCTGCCCTCACCTCCCTGGCTTCCTTGTATGTCACTACTGAAGACCTTGGTTTGGGGAAGACAGTAGAGTACCAATGGTTTAATAAGATCTTAGAGGATAAAGCTGAGACCATGTCAGACTACAGTGCCACTCAGCCTGTCCTCAGCCACTTGCAGATCCAGGTTACTGAAACATTACCAGTCTCTGACTTGACTGGCCTGCCTGGTCCCAATCCTGTCTGCCTCTCTACCTTCTCTCAGTCTAGAGATGGATTGTGAAATGAGATGTACAGTTCCTAATTCTCTTTCTTTTGCTGTTCATGCTGATTCTCTTTCTCCTTTTTAGGGTCAGGCTTATTTTGGGGGATACACTTAGTGATGAAAATGAAGGCTCTTGCATTCCCATCCTTCAGTCATAGCTGCAGCATCTTCTATTTTGAGCTCTCACCTCCTAGCACCTCATTCGTCTCCTTCAGCTTACATCGTGCACAGTGGACTAACCTATACCTATGAGTCATTCTCCCTTTTTCATACAGACTAGTCCTCAGCCTTTACCTGCCAGCCCATCACTTTCTCTGTAGTTGCCTCCACTTTGTGGTCTCTCCATGCTCAGCATCCAAACCTGCTTTTGACTCTGATGAAATTGTTATGATTATCACGCCCCCTCCCCAGGTTGGTCATCGCTGGTCTCCTGTCTCCAGTGACATCATGTTCCATTTTCCATGGAGCTCGTTTGTCCTGAAAACATGTCACCCAGTGACAGCATTGTCTCAGACCCAGTTTCCACCAGCTTGCCTGCAGAGTTGGTCAGCAGCCCAGATGCAATTCTCATACCCCCTTTGACCCAGAAATGGTTCCTCAGCCCTCATTTGGGGCTCCTGGAGCCACCCAGTGGCAGCTCTTTCCCTCTTGGTAACCAGGCAGACCAAGCTCCTAATTTAATCTCTGCTGCAACCCGGCCATCCAGTAGCAGCATAACTCAACCAGGTTTGTGGGCTTGACATACCCATTTTTCACCTTTGGCATCCCTGTCAGCATTTAGTCAACCTGTGGTGATCCTGCCAGCATTGTACTCCCATTGGCACAGCCACCGCTGGTTTTAGAGCTGCCACCAGGATGCCCAGTGCTGGGGACAGTAGTTCACTATTTGCTAATACCATTGCAGACCCATTTGCTTTTATGGGATCTGCAGCCCTTATGGGTAGTGGCAGCTTTGGGGTGAGTTTGGCTACCCAGGCCCCACCTCTGTTCTGGAGCAGTCAGCTCTGGTTCAAGACAAAGCAGACACTAGCCCCCTAAGTTGAGGATTCTTAGACCTGAGCACCAAGGTCCTGCTGGCCTGTAGCACTCCAGCACTCTACCTCTACAGAGAACAGATCTGTCCTGGGAGACACTTTCCTTCCTGCCTATTGTCAGAGCACTTGGGGCTGGCTTGGCAAAGGCACATCTGTGACTATTGGAGGAGTCAGCACCACCGAGAAGAAATGAGTGCCAGGTCACACTTTTGTTCCTCCTAGTGGTCAGATCAGCTGGGATCCTTCATGCCAGGGCACATCTGTTGCAGTGAGAGAGACTAGCACCATACTTACGTTGGGCGATACTTCTCTTACCGCCTTTTGTCAGAGCCCCTAGGGTCCCTCTGGCCATAACTCAAGTGCCACAATGGGTGGGATCAACACCATTTTTTTGCCTGGAGATATTTCTTTTCATGCCTATAATTAGAGCGCCTGAGGCCCACCTGGACCAGAGTTCATCTTTTGAAGTTGTAGGAGCCAGTGCCATTCCTATGCTTGCAGGCCCTTATGTTCCTGCCTATAGTCAGAGCAACTGGGGCCCATGTGGTACAATGGAGCAGACATCACCAAACTTGTGCTTGAGGGCCTTCTCACCATCATTCTGAGCTCCTGGGGTGCTCATGGTCAAAGCATTTCTGTTTCAGAGGGACAATGGCATTCATTTTTAGAGAGATATTTCTATTTTTGTCTGCAGTAAGGATACCTGGTCATCCAGCCATGGGACCCTCTTTAACTTTTGAGGAGCAGCGCTACTGAGAAAACGCCTATACTTGGAAGTACTTTTGCCCCTACGTTTGGTCAGAGCAATTGCAACTCTGATGTGGTCACAGCAAGCATCAGCTTTGCCTTGGGGCACCTTTGTTAACACCCAGGGCTTGTGGGAGACAGAAGTGTAGGACCACCAACCCTTCATTTTCTCCTAGTGCAAGATGCAGATCTCAGCAATTAAGAAGCAGAAGCTTCCATGAATAGGATTTGCTTTGCCAGGAAGAGGCTCAGTTCCTTGTAGTTATGTCAGAGAAACTTAACCTCTCTCTGTCTTCCAACTGCAAGTTGGAGGTCTGACACCTCAAGATACGTGTGTGTGTGTGTGTGTGTCAGAGGGTATGGGGCAAAGGAGGCTGGTCAAAAGTCAGCATTCTGACCTTGAGAAGTTGCATTGTAGAGTTGAAGAGAGCTCTGTATGTGTCAGCTGAGCCCTTTCTGGCTTTCATTGTTAACCTGGCTGACCCAAGCTCTGGGTCAGATTTTCATCTCATCTTGGAACTGGTAGGATGCCCCACTGCTGCCTACAACTGCCAATTTCTCCTTACTGTTTGTTTCAATGGGCCCTTTCTTTCTATCCCAGATTTTGTATATAAAGCCTTGTTCTTGCTAATTCATCATCTGCTCATGTGTCTTTGCTCTTTGACTTATTTAACTTTGGAGGAAGAGTTGATGTGTATGAATGGTGATATATTTGGTCAAAATTAACTGTGGAAATTTTTCTGTGGCCCAGTGAATAGAAGGTGGATGATCTCACATTTGATGACTTGCACATACTGACTTCTGTAGTCTCTGTGCTTCTACTGTAAGAGTGTGGAAACCAGAAGAACATGAGATCCAGGGGACAGAGAGATGGTGATTCTCCCTTGCTTCTTCTCTCTGGCCTTCTTTCCCACCATCTGACCTCACTGCAAGTGAGACTATCATTGATGTATGTTGAGAAACCACACTTTATAGTTTTAGTCATTTAAAAATGTTTCAATGTATTTTGTGTATCTTTTTCTTTAATTTAGGCTTAAGCCACTTATCACACATTAACACTTCACCTAGAGAGGATAGGCCTGGCATCTAGGCTTACGGACCTGCAGGAATAAAGTCAGGAAGAGCTCACATCTGCTCTGTATGATTGAAAATGTAAATGTATTGTATATTATGGTGGTTATCATGCTGCTTAAAAAATCAGAACTTACTCTCTTTTCAGGGGAATAACTAGAAAGGGCCTTTATGGGAAAATAACTAGTTTGGCACTTGGCTATACCCCTAAAATATCAAATTGCAAGAATTACATTTTCACCCAACCAAACCACAAGGAGACTTGGAATGAATCCCAGGAGTGTCTGGGAGACATGTTTCCTGAGATGAAGCAAGAGGAGGGATCCTTATCCTCAGTCGTGAGCTGGGTGTGTGCGAGGCAGGTGTGAAACCTCGTGCTCTGAATGTGGTCAGAGTGGTTCTGAGTCCTTAGGTGGGATAAAGAATTTTGCCTGAGAAAAGAGGTAGATTTTCTCACTGATGAGTGTACTTGTGTTAATACTGTTTAATGGGTTGATTCATGCTTTCCCCGTGATACATCCTTTCTCTGTGGCTTGATTTCCTGGGGTCTTTATTCTAAGAGGGGCAGTGTGTAGAGAGCCTGCTGAGCTTGTCCACCTTAAATCAAAGGCACTTGCATTTGGATGCAGCCTTAGAGGGTGCCCATCCTGACTCATGACACCTCTGGCAGCGGGTCCTCCTGGCTCTGTTCTTTCCAGCCCAGTGAGTACAGCTGTGGCTTTGTAAGGCTGTCTTATTCTTGGATAGCATGAGTGGTTTAGAACAGAGCTTCTACAGACAAGGTCCTTCAGATATGTGAACATAAGTAATATCTCCTTCTAATTATCCCTCTTCACCCCACTTAAACGTATTTTTTCCTTTAATTATTCTACTTCTGAGAAGAGTGTCAGAGCCCCCAGCCCTCCTCCCTGGTTACCCTATAGAAACTCTATGTTACACAGTGATGCTCTCAGTTAAACTGATTGTGAACATGTCAATGCCACCTTCTTTCATTTAGCACTGACTAATACAACTTTGTGGTAAACTATTAAGTTAGTTAATTTAAATATTCTGACAAGCTTTAGTGAGCTTATGTATGCCTGAAATTTTGCAAGAATCCAGAGGTATACAAATAAAATGACTCTTGTCTCCTTACTACCAGAGCTTAAAACTTAGTTGGAGAAATAGCATGCGAACAATTATTAAAATGCCATAAGAAAATTATCTGTATGAATTGACAGCTTTGAAGAAATTCCAGGTACTGTGTAATCTCCATTGTCTCTTTTTCTTCTTTTACACCAAATTTTATGAGAGGTTACTTTGGGGGATGCTCGAACTCTCTGAGGAGATTTGTAGAGTGCCTGACTTACTTATTTTGCATAACTCAAACTTTGTACTCTTGGACCATCACCTACTGTTTTCCCCCTTCTCCCTGCTTTGGCAGCCATCGTTCTACTCTCTGCTTCTGTAAGTTTCACTGTTTTAGATTCCACGTGTAAGTGAGGTCATGCAATGTTTGTCTTTCTGTGTCTGGCTTACTTCATTTAGTATAATACCCTTCAGGTCCTTCCATGTTGCAAATGGCAAGATTTCTTTTAAAGGCTGAATAATATTCTATTGTAAATATGTACTACATTTTCTTTATCTGTTCATTTAACATTTAGGCTAAAAAATGGGCAAAGGAATTGAATAGACATTTCTCCAAAGAACACATAGAAATGTCCAACAGGTATATGGAAAGGTGCTCAAAATCACTAATCATCAGGGAAATGCAAATCAAAACCACAATGAGATCTCATCTCACATTTGTTAAAATGGCTGTTAACAAAAAAAAAAAAAAACCCCCAGAATTGTTGCTGAGGATATGGAGAAAAGGGAACCCACACTGTTGGGAATATAAACTGATACAGACATTATGGAGAACAGTATGGTAGGTTCTGGAAAAAAAAAGAGGAACTACTCTCTGATCCAGCAGTCCCACTTCGCGGTATGTATCCAAAGGAGCTGAAATTAGGATCTCAAAGAGATACTTGCACGCCCATGTTCACTGCAGCATTATTCACAACAGCCAAGATACAGAAATTATTATCTTTTACAATGAGGAATCCTAATTTTTATACAAAATCTTCAGTTTAAAAGGGACAAATAACACAAATAAGTGAAACTCTTTGCAGAACAACAAAAGAGGTCTACATGTGGTATTTCTATGTGCTGACCCTTGTTCTAAGCACTTTGCACCAATTAATTCTGAAGTACTTACTAGGTGAGAATCATCTGTATGGGTATGGGGCCTAGAATGCAAGGGAGAATGGATTGGGTGGTCCCAGCTGGAACCCTCCTAGTGGAGGTGTAGGGATGGCCTGAGCACTGTACTGTCCTCTCTGCTGCTGACCCAGTCTAGCGCCAGACCCCTGCACTCTGCTGACACAGGGAGCGTCTCTTCCTTCCAGATACTTGTCTGCTTTCTCTTTGCTGTCCTGCTCTCTGTTGTCTGAGTTTTAGTTGTGGGAAGTGGAAGAAAGGGCAATAAAACTTCCCAATGAAAATGCTAAGTTATAAGCTTTTATTCCTAGCTAGCCTTGGGCAAAACTCTCTGTTACAACAGAAGAACTTAATTAGTGAATTGGACTTCCGTTCAAAAACCTATACAGAAATCTATGTCTGCTGAGAAAACAGTGTTCTCTCCTGATCTGTTGTTGCCCTGGAGCTGTAATAAAGAAAGTGTCACTGCCCTAGACTCCTACTTCAGAGAGAGAGACCCATCAGCCAAAGAAGCAGGACTCTTTCCCATAGCCTATGCTGACACTGTGGGGAGAATGCAGCCTGCAGGGAGGCTCAGACCTCTAAGGGCAGAGAAGGAAAATGACAGCGCCCCTCCACTGAGTAGCAGCCCATTGTGCAGAGAAGCTGGGGTAGAGCCTCTCCAACACAGCCCAGCCATCAAGGCTTAGGTCTCAAAGATCGTGTTTGGAGAGACACAAATAAAGGCCACGCACTACATCTGACCAATAATAGGAGCTAAGAAGGAGGCATGTCCTGCATGGGATCTGAAGAAGAAGAGGGTCCAGGCTGGACCAGAGGGACTGTTGTCTCATATCCTTCACAAAGAACCAGGAACTGATAGCTCTATCATACCACTCTCTGTGGCTCACATGTACAGGGTGTCCCCAAAATGGTAGTGTTGTTTTAAGCTATAAGAACGTCAGAAGAGACTATGACATTACAGATTTGTATTTCCACCCCCAATGTCTCTCTTCAACTTTAGACTGGTGTACACAACTGCTGCCTCTACATCTCTTGGGTGTCCAATGGGCATTTCAATCCTAGTGTGTTCCAAAAAGAACTTATTTTTTTCCCCCTCTAAACTTGCTCCCTTCACTGCCTCTACAGTAGTAAATGGGGACTATTTACTAGGTCAGATACTTTGGAGTCATTCTTAGATTAGACATTTTATCATTCCATGCTTTATCATTTTCAATGCTACCACTCTTGTTGACCCTGGTCCTTGTCCACTCTTGTACTACCACAACAGCCTTCTCATTAGTTTCCCTGCTTCCAACTTACTACCATACAGAACTTGTCCACACAGCAGTCAAAATAATCCTTCTCAAACATTGTTTAATCTTGACACTCCCATGCCCAAGCTACTCAGGTGGCTTCCCACAACAGCTGGAATACATTTATTTTTATCATGGGCTGCAAGACCCTTCCTGATCTAGTCTCTGTTTACTTCTCTGACTTTATTTCTCACCATTCCCTCCATCACTGCCCTTAAGCCTGCTGATCCTGCTCTCCCTTGGGAACACCCCAAGAAGGCCCCTACTCTGCAGGCTCTGGGCCTGGAATGCTGTTCTCCTATATAATTTTCCAGCTGCCTCCTGAATCTCATTCATGGCTTTGCTGCAACATTGCTTCTTCAGAGAGGCCCTTTCTCACCATCCTGAGTAAAGCAATACCCTCTCTGAACCCAACACTCACACTCTGTTTTCTTACCCTGCTTTGTATTTTTATAAAACTTATCCCTTCCTGGTATTAGATTATAGCTTGACTTAAAAATATTATCTTCCCCATATTAGAAGTCCCATTAAAGTGGGGACGTTATTTTGCTGTCTATCTCCAGTGCCTTGAACAGTCTTTGACATAGCAGGTGCTTATAAATATTTGTTGAAGAAAGTAGTATAAAACAGAATTAGAGAAAATCGCAAACTCATCAGTGATGCTTTCTACTCCTTTTTCTTCTCTTCTTCCTTCTACTTCTTCCTCTTCCTTTCCTCCTCCTGCCTTCTCTTACTTCCTTTTCCTTCTCCCTACCCTCCCCTTTTCTTTTTGCTCCTACTTTAAAAAAGTTACTTGTTTTTAATTCTAGGTTAGACAAAGTAATTGAAACAATAAGGAATAATCGTGTTTCTTATGTAGTAGCCCAAGAGTGTGTGTGTGTTTTTGTTTGTGTTGTGGAAGAAGGAGGAGGAGTGGTTGCACATAGTGGATGGATGAGTGAAGGGCAGAACTCTGATTTTAATGACAAAAGTGTCAGACAAAAGGCTACAGTCTGAGGTGTATATGAGAATCAAGGGGGCATGCATTCTACTTTCTTGGGTTTCCCTATATAGATGCTTCTGGGGAGCTCAGCTGGGATCAAGTCGGGATCAAGAGGACCCTCTAATATTGAATCAATTTCTAGTTACATCTACCTCAGTGCACCCATAGATGATAATGTCTTGGGACAAAGGGTCATCCATTGGATGGATGGACAGTTAGTGCCACAACTTCTTTCCTTTCCTCTGCATACTTAATAAATAAGCTCAGCTTTAGGACCTGAGTGTTTCTGGCTTTTGGGTGTATTAGGAAGGGTAGTGATAAACCATAATCCTTCTCTTATTTGTTGAGCTAATCCAGAGAACATTGAGAATTATTCCGGAAGTGAATAGATCCTATTTAATGAACAGAGGCCTTAGAATTCTGTATGAATAAGGCAGATTTCAAAGAAGTGCCCTATTTCTCTTCTCTTTGTTTCCTCCTCTCTGCACTAGGTCAGTTCCTTTTTGCTACTCCTGTAAAGTTGAGGTTAATCACTGAAATGATAGAGAATTGTAGACTGGCCAGTTCTATCCAGGCCGTGAAAGGAGAGTTTTCATAGGCTCTGGGAAGCATTTGGTTTTCTCTCTAGGCAGCTCTGGAGAGCAAATTGGGGTTAAAAAAAAATTTTTCATTGACTGCAAAGGAAATTCTGAATTCTTTTAAATTCATGAAAATAATCTACTTGGCTGACAGAGAATTAATTATAAAGGGATTTAGTGAAGAGTACTTGAGTTTTGATTCAATTAAAAAGTACCCACTGTCCAACTGAGAGTTGAGCAAATCTGCTCCCTGCATTCTTTTGTCAGTTGATGTGTTAACTTTCTAATGGGTTGATTTTTGTCAAGCAGAGAAACATAGAATCTCTTATTTTGCTTGTCTTCAGCAGCATGCATTAAGTAGGGCCCGGTGGTATGGTTTTGAGATTGAGGGGGTGGTCAGGAGAAGCTGAACATTAATAAACATGAAGGTCAAGAAACCCAGAGTACAGAGGGTTTTGTTATTCTTTCAACATTTGTCACCAGATGCTTGCCTCAAATAAGTCTGGCTTCGAGAAATGGTTTTTAAGACTTGCTTAGATGTGACAGCTGTAAAAGTCCCTCATGAACTCTGAAAAAGCAATCTCAACCCAGCTGCTCATGTTTAGGGCTATCCAGAATGAAAATGCTATGAGCGACAGATTCATTTCTCTCCCAGCAATGGCTCTGTCATACATTCAGAGCCAAAGATGAGACTGAGTTCTTGTATTTTTCCTTCTGTCTAGACTGACAGTAGTCCTGTGTTCTTGACTACCAGGGGTGTGCAAAAGTAATAATAAACCTTGTGGGTAATGAAAGCTATCACAGTGAACAGTGAGCATATGAATGATCTCAGTGTGGGGAGGGCTTAATTCCTATGACCACCTTGTAGGACAGACTACAGAGTAAAGAGGGAAATACACCAAATTAACAAATTACATTAAAGTGCATGCAGGAATTTGACTGTACATCTCATGCACGTTGAGGTACCCTTGGAGAATTTCTTTGCGGTAACTGATTGATGTAAGCAGTAGTACAGAGTAGTACAAATTTATTTCAATAAAATTAAGGTGCACTTATTTGTAAATAGATATGTCTCTCCTTTTAGATTGTCAACACATTGAGGACATGAATCATGTCTCATTATTATTTTCTCATTATAAAAAGCTGTATCCTTCATAAATTCTAGCATCATGTCATGTACCTTATTTCTTGCAGTTAATTTTGTTTCTGTTCAGTGACACATTAGGAAGTTAAAGCACTTGGAATCAACTGAAATGAAAGCAATTCAGGATTTGCAACTAGGAATGGAGTTGAGGATGTGGCTACTCACTACCTGTCAACTCCATAAAATGGTCTGCTCTAAGTGTACCTTGCTGTAGAGCCCAAGTCAAGACCCCAGAAGTAGTTTCTTACTCTTTCTCTGAATCCTTGTCTGTCAAAATCCTACTTAGTCTTTCTGGTCCAGCTCAGATATTCCTACCTCTAAGAAGCTGGCCCAGATCCCTCTGCTAAAATTAAGTTTCTCCCTTCTGTTTCTAGAGCAGGGTTTCTTAACCTTGGCATTACTGACATTTTGCCCCAGATGATTCTTTGTTGTTGTTGAGGAGGTGGTGACAGAGGGGGGCGTCCTGTGCATTGTAGAATGTTCAGTAGTATTCCTGGCTTCTATCTACTAGATGACAGCAACACCTCCTCAGTTATGACAACCAACAGTGCTCCCAAATACTGCCATTGTCCCCTGGAGGGGGTGCAGGGGAATCACCCCTAGTTGAGAATCACGTGCTACTGCAGTTTCTTTGGACCATCATTTTAGCACTTGTCACACCTCTCTCTTCCTTAGTGTATGTACTTGCCTGTTAGATTTTAACCTCTTTGAATGTGGGGGTAACCTGTATTTTTCAATTTTGGTAAGCTGTCTCCACCAAACTCTTAGCACTAATTGCTGCATAACAGTTTACCACAAATTTAGTGGTTTAGAACAACACCTGCTTATTAGCTCACAGTTCTATAGATCAGAAATCTGGATCAGCTTGACTGTGTTCTCAGCTTATGGTTTCACAAGATGTCAGCGA
Organism: Camelus dromedarius; assembly: GCF_036321535.1. NCBI lineage: Eukaryota > Metazoa > Chordata > Mammalia > Artiodactyla > Camelidae > Camelus > Camelus dromedarius. The sequence goes on along the minus strand of NC_087443.1, from coordinate 38,107,745 downwards.
AAATGGAGTCTTCCCTGGAGACTCAGAGGAAGCTCATTCAGGTTGTTGACAGAATCCAGTTCCTTGCAGTTGTATGTCTGAGGTCTCCATTTCCTTACTGACTGTCAGGTGGGGGCCACTCACTGCTACTGGAAGCTATTTCCATTCCTTTTCCTGTGGCTTCCTCATCTTCAAGCCATTAAGGGCATATTGACGCTCCCTTATGCTTCAAATCTCTGACTTCCCCTTGTGGCTTCTCTTCTGCCTTTTTCTACCGTTAGCCAGAGAAGGTTTTTTGCTTTTAAAAGCACATGTGATTAGATTAGCCCCACCTCGACAGTCTCCTCTCTCTCACAGGTTAACTGTGCTGTATAACATGACAGTCATAGGAGTAATATCTCATCATATCCATAGGTTCCAGGGATTAGGTTTTTTATTTACATAACTGAGGCCCCTGAGGAGAGCAGGGCTAGACTCTCATGCAGGTCCAAAATGACTTGAAAGAGTAAGGAAAGGAGGCTGGCTCAGAGTTTTTATTGGGGTTGGGGAATGGGGCCACCATGAAGTTTCCTGAGCCAGAGGAGGAACTTGTATGGCTTCAGCTTCCCCTTTGGCACACCTAGACTTATCAGTTTACCCAGATGTGAGGCAGAAGGAGAAGAGGAAAGGGTGAAGCTTAAAGGCTGTCATTCAAACATGAAAAAATGGAGTCAGACTCCTTATAACACAACTGGTTATTTTATAAGTCACTGAGCAAAAGTCTTTTTCACATAGTTAAAAGACAAAATCAGTTAAAAGACTTTCTCAGTCAATACCCTCTCTTTATTCCTTAGCATGTTATTAGGTATAATGAGATGTTACTCACATCAATTTATCAGTCTTCCACTGGCGAGGTGTGTTTTGTTTTGTTTTCAAAGTTGGGACCTTGGTGGATATTGTACTCTCCCTCCGCCCACTTTAGAAGATGATAGGAGAAAGGTTTGTCAGTAGCCAGGATCCATAGATCCATAGTCACAACGTGGTCACTGTCTCCAAGAAGAGAGTTGACTGAAGCTCCTCTTTTATAAATGATTGACTCACAACACCCAAATTCTGATTTTATTGAGTACATTGAGAGATGAGCTTCCCATATCACTGATAGAAATATTATTGGTAACAACTCTGCATAATTTCTCTGATAAAGAAGATACGTATTTTGGGTGGCATTTTTTTTTTTTTTTGCTTTAATTTTATTCTGTGTTTTGACTAAATTAGTTTTGGAACGAAATGGGCAAGGTCTTGCAGAACCATGATCCCAAAATGCAAGTGACAATTAATTGAACCCATTTCTGCTCGGATAAAGGATTGTCACGTGGAAAATGCCAAAGAAGTGCCCCCAGTCTGCAATTAAGGATTTGTAAGAGTCTTATGGCACAGAGTATAAATGGCAAGATCAATAGTAAAAATGGTCTTGGTAGCTGAAATGATGGACTGAAACCAATAAGAAAATAGTGAAGACATTGGGGAAAACTTTTTAAGAGACCTATGAATGGTTTTGTCTTGTGGTGGGAATAGAGATTATTAGTCTTGTAATAATTCTTCTTTCACGTGGTGTAATTCCCTTTCACCTAAAAATATCTTTTGTCAATACTGGGGAAATATAGGTAACTTATAACAGCAATGCTTGAAGTTCCTTTTGTTTTGGAATTCGGATTCTTTGTGCTAGCCCAGTTGAATTAAATGTGAGCATGGGGACTTTTAGTCTTAAGAAAGATTTTTGTGTGTGTGTGTGTGTATGTTTCTTAGTTGGTTGACTTGAACCTGGTTCCCAGGGTAGCCTACTGTAAACTAAGTTGAAATGCCAGAACTTCCTTGATATGCTAGAGAGCATGGGTCCTTAAAATATTGTCCACGGATCCCTGGGAGTGCGTGAATCCATTTCAGGGAATCTGCAAGTTCAAGGCTATTTTCATAATAATACTAAGCTGCTATTTTCCTTTTTCACTGTGTTGATATTTGCGCTGTATTGATAGCTCAAAAGCAGTGTTGGGTAAATTTCTGACTTCTTAGCACAAATCGAAGGAGTGGCATCAAACTCTACTAGTTTGGTTATAAGTTGGCATTGCCATCCTCTTGCAGTGTTTTTTTGTTTGTTTGTTTTTAAAGCCAGCTTTACTTAAGAATGCCTTTGATAAAATGGCAAAAACTATTAATTTTAATAAAATCTCAATCCTTGAGTATATGACTTCGAGCATCAGACATAAGAGGAAGAGAATTACAGAGGCTATTTAGCGCCTACAATTGTAGAAAGTCAACCACTTGTAATAATAGACAATAAATCCCTTGTCTATATATCATTCAGTTTCTCTGTTAAGAACCCTGATGGATACAGGTCTAGGGGAGGGAATTTGACATCTATCTTCATATATTTGCATGGCTATTGTATAACCAAATAAGCTGTTTTCTTCTGTGTTGATTCAAAAACTAGAATGATGTCCCCATGATAGAAGTGAGAGGTGGGATGGAGTCTGGACTCTGGAGACAGACTAATTTAGGTTGGCTTAGGTTCCAGCTCTGCCATTTATGTGCAGCTTTAGCCTTCTCATCTGTAAAATGGTGATAATAACAGTTCCTATTTCAGATGATTGTTATAAGAATTAAATGAGTTACTATTTGGAAAGTGCTTCAAATAGTGCCTTTCATGTAGTAAGTACTATTTAAGGTTCTGTCAAAATTTAAAAAGGTATAGGGGGATAGAGTTTGCCTCTTTAAGAATTTTTAAATGATCTTAGCTGTCCAACAAAGCAAGGAATGCCTTGCAAAGAACAGAACTTCACTTGGCCCTTGCCAGGGAGATGGCGGGAAAAAGAAATACAGATTTGTAGCCCAAAGACTTAAGTCTGGCTCAGCCATTTGTTAGCTGTGTCATCATAGCAAGTCATTTAATCTTTTCAAAATTGCCATGTCATCATCAATAATATAATTTAGGTGATGCAAGATGATTGCACGTGTTATCTGCAAAGTGCCCTATAAACGTCATTCTTCACTATTTCCTTGAAAACTTTGAGGCAGAATCTGATTGAGTTTCTCTTTGTCAGTAACACTAGAGAAAGGATTCTTGTATCAAAGAGAAGTTTGGACTAGATAATCCTGATGGCTCTTTCTAACTTGGAGAATTTACAGACTGTTTCTCGAGTAGCTTGTCTGTCAAGGTTTGTGATATATTAAAGGAGTTACTAAGAGAAAAAAATTTTTTTTTTGACAGTGAATGAGATAGAGCTGTACTAAATAAGGAAATAAAATCAAGCAGTCAGTGGAAAAGGTTAGCTCCTTCTACGTGTATAATTGTCATGATTTTAGTTGAAGCTGTTTGTTATTTCAGAGGTCCTTCTTCATTTGAATCACAGCCAGTTCCCCTTGAAAGTGTGCAATTCCATCTTCTATACGAAGGTTTAGGACAATTTGACTTTCTTGTTTTCCCTCTTAAAGCTTCAAATTGTTATGGTTAAAAATAAAGTATTTATCTTCGGTTTAGAAATCTAATAAAACTTTGACAGGAGTGTGAAATGGTATAAAGTATCTCTTCAACAAATCCATCTCAATAGCTCTTCCTGACAATCAAAAAACCTTCAGGGCCGCTCCTTAATGACTTCTGAAGTTTTAACGGATTTGTACTAAGGATGTGAGAATGACTGGAAATAGGTTTTAAAGTAGCACTAACTTGTTTGTTTTAAAATCCACTTTCTGATTCAGTTTTTGAAAAGGATTTTGAGAATAGGTTTCCATTAAAATGTAGACTGACGAAGTGATTACGATAATGAGAGTGCGACTTGCCTCTGGTTTGGAATTACTAGGGAAAAGCTCTAAGGCAAAACTTTCGTAAGGGGAAAAATACTTTTGAAAAGGTTGGAATCACGCCGTAGGGGGAAAAGGATAGCTAATAATCTACCCCAGAAGAGCTGGGCAATTGTCAAAGCTCTGAGGCCCTGGGTATTAGGACCTAATGCAGGTTCAAACAGTATTGGGCAAGTTTAAAAGATGCAGTGCTTCTTAAACCCTGGGCATAATCATGAGAATTAACTGGAAGATATTTTTAAGATAATGATTTCAAGACCTTAGCCTCAGAGATTCTGATTCAATAGATCTGGAATATGGTTAGGAATTTATAGACTTACATAAATGTAAGTTTCCAGATGATTCTGATGATCAGCAGTGTACAGAAACCACTAGAATGATGTATTCGTCAGGAACTTAGGTTTTTATAGAAAAGAGTGGGATTTAGAGAGTGAATTTTAGGGATGGAGTCATTGTGGGTAATCTTTAAATTAAAAAAAATTTTTTTTTTTTATTTTTGGAAATTTCCAAACTTACCCAAAGGTAAAGAGAATAGTAGAAACAACTGTATAATGTATAATGTATCTGTCATCCTGCTTGAAAAATTACCATGCTGTCAATCTTGTTTCACCTGCTCTGCTCTTCTCCTCTACTTTAAAAAATACTGTAATATTTTAAAACAAATACCAAACATCAATCTTTCTTCTCTAATGGGTAAGGACGTTAAAGAAAATAAGTCATGCTATTATCACATCTAAAATATGATAAGGAATTCTTTAATATTATCTAGAAATATGCAGTCCATACTCAAATTCCTCAGTTGTCTTAAAAGCTGTCACAAGAATGAGTAAGCAGTAGAAGGTGGGATTTGATCTCAGGCAGTCTGACTCCAGCATGCTCTAAAATCTGTAACTCATAGAAAGAGAGAGGACGTTGTAGGCAATCTTGATGCACCTGAATCTTGATTGTAGTCTTGGGGATTTTAGAGAAGAACCGGTTGTCAACTCTGGTGAGGCAGGAAATTTAGTGAATGGGACAGTTCCCATGAGTTAGTTACGTCTATCCAAGGCCCTGTGATTATAGTGAATGGCCCTCTATCCACATCTGAGAAACAGATCTGAACACAACTTGAGTGCGTTCTTTAAGATTTGCTGAGGTCTGAGGACACTTTCTGAGGATTTAGGAGCAGATTTTTGACCCAAGTTTGTTTTATGGAATACTGTCTCATCATTTCATGTCACACACTGTATTGTATCTATTGAGGTTTGACCTTTGGCCCTTGGGTTTAGGATGAAACAAAACATACTAGGTGTTTAGTACATACTTGCTGAATGAATGAGTGAATGAAATATAACTTGTATTTCTCATTCAGTACACTATAGATTAACTTGGCTTTATCAAGTCTGTGATCTTAGTTTATTATAAATAAAGTTTTTATAAATAAAATGTTTGCAAGTCATTTAGAATTGTGTGCATTCAGAGGATTTACTGTTAAGAATTATCTGGCAGTGAATTCTTTCTGAAGGGAAGCAGCTTTGTGCAATGGGAATCACATGTCCTAATATGCCTATAGGATAAGACATACATATTGAATGTTTTTTGCCCTCAAAAGATAACTGATGTACATTTGTATTTTAGAGTTTTTTTTTTTTTTCAGGTAACGTCAGAATAGAGAAGTAGGAGAAACTGCAGTTGCTAAAGGGTCAAAATGGTTTAGAGGAAGGAAAAGAAAATGGAAAGCTTGCAGAATAATTGAGAAAAAAGTCTCTCTTGCTATGATTGTAAATCCTCTGATGCTGGGCTTGAATCTTGACCACCTCCTAGTTTTCTGGGGTAGAGGTTAATAGTGCTTACCAATACCTGCCTCTTATTTTCTACCTGGGCTCACTGCTGGAGCGCATTTCCCAGCATGCCCTGTAAGTAAATGTGGTCATAGGAGTGAATTCTATGCATTTGGACAGGAGTGGAAGTGATGCACATCACTCCTTGGTCTGGATGGTTATAACTTCTCATGCATGGTCCCCATTCTCTTTCTCTCTTTGCAGGAGGGTTGCAGGAGTTCAGACAGAAAAAGCCAAGGCTCCTTCCATCTTGCAGCTTTGCGCTCTGAGAGCTTCAGACTTTAGAGAGGAAATAACCTATACTATGAAAGCCATTGGAATATGGCTGTTGTTTGCTACACCAGTTAGCTTAGCCTGACTTGTATAGCTTCTAAACACTAGGAGTAAAATACGGAGTTTTGGGTCTCTTTAGGGATTTATACAGGTAGTATGGGAGAGTTTAACACACACCTGAGCTTAGAAAACAAAAGACTTTTTAGAGTAAAGTCTAGTTCTATCTCTGTTATGTAGCTATGTGGCTTTGGGTCAGTTTCTTAACGTTCTTAGGTCTCAGTATCTTCATCTGTAAAATTAAGATGATCATAGTACCCACTTCAAATAATTGTGAGAATTGAATGAAATTGCCTCTCAGAGCAGGTAACTGTTAATAAAGTGAGCTATTATTAGAATTGACCATGGATGCATTCTTATTTACGCAGGTACATTTTTTAAGTGCTTAGTATGTCAGAACAAGGTGCTAGGAAAGGATATAAAGATTAGCAAGACTGACTTTTGCCTTCAAAGAGCCCCCAGTCCAGAAGACAATTGAAGGGCAAACCAATAATTATAGTGTGTGAATGGCTTTGTGAGTCTGTCAGCGTTTAAATCTGATAAGTATAAATTATTAAATATTCCTGTGCTAAAGATATGCATCAGTAGGTGGTAGAGTATATATATGTATGAATATAAATCCCATATATATATATATGTACATACATGCATTTTTTTTTTTTTTTTTTTTTTTTGCTGAAACTCAGTTGGCACTTGTATCTGTGAGTGCTAAAAGTGAAGGTTTGGTCATTTCAGGGCAATATTTGGAGCCTTGTAAACAGCTTGAGATGATTAATTTACTCTAACAGTGAATGAGAGAGCTGTGCTGCAGTGTATCCTCAAGGCTGACGTTTTAGTGGTAATTTTACTCAGTCAATTACCTCTTTTTCTCTTCATCAATTTGATCTTCACTAAGCCATTACAATATGCAGAGAAAATACAGGTAGGTCATGAAACATAGGGTTGGAGAATCTTTCCATTCCTTCAGGGCATCTGGGAATTTAACCATGAAAAGGGCATGGCACATTGAAACGCTAATTACACTTCCATTTAAACATTTTCAAGCTTGTGTGGTCTTTGTAATCAAAGAAATATCCCTGAAGATAATTCTTATTCAAGAGCCTAGTAAACATTTTTTCCGATACATGAACAAATATTTTTTTTGAGCTGTTAGTTGTTAGGCACTGTGCTAGAAGCTTTGGATTTAAAAATAAGTAAACAAGATCCAAACTCTTATGGAAAATTCATTTATACAAATAGTTTCAATTTTGTAAGTGCTGTAATAGATAAATATTTTAATTGTTGTGGTGCCATTAGGGCCCTTGTCTGTACGGTGTTGTGTCAGGAGAGATGCTTGGGAAAATGGGAGTTTCCAGGTAGAGGAGAAGGTAGCATGCTTTGCAGGTGGTGAAGACAGGATGTGCTGGTACAGGGCCCTTTTTAATTGTTATGACTTTTTGGCATCTGGAATATCTTAAACAATGTCAAGGATCTCTGGATCAAAGAACTGGGAGATTTTATTGAACACATGACATCCACCAGATGTTAGACAGGTTAGACATCCACCAGGTTAGACAAAGCTGCTAAGCCTGATTCTAAAAGTTTCACAAATATTTCCTCAACTCCCAAATGATTATTTTCTTAATCCAGACTCCTCCCATTACTATAATAACTCTTCTAATGAAAGGAGCAGGAGGAGAAATGTCTGATACTTTCTTGTCCACAGGCCTTGTCCTCATTGCTAGTTTATGATTTATAATAGTTTAGCAAAGTGCTCTGAATATCCCAAGCTACCTAAAATTAACATATCAGTTAATTGGATTTGATACTATTAGAGGGAAGGGGAAATACTCTAAAGCAATTGGTTGGAATCAAGGACATAAAAAGAAAGGCATTATGCAAATGTTTGGTTATTCAGATGTTCTGCCTAGAGGGGATAAAGTCAGATAATGAGAAATGAATGAGAATCAAAAGTTTCCTGTGTGTGTTAATATTAAATTTCTTTAAGAGTAATATTTGGCCTCTTTAGTAGCATGTCTCTACCAATACAAAGGAACAATGGCATTAAAAAGCACTGAGCTCCCTAGGGGATATGTGGATATGGCATGTTGAGAGTATAAGTGAGGTGAAGATTAGATGGTAGAAGGAAGCCCTGGTGCCCATGAAGTGGATGGTTTAATTATGGAGCACTTTGCATATTGTATGAGTTTATTTCTAATATAGGTTATAATTTGTTCCTGAGCACCTAATGAGAGTAATAATTTTGTTTATATACCTTTCAGGTTATGAGACAATTTTTCATTCATTATCTCACGTGACTATTACAGTAGTTTGATGGTGGCCTGGTGATGGCCCCAGGTCACACAATTAGAGATAGAGATGAATCTTTCTAAAGCTGCTTTCTCTCATTTAATTGCTAAAAACAATTGGGATGACAGACCATGAATAACTTGTTATCTTTGGGCATTGAGATAATAATTGATAGTCTGGTTGGTAATGAGATTTTTGAGCTTGATGAAATTTAATTCTGGGGTTACTGCATCTGACTCAAAGAATTCAGGCCACTAACTTCAGTGGGAATGTTTTTCTGCTTGATTAGGGCTTTGAAGGCTCATTGGCTGGGCATTGTAGTCCCTGGTACCTCAGATACTAGTTGGGGAAAACCCATCCACTCTGGCACTGTAGGACTCTTCCAAGAGAAGCTCCATCCCCAAGCAGTGTGTAAACAGTCAGAGGGAGGGATGCTAAGGGCTTCAGTTATGCCCCCTATTTTTCCCCAGGGTATCTAGAGAGCAGAAAGCCTCCTTTACTGAATCCTCACAGTGGGTGGCCTGTTCATTTTTTCCTTTGATCCTTTTCTTTATGAATTTATAGATTTCTAGACTATAACCTTAAAGTTGGAGAATTGAGCTGGAAAGGAGTGATTAGGTCTGATTCACATTTTCTAGTAAGATAATATACTTATTTTTTCTGAGTTAATTTATTTTAAGTCTTGTCCTTCCAACAGAATTGTAAATTACTGGAGGACAAGAACTGTTCTTCTAGATTATTTGTTTTTCATATACTACTGTTGACCCCTTCAGCCTTTATATCTTGATTTTAGAAAGGCTGGAATAAAACCTTGTGTCTCATGGGAACAGCAGAATGGAGTGGTTAAGAGTCAGACTCTGGAGGCAGATGGTCTGGCTTTTAAAATTCCAGTTCTCTCACTTACTAACTGCATAATTGTTGGCAAGCCATATACCTTCTCTAAGACTGCTTCCATTTCCTCAACTGTAAACTGGGGATATTTGAAACTACCCAATATGATTGTTGTGGCATTAAATGTGCCCACTTAAAGGAGTGGGCACAGGGCTTGACATATGCTAATCAATAAATGTTAGAGATCATCATCATCATCGCTTTCATCTTCCTCCTCGTCATCCTTGGGGATGGGTGATGATAATGCAGTTAGGTGTATCATTAACTTGTTAATTTTGATTATTTTCAGCCTGAAAGGAAGTTCTTGGTGTCATGCCACAGGGCTCTGTCCTTGGCTTTCTCCTGTTTAGGTAACTTTATAAGGCATTGTTGGCCAGTTTAGGGTGACACAAATGTAGGAAGAGTAGAAGATACAGACGTATTAGGATTCAAGTTTGAAAGGATAAGCTAAAACTAGCAAGGCTGCATTTAGTGGAGGCAAGTATATAGAATTGTATTCAAATTAAAGGTAAAACAGATAAATAAAAACTTACAGGATGGGAGATACCTGGCAAGACAGAAGTTGCTGTGAAAAGATCTTGAGGATTTTGTTGAGTCTGAGATGCTGGCTCAAGGCTTTTCTAAGAGAGCCAATACCACCTTAGGCTACTGCCATGGGCTGAATGTTTGTGTCTCCCCAAAATTTATATGTTGAAAACTAATCCCTAATGTGATATATATTTGGAGGTGGTGCCTCTGAGGTGATTTAATCATGAGGATGGAGCCCTCATGAATGGGGTTAGTGCCCTTATAACAAAAACCACAGAGAGCTCCCTTGGCCCTTCCACTATGAGGACACAGCATAAAGGCACCAGCTATGAACCAGGAAGGGGGCCCTCACCAGACATCAAATGTGCTGGGACTTTGATCTTGGACTTTTCAGCCTCCAGAACTGTGACAAATAGATTTTTGTTGTTGATAAGCTACCCAGTGTATGGAATTTTGTTATAACAGCCTAAATAGACTAAGCTACATTAGTCAGAGTATAGTGTTCAGATCAAGGGAAGTAACAGACCTGCTATTTATTGCACCAGAATGAACACACCTGAAATATTATGTCTAGGTTCAGGTATCTTTGCAATCCTCTTTTTATTATTTCACTAAAGGTTTGATTTTTCTTTCTTAGCTATGGATAAAATGAATTAGCAGTTGGACAGATTTCCTACATCATCCAACACCACTTACCATTTTGTAGTTGATGACTCTGAGATTTCAATTTAGGGGGGGGCAAGAAATTCTTACTCTGGGCTTGACCTGAAAAGCCAGTTTTGTCATTATATTTACTGTTTAAGGGAGCTAGGCCAAGTTTCTTTTTGACTATTTAATTCTCATATTATATTATCTTTCCTTTGTCTCTCTCTCTATCCGCTCTGCTCCCATTCAATTCTGCACCTCTTTTCTCTGCTTTTTCCCATTATGTGTTCCCATGTGCCTGCTGCTGGAGCTCCTAATTTGCTGCCTTTCATGATCCACTTCCTCTCTTTCCCTTATATTTAAGGGTTTCCTTTTACTGCAGCTAGTTAGATAACTTAATTTCACCTGAGATTTTTATAGCTTAATAATCACTTGTATAATAGTATACCTTTTAGATCATACATTTGTTTAAAATACAGTGACATTCAGTGCTCTAGCCAAAAGGAGATTAATGGCAAGGATTTTGGAACTTGAAGCGGTCTGGTACAGGGGAGCTATCTTTCATGACATAACCTCATCATCATGACAGGCTGTGCCTAGTGATTGTGGTGGGTAAGTCTAACTGGTGTTTCAGCACTTGTGAGGTTCCTTTCTGGGTAGAGGTGAGGGCTTGGCAAGGGGGATTAGAATTTCATTGAGTGCAGTGGGGACCAGGGCAGAATAATTGGGTTATTGAAGTTACTTGACTCAGATTTTACCCTGAGACCAGAAAGGTCTGCTGACATTTGGATTTGATTTCATTTAGCTGCGGGTCTTCTGGAGGCAATGACAGGCTTTTATTACCCAGCCCATTGATGGTGACTATTTCAGGCCATGCCAGACCAAAGGAGGAAGAATGTTAGGTGAATGGAACTTTTTAGAGAGCAATTAAGCCAGGCCATTTAAGCTGCATCTTAAATTACTTGGAGAGTACTTACTATTCTGTGCATTTTTCACACCTTAACTACACATTGGGATCTAAGTCTACACCTATATGAGTCTCATTCTCTTCCATAGTGAGGGGAACTGGATACCTATTTTCATTTTTTTACTGTAGAACTTATACATTGCCCTCGGAGATCTTTAATTTTTTTTTTTTTTTTTGCTAGAAATTAAGTCAGTTATATCATGGGGAGTGATATGTAAAAGATGATGACTTAAATGGAAGAAATTTTAATAGTGATACTAACCCAGTTGTAATTTAGTCACTACAGAGAAAAATGGAATATGACAAGATCTTAAAGTATTAACCAGTGTATTTTCACAGTTGCATGTTTTCCTTATGCTTTAGGGAAGGAAAGCCACACAAAGAATGATGAGAGGAAAAAGAGTAATTTCTTGCTCTTGAGTTTCAAAATAGAATTTTGAAACCCAGGGTAGACCAACAGTGAGAGAAAAGGCAGGAAAGGCCACTCTTTTGCCCTGACCTTGAGAGAGGCACATGAGAAAAGTGGAAAAACCAATGGGCCCTTGGAGTCTTTAAGGCTGGGAAAAGGGAAGTATAGGAGTGGAATTCAGCATGGGGAGCATGACCAGGGGCCTGGTGGAAATACAGAGGTCAGCCTCAGTGGATGCAGCGTGGAAGGATAATGACGACTTGGTACTTGGGGGGTGGGTTACATCTCAGGGGTGGTTTGTGTGGATGGATGACACTCAGAACAGACACCTCAAAAGCCTTGACCCTGTGTAGTCTCCGTCACCCTTCCACCTAGCACCAGGTACAACCCTTAGAGAAGAAGGAAATCCTAAATTGACTGAGTTTACTCAGAATTGACATTTTTATCCCTGATGGAATGAGTATTCAAGATAGAAATTCTGTTCAGTCTTAGAAAAGTAAACTTACACTTTTGCATACCTCAATTTGTTCTTCCTACTGTTAATGCATTAGAAAAAGCAGTGAAGGTGAATAATTGACTGAGTGGGCTGTTTTCAAGTTGAAAAAAAAAGCACTGAAGTGCAAGTCAGAGGACTTAGATTTTAGTCTTGCCTTTGTTACTGTTTGACCTTGGGTACATAATATTCCCCTTCTGGGCTTATCTGTCTCCATCTGTGGGGCTGCCCTGGATCAGAGCTTCCTAATCTAGTGGCTGAGGTCCCTTGGAGAGGCTGAGGAGTTTTTCTAAGGTATCTTTAATCTGTGTATGAGCCAATCATTATCTGTAGATGGAATAAGTAATGTGTCTTTGTACATAAGTACTAATTTTTCAAATGTTTGTAGATCTAATTGTGTTTAATAAAATGTGATTAATTCATTTAAAAGCACCACTAAATTTATATTTTATTTTTGTAATTAATCATCTCCTCAACTGAACTATACAAAATTTGTAACTATTATTTAGAAATAATAGAAAGGCTTTTTAGCCTAGACATTAGTCTAAAATGTGATTTCTGTGGGAACAGAGGATCCCTGAAGAATCATTTCTAGTCTCGTTGGCTACAAGTCTATATGGGATTCATGCTAATTATGAATCAATGTTACATAATTATTCTAGAAATGATTTATTCTCACACTTTATCTGACAGCAGTACTAATTGATTGATCTCAGAAATGTAGAAAATTAACAATAGAGAAGATGTTTTAATTACTGCATCCAAATCATCTCTCCTGATATTAAGAAACCCTTCTATCTGTAGAAGAGTCTAACAGTAAAAGTCTAGATTTAAATCTTGCTTCTGTCTACAACCTGTGTAACCCTAGCTGAATTACTAACCTTTCTGAGCTGGTTTACTCTTCTTTAAGATAAAGATAAAAGTCTTAACTTCACAAGGATGTTGTGAAGATGAAGTGAGATAAACCGTGAGCCCATTGTATCCTGCAGGAGGAAAGTATGCAAAAATTGTTGGTTTATTTTATGCTCCTCTGGGAAGGCTGCTTAATATAAAGGTATAAAAAGATAAAGGAAATTAAAAAACTGGCTTAAATATAAAAAATATGTAATGTAAGCATTGGATTAGCAGCAAAGTCACATGTTCACTTGCTATCAGGGCTGGATTGGAATTGTCCCACTTACTGCAACTAATGAGCAATGCAGTTTGACCACCTAGAAGGCAGTTTCAGCTCTGGGCCCTATTTCTCATTGAAGCTTGGAAGAGCTTTCACCTGTTTTTATCCCAAGTCTTCCTTTCTTTCTGAGTAAGCACTGAGTATTGTTCAGCAGCTTCCATTCAGCTACTGCCAAAGCATGAGAATCCTGGAGGTGCTGCTCTCTATTGTCAGATCTTGAAGTATAACTTGAATGGAGAGAATATGCTTTCAAAATAATTTATTTTGAATGCATTCTCACTTTGGTGGGGAGAGAAGGCACAGATGGCTGAATCAAGACATGTGCCAGCTCTTTCCTCATGCCAGGCATCCAGTGAATCCAGACTGTAGGAGAGGAGCTTTAGGAGGAGAGTGAAGTCTAAAAGAACTCAAAGTACT